>NC_071485.1:5664646-6889496 GCF_028500815.1 Rissa tridactyla
ACTGGGGGATGTGGATGGGGGGGTGTGGGATGGGGATGTGGGGTGCAGGACCAGGACATGGGGGTGTAAGGGGGGGGTGTAGGACTGGGGGATGTGGATGGGGGGTGCGGGATGGGGATGGGGGGTGCAGGACCAGGACATGGGGGTGTAAGGGGGGGGTGTAGGACTGGGGGATGGGGATGGGGGGTGTGGGATGGGGATGGAGGTGCAGGACCAGGATATGGGGGTGTAAGGGGGGGGTGTAGGACTGGGGGATGGGGATGGGGGGTGTGGGATGGGGATGGAGGTGCAGGACCAGGATATGGGGGTGTAAGGGGGGGGTGTAGGACTGGGGGATGGGGATGGGGGGTGTGGGATGGGGATGTGGGGTGCAGGACCAGGAGATGGGGGTGTAGGAGGGGGGTGTAGGACTGGGGGATGTGGATGGGGGCTGTGGGATGGGGATGTGGGGTGCAGGGTGGGGGTTATGGGGTGCAGGAGCACAGGTTGTGGGGTGCAGGACTGAGGGACAGGGTGCTCGGGGGGGGGGTGCAGGACCGGGATTGAGGATATGGGACAGGACTGGGGGGGGCAGGATCGATGCAGGGGGATATGGGACGGGACCCGGAGGGGCAGGATCGGGACCGGGGGATACGGGATGAGATCGGGGGGGGTCAGGATCTGTGCTTGGGAACGTGGGATGGGACCGGGGGGGAGCCAGGGTCTGTGCTTGGGGATACGGACGGGACCGTGGAGGGGCAGGATCGGTACCGGGGGATACGGAACGGGACCGGGAGGTGCGGGACAGGACAAGGGGGAGCACGACCGGGACCAGGGGGTGCAGAACGGGGTCCGGAGGCTGGGAAGGGGGCGCAGGAGCGGGGGCTGCTGTCCGGGACCCCGGCAGCGGCACGGCCCCCCCCACCCTCCGCCGCCGCTGGCCCCGCTCCCAGCCCTGCGCCCGGGGCTGCAGGGGCCGAGCTCCGCGCTTGAACCCGCCCCCGCCAGATCTCATTTCCCTAAAAAAAAAAAAAAAAAAAAAAAAAAAAAAAAAAAAGAGAGAGAGAGAGAGAGAAAGAAAAAAAAAAAAGAGAGAGAGAGGAGGGGAAAGGAAAAAAAAAAAGAAAAGCGAAGAAGGGAAGGAAAGAGGGGAAGAGAGGGGGAAAAAAAATAATAAATAAATTAAAAAATAAAAGCCGCCCGCCTCTCACACCCCCCCCCCCCACCCCCCCCTGCCCGCGGAGCCATGGCCGGGCTGCGGACCTGCGGGCTGCTCCTCTGCCTGCTCCTGGCCCGGGCCATGCACTTCCCCGACTACTCCTACGTGCTGGAGGAGGAGGAGGAGGAAGACGCGGAGCCCCTGGACTACAAGGACCCCTGCAAAGCCGGTAGGAGCTGGGGGGGGGCTGCGCCCCGGGGGGCGGCCGGGCAGACAAAGGGGAGAGCTTTGGGGGGGGGGAGGGGGGGGGGTGAGTGTGTGTGAAGTGAGTGTGTATAAAGTGAGTGTGAGTGTCTCCTTTGCTCGGGGAAACTTGGCTCCCCCCTGCCGGGGGGCTCCCCGCTGCCGGGGGTGTGTGTGGGGGGGGGGCAGCGGCCGGGGAGCATCTGGTTGTACTTAGGGTGGGAGCGGCAGGGGGGGGGACGCCGGCGGGGGGGGGGCTGGCCAGGCGCCCCGCTTTCTCTCCCCAGCCTTGGCCGCACCGGCAGCTGTCAAAGGCGGAGGGCAGCCCCCCCCCCGCATCCCCCCCCCCCACGCACACACATACCCCCACCATCCCACCCCAAACCGGCCCCATCCCACCCCACGCTCCGTGCCCCTTGGTTTTCTCCTGCCCCCTCCCCATCCCCAAACCCCAGCCACGGAAAGCTCGGTCCCCCGACACCCGCCGGGCTGCAGCGTCCCGGGACGCCGGGCCAGGCTCAGCCCGGAGTTTGGGGGGGGTGGGTGGGTGTTTGTTTGCCCCCCCAGCTGGGCTCCCTCTCTGCTGGGTCAGGGGCTTGTTGAGTCGTTCTTCACATTTTGGAAGGGTTGGGAGCAAAGTGGGCGCCGCGGCGGGGGGGCAATCCCTGTCTCCCAGAGCGAGATAAAGGCAGACGGAAGGATTTGGCGCTGGGGGGGGGGGGGGGAAACTGAGGCACGGGAGGGACACCCATGGCTGAGCGCGGAGGGGAGGGCTCGGGTCCGGCTGGAGGATCACGTTTCTCTTTAATGGCATTGTCTGCGCTGGAAGGCGGCTGTTGATAGAACTTTGTCTACACGAGGGCTTTTTTTCTGGCCAAAAAAAATCTTTCCCTTCCTGCCCTCCCGGCCTGAAACAGCAAGGCTTGCAAAACTGTCCGGGCAGAGCCGGCTGGAGCCTCCGCTCCGCTCCCGCTTCATCCAGCCCCCCCCCCTCCCCGCCCCGGGAGAAACGGGGGCTTCACCCCCTGACGAGCCCCACTCATTAGGGAATGGCTTTACCAGCCGCCCAGAGCCCCCCCCACCTCACCCCGCTCCCGCACACCCCGAGACACCCCGAGACCCCCATCGCCTCCCCGGGCGCCGGCTGTTCCCCCCCCATCCTCCCCCCCTTCCCCGCCTGCCTTTACGAGATCCTTATGTGACTAATTTAATTACGGCAGCTCTTCCCCAGGGGCCCGGGGGTGGGGGGGGGATCGGGCCCTGCCACGCACCGCACGGGCCAGGGATTTACCCCCCCCAGGTTGGGCTCCGTGGATCCGGGATGGTGAGATCCATCAGCGGGGGCTGCTCAGTGGCCGGACCCCCCCCCCTCCCCCCAGCCTTCCCCCTCCCAGCATCCCCCTGACCCGCAGCGGGGGCTTGTTTTTGTTTTTGGGGGTGGCGAAGTCCCCCGGAAACAGCTGAGCCGCCGAGGCCTCGCTGCCACCGCGGCTCCCGGGCAAGCGCCAGGGGAAGAATTTGGGTTCCTTGGCACAACTCATGCCAGAGGTATCCTGAGGCCGCCCGCCGGGGCGAGGACGGGTGCCGGCGGCTCGCCGCCCTTTTGGGTGACGATGCCACCCCTCTGCAGCGGTGCCAGCGGGCCACCCCCTGCCGCGTCCGGGGAAGAGCCGCCCGTGCCGCCGCGTCTCTTCCAAGGATGCCAAAACGGGACCGCTGGGAGATCCGGCCCTTGGACCAGCCCCCAGGCAGGCAGGGAGGGAGGAATTAGCCGTGGCCCCGCTTTCCCTTTGCCCGGCCAGCAGGATATCCAGGTCTCGCTGCCCAGCGTTGAGGAGGGCAGCCGTCGGGTCGGATCCTGGTGGCGTCTCCAGCCGGGAAAAGCAGCCGGCATCGCTCGCGCCGCCGTCGGCATCGCTCCCACCACCCAGGGAAGCAGCTCGGCCGGGGCTCGCTGTGTTTGCAGAGCCCCCGCGAGCTCTAACCAAACATGTCCCCAGCCTGAGGGTTTGCTTTTGGCTCATGCTGGGGCAGGGGGGGGTTCGCTGGCAATTTGGCTACGGGAGGTGGGACCCCCTGGGTGCCCCCGGCACCCGGGGAGGGACGCAGCCCGTCTTACTCCCTGCGCGTGGCTCCGTGACCACGTTTGGGGGTGTCAGGCTAAACCGGGGGGCTGGCGTGCTTGTGCCACCCACTGTCACCCTGCTCTCGGGGAGGGGGACATGGGAGTGTGCAGCCCCGCGGGGGTCCCACAGCCCCCCCCCACCCAGGGTGGGCACTTGGGGACAATCTGCTCCCCCACGCTCTCCGTGGTCGGGGGGGCTCAGCATCTCCTGCCTGCGGGGTGACGGCAGAGCCGTGGGCAGGGGTGGCACGGGTGCATGGATGGGGCTGGGGGGGTCCGAGCCCCCCCTTCCTCCGGGTATACGAGCTTCCCAGCCGTGCCTGGAGCGCTCTGGCTCCGGCTGCCTGGGTTTCACCTAGATTACACTTTCCAGGCGTAGCCAGCGGAGGCTACTGGTTGCAGTCACACTTGTCAAGCTGCCCAAAAATATTTTCCAGCCGTTATATGTCACTTATTCATGCAGGGTAAAAATCCACCCGCCGAGCCGGGGCTGGCGGGAGGCCTGCGGTTCGGAGCTCGGGGACGGCACAGAGCCCTCGGAAAAAAATCTCCGGCCCATCCCGGGATCTGCTTTATCTTTGTGTAATCACCCGTTCGGCGCGGCGGCGTGCTCCGGCGGGGGCCGGGGTTCGATGGCGAGGCCGAGGGGGGCTCGCTTGCCCGCCTGCCCGCCCGCCGTCGCTTCCCGGCTCCTGGGAAACCCTCCGGCTGCTGATTCACGCCGGCGGGTCGCGGCGAGGGGGGAGACGGCGTTTCCTGAGGCTTTATCCGCCGTCGTGCCCGGGGCTGGGAAACACATGGGATGGGGCGGCCTCTGGGAGCCACAGCTGGACCCCGGGAGAACAAAGCAGCCGGGAGGGATAGGGGGAAAGGAGAGAGGATGGCTGATGGGTGGTTTTCCCTGAATTTTCCCTGTTGGCTGTGCCGCAGGGGGTGTTTTCTGGGGGAGAATGTGCTCTCCCAGTTGCCCAGAGGTTTGCTGGAGGTCTCCAGCATCGTGGCAGGGAGAGAAAAAGGCATCCCGCTGCATCCCGCTGAGCTGCGGAGAGCAGGCATCCCGCTTCTAACCTCGCCAAGGGCTGCAGGAGGGCTGTGGGTCACCGCTGTCCCGTCCACCCGGGGCCGGGGGGGCTTTGCATGGCAAACCCTGCTCCATAGGTGTGTAAAAGGCAAGGAGAAAATAATCCCACCCCCCCCGCTTCTCTCAAGCTGCAGGAGGGGTTCAAGCAGCCCGGCCGGGGAGCCACAAACAAACTTGGGAAGGAGTTAATCGGTGCCGGGGGAGGGCAGGTGAGGAGAGGATTGAGCAATAAAAGCAGGAGTGGGGCGGGGGGGGGATATATTTGCAGCCAGAGCCCTGGGGCAGATGCACAGAGGTCTGGGAGCCCCTGGGAGCCGGTGCCCCTCGGCAGAGCCAGTGCCAAGGGACAGGGACAGGGACAGTGCCGAGCCGGGGTTATCCCCACGTGTGCCGAGCTGGGTGTCGGGGTGTATTCCCATCCCCGACGGGCTCCGGTCCCTGCTGCCGCTGGGCTCCCTTCCTCGCAGGGGAATGCAACAACGCCACACACACACCCACGCGCACACACACACACCCCCACACACACACCCCGGCCCCCCTTGGCAACGCGATTTGCAAATATTTTCCTTTCCAGCAGCTCTCCCTTTCACAAGTGACCGATGCCGCTGGCCCCGGGCTGTGTTTTCCTCGGCGACCTGGCTTTGCAGGGAGAGCCCGTTCCCCGCACGCGACCCCCGCAACGCTTCCCCCCCGGCTCCTTCCCCGGGCGGGGGCTCTGCCATCCCTTAGGCATGGCATCCTCCGCGCCGAGCCCCGGAGGAGGCTTTTCCTCCACTTGCTGTCGGAGAAGAGGAGCAGAAGGAAAATCCTTCCCCTGGAGTGATCAATCCATCCCTCCTGCTCCCGTCCTGCCCCCGGATGTTCGTTAGCTGGAAGCCGTTAGCTGCCGCGGGCCGTGTTTATTAGAGGCCGGGCTCCAGGGTGCTTATTTCACGCTTACGCTGCAGCATCGCCCAGCACGGAGCGGGGAAAAGGCTGGAAGCCCCCACCCCGATGCCCCGGTGGGGAGGGGAATTGCCCATGGATGCCCGGGAGATGCCTCCGGGCGGGATGCGCCTTGGACCGTGGAGGGATGCACCGGGGAGACGGGATGGGAACTGGGGAGAGGGATCATCCCTCCGCCTTGGACACCCTACTTTAGCGTTTCTGCCTTCTGGGTGCTGCTTTCTGTCTGCACCCCGGGGAGAGGAGGGCAGGGCTGCCGGCAGGAGGGTGCCTGGTGCTGGTTCAGCCCCGGCTTTCGCAAAGGCACCGGCGGGGACAAGGATGCTCCGGCGAGGAAAGAGCGAGGCGGGGGGTCCCGGCTGCCTGTGGGGACAGTGACCGACAGCAGAGCGTCCGCGTGCCAGGACTGGTTCTTCGGGGGGTTCCCCTTCGGTGCTGACCTGCTCCGTCCCCCCCCGTGCCTCAGTTTCCCCACCGGTTGCGGAGGGGCCGTGCTCTGGCCTGGCTCCCAGCCTGGCCGCCGAGGCTGAATTCCTGCTTTGTGCCTGCTGCGCTCGTCGGAAGGTGCTCTGGGAAAGCAAATATTCCTCGCCCCGGCGTTTACAGGCTGGCTGCTCCCTCTCTCCCTCCGGCTGCCGGCGAGGGGCACCGGGAGAGGGGCTGTGCCGCTGCTGGGGGACAGGAGAAGGCTTTACTTGCCTCCGCTTCACGCCTCCACCCTGTCCCCATCGTCCCTGGGGTCTCTGCGGGGCCACCGGCCACGGGGCCACTTCGGTGGGCGCCTGCTCCCCCAAACCCCGATGGCCCCATGGATGCTCCGCATCCCTCCACCTTTGCGCCCGCGCCTCCATCCCTGGTCCCTACAATCAGGGCAGAGCCCCGAGGATCTGGGGGGGACCCTCCCAGCCCCGGCCAAGGGGGGTGCCCACTTCTCTGGCCGCAGCCCCGGCGCGTTTGGCCGCCAGCGGAGCTCGCCGCGGGGCGCAGCTGGGCTGGCGTGCGGGGGCGAGGGGCGGCGCGAGGAGCATTCCTCACATATTTAACGGCTCTGCCGAGCCAGTGGGACGCTGCTCCGGTGACTCCGCGGCTTTTACGACCCGGCCGCTCGGCCGAGGCCGGGATACACCTCTTAAACCACTCTCCTCCATCCCTCCCCGGCCATGCCTCCGTCCCTGGCCGGGGCAGAGCGACTCATTCCCTGCATCCTCGCACGCTCCGAATCCTTCTCTCTGCTCCCTGCCTCACACTGGGAGCAATGCTCGTGGCTCGGCATCGCACGAGGACTCGTGACGGCTGGGTCGGAGCTGCTAAACCGGCGAGGGAAGGCTGGGCAGGGGATGCTGCCCGTCTTGCCGGAGCCACGGGAGTCCATCCTGCCCGGTACCGCTTCAAGGGCCGGTGGGATCCACGCAGGGAGAAGGGTCCTTCCCACCCGGCGCCACGCACAGGGTCTCGTTTGCCCCAGACTGACCTGGAACATGATCCCGTCCTGTTTATCTGCCGCCATCCCCTGCCAAGGCTTCCCCGCCGCTCTGTTTGCTTTTGCCTGCTCACCAGAACATCGCGTTCGCGCCCCGGCCTCTTCCCGCGGGTTATTTTTCTTTTTTTTTCTTTTTTTTTTTTTTTTCCTGCGACATGGTTCCCAACCTTGGTGGAGACCCGAGGTCAGGCTCATCCCAAAATCCCGGCGAGGTGAGGCCCACGGGTACCCATCTCTGCTCCTTGCCTTGCCCAGGGGGATAAAGGATGCTGAGTGGCTCCTGCATCCCTGTGGTGCCATGGCAAAGGGGACCGAGGGACCCCGCGGGGACGGCCACCGAGCCGAGGGGATGCCTGTAGCGTGGGGATGGGGTGCTGCAGGGGTTGGCCGGGGTCCGAGTGAAAAAAACCTTGTTTGTCTAAAGCTTCAGCCCCGGGGGTTACGTCACCCTTCCAAGAACCCGAAAGAAAACACATAGCACAAAAAGTCAAACAACAGCGGAGGGCTGAGTTATCTCCTGGCTTCGGGGCGAGGAAGAGCTCGGTGGGAGCCTCGCCGGCAGGTCCCGAAACAGCTGGTTGTTTTCAAGGTGACGGGAGGGATGTGCGTGGCCGGAGCCTGGATGCTCCCCGGCTCCCATCCCCGTTCCTCTCTGGCCGATGGGGACGAGGATGGAGCCATCGTGTCGCTGTGACTGGTGCCTGCCCTCGAAGCTGGTGTCCTGTTGTCACCCCATCCTCCCTGCTGGCATCGTGTCTGCCATGCTGGCACCGCATCCTCCCCGATGGCACCGCATCCTCCCTGATGGCACTGCATCCTCCCTACTCGTCCTGCATCCTCCCTACGGTCACTGCATCCTCCCTGATGGCACTGCATCCTCCCCGACGGTACTGCATCCTCCCTACTCGTCCTGCATCCTCCCTACAGTCACCGCATCCTCGCCGCTGGTACTGCATCCTCCCTTCCCTACTGTCACTGCATCCTCCTTACTGTCCCCGCATCCTCCCCCCTGGCACTCCATCCTCCCCGTTGTCACCACATCCTCTCTCCTGGCACCGCATCCTCCCTTCCCTGCTGTCCCCGCATCCTCCCCGATGGCACCGCATCCCCCCCAGTGGCACCGAACCTCCCCCCTGGCACCGCATCCTCCCCTTTGGCACTGCGTCCTGCCCCCTGGCACCGCATCCCCCCCATTGTCACCACCGCGGCTCGGACCTTGCCCCCGTTGACTCCGCGGCCAGCGCCGGGGTGAGCAGAGGGCAGCACCGGTGGCGGTGGGCTGGGATCTCTCCTGCCCCCCCCCCCGCCCCAACACGGCACCTTCGCCCCCCCAGCTGGCAGGGGGCCCCCTTTGCTTACAGGGGTCCCCCCCAACCTTGGAGGGAGGATGCTCGCTCGGCGAGCTGCTGCGGCCCAAACCGGGAAGGGACAAGTGGCAGCAGCGTGGCAGCGTGTCCGACGAAACCCCTCGGGGAGGTTGAGAGTGTCTGGGGGGGGCTGGGTTTGGTGAGCAAAGACCCCCCCAAACCACCCTATTTGTCGCCGGGGCCAGGGTGCGCGGGGAGCGAGTGGGAGGAGGAAGCAACCAGAGCCCGGACCAACGTGGAAGTTTCTCAATCCAACGCTTCGGGCTTGTCCCCAGCGTGTCCTTACAGGGATGGCTGCCGGGACATCCCCCTCACCGCCACCCCGCGTCCCCCACCTCCCCTCGGGGAGCCGCTTTCCCCCAAAAGCCTGGGGATTTTTTGGCGGGGGGGGACGGAGAGGAGCTGGGAAAAGCAGCCCCGCGCTCGCCTGCCCGGCTCTCTCACGTATCCCAAATCCCTCACATATGGTTTCTATATCACTTGGCTCCGCCGGCGCTTGCCGGGCTGTAAGCGAGCTTACTTTCCCTTGTCTTTCCATGCAGCTCTTGGCACGGGACGCTCGTCCTTCTCCCCGGCCCTGCGTCCTCCCCCGCGCTGCCCGTTCGGACACGTCTCTCCGGGTGTGGGGCGGGGGGGAATGCGGGGGGACCGGGGATGGCTCCTGCCTCTTCTCTACCCTCAAATTGCAGCCTCGCGGTGCCAGCGGTGGGTCGGTGCCAGGGGAGGTGCCGGCCCCGGCTTGTTTGCTCTTCCCTTGGCTTTGCCGCAGGTTTGCTCTCCACCCCGGGGCTTCCCACCGGCCTCACGGCGCTGGAGACGGACCCCGAACATGGCTCTTTCGCCCCAAAACGCCTTACGCCACGGTTTGGGGCTCGGTGCCATGCGAAGGCGTGAGGTGCGGTGGAGCTGGGCTCATCCTCTCGCCCCCGCGCCGCTTGTTTTGGACTTGTCAGGGTTCTCCTCATCGTCCCGCCTTGCTTTGGTAATTAGTGGCTCTTTTGGGATCCACTTGCTAATTGCTTGGAGCGCGGACTTGGCGCCGCTCCCCATCAGCCCCTCAGCTGGTCCAGCCCCCCTTCCCCCCCCGACCCCTGCACCCCACCGCTGCCCTTCCCCTCCCTGCCCTTCCCCAGGGCAGGGGGGTGCCCGGGACCACCCGTTTTGTCCCCAAAACCCTGGTGTGAAACCCAGCTCCGCCCTGCGCTGGCCGCAACCGGAGCCTCCAGTGCCGGCGCTGGCGTGGCGGCGCGGCGTTGACCTCAGCCAGCCCTGGGCGCTGGGGACGCGGCGTTTCCGCAAAAAGCTGGGTCCCCGGGGGCTCGGCGCCGGCCAAGTGCCGAAGCCGGGAGCCGTATCCCACAGCATCGCCTCAATGGCGAGCAGGAGAGCAGGGCAGGAGGAGGAGGAGGAAGGGCTGTGCAGGGTTATATCCTCCGGCCCCGTGATGCTGAAGCATCTCTGCACCCCCCCAGCCCGGCGGGAGCCGTGGCAGAGTGATGCTGGGGGGGGGTTACGGCCCCGGCAGACGGACGGACAGACGGACACCCCTCGGCCGGCTCCGTTCCTGCGGGCGCTGGGCGCAGCGGGAGCTTCCCGGGCCATATGGCTTCGCTTGGCGGTGGCAGATGACTCGGAGGTCGTCGGAGCATCCCGGGGCTGTCGGAGCTCGCAACGGGCTCGGCAGTGGGGGGGAGATTGGGGGGGGTGGGCAGGAATGGGGTCCCTTTGCCCAGCCTTGGGTTTTTGCAAAGTGAAAAGAAAGGAGTTTTTGCAACGCAAATAATAAGAGAAACCCTTAAAAAAAGCGATGGACCGGGCTTTATGCGAACCAGATGTCAGCGCCGGGGCTGGCTCCAGCTGCCGGGAGAGCTGACACGGCGGCGGGCTGGGGAGTTGGGGGGAGCCCGGCCGGCCCCCCAGTTGAAGGAGGAGGAGGAGGAGGAAGGGCTTGCCTTCCTCTTCAGGGACTTGCCAAGTGCGGAGGGGCTGGCTGGGGGGAGACGAGCCCCCACGGGGTTTGGCGTCCCCCGGTATAGGCATGGGGGGCTCACACATCATCCCCCCCCCCCCCCCCCCCACCACCCCAGCTGCCTTCCTGGGAGACATCGCCCTGGACGAGGAGGACCTGCAGCTCTTCCAGGTGGAGCGGGTGGTTGACCTGGCGCGCCGCACCGTCACACGCCTGCCCACCAACTCCTCAGGTACCCCCGCCGTCCCCCCTCCCCCCGGCCGCCTCCGTCCCCAGGGTGGGCTGCCCATACTGACCCCCCCACACTCCAACCTTCCCCACAGGCAGCAACGCCACCAAGGCCAGCCTGCGGCCAGGCCACCAACCGCACAACCGCGGCCGGCAGCGGGCACGGAGCCGCCGCGCTGCCACGTCCCGGCCGGAGAGAGTGTGGCCGGACGGGGTCATCCCTTACGTGATCAGCGGCAACTTCAGCGGTGAGTGCAGGCGAGCCGGGGTGGGGGGGGAGGAGGAAGATGGCTCCGTCCCCTGCGTGCCTCAGTTTCCCCATGCCGGGCTGACGGCCCCCGCCGCCCCCCCTCCCGCAGGCAGCCAGCGAGCCATCTTCCGGCAGGCGATGCGGCACTGGGAGAAGCACACCTGCGTCACCTTCCTGGAGCGCAACGACGAGGACAGCTACATCGTCTTCACTTACCGACCATGCGGGTACGTCGAGGATGGGGGGGGTCCCGGGCGCGTACCGGGACCACTCTGCCCCTTGGCTCTTGCAGCTCGTAGGCACGCTCCTTAGGATGCTCGGATGACGTGCCTTGGCACCGAAACGCCCACGTCGGCATGTGCGTGGGGGTAACGGGCTGCCCCAGACCCTCTGGGTTTTATGGAGGGCTGAGGAGCCAAGGGGACGTGTCCCTGCGTGTGGCTGGCTCGCAGGAGGTCTCGTAGCCACGAAACCGTGGCGCTGGCCGGGGTGGGCCGGGGGCTGAGGTCGGTGGCGCGGCACCAGCCCGGGCTTGCAGCGGGGCCGACGCCAAAGGAAACAGGGGTTTGGAAGAGCTCGGCGTCTTCACGCCTCAGGGCACGGCCCCAGCCAAGCAGACGGTGGTTCGGAGGAGGCTTTCCCCTGGAACGGGATGCACGCGGCGGCAGGGGGGGTGCCGGTCCGAGCCCCCGTGCCAGTGTGAGCCCCGAGCGCGGGGCTGGAGGCAGGGCTGGACCAGCCGAGCTGTGGGGTGCGGGCGAGCGTCCATCCACGGTGCAGGATGGGCGCCCGTGGGAGCAGCGCCATGGGATGCTGGGGCTTCCTGCAGCCGTGCCGTGTCATGCCGTGCCGTGCCGTGCCGTGCCAGGCACCCCAGGGGCAGGAGTCGAGCTCTCCCGGTTTCCAGGCAGAGCTGAGGTTGGAAGCAGGGCTCGAGCTCCCCGCGGGAAGCTCCCAGCTGGCCGCAGGGATGCTTCCCAGACACTCCATGCCGAGCCTGACTCATGGATTTACCCAGGGATGCCCGCACCGCAGGGGCATCCCTATCCCCCGGAGAGCCGGGACTCAGCCGGTGCCACCCGCCTCCTCCCCCCACCAGGTGCTGCTCCTACGTGGGCCGCCGAGGAGGGGGACCCCAGGCCATCTCCATCGGCAAAAACTGCGACAAATTCGGCATCGTGGTGCACGAGCTGGGCCACGTCATCGGGTTTTGGCACGAGCACACGCGCCCCGACCGGGATGACCACGTCTCCATCATCCGGGAGAACATCCAGCCAGGTAGGGACCAGCCCTCCTTCCTCTTCCTCTTCTTCCTCCCCGCCGTGGGGGGGGCTGCCGAAGCCGGGTTCCCCCCCGCCCCAGCCCCCATGGCATCCCCGTCCCGCCTGCCTCCGCAGGGCAGGAGTACAACTTCTTGAAGATGGAGCCGGAGGAGGTGGAGTCGCTGGGCGAGACCTACGATTTCGACAGCATCATGCACTACGCCAGGAACACCTTCTCCAGGTACGCACCCGGCGGGGGGGGGGGCACGTCCGCGCGTCCCCGTCCTCCCCGCAGCACACCTGGGGATGGTGGCATGGTGTCCCCAGCCCCGGAGAACGGTGGCACGGTGTTTGCAGCCCCAGAAGACAGCGGGACATTAGCGGCACGGAGTTAATGAACTTGGCGCACAACCAGCTCCAACGGAGCCGTGCCGCAGCACGCCGGGGCGGGATGAAGCCCCACGGCATATCCCTGGCCGGGGCAGGGACGGTGTTGTCCCCGCGGTCACCTCTGTCAGGGCCACGTCCCCGCTGACTCACCGTCCCGCAGGCTTTAATTAGCCAGGCTGTTTTTAGCATCCTTCCTCCGGCAGCGGGGAGCTTTTCCAGCCGCTGCTCAGCCTCTCCCTCCTCTCGCCCCAGGGGCATCTTCCTCGACACCATCCTGCCCAAGTACGACGTGAACGGGGTCCGGCCCGCCATCGGCCAGCGGACGCGGCTGAGCAAAGGGGACATCGCCCAGGCCCGCAAGCTCTACCGCTGCCCGGGTGAGTGCCACCGGGATGGCTCTGCTGAGCCCCGGGACGGGGTGGCATGTCATTGCCGGTGGCGGGGGGCTGGAGCAGCCTCCAGGCTGATCGGGGGCCGTATCTGCCAGGGAACGGCTCTGCTGTCACCCCAAGACGTGACGAAGGAAGCATCACCCTGGCTGGGAAGCGCCCACCCATTTTTCCAATGGAAAAATGCTTTTTGGGGCTCCTCCTCGCCACCAGGCCCCCTGCAAGGAGAAGGCAAGTTGCCTTTCTCCATCCGCAGTGTTTTTCCAGGGTGGGGGGGGCGTTGTGAGTAGAAGCTAAATGCGAGACCTTGGTGAGCCACGGGGCTCTGCCTGCGAGAGCAAGGGCATCCTCAGCTGCGCTCTCCTCCCGCTCCTCCGAGAAAAGGGCATCCTCCAAGAGCAGAGCATCCTCCACGAGCATCATCCAAGAACATCCTCCACGAGCATCATCCAAGAACATCCTCCACGAGCATCCCCCAAGAGCAGAGCATCCCCTAAGAGCATCCTCTGGCAGCATAGCGCCCTCCAAGAGCAGCCTCCAAGAGCATCCTCCAAGAGCAGAGCATCCTCCGAGAGCATCCCCCAAGAGCAGAGCATCCTCCGAGAGCATCCCCCAAGAGCAGAGCATCCTCCGAGAGCATCCTCCAAGGGCATCCCCCAAGAGCAGAGCATCCTCCAAGAGCATCCTCCAAGAGCATCCTTTGACAGCAGAGCATCCTCCGAGAGCATCCTCCAAGAGCAGAGCATCATCCAAGCGCATCCTCCAAGAGCAGAGCATTCTCCGAGAGCATCCCCCAAGAGCAGAGCATCCTCCAAGAGCATCCTCCAAGAGCAGAGCATCATCCAAGAGCATCCTCCAAGAGCAGAGCATTCTCCGAGAGCATCCCCCAAGAGCAGAGCATCCTCCAAGAGCATCCTCCAAGAGCAGAGCATCATCCAAGAGCATCCTCCAAGAGCAGAGCATTCTCCGAGAGCATCCCCCAAGAGCAGAGCATCCCCTAAGAGCATCCTCTGGCAGCATAGCACCCTCCAAGAGCATCCTCCAAGAGCAGAGCATCCTCCAAGAGCAGAGCATCCTCCGAGAGCATCCCCCAAGAGCAGAGCATCCCCCAAGAGCAGAGCATCCCCCAAGGGCAGAGCATTCTCCGAGAGCATCCCACAGGAGCACAGCATCCTCCGAGAGCATCCCCCAAGAGCGTCCTCCGAGAGCATCCCCCAAGAGCAGAGCATCCTCTGAGAGCATCCTCCAAGAGCATCCTTTGACAGCAGAGCATCCTCCAAGAGCATCCTCCAAGAGCATCCTTTGACAGCAGAGCACCCTCCGAGAGCACCCTCCGAGAGCATCCTCCGAGAGCATCCTCCAAGAGCATCCCTTGACAGCAGAGCACCCTCCGAGAGCAGAGCATTCTCCAAGAGCATCCACCAAGAGCAGAGCATCCTCCGAGAGCAAAGCATCATCCTCAGAGACCATCCTCCAAGAGCATCCTCCGACCCACCCCCGCAGCGAGAGGGTTTTGGATGAGGCCGGGTGTTATGGAGGGCTGTTACCGGCGGGATGGGACGACGTGGTCCCCACTGCAAGACCAGGGTCCTCGGCACAACCATCACGGCCAGGGATGCTCGCCACGACCATCGCACGTGTTGTCACCTCAAACCCGGGCTCTGGGGAGGTTGCACGAGTCGTCCCCCCCCCCTCCGGCTGCAGGCGTGTGCTCTGGGGCTGTGCTGGCAACATCTGCAAGGAGTTTGGCTCCCGCTTAATTCCAGCGACTAATTAGCAGCCTGGAAAAGGGACGTCTTTGTGAGGGGCCCCGGCAGCCGGCTGTGCCGTGGCCGGGGGGCTGCGAGCAGGAAAAGTGATTAATTTGGAGGGGTTGGCGGGGGGGAAGAAAAAAAAAAAAGAAAAAAAAGACCCAAAAAAAGAGCCCCGCAGCAGCCTGGCTTTCCCTTCCCTTTGTTTCCACTGTGAAGCAAAGAGGGGAAAAAAGGCAGCGAGCCCAGGTTTCAAGCCGCTGTTTTTTAACGTTTCACCTTTCATCTGGCGGTCTGTCATCCCCCCCCAGCACCAGCCCTGTGAGCGGGGAGGTGGGGGGGCGGCCGCCTTGGCCCCGCCACAGCCGGAGCGAAGCGCCGCGTGCCGCGTCCTCGGCATCATGTGGCTTCCAGATGGCAACGCTGGGCCGGGTCCAGCCGCGGACGCGTAAACCTGTCCCGGAGCCCGGGCGGCGAGCTGGGCCCCTGCGGCGTGGCAGGGCATGGCGGGGGGGGCCTACGGGACAGCTCCTGGCCATGGGGTTTGGTGGCCGGGAGGGGGGCACGGTGCTCACAAGGGGGTGGCGGGAGGATGGCCAGCCACTCCGGGCTCTTTGGTGATGGATTTCATGGTTTGGTTTTTTTTTTTGTCCTCGGAGCTGGGAATTTGGGTGGGAAAAGGGTGGAGGCAAGGTGGGGGCATTGGCTGGTCTGCACATCCCGGTGCTGGGGGGATTCCCGGCTGTCTGACCCCCGGCTTTTTCATGGAATCATAGAATCGTTAGGGTTGGAAGGGACCTTAAAGATCATCTGGTTCCAACCCCCCTGCCATGGGCAGGGACACCTCCCACTAGATCAGATTGCTCAGAGCCCCGTCCAGCCTGGCCTTAAAAACTTCCAGGGATGGGGCTTCCACCACCCCTCTGGGTAACCCGTTCCAGTCTCACCACCCTCGTGGTGAAGAACTTCTTCCTAACGTCCAGCCTGAACCGACCCATCTCTAGTTTTAATCCATTCCCTCTAGTCCCACCGTTACCCAACATCCTAAAAAGTCCCTCCCCAGCTTTCCTGTAGCCCCCTTAAGATACTGGTAGGCCACTAGAAGGTCTCCTCGGAGCCTTCTTTTCTCCAGACTGAACAACCCCAGCCCTCTCAGCCTGTCCTCATAGAGGTGCTCCAGCCCTCGGATCATCCTCGTGGCCCTTCTCTGGGCACGTTCCGGCGCGTCCGTATCTCTCTTGGAGTAGGGGCTCCAGAACTGGACGCAAACACTTTCAGGTTCATCAGATGGTCACAAACCTGATCTTCACTTACGATGGGCAGTTCTTTCCAAGCCCTGCCATTGTCCTCTGTGACTCCGGGAGCGCGGCCGGAGCCCTTGCCAGTGAAGACTGAGGAAAAGAAGTCGTTGAGAACCTCGGCCTTCTCCATATCACTTGGCACCAGCTCTCCCGTTTCCTTTCTGAGGGGGCCCACACCTTCCCTAGTCGTCTTCTTACCATTAATATATAGAGAAATTTTTGCTGTTTCCCTTGATCTCCTTGGCTAGATTTAATTCTAACAGAGCTTTAGCTCTTCTCACCAGGTCTCTTGCTGCTCGGACAGCTTCCTTATATGCCCCCCATTCCAGCTGTCCTTTCTTCCACTCCTTGTAAAGTTTCTTTTTGTGTCACAGGGTGTCCAGGAGCTCCTTGTTCATCCAGGCAGGTCTCCTAGCGTTCTTTCCTGCCTTCCCCATTGTCGGTATACTTTGCTCCTGGACACGGAGAAGGTGATCCTTGAATACTGACCAGCTGCCCTGGGCAACCCCTTGCCTCTAGAGCTTTGTCCCACGGCACTTTGGCCAGCAGATCCCTGAAGCGATCGCAGTCTGCGTGCCTGAAGTCCAGGGTCCTAAGCTTGGAATGCATTTTTCCCCTTTCGCAGCCTGCGGGGAGACGCTCCAGGACAGCCAGGGCAACTTCTCCTCCCCTGAATTCCCCAACGGATACTCTGCCCACATGCACTGCGTCTGGAGGATCTCCGTCACCCCCGGAGAGAAGGTACCAGCCGCCCCCAAGGCACCCCGCCTCCTCCCAGCCCTCCTCTCCCTCCTTGCCCCATCTCCTCCCGATTTTTTTGGCGGAGGGGTGGCCCTAACCCCAGCATCCCCCTGCCCGGTGCCTCGCTGGGGTTCAGGATGCTGCCGGGCATCACCACGGAGCGGGTCCGGGTACCACCTGGACCAGCCAGAACAGAGAAGAGATCCCGTGGGGCGCCGGGGTGGGGGTCACCCCATGCTTTTTTTTCACCCCCTCTTCCAACCTTAGATCATCCTGAATTTCACCACCCTGGACCTCTACCGAAGCCGGCTGTGCTGGTACGACTACGTGGAGGTGAGAGACGGGTTCTGGAGAAAGGCCACGCTGCGAGGTAACCAAACCGGGCGCTGCCCGCCCGCTGCCTGCCCCTCACCTCCCGCCCCCCCAAAACGGCGATGCTCCGGCAGCGGGGCTCCCCTCTGCCCGTATCCCCCGTGTACCAAAGCCCTTTTGCCCCAAAGGGGTGGCCCCAGAGGGGTTATTGCGGTGATCGGGGGCTCCCAGTTTGCTGGCCCACACCAGTGAAACCAGTCCGGTTAACCTGCCAGCACATCCCTGCCCGGGGAGATGCCGGTATCTCCATCCTGTCCCCGCAAACTGGATGTTCCCCATGTCCCAGTTAACCCAGTTTCTATGAAACAGCCGGAAAAGCCGGAGGGGAGCGGGGGAAGAAGCAGCGTTTTTCCTTTAGGATGCTGGCGGGGGGCGGGGTGGGGGGGGGGGAATGGGAGGTGGTGGGGAGGAAGAGGAGGCAGCCCAGCACGCCTTCGTCCCCAGGCAGGTTCTGCGGGAACAAGCTGCCCGAGCCCATCGTCTCCACCGACAGCCGCCTCTGGGTCGAGTTTCGGAGCAGCAGCAACTGGGTGGGCAAAGGCTTCTTCGCCGTCTACGAAGGTAGGGGTGGGCGGGGGTGGGGTGGGGGGTCACGGAGCCGGCGGCGGGGCCGGGTGGGGGGGGCTCAGGCGGCTTCTCCTCCCTTCCAGCCATCTGCGGGGGGGACGTGAAGAAGGACAACGGGCACATCCAGTCCCCCAATTACCCCGATGACTACCGGCCCAGCAAAGTGTGCGTCTGGAAAATCACCGTCTCTGAGGGCTTCCACGTGGGCTTGACCTTCCAGTCTTTCGAGGTGGGCGAGCGTCCCCCCGCGCTGTGCCGGTCCCACCCCCCCCAACTCTTTCTGGGGGGGCGGGAAGGGGAAATCTCCCCAGCAGCATCTCCCCGACGCGCTGCACCCCACGGAACGGCCCTGGTACCCGCATCCCCCCCCGCTTCCCCGCGCCGCCTCCGTGCCTCAGTTTCCCCACACAGCACGCCAACTCCCTTGGCGGGTGGGCACGTGGATGTGGGAGCACGGGCGTAAAGAAAGGGGCAGGGAGGGTTTGGGGACGCTGGGGACAGGGTGACATCCCTCCGTGGCTAGCCTTCACCCCCCGCCCCGGCCCTGCACCCCCCCCCTAGATCGAGCGGCACGATAGCTGTGCCTACGACTACCTGGAGATCCGGGATGGCGACAGCGAGTCGAGCAGCCTCATCGGGCGCTACTGCGGCTACGACAAGCCGGACGACATCAAGAGCACCTCCAACAAGCTCTGGATGAAATTCGTCTCTGACGGCTCCATCAACAAGGCGGGCTTCGCCGTCAACTTCTTCAAAGGTAGGAGAAGCGCCGGGGAAAAGCGGTGGGGGGGGGGGGGGGCACCGTTGTGGGGGGTTGGCAGCCCCTGCCTGCCCGCTCAGCGCCCCCCCCCTGCCCCCCTGCCCAGAGGTGGACGAGTGCTCGCGTCCCAACAACGGGGGCTGCGAGCAACGCTGCGTCAACACCCTGGGGAGCTACAAATGCGCCTGCGACCCCGGCTACGAGCTGGCCTCCGACAAACGCCGCTGCGAGGGTGAGTGACTTCCCCCCCCACCACCACCACCCCCACCGCCACGATGCCATCCCCCCACCCCGCTCCCCGAAGCAGCATCCCCGGTCGGTCCCTGGGGACAACCCCCCCGCCCCCCACCTCCCGGGGACGTGACGGGCGCCGGGTGCCTCCCGCCCTGCAGCCGCCTGCGGAGGGTTCCTCACCAAGCTCAACGGCTCCATCACCAGCCCCGGGTGGCCCAAGGAGTACCCCCCCAACAAGAACTGCATCTGGCAGCTGGTGGCCCCCACCCAGTACCGCATCTCCCTGCAGTTTGATTTCTTCGAGACGGAGGGCAACGACGTGAGTCGGCCGGGGAGGAGCAGCCCCTCGCTGTCCTCCGTGTGTCGTCGTCCGTGTCCCCCCACCCACGCCGCTGGTGGCTGGCAGGGTGGCACAGCCCTGCCACCACCCCCGTGTAATGTATTTCCACCCCACCCCACCCCCCCCCGCCCCAACCCGCCCCCAGGTCTGCAAATACGACTTCGTGGAGGTGCGCAGCGGGCTGACCCCCGACTCCAAGCTGCACGGCAAGTTCTGCGGGGCCGAGAAGCCGGACGTCATCACCTCCCAGTACAACAACATGCGGATCGAGTTCAAGTCCGACAACACCGTCTCCAAAAAGGGCTTCAAAGCCCGTTTCTTCTCAGGTAGAGCTGCCCGGCCCAGCTGGCACGGGCATCCCTCGCCCTCCCTCGCCGAACCCCCCGTCCCCCCCAAACCGCCGCTGATGCCCTGCCTTGCCCGTGCCAGGGGTGCAGCCCCCGGTGCCAGCCCGGTGGCAGGCTCATCCCCGCCCCGCGGGGGTCTGAATCCTCCGGCAGCACGTTTTGCTGCTTCCCGAGGCTTTTCCCCTCTTTTGGGGGGAGGGGTGGGGGCAAACGGGTCCCGCTTCAGAAGCTGGGGTGCTCCCGGGAGGTCCCCGAATGGCCAGGGGGTGCTGCGTCCGCAGGGGGCTGGGGGGAAGGTGCTGGGGATAGGGATGTGCTCGGTACTGGGGAGGCCAGCGCTGGTCAGGGGGGAGCAGCTCTGTGCCCCCCCCCCTCCCAGCCCCGCCGCGGGCCGGGCACTGCACCCCTCGCTCTGCTGCCGCCTCCTGCGCTGCTGCATCCCGCTACGCTGCACGGCCACGGGTTCCCTCTGCTTCCCGAGGGATGCCGAGGGGTGGGGGGGGTTGCGGGGGTGGGAATATCAGCATCCAGCCACCTCCATGGCTCAGGTCTCCGGAGTGGTCCCTCCTCCCCCCCCCCCCAAAAAAAACCCCACCATTACCTGCTTATCCCTGTCTGTTCTGAGGTCCTCTCTCCTCTCCCGGGCCACGGTGTCACCTTTGGAATGGGGTTTGGGGTCGGGGCCGGGGGGGAAGGATGGGGACACGGAGCGAAACGCACCACCGAGCATCGCCTGGGGACGGTCCCCGGGCTGGGGGCTGCCGTGGGACCCTCGTGCAAGAGAGGGACCCCCTCGGCACGGCGGGGTGCCCTGGACATCAGCCCGGCAGCGAGCCACCCGCAGCAGCTCCTGGACCGGACCACTGACACCTTACACCTCCCGCTGCTTTTTTTGGCCCCGTCGAGGCCTTTTTTGAGGGGCAAAGGTGGCCCCGGCGTCCCCAGGAGCCCTCGGGGCTCCCCCGGAGCGACAGAGACCCGTGCGGGGCCGGGGAGGGGGGGGTGGGGGGTGGGTGGTCGAGTATCTTTGCTTTATTTTTTTTAATTAAAACCAAGGCAAGTAAGGTTGCCCAGCCGTCGGGAGCTGGAGCAAAGCCAGACCTCAGGGAAGCCCAGCGGCCGAGCGGCAGCGGGACCGCGGGGCAAGCGGGTGAGTCTTCCCTCCTTCCTCTCCCCTTTGCCTTCCTCCTCCTCCCACCGGCATGTGCGGTGGTCCCCGTGGCGGGGGGGGGGGGGGGGGGGGGCTGCATCCCCCCCACCCCCGCCATCCCGGACCACCAAACCCTCTCCCCACTCAGGTCTCGGGCTTTCCCGGCGGCAGGACCACGCTGGAGGACTCGGCCACACCGGGGGCCCTCCTCCGGTGTGTCGCGTCCCCCCCTCCCCGTCCCACCCCGGGTCGCTCCCGGCCAGAACTGGGCAAAGCATCTCCCAGGCGGCTCCTTTGTAGCCGCGGAGGGTCTCTGCTAGCCACCGAGCCCTGTTTCTCAGGGCGATGGGCAGCCTGCCCCCCCCCACCCCGGGTGCCCATTTTCCCCTGGCGAAGATGTGGCCCCATCCTCTTCTTCTTCCTCCTCCTCCTCCTCCTCCTCCTCCTCTCCTCCTCCTCCTCCTCCTGGCGGGCCGGGGCGACGGGATGCGTTCTCCCGGGAATCCGCTACGGTGTCGGCACCCAGGTACGTGTGTGTGTCATCCACCCCCCCCCTTCCCCGGCTCTCCGCCGAGCCCCGGTGCACGGTGAGGGGGGGGTCCGTAGTGGGGTGATAGGCGCAGGCTGTGTGTGGGGGGGCTGCGGGGGCGGTGAGCAGCCCGGAGCCATGGGATGCACGCCGGGATAACGGTGAGCGCACGGCGATGCCCGGGTGGCGGCGAGCGAGCTGGTTAGAATTAAAAAAAAAAAAAAAAAAAATTGCTCTAAAGACACCCACCCGGTTGGGCTTCTGTCCTCTGCCAACTCTCTCCGCTCTTCTCTCCCCCCCCAGGCTCCCTCCGTCCCGCCGGGGGGGCGATGCCATTCACGCTCCCCCCGGTGTTGGAGCTGCTCTGAGCCTTCCTGGCCCATCCGAAGCCCCTTCCCATTCCCAAACGAGCTTTTCTGCCTCGCTTCCTCTCCCAGACCTAGGAGACGGCAGGTTTTAGGGGCTTGGGGCTGCCCCGGGGGGCTGGCGGGGTGGCTGGCTGGGGCAGGACCCCCCCACATTTCGCTGCTGCTGCCGGCTCCGGGAGGGATGCTCTTCTCCTGCATCCCTGTGAGCTCGCAGAGGGATGCTCAGCTGGCTGGTACCCGCTTGCTGCTGGCTTCCCCCTGCTGCTGCCCACCCCCCAAACCGTCGCCCCATGGCGGGGGGGGAGCAAGGAGGGAGCATCCCACCCCATCCCCAAAGCGGGGGCTTTTTTTTTGGGGGGGGGGGGGCGGTGCTCGGCGAACTGTGGGACGCCGGCGATAGGGACCTCAGGCAGGCGAGGTAAGTACGGCCAGCCCGGACCCCTCCGCTGCCTCCCCCAGCCTGGAGACCCCCCCAGGAACGCCCCCCAACGCCCATCCTCATCCTCCCAGAGCCATGCCACCTCCTCCTCCTCCTCTTCCTCGCCGCAGGAGGGGCTCCCGGTTTGGGGGGGGGGTCCCCGCCGTTGCCTGCTTACCCGGCTGCCGCTCTGCATGCCCCGCTGCCGCCCCCCCCCCCCCGCCCCCCCAGCCTCGCCGCCCCCCGCTTTCCCCCCATCGCTCCCCCCCCCCCGCTTTTTTTTCTCCCTCTTCTCTCCGCAGAGAAGAAGCAGCAGCTCCAGCCCCCGAAATCTCGCCCCCCCGGCCTGAAGTTTCGCCTGCAGAAGCGGCCGCGGGGCCCTTCCTGAGCCGACGTCGTCCTCCCCATCTTTCTCAGGAACGCCGCGGCCCCGGGAGCCGTGCGGGAGCACGCCGGGGCCCAGCCGAGCCCAACCGAGCCCTGCCGCCGGCCCCGGCAGCCCTTGCTTGACAGAACTGGTTGTTGGCCTTGTTTTTAATTTTTTTTACAATTTTTCAGGGGGTTTTAAGCACCCTCCCTGCCCCGTCCCCTTTTGGTTTTGTCATTGCCCAGCTGACCTCGGTGTGGGTTGGTTTTTTTGGTTTTTTTTTTTGTTTTGGTTTGTTTTTTTTTTTTTTTCATTTGTTTCCCCCCCCTCACCCACCCCCACCCCCCCCTTCCTTTTTCCCCGATTTTTACCGTGTCTGTGACATTTCCCTATGGATGAGTAAAGAGGGACTCCCGCGTCCTGGTCTTTTCTTGCGCATCTTTGGTTGTCACTTGTGTGTTTTTCTGCCTTCCCCGTCCGTTCCCTAAGCAGGTAATGGTTGTGGCCCCTGGGTGAAGCCCAGGGAGAGGAGGACCCATCCCGGGCACCCATGGGGGGGCTGCCCCCCCCCCCCCCCCCGACCCCCCCCCCCAGGGGTGGGGTGTGTGCTCTCGGCAAGGAGATTTGCTTCGCTGCTGGCCGCAGGCGCTTGCTTGGCTGGTGGCTGCAGCGTGGGGCTGGGGACCGGCAGGCTGTGCCGGGATGCCGGGATGCCGGGATGATGTCCCAGCCGGCTCAGCCGCGGTCCCTCTGCTCTCTCTCTCTCTCTCTCTCTTTCTTTTTTTCTCTCTCTCTTTTTTCGGCAGACAAGGATGAGTGCTCCAAGAACAACGGGGGCTGCCAGCACGAGTGCCTCAACTCCTTCGGCAGCTACGAGTGCCAGTGCCGCAGCGGCTTCGTCCTGCACGACAACAAGCACGACTGCAAGGAAGGTGGGTCCGCGCCCCGGAACAACCCCACCACCACCACCCCAAATCCCTGGAATGACACACCACCCCCCCCCCCCAACCCTTGCACCACCATTGTCCCCCCAGCCGGCTGCGACCATAAGGTGACATCCATCTCGGGGACCATCACCAGCCCCAACTGGCCCGATAGATACCCCAGCAAGAAGGAGTGCACTTGGGCCATCACCACCACGCCGGGGCACCGCGTCAAGCTGGTAGGGACTGGAAAAGGAGGGGGGACACACACACACCACAGGGGGTGGGCAGCACCGGGGGGGTCCCCTCACAGAATCACAGAATGGCGGGGGTGGGAAGGGACCTCTGGAGATCCCCTCGTCCCACCCCCGGCCAGAGCAGGGTCACCCAGAGCAGGTGGCACAGGGACGCCTCCAGGCGGGGTTGGGATGTCTCCAGAGACGGAGACTCCCCCACCTCTCTGGGCAGCCTGTGCCAGGGCTCTGCCACCCTCACAGCAAAGAAGTTCCTCCTCGTCTTGAGATGGAACTTCCCACGGTCAAGTTTGTGCCCGTTACCCCTTGTCCTGTCCCTGGGCACCACTGAGAAGAGCCTGGCCCCGTCCTCCTGACACCCCCCTTGAAGTATTGATCAGCGTTGATAAGGTCCCCCCTCAGTCGGCTTTTTTCCAGGCTGAAGAGCCCCAAATCCCTCAGCCTTTCCCCATCAGAGAGATGTTCCAGTCCCCTCATCCTCTTGGTGGCCCTTTGCTGTCCCCTCTCCAGCCGTTCCCTGTCCTTCTGGAACCGGGGAGCCCAGAACTGGACCCAGGGCTCCAGCTGGGGCCTCCTTGGGTCAGAGCAGAGAGGGAGGATGACCTCCCTCCACCTGCTGGCCACGCTCTTCTGGATGCCCCCCAGGATGCCCCTGGCCTTCTTGGCCACCAGGGCCCATTGCTGGCTCATGGTCATCCCATTGTCCCCCAGGACTCCCAGGTCTCTCTCCACAGAGCTGCTCTCCAGCAGGTCACCCCCAACCTGTCCTGGTGCGGGGGGTTATTCCTCCCCAGGGGCAGCGCCGACACTTGCCCTTATTGAATTCCATAAGGTTCCTCTCTGCCCAGCTCTCCAGCCTGCCCAGGTCTCTCTGGATGGCGGCACAGCCTTCTGGGGTGTCAGCCACCACCCTCAGCTTTAAACCTGCCAAGGGGAC
This sequence comes from Rissa tridactyla, assembly GCF_028500815.1. Classification (NCBI taxonomy): domain Eukaryota; kingdom Metazoa; phylum Chordata; class Aves; order Charadriiformes; family Laridae; genus Rissa; species Rissa tridactyla. The sequence goes on from NC_071485.1 coordinate 5,688,873, forward strand.
ACTCTGTCCCTTCATCCAGGTCATTGATGGATATATTGAACAGGACCGGGCCCGGTACTGACCCCTGGGGAACACCACGCGTCACTGACCTCCAACTAGACTCTGTGCCCCTAATCACCGCCCTCTGAGCTCTGTCTCTCATTGAGCTGAGCTTGGATGTCCTCACCTCTGCAGACCTTCTCGGAGCTGGACGTGGAGGCGCAGCAGGAATGTGGCTATGACCACCTGGAGATCTACGATGGCAAAGACGCCAAAGCCCCGACCCTCGGCCGCTTCTGCGGGGCCAAAGAGCCCGAGCCCCTCCTCTCCTCCGGCAACAAGATGTTCCTCAAGTTCGTCTCGGATAACTCCGTCCAGAAGAAGGGCTTCGAGGCCACCCACACCACAGGTACCGCCACCGTGAGGCTGGGGAAACCTGTTTATGGGGTGGGGGGGAGACCGGAGACCTTCCTAACCCCCCGCATCCCGCCGTCGGCGTCTCCCGCAGTGTGCGGGGGCCAGGTCCGCGCCGAGGTGAAGACCAAGGACTTGTATTCGCACGCGCAATTCGGGGACAACAACTACCCGGGGGGGTCGGACTGCGAGTGGGTGATCATGGCCGAGGAGGGCTACGGCGTGGAGCTCATCTTCCAGACCTTCGAGATCGAGGAGGAAGCCGACTGCGGCTACGACTACATGGAGCTCTTCGACGGCTACGACGGGACGGCCCCGCGACTCGGCCGCTTCTGTGGCTCCGGGGTGAGCTGGGGATGGGGGGGAGCAGTGGGGTAGGGGTTTTTTTTTTTTGGGGGGTGGGGTGGTGGAGATGCAAGGATGCATGGGTGATGGGTGAAGCCAGCGCAGAGCAATCCCTTGGTGGGGGGGGATTTGGGGTTGTCCATGGGGTCGCAATGATTTCGCACCCTCCCCATGGCGAATCCACACCACACACACCCCCCCACCCCCCGCCTTCAACCTTTGTGCATCCCCGGGGGTGCCCCTGGTCCTCAGCACCCCCCTCCCTCGCCCCGGCAGCCCCCGGAGGAGGTCTACTCGGCCGGAGATTCGGTGATGATCCGCTTCCACTCGGACGACACCATCAACAAGAAGGGTTTCCACCTTCGCTACACCAGCACCAAGTTCCAGGACACGCTGCACACGAGGAAATGAGGGGCCGGGGGTCCCGGACCCCCCTCCCCCCCCCACCCCCAGCCCCCCACCTTGCAGGCAGGGAGAAAGGAGGAGGAGGAGGAGGGCAGGGAGGAAGGAAGGGGGGAGCGCTGCCCCGCACAGACTGCACGGAGGAGCACACAGCCAACCTCAGCACTCAGACACGCTCTGCTCGCACGGGGGGGCCCCGGGGCTCGGGCACCCACGGGCACAAGGGCAGAAGGAGGGAGGATGGATGGGAGATGGGGGGTGGGGGGGGGGATCCCCTCCGCCGGGGTCCCCTCTGCCGGTGGCTGCCCCCCTCCCCCCGCCTCCCGAGTCCTTGCTGCCGGGGGGACCCGAGGGGACCCGCTCCCCGGCGGCGGCTCTCTGAATGTACAAACCAGTAACCGGGAAGAGCCCAACACACGGAAGGTGCTGTCTCCCTCTTGTACCCATGAAATAAATACCCTTGTACTTGGAGGGGGGGGGGAGCGGCCCCAGGCTCTTTGCTTCCACCCCGGTATCCCCAGAGGCAAACGGCATCCAAAACTGGGGCTGGACTGGGGAGGTGGGGGGGGGACCCCAGCACCCTGCGGCAGACACACACGCGCACCCACACCCCCCCCCCCCCCATATCCTGGGGGTGCCGCGGGGCAGAGCGATTCGGCTAATGGCAAGCTGATGGGGGAGCGGCCGGACCGTCTCCCAGGGGCTGGAGGGTGCTGGGCTCCGTCGGTGCAGGGAGCCATCTGTGTCCCCCCCCACACCCCGCCGGGACTCCTGCTTTTGGGCAGCTCTGCAGGTAGGTGCTCACCCCACACCTTTCCTTCCCCACCCCCATATCTCAGCCCGGAGAGCGTCCCAGCTGAGCCGGAGTCGCCCCATAGCAAGTCACCGTCCCCATAGCAAGTCACCGTCCCCATAGCAAGTCACTGTCCCCATAGCAAATTGTCCACCCCTGTAGAAAGTCACCGTCCCCATAGCAAGTCACCGTCCCCATAGCAAATTGTCCATCCCCATAGCAAGTCACCGTCCCCATAGCAAGTCACCCATCCCCATAGCAAGTTGCCCTTCCCCATAGCAAGTCACTGTTCCCACAGCAAGTCACGAGCCCCATAGCAAGTTGCTCATCCCCATAGCAAGTCACCGTCCCCATAGCAAGTAGCCCACCCCAATAGCAAATCACACAGCCCCATAGCAAGTCACCCGTCCCCATAGCAAGTCGCTGTCCCCGGCGTGGGGCGGTTGGGGTGCCACGTGCCGCAGCCACCGCGTGCTGCAGCCACCGCCTGCTCCAGCCGCGTCCCCACGCCGCGCCGCCCGCCCGCGCCCGCCGCGAGCAGATGGCTGGTGGGCTGCGGCACGGGCCCCCGCGCCCGCCTCGCGCTCCCTCGTGCAGCTTTGTGCGTCCCCTCCTTCCTCCCCTTGTCCCCTGATGGGGCGACGGGGATGCTCCACACCCCGTTTGCGGTGGGATGCTGGGGCCAGGCAGCAGTGGTGGCGTGGAAACGCAGGGAGGGCCCCAGAGTGGGCTGCGCCCGGACGGGACGGTGATGGGCACCAGGGCTTGTCACCCAGGAGGGTTTGCAGCCGCGGTGATGGGTGAGGAGGTGCCAAACCCAAACTTTGGTGGCCGTCCTGGGGCTGGCGAGGGGAACAGGGTGCCCGTGGCTGCCGCAGCATCCCTCCGTGCCACCTGCAAAGCCCTGTCCCCCTCTCCCCGAGCTGGACCGGGGTCTGGAGCTGCTTCTGGGGCTCCTGGCGGGGGACAGAGGCATGTGACACGGCCGGTGGCGATGGCACAGGGTTTGATACGCCACCAGCACAGCACAGGGATGCTCGGGGACCCGTTTGCAAGCGGGATGCCAGGGACAGGCAGCAGTGGCGGCGTGGAAAGCGCTGCCTGGGCAGGGAATGCCCCGGAGTTGGCTGTGCCCAAACGGGACGGTGACGGGCACCAGGGCTTGTCACCCAGCAGGGTTTGCAGCCGCGGTGATGGGCGAGGAGGTGCCAAACCCAAACTTTGGTGGCCGTCCTGGGGCTGGCAAGGGGACCAGGGTGCCCGTGGCTGCCGCAGCATCCCTCCGTGCCACCCGCAAAGCCCTGTCCCCCCCCTCCCTGAGCCAGACGGGGGCCTGGAGCCGCTTCTGGGGGTCCTGGCGGGGGACAGAGGCGAGTGACACGGCCGGTGGCGACCGCACAGAGTTTATTGATACACCGCCAGCACAGCACAGGGATGCTCGGGGACCGGGGGGGGGGTTTGTTCTCTTCTACCGTTACAGCGTGCATCGCATACACAGAGACGGGGAGCGGGCAGCCCGGGGTGGGGGGGGGGCCGGCACGCAAGCGCCATGCTGCCGACGGCTCATGCGGGGGGCGGCGGAAGGGGGGACGCAGGGCTGGGGGGGAGGGGGGGGCTCAGCTCCGCTCTCCCCCCGGCCCCGGCTCCTCCGGCTGCCTCCTGGGCCGCGGGGCCGGGGGTTCGGGCGGCACACAGCGATGGCTAGAGCAGAGAGCGAACACGACACGGGGCCGGAGGGGGGGTACACCGCCAGCGTCCCCCCCCCCACACACACACACCACTGCGGACACTGCAGCCCCAAAGTGGCGCCGGCGGGAGGCGGGAAGGGGTCCCTGCCCGAGCACCCCTCCGTCCCTGGGAGCAGTTCAAAACCGGGGGGGTGCTTCCAGCCCCTCCGCCGAACCCCCCGGGGGGGAACGGGGATGGCGAGGGGGGGGGCCAGCCCTGGTGTAGGGGGAACCGGGGGGGATGCAGGGGGCGGCGGAGGGGAAGGGGGGTCCCGCGGCGGCGGAGCGCGGGGCTCACCCCGGCGACGATGATGCTGGTCGGCCAGTCCAGGAGATGAAGGCTCCTTCCTTGGGGGCGCAGGGCGGCGCGGGCTCTGCCTCCGCGCTGGGCGAGGGTCCCGCCGGCTCCTTCCCCCGGCGGGCAGGGACACGGGCAACGCCGCTGTTTCCCCCGGCCGGGTCCCCCGCACCCATCCGCGTCCTCCACCCGGCAACGTCCATGGGTGAAACCCACCCCCCCCGGCCGCTTCCCGTCCCCCTCCCCGGCCCTGCCAGGCCCCCCAGCCTTAACGCCCCACGCTGATGTTGCACGTCTTGCAGCTGGGGTCCTTTTTGGCGTTGGCGGTGGAGAGGCTCATCAGCTGGTGCCCGCTGATCTCCCCCAGCACGCCCAGGCTGAGGTCCACCGGCTCGGTGTATATGACCTCCAGGATGCTGTCCTGGGCATGGCGGTACACCAGCTCGCCCTCCTCCACGCAGCACGTCAGGAACTTGTTGGAGGAAATGTCCAGCTGGGGTAGACGCTCCCGGCAGAAGAGATCCCCCGAGGAACCCTTGGGTGCCAGGACCAGGACCACGTAGTGGTAGGCGGTGTACATGCAGTAGAAGTCCGCGAAGTAGAGGTTGGTGTTGGGGTTGAAGAGACGCTGAGCCGGGATCTGGAAGCGGTACCGGCCGTAGGGGGAGTCCTGGGGGGGCTGCCCGGTGTTGAACTCGGTGTTGCAGCTGAAGAAGATGCCGTGCAGCATGCCGCTGGTGGGCGAGCCGTGGCTGCCGCTGTTGTCCTTCAGCGAGGGCTTCATCACGTTCCCGCAGTGCATCCTGCGAGGAGGAGGAAGAGGAGGAGGAGGAGGAGGAGGGACACACAGGGAGGGTCAGGGGACGTGGCCTCCGGCAAGGACCAGGTGTCCCTGGGGCTGGTGGGGCAGAGGGGCTGGGGGGTACCTGACGTGCTGGAAATACTCTTTATGCTGGTTGCGGTAGAAGACGGAGAAGCGCAGCATACGGCCGGCGATCAGCTCGGCTTTCTCCTGCAGCTGGGCCAGGTGCTCCTTGGCGTAATCTGGGGACGGGGGGACATCAGGGTGTCTCCATCCCCCCACCACCACCACCCACCCACCCCCGGGCAGCCCATCCCTGCCCGCATCTCCCGCTCCCCGCACCTCCTGCCTCCCACTCATCAGCTGCCGCTCCAACCCGCCCGGCTTGTGCAAGCTCCCGGCATCTCCCCCGTCCTCCCGGTTGTCCCGGGTCCCAGCAGCGCCCGGCTCGGCCACCTCCACCCACAGCTCACCCCCGGTACAAAACTCCACCGTCTCGCTCCAGCCGGACACCAGGTACTCGCCGTCGCTCTGCTTCACCGCCGTCTGCACCGCCACGCTGTACTCGGTGCGGGGGCTCAGGAACCAGTGGCCCCGCACCGTCATGGGCAGCGGCACCGCTTTGGCCACCAGCTTGGTGGGGACATCCTGCGCCGAGGGGTGAGGGTCAGGCAGGGTGGCATCATCCCCTCCCGCCCCCCACTTCCCCTCTCCTCCAGCATCCCTGCTCGCTGCCGGGGGGATGCTGCCGGGTACCACACGCTGCAAAATATCCTCGCCGGTGCCTTTGCCGGGGTTTGCCCGGTGCTGAGACACCCCCAAAGCGGCGTGATGTTGCCCCCACACACACACTCCAGCCCCCATAGATCTCCCTTCTCCCCGCCTTCCCGCACCTCCCGGCAAAGCCGCAGCTGGGACAGGGGATGAGGGGTCCCCCCCAAGGGGGTTCTTGGGGACCCCCCCGCTCCCGGCGGCATCTCACGGTGTCAATAGGCCACCGAGCAGCACCGCAGTGCAGAGCCGTTTCTGTGGCAACGGCGGATGCTGAAGTCGGGAGACACAGGGGAAAAAAAAATATCCCCCCCCCCCCCCCCCCCACCTCCCACTACCACCCCCCTTATTATTGGGGAGGAGAAAAAAAAATAAAAAAAAAATGTTAAACATTAAATAGCATCACCCTGGCAACCGCGCTGCTAAAAACGTCCTGAATTAGTAACTCGCATCCAAGGGGAGGGGGAGCGGGAGCGGTTTGCGGCTCTGCTCCCCCCGCGGGGGCGCGGGGAGGGGGGGGGTCGGTCACGCCCCCGTCCCCATCCCGGACCCCTCCGCCTGCCGTGTCCCACGGGCGATTTGTCCCCAGATCAGCGTGGGATTGGGCTCTAAAGCTGTTTTCCCCCCTAAAACCCGCTCTTCCTCTCCCCGGGAACGGGGTTGGGGGGGGGGGGGGGGGGGGGGCCGCTTCTCCCCCCGGGTCTCCCCGCCCCGGGCTCACCCGATGCTTGAACTTGTTGGAGTTCTTGTTCTCCTTCTTGTTGAGGTCGATGAAGTAGTGGGTGACCCTCTCCAGGTCCCCCTTCTCCATGGCCCAGGAGATGCGGAAGGAGTCGCAGGTGATGTTGTTGATCTCGATGTTTTTGGGGGTGGAAAGCAGCTCCATGGCCGGAGGGGCTGCGCTCCTGCGGGCAGAGGAGCAGGATTGGGGGGGGACGGACACACTGAAGGGTGGCAAGGGGAGGGGGTTACCCCACTGCCCACGGCGGCAGCTGCCGGGGGGAGTTGGGGGGGGGGGCGGCCGCCCGCGCCGGTGTGGCCCCCCGCGGCGGAGCAGATGGCAGCGGGGTGGAAAAGCGGCGGGCAGCCAGGAATAGGCAACGCAGGCAGGAGCAGGCAGCGGGAAGCCGGGAACAAGCCCGTTCAGGGGGGGAAAAGCGGCTGCGCAGGATTGGAGGGGGTGCGGGGGGGAGCCCCAGCCGCTCCCCCGGGATGCCGCGGGGCCCCGGCTCGTCGCCAGTGGGTGTTTCGGGGTTTGCTCAACACCGGGTGGGGAAAGAAAAACAAGGGGAGCGGAGGGAGTGCTGGGAGAGGGGAGGGTTGGACGAGGGCACTGGAAAAGCTGGATCCGCCTTTGCCCTGGCCCGCGGCCGCCCCGTGCCTCAGTTTCCCCGTGGCTGCGCTCACCTCCCTGCACCCTGGGGAAGCCGCTCGGCGGGGTGGGTGCGTGGGGGGCTTCGCACCCCGGGGTGGGCACAGCGATGCCGTCGGTGGCACAGTGGCACAGCAGCCAGGGGATGCACTGGGGGGGGCTGTCGGGGGCGGAGGGGGACGGGGACCCCAAGGCTTGTGTAAGCCCCGCAAGGAGAAGCAATGCCATGGTGGGCGCCCACCCGAGCCGCGGCACCGCGGGGCCACCAACACGCTCGCTGCAACCCACGTGCGCCCACGGCGGCTGGCACACGCGTGCCCGCGGCCACCCACACCCCAGCTCCTCCGTGATGGCTCCCCCCCTGCCCCGCAACCGCCGCACGGCATCGCAACCGCCACAAACAGCGCCTGGCACATCCACCCCACGCGTGGGCACGCTCCCACGGCCACCCACGGCCACCCACGGCCACGCGTCTGTGTCCCCCGCTGTGTGCGCAGAGCCACGGCACACGCCGGCACCCCGCGGCAGGGTGCCCGCTTGCCCCCGCAGCCCTGCGGCGAGCCACACTGCGCACCCCCAGCCTCCCCCACCACCCGGACACCCCCCCCCAGCCGGGTGTCATCTATGTGGGGGTGTCACTTGGACACCCCACCACCACCCTCGGGCATGGAAGAAGGTCACCGCTTTGGGGACAGCGTGCCAGCCCCGTGCCCGGTGGAGGCGTGGGGGGGGCTCTCCTGTACCGGGAGCTTCGTAGCCACATCGTGATGCTCCGTGTCACCGCGTCCCCCGTGTCCCCACGCACTCTGCGTCCCCCGTGTCCCCACGCACGCCACATCCCCCGAGCAACCCCCGATGCCAGCAGGATGTTGCTGGTGGCACCGTGGTGGTGAGGCCCTTACCTGGCCGTGCCGGGGGGCTGCCGGGATGCGGTGGGATGGCGGTGAGGTGACAGGGCAAGGTAGCCCCGGTGGGGCCGAGGCGAACGGGAAGGGCAAAGGATGCCGGTGACAACGCGGTACCCGACGATGCCGCGCTGCTGCCTGCGGCTGCTGCGACTGGGATCCTCCCAGCCAGCTCGGAAATAGCAAAAAAAAAAAAAAAAAAAAAACACCCTCCAGAGGAGGGAGGGAAAAAAAAAAAAAAAAAAAAAGAAGGAAAAATAGATACCGAGCAGCTTGGAAAGGGGTGGGAATAAAAAAAATAAACCAGCCCTTCTTCTTCTTTTGCCCAATGGGGTGGAGGGTTGTGGCCGGCGTCAGGGGATGGAGGCAGCGAGAGGAGCGGGGGGCTGTGGGTGGGTGGTGGGCAGCTTCTGCCTGAACCCCCCCCGTTGTTTGGGGGGGCGGGGGGGGGGTGTCCCGGTTGTGCCGGGGGCGGCACAACCGGGACACCCCCCCCGGCCCCCCCAAAAAATGGGATGCAGTGATTGCCGGGGGATGCTGGTACCCACCGGGGATGCTGGTACCCAGCTGTGCCCCCCGGTGGGAAATGTGGGTGCAAAGCCAAAAAAAAAAAAAAAAGGTGTGGGGGGGATTGATGCTTCGCTGATGGTGTTGTGGGGGACCCCCACTATGTGGTGGTTTTGGGGGGGACCCCAAAAAAAGCTCATTTTCCCCCCTCCGAGCGCCCACGCGCGTCAGTGTGTAGATTGGTTGGGACCTCCCCCCCCACCCCGGGCTGCAGGAGATGCTGGAGGGGTGGTTTGAGCCCAAGATGAAGGGGGGGGTTCAAATGACGGGGTGAATGACACCCCCGGCCCCCCAACCTCCCCGCTGTCATCCCATTCCCCCCACCGTGCCCCCTCCGGAGAGCCGGGCACTGCCCATCACAAAGATGGCGCCGCAACCTTCGGCATGGCCGGGCAGTGCCAAGCACAAAGATGGCGGCCCATTGGCAGACCCCGCGTGCCCGTAACAAAGATGGCGGCAGCGGCGTCTCTCCGGGAAGGGCCCGTCGCACGGGACGCATGCGCAGTGGGGCGGCGAGCCGGTGGTTCCCCGGGCAGGGTAAGGGGCAGCGTGGCGTGGGGTGAGCGGCTCTGGAGGGGGGGCGAGTGGGTCTGGGGGGGTTTATGGGGGGCTGAGCCACCTGGGAAGTGGGGCGAGTGGCTCCGTGGTGGGTGAGCTCCCTGGGGTGGGGGGCGAATGGGTCCGGGGGGGTGCATGGGGGGGGGAAACACCCTGGGGAGGGGGATGCGAGTGGGTCCGGGGGGTGTATGGGGGGGCTGAGCCCCCTGGGAAGGGGGGCGAGTGGGTCGGGGGGGAGGGCAGCACCCTGGGGAAGGAGGCGAGTGGGTCCGGAGGGGGGGAGCACCCTGGGGAGGGGGTGCCGGTGGGTCCGGAGGGGTGTGTGGGGGGGTTGAGCCCCCTGGGGTGGGGTCTAGTGGGTCTGGGGGGGTGCGTGGGGAGGAAACACTCCGGGGAGTGGGGTGTGAGTGGGTCTGGAGGGGGGGAACACCCTGGGGAGGGTGTGCCGATGGGTTTGGGGAGGGGTATGGGGGGCTGAGCCCCCTGGAAAGAGGTGTGGATGGGTCTTGGGGGGGGGAAGCGCCATGGGAAAGGGGGGTTCGAGTGAGTCTGGCGGGGCGAATTGGGGAGGAGTACCCTGGGGAGGGGGTGCCGGTGGGTCCGGAGGGGTGTATGGCGGGGCTGAGCCCCCTGGATAGGGGTGCAAGTGGCTCTGGGGGGTGTGAGCCCCCTGGGGAGAGGGTGCAAGTGGGTCTGGGGGGGGTGCATTGCGGGGGTGGAGCACTCTGGGGAGGGGGAACGAGTAGGTCCGGGGCGGGGTGACCACCATGGTGCGGGGGGAGCACCCTCGGGGGGAGTATATATGAGGGGGTGCTATTTGGGGGTGAGGGGGGGGGCTGACCCTGGGTGCCCCTGACCATCTGTCCCCCCCTCCAGGGCCAGGCAGAGGATGGCGGAGGGGGGCTCGGGCGACACCGGCTCCCCCAGCAGCCTGCGGCCGGGGCTCCCCGGGGCGCGGGGGGTGCTCGGGAGGCGCCCGGCCGCCCCCCCCCCTCACCCCCGGCCGCCTGCCCTCCATCCGCTCCCGGGACCTCACCCTGGGAGGCGTCAAGAAGGTGAGTACCCCTTTTGGGGGGTGGGGGGGGGGGATCCCCAAAACCACCCCTTTCGGGGTGATCCTGCCTCCTGCCCCACTGCTGGGGTGTGGGTGCGAGGAGAGGACCCCCGGAGCAGCAGCCCAGGGGGGGTTTGGGGTGCTCTGGGGGGAGCGGGACGTGGCAGATCCCCATCCACCTCCTCCAACCCACCTCACCTCACCCGGGGAGGTGTGAAGGTGAGTACCCCTTTTTGGGGGGGGGGGGGGTGTCCCCAAAACCGCCCCTTTTGGGGTGACGCTGCTTCCTGCCCCACCGTTTGGGGTGTGGGTGCGTGGAGGGACCCCTGGAGCAGCACCCCGGGGGGGGTTGGTGTGCTCCGGTGGGGGGACCTGGTCCATTTGGGACTTGGCCGGGTCCCCAGCCGCCTCCTCCAGCCCCCCTCACCCTGGGAGGTGTGAAGAAGGTGAGTACCCCTTTTTGGGGGGGTCCCCAAAACCGCCCCTTCTGGGGTGGTCCTGTCTCCTGCCCCACTGTTGGGCTGTGGGTGCAAGGAGGGACCCCCAGGGGGGTCGGGGCGCTCTGGGGGGAGCGGGATGTGGCCGCGTCCTCCGTTGCCTCCTCCAGCCCCCCTCACCTTGGCAGGTGTGAAGAAGGCGAGTACCCCTTTTGGGGGGGGTCTCCAAAACCACCCCTTTCAGGGTGACGTCCTGTGCCACTGTTGGGGGGTGGGTGCGAGGAGGGACCCCCAGAGCAGCAGCTGGGGGGGGTTCTGGGTGCTCTGGTGGGGGGGAGGCACCTCCTCCAGCCCCCTCACCTTGCTAGGCCCGAAGAAGGTGAGTAACCTGGGGGGGGGGGGGTGTCCCCAAAACCGCCCTTTTTGGGGTGACCCTGCCCCGCTGTTGGGGTGTGGGTGCGAGGAGAGACCCCCGGGGGGGTCGGGGTGCTGTGGGGGGAGCGGGACGTGGCCACGTGCCCATCCGCCTCCTCCAGCCCCGCGGCCGGTTTGGTTTCTGTTGCTTATCTGGGCTCGTGCAGCGACTTGTCCCTCTGCTCTCGTTTGCAGAAAACCTTCACCCCCAACATAATTAGCAGGAAGATCAAGGAAGAGTAAGTGGCCTCGTCAGCGTTTCCGCGGGGCGCGGTTTCGCCGGGCGGGTACCCAACGCGGCAGGGTCTCGGTGGGCAAAACAGCCCCCCGAGAGGGCAACCTGGCGGCAGGGGGACAGGGTGACAGGCCACCTCCCCGCTCCCCAGGCCCAGAGAGGACGTCACCGTCAAGAAGGAGAAGAAGGAACGGGAGCGGGACCGGCAACGCGATGGGCACGGCCGGGGCCGGGGCCGGCCCGAGGTTATCCAGTCCCACTCCATCTTCGAGCAGGGTCCTGCTGAAATGATGAAGAAGAAAGGTAAGGGGAGCTGCCCCCCTCCCCGCCGCCATTCCCGGGGAGGAGTGGGGGAAGATTTTGGGGTGTCCCACCCGGCTGGGGGCTCACCCCCGGGGCTGTTCCCTGCTCCCCAGCAGGCTCCTGGGACAAGACGGTGGACGTGTCGGACTTCGGCCCTTCCCACATCATCAACATCAAGAAGGAGAAGAGGGAGACGGACGAGGAGACGAAGCAGATCCTGCGGATGCTGCAGAAGGACGATGTGAGTGGGGCCGGGCCGGGTGGCTTCGGTGTCACCGGGGCCGTGTTCAGTGTCTCTTCTCCCATCCCCGTAGTTCCTGGATGACCCAGGGCTGAAGAACGACATCCGTAACAAGCCGGTGCAGCTGCCGCTGGCCCACTCGGGCTGGCTCTTCAAGGAGGAGGCAACGGAGCAGGAGGACGCCCAGCCCTGGCTGCCCAGCCCCAAGGAGGAGAAGATGGAGCTGGACCCACCAGTGAAAGGTGCTTTTCGCGGGGGGAGAAACCCAGTGGGCGTGGGGGGGGCTGTCCCACCTCTGATGCCCACCCGCTACGTCTGGTGCCCACCCACCATCCCTGATGCCCACCCACCATCTCTGATGGCCACCCGCCCCCTCTCCATGCCCACCCACCATGTCTGGTGCCCCCCCACCATTCCTGATGCCCACCCACCATCCCTGATGCCCACCCGCCCCCTCTCCGTGCTCACCCACCACGTCTGATGCCCACCCGACCCCTCTCCATGCCCACCTGCCACGTCTGGTGCCCACCCGACCCCTCTCCATGCCCACCCACCATGTCTGGTGCCCATCTGACCCCTCTCCGTGCCCACCCACCATCACTGATGCCCACCCGCCCCCTCTCTGTGCCCACCCACCATGTCTGGTGCCCACCCACCACCCTTGATGCCCACCCGACCCCTCTCCATGCCCACCCGCCATCACTGATGCCCACCCGCCCCCTCTCTGTGCCCACCCACCACGTCTGGTGCCCACCCACCATCCCTGATGCCCACCCGCCACCTCTCTGTGCCCACCCGCCCCCTCTCGCCCCCGGTGCCAGTGAAAGAAGAGCCGTGCGACGAGGAACCCCCCCCCAAACCGCTGCAAAGCAAAGGACCCCCCCCGGGTTTTCCCCGGGACGTGTCGGTGGCCGAGCTGCTGCAGCGGCTGAGCCTGTCGGGGGAAGAGGAGCTGCTCTTCCTCCAGCTGCCCGACACTCTGCCCGGCCAGCCCCCCACCCACGACGCCAAACCCATCAAGACGGAGCTGCAAAACGAGGAAGGGCAGGTGGTGGTGGTGAAGCAGGAGAAGAGCCAGGTAAGGGCCCGACGGAGGGGGCGGTGGAGGGGGGACGACGGGGGACAGGGTGGTGATTTGTGTGTCGTTCCCCACCCCCCAATCCCGCGGTGGCAGGAGGTGAAGCAGGCGGAGAATACCTGCACCCTGGCCGACCTCCCCGAGGGGCAGGTGGGGAAACTGCTCGTCCGAAAGTCGGGAAAGGTGCAGCTGGTGCTGGGCAAGGTGACCCTGGACGTGACCATGGGGACCCCCTGCTCCTTCTTACAGGTACAGGGTCGGGTGTGTGTGGGGGGGTGTCTGGGGACCTGGTTCGTGGGGCTGCACCCCACCATAGCCCCTTGGGGTTGGGGGGTCCCTGGGGCCATCAGGGAGGAGCAGGGTCGTGGCACCCCCCAGCATCCCTGTGGCTGCTCTTGTCCCCTGAGGTGTGTGTAGCAGTGGGGGGCACATCTCCTCCCGGCTTAGGGACACCACCCCCCCGCCCCCAGCAGCGGGCAGGGACCTCAAGCCCTTCTCCCAACCACAATTAAAGCGTTTCCCGTGGGATTGGGCTGCTTACGGGCGTTTCTCCCTGCTGGAACAGGAGCTGGTGTCCGTCGGCATCGGGGACAACCGGACGGGGGAGATGATCGTCCTGGGCCACGTGAAGCACAAGCTGGTGTGTTCCCCGGACTTCGAGGCTCTGCTGGAGCACCGGCACCGGTAGCCCGGGGGGAGCCGGCAGCGGGGGGGGTGCTCAGCCCCATGCCCGCAGCCCGTGGGGACGCTCCCCGCGCAGCTCGGGGACCCTGCGGTGCCCTCGGACCCTCCAGCCTGGGGACACGGAGAGGTGTCTTCTGCAGGTGTGGGCGCAGGGATGGCTCCTACCTCCTTCCCGGCCCTGCAGTGGGGCAGCACCGGGGCTGGGGGCTCCGGCTTTGACCCCCAGACCCACCGCCCCCTTCCCGTGCCAAACAGGCAGGGGCTGTGTCTGCCTACATCTCACGGATTTCTGGATGTGCGGGACCCTGGTGTGTCCCCCCCCCCGGCTCTCCAGCAGCTGTGCACAGGCTGGGGAGAGCGGGACACGCGCCTGCGGGGAAAAATGTGGAATAAAAAGCTCTTTTCCCACCCCCCGCCCCGGTGTGGGGCTGCTCCATCTCTTCCCGTCTCCTCCGCGGTGCCCCCGGCAGCTGTCCCCCCCAACCTCCTTGCCACCAGCCCCCCCCCCCCCCGTTGCCACCAGCTTGTCGGGCCCCGTCCCCGGCGTGACACGCTCAGTGCTGGCACGTGGGGCCACGTCCTCGGCCACCTACTCACCCGCCACTCTCTTGGGAGGGCCAGGGGGGGCCCCACAGCCTTTCCGGCCACCCCCAGGGCTGAGCACCCCCCCCCCCCCCCCCCCCCCAGCCCTGAGCATCTCCCTGCTCCATGCCGAGGAAGCAGCGTGGAGGTGGCGGGATGTGGGGAACCCCCCCCAGGGACCAGTGTTGGCCCTGGGCACTGCTGCAGCATGGGAGGGGGCCAGTGCGTGGCCACCAGCGCATCCCCACGGTGGGGGCAGGAGGCTGCGTGTCTTGGGGGGGCGGGGGGGGGGGAAGGCATCACCCAAGGGTCTGCCATCATGGAACCAAATCCTCCCGGGGGGAGGGCGGGGAGGCACCAATTGCCCGTGCGGAGCGGAGCGGGGGCTGCACTTGCCCCTTGGCTCTTGCCCCCCCACCCCTCGCCTCATCCCATCTTAACCCCCATTCCATTTTACCTCCCCCATCCCATCTTACACCTCCCCATCCCATCTTACACCTCCCTACCCCCAATCTTACCCCATCCCATCTTACTTTTACCCCCCCATCCCATTCTACCCCTCCCACCCTATCCCATCTTACCCCTGTCCCACCCTACCCCCCCATCCCATCTTACCCACCCCATCCAATCCTTCCCCCATCCCATCTTACGCCTCCCTACCTTCTATCTTACCCCGCCGCCATATCAAATCTTATCCCCCACCCCATTTTACCCCCCCACCCTGTCCCATCTTACCCCTCATCCCATCTTATCCCTGTCCTACCCCATTCTACTTCACTCCCATCCCATTTTATGCCTCCCTAACCTCTATTTTACCCCCCCACCCCATAAAATCTTACTCCTACCCCATTTTACCCCCCCACTCTATCCCATCTTACCCCCGATCCCATCTTATCCTTGTCCTACCCCATCCTATCTTACCCCCATCCCATCTCATGCCTCCCTACCTTCTATCTTACCCCCCCGTCCCATGAAATCTTACTCCCATCCCATTTTATCCTCCCCGCTTTATCCCATCTTACCCTGCATCCCATCATATCCCTGTCCTATCCCATCCTATCTTACCCCCATCCCGTCTTATGCCTCCCTACCCCCTATCTTACCCCCCCCCCCCCCAATGAAATCTTACACCGGCCCCATTTTACCCCCCCCCCCCCCGCCCCGATCCCATCTCAGCCCCCCCGCCCCAGCTCCTGCCCCGGCCACGCCCCCTTCCTGCCTGGGCCACGCCCCCTCGCCGGTCGCTGTCCGCGGTGCTGAACTCTACCCTCCCGCGCGGGAATTGGGCCCCGCCGCGCGGGGCGTGGCCATCGAGCTGCCCAATAAGAGGGCGCGGCCGGCGGGGGTGGGCGGGGCCGCGCCTGCGCAGTGCGTCGGCGGCGGCGTGCTCGGCGCTGCGGGCCGTCGCCTCGACGGGGCGGCCATGGAGCCTCTCCGGCCCTTCCGCCTCCCCGGCCCTTCCGCCTCCCCGGCCCCGGTCCCGCTCACCCGGGCAGGCTGCGGGGGCTCCCGGGACAAGCCCAGCGCCTGCCCCGGCCTGGCCCTCCTGAGCCCCGGCCCGCCGTGGCGCCTCTCTCTGCCTTGCTGTGCAGCCTAGGCCTGGGCGAGCGGCCCTGCCCCTCGCTGGAGGCCGGGGACTGGCCCCTCGGTAGGTGGCTGTGCCCGGGATGGGGCGGGGGGACGCAGCGAGACCTGGTCTGGCCCCCCACCACCCACCATGCCCTCTCCTTCCCACAGGCCGCGGCACCATGGTGGAGGCTCTGGCGCAGCCCAGCCCAGCGGTGGAGGAGGAGGAGGAGGAGGAGGGGGCGGCGGCAGCACTCCCCACACGCGGGCGGTGAGTCCCCCTCTGTCTGTCCCCCCCCAACACCTTGGCCTCAAGTCCTTCTGATGGTTTAATGGCTGACTCGGGTGGTGGTGGGCCGGGGGATGCTCTGTAAGTGACACCATTGTTGTGACCGAGCCACCTGTGCCACCTCCTGTTCCAAAATTCGGTGTTTTGAGCGTCTCCGGGCAGGGAGCACCCACTGTGTGTGGGGCACAAGCAGGGGGACCTGGCTGCTGGAGGGGGGGGATTGCTGAGGGATGCCCTAGGGGGTGGTAGGGATGGCCGTCACAGGGGGTTTGCAGCCAGGATACCACCGGCGTGTCCCCAGCGTGCTGGGACTCACCTCTGCCTGCTCCGGGGACGCAGGATCTTGTGGCGAGGCAGAGGGGACGTGCTGCCTGCTCCCCCCGGGAGACAAGCCGCCGTGCCATCCCGCGGGAAGCCCTGCATTGCCGCTGCACCCACCCTGCACCCGCCGGGACCCCGGCCCTCCCTGCCACCTGCGCGCACCCCAGGGACCCCCCCGGCTGCCGGCAGACCGTAAGTGAAGTGTCAGCGAGCCCCGGCCCCATGTGTTGGGGTCCCAGCTCTCCATACTGCCTCTGCTCTGTCTCTCCTAGGGCACCGGTGGCTAAGGGAACTGCCTTAGCCTTGGGGCTGAACTTGGTTAAAATCCACTGCCAGAACGAAGCCGTCTACCAGTACCATGTCACCTTCAGGTATCGGCGTGGGCACGGTGGGCCGGGCCCCCCCGCAGCCCCTCGAAGGGTGGGCGCCCCTTGGCAGAGCCCTCCCTGTCTCTCCGTCCCTCCATCCATTCCAGTAGCCGCTAGATGGAGCGTCTGGCGCGGCCACGGGGCTGCGGACAGAGCTGCTGTGGGGCAGCAAAGCAAACGAGCCCCCGGCTTTTCCTCCTCGTGGGGTTGTTGGGGTCCTGAGTGGAGTCTCGTTGGGGGGCAGAGCGGGGGTTAAAGGACCGAGGACTTGCCAGCGGTGGCAGGTGATGCGTCCCCGTCTCCCACAGCCCCGAGGTGGAGTGCAGGAGCGCCCGCTTTGCCATGCTGAAGCAGCACCGGGCAGTGACGGGGGACGTGACCGCCTTCGACGGCACCATCCTCTACCTGCCCATCATGCTCCCCCAGGTAAGGGACGATGTGATCTGCACCAGGGTGGGGTTGTTCTGGCTGGTCTGGGGGCGTGGGGATGCCCAACCCGCCCCCCGCCCCGGGTCTCCAGCCCATGTGCTGGGTAGGAGGGCATCCCCCCCGCCCTGACTAACGCGCCGTGTCGCCCTGCAGCCCGTCAGTCTGAAGGCTCAGCGGAGGAGCGACGGGGAGGAGATCACCATCACCATCCAGATAACCAAAGTCCTCGAGCCCAGCTCGGATCTCTGCATCCCCTTTTACAATGTGGTTTTCCGGAGGTGAGGAACAGTGGAGACCCTCCCCGAGCTCCAGGGAAAAGACCCTCCTCCTCCTCCTCCCTCCAAGCCTGAGCCCATCCTTGCTTTTATTTGCCTTCCCTAGGGTGATGAGAATCTTAGATATGAATCTGGTTGGGAGAAACTTCTTTGAATCTGCCCAGGCCACCGTAATACAGCATTACAGGTGGGTGCTGGACGTGGTTTTCTCCTGCCGCTCACTTGGGTGCGAGACAGGGACGTCCCTGTTGCCCCGGCAGTAGCGCAAGGCTGGAAATTCGGAAGCCTTTGCCAGGTCAGCTCTCTTGGCCGGCTCTGGTTAACCTGACCTCAGAAGCGCCTGTTTTCTGCAGTGCAATTCAGGGGTTATTAGCTGAAAGCTGGCAGCCAGCTGGGAAATAAATCCTCTGTGTTTTGAGTGCTCCTTGGCGAGCGGGATGGCTGCCCGGTCCCTCTGGCAGCGCCGTGCAGGCGGCTCCGGTTTTAACCCGGGCGCCGTCGGGCATCTTTTCTCCTCGTCGCAGGCTGCAGATTTGGCCGGGATACTCCGTCAGCATCCGGAAGAAGGACGGCGGCCTCTTCCTCTTGGTCGATCCCATCCACAAAGTCATCCGCAGCGATTCTGTTCTGAACTTCATGTAAGAGAGGGTGGGGGGAAAGAAACAGAGGAGCCCCGTGGAGTTTTGGGGATGAGGGTGGCTTTCCAGCAGCCGTGTCCAGGGCTGTCTCTCAGCGAGGGCAATGCTGGCTACGATCACCGGGCTCGTGGCCACTGGTGCTGTTTGGCAAAAGGCGTTTGATTTTGGGGGGAGCGTGGGCAGGGAGCATCACCCTGAGCCTCTCCTCCTCCCTCTCTCCCCGCCGCAGGCACACCATCTACAAGCAAAGCCTCAGCAGCTTCCAGGACGAGTGCACCAAGCAGCTGGTGGGCAACGTGGTCATCACCCGCTACAACAACCGCACCTACCGCGTCGACGACATCGACTGGAACAAGACCCCGAGGGACAGTTTCACCCTGCTTAGCGGCGAGGAGATCACCTTCGTGGAGTACTACAGGTAGCAGTGGTCCACGGAGCATCCTTTGGGATGAGCATCTGTGGGGAAGGGCTTGATGCCCGGCTCTGACCGAGGGTGGCTGAGCAGGAGCGCGAATGTCTCACCTGATGCCACCTCCCTGCTGTTTGCCCAGCAAAGCCTACGGCATCACCATCAGGGAGCTGGACCAGCCGCTGCTCATCCACAGGCCCAGGGAAAAACAGACACGGGAGGGGAAGGTGAGCCGATCGCAGAGAGCTGGGGGGGGGAGATTGAGACCCGCGGTCTTTTCTTGCCTCCTCCAGCCCCTGACCTACCTGTCGCCGGGAGGGCAGGGCCTTGCAGCCCCCTCGGGGGGCTGACGGTGCCTGTCCCCCTCCCTGTAGCGTCGTCTGGACATGGTGCTGCTCGTGCCGGAGCTCACCTTCATGACCGGGATCCCCGACACAAAGAAGGACAGTCGAATGCTGAAGGTCGGAGCACGCCTGCGTCTGGTGATCCCCGTTCCCCTGAGCCGGCGCTTGCCCAGTTTGGAGAGCTGAGCCCTGGCCAGGCGCTGCTTGGGGAGCCCCCCCGCCATCACACCCGGGGGCTCCCCAACCCCTCTCCTCCCGTGCCCGCCCGCTGCAGGACGTGATGCGGGAGATGCTGCAGAGCCCCAGGCAGCACTACGTGCGGCTCACCAGCCTCCTGCGCAGGATCAAGGACAGCCCGGAGGCCTCGGGGGAGCTGATGCGCTGGGGGCTCACCCTGGACCCGGACATCCACAGGGTAAGGGGCTGTGGTGGGGGGGCCCCCCCCTGGGAATTCAGGCAATGGCCGCACCGCGGCGGCACCGGGGCTACCGTGGGTTTCTGCTCCTTTCAGACCCAGGGCCGAATCCTGCCCGCGGAGAGGATCAACCTGCGGCACAGCTCCTTCCTGCCCGCCGAGGACCTGAGCTGGAACAAGGAGGTCACGCGAGAAGCTTCCATCTCGACGGTGAGCCCACGGCTCGGAACCTCGCAACAACATCCCCTTGTTTGAAAACTGGGATGGGTTTTCTTAGTGCTGGCATCCCGTCTGCCCCGCTCCCGCCTGAGCTTGTTCGAGCTAAAACCCTTCCCTTATTTATGTTGGCTTTGTGCGTCAGCCTGGTTTTCCTAAGGAGGTTAGAGGTACGCGGCCGTGGCGTCTGCTTTCCCACCTCCTCCTGGGGTGGCTGAAGGCTTCCAGACTGCAGCAATCGGATGTTGTGTGCCCTTTAGGTTCCTCTTGGGCTCTTTTTCCCCTCTCCCAAATTTCCCGCTGTGCTGCAGGGCTGGGAGCTGCGTGTTTTGGCAGCCGTGGCCCCGAGGCAAGGGCTGTCCTGGCCTCCCCGTCCTAGATCGCCATGAATTACTGGCTGCTGGTCTACCCGAAGCGCCTGCAGGACCTGGCGAAGGATCTGGTGGCTGCCATGGAGAGCGTCTGCGGCCCCATCGGCATGCACATCAGCCGGCCCGCCTTGGTGGAGCTGAAGGATGACCGCATCGAGACCTACGCCAAGACCATCCGAAGCATTTTGGGCAGCGAGGTGAGGAGCGGGGGGCTGGGAGGGGGGGATATAGCGCAGGTTAGGACAGGCCGTGCCGCCGCTGGGTCTCCTTGGGTGCTCCTGCATCTGATGCTCCTGCGTCGCCCTCCCCGCAGGACAAGGTGCAGCTTCTCCTGTGCATCATCTCCAGCAGCCGGGAGGACTTGTACGGGGCCATCAAGAAGCTGTGCTGCGTGCAGTCCCCGGTGCCCTCCCAGGTAGGTAAGGGACTCGGCAAAACGGGACCACCGGCACGCTGGGGGCATCTCCAGCCTCGGTTTTCCCTGTTTTTTTTTTTTTTTTCCCCGCCCCCTGCCCCGCCAGGTCATCAACGCACAATCCCTCATGGGCCAGGCGGGCAAGATGAGGAGCGTGGTCCAGAAAGTCCTGCTGCAGATGAACTGCAAGCTGGGCGGCGAGCTCTGGGGGGTGGACATCCCCCTGGTAAGGCGAGCGAGACACGCGTGCCGTGAGTTTGCGAGCTCTGGGGGCTGGGGGGGGGGGGGCGGGGGTGTGTAAACTGGTGCGGTCACGGGCTTCCCTGTGGGGATGCGGGTGAGCCATCTGCGGAATTGGGGTTGGCGTCTCTGTTTTGTGCGTACAATGTCCTTCGCAGCCGGAGGGATCCCGGCAGGCCAGCCCGGAGCTGTCTGACTTATCCCTAACTCCCACCTGCCTTTTTACCCCCCCACCCCCACCAAGAAACAGCTGATGGTCATCGGCATGGACGTCTACCACGGCCACAGCAAAGGGATGCGCTCCGTCATCGGCTTCGTGGCCAGCATGAATCAGTACGTGGTACCCCACAGTGCGGGGGGGGGGGTGGTGTGTAAAAGCGGTTTTCCTTCTGTTCTTCCCTGGGAATGCGGAGGGGTCCCACACCGGCATCGCCGCTGCCTCCCCTTTGCTGGGAAAGGGGCGAAGCCGGTGTGTTTATGTTGGACGCGGTGGTGGCCTTCAGCGCTCTCTCGGTGCCGGGAAAGGTGCCGCGAGCGCCCAGCCCGGGGTGGGTTTCGCTTGCGCAACGTCTGGGTGGACTTTGGCTGGAGAAAGGGGGTGCCTGACGCTCGTCCCCTCCTGTCCCCAGCGTCCTCACCAAGTGGTACTCCAGGGTGGTCTTCCAGATGCCCCACCAGGAGATCGCCGACAGCCTGCGGCTCTGCCTGGCCGATGCCCTCCAGCATTTCCACGAGGTGAGGCCAAAATGGGGGGAAAAAAAAAAAAAAAATCCCTCCCGCGGTTTAACGTCGCCTCCAAACAAGGGGAAAAAACACCCCAAACCTCTCGGTGGGGGAGAGCAAACGTCCTCGGCAGCCTTTGGACTGGATGCGGCGCCCCGGGGAAGCTCACCTTTATCTGGGGAACGTGCGAACGTGCCTGGAGGATTAGTTTGCACTGGGGGAAGTGCCACGTTAACGCCTCCGCTCCGTCGTCGGCGTGGAACTGCTGAGCCCTGTCCTTTCGCCGCACGTCCCCAGCGTGAGAAAAGCAGCGTGCGATGGGGCAGGGACCGGCTGCTCTCGGGATTTTCCCATCACTTCGGCGGGCGCTGTAAAAAAAAAAAAAAAAAAAAAAAAAAAAACACAAAAAACCACCCCTGAAAAGGGGAAGTTTGGTGGTCCCGTGGGCAGGATTAGCACGAAACGCTGCTTCTCTCTGCCCTGCCAGCCCTTCTGAAACCCGCTTTAAAATGCGTTTGTCGGTTCTGAGCATAATCAGGGGGTTTTCTGCAAAGCCGGCGGGCGATGGGTTGAATTTGCAGGCTGCAAAACCGCTGTATTATCCACCCTGGACACCCCGTGGGTGACCAGCGCCCCGCTTCTTGCCAGGGTGGGCATCTCCCCCTTGCCAGCCAGTCCTATGCATGGTGTTGGGGGGGGGAAAAACCAAAACAGCGACTTCTTCCACTTTCCGCTCGCCCAGATGAACCACTGCTTGCCCAAGAAGATTGTGGTGTACAGGGACGGCGTGTCCGACAGCCAGCTCGACACCGTGCTCAAGTACGAGATCCCCCAGATGCAGAAGTGCTTCGACACCTTCGAGAACTACAAGCCCAGCATGGTGGTCGTGGTGGTGCAGAAGCAGATCAGCACCAATTTCTACGCCCTGAGGGCAGAGCAGTTCGCCTCCCCTCCTCCGGGAACGGTCATCGACCACACCATCACCAGTTCGGACTGGTGAGTGCCGGTGGCGGCAGTGCCGGCTGCTCGCGGGGAGAGCTGCGTGGGGTGGAAAACACCCCCTTGTGCATTAAAAAAAAACAAAAAACAAAAAAAAAAACCAACCCCCACAAAAAACTGGCGTGCCGCAAAACCTTGCCCTTCCTTCCCTCTCAGGCAGGATTTCTTTTTGTTGGCCCATTGCTCCCGCCAAGGCTGCAGCATCCCCACGCGCTACATCTGCGTGCTGAACACGGCCAACCTCAGCTACGAGCACCTGCAGAGGTAAGGGCAGGCTTTTTGCTGTCTTCTGCAGCGTGGGGACCCACGTCTGACACCTCCCGCCCCCAAAATCTGGTTTTATGTCACAAAACAGTCCCCCGGAGCTGGCGGGGAGGGCAGCAGGGACTGGGCTGAGCCTGCTCTTGGTACTGGGTTAGCTGGGAGGACTCGATAGCGGACGAGGGGGAGGATGGCATCTGTCTCGCCTCCTCTCCAGGCCAGAACTAATTGCAAAGGTGATAAAGGAGAATCTGTGTCACACGGCGGTGGCCTGGGTGGCCTTGAAGGAGAGCTGCAGCGGGTTCAAACGCGGCTCAAACAGTCCTTGGGTAATTAATGCAATCAGCCACTATCGGCGCCCAGGCAGCACCTGACCTTTAATTCCTGTCATCGGGAAGAAAAACACCCCCGGGAGCAGAGCGAGCCGTAACGGCTTCCCGCTGCCGTAGGGAGCAGGATCCGATCCCCAAACCTCGACGCCACAAGCTGGGAATGCTGGGGAGCACTCACACACACACACACACACCCCCCCCCGCCCCTTCTCTCGCTGTCCCCAGGTTGACTTTCAAGCTCTGTCACCTCTACTGGAACTGGCCGGGCACCGTCCGGGTCCCCGCGCCCTGCAAATACGCGCACAAGCTGGCCTTCCTCTCGGGACAGGTCCTGCACCACGAGCCCGGCGCCCAGCTCTGCGACAAGCTCTTCTTCCTATAACCGGGGGCGGGGGGGGGGGGGGGGGAAAACCCCATTTTGGGGGGTTCGGCTCCCCCAGCCGCTGCCATTAAAGTCTCCCGCGAGAGGCACTTTCTTCCCTGAAGTATGGGTTGGGGTTTTTTATTTATTTATTTATTCTTTAATTTGAATTCTGGTTTCTTGGGTTCGTTCTTATTGGTTTTAAAAGGATGCTCGGAAGGGCGCCGGGGCGATGGCCTCTCGGGCTTTATCTCCGTGGGAATGAACCCGCGGCAAAACCTCGTTTGCCGCGGGGCCGCCAGCCTCTGCCCGCTGGTTTCCAGTCCTCCCAGTAAAGGGGTTTGAGTAAATGAGCCCCGCAGCGGAGGCTGCAGCTCATCCCTGCCCATCCCCCCGCCCCAGGGGAGTTTTGGATGCAAAACTCAATGATTTTTGGGATTTATTTGCTCCCCCCCCAATCTCTTGCATTGCCATTGAGGCAGTTTAGAATTTGCCTTTGTTTTTCCGAGCTCCTGTTGAACAAACCCAGCTCCGGTTCGGCTGCTTGTCACTGGTTTTCCGAGGAGAAACTGTTATTATTTTTAATTTTTTGTTATTCTGTGGGGCTGGTAGGAGAGCAGGTCCCTATCCCAAGGGAAAAGCGTGTATTTGAGTTTTCAGCTATTTCAGGTGTTTCTTTGCTGGGGTCAAGAGATGTTGGAGACCTTTGTGTTTAAAATTGTCGGGGGGCTGCGAGAGCATCCCCCAAATCACCTGCATTTCGCCTCGTGCCTCCCACCCCCTGCCTTGTGCCAACACCAGCAGGGATTGGGGGTACAGCGGGCGCCTCCTCCCAGCCTCTCCCTTCCCTTTTAATGCAAAAAAAGTTGAAAATATTTAATAATTTTTTTTTCCCTGTAACTAGTTTTCAATTAACTTCAATAAAAGTGTTGCTGGCAGCTGCTCGTCTCACTGCGGGGTGGGCGAAGGGGCTAGGTGCTCTTTCCCGGGGGGAGAGGGGACAGGGAGGGGGACGCAGCAGTGACACGATGCTGTCACTGGAGCCCGTCACTGCGTCCCCTGCGCCCTGGGTTAATCATTCACCCTCGCCACTCGCCGATAGCAGCTTTTATCCCCTTTTATTTGCCGGCCCCGGCGGACTTTGGCAGCCTTCGCCCAGCCTGGGTGGGTGCTTTGGTGTGGGGTGAAGCTTGGCCCCGAGCGGCTGGGGGGGTCTTGGGGCTCTGATGGGGGACTCAACCCCCCTGGGAGCCCCTCCAGTCCCTTCCAGGGGGGTCCCTGGGGGGCTGTGTCCCCTCAGATGGGGTCTGTTTGGTTCTCTGTCCCCTTGGGAGGGGTCTGAGGGGTGCCCTGTACCCACAGGGGGTGCTTGGGGGGGTCTGAGGGGTGCCCTGTGCCCCCCGAGGCATGCTTGGGGAGGATCTGAGGGGTGCCCTGTGCCCCCAAGGGGTGTCTGAGGGGGTCTGTGCAGTGCCCTGTACCCCTGAGGGATGGCCAGGGGGGTCTATGGGGTGCTCTGTTCCCCCGGGGGGGGTCGGGGTCTGAGGGGTGCCCTATGCCCCCAGGGATGCCGGGGGGGGAGGGTCTGTGCAGTGCTGTATACCCCCAAGAGGAGGGCAGGGGGTCTATGGGGTGCCCCATCCTCCCTGGGAGGGGTCTGTGGGGTGCACCATGCCCCCAAAGAATCCTTGGAGGGGTCTGAGGGCTGCCCCATACCCCTGAGGGGTGTTTGGGGGGGGTCTGTGAGATGCCCCGTGTCCCCAAGGGTGCCTGGGTGGGGGGTCTGTTCAGTGGCATATAGCCGGGGGGGTGGTGGCTCTGTGGGGTGCTCTGTCCCCCCGGGAGGGGTCCGCAGGGTGCCCAGTGCCCCCGAGGGGTATTTGGGGGGCTCCGTGGGGCGCCCTGTGCCCACCACGGGTGTTTGAGGGGGTCCGTGGGGTGCTCGGTGCCCGCAAGGGCGTCCGTGCCGTGCCGTCCGCCCCCGAGGGGTGTCCCGGGTGCCGCCGGGAGGGGTCCGCGGGGTGCCCCGTGCCCCCGAGGGGTGTTTAGGGGGATCGTTGGGGCGCCCCGTGCCCACCATGGGTTTTCGGGGGGGTCCGCGGGGTGCTCGGTGCCCCCTAGAGGTGTTTGGGGGGGTCCGCGGGGTGCCCGGTGCCCGCTGCCCCTCCGGCCGGTGCCCGGCGCTGCGCAGCCGTGGGCGGGGCGGGGCCGGGGGGGCGGGACCAGGCGTGACGCCGGCCAATGGGAGCGCTCCCCGTACCGCCGGCCGAGCCTGCGCCCTGCGGGACCGGGAGCGGGAGGTGGCGGCGGCGGCGGCAGCAGCAGCGGGAGGTAGGGCCGGGATGGGATGGGATGGGATGGGATGGGATGGGATGGGATGGGATGGGATGGGATGGGGGACGGGCAGGGAACCGGGCAGGGAACCGGCTGCGGGGCCGGGGCACGGCGGGGACGGCGGCGGGGGGACCGGGCTAAGGCGGGCCCCGAGCCCCGGGATGGGGATGGGCATGGGGATGGGGGGATGGATGGATGCAGGGATCGGCCGTGGGGTCTGGGGCCGGTCGCAGGGCCTGGGGGCAGCTATGGGGCTCTCTTTGGGGCTGCCCGTGGGCCTGGGGTCAGGTGAGGGTGCAGGCAGTGGTGGGCTGTGGGGCGAAGGACCCGTCTGTGGGGCAGAGGATCCGACTGTGGGTCGGAGGACGCCAAATGTGGGTCGGAGGACCCTGTCCATAGGGTAGAGACCTCGTCTGTGGGGCAGAGGACCCATCTATGGCCAAAGGACCCTGGCTACAGGGCAGAAGACACCATCTATGGGGTGGAGGACCCAGCTATGGGGTCTGGGACCCGTCTATGGGGTCTGGCACCACTGGTGCAAGCTCTGGGTCCGGGCTGGGGCTGGGGCAGGGGGAGAAGGGTCCAGGGTGTGGGATGGGGGCTGGCGTGGGGATGGGGCAGGGACTGGGGGTGTCAGCGGGGCAGGACGGGGCGGCTGGGGGGGCCCCTGTGGGGTGGGAGAGCCAAGGGGGCACCTGGGCAGACGGTTTTGCTGCCTGCCTGCCCACACCAGGGCCTGTGGGCAGGGATTTGGAGGAAATTAGGGGCCAAGGAGGCAGTTTAGGGGGGTGAAGGGGGACGGGCTGTCATCCCTCTGGGACGCGGACGTGCCCCGGGGCATGGAAACCCTCCCTGCCCGCAGGCAGATCCTGCCTTCGCCGCCGGACACGTGGAGCAGCTTTTGCTCCGGAAGGAGGTGGGGATCGCTGGCTGCAAACCGCCCTGGCGAGAGGCTGGGGTGCAGATCTGGGGGGGGTTTGGGGGGGTCCCTGCTACCCCTCTCCAGTGGGCATCGCTCCCGGGCACATCCTGTGGGACATCCCCTCCCCAGCGCGGAGGTTCGTTCCCTCTGCCCAGTCCCAGCACGGCAGCGAGCGATAAAATAGGTCAGGCGGTGGGACGTGCGCGGCACCGCGGCTCCACGGGCCACCCCAGCGGGTCCCGTGGCCAGCGAGAGGACGCCCTTGGAGGTAGGGGGCTTTGGGGGGGGGTCCCGCTCAGCGGGCGATGGAGAGACGGCAGCAGGGGTTTGTGTCCCCAGGGTATTTGCTGCAGCTTCCCCTTTCCCTCTGGGATGGGGGGGGTTTGGATGTGTTTGGCACCCTCCTGCCTTGCCCAGGGCTCCCCGATACATTTGGGAGGGTCCATGAGCTCCGGGCTTGTCCTCTTTGAGCCCTTTTCTTCCCGAGAGGCGGCTTTTCCACCTCATTGCTGCCTTAAAACAGCAATTCAAAGCGTGTGATTCAAACCCCTGCCCGGCTCTGCCTGCAAACCGCTTCCTGCCTTTTGTTTGGCAGCTGGGGAAAAGTTGAGGTCCGGTTTTCCACCCTGGCTGTGCCCGGCTCAACCCGGTTTTGGGGAGAAACTGGGGGGAAAGGGTTATTTCGGCACTGGAGAGGGGCTGTGTGCCTTGGCACGGGATAATCAATGTGTTCCGGGCGGGATGGCCGCCGGCAGGGCTAGGGATGTGGGGAGCACTCAGCACTCGGTTGGAATGAAGAGGGGGGGGAAAAGGCAGCCAACGTCCCTGTCCCGGGATGTGGCGCTGCCTTTGCCACCGTGGGCTGCGCGCCAGCCCCTGTGTACCTTGTGGGAGTCACCGGCCACCCAGGTGTCCCACGTGGCCACCTGGGCTAGTTGCTGCTCCTGTGGCAGGGGAGAACCCCTCTGGAAGGGTGGATTTGGGTAGGGGGGAGGCAGAGGAAGGTGCCCGGCTCTCGCTAGGGGTTGCTGAAGAGGCAGAAGTGCCTCAGGTACCCCCCCTGGAGCAGGGGGAGCACCTTGCTCCCCCCTTTTGGGAGGAGAGGGGTTAAGCCAAAGCATCCCAGATAAGCCCTGGCAGGAGGAGGCTAAAACCTCCAAGGCCTGCGCTCTTCCGGAGAACAAAGCTCGCAAAGTGGTGGTAAGCTTGTAAAACATGTGGGAATGTGGGCACCTTCGGAGGGGGAACGGGAGTCCTGGGGGGGGGTGGAACGGGGTCCTGGAGGGGGAATGGGGTTCCTGCCGGGCTTGGCCTCGCCGCCCCGGGCAGCACCGTGTCTGGCAAACCCGGCTCAAGGTTATTTTCAGAACAATTGGTTGGCCGGGCTTCAAAAATGTCTTGGGCTTGTTTTTTTGGAGGAGCCCGAAATCTGGAAGCTGTCAGCACGGGACGAGCGTGGCGTGGTGCCGGGGCGGCAAGTCCCGTGCCAGGGCTGGATGGGGCCCCCGGCCATAATGGTGGAGGAAGCCATCCCCGGGGCTGCAAACCGGGAAGGGGAAACCATGAGGCAACGTGTCCCCGAGCCCCCGGGCTGGGAAGGGGACGGCTGCTGGGCGCACGGAGGAGGCGGATAGTGAATTATTTTCTGTTTGCCCTTGTGAATCCCAAATTTCATATCCACCTTTCAGTGAAGCTTTTCCAGGAAGGCAGCCCGGGCCCCGCTCCAGCCTCTTGGGTGCAGCCCAAGGTGGACGTGCGGGTCGTGCTTGGCCTCCCACCCTCGCTCCAAACCCCTTCTTTTGCACCCAAACGCATGCTGGCGGGCAAAGCCCGGCTCCCCCCGCTCTCTGCCACCCCGCTTTTATCGATTCCGGCTCGTATGAAAGGAGCGGAAAGGGCAAGGATTGATTCTACGCAAATACTATAAAGGCATCTGCGGTTACGGCTGTTATTGTTATTGCCGTAGTTAAAATATAACCCAATGAAAATGCCACCTCTGGCCCCTGGGCTCCCATGTTCTCCGAATGCTGGCGTGGGTGGGCAGAGGTCTCCGAGGGGTGTGCGTCCTAGCCCCGGTGGCACAAGGGAGACCTGATGTGGCGTTAGTGTGGCCGGGGGCCGGTGCGTGGCTTCCTTACCCCACGGAGGGCCAAATCCGGCAGCTGGCGTTGGGAGTAACTGCACCAGGGTTTTCTGGGCAGGATCCCCATCGCAGCCCTTGCCTGTTTTCCGACCGCTGGCCGCTCTTCCTAAGGGATCCCAAGGCACTGCAGAGCCCCCGGGAGCCGTGTCCCGGCAGCCCCCCACCCCTCGGCACACGGCTGCGGTGAGCGAGGTGCTGGGGGTTTGGGGCAGGGTGGAGGAGAAGCAGCCGGTCTTGTTACTGCTTGTTGAAAAGATGTCGAATTCCCCCTCTTTGGGATCTGGGTGCTCTCAGCACTGCGCGAAGCTGTGCCCCCCCCCAGCCTGCGGCTCCCTGGGGAAGAAATCTGCCGTCTCCTGACGGAGCTGTGGGGTGGAAGAGCGGTGTTCGGAGCCGCTGGGGATGGTAAAGCTGATGGCAGCGCTTGGCTTCTCTTCCAGCATCCCCGAGACACCATGATCCCCAGCGCAGGCCCCTGGGGCTGCTGCCTGCTCCTGCTGCTCTGCCTTCTCCCCTGCCCGCGGGTCTGGGCAGGCAGGGATGCCACGGCACCGGGGCTCTCCGCAGCCTCCTTCCTGCAGGATCTCCTCCAGCGCTACGGAGAGAGCGAAACCCTCAGCCTGAAGCAGCTCAAGGCCCTGCTGAACCGCCTGGACGTGGGAGTGGGACACGCCAACGTCTCCCAGGGGCCGCAGCAGCGGGTGAACCTCTCGCGGGTAAGGCAGGAGCTCTGCAGAGCCCCCAAATCCTCTTTGCAGAGCTGCGGGGGGGTCTCAAGGCATGTGTCTCTCCCTTCCCTTCCCCAGTGCTTCAGCTCCGTCGAGCTTTTTGCCATCCACAACCTGAGCGAGGGCTCTGCCGTGGGGCACAGCGAGTTCAAGGAGTTTTGCCCCACCATCCTGCAGCAGCTGGAGTCTGGGGCGTGCACCTCTGAGAACCTGGAAAACGAGGAAAATGAGCAGACGGAGGAGAGCAGACCCAGTTCGGCCGAAGGTAAGCGGGAAACGAGGGGGCACGAGCACTGCCTGGCCCTGGGCACGGAGCTCGGGGACCTGAGACACCCCAGGACCTGCGGAACAGCCGCAGAGAGGAGCGAAGGCAGTTTGCCTACAGCAGCCGGGATTCCTGACGGGTTTTTCTCCGTGTGGTTTGTGTCGTGGGCTTGCAGCGTGTTTTTTCCCCCGATTGCACGTGCCGCAGGTCGGAGCTGTGCCTGCAGCACAGCCCTCTGGGATAGCTGGATGATGGGGACCTTGCTGTGAGTCCCCATGGGTGGGAGGGGGTGGCCCCACTGACCTGCAGCCACCAGCAGATGCTAAATAAAATTCCAGACATCCAGGTCCTGATGATGCCCAAGGTCTTGGATCGGCTTCCCTGAGCGCAGCACTGGCTTTTCCCATGCTGCGAGGCCGGGGTTGGCTTGGGAAAACCTCTTCCAAGTAACCTGGTGGCTTCGTTTCCACCTGCCCTGCAACAAAAATGATGGTTTGTGTCGCAGTTGAAGCGTCCGGAGCAAAGGGAGAGACACTCTGGCACAGCGGGGGCGTAGACCCGGAGCCAGCCTTTTCCGCCTGCCCGGATCTGGGGTCTCGGGGTCCTCCCCGTCTCCCCGCGCCGAGAGCCTCGGTAATGTCTGGCCCTCGTTTCTTCTCGTTCCGCAGTGTGGGGCTTTGGTTTTCTCAGTGTGTCAATGATTAACGTGGCCTCCCTGCTCGGAGTCTTCATCGTACCGTGTACCGAGAAAGCCTTTTTCAGCCGGGTCCTCACGTTTTTCATCGCGCTCTCCATCGGCACGCTGCTCTCTAACGCGCTCTTCCAGCTCATCCCAGAGGTGCGGTAGAAAGTCCCTGCCTCTCTCCCGTCTCCGAGGGCAGCTCTCCGAGCGCCCTCTCTGCCTCCAACCCTGCCGAATCGAACCGATCCCTCCGTCACCCGAGGCTGAGGGCTTGTCTCACGGGCTCCACAGGGCTTTTCTCATCCCTCCGAGCACCAGGAAACCCTCTGGAGTGTGCAGGCAGCGGGGGGAGGCTGTGCCCTCCAGCCCTGCTGGTCCTTGCAAGGCTGCTGGCCAGGTCTGAGGTCCGGAAAGGTGCTGGGAGAAGCCGTTTGCTCCTGCTCCATGGGCTGTGTCTGCTTCGCAAGGGGGTTTCTCCCTCGGGAGGGATGTGCTCAGCCTTAATTTGGGCAGAGCTGCTTCACTCTGATGCTGCTGAGATGTGGCAGCGCTCGTGGCGTGAGCCACACGGAAAGACGTGCGAGGCAGAGAAAATATCAGTGTAAAAGCACAGAAAACAGCCCAGAGAAGCACCAGCTTCCTCCCCAGTCAGCCAGCTCTTACAAATGTTTTAATTGCCTTTTTCCCCCCCCCCCCCCACTCTGATTTACAAGGCCGATGTTCCCACAAGGATTTGTGCTTATGTGAGGTTTCCTGGTGCTCTGATGGACCCGACAGATACATCGCAAATTAATTGTGTTGTAATTGCACAGTTCCGGAGTTGAATGCATACAGCCACGTGCTCTCGGATTGGACACCTTTGAAACACGCGTGCTTCACGGAGCCCTTCCCCATCTCCTGGGGAGGAGACGAGCTGGATCCGAGCTCCTGCACATCCAGCCTTAAAACTCTGCATTTGAGGTGCAGCCTTCTCTCTTTGCTGCCGCTGGGTTTTGCCTCCTGGCGTTGCCTGCTCCGCTCTTGGGCAGCAAATGCCTCATCCGTGTTGGCAGTGGGATGTTTTTTCAAGGCTCCTTTTCAACTCCAGAACTGTGATTTTTTTTATTTGCCAAACGTAAAGACCAAGCGCCTCTATTTTCCTGATCTGCCAGGAATTGAAATGCCTTACGTACGCTCCACCCTCGCCGTCAGTCGGAGCATCCCAGCGTGGCTTGCGGGGACCGGCTGCATCTCTCCGGGCTGCGGGGCGAGGATGGAGCGTACGAGATGCTCGGGGGGACCTCGGCGCTCTGTGGCACTGGAAGGGCTGCCCGATGTCCTGCAGGGGCTCGGGGAGCGGAGCTGGGGTGCTGGCTCCGAAACGGCCTGGCCGCCAAAACTCAGCTCCATCTAAAAAGAGAGAAAAGAGAGCTAAAAGCTTAAAGAGAGCTGCTTGCTCCAAAGGAGGGCTCCTCTCACGGTCATTTGGAGCGAGCTCCACGGTGGGGTGTCCCTCCAACCCTTCCCAAATTGCCGTTCCCAGAGCCACGCAGCACCAGGTTCGCCCCTCTTGAACCAATGCCAGATGAACAAGCAATCACTAATGAATGTCCTCTTCTCTCTCCCCCCCCTCTCTCTCCCTCCCTCCCTCCTCTCTCTTTCCTTTCGGCGTGGATTCCTTCCCCTCCCTCCCCTTCCCCACGTTGATCTCCTTTCCCTCCTACAACCTCCCCCTCGTCCCGTTCCCCCCCCGGGGTGGGTTTTGGCACGCACGCCGCAGTCTGGGGTTACGGTTTCCTCTGCGTCACCGTCATCTCCCTCTGCTCGCTGGTGGGAGCCAGCGTGGTGCCCTTCATGAAGAAGACCTTTTACAAGCGGCTGCTCCTCTACTTCATAGCTCTGGCGATTGGAACTCTCTACTCCAACGCCCTCTTCCAGCTCATTCCAGAGGTAGGGTGAGGACCGTCCGGTCTGTCCTTTTCTCTCTCTCGGGGGCTGTTTCTCTCTCTCTGGGCGCTCGCTGGCTGGAGAAGGGGAAGGCGGCCTCGGAGGGGAGCCGAGAGCGAGGTACAGAGGCTGGAAGCCCTCAGGACTGTGGCCAGAGCTGGCGTTTCACCCCTCTTTGGAAGGGAATTGCTCTAGAGAGACCTCTGCTCTGCTTCATGCAGAGAAACGCTATTTTATTGCCCTTTCTAGCCCTGCTGGCAGGTCGCTTTTCTGCCGAGAGAGGCTTTCTAAGCCTGCTTTTAGCATCCCTGCCCCAGTGCGGGGTGGTGGATCCAATGCGTTGGGGCACAGCCGGCTCAGCTGGGGGAGAGAGGGAGATTAAAAGTGCACAAAGGCATTTTCTGAGCCTGCCCCCAAAGCAGCCGCTGCTTAGAGAGAGGTCAGAAAGCGGCAGCATTGCCCCAGAGGTGCCAGGGCAAAGGCAGACAAAGGACACTGCCGGAGTCTGTCCCTCAGTCCTGTCACTCGCCCCCTTTTGCCTGCAGGCGTTTGGATTCAACCCTCAAGAAGATTATTACGTTTCCAAATCTGCTGTGGTGTTTGGGGGCTTCTACCTCTTCTTCTTCACGGAGAAGGTCTTGAAGATGCTCCTGAAGCAGAACGACCAGGTGAGGCTAAGCAGGGGCTGCTCGGGTGGCAAACAGGAGAAAAGGCCGGGGTGAATTCGCCCGTGAATGTCCCCTGTCCCGCAGCATCACCACGGGCACAGCCACTATGGCCCTGAGACTCTGCCATCCAAGAAGGACCAAGAGGACGGCGTCACCGAGAAGCTGCAGAATGGGGACCTGGACCACATGATCCCGCACATAACCAGCGAGCTGGA
This sequence comes from Rissa tridactyla, assembly GCF_028500815.1. Lineage (NCBI taxonomy): Eukaryota > Metazoa > Chordata > Aves > Charadriiformes > Laridae > Rissa > Rissa tridactyla. The sequence continues at coordinate 5,721,689 of NC_071485.1, forward strand.
GTGCAAGACCCCCTCCGGGGACGAGAAAGTTGTGGTGGGCTCCCTCTCTGTCCAGGTTAGTGCCTCTTCCCGCTGGGTTGCAGCTGGGCACGTGGAAAAAAATAGTCTGTTAACGGAAAAAGAGCAGTTTTGAAGCCCATTGCATCTCCCTGAAAATCCTCCATGGGTGGTGGAAAGCAAACGGCTTGGGTCAAGCCTTGTGTGGGTTTAATGCATGGAGGGGTGGGTTCTGCTGGGTGGTGGAGGAAGCGGTGACCCCCCACCCCGAGACGGGCTGGGTGCTGAGCCCCTGCCATCGGGATGCCATTGCAGGACCTGCAGGCTTCCCAGAGCGCGTGTTACTGGCTGAAGGAGGTGCGGTACTCCGACATCGGCACGCTGGCGTGGATGATCACCCTCAGCGACGGCCTCCACAACTTCATCGACGGGTTGGCCATCGGGGCCTCCTTCACCGTCTCAGTCTTCCAAGGGATCAGCACCTCCGTGGCCATCCTCTGCGAGGAGTTCCCGCACGAGCTGGGTACGTGAATTCTCGGAAAAAGATACTGAGAGAGCTCTATGGGATCTGCCTCTCTTTAAGGCTAAACCTGCCGCTTCCCTGGTCCTACCCGTTATTTCTCGAGAGAAAGCCAAATGTGGGGTGGAATAAACAAAGAGTAATGATGGAGGGGGGACGGCGAGGCTGTAAACTACACTGAGTAATCGCCGCTCTAAAAATAACGAGGTAATATGATGTCTGAGATTTAAATTTAGATGGAGACATCTGAAGGAAAAAAAACAACCCAACACCTCCTTGCTTTGGGAGGGGGAAGGCGGGCAGCGGTTTGGGTTGGAATGTCCGAATTTATGCGCAGGCAGGGCCAGGAGCTGGCAGGGAGGCAGCTGGTGTGGCCAGTGCTCGGCGCCAGTGGCTACGGGGAGCCCATGCTTGACCTCGCGCAAAAGCAAGCGATGAATATGAATATCGAAGTGCTGTCCTGATGCTGCTGCCTGGTGACAGCCTCCTCCATCCTCATCCTCCCCGTTCTCTCGCACAGGGGACTTTGTCATCCTGCTGAACGCCGGCATGACCATCCGCCAAGCGCTCTTCTTCAACTTCATCTCCGCCTGCTGCTGCTACGTGGGCTTGGCCTTCGGGATTGTGGCCGGTAGCCACTTCTCTGCCAACTGGATCTTCGCTCTGGCCGGAGGGATGTTTCTGTACATCGCGCTGGCTGACATGGTAAATTCTGAGCCCGGGGGGGGATGCTGCCGGGTGCGTGGTCAGGACCTTGCCAGGGTTTTTTGCCTGGCTGGAAGAGCCTGGAGGCAAGGCAGGCACGGAGAGCACAGGGGGATGTTTGCTCTGTCCCCCTGCCCCACGCAGATGCTGCCTGTAGTGGCCAGAGTTCATCTCCACTTGGCTTTGCCTGGTCTGGTGGCGCGGTGACCTGGCTCAGAGCCCTGGCATAGGTGGCGAATACTTGCCGGGATGGTGGCACGGGGTGGGAAGCAACGTGCATGGCTGGGAAGGACAGAGCGGCTCCTGTCGCTGAGCCCTGCCATCGCTCTCTTTCTTCCCTCACAGTTCCCTGAAATGAATGAGGTCAGCCGGGAGGACGAGCAGAACGGCAGCACGCTGATCACCTTTGCCATCCAGAACGCGGGGCTGCTGACGGGGTTCGGCATCATGGTGCTGCTCACCATGTACTCTGGCCAGATCCAGATAGGGTAGGACCAGCCCGACTCGCAGTCCTGATCGTTTTTCCAGGGTGGTTTTTTTTTGGGGGGGGGGAAGGGGTATTTCTTTTTTTTTTTTTTTTTTTTTTTTTCTTTCCTTTTCCTGCTGCAAGCATATGACGGTACCTGTGCGGGCACTGACTTCACACTACAGAAGAAGAGGCATTGCTTTTAAAGCTATTCCACAGACTTCATTTTATTTTGGTTTAAAGCTGAGGGGAGCTTCATCCCCTTTGCTGTAGGACCGAACTGACCAGAGGATCTCTTTCCAGTGTCATATCCCTTCTCTCCTCTCTCCTCATGTCTCCTGGGGAAGGATGGAGTTGGGAGACAGGAGCTCCTCTAGCCCGTGTTGCTCCCCTCCTTGTGCTCGGGGCGGTGCGATGGGACGTGACGCTCTCCTGACCCCTTTGCGGGGGGTGTGTGATGGGGACAGACTGGGACAGACCCTTCTCGGAGAGTTATCCACCAGCCAGTCCTCGGAGCTGTGCTGCTCTCCAAGCACAGAGGGCTGCCGAGGAAGAGGAGGCTCGAGGAGCACAGCTCATGATTTGAGCATCATCCTCGCTGTCTTCAGAAACGTGTCTCCGCAGCCACGACTGGTTTTGCTCCCTTTCTGCCTTGGCAGCCCAGACGATGCCCTGGGAAGCGCAGGGTGAAGGGAGTTGTGGTTGTTTTGTTGGGTTTTTTTGTTGTTGTTTTTTTTTTTTTAAAAAAGCACATTCTGGGCGTCAGTGCTCAGAACAGAGGACACCAAACCGCACTTCGTGCGGGTGGGACTGACGCATGGGCTGCATGGGGATGCCCTTACCTCCCGTAGGTCCCTGCTGCTTTATGGGGGGGTGGAAAAAACCCCTTTTCCTTCCATGAGGGCAGCCATGCGGCAATGCTGGTGAGAAGGGCACAAGGGCAGAGCTGGGACGGTGAGCCCCTGCCTTGCCATGGGCTCCCGAGCCCGAGGATCGGTCCTTACACTGTTATCAAGCTCACGCCGACACCTGGGGACAGACACCGGTTTTTAAACACTGATGCTGCTGAGTTGCTGAGGTTCAGGGTGGGGTGGGGGGGGGGCTGTTTTTTTTAAAAAAGAAAAATAGACTTGTGAACCTCTTTAGGTTGTGCATTCCCAGCCTTAGGGAGTAGCCAGAGGAAGGGTGTGACAGGCACTTCACAGCTCTGCTTCTGGGCTGGCTTTCCCCAGATTCACTAGGTGAATTGACTTATTATCATATTGATAATGTTGCCCACCCCGCCCGTGTCGCTTGAGGTCCCCCTGTGCCCCCTTCTCCCTCCCCCAGAAAAAAACCTTATCCCGCGCCCGGTAGCGGTGAGGTTGTGGCCACGCTGATAAGCGGAGCTGGTTTAGGCGGCTTACCCTCGTGGGTATGGCACTGGATGGGGATGAAGGAGTGGTGCTTTGAGAAGTGCTTTGGTGGACGTGCTGGGGATGGCTTGTCACTGAGCGTCTTCCTTCGCCTGTGCAGGTGGCCGTGGGTGCGTGTGACGGGATGACGGCCATCCTGCCACCTTGCCTTGCTTCTGCTCGGCACTGGGGAGCTGAGGCTCCCCACATCTTCCTTTCCACCCCTGTTGGAAAGCGAAGCGGAGGGTGCGCCGAGTCGTCTTCCTGCCCATCCAAGCAAGAGAAGGGACCTCAGCCCTTGGCAGAGCCCTTGGCAGGCTCCGCACCGTCCCTGGTCGTGCCCTGGTTTGATCGCTGGCTGCCCGTACCTCACCGTAGTTCCTAATTTGCCTTAGTTAGGTACCAGCTGGATGATGTTCCTCTTAGGCTCCTAACAGTTGTCCCTGAGTCTGTGGGTCTCTGCCTGTTGAGATGTGGCACAGCCATCTCGACATCTCCGCTCGCGGTGGCTTTGGCTAGGCCAGGCATTGACTTTGTCCCCTTGGCACCCAGGAGGCTGTTGGCTTTGTCCCACACCCAAAAGGTTAAAATATCAATGTGTTGAGGAGCAGGGAGCCTTTTTGGGAGCACCCTTCAACCCAGAGGTACCACTTTGTCTTCGGGCCGCTGGCTGGCGATGCCTTCGGGGAGAGATGGGCTCTGCTTTATCCCGTGCAGTGTCTCTTGTTCATGTGGATGGACGGTCATCGTAAGTCACTCTTCCCTCTGTGGCTGGTCCGTGGGACGCAGCCGCCTCCAAGCAGCGTGGTCTGTCCTGGCTCGGGCACCTCTGCAGCACCTCGCGGTGGTTACCCATGCTTGGGGTTGCTGCTGTTTTTCAGTAGTCAGGAGGAAAACTGTATTGGAAACTCCCTTTCCCCGCTCGAGAGAGCTGCAGGCCCATCTGACCGACTTGATGTGGAAAAACTGAGTCCTTCGAATTGGCATATGTGCCCCTCTCTTCTCTCTCTCAAGGAAGTATTTGGAAAACGCCGTATCGCTGGCGCCTTTCCATGGGGCAGAGGGCAGCACGGCACTGCCAGGGCTGAGTCGTGGCTGGCAGGAGCCATTCAGCCGTGCACAGATGGAAAAGACCTTGCGTTGGAGGCAAAGCGGGGGGAAAATCTTGTTGTCCGTCCCTTGGGGACGGCAAGGCGCTTGCAGACTGTGCCTGGGAGGTCCCCGAGGGCTGCAAAGGTGGCAAGGATTGAGGCTTGGCTTCCTCGGAGTCGGTCCGGGCCCCATGGCACACAGCGGGGATCCTGAGTCCGTCGTCTTCTCATTTCGAGTTTAACCCTGTTTCTTGCCGACTGAGTCAACGCTGAGAAATCTGCAAATCAGAGATTTGGGCAAAACCCCTCGGAGAAATAAGGCTTCTCGCAGAGAGGGACCCTCCCTCTGCCGAAGGACTGGTGGGGGAGAGCTCCCATCCCTGGCTCGGGCTGGTACCCGCCGTCGGGGAAGGGATGGGGCAGGCGGGAGGACGAGGAGGGAAAACGACCCAAATCAAGCTTGGTTTTGGATTTTTTTTTCATCCATGTTTCCCTTCCGTGTCCGGTTCGCAGCTCAAGTTCCATCTCAGTATTTCAATAACTCAGGTGTTGTAAGAGATACGCGTCGAAACAAAGAACATAACTTATGTCACGTGAATTGTAAAGTTATTTGTAAAATTCCATAAATAAAATATATTCTGTAATGACGGAGCGTTGCAAGCGTGCTCTAGCGGTAGAAACCTCCCCCTGGTCAGAGCTGGCTGGGATGTGAAGGGGTGGGAGCTCCGCTGGTTGAGGATTTTTCCAAGGGGAAGGGTTTGAGGCAGGCTGGAAGGGCTGGGTGATGCAATCCCGCTTTTCCAGCCCCAATTTCCAGGGCTGTGCAGTGCGGCGCGGCCAACGGAAGATGGCACTGACATTCCCCCCCCCCCCCCGCCGCCCCCAGCCTGCCCGCGTGGCACGGCGCTCCAAGAATTGCCTTTAGGGTTGAAAAGCCCTTTTTAAATTTTTTTTTTTTTAAATTTTTTTTTATTATTATTTTTTAAATGTATTTCCAAGCATTGAGGTTTGGCTGGAGGGAAGATGAGGTTTCAGAGCCTGTCTGCAGGGTGTTATATTCCTCTCCAGCTCGCACGAGGGAGCCTGACTGGGAGCAGCGTTATTTGTGTCCTTGCTTCTCCACCCTGCATTAGGGGAAGGAAAGAGGAGAAAAAAAAAAAAAAAAAAAAGCAGCATACTTTGCTTTTCTACTTCACTTTTTTTGCCTTTTTATATACCATTACCCTCAAGCTGCCAGCTCCGAGGGGCGAGCGCAATTTTTAGAAACCCTGCTTGCAGCTAAAGAAAACAGATCTTGAAATTCTGTGGTGGTTTTTAAAAATAAATGCTATTCTAAGGAAGAAAGGTCACAGTGTGCATCTGACTTGCTCTCTCTCCTCCTCAGTGCTTCCAGAGGGGCTGTCGGGCAGCAGCGCTCCTGGCCTATGCCTCAAGGCTTCAGACGGGCCATTTTTTGCTGCAAAATCCCCAAGTTTTGATGAACGACTGCGACCTCGGTTACCCACCTCAGCAGACAAATTAAACCCACCAAGCCGCATTGGCTGGGCTCCCCCTCAGACAAACTCAAGCCCTTCTTGCTGTTTGTAGTGGGGGTGTTAACGCTCCTCTCTGCCTCCCCAGATGCCACAAGCTGTCTGAACGCTGCCTGATTTCCCAATCTGCGCTGCCACAGAGTGGCGTGGAGCTTTATTTTTACCTACTTTCCTACCTTCCCCACTCCTCTCCTGGCCCTAAGGGGAGGCCATGGCAGAAGGGTGGGAAGGGGCCTTCGCGGCCCCTCTCCTCACGAGCCTCCCGCCATCTTGCCGCCCCCCCTTCCCCGTCGCCTAGCAACACCCCCTTCCCCTTCAAGATGGCGGCAGGAAGGGGCTGAGGACCCCCCCACGTGACGCGGGGCGCAGGCGCGGAGGGGCGGGGCGGGCGCGCAGGGGCGCCTGCGCAGTGAGGGAAAGGGGGGGGGGCTGAGGGAGGAGGGCGGTGTGGTGGCGGCGGCGGCAGCGGCCGGGGGGGGGGGAAACGGGGAGCCGATCGCCACTGGGGCGACCAGCGGGTCCCCAGCACCGCCGCCGGGAGCACCCCGCGGCCCCCTCCTTTTGAGGAGGGGGGGGGTGGTTGGCGGCGGGGGGGGGTGGAGGGGGAGAAGGCCGGGAGAGGCCCCCGCCGGCACCGCCAACCACCATGTCCGGGCGCGGCCACAACAAGCTGCCGACCACCGAGCGCATCGTCAAGGGTGAGGGGCCGGGGGCGGCGAGGGCGCCCCCTGCCTGCCCGGGGGGCGCGCAGGGGCGGGGGGGGAACCCCTGGGGTCGGGGGGGACACGCCGGGGGATGGGGGGGGCTGGTTTTGGGGGGGTAATTGCTGAGGTGGGGGGGGATCCCCTGGGTTTGGAGGGGGAGCTGGTTTGGGGGGGGGGGGCATCCCTGTGCTGGGGGAGCCCTTGGCGGGGGGGGACGAGCGTTGGGGGGGGGCATCCCCGAGCTGGGGAAGCCCTGGGGAGGGGGGGACCGTTAGGGAGATCGGTTTGGGGGGACATCCCCGAGCTGGGGGAGCCCTGGGTGGGGGGGGGGGGACAACCGGTTGGGGGGGGGCATCCCTGAGCTGGGAAAACCCTGGGGAGGGGGGACCGTTGGGGGGGGGGGGCTGGTTTTGGGGGGAGCGTCCCCGAGCTGGGGGAGCCCTGAGTGGGGGGGGGGACAACCGTTGAGGGGGGGGGCATCCCCGAGCTGGGGGACCCGTGGATGGGGGGGCGACCGTTAGGGAGGTCGGTTTGGGGGGCCCATCCCCGAGCTGCGGGAGCTCTGGGGGGGGTGACGGATCCTTGAGGGGGGGCATCCCCGAGGTGGGGGAGCCCTTGGGGAGGGGGGGATGCCTGGAGTGACGGGGGGGGCTGTTCTGGTGCGGCACCCCTCTTAAGGGAGAGCCCGGGGGGGGGGACAGGCTGGGGAGAGCAGCACTTTTCTGGCAGCAGCCTCTGCAGAGGAGCCGGGGGGGGCAGCTTTGGTCTTGGGGGGGGCATCTCTGCTCTAAGGGGAGCCTGGAGGGGGGGACCTGCTCTGAAGGGTTTCATTTTTGGCCTGGGGGGGGGGGGGGGGAAAACCCCTGGTCTAAAAGGATGACCCGTCGTCTCCCTCCCCGCCCCCCCCCGCCTTTTTCTGGTGCAGGTCCTCAGCCTGGTGCAATATGAGGATGGGGATGGTGGGCTGGGGGTGCCCCATGGGGATGTGGATGCATGGCAAGGAGGGGGCGGTATCCCTGCTTTGCTTGGCGGGGGGGGAGGGGGGGGATTCCTGTCCTGGGGAGAGCCCAGTGCCCGGAGGAGGAGAAGGGCAGGGTGCCAGCCCAGGCGGGCATCGTGCTCCTTCACACCCATGAGGTTCCCCCCACCCCGAGACCCCGCTTTGGGTGGTAAGGGGGGGAACCCTGTCCCTCCTTTGCATCTCCCCCAGAGGATTTGGAGGGGGCTGAGAGCCCCTCCAGCACCTCCTGCCTCCCCCAAAGTCCCGTTGGCTCTTTGGATGCCCCCGGGCGGGTGCCAGCTGGCCCCCTCTCTGGCACCCGTTATAGCAGGCACTATTTTTGAACGAGCAGAAGACACCGAAGCGGTTAACGAGGAGAGAAATGCGTTAGCGGAGAAACTCTGGGATTAGAGGGAGGCTGGGATGCTGTACATTTTGCTGCCCTAATTGATCCGGTGCCATTCCCATCCCCACGCACCGGGGAACATCCCCTGCGCGCCTTCGCTCGCTTAAACTTGTGCTCGGCACCCACCGCCGTAGCCAAGGGGCACCCAGTTGTCCGAGTTATACAACCCCCCTGCCTGTTATTAAATCTCCTCGCCCGGCCGGCTTGCATCGGTGCCGGCAGTCGAGCTGGGTGATAAAAGGAACGTTTTTCCCAGGAATGGTTATAATACACGTCTATGGAGGTGTCCCCACCGGGGGGATGCACGCTGCCATCTCTACCTTCTTCTCTGGATGGGTCTAAGTGATTTTTTTAGCCTGTCATGTGGCCGATCACATGTTTAGATGTTAATAACCGTGGCCTTAAACGAAGGGGAAAGTGGACGAGGGTGGCAGCCTGGACTTTGAGGGCCCCCCCCCCGCCTTGGTTAGCTCTGGTTTTTGATGGGTTGCTTTCAAAGCATTGCTAGAAACAAAGCTGGATTTGGGGGAGCCGGGGTCTTCCCCGGAGCTGCGCGTGTGGCTGGGTGATTTGTAGGTCTGCGGGCAGCGGTGTGAACCGTAAATCTCCTGCTAAATCCCAGGCAGCTGCCTGTGTTTAGGTTGGCCTTGTTCGGGGAAGGTAATGTCAATGCAGCCATTATGATTCAGCTGAGTCGTCCCTACCGACACGCCGTCCCTGCTGCTCCAGCTTCCACAATCCCAGGAAATCCCGTCAGCAATCCTGCTGACGTTATCGACACCACATGGAGGGGGGGGTCGACCACCCTGCCGCATCTGCAATGCCCCACTAATTTTGGTAATTAGTCCCTAGCCAGGTGGGGTGGAGGCTCGTGGCGTTGGCTGGAGCCCACTCGCTCCGAGAGCCGCAGGAACTTGTCGAGGAAAATGTTTGATTTCCCCCCCAGGTACCCTTGGGACACGGATTTGAGAGCCTCTAGAAATCTAGGGAGGAATAGCTTCTTCCCTGGCTGTGATTATTGTTTAAAGGTGGTGACATTGTTCGTGGTTATTAATAATTTAAACCTGAAGATAAAAGCTAATTTTGCTCAATTGGAAATGCCTACAATTAAGTAGGATGTAGAATTTTAACTATGTTTAACCTATATATTTACATCTCTAGAGCCCTGCAGAAGTGTTAACTATAATTATGTTTAGTCAGGAGAAATACAGTGTTTCCATTTGCCTCCCCTTTGTGCTTAAACTTGTACATGGGTACCTTCAAGTTCTTTATTAAAATTTCTAATTCTGGGGTTTGTCAAGAATTGCTTTTTAGTAGCCCCGTTGTAGCAGCAAAGTGATAACAGAGATCATTAATGTTCCAACTTGGTGCTCGCAGGAGAGCTCTTGGGGTGGTTATGCTTGAAATCAGAGTGATTAGCGAGGTCTGGTTATCTACGTTAGCCCGAATTTAGGCTCAGATTAACCAACGGATCCAAGCTGTGTGAAATACACGTTTTTCAGGTGTGTGGGTGCGATGCTTTGGGCTGCTGCGGTGCCTCTGAAGCACGTAGGTTGGATGCTGGAGCTCAGGTGTGATGGGTGCCTTTTTTCCCCCGCTCCGTGCCCCGAGAAAACAAACCTGCAGAGCTTTTTGTGGCACAGAAGTGATCCCACTTCATTCCACCTCCAGCGGATCACGCCTGCGAGGTGTGCTGTCCTCGGGGAGGCAGAGCTGCGTGCCACGAGGATCCTTTCCAAAGGCATGTGAGCACGGCTGAACGGCAGAAGGCAACCCAGTCTTTGCAGTTGCATCCATGAAAAATTATTTTAAAAAAAAAATACCCCAGAGTACTGGTATTTAGACACCCAGCCAGAGCAAATAATTTAGAGTGATTTTTCTAGATGTGTGTGTTAGCAAAGCGTCGCGCCATCACAAAGCTGGTGAAGGAGGAGCAGCGAGGAGCTGGTGCCCTCCTTTTGGCAGCCCTTGTGTGTTTGTGAGTCGTCGGTGACATCCCTCATCCCCGTACGGTTCAATAGTGTTTTATATTTTATTTGTTTTATGAAGTACTGCTGGGTTTCTGCCTTTCTGTAGATGGGCAGGCTGCGCCACCGGCAGTGGGGTTCATAGTGGTGATAGAAAACTGGGTCTGGTGCTGAGACCATGTAGGTAAAGGTCTTCTGTTTAAAAAAAAAAAAAAAAAAAAGTGGATTTTCCAAGTTTGCGCTTTGCTGTTCCTTTCATAAGCACTTGGGCTTTTTTCAGGCACGTATCTAGTTTGTTTTTTCCTGGTTGGAAGATTTAAAGCGTGTGTGGGGGACGTAAGACCCCCGACACGATGCTTTCTTACATATCAGCTGTCTGATTCCTGGCGTGAACCTCCCAGGTATGTTGTAGCTCATCTGTTTAATATCTAATTAAGGTTTGTGGGAGCGAAGGAGCGGTGGGGCAGCTTCCCTCACCAGTATCTCCCACCACGTGCGTGTTGGGCTCGAGTAAAGTCAGGCTGGAGCAGAAAACACCCAACGAGCTGCTCCCCTTCTCTTGGCACGGCGAACGCCTGCCTTCGGAGGGTGGCGGAGATGCTGCTGGAGTCCAGTCCCACAGGATTTGTTCAGCCAGGCTCCTGGTGCCTTCGACAGAAGCCTCTGGGGAGCCAAAAAACCGACATTGGATCAATAAATGCCATCTTCAGAAGCTTTGGAGAGCTTCCCCCGCGCTGCTGCCAAGTGGAGAAGGTACAGAGGGTGTGCTGCTTCATCTTGCTGCCCGAAGACGCTTTCATTTTATGAAAAATGTGTAGCTTTCTTACCTTGTTTTTAACATAAACCACTACTCCTGAAATGCAGTCGGCTGGTTGAGCGTTGGGCTTTCTCTGGTTGCGGTAGGTTGGGAGCTGTGCAGAATTTTTTATAACAGATCACATTGATACAAAAGTCGAAGTAGCTTTGTGGTTCCATCTTAAATCTTACCTACAAGGGAAACTGTGGTTGTTGAAGAGAAGAAATACGTAGCACCATCACTGCGATCGCTGTTCGTTTCGCGTTTGTCTTCTGTAATGCTTTGGTTGGTTTGTCTTGTTGAGTGTTGGCATTTTGTAGCTAATAAGGAACACTTTTTTGGGGAAAAAAGAGCTGCGAAAATGGCTAAAAATGGAGATAAAGGCCAAGGTGCATGGCCTCAGACCTCGGGCGTGCCGGAGGAAAAGTGCAAATACCATCTGAGTCAAGATGCGGTGGTGGGATCCCTAAAAAGCAAGTTGTGTCATAGTACAGCAACTCGTCTGGACGGAGCTCAAGAAGGTCTTGAGTGTAGATAGCCCTTCAAGCATCAACCCTGTAGGATCTCTCCGAATTACTTGGGAATCTGGTCTTTTGGGAGGTCTTTCTTGCGGGAAAGATGCTGAGTTATTTGTAAATGGGATGTACTAAGAAAAGGGGCAGGTTTCTGCCTGCGCTGAGACTGGAGGTTGCAGAATTGGTGCTGATTTTTGCCAGATCATGTGGCACTTCATCCGAAAATGAATCAGAAGTTAAACACAGCGCTAAGCGCCACTTCTACAAATGTTTTAGGGTAATGCAAGCTGTTCGGCTCTAATATGCTTCATGTAGCCCTCATCTGCCCCCAAAAAAGGCAGTACCCTTTTTTTTGTCTGTGAAACTTCCCAGAACCAGGTTTCTTTATAGCCTGTAGCAGAGATGCTCTGCTGCCGTGTGAATCAACAGAAATGCCACCACTGGTGGCAAAAACTAAACCCCAACGCCAGCCTTGGCTACTAAAACCTGTTTCGAAACCTGTGATAAGACGTCAGGGAAAGCAGATTGGGCTTTCTTTTGATTTATTTCCTCTGAGAACAACACCAGATGCTTCAGATGGGCGCTGGAGGTGGGACGGAGAGGAGGGAAGGCCGTGTCCCTTTGGAGCCCCCCGTGTTTAATATGATGTTTCTGCTTCTGGATATCAGCCTGGGAAAGGTTAATCCCGTTCTCCCCCTAGTTCAAGGCTCTGCCGGATGCTCAGAGGACCCGTTCTGTAGCAATGAGAACAAATGAGCCCCCATTAGCTTGGTACTGTGCTGAAATTTTATTTTATTTTTTTTATTTAATAAAAGAAACGCGGAGTTGAGAGGGATTTGTGATGGGTTTGGTGCTCGTTGGGTTGCCCAGGCAGGAGAAGGCAGGCTGTTCCTTAGGAAGTAGGGCAGGGTGCTGGCTTAAAATAGCGACGAACGTCGGGCTGCTTGTGATGAAGGGAGCTATTTAGGTAAATCCTGGGGTCTTGGTGGGGGCAGAGCTGCCTGCTAATCTAAAGATACTCCTCGGAGACCTATATTTGTCCGGGATCCTTCCCGGCTTGGCTGGTTTTCCAGGTGTTCCCTGTTGGATCCTTTGCTCTCCTCTGCAGCTTGCCTTGGGATGGTGGGTGTGTTTACTAGACCTACAGCGCGTTAATGTCTTGGATGCTAATGGAATTAGACATCATTAAGCAGTGGGAGCGAGGAAACAGGCTACGTAAAGGCATCAGCATTATCCTATAATGCAAGGCTTGGCTCTGAATGGCTCTTGCAGGCTGGTCTGCCAGGCTCAGGGCGCTGAAGAGGCATATGCCGATGACACTTGAGAGCCCGGTCAAGTGTACTGGGAAGAGCCTTCAGGGCAGGGAGAAGGAGGGATGGGGAGCAGCTCTGCACCCAGAGCATCCCTGGTTAGGATGGCATGGACCAGAGGTGAGATGGAGGATGGAAGGTGGATCCTCAAAAGGGGTAGGAAGATGAAATCTTGGTGCAGCTTTTAAAGGATTTGGCTGGCAGGGAGGAGGAACGTCAGGGCTGCACTTGGACTTCAGACCTCCAGCCTCCGAAGCAAAAGCTCGCTGCTGTCTCTCGCTGCAGCATCTCCAGCTATGGCGCCTTAATAGGATCTCACTGCGTTTGCATTAGGAGCAGAGGTGGATGTGAGCGTGTTGAGTAACGCGACCTCCTCCAGCCAGGAGCCTGGCTCTGCTGCCAGAGAGGGCATGTGGGGTTTAGCTCTCCAGAAGCCTACATCAGTCTCCTGCCTTCTGAGTGCTTCCCCCCTTTAGCGAATACCTTTGCAATGGTGGTGGCTGTGAGATGGGATTTAAAGTGCTTTCCTTGCTCCGAGCTGGATCTGGTGAGAGTGTGCAAGGATCTATTGCATGCAGCTCTGGGGTCCCCAACAGCAGAAGGACGCGGAGCTGTTGGAGCGGGGCCAGAGGAGGCCACAGAGATGCTGGGAGGGCTGGAGCCCCTCTGCTGTGGGGACAGGCTGAGAGAGCTGGGGGGGTTCAGCCTGGAGAAGAGAAGGCTCCGGGGAGACCTTGGAGCCCCTTCCAGGCCCTAAAGGGGCTCCAGGAAAGCTGGGGAGGGACTCTGGAGCAGGGAGGGGAGCCATGGGACGAGGGGGAAGGGTTTTACACTGACAGAGGGGAGATTGAGATGAGATCTGGGGAAGAAATTGTTTGCTGTGAGGGGGGTGAGCCCCTGGCCCAGGCTGCCCAGAGAAGCTGTGGCTGCCCCATCCCTGGAGGGGTTCAAGGGCAGGTTGGCCGGGGCTTGGAGCAACCTGGGCTGGTGGGAGGTGTCCCTGCCCAGGGCAGGGGGTGGCACTGGATGGTCTTTAAGGTCCCTTCCAACCCAAACTGTTCTGTGATCTCTCTTGTGTAAGACAAGTGCGTCAGGGTGAATTTCAGGAAAACGGAGAAGTGGTGCCAACAGTGATCCCAGTAAGACTCCTCAGTTCCGTAGCCTGCCCTAGAAAAGGTTCCCGTTTATCAGTTGCTGATGTCTAGCAAATGTAGTAAAATGGCTTCTCAAACAGCAGCAAGAGTATTATCCCAAAAGTGATTTTTTCAGATACGTATCACAAAGGTTTCCTGGAGGAAGACCCCAGACAGAAGCGCAGAGGGCTGGTTTTGCTGGTTCAGTGATAACTGGGGGCTCCTGTCATCGAGCTCCATCCTTGGCACATGAAGGTCTGTGACGCTGCTCTGAAAGCATCGCTAGATCTTATTTAGCCTGTTTTTTGGGCTACTTTTTGGTTTGCAAGAAAGCTGCTCTGGCTGCTCTGCAGCGTGGCCGCTGGGAAGGTTTTAATTAGTTTGCAGCTCCCTTCAGACCGTCTGCACCTCTGTGGGGTTATAAGGTGATACGTGGGTATAAATGTCAAAGACTGGAGTAAGCGCATTGCAAGAAATGGTTTAACCGGCGCTATTTTGATCCCATGTGAAGGCAGCGCGGGTTGAAGCATTAAGGCGTGAGATGGGAAGAGAAACCGAGACCCCTGTCGTGTGTGAATTGGTCTTTTTTTTTTTTTTTTTTTTTTTTTTTTTTTGCTGCAGTGGTGATTGCAAGCGCTCAAATTCTCATTTATCGATGGTGTGACCACCTTTTGGTGGATGTGGTGAAACAGGCTGGGCTCTGCTTGCTTCCACCGGCTCCAGCCCCAGCGTTTCTGGGTGTTATTTCGTTCAGGTTTCCTGTGTGGAGCAGCCGATTCCTGCCTCCAACCTCATCCCCACTGAGATCTTGCGAGTACGCAATGTGCAAAACCGTGGCTGCTTTAAAAGTAGCTTTAAAATTGGAGCCAGCACCCCCCTCCCCTGCCGCTGGTGGGGTCAGATTTACATTCCCCAGCAGGTGGGGGATTTGCCTTTGACACAAAGACCCCGCTGTTCTTGTATTAATGATCTATATTAGTGGACACGCTGGCAGCTTGCTAACCTTGTGAAACAGGTGGTGAATTTCCCTGCCTGCTGACATCTAGGAATCCCTTCCCGTCTCCTTTGGGGAGCTGATTTTTTTTTTTTTTTTAAAGTAGCTGCAGCTGTTTTTGCTCTAGACCTCGGCCTTTTTCTTTCCCTTTTTTTCTTTTTCGCTCAAGCTGAGCAGGGACCCCCCTCCAGTTGGCCGAGAGACCATCCCACCGATGGACCTGTTGAGAGAAAGGCGCCAGGTTTGCTGTATATCATATAATACATATATTTTTAACTGCTGAAAAGCCTCTAGAGCTTGAGGGTCTCAAAAGGGATTTTTTTCCAGGCTGGTATTGAGGGCTTATGTGCTCTCCTTGACGGTAGCCGGTGAGTTGGCATTTGGTGATGTAAGGAGCCCGTGTCCCCGGCAGAGGACTTGGCTCTGGACAGATTGTCTCAATGACAATCCCAGGTAAATCCGCATCAGTGCCCGTCATTAAGAGAGGGACCTGCGCATGGCAACGCGGGCGCTGGAAACTTGACGGACCTTGCAAGCAAGTACGATCTTAACGTCTGCCTTGCTCCCAAGGAGGCTGAAAAAATTTGATGCCCACCGAGGGAGTTTTTGAGCCAGTCTCTGAGCCACGGAGCACTTTGGCAAGAGCAGGACTGGCACCACAGCACAGATTTGGGTCATGGACGAGGTTCGGCTTCATTTTCGGTGCAGGAACACCGGCGCAAAGAGCCGATTGCTGTGGGGAAAGCTTTGCGGACGGCTCCCCTGGTTGAGACCTGGGTGGCTGATGTGCGGTGACAGTCTTAAGTCGCCTCTGTTCTAATTAAATACTCACGGTTTTAATCTCACGCGGCTCCTGGAGGAGCGCGGAGAGGGAGCAGAGTGCCAGCTCCACCTCGTGGGTCAGTAGTCCGGCGAGGGACCACCAGAGCTGGCTCAGGGCTTGCCAGCCATGGCAACCTTGGCACATAGCTCTGTTGGTGAACCCTCCTTGAGTAGCCATGGTTTACTTTGGCAAAGGCACCTGTTTTTTTTTCCCCCTAGGCTGATAACACTATGTACTGTCCGTGCTAGATGTTTTGCCAGCAGAAGAACAATTTAACGATAATTACCTCCTATCCTGATTAAAGATTTTAGGAGTCCGTGAGCACAGTTCAGGTAGCTATAAGGTTTTGGAGGCTGTACGGCTTCCGAAATGCTCAGATGGACTTTAATTTATGTAGCTTTTATGATTATATTTTTTTTTTAAGCCTCTTGGCATTGCGCTTCGTATTTCTGCAGGTCCGTGGGAGCTTTAAGCGTGGCCTGGGTTATGCTCTTCTGGCACACGCTGTGTTTGTATTTGCGTTTTGATGCACGGGACTGGCGCTTGCTTTTTTTGGAATTAAATGCACCTGGCTTCTGCGTAGACTGTGTGTGCCAGATTCCAGTAACCGAGAGTCACCGTGGCCTCAAAATTTGGGTGTTACTCCTCGAGTGACTGAAAGGTAGGTGATAAGGTAAAGGCAGATTTGCTGATGGGAATGGTTCCATTGGTTAGTCTTTCTTGGTTTCATTCGGCTCTGGTATCACGATGACTGTGTCTCTCCCCCTTCGAAGAAATCATTTGGCTTCATAGAATTTGACATACACTACAGATATTTTTAGGGTTATTGGGAGGAGATATTCCGGTTGCCCTGCAAAAAGGAATCTGGCTTGAGGTGAGGAGCAGAGCCAGCCCTCTGGACCAGTTGCGCACTGGGAGGGCTGGCTTGAACTCCAGCAGCACAAGTTTCGGATAAAACTGGGGTGTTACGAACTGCATTTAATGTTTCTCTATATTTGACAGAGCTGCCATTCAGTAGGAATTTACACTTGCAAAATGGATGAGAAAGATACCCAAAGATTCTCTCTGTTAATGGGGATGGGGTGTGTGATGGGTTGGGTTGATGCTCAAGGCTGTGTATGGGGCTGTGTCCTCCTGCAGCTCTTCCAGGGGTGAGAAACGAGCTTTTTTTGCTCCGTTTCATGAGTGCTCAGAGCCTCTGAAACCCAGGGTCCATTATTCATAAGGAAAAGGAAAATTGCTACCCACGGAAGAGTAGAAAGAACATGCAAATGTTTGGAGGAGAGCAGAAATGGCAATAGTAATTGTGTCTGGCCCTTGCGTTCTGCAAGGAGGGTGTTTGTTCCACTTGCTGGCTCTTCTGAGATGCTAATGTTATTTATATTAGCACCATCCATCAGCAAGGGGAGAATTTACTTATTTTCTCAGGTGGTAGGAGGCTGGAGGAACAATATATTTCTTCCACTTCGTGATCACTGTATTTCCACATAGCTTCTGTGGCTGGAGAGAGCAGCAGTTCTCTGACACAGCAGGGTCAGGGCGCCTGTGCCAGCTCTGCTCCAGCCTGAAAAATGACATTATTTGTCAGGGCTTGGTCCAGGCTTTGAAAAAATTTAGTATCAAAAATACATCTGGTTTTGCAGACTCTCATGTAAATTTGCCCTGAGGCACCCTAGGGGAGAGAAGACTTCAAAACTTCATGCAAACCAGCGCAGGGATTCTTAAAGCAAAGGCATCTTGGCGTTTGATGACCAGAATTTTGTATCATAATTTAAAAAAAAATATTATTCCATGGAAATTTAGGTAATTGCTAATAACTATTAGGACTTAACAGCAAGTTTGAATTTGGCTGTAGCTGCTGATGTTCGAGCCATCCTTGCTTTTGATCTGGACCCCCCGATCGGGAAGCGCTGAAGCAGGTTGGCTGGAGCGTTGCTGTAGGTAACGATGGCATCCGTCACTCGCCTTGGAGGGTTTGTTCCTGTTAAATGACTGCAAGAGCTCCGCACGAGCCCGAAACTTCGGCTTTCTGCAAGCACAAAATGGCATTGCTGTTGCCTTTTAGTTGCTGAAATCCTCCGGGTTATTACCTCTCAGCTGGCTCCGTTTGAGCCCTGGACTCAGCTTTGAATAGCCCAATGTAGGTTAGGTGTGAATGGGAATAGGAATGTGATAAAAATAACATTAGGCTATTTGGAAATTGGGGAGGTGAAAAAAAACCCAATCCTGACCTGTTTGCTCATGCTGTGCACGGCTCGACGCAGGAGGCGGCTTTCTCTTTGCCTTTCAAAAGGGGTATGGATGGCTCCCATGCAGATCTTTGGCTGTGGACGGTTCTACCTTTGGCTTCCTCGGTGGCCAGACCTCCCTGGTGGCAGACGGATGGATCTGGCTGTCATCCCCAACGGTCCCACCCGGGGCTGAACCACAGTCACGTAATTCAGATGCCTTCCAGCGCAGGTGAAGAAATTGTTAGTACCTTACCTCATGTGTCTGAGCATAAGAGAAGACAGCTTTTACTTGTGCTTAGTTTTGTCTGAGCCATACTGGCTGCTTCAAAATGCCCGAAATGTACCTTTTTTTTTCCTCCCCAAAGTGCATCTGTAACCATCTGTTCAACTATCTAGCTGTAACATCATTTATTTGATGAGGAGCAAGCAGGGAAGGGGGCTATTGCATTCAGTGCCCTTCAGATTCCCTCCCAGATGGGTGTCCGGAGTCGCAGAGAAATCGCTCTCAAGTTTATTATCGGGCACGTTTAGTCCTGGATGATTTTTGGACTCGAAGCCCCACGTGGCCCAGGGTGAGAGGACACCTCCTTTTCGTTAGAAACCCAACCATTCGGGGAATAAACCGAGTTTTACTGTAGCTGCCACATCAATCAAATAGCCCTTGCTCCTTTTTCAGTAATGAAGCTGGCTTTGCTGCTCTGTACAGTCATCCGAGGGACTCTCAAAATATATAAACAATAATTTGAGGATCACTTTGCTTTTCCATGGGACTGGCTCCTTCTGGAGGTGTGGATGGGTCAGCCCTGCTCTGCCTGCTGCCACCGCCTCCAGTCCTGCGAGAAGAGGACCTTTGCTTCGTTTCTGCTGCTTTTTTTATGAAGATACATGATACATTATGTGATCCGACCCAATCTGTGCTGTGAGAGCCATGATGAAGCTGAAGTATGGATGTAGAAATACAGCCCAGGCTTTTTTTTTCCCCAGAGGAATATAGTCTTTTTGCACTGAGGGGCAGATGAATGGGCTGTGATGCTCTGGTTTTGGAGAGCTGGTGGTAAAGAAGCAGCTTTTTATCTGCTTTTTTATCTCCCATCCTTAATTATCCATGCCCTCTTGGAGGGCTGTGAATATCTGCTTGCTCCTGGACTGGCAAATAAAATCTGCATTAATTTTGTAATAAAGAGTCTTGCACCATAGTCTAGCAAAGATACCGCAGTCCTCTTGCTTTTACGGGATTCCCTCAAGCACAGGTGACCTCTTAATCCATTTTACACCTCAAAATTTTGCTTGCATTTGTGTCCTTCTGTCTGTGATTTGGCGTGCGGCGTAGGTCCTGCTGGCAGAGTGGGAATTGTAGGAATTCTCAATCTATGGAGTGTGTTTTGGTGCCCTTGCAAAATCAGAAGTCCCAGACCTAAAGATGTAATTATTTAAACTACAACCACGTGCAACGTGTGGTTTTGTACACAAAGGGAAGATGGCAGGAAGATCCCGGCACTTGCTCACAATGTTGGGGATGTTTTATCCATCACTTTTGTTAATTATTGTCTGTGGGCAGTTCACGGAAGGAGCTGGCTCTGAGGATGAGCGTAGCACACTGCATCTTCGTGCTGCTTAGGCCATCTGTGACTAGCCACAGCGGTTTTTTTTGTGAGATAAGGAGTTTTTTCCCCATTTTGCAGATAAGAGCAGGAAGCGGACGAGACTCTCCCACCTTTCTCAGTGCCCTGGGGGTGCGAGATTTCAGGTCAGCTTTTGCCAGCGCTGTCTGTGCATCCCAGATCCCTTCCTCGCCCTCCTGCTCCCTCCGACAGAAGTGAGCATTAATACGGATACAACTCAGATTTTTTTTTTTTTTTTAAATAAAGTGGATATTTGTGCATCGGATAACCCCTTGCGCCAAGTTGACTAAAGCCCTTACACAAGTTATGCTGGCTAACAGGATTACTTGCTTTGACAACACTAATTACTTAAGCACTCGTCCTCATCCCCTGCTGTATGGGGGACACGGGCATCGCTGGGTTTGGGGTTCCCGTGTGTGTCTCTCTGGTGCGTGGGGATCTTTTTACGCCGCTCCCACGAAGCTTTTGAAGTTCTCGATGGCTCTGGGTGCACCACGACACCAGTGTCTGCTTCGAAATTGAGAAATCTTTTTTGGGGTGGGTTAGCGGGAAGCACGAAGAATAGAAAAGCGGTGACGTGGGGTAATCCCTTGCCTAGCGTGAGGTCTCCGCTGTGTGTCTGCATCCCCAGGATGGTGCTGGTCCCTCGGGCATCTCCGGAGCAGGTTTTTTTTCCTCCCCGTGTTCCATGCTGGCTGCAGCTTGGCTGGCAGACAGGCACGGCAGAGGAGAAGCCGGTTCCTTATCGTGCCCAAGCTCCTTGTGGGAGTGGAGCTGTGCAAAGCCAGCGAGGGAACTTACATAAAAGTTCTTGGCTGCTCGCATCGGCGTAGCCTCATATTTTATCTTGCATAACTCGGCTTGCTAGGGCTACCAAGAAAAGGCAAAGCAGACCATGCCAGGAGCTTTTCATGGATCTCTTCTGAGCTCTGTGATGGGCAGTACCGCTCTTGTGGTTGCACGCCATCTCTGTTAAGCTCTCTATCCCGACTTCTGTGGGGTTTTCACTTGGGTAGGGTGGCTCCGGAGTCGGTGGCTGCGTTTGAAAGCCCGGGACGATGGGGAAGAAGGAGCTGAACGGTTCGTACTTCTCTGTTCTCTTCCTTATAAATAATTTGACCTTCAAGCGCTCTCTCACTTCCCTTGGAGTCAGATGGCAGATGCTAGGACAACTGCCCAGTTTGTAGAAGTACTTAAAAATCATTTTCCAAGTCACTCCATGGCAGGGAGTCCCAAAGCCTCCGGTGCCCCTCAGTCCTTGTCCTGTGCCCACGTTTCCACCCTGCTCCTCTTGGCCTCCCTTGTTCCAGCTGAACCTATTTGTGTCAGACCCCCTTCCTTCCGATGGACAAACGCTGCCGTCCTTGCACAGATCCGGGAAAATATATGAAATTCTGCAAAATGTCGAGTTTTTCATCAGTAACCAGTTAAAAAAAAAAAAAAAAACTTTTTTTTTTTCTTTTTCTTTTGGCTGTAGAGATGAGCGATATCTGCGGTTAAAAAAACCCCTGTTGTCCAGCCTGTGTTGGCATAAGCAGGAGTCTTGCTTAAACCTCTTTAATTGGCGGCTGCGTGGGGAAAGCGCTGCGTGTGCCCTGGACCGTTGAAGGCATGTGGGGGCACTTAGCACATCCCCAGCAGAGCCAAACTTCCAAAGCCACCGATGAAAGAGGGCCACCTTATCGTGGGCACCGGCTCCCCTTTCATTATAGCCCGCCCTTGTTCTCCTCTGTCCTACATTTCGTGTTATTTGAAAATTGATGTTGGGCTGCAAAGAATCTCTTGTGCTGCCTCTCCGCTTTTCCTCTCTGCCCCCTGGGTTTCCCAGCTAAAGAGCTGCTCTATTTGCATTTAAAAGAGATGGCTTGCATTCCTCTTAGTCTTTTATTATTTGACCACCGCTATTTTCGCCTGTTACATCCAACATAGTTTGGCATATGGGCTGTCTTTGCTGGGTGGTGGGTAAGGACATCAGCTTCATTTGCGCATCAGATATTTTTCTTCTCTAGCTGGATTACAGTGAAGTGCAAATCTGTCTTTCACCACATGACATGATGGCATCAGAAGCGGGAGATGTGGAAGCAATGGTACATTATCTAGTGAGTGGGTTTCCTTACACGCGGCATGTGTTGGAGGTACCACTTACTCAGAAGCAGGCTGGCACCGGAATCATAAAAAACGGCTGTAAAAGGCCCGTTTTCCTTCACAGAATCACACAGAATCACAGAATGGCCGGGGTGGGAAGGGACCTCTGGAGATCATCCCGTCCCACCCCCGGCCAGAGCAGGGTCACCCAGAGCAGGTGGCACAGGGACACCTCCAGGCGGGTTTGGGATGTCTCCAGAGACGGAGACTCCCCCACCTCTCTGGGCAGCCTGTGCCAGATTTTGGGGTTGGCTGGGGGATGCTCAGCAGGGATCAGACGGTCTGTCCGTCTGCCCAAGGTCTTACGGACAGTGGTGCCTCCAAGACCTTTTCACGGAATGGTCAGGGTTGGAAGGGACCTCTGGAGATCATCTCATCCAACCTCCCTGCCAAAGAAGGTTGGACAGGAACGGATCCATGTGGGTTTGGAATATCTCCAGAGAAGCAGACTCCACAACAGGGAAACTCTCAAAGTAAAGAAGTTTTTCCTCGTGTTGAGATGGAATTTCCCGTGTTCGTTCCAGTTTGTGCCCGTCACCCCATGTCCTGTCGCTGGCCACCACTGAGAAGAGTCTGGCCCCATCCTCTTGCCTTTAGCTATTGCTGAGCACTGATGAGGTCCCCTCTCAGCCTGCTCTTCTCCAGGCAGAACAGCCCCAGGGCTCGCAGCCTTTCCCCAGCAGAGAAATGCTTCAGCCCCTCAGCATCTCCGTAACCTCCGCTGGACTCTCTCCAGCAGTTCCCTGTCCTTCTGGAACCGGGGAGCCCAGAACTGGACCCAGGGCTCCAGATGGGGCCTCCCTAGGGCAGAGCAGAGGGGGAGGATGACCTCCCTCCACCTGCTGGCCGTGCTCTTCTGGATGTCCCCAAGGATGCCACTGGCCGCCTTGGCCCCCAGGTCCTATTGCTGGCTCTTGGTTTTGGGGTGGTGTCCCCTGTCCCCAGGGCCGGGAGGGTCCCCGCACCAGAGGAGGAGGCTTTTTTTGGGTCTGTGTGTGCCACCAGAGCCTGCAGCACCCCAGGAGCATCCCAA
Source organism: Rissa tridactyla (assembly GCF_028500815.1). Taxonomy (NCBI): domain Eukaryota; kingdom Metazoa; phylum Chordata; class Aves; order Charadriiformes; family Laridae; genus Rissa; species Rissa tridactyla. Next base: position 5,744,073 of record NC_071485.1, read on the forward strand.
AGGAAAACCCACCCCAGCATCCCCTCACCCATCCCGCGGGATCGCTCCCTCCGCAGGGCTGGGCTGGGATCGCTTTGGTCCTGCTCTGACCGGCGGGGTGTTGAAAGGGCTGAACGCAGAGGGTTGAGTTGATGCTGGTTCTTTGAGATGTTTTGAGAAGGAAACGGAGTCCGGCACCTCAGATGATCTCTGGGATAAGATGCAAATTGCTCCGTGGCGCACAGGTGCCACCGGCAGCTGGGTCCCACCTTTGGGGCTGTTTGACAGGATTTTACTTCTAGTTTTTCTCTTTTACCCAAACATCCAGGCCCCCTTCCTGGAATTTATTTTAAACCAAGGCACTATATAGCCTTTAAATATTATGCAGGCGTCGTGTGTTCTCCTTCTTTTTTAAATTAGCCAGGCCCGGGGTAAAGGTAGGTGAGGAAGCCGGATGGTTCTCACTTGTAACTATTATTTTTGCTTCGTGTGCTTCCTTTCTGCTAGAGGTCACCTTCTCACAAATAATACAATTGCCTAGCATGAAAATAATAATAATGGCTTTTAATGGGGTGGCTTTCTACCTAGATTTAAAACCCGGGGAATGCGTTGCAAGTAAATGAGGCTTTAACTTGCCTTAAATGCTGGATTCCACCAGGATTTACCAATTACTGAGCTTGGCATTAAGCTTTTTGAAGCGGCCCATACCGGGAGGTGCGAGGCTGTTGCCTGGGGAAGGCACCTTCTGCTTTGCGGGTTTGTGCAGTTTCCTGATAAGTGTGAGTTTGACACGTAGTGGTCCTCCTACCTTAATCGCCAGTTTCGGGGAACCGGTGTGTTTTTTTTTTCCTCCTTTTGCTGATATTTGCCTGCCGTCCTGTTTTAGTGCAACACGATGATGACAACTCCCCCCGCTGAATTAGGAGACGGCTTTGGTGCCCGCGTTTTCTGTGGCTGCATATGGCATTTTTTTGTCTGCATACAGTGATTTTTTAAACATGCTGAGGGGTGTATTCGGTTGCTCTGGCAGCGTAGCTTTTCTTCTTTCAGTATTTGAGAGCATAATTTCAGTGAAAGTACATTTGGGAGTGCATGCTCGTCTCAAGGCTTGGAACGAAAGCCTCCCGCTGAAAAGACTGTAATTCTTTTTTTTTTTTTTTTTTCTTCCCCCTCCCCGAAAAAGAGACGTGTTGCTAACTTCTTCACTTCCATTTCCAGCTGTCCCATTTCCTCCCACGCAGCGGCTCACTCTGAAGGAGGTGTTTGAGGATGGGAAGCCGAGGCTTGACGTCTTGAAGAGCCACTTGGTGAAGGAAGGGCGCCTGGAAGAGGATGCGGCGCTGAAGATCATCAACGATGGGGCCGCCATCCTTCGGCACGAGAAGACAATGATTGAAGTGGAAGCTCCCATCACAGGTCAGAGAGCTTTCTGCGGCTGGAGTCCTAAATCAGGGCCATCTAGGAAACATGAGCTGCTCGGAGAACCAGCCTTTCTGCTGTCTTCCTTCCATAGAATCACAGAATGGTTCGGGTTGGAAGGGATCTTAAAGATCATGTAGTTCCAACCCCCCTGCCCTGGGCAGGGACACCTCCTACTAGACCAGGCTGCTCAAAGCCTTGTCCAGCCTGGCCTTGAATCCATCCACAAAGGATTTTTTTTATTTTAATTGCCTGAACTCTCAGTAGAGAGGATTTTGCTCGTGTAGGTCGAGTACATCTTTGCGGAAGCTGGATGTAAAGCAGGGGTGGCCGGGGTCAGAGCGCAGCCATGCTATGCTCCTTATTGCCGTCATGACCTTTCTTTTCTTAGCATGTAATTCTGTCCCTCTTTTGTGCTGTTCTTCCTCCCCTAGTGTGCGGTGACATTCACGGGCAGTTTTTTGACCTGATGAAGTTGTTTGAAGTTGGAGGATCACCCAATAACACCCGCTACCTCTTCCTGGGAGACTACGTGGACAGAGGCTACTTCAGTATAGAGGTGACGAATAAAGTTGAGCCTGGGGATGCTAGTACTAAACGAACCAAAAGTATTGAACTAAACTAGCAGATACAGATTTCTTGTGCTGGATTTTATGTTCTAGTCTAGGTTTGCGTGCAAGGAAGGACATGTAGGGAACATACGGTATGATTTTTGGCAGAAATGTCATGATTTTGAATCGGATCCTCACCCAGTGACAGAGTCAAACAGCAGCCATGGGGTTAATGACTAAACTCTAGCTTCTGAACTCGAGTTTTAATATCACTTGTAGCTGTCAGTCAGGGGAACAAGAGGGAGAGTTGATTGTATGTTGCAGGCAACAGGATCCTACCAGGCAGTGGGAAGCAAATGTTTAAAAACTTGCAAGATTCAGCTTTGCAGGGGAAAAAAAAAAGCACTACGCTCCTGAGTCACTGCTTCCCCACCGTCCCCCTGAAAGCATCAACCTCGCAAAGCCAGAGACAGGGTCAGGAGAAAGGAGCAATAAATCATCTGGGCTGTTGTATGTCTCGCTGTGACCCAGGGGCTTGGTGCCGAGGCATTTAATTGTGTATCTAACCACACTGCGCCCGTGTGACAATCTGCCTTGTCACAATAATGCTGTCACCTTACAGACATCGGCCGAATGTCTGGCAGCATGTTAGGATTCTGCGGCTCTGTGGGATGCCACCGACCGAGTACTGGGGTAACACTGCCAGTTGTTGGTCTTAGAGCACAAATCATCGATGGGTCCCTGTGATCGCTGCTGGCTTACCGAAGACCTGGGAGCCTCAGAGCAGGCAGGATGGGAGAGCTAGTAAATGCCAGAAATCCCATGGGATTGCAGCCTTCTGGTGTTGCAAAGGCAGAGCTGGGTGGAAAAAGAGAGCTTCTTCCAGTTGGAGGCAATGTAATAGGGTCATTTGGGGAAACGGGGGCATGAAAAGTGGCAAAACTGGCCTGGAATAACAGAGTAAGCGTTTTTTTCTTCAAAGAGGGAAGGTGCAGGAATAGCAGAGCTGTTGGGTCTGCAGAGGAGTCTTTCTCAGTTAAATTTTGGGGAGGAACTCTCACGGATAGCGATGAAGGCAGTTAATGCAAGCTCTTCTTTGAAGGGTTCTGCAGAGGATTTAGGAGGGTACCGCCGACAGCTTGCGCTTTAGCGGCGGTCTGGATTGCTTCCAGCCTGGCGCTTCGTGTGTTCCGAAACGCTGTCGGTGAGCCAAGGTGTGACGAGGAGCACTTTCCGGGGCAGCGGGGACGGATGCTGGAAAGGTGGGGTTGTGGCTGTTGGGATTTCTGCAGGAGGAGCCCCGTAACCCCTGGGGAGGAAGGGGAAGGACAGGCATCTGACCGCTTGTTTAAATGGTTTGGCTTGCGCCAAGCTGGGTTTGCAGTTTGAGTGTATTTACCTGGAAAAGAGATTATAACACGGCAACTCTTTCTGAGATAAGACGTGGGGTTTTTGTTTGTATTAACTGAGAAACCTTCAAATGAGAGTTGTCGTACCCTGTGTCTATGCACGAATTTTACAGATCCTGGGTGGTGAAGTGCTTCTCCCGCTCTCTGCTCCTACCCTGCGATTGATCTGGGATCTGATGTGGGGATTTTCCTCCCAGATCTGCAGAATTGAGTGCTGGAGTTGGGGATCGCTGCCCTCGTCTCTGCGTGCTGTGACAGTATGGAAGAATTCCAGGGGGATGGGTGATGAGTCCACCTTGGAGAACAGAGGTGGTGGGATTTTATTTTTTTTTGAGGAGGAAGGTCTGAAAATTAGAGGTAAACCCATCAGGTCCCTGCTGTGGCTTGCCCCTTCGACCCTGTGCAGGGCAGCCTGCTGTTTTCAAGCTCAAAAGCCTTGGGGCAGTTGGTCTTTGTAAGGTCTGAGCACAAGTTTGTTATTTCATGCTGCTTTTGACCTTTGTCCTTCCCCTTTCCCCCCCACATCTGCAGAGGGAAAGCCACCGTGCGCGGCATTACCCCACGGAGCCAGCATTGATCTTTCACGAATCAGGGTGGGCTTTGATTAGTACATGCGGGGGCTGATCCAAATGTCACTGATAAAGCAGCGTCGAGAAGGCTTCATTCCCTTATTCCTATTGATGTGTGCCTCTTCTTCCCACCTACTGCAACGCGCAGCCGCTGTGTTTCAAGAGATTCCCACCTGGGTGTGCAGAAACTGGTTTCTATAGTGAAATCGCAGGAGATTTGCAGCTGGCGTGAGAATCGCTACAAACAAAGGGTTAAACGGTGCCGAAAGGGTGTCTTTGCATTATATTTTTTGTTTAAAGACTTGTACAACATGCAAAGCTGGAGTCTGGAGCGCGGAGATCGCTGATGTGTGAGCGTTTTGGCTTTGGAGTTTTGATTGTTTTCTCCCAAAGGCTCTAGGTGATGGAAAAGGCATCCCAGTTTCCCTGCGCTGTCACCGCTGGGAAGGTGGGAGAGCACCAGCATCATCAGCCTTCCATGAGTCACCGCACAAACTTGTGCATCCATGGGCTGGGTGGGGAATATTAGCGAGTGCCTGCCCAGAGCTGCTGATAATCATGACCTTTTAACTGAATGAAATAGGAGGTAATTGTATAATTGCATCCTGATGCAGGCAATCAGGAAACAAGACGCAAAAACGGGGGCCAAGGAGGTGTTAAGGCAAACCGTGTTCCTTCTTAGCAGTCCAAATAACCCTTGCAAGCTTTCCCCATCGCTGTGAGTGTTTGGTTGTCAAGGTAAAAGGAGCAGTTTGTGGCTCAGACAAAAAAAAAAACAAAACACCTTTAAAACCCCCGAAAGGCTCTGTTCATCAGCTCAGCTGGATGTCTTCAACAAATTATTTCTGGGTCTCTAGCTTAGGGAAATTCTCATTTAAAAACGTTCATTCTCAGTAGGTATAATGAGGCTATGAAGCGTGGTTTGGTTGGGTTGTGTTTTGGGGTTGTTTTCTTTTAGACTTGTGGGGGGAGAAGGGAGGGAAGCAGCCGTGTGAAAGCTGCGAGGGCTGTTGTCTGGTGGAAGAGGACTTGCTTTTAGTCTGTGCCACAAAACCCACCGCGACGGCGAGACTAACTGGCCAGGGACTCGGATATTATAGTGAAGGGGCTGAGAAGCAGCACGGAAATGGGGCTGACCACCTCCGTTTGGAGCTGCTGATGGGACATCATCCTGGTGGAGGGTTCTCTCACCAGTCTGCAAGTGGGAAAGATGCTCCCTTCAAAGTGCTTTAAGCTTTTAGTTACATCTCCTAGCCCTTACGTGAGGACCGTCCTGGTCTGTGAGGATCTGACCATCCTGCCAGAATACAATAAATAGAATTGTTTTATTAAATTATAAAGTGAAACCATTATTATAACCAAAAATAGAATTTATGGAAAGAGTAGATTTATCAGTAAAGATGGCGTGATAATGGCATACACCTTTGCCAGACTAATTTTTCAAATCTGATCACAATAGGATGCATGATCGTTGTCTAATTATGGAATTGTACGTTCGCTAATCTTGCCAGGATTGAATGCATTGTTTTATCCAAAATAATCTTAAAGAGATCCGGTCAGTGATGCAAGGCGTGAGTGAAGGTAGATTTGAGGGCTGAACGCGGGATGCTGGACTTTCACCGTGCTGTTTCTTCTGCGCCTGCTCTGGGAAGAGCTGTCAGGCTGGATGTTCATAATTTTCTCATAAATGCTGGATTTTTTAAATGGTAGGAGAGATTACGGTGCAGGTTGTTGTGGGCAGGTTTGGCGGCAGCCCCATTTGTGTTTGCTTTGGGTTACAGGTAGCAATTCCTGAGCTGCGGAGTGAAAGCAGGGGATCACATGGGGACATAAGCATGAATGCTTGGCTCTGGGCTTCAAACCGATAGGCAGAATAGGGAGAAAAGCAGATTATTGAAGCCTAGTAAGCCATAATTGTCTCGAGTTGCTACTAGGCTATTGTAAACAGGCGGTAATCAATTCCTGGGCACAGCGCCTTGAAAATCTGGGAAAAGGATCTCTACAATGAGGCATGTGAGTAGAGAAACATTCCAGAGCTGGCGAGGGCTGTTGAATGTCCTTTCTCATCAGTACACCAGCAGTACCCGCTGTTGAATGTCCTTTTCTCATCCTTACCCCAGCGGTACCCGCTGTCGAATGTCCTTTTCTCATCCTTACCCCAGTGGTACCCGCCAGCCCCCACGTCCTCGTGAAATAGCTGCAAACCCCGGGGAATGTCAGCGGTACCAGGGAGGTGTGCTCTCAACGGCTGCGGTTCACTTGCTACATATCCAGGGAGAACTGTGGTGCTGAGTGACACCATTTGCTTCCATTTCCCTTTAAAACACTTCAAATGTACCTTTAAATCTCTCTTCTGCAAGTTGCCGACCTTCTGTACATCCCAAATCCTCCCTTTTTTGATGGTGTCTCTCTACTTTCTTGCTTTGCTTTGCACCAGTGCCGCCAGTGCCGGTTGCTTTCTCCAGTCCTTAGCACGTCATTTAGTTCATTTATAGTGACTTTCACTTTTCAGTTCTCACGCTAGCCCAGAAGAGTGACATTTGGGTTGCAAACGCAGGAGGTTAAAGCTTTAAATCACAGGATAATTATAAATCATAGAATCATAGAATCTTCATGGTTGGAAAGGACCTTTGAGATCATCGAATCCAACCAAATGGTTTTGGTAGGAACGTTCCTCCCATTAACAGATGTAATAAAACATTATTTTTGCTAGCCTTAACCACAGCTTAAATTACTTGTTTCTGTTCAATTTTAAAATTCAGAATTTGCTATCCAGGTTTGTTTTCTTTGGGGTTGGATTCTGAATTGGACACAGACGGGTGCTTTAACAGCTCCTTGGGGTTTCAGGGATCCCTGCGTGTAGCTGGGATGACTAATGTAGAGCTTCCCTTGCAGATTCAGTGCTTAAATACCATTATATCTAAGGTGTCTGTACTGGAAACTAGCTCGAAACTGGTTTATTTTGGTCCTGAAGGTTGTCTCCCTGCCCCAGCAGTTGGTTCCCGGAGATCTGTGCACCAGATCAGCAATGTTTTTAAGTGTCAAAACTGTTGACAGACTTCACGGTTCACGTTCTCAAAAGCGTGTGCTGTTTCTGTAGCATGGCAGCCTAAAGGGTAAGCTCTTATTAGAGACTTTAATCCAGATTTTCAAGCTTGCCTGTCATTACGTGTTGTCCTTCCAGCTCTCAAAATCAACCAGGGAAATGTGATAACATTTCCCCGCGTTAGATACCAGCTGATTAGCCGTCAGCTCGATGACATATAGCACGGAAGGGTAAGAGCATCTTTCCAGCCCTTCCCTTCTTCACGTAGCCTCTTTGGAAAGCCACCGTGAAATATTTCCTGGTAAAAAAAACAAACGATTGTTTCAGTTGAACTTTGGTCCACGCGTCATCAAAGACGATCATTTTACAGGTGTCGCAGCTCGGAGAGGGGGTGTGGAAAGCCCTCTTCAAAGCCAGAAGGCTTTAGTAAGCGTGGTTTTTGGCTAAGCTTTTCCTGTTTTGAACTTGAACTTCACATGACTGTCGCGTAAGCAGAAAAACGGAGGCGGGGGGGGAAAGTCAGTGGGGAAGATCGAGCTTAATTTTCTCTTGATATTTCATGCAGTTGATTAAAAGGCTCGCAAGATGGCTGGCCGTTGTGCTTGCTGCTCTCTGGTTTCGATTGCAGCGGGACATCTGGAAGGCGCATCTCGCCGCGCAGCTGGTTTTGCTTTGCTGCTCTGAAAATGGGTGCTTTTTCGCTTTGGTTTTCTGCTGGAAGGAAAAGCTGCCCCCACCCAGCCCGGAGCCGGTTTCAGTTGAATGCGATCTCATTTGTCACTTCTCCAACTCAGGCCTAATATAGAGAAATGCTCGATGTGGCTTTCCCCCCACTGGTGAAGTTGGCCAAGATAAGATCTACTGCCGATTATGGAGCTGGGTTTCTATCAGGGTTCCGCTTTGAATTCAGCTTGTTGGGTGTCTTCCCAGAAACACTTAGTGAAGTCTACGGGATGATTAGTGCCCTATAAAAGGTTTTTATTACATGCCATCTCCTCCTTCCCTTTCTTGCAGTGCGTGCTGTATTTATGGAGTTTAAAGATAAATCATCCCAAAACGTTGTTCCTCCTTCGAGGGAACCATGAGTGCAGGCACCTCACGGAATACTTCACCTTTAAGCAGGAATGTAAGTATCAGCAGTGTAAGGATTTAAATATATTAATGTGTTGTGACCAGGTGTGGGGTTTAATTTTTCTGCCTGCCGTGGGTGCTGTCGATTCGCTCTGGAGCTGTAAAAACCTGGCGTTTTGGGTTTTGGTTTTTTTTTTTTTTTTCCTGCACACATAGCTCTTCTGTTTCAGCTCCTGCTAAAATAAAAACACCCAAACCAAATAGATACGTCCTGTAAATTCCTGAGTGCGTGTCGATGTGGCCGTCTGGTTAGGAAGAAGGAGTACGGATGGCAGAAATGCGAATACATCTTCCCTGTCTTGCTGATGAGCCATTTGCAGGCACCCCCCCCTCCCCTGCCTTGACTTTCAGGCCCAGCAACGTATAATTACTGCCAAATGACTTTCAGCTCCAGATTGTGCAGCTGGGATCGGTGATTACAATTGGAAGCAAATAAAGGATTTGTTCCTCAGTGTTTGCGCTAGGGAGAATCATTACCTTTAAGATGGTTTTAGTTGAGTTAAAAAGAGTTTTGTGCGGCGTTTGACATATTTTTAAACCCACGATGATGAAAGGTCGGGGAGTGACCCCTCTCCCCCGAGGATGACAGTCATTCCTCCGAGCAATAAAAAAGAATATACACCAACAACATGCAGCGCTTGGTTAGGGAATATTATAGGGAATATGTTGCTCAAGGACCCGACCTCAAGAAATCATTATGGACAAGGCACGAGTCCAATCTTTGGACTGGATGCTGCCGGCCGGGGTAAGGCTGATAGGTACTGAGATAATGACATCTGTTTGCTCCGAAATGAGTTGGAAAACACCAGCCAGCTCCCTGCTGGGTACCCTACGCATCAGATGGTGGTAAATGAGCTCCTGTTGAGCTGGGCTCAATTTGAACCAGAGAGCCAGAGGTGATGGGGATGGTTTTTTTTCCCCTTTGGAAAACAGAAGATACCGCCTTTCCACTTCTACATCATAGCGTGCAGATGAAAAAAACTGTTAGTAACTCTAAAATGAAGCTGGAGGAAAGGTAAACTTTCTATTCATGCATTTTTTTTGCTATAGACAGGGCTGCGTTTTCTAGCAGAAGCGGCGGAAGATCTGGCTATGTTACACTGCTGCTGCCCCGCGAAGGGGTTGCAGATGTGAGAAGACAGGCGCTTGACGTGCTGTGATCTCTGGGAAGCATCGAGAGATATTTCTGAACGTATTCAGCTTGCTGGAAAAGCTGAGCTGCTTTCGGCAAGGCCGCGGTATCTCTGTTTAATGTATTGAAACATCCCCTTCACCTCTGTTAAGATGAGGCATCCAGCGGAGATTGTGATCACTTGGAGCCCTCAAAGATCCTGCGTGAAAATTCATTTAACTGCAGGCGGCTTGGGCAAATTCTGACTCAAAGCGCTCCTGTCCAGCCCAAAATTCTTATCTTAAATGATTGTGGAATAGTGCTGTGCCAAATTAACCAGCCGCTGCATTTCCCAGTGTATAATCTGCCTGGCAGCTGAGGCTGGTAAGGTGCAGCATAATACAAGTGTGTATAAATATATATATGTATCTCTATAAAAAAGTGACCTGGTAAGGTGTAGAGAAGTGATGGGATATTGGTATCCCAAGTTTTCTCTTCCATGGCGAGCTCCTCGCTTCTTTTCTGTGTTCATCTTAGTGCAGGTGTTCTAGAAAATAGCTTGAAGGGGGATGAATATTCTTGACCATGCCCAGATTACTGTGAAGCCTTTTTATCTTCATGTCCAACAAACATTTTCGACGTCAGCGTTTGCGCTAATACGCGGGTGCAAAGTGCGACTTGGTGGCCGTAGACACAGAGTTTCCATATCACCTTAGGAGCTGGGTTCCTTGAACTTATTTGTCAGCACTTTGGCTGATCAAAGCTTTGCTTAATGCTTCTTACATCACATAGGTTTGGATGCGTGAATGACTCCCCTTTTTAAAAAAAAAAAAAAAAGAAAAGATTAAAAAAAAACCACTCTGCTTTCAGCCTGAGCGGTCTTTGTTGTGTAAATGAGTGAATTAATTCAATTCTTCCCTCTTTTCCTCCCCCTGCCCCCCATTTTTTCCAGGTCGAATCAAGTATTCGGAGCGAGTGTATGATGCGTGTATGGATACCTTTGACTGTCTTCCTCTTGCTGCCCTCTTAAACCAGCAGTTTCTGTGTGTTCACGGAGGACTGTCCCCAGAAATCACGTGTCTAGATGACATTAGGAAAGTAAGTAATCCCCGCCGTCCTTTCACATAGCTTACAATTAATAGTGCGGTTAATGGCCGGCTTGATTCCTGCGTGGAATTGCAGGTTGAGGCTCCCGGGCTCTGCCTGTCCCCACTGTGGACCTCCTCGTCCTCATTTGGGGTGTGTTTTTCAGTTAGACAGGTTTAAGGAGCCTCCAGCTTTTGGTCCAATGTGTGACCTGCTCTGGTCCGATCCATCGGAGGATTACGGCAATGAGAAAACGCTGGAGCATTTCGCCCACAACACTGTTCGAGGCTGCTCCTATTTCTACAGGTAAGTGGGGTTTTAGGGGGCTCTGGTGGACCAGAGCTTTTTGTTTCCCCTTACACTGAGGTATTTGGGGAGAGAAATTGCTATTCAGATCACTCCCTGGGACTTTACAGCGCACCTGGCTCTGAAATAGCCTTTGGTTGGCTCTAACGCACAAAAATCTTGTTTGTTTTTATCTCTCCTGCAATATTGAGCTCTCTTTGGATATGTTGCTCTATGAAATTGTGGTATCGGACAGCAGAGATGCCTCTTTTAGCTGGCAGGGTGCCTTTTGAACGGTTTTCAGGCATTGGACGGTACCAGGAGCTCTAGGAAATAATCTTTTCCTGTCTAAAAGAGAAGCATTTGTGCTGACAGACCACTTGTAGCCCGGCTGATAGGGAGGATTTGGCACCAGGGGTCTGTTTAACAGAATGCTTTGCAATTAATTTTTGAATGATGTAATACGTAGTGGCCTTGTTTGGGGATGCTGGACACAAACCGAATGGATGCTGCAAGCAGCTGGTTTCTGAAACCAAGGCCGTGGGTGCTCTCCCTTCTCCTGTGCTGCGTGCTAATGAATACTTGCTTTCTTTTTTCCAGTTATCCTGCAGTTTGTGAATTTTTGCAGAACAATAGTTTGTTATCTGTAATCCGAGCTCACGAAGCCCAGGACGCTGGGTAAGTGCTGCAGCCCTGTAGCCGAGTGGGCTCCATCTGCTTTCACACTATCCTTAGCCAGCCCGGGGTGTTTTTAACACTTGACCTGTTTTTCAGGTACCGAATGTACAGGAAGAGCCAGACAACAGGCTTTCCGTCATTAATCACAATCTTCTCTGCACCAAATTACCTAGATGTCTATAACAACAAGGGTAAGGCTGCCAAGGCCAGGGCTCTGCCGCTCTTTGGGCGTCAGTACTGTCCTCATGTGCTTAGGAAATCCCTCTCCACCATCCCTCTCCATCCACCCTCTCCTCTAGTTGCGAAATGAAAAAAAAGAGCTTTATATGTTAAACTAACGGCAGCTGGGGAGCTGGAAGTGGCTGGGTTCTCTGACTCGAAGACTTAATGTGTTACTGTGGCAATTAGCTGTCAAGTTATAAAGCCTAGAATAATGCTCTCGTTTCCAGCCACGTGACATCTGATGAATGCTGCCATAAAAGAGAAGCTGCTGGTTTACGCAAGCTTTTAACTTCACTGTGCCCCTAAAACCGTACGAGTATGATGGGGCACTTTCCTTGGGTTTTTTACCCCTCGCTTTAGATCTTGGCCCTATGTTCATCGCTTCTGATTTGCATGAATTCTAACAGCTTTGTTAAGTTGACCTTCACTATTTTGGTGACCTTTAGTGAAACAACCTAATGGGCAAACTGAAAAATATTACTTAAGCCTTCTCATTTTGGAGAGCTGGTAGTTTGATTCTGCGTGAGTGCAACCTCTCGTTGATGAGGAAGTGTAATTAGCGCGGGTAGAACTCCCAGGAGCTGACAGTGCCTACGGACGTGTGTTCTCTTCCCTTTTCTCTTCCAGCTGCTGTACTGAAATACGAAAACAATGTCATGAACATCAGGCAGTTCAACTGTTCCCCTCATCCCTACTGGCTTCCAAACTTCATGGACGTCTTCACATGGTCCTTGCCTTTTGTAGGGGAAAAGGGTAAGAGAGATTTGGATTTCTGTTACGAGTTGATCGTAGTACTGTAGAACCTGTCCCACAGGCTATTAAATGTGTTGGGAGAGTGTTTTACCTCCTTAATATCAGACAGCACTGGAAAGCAGTTCAGGTTCAAGGAGATCTGCATATTACTGGGTAAAGTTCTTGTGAAAATAATTGTCAATACCTGTTTTGGAGAGCTTTTACCAATAGAACGATCCCTTCTCGCTATTTCTGCCTTGCTGTCGGAGCTGATCTCGGGTGGCGTAGCCCCACCTCGGAATTTGGAGACGTTTCTCTCGCTCTGGCTTTGCAACAAGAGAAATTAAAATCTCCCGTTGGCTTGTGGCCCACCGAAAAGGAAGCACTCACTGCAATTTGAAGGCTTATTTCATTCTGAAGGAGGCGAGGCAGCTTAAAATATGACCAAGACTTTGCCTCAAATTCTCAGCGAAAGGGTTTTCACATCTTTAAATTCCGCCCCAGTGTTGTACGTTTGGAGTATGACTTCAAGGTCTGAAGTGCCGAAGGCTGGAGGTTTTTTTGACTTTGAGGAACCAAAGGTTCAATTTCCCTCCCCCTGCCCCGGAGATCTGACATTTTTGGAGACAGGTGGCCTGTTGTGCCGGTCGGGGTGGGGAGGTGGGACCTTCAGCGAGCCCAGGCTGTTCTGCCTGAACATTGGCACCCCCTTCCCCACGTCTGGTTCATCTCTGATGTGCTTGGACTGCATCCACCTCCTTGGCAGAAGGTGTAAAGCATGTCGTCTGCTCTGGGTACTGCTGCGAGGTACCAGCAGCAAGAGGCTAAAAGCGTCTTTGGGTTTCTACTTCCAGAGTATAAATGACCTTGAAATCGTTGGCTTGTCCAGCTCGTCCTTCAAATACCTCTTGTCTGCCAAGCGTGCGCACCAGGTCTCTCTAATCTTCCTGTCTGTGCTTCTTACAGTCACAGAAATGCTCGTTAACATCCTCAACATATGCTCCGATGATGAGTTGATTTCAGATGGTGATGAGACATTGGAAGGTAAAAAACATGCTCTTACGACCGAGCTGGTAACGGTGGGGGGGTGAAGGTGGGGAAAAGGTGTATGATGCTAGCTCAAGAGCGATCAGCGCTTGATTTATAGCTGGATGCCCAGCCAGGGTCTCTGGTTCCTTTTTGGCCAACCCTTGTGCAGTTCTGGGTAGGAAACACATTTTTTTTTTCCTTTGCTATTCAGTCACAGAGAAATTAAATTACATTCACTGCGACAGACGCTTCTTGCCAGCTACTCTGGAGAATGGTTTCCTGCTCCTTATACAGAGACTGCTTCCCGAGCGGTTATTTTTTTTTACCCCAATTCCAAATTTTCTACACCAAAATATCTCCCCGATCTTCTCATCTGTTGCAGTGAACTCCTCTGTAAAGCGCCTTCTCATGTCACCCTCCCCGCCCGCCCTCCCCCTCCACCAAAAAAAAGCAGAATGCGGTTTTTGGCCCTGGTTTTTAAGCTATGCATGAAAGGGACAAAACAGATGCTGAGCTGATTTATCGGGGGGGGGATCGCTTGCGAGCGAGGTGGTGACCGAGAGGAAGACGCGGGGCTGTGAGCATGCACGGGGAGCCCGGGGAGCTGCCTGCACCCCTCCGTGTAGGGTGGAGGACAGTCAGAGAAGCAGAACACCCTTGTGGTACAACAAGGCGCCGCTGCTTCGGTCCAAGGTTGAGACTTTAACCCGCTTCTCCCATTGCATTTCGTTTTTGTTTTTTGTTTTTTTTTTTTTCTTTCTCCCTCCCATGAAAATTAAATTTGTTTCTTCTATCTCTGTCTTCATCTACTTGTTTCTTGGTGTCTCCTCTCCCTGAAGATCACTACATTTCAAGCTATCAGAAAGGTACCCAGCTAGAATTTGCTACAAGCTTAATTTTCACTGCCTGTGCCACCAGATTCCTTGGAGTGGATTTGAATAGCTGACTAGTCGGGCAGACTCTTCATCCCCTTTCAGTTTTAACATAAGCGCCGTGTGTTTTTTAACCCTTCTGCGTTCCTCCAGGAACTTGAGAAACGGGGTCACGTTTCTATCTGACTTCTGAATGCAGCCACTTAGTGCATGGCTGAGCCATGGGTGCATGTTAGACCTCCGGTTTGGCTTGTACTGTCCTAATGTGTACTTGGGCCATGTGAGGAATCTCAGCTGAGAGGAGATGTATTTGTTACCTCTTTTACTCGGATTTTTTGTTTCGTTTTCAGTTACCCTCCATGCTTTTCTCTCCCGTTGGGTCTGTATTAGCGGAAGGGGAGTTTCACATATCTCACTTTGTGTTTGCGTGGGGGTCGAAGCAGAGTTGCAAGGCTCCGGCCAGCCCTTCACTGTGCGCGTTGGATGCCAAAGCTGATGCTTGCGTGACACTCCTCCCCGCGGCGAGCACAGCCCGGTGTTCTGCAGTGTTCATCAGCAGTCAGATTCGTCAGTGTTCTGCCTTGCAAAACTGTGTCTACATGGCTGAGTCATTTGTGTTACATCCTGTGTAGTGTGATCAAACCTGGTGAGCTTCGAACAAGACCTACCCGATTCCGTTTTCCTTTGGTGGTTTCTACTCTCTTTAGACCTTTTTAAGTCCGTGTGTCATCTCGTTGGTGTTGCCCTTCTCACTGCCATCCTCTCAGCACTGTTCTCTCGAGAGTGTAGCTGTGAATCTGTAAACCATGATTTCTTTTCCTGGAGTCAGGCAGGTGCTTCATATTGACGTTACCTCTGCCTGGAAAGCCTTAAACATGCTGGCGTTCTGTTTTTTCTCTCCCTAAGGTGGGACAACAGTCCGTAAAGAGATCATCAGGAATAAGATTAGAGCCATTGGGAAGATGGCGCGTGTCTTCTCGGTTCTTCGGTAAGAAAGTGACTTGGGATTTGGGGTCTGAGTTTCATTTGGGGTCTGGGTGACTGGGGGGATGTTGGTCAGAGTGGGCCAGGCAGGCAGAGTCCTGCTGGGGAACAATCTTAGGAGACTCTGGCTTCAGAGCAGATGGCAAAGGCGCGAGGTGGTGGTTTCTATGTGTCTGGCCATCTGACTTCCTCAGAAACCTCTCCCTCAAGCACCAGCACCTGTGCCAGCAGAAATACTGCTCATTAGGAATGTTTAGCCTGTTCAGGATGCATTCGCCATGCTGTAGCTCTGGTGCGTCGTGGCTGAGTAAGCAGAGGTGCCGTATTTACGAGGCAGGTTGTGCTCGGTGCCTGGCAGATCAGCCTGTGGTCAGCACAGGGCAGATTCCACTTTTCATGCTGCTCGCCACTAACGGTCTTGCGTGGACGTGGGTCAGGGCAATCCCAAGCACAAATCCAGGCTGGGCGGAGAATGGCTGGAGAGCAGCCCCGAGGAGAAGGACTTGGGGATGTTGGTGGTGGAGAAGCTCAACACAAGCCATCAACGTGCGCTGGCAGCCCAGAAACCCCCCGCAGCCTGGGCTGCGTCCCCAGCAGTGTGGGCAGCAGGGCGAGGGGGGGATTCTGCCCCTCTGCTCCGCTCGGGTGAGACCCCCCTGCAGTGCTGCCTCCAGTGCTGGGGCACCAATGGCAGAAGGACACGGAGCTGTTGGAGCGGGGCCAGAGGAGGCCCCGGAGATGCCGGGAGGGCTGGAGCCCCTCTGCTGTGGGGACAGGCTGAGAGAGCTGGGGGGGTTCAGCGTGGAGAAGAGAAGGCTCCGCGGAGACCTTGGAGCCCCTTCCAGTCCCTAAAGGGGCTCCAGGAAAGCTGGGGAGGGACTCTGGAGCAGGGAGGGGAGCCATGGGACGAGGGGGAAGGGTTTTACACTGACAGAGAGGAGACTGAGATGAGATCTGGGGAAGGAATTGTTTGCTGTGAGGGGGGTGAGCCCCTGGCCCAGGTTGCCCAGAGAAGCTGTGGCTGCCCCATCCCTGGAGGGGTCCAAGGCCAGGTTGGCCGGGGCTTGGAGCAATCTGGGCTGGTGGGAGGTGTCCCTGCCCAGGGTGGGGTGTGGAAGGAGATGGTGTTTAAGGTCCCTCCCAACTCTGACCATTCTGTGGTTTTATGACGTAGCCGAGCATTGCATTCATCTCTCGGTAACTGCTTGCGTTACCTCTTACTTGCAGAGAGGAGAGCGAGAGCGTGCTGACTCTCAAAGGCCTGACTCCCACAGGTACACTGCCCCTGGGAGTGCTCTCAGGGGGGAGGCAGACCCTACAGACCGGTGAGTATGAACCCTCCTGCCCCCTGCAACACCGCACCCCCGCTGCACTTCTATACCTGGCCCTCAGCTGCCCCTTGAACCGTTCGATCGGTTCCCGTAGGCATATTTCAGGGTGCCAGGGGATGCGAGAGATGGTTCGGGCCCACGGGGAGGAAGGATTCAGAAATAGGAAAAAGCAGAAATGTAGGTGGGGATGTGGAGAGCCTTCCAAGATGTCCCCGCATACCCTGGAGGAGGGGAAAAAAAAAAAAAGACAACAAACAGCACCCCGCCTAAAGCATGTGTATTGCTTTATTGTGTGTTTCTGCAACAGTTTTTATCATTTATTTCTCTCCTAACGCTGCATGATGAGCATCCTCTGCTTCACCTCTCCGCTGCTGTTGTGTGATAGCGTATATATGAATGTCACAGAAACATGCCTGCTTGTTTGTTCTTCGTCAAACGAAACCCCTCGGATTTCGACCCTCTGAAATTGCCAATCCCAGAGGAAGCTTAGATTTAGTTGAAGGAAGGAGAATTCTTCCAGGCCTGTATGTTTCGTATTAAGACTTTCTCTTGGCCCCCTGGTTTTGATCTGGTTTTGGAGGTTTCTTTTCTGTTGCTTGCTGGCAAATAACTTCGCTCCCTCCCTCGGCGGCCGACTGCTCCGTCTTAGTGTGCCGAGAGCAGGACTGAGCTCGCGATCTGCGTGCTTTAGACTCGCAGGGCAGGGAGATTGGCCGATGGTCAGGCAATGAGTTATCACAGTAACATGTGTCCCCAGAGGGAATCCTGTAATCTAGTGTTTTAATCCTTTCCTGCCGCCAGCCTTTGAATGCTGGCATCTCACCAGCCTGCTTTTCCCCTTCCTATCAGCGCTGGGTAATTTCCTGCGGGCCCAGAAAAGGGCTTGTTCTGGGATTGCCTTGCCTTGATTAAATAGTTCACAAGCGAGAAACGTGTAAATATTGCTTGCCCACTCCTGGGGGTGGAGAGGATGCGGTATCGCTCCCAAACTCATGGGTTTCTCTGCCCGCAGAGGAGTAGGGATTTTTTTTTCTTTTTCTTTTTTTATAACAGCCATAATGGTTTCTGTCGCCCCAGTTCTGCTGCAGGCATGGGAACAGAGCCTGAGTGGGAAGGTGGTGGTTACAGCTCGGCTCCAGCACCCAGCTCTCGCTGTGCCGCAGCTTTGCCCCTGTAGCAGGGAGCGGATCATGCTGTAAAACTCCCCTGCGCCTTCCCCTGGTGGGGGGGAACCTCTAAGAGGCTGCCAGGCAGCGCCCCCAGTAAGGATGCTGACATTTCTGCATCCCCCTGAGACAGGACAAACAAGCTGGACCTTTGCTGCTGCCTTACCCGACCCTGCCTGCTGCTCCCATGGCTGCAGGCTTCCCACCCCTCACTGCTCCTGGCACCCCTCCGTGCTCCCCCCAGGCATCACCCTGCTTTTCCTGCCCTTCTCCCACTCCTTTTCCCCCCGGTCCTGCCTCCTTCTCTCCCCCCTTTCCCGTTTTCCCACCTCCCTTCGCACCGCGCCGTCTGCTCGCAGCAGCCTCCTGCCCGACGCTCCTCCTTCAGCCGTGCTCGAGCGGGGAGAGGAGGCGGCTGCCCCCCTTTTGTGGGGTGCCTCTGCACCCCGAGAGAGGAGAAACGGGGCTGTAGGTAGCAGTGGGGGGGGCCCTTCCCTCCCTCCAACCTTTCGCAGCACGGCTTAGCGAAATGAGCTGAGTAAAATCACTGAATCTGGAGGGAAGATGTTGAGCCACACTCCATTCTTCCTCCGTGGCCTCTCAAGGAGCACGTCGCCTTTGCATTGTGTCCAAAGCAACAAAAAAAAGTGGCGTTTTGAGGCTAAAAGTGGGGATTCTGCTTAAGGGGAGGGCCTCCTCCCAGATGTTGAGGCAGGGACTACCAAAACTTGGACAGCCGATGCAGCAGATTGAGGACGGGGACGTGGCTCAGCTTTATGGTGCCTTGTTGCTTGGTAACGCTTTTAGGAGGTGGAGCTGAAGCCAAACTGGATTTGAAGCATCAGCCTATACCTTTTTTTTTTATTATTATTATTATTATTATTTTTTGGTATAATTCAAGGCATCGGGAGCGGAGCAGCCTGGGATCTGCTGCTGCCTGCCCTCCCCCAGAGAACAAACCGCCCCTCGCTTTCCCCGCAGCTCCAAAAAGTCATCGTGTCCCTGGGGGGGTCATTTCCCTTACGTGGGGCTCTGGTGGTTGGGGCTTTCCTCTGGGGTGAATTCCACATTGTTTACCTCCTGAAGGTGGCCGGCGTGCCCTAGAGCCACCAAACTGGGAGCGGGGGGTGGCTGTATACGCAGTTGGGGACCCACGGCTTTGTCCAAGACGATCTCTGTCCTTGCCGTGGGATGCCTGCGTGTCCCAGCCCTTCGGTGCACGAGCAGGAAGCCACCTCTCTGCTTTTCTCTCTCTATCCATCAGATTTATCTCTGTGACAAGTCCGGAGAAGGTGAGGAAAGGAGACTCCCCCGCGTGGGTGCTCAGCAGGCTCTAAACCCGAGGGAGTCCCCTTTCAACCTTCCTCTCAAGCTCCTGTCGCCTCTTTTTCCGCCCCCCCCCCCCCGCCCTTTCTTGCCAATTGGTTTTGATTTACGGTCGTCTCCACCGGGGCTGGGAGGCTGTGGGCTCTGCGTTCGCAGCGATGATGTTAGATCACTCACTGTCACTCTGTTTTTTTTTTTTGTTTGTTTGTTTGTTTTTTTCTGTCTTCATTTTTGCATGCCACTGTTCTTCTGTATTGCAGCCACAGTAGAAGCGGTAGAGGCACGGGAAGGTATGGCTAGAATCCGGCGAGAGACTCAAAATCATCTCTGTGTGTGCGTGCGCTAATTTTAAAGAGCTTTATCAGCCTTCTGGAAGCTTTTTACTCTTGCATCACCAGAAGTGGGGGAGGACGGGCCCCTGCTGGGAAGCAAAAAAAAATACACAGTGGGCTGGTTCCAGTCTATTTTAGCCTTAACGAGGCTATTTCTTAATGCCATAACTTTGTTCCCCATCTCCGGAGCGGTTTTGTGCTCTGGTGTCTCAAGACCTTGGTGTTGGGGTCCTGCAGTCTGGTCTCGGATGCCTCAGGGCTGAGTTCATCATCCCCTGGGGAACTGGATGCTCTTGGTCAAAATCACGTAGGAAATAGCGGATTGCGCCTCTCTGATACCGTCCTCGCCTTCCCGGCAGGTGTGCCAAGGTGGGAGAAGCCGTTTTCTCCCTTCAGAAACGACAGATTTCACGAGGTTTTCGTGGGGAGGTTTTCTCCTCGATGGTTCCCTTCAACTACCGATGAATGGGGCCGTACATCCGCGCAGAGAGCTTGTTGATTAGCGAGGGAAGCTCGTTTGTAAACCAGCCAAGTCCTCGTAAAAAGATTTGGCACGAAAGCCCTTTTTCTTAAATTATCTGTAGTACAAAGAAGTTAAGCATTCGGTCCGTATTGTCACCGCAAGGGTGATGTCCTCAGCCTGGTGGTGACGAAACCGAGAGACGCCTGCCCTTGGGGGGGTGTCGTCGCTCCCGACACTTGCCCGTGTTCTCTCCTGGTCATGCAAGAAGCGTTTGTGACCCAAGGACTAGCCGTTTTCCCTCTCCTGGTGTCGCAGTGTGTGGTTTGTGTTGGAGTTAAAGCCTTGTGGTGGTGTCTTTGTGTTGTTTCGGTTTTGCTTCTTTTATTTTATTTTTATTTAAAAAAAAAAAAAAAAAAGTATGGTGTTTTTCAGCTTTGAAAGTTCCCTGAGATTTCACTGTTTGGGGACATTGAGCACTTGTCTGGTCTTCAAGTTCCTTTATTAAACTGTTATTAAAAGACAAACCATTGAGGAGCAGAGCAAATCGCTGCTCTGGATCCTGGACTTTGCTGCCGTGACCTGGTGCAGCTCAATTTCCCGGCTCGTGGTCCCCACACGCACTGGCAATGCCAAAGAAAAAATTCACCTCCCGGTTCTGGTAGCCAGACACGTGCTTTCTGTTGCCCTCCCTCTGTCCTGTAGTGTCTGGCGTGTGCTAAAGGGCTCCTATCGGGCGATGCGCGGCTCGGACTGATTCTCTTCTTTTCTCGGCCCTTCTCTCTGCAGCCATTCGTGGATTTTCACCGCAGCACAAGATCCGCAGCTTCGAAGAAGCCCGCGGGCTGGATCGCATTAACGAGCGCATGCCGCCACGCAAGGATTCAATGCACTCAGACGGGCCGGTAAATTTGGTAACCTCAACAAACTCTGCGGACAAGAACGGCACGGGGAAGAAAGCCCAGTAACGGTCCCAGCGCCCAATCTGCACCACTAAAGGATCCAAAACTTAATGAATTTTATTTATTTATTATATTGGGGTGGGGTGGGGGCGAGGGGAGAAACCAACTTCACCTGGAGGCACGTTCATAATCCAGTTTGCATCCATTCTGTAAGAAAGGTGACCATTTTGTAATTTTTTTTTTTTATTTATGTTCAATATATAAAAAGTCCATCTTTTTTTTTTTTTTTTTTTTTTTTTTTTTTAATTTAGAAACCAATCTTACTGCTAGTGCGTATATGGAGTGTTGTGCTGTACAGCTGACCTCTCCTCCGCGAGAGGCGAACCTCCGCGGCGGTGGTGGTGTTGGGGGGGGGGGCCGGGGGGGAGGATTAAAAGAAACGAAACCAGTCCCAGGCAACTTGGGTCGTTGACTTTGGTGCAATTCGGAGTTAGCCTGTGCTTTCAAAAGCAGGTCCTTTGCTTGAGAAAAAAAAAAAAAAAAAAAAAAAGGTTGGTTTGGGGGTTTTTTTCTTTTTTTTTTTTTTTTTTTTTCTTTTTCACAACTCTCTCCTTCCCAGAGTTTGCTGGTGTTTCCTTCAGCCTCTTGCCCACTTGCGTCTGCTGCTTTTTTGCAAGCGGTTCTCTGGAAGGCGCGTTGCAACGGGCTGGGATCCGTCCCTCTTTCCAAGGTGACATCCAAATATTCGGGATTAGCTCCGAGGGCCTCCGGTGGGTTATACCGATCACAGCACCTTTTCCTTCGGTAAATTCAGTTTTATTCCAGTGGAGCCCCAAGGGAAAAAGTAACTTCTTGATAAAAAGGGGGAGGGCGGATGGGAGAAGCGCTGCCCCTTGTTGCAGCTCTTCCCGAAGCTTCGGCCGGGGGTTTTTCATCCTGGTTTCTATGATCCGGGGCCGCCCGGGCAGCGGAAAAACCCCTCTGGGAATCCCTCTGATCCAGAGCAGAGGAATTCTCTCCGGTCTCTAGCCATCGGCAGCTCTTTGGGAAATCTGCACTGAGCTGGAAAGGAAAAAGGGGGTGATTTGTATAACCTGGGGACAGAAGGACCCCTGTGCCGCCACCCTGGCATCCCGCGGAGCCCGCGGCGCGCTGCCCTGCGCTCGCGTCAGCCCTTGCTGGTCAGGATGCGAGCGGTGGGTGGACGCGGTGGTGTCCCCTGGGCCACCGTCGCCTCCCACTCACCCAGCGTCCCCCTTCGGGGGGGTCTTCCACCTCCTGGGGCTTACCCCAATGCTGGTGACCTTGCTAGCCAGCGACTGTTCCTCCTGACTCCGAAGGAGCCACGGGCACGTCAGCCTTTCCCAGCGGTTGGAGGGGGGGTCTGCCAGCTCGTGATGAAGATTTGGGGAAGGACGGGTGGCGGCGCTGCTGGTTTCCGTAGAGATGTGGCTTGGTGGCTTTGCTAAAAAGCCCCCCCGGGTTGGGAAGCGCATCCCCCCCCTCGGCTGCAGGGGAGGGAGGGTGGTTTTATGGCAGGTAGAAGAACCAAGTGGATCTGGGCAGAAATTTTGGCAGGGTGTTTGTGGAGAGCTGGAGAGGGAAGGGGGAGCTCCTGGTGAGCAGGAGGGTTTCCAGAGGGACGCGGTGGTGAAGGTTTTGGAGCTTGGATCTGTTTTAAGCAGAGCCTCGGTCTTTCCCTTAAACTCTGACCTGAAGCGAGTGTTGAAAAAGTGTTTTGCAAGATTTTTCGTTTGGTCGTTTCCCTTCCCTGCGTGTCGCTTGAGCCACGTCCTCCCCTGCCTGCCATTGCCCGGAGTCAAAGCAGCAGCTTTCGGAAGCACATCCTTTGCCAGCTTTCACTTCTTTTTTTCCAGCCAAACTCTCTATTGTGCTTTCTCCAAGCAGGGGCAGCAGGTGAGCGGGTTTAGCCTCTAATAAGGGATATTTGCCAACCCCTTCTCGGGATCTTGCTGTCTTCCCTTTGTGCTCCGGCCCGGAGCTGCCATTCCAGCGACAGAGGAAAACAGCAACTTTGCGGGAAGCTTTC
Organism: Rissa tridactyla; assembly: GCF_028500815.1. NCBI lineage: Eukaryota > Metazoa > Chordata > Aves > Charadriiformes > Laridae > Rissa > Rissa tridactyla. The sequence goes on from NC_071485.1 coordinate 5,766,743, forward strand.
AAAATTGTCTTATAATCATACGTCACTGAATTTCATGCCAGCTATTTAGGAAACCATATCTGTGAGCAGACCACTGGGTTTTCACAAGAGACTTTTCGAGTCGCATGCCTCCACTTTTTTTTTCTTCTTTTTTCTTCCCCCCCCCCCCCCTTTTTTACACGCCCACTGCTTTGCAAAAAAAAAAAAGTGCGAGATGTTTTGACTGAGCTTCTCTTAACCCCATCCGAGGCGTGGGGGCCAATTGCCTTTGTCTGTGAGTATTTCTTCTTCTTCTTGTTTGTTTGTTTTTTGGGGTTTTTTGTTTGTTTGTTTTGGGGATTTTTTTGGTTTTGTTTTTTTTTTTTTAAACGGCATCCTTTCTTGAAATAACAGTGAGCCGATGTGTGGTATCTTCCTCTGAGAGCGCAAACCGTGCAAAGGTGCTGCCCGTGCATGATGGGGCATGTTGTTCTGACCCAGGCTGGGATCTCGCCCAAGCAGCAGTTTCAATCGGGGAGCTTTGGGAACGGGTGCCGTGGTTGGGGCTGGCGGGGGGGCGGGAGGGGGGGCATGATGCTCGTACCCCGAGCCTGGCACCCCCGCGCATCGGGGTTTCAGCAGGGACCGACCGTTTGCGGAGGGGGATTTGCTTTGCTCATGGTTTGTCACCCCCCAACCTTCTTCTCCTGCTCTGGCATCGCCAGTCTCCCCCCCCCCAAAAAAAAACCTATTTGGCTTTGTGGTTTGCTGCCCTGGCAAAGCGGGGAAGGGGGGGGGCTGATGGCGTTGCGAGGTGCTGGGACCCCCAGTCCTGGAACTGGGTGTTGCTGGAAGCATCCCTGAGGCTGGTGGGGCCGCAGTTTCCCAGCATCCCGGCCCGGGGCTGGGGCGGGGGGGGGGGAGCTGCCGCCCCCCGCTGCCGCCTGTCAGGGAAGGCGGTTGATGGCTGGATGTTGGTGTCCCCCCTCCCTGAGCCGTGCCCAGGAGCCGTAGGGCAGCACGTATGGATGCCATACTGCATCCGATGCCATGCTGCATCCGTTGCTGTAGCAACGCCGGCGCTGGTCCCCCCCCCCCCCCTTTTCCCTTGATAGGATGGGGTGAGGAGCAGCAGCGCTGGGGTGCGTGGGTGCTAATTAACCCCCTCGATTGATTAACGCTCGGCCGCGTAACCCTCTCCGTGCTGGCACCCCCGCCCCCGGGGAAAGCAGAGCATTTTCCCAACACCGAGCCGGGCGACCCCATCCCCTCTTCCCCAGCTTTTTGGGGAGGAAGGTGATGAAGACCTCGGAGCAGAGGCCAGCGAGGTCCCCGGCAGAGCGCCCTGCCCCGATCCCCACCGCGGCAAAACCAAAAAAATTCCCAGAAACAGGCAAATTTTTCCCCTCTTCCCTCCCCTCCTCCTCTAATCCCTGCAAAGCCAGCGCCTCGGAGCTAGGCACGTCTCCGGCCCCCTCATCTCACAGCTCCCGTCCCTTTCCCTCCCCGGTTGCCCACCCGGACTTTGGCAACCAAAACTCCGGGAATGGAAGCCAAAGGAGCACGACCAGCCCCGGGGAAAGCCCAGCCGCCTCCTCCGCAGCCTGGGTTTATTTTTTTGCATGTTATAGCAAGGTGCATGTAACAAGGAGGGGAGTCAGCAATGGGGGTCGGGTGGTGGGTTGAGTTCAAGCTTTTTGGGTTGTTGTTTGTGTTGTTTTGTTTTTGTTTTTTTATTATTTTATTTTATTTTATTTTATTTTAAATTTTCTTTATTTTCTTCGGGTTTTTTTTTTGGCGTTTGGGAGAACCTCTTTGCTGGCCGTGCCAGCCCTGGGAGCCTCTCGCGGTTGCCTGGGCACGGATGCCACCCGGCTTGGTGCGGTGACAGGGACACGTAGAGGCCGAGTGGCCTCTGCCAGGGAGGACCTGATCCCCCACGGGACGCGTGCTGGGTGCAGTGATGGTGAATTTTAGGGTTCTTGATGCTGAAGGATCACACGCCCGTTGCCTGGAGACTGCCTCCTTTTATTATTATTTTTTTTTCTTTATTTTTTTTTTTTAGTTCTGTTTAAAGGAAAAAAAAAATGGTGAAAATGTTATTTATTGGCAGAAATTATTTAATATAATTTCTTCTTTTTTTTTTTTTTTTTTTGGTGAACAAGGAATGAATTTGTTAGAACTGTCTTAATGTAAATCGGAAAGTCATCTTTAAGGAGAAAAAAAAAAAACGGAAAAAAAAAAAAGTTAAAAATTGACGCAGTCGCTCGGCTCCGCTGTGGTTTCTTTTTCGGGGGGTAAAGGGAAAGGACCCCCTCGGATGCTCCCTGGCTTTCGGGAAGGACGGATGAAAGGGGTTTTTTTTAGGGGCAGCGCCCGGATGGCGTCTCCCAACCTCCCCGGCACGTCGGCACTTGCGGAGCCGCTCCCGGGCGCTTTTGTTGGAGAACTCTCCTCCGCGCTCCTTCCCCTCTCACCTTTCCATCCTCCCGGCTGGGTAAATACCCCTCCTCCCGCCGCCTCCCTGCTGCCGGGAGGAAGAGGAGGGTATTTATTTACCCATTCATTTTTGCCCCCCCCGCCTGCCTTCCTCACCCCTCTCCCTGGGCTATCGTGGACTCGCAGGGCTTTGGTGGTGGCCAGGCTCCATCCCGCTCTGCTAGCCACCTGGTTGCCCCCAGGGAAACCCGGGCAGAGCAGGAGGTGGCTCCTGCAGCGGTCCCCGGCTCCGGCATCACCTGGAGCCGGGGTGACCTGGCTGCCAGCTGTGGCCACCGCATCTGGCTTCTCCCTTGCCTTCTCGTGCCAGCATCTCGCCGTCGAGTTCAGCTCGCCACGTGCAATCCCTTTGCCGGCTCCGGCTCCCCGTGGCCGCCCTGTGACAGCCGTGTCCCCAGCTGACGGAAGCCACCAGGGTGCGACCGGGGAAGCGATGCTCCGGCTTTCCCACCCTTTTCCTGGGTGTTTCCACCAAACGACAGGGACCCACCAGCACCCCACATCGCTGCCCATCCCTGGGGCTCCCCGACCCTCTCCGTGGGCACGGGGCCGTGCCAGGGCTCCGGCGTCTGCCCACGACAGCCCGGAGGGTGACAGCATCGTCCTGCCGGGCCCCGCGTTCCCGGCTGGCATCGCCGCGCTGAGCAAACAGGAAACACTCGCCCTTTGTTAATCCCGTCCCGAGCTGCACGTTAAATATTTATCTGCGAGCGGAGGCTGGTGCTGGGAGGCCCGGCCGGCCCCGGGAGGCTGCTAGCCATCGGGACGGTGCACGGGGCCACGGAGGTGAGTCCGGTCCCTGCCGGGGGGAGCCGACATCCCCCTGGGGTGGGCAGCGGCGGAGTGGGGTGGCCGGGACCCCGCAGCCCACGGGAGGGCATTGCCATGGGGAGCTGTGACCTCCAGAGATGTCACTCGGAGGGCTGGAGGGGACTGTCGCCCCCCTGGCTGGCAGGGATGGGGTCTCGCAGGGTTTAACCCCTTCCCTGTTGTCCCCAGCCCTGCTGTCCCCTCTGCCCTTGTGTCCCCGAGTTTCCCCGGCTCCTGTCCCCAACCTGTTTCCTCCCTGCGGTGTCCCCGGTTTGCACGGGAGGAGCCGCCCCGTCCCGGCGCCTGTTGGGACGAGGAGCCGTGTCCTCCGGCGCTATGACAGCAGGGAGCCTGCTCCCGTCCCCTTTGTCCCCTGGGTGCAGCATCGTGACGACGACGGCGCCGTCAACCCCGTTGTCCCCATCAACCCCGTCGTCCCCATCAATGGGTGGCTCGGTGGGGACCGAGGGGTGGGTGGCGGGCGGTGGTTGGCAGCAAAGCCGCCGTCCTCCCGTGGGGACGGAGCTCACGCGGGAGCGCGTGGGACAGAGGAAGGGCTGGGGCTGCCCCGTTTTGGGGCTGTCAGCAGTTTTGGGGGAACAACGAGCAGGAAGGGACCCGGAGCGGAGGCCGGCACCCGGAGTGCTGACGGAGGGGATGAGGTGGGTTAACGGGGCACCCTCAGGGAGGGGTTAAATGGGGGTCCCCAACGCCCAGACCCCTGGGGGACACAGGGGACGAAGTGTCACCCGTGGAAAAGCAGGTGGCAAAAGGGATGGGGGCTTTGCTTGCTTCGCTTTCACTACGTCCCCCCAGCTCCAGGGCTCGGGGGGCTGTGGGAGCGTGGAGCCCCGCTCCCCGTTTCATCTCCCCCCAAAAAATCCCCCCTCCAAGCTCCCGGCTCCATGCCGGCGGGGGGCCGGCGAGGCCGGGCTTGGCCCCGTTTCGTAAGCGGGGGGCCGGGAAGGCGCGCGCGGGGCGTGGGATGAGTTCAGCCTCTTGGCTCCTCTCCCTGGATCCCGGCCCTGGAAATGTCACTGGAAACTCTGAATGGGCCGGCCCCGCTCCAGAGCGGGGAGCGCTTGGTGGGGGGGGACATGAGCGCACCCCAGGGGGGCAGGCGGGTCCCCACCGCCGGGGAGGACGGTGCCTGCTGACCCCCACCCCTGCACCCCGGGGGATGCTGTCGGGGGGGTTTTGGCCGCCGGCCGCCCAGGACGCGTTGAGGCCCCCGCTCGCCTTCCCCCGGCAAAGTTTGCGCCGGGCGTTTTTCTTCCCCGCTGCTCCCGGCTCCATCCCGCTCCTCGCGGGGGCTCCCCGAGCCCCCGGCCACCCCCTGGACCCAGCGCTTGGCCCCCGGCCGGCATCGCCCAGGAGGTAAGAGCTGGCCCGGGGTTGGGGGTGGGGGGGGGTGGCCGGCAAGGTGGGGGTGACCCACGGGGTCCTGCCCCCCAGGGCCAGGCTTTGGGGGACAAACCGCGGGAGCGGGATGGGGCCCATTCCCACGGTGGCACGGCACCGTGCTGGGGACGGGGTGGCAGTGGGCAGGGGTGCCCTGGGGGGGGCTGAGCCGTGGGGGGGGGTGGGAGCCTGCACCCCACTTTCTGTGCCCCGGGGCGAGTCGTTCCCGGGGCCTCAGTTTCCCCACGGGACTAATAACCATTAATTACAGCCCTGCTGGCTGCAGACCGGTGGGAGGGAGGAGCCGGGGGGGTCCCCAGGGCACGCAGGGCACCGTGCTGGGCTAGCAGCCCCCCGGCTGCCCTCTTTGAGGAGGGGTCTGCGCCGTGCTGGGGTCCCCCACGGCATCCGCGACTGAGATGGGGATGGAGATGCCGGGGGACCAGCAAGGACACGGGTGTCCCCCGAAAGTTCCCGGGGCTGCCTTCGCCACCCCTCCCTCCCCGCTCCGGAGCCATCCATCCCGTGCCGATGCAGCCCCCCGTCTCCCCGCCACGGTGTCGGGAGCCGTTACGGGGGTCCCGTCCCCCCCCTCAAGTTGCCCCCCGCCCTGCGCCGTGGCCCCGGGGTGAGTCATGGCGGGGTGGTGCCGCGTTCCCGATGCCTCTCCGCTCCCTCCTCTCCCTCCTCTCCCTCTCCCTTCCCTGTTTGCGCTGCAGGGCGGGGAAATAACTTCTGCCTCTCGGTCTTCCTGGGCCCTGGCAGCTCTCCCGGCGCTGGCACTGCCCCACGCCGCCGCCGCCATGTGCCCGGGCGCCGCCTGCATCCCGCCATGCCACGCCGGGATGCCGGAATGATGGGCGGGTGGCTCGGCCATCACCCTGCCTCGCTCCGGGGTGTTTTCTTCCCCAAAATCCCAGGGGGTGACGGATCCCGCTCCGGGGTGTTTTCTCCCCCAAAATCCCAGGGGGTGGCGGATCCCGCTACGGAGTGTTTTCTCCCCAAAAAATTCCAGGGGGTGATGGGTCCCTCTTCAGAGTGTTTTCTCCCCAATAATCCCAGGGAGTGATGGATCCTGCTCCGGGGTGTTTTCTCCCCCAGAATCCCCGAGGATGGTGGATCCGTCTATGCAGGGAAGGGGGGCCGGGTGGTCTGGGGCTGGGGCCACATGGAGAACTCATGGAGGAGTCGTTCCAGGGCTGTTTCTGGCCAGGAAAAGCCGCTTCCCCCCGCACCGCGCTGCTCCCTGAGCTGGGGAGGGTGCTACCGCGGTTGTCACCCCGCCACGGTGTCCCCTGCGCCTGTGAATGACCCCGGAGGTGGGGATGGGATGGGGCTCCCCCGGAGCCCCCCAACCCTCCGGCAAAGCCCGGTGAGACGAAGCCACCGGAGGGGAGCACCCAGGAGATGGAGGGGAGGGAAAGGGACCCGCCGTGAGCGCAGTCGCTTTCCCCCGCAGGGCACGGGCAGCCCCGGGGCACCGTCCCGGCCCCCCCTGGCCATGGCGGGCCGGCTCCTGCCCCCCGACGCCGGCCGGGCCCTGGGCACGGAGGATGTCCCCCCATTCCACCCACCGCTGTGGGTGCCCCTGCAGCGCACAGTGAGGCGGGTGAGTGTGGCCGGGGTCTGCTGCATGCCCAGGGGGGGCGTTGAGGGAGCCATTCCGCCTCCATGCCTTTGCCACCCCCCCGGCGCCAGCCCCCTCCTTGTGCCGCAGGTGCCCGTCATCCGCCACCGCGGCTCCAACACGCTGAATTTCGACTTCCACGACGCGGAGAGCCCTGGCGCGGCCGAGCGCGGGCGGGCAGCCCCCAGGAGCTCAGGTACCCGCCCCGAGCATCCCTTGAGGGGGGCATCCCCGGGGGGGCATCCCCATGGGCTTCCCCGAGTGATGCTGGGCAGAGGGCAGAGGCTCACCGTCGTCCTCCTCGTCCCCAGTGAACGCGTGGTACCAGACGTGGCCGGCCAAGGAGGCGAAGGCACCCAGCACCCCGGCACCCGCCGGCCCCATGCTGGGCCCCGGGGCCACCCACGCGGGTCCCCGGCCACCGGGCTGGTCGGCCACCTGGACCAAGGACAGCAAGCGGCGGGAGAGGCGCTGGGTGAAGTACGACGGCATCGGGCCGGTGGACGAGACAGGGATGCCCATCGCCTCCCGCTCGGTGAGCTGGGGGGGCACGGGGCTGGGGTTTCCCCCCCAACACCACCACCATCACCATCGCCATCATCACCCCCCTCATGGCCCCGCCATGTCCCCGCAGAGCGTTGACCGGCCTCGCGACTGGTACCGCAGCATGTTCCGGCAGATCCACCGCAAGCTGCCGGGTGAGTCCCGGTGCCGCGGCACGGCATGGCACGGGGTGGCACCGGCACGCGCTCACCTCCTCCTGCGTCCCCGCAGAGCCGGACTGGGACAACCATCGCCCACCCACGGCCCCCTCGCCCACCGCGGTGCCTCCGTCCCCCCCAGAGCTGCAGAGGAAAGGGCTGGCACCGGCTGTGCCCCCCAGTTTGCCCAACGGGCTGGACTGGTGAGTGTGGCAGCGGGGGGTGGCCCCGTCCCCGTGGGGTGCCCGCAGAGCGGGGGGCTGCTGGGGCTGAGCTCCTCCCGGCTCCCCACAGGTCCAGCTGGGGCGACGCCGGGGCCACGGCGGAGCCCGGCAGCATTTTTGACTACGAACCGGGCAAATCCTCGGTGCTGGAGCAGCCGCGGCAGGTAGGCACCCCCCGGGTACCCGCGCAGCCCTGGCACGGAGGGGTGCTGGGGGGCGCACACCTAAACTGTCCCCCTGCCCTTTTCCAGCCCCCGGCAGCGGTGCCGCCGGCGTGGGCTCAGCCCATCGAGGTAAGCTGCCGATGGGGGGCCGGGGGTGGCAGCGGGGGTCCCGGTGCCCCTGCCGCTGGGATGAAGGGCGATGGCCCGTCCTCATCCTGCCCGTGTAGGTGCTGCTGGAGCAGGAGCTGGAGCAGCTCAGCGAGGAGCTGGACAAGGACATGAGGGCCATGGAGACGCGCCAACACCCCTGCCAGGTACCCGCACCCTGCCCGGGACCCCCACACCATGGCTGGGACCCCACACCCTGCCCGGCACCCCTGCACCATGCCAGGCACCCCGCACTGTGGCAGGGACCCCGCACCCTACCCAGGACCCCGCACCCTGCCAGGGACCCCCACACCATGCCAGGGACCCCCGCACCCTGCTAGGGACCCCTGCACCCTACCCAGGACCCCACACCCTGCCCGGGAGCCCCGCACCCTGCCTGGGACCCCCACACTTTGCCAGCGACCCCCGCACCCTACCCAGGACCCCGCACCCTGCCCGGGACCCCCACACCCTGCCCGGGACCCCTGCACCATGCCAGGGACACCCGCACCCTGCCACGGACCCCCACACTGTGCCAGGGCCCCCTGCACCCTACCCAGGACCCTGCACCCTGCCCGGGACCCCTGCACCATGCCCAGAACCCGCACCATGCCAGGGACCCCCGCACTGTGCCAGGGACCCCCACACCATGCCAGGGCCCCCTGCACCCTACCCAGGACGCCACACCCTGCCCGGGACCCCTGCACTGTGCTCAGGACCTGCACCCTGCCAGGGACCCCGCACCCTGCCAGGGACCCTCACACTTTGCCAGGGACCCCCGCACCCTACCCAGGACCCCGCACCCTGCCAGGGACCCCCACACCATGCCCAGAACCCGCACCCTGGCAGGGACCCCCACACTGTGCCAGGGACCCCCACACCATGCCAGGGCCCCCTGCACCCTACCCAGGACGCCACACCCTGCCCGGGACCCCCGCACCCTGCCAGGGACCCCCACACTTTGCCAGGGACCCCCGCACCCTACCCAGGACTCCGCACCCTGCCCAGGACCCCTGCACCATGCCCAGAACCTGCACCCTGGCAGGGACCCCCGCACCCTGGCAGGGACCCCCGTACTGTGCCAGGGACCCCCGCACCATGCCAGGGACCCCTGCACCCTGCCAGGGACCCCCACACTGTGCCAGGGCCCCCTGCACCCTACCCAGGACGCCACACCCTGCCCGGGACCCCTGCACCCTGCCAGGGACCCCCACACCCTGCCCGGGACCCGCAGCCTGCCCGCCTCTGCCAGCCTCAGGAGGGGGGTGTCTCCTGCCGCCCCTCGTCCCTCCCTGGGCTGGGGGGCACTGAAGGGACGTACGGGGCTGATGGCGTGTGCATCCAGCTGTGCAAGGCTTGAATGTGAGCGTGGCAGGATGCGTGCACAGCTGGATGCGGGCAGGGTTGGGTATGCGTACATCTGGGTGCGTGCACAGCTCGGTGCAGGCAGGGCTGGGCACACGCACGGCTGGCTATGTGCACATCTGGATGCAGGCATGGTCGGGTACACCGACATCTGGATGCATGCACACCTGGGTGCGTGCACAGCTGGAGGCAGGTGGGGTTGGGTGGTTGGGTACATACACTTTTGGATGCGTGCACAGCTGGGTGCAGGTAGGGTCGGGCACATGCACATCTGGATGCAGGCAGGGTTGGCACACGCACGGATGGATGCGTGCACATCTGGGTGCCGGCAGGGTCGGGCACATGCACAGCTGGATGCAGGCAGGGCTGGGCACACATGTAGCTGGGTGCGTGCACATCTGGGTGCCGGCAGGGTCGGGCACACGCATCTGGATGCGTGCACATCTGGGTGCCGGCAGGGTCGGGCACATGCACAGCTGGATGCAGGCAGGGCTGGGCACACGTGTAGCTGTGTGCGTGCACATCTGGGTGCCGGCAGGGTTGGGCACACGCATCTGGATGCGTGCACATCTGGGTGCTGGCAGGGTCGGGCACACGCACAGCTGGATGCAGGCAGGGCTGGGCACACGTGTAGCTGGGTACGTGCACATCTGGATGCAGGCAGGGCTGGGCACACGTGTAGCTGGGTACGTGCACATCTGGATGCAGGCAGGGCTGGGCACACGTGTAGCTGGGTACGTGCACATCTGGGTGCCGGCAGGGTTGGGCACAGGTGCGGCTGTGTACGTGCACATCTGGGTACTGGCAGGGCTGGGTATGCACACATCTGTGTGTGCACACAGCCGGATGCAGGCAGGCTTGGGCACACGCACAGCTGGATGCGTGCGTATCCGGGTCTGTGCACATCTGGGTGCAGCCAGGGTTGCGTAGGCGCACGGCTGGATGCAGGCAGGGTTGGGCGCGCACACGCGGCTGGCTGCGTGCACATCTGGACGCACCGGAGGCACGCACGGCCGGCCGGTGGCGCTTGGCCACGGCCCGTGGCTTGGCTGTGACCGTGACCGTGACCATGGCCATGGCCGTGGGACTCTAGGACCCTGTCTCGCCGTGCCGTCCGTCCATCCGGCGGTTATTGGCTCGGTGCTGGACTCCCTGGCTTCCCGCGGAGGAGACTCAGCCTCTCGGATGATTAATTTTTCTCTCCCACCCCCTTCCCCGTTCCTCTCCGGCAGAACTCGGCGCCTGCTCCCACCTCTCCTTCCCCTGCTCCGGCCTCCCCGGCGCCTCGGTGAGTAAAACCCCCTGCTCCCCGCAGCCTGAACCCCCGCAAAAATCCCACTTTCTCCATCCCCCTTCACGGTGGAGAATCCCCCCCACCGTGATTCGCATCCCAAATCCCCCCACCCACCCCGCAACCCGCAACACGCCGTGGGAGGGATCGTCCCTCCTGAGTCCCGGCTCTGGCGGTGGGGTGGAGATCCCTGTGGACCCCCACGGAGCGCCCCCCACCCCACCCCACCCCCGCCATGGCATTTTCCCCACCACACCCCCGCCATGGGTGGGGGACCCGGCGCCGGGATGGCTGCCCAGTGGGTGGGACGGGGACAAACCGGGGGCTGACCCTTGCCCCCGCGTCCAGCCCCGTGCGGGGACGCCGTGTCCCGGGTCCGGGACACGGCGTCCCCGCACGGGGCTGGACGCGGGGGCAAGGGTCAGCTCCCCGTTCCCACCATGTCCCTGCCGTCACTCACACGCCGAGGGGACACCCCTACCGCTGGGTGCCCCCCGAGGGTGGCGTGGGCACCCCGAAAGCATCCCCCTACCCTTTGCCCTGCCCCGGCGGCGCGAGAAAAATAAACAAACAAGTGCTCGACTTTTCGTAGGACCTACCCTAACATCCCCCCCACACACACCCTGGCCCCAAGGGGTGTGCGTGGGGCCTGGACCCCCTTTTTCTGGGCTGGGGGCGGCCGGAGAGGGGAGGGTGGAGGGGTGAATTGGGGCTCTTGAAGCACCCCCCGGGAGTGGATTATCCATTAGCCAGGCGGCCCTTCCCGGCGCTCGCCTTCTCCCTGCTTCCTGCTCCGCGGCGGCAGGGACGTGCCGTTGGCAACGCCGGCAAACTTTGGACTCGTCCCGCCTGGCTGCCACCGTGACGGGACCCCGGGGAGGGGTGTGTGGGGGGGGACGGGACTCTGCGGCCGGGGGGGACCCCGACATCCCAGTCCCAGGGGACCCGAGGTGCTGGGAGCTCTGCAGATGGGGGACCCCAGTGTCCCGGTCCTATGAGACCTGGGGTCCTGGGGCCTCTGCAGCCGGGGGACACCGGCATCCTAGAGCCATGGGACCCGGGGTCCTGGGGGCTCTGCAGCCGGGAGACCCTCCATCTTGGTCCCAGGGGACGCAGGATCCTGGGGGCTCTGCGGATGGGGGACCTCAGCATCCTTGTTCCAGGGGGCACAGGGTCCTGGGGGCTCTGTGGCCAGGGGATCCCAGTGTCCCAGTCCCGGGGGACCCAGGGTCCTGGGGGATCCGCAGCCAGGGGACCCCCGATCCTGATCCCAGGGATCTGGGCTCCTGGGGGCTTTGTGGCCAGGGGACCCTGGTGTCCCGGTCCCAGGCGACCAGGGGTCCTGGGAGGATCTGTAACCAGGGGACCCCAACACCCTGGTCCCTGGCGTGCTGGGGGCTCTGCAGCTGGGGGACCCCCCATCCTAGCCCCAGGGGAGGCAGGATCCTGGGGGCTCTGCATCCGGGGGACCCCGACATCCCGGTCCCAGGGGACCCAGGGTCCAGGGGGCTCTGCAGCCGGGGGGTCCCAGTGTCGTGGTCCCAGGGGACACAGGGTCCTGGGGGCTCTGCGGATGGGGGACCCCAGCATCCTTGTTCCAGGGGGCCCGGGGTGCTGGGGGCTCTGCAGTTGGGGACCCCGGCATCCTTGTTCCAGGGGTCTGGGGGGCTCTGCGGACGGGGGACCCCGGCATCCCAGTCCCAGGGGATGTGGGGTCCTGGTGACGGGGAGGGCGGGGGGGCTCTGCAGTGGGGCTGGATGTGGGGCTCAGCCCTGCCCTGAGCCGCTCTCACCCCCCCAGGAGCCCCCTGTCACCCCGCCGGCTGCGGAGCCCCCCCCAGCACCCACCGTCTGCCTGCCAGCCCCAGCATGGAGCGGGGTGGCCTGGGGCTGGCCAGCGAGCGGAGCCGTGCAGCCCCCGGCAGAGGTGAGCACCACCCCCCACCCCGAGTTGTGCCGTGGGGCACCCCATACACCCCAGCCCCACCGCCCGGTGACACCCCCCCACCCTGCTCTTTGCAGACACCCTCAGGCCGGGGACCCTCCCCAGCCTGTCGGACATGGGGGACCCCGCGGAGGTCGTCAGGAGGGAGGAGAAGAAGGTGAGGCCGCGACGGTCCCATCCCATATGGGACCGGAGATGGCGGGGATGGAGGGTGTCCCCCCCCGGTAACCGCTCCTCTCCCTCCCCAGATGAAAGCCGCTCGCCTCAAGTTTGATTTCCAAGCCGAGTCACCCAAGTAAGTGACAGCGCTGCCGGGGGTCCCCGCCGTGCCCCCGCGGTCCCCCGGAGTGGCGATGGGGACCGGAGGAGCCCCGGGATGCGGGGTGGCCGTGCCGGCCGGGCTGGGGAGGGGTGGGTGTCCCCCGGGGGTGTCCCGAGGGGTGTCCCTGAGCGCTGCCGCCCGCAGGGAGCTGACGCTGCAGAAGGGGGACATCGTCTACATCCACAAGGAGGTGGACAGGAACTGGCTGGAGGGCGAGCACCACGGCCGCGTGGGCATCTTCCCCTCCAACTACGTGGAGGTGAGGCCGGGGGGATGGAGAAGGGGGCGACTGGTTTTGGAGACACACCCCCCCCCCCCCCACTCCCGGTGCTGACTGTCACCCATGTCACCCCTCCACCCCAGATCCTGCCCCCCACGGAGGTGCCCAAGCCCATCAAGGCGCCCACCATCCAGGTGCTGGAGTACGGCGAGGCCCTGGGGCTCTACAACTTCCGAGGGGAGCTGCCCGTCGAGCTCTCCTTCCGCAAGGTACCACCGTGCCGTGCCGTGCCGTGCCGTGCTGTGCCGTGCCGTGCCATGCCTTGCCATGCTGTGCTATGCCTTGTCATGTCATACCATACCATGCCATGGCATGCCATGGCGTACCACGCCGTGCTGTGCCATACTGTGCCATGCCATGACATACCATGCCATGCAATGCTGTGCCATGTCATGCTATGCCATGCCAAGCCATACCGTGCCATGCCATGACATACCATGCCGTGTCATGCCATGATAACCTTGCCGTGCCGCGCCGTGCCATGCAATGTCATACCATGCCATGTCATGCTATGCCATACCATGCGATATCGTGGCATACTGTGCCATGCCGTGCCATGACATACTTTGCCATGGCATACAATGACATGCTGTGCTGTTCCATGCCGTGCAATGCAGTGCCATGCTGTGCCATGTCATGCCATACCATGCCATGCCATGACATATCGTGCCATGTTATGCAATGATATACCTTGGCATGATGTGCCCTGCCATGCCATGCCATGCCGTGCAATGCTGTGCCATGCCATGGCTATGCTATGCCATGCTGTGCCATGTCATGCCATGACACACCGTGCCGTGCCATGCCATGACATACCTTGGCATGCCATACCATGCCATGCCGTGCCATGTCATGTAACGCTGTGCCATGCCATGCCATACCACGCCGTGTCATGCCATGATATACCTTGCTGTGATGTGCCATGCCATGCTGTGCCATGCTATGCCATGCTGTACCATGTCATTCTGTGCCATACCATGCCATGCTATGCTATGACACGCCATGCCGTGCCGTGCAACGCCATGCCGTGCCATGCTATGACGTACCTTGCCATGATATACCATGCTGTGCCGTGCCATACCATGCTGTGCCGTGCCGTGCCGCGCCACGCCATGCTAACCCCTCCTCTCGTCCCCTCCGCAGGGCGAGCGGGTCTGCCTGGTGCGGCGGGTGGACGAGAACTGGTACGAGGGGCGCATCTCCGGCACCAGCCGTCAGGGCATCTTCCCCGCCACCTACGTGCAGGTGCTGAAGGAGCCGCGGGTGAAAACCACGGCCGAGGACTTCCCGCCCTCGCCCGCCCCCGCCAGCCCCCGGCCCCCCGCCGGCTCCCCGGCCCCCCAGCGCTCGCCCGCTCCCCGCGGCTCCCCGCTTTCCACCGGCTCCCCCCGACCGGTGGAGCGGGGTCCCAGTGAGGCCGGTGGGTGCCCGTCCTCACCCCGCCACCTTGGCTTTGCCTTCCCCCCCTCCCCAAAACTGCCCCGTGCCGGCGCCCCGAGCCCCTCGCCAGCCCCCGCCGGCCCCCCGCACCCTGCGGCCGCCCATCCCCAGGAGCCCTGGCATCCAACATGGCCCCCCGAGCAGGTAAGAGACCCCCTTGGCATCCCCCAGCCCCACTGGGGATGTGGGGCCGCCCCATAATGCTGTTCCCATCCTCTCCCCACTGCAGCACGCAGCCCCGGGGACACCCACCGGCACCCGCCCCGAGCCCGCCCCGTCCTACAACGTCTCCGAAATCCGGTGGACCCCGTAAGTAGGGCCGGGAGTGACACGGTGTCCCCACGGGGGGGACGGGGTGGCGGGCACTGGCCACGCTGTGTCTCGGCAGGTACCGGGCGTTATACCAGTATCGGCCCCAAAACGCCGACGAGCTGGAGCTGCTGGAGGGCGACCGGGTGGACGTCATGCAGCAGTGCGACGACGGCTGGTTCGTGGGTGCGTGGCCACCGGGGTGGGGACGGGGACAGCCAGGATGCCACCGCGGCCCCTCACTCCCTCTCTTTGCCTTCCCCCCCACCCCAAGGTGTCTCCAGGAGGACGCAGAAATTCGGCACTTTCCCCGGCAATTACGTGGCGCCGGTGTGACCCAACGGCGTGAAGAGGAACCCGGCGGGCGCTGTGGGGCTGGGGGGGCCCCACTGTCCCGCCTCGGCCACCCTGCGCCCCCGCTGCCTCCCCTCCGTGTCCCCCCACGGGGATGAAGTGCCTCCAGCTCCCTCCCGCCCCTATGGGGCTGCCTCTAACAGGGATCAATCCCCCTCCCCGGCATGGGGGGTTCTCCCCCAACCCAGTGCCTTAATCCACCCCCTCGCCGCTGCCTGGTGCCTTATTGCCCACCGTCCCGGTGGCCGTACCCCCCCCCCGTCCTCTCTGGCCACTGCCGGGGGGGACCTGGCCGGTGACGGCTGTGACCCGAGATGCCAGTGCGGGGCCGCGCCACGCGCTTCTCGTCCATCATTAAAGCTCAGCTCAGCCCAAACCTGGTGGTGCCGGGACGGGAGGGGACTAGGGGGACGATGCCCATGGGGAGATGTGGGGCAGGGGCCCGCGGGTCACTGCGTGGGGCCGGGGGCGGGGGGGCTGCGGTGGTCCCCGCGTGGGTGGGGGTGACACTGTGGGGCTGCAGTGCTGTGCAGGGGTTTACGGCCCTGCGTGGGGCTGCAACTGTGTTTGTGGGGTTGCAGTGGTGCATGTGGGGCTGCAACAGTGCATGTGGGGCCACAACAGTGCCCCTGGGGGGCTGCAGTGGTGCATGGGGGCTGCAACAGTGCATGTGGGGCCACAACAGTGCCCCTGGGGGGCTGCAGTGGTGCATGTGGGGCTGCAGTGGTGCATGTGGGGCCACAACAGTGCATGTGGGGCCACAACAGTGCCCCTGGGGGGCTGCAATGGTGCATGTGGGGCTGCAAGGGAGGATGTGGGGCTGCGATGGTGTTTGCAGGGTTGCAGTGGTGCATGCGGGGCGGCAGCGGTGCCCATGAGGGGTTGCAGCAGTGCATGTGGGGCTGCAGGGGAGGATGTGGGGCTGCAGCGGTGCTCGTGGGGTTGCAGCGGCGCATGTGAGGGTGGCAAGGGGGCATGTGGGGCTGCAGCGGTGCAGGGGGGGCTGCAACGGGATGCGCGGGGCAGCGAGGGGACACGTGGGGCTGCAATGGTGCCCATGAGGGGTTGCAAAAGTGCATGCGGGGCTGCAGCGGTGCCCACGGGGGGGTTGCAATGGTGTGTGTGGGGCTGCAACGGTGCACGTGGGGCTGTAGGGGAGCATGTGGGGCTGCAGTGGTGCCCATGAGGGGTTGCAGTGGTGCATGTGGGGCTGCAGGGGAGCACGTGGGGCTGCAGTGGTGCCCATGAGGGGTTGCAATGGTGCATGTGGGGCTGTAGGGGAGCACGTGGGGCTGCAGTGGTGCTTGTGGGGTTGCAGTGGTGCATGTGAGGGTGCAAGGGGCCACGTGGGGCTGCAGCGGTGCGTGCGGGGCTACGACGGCGCACGGGGCAGATGTTGCGTGGGGTGCGACGGTGCACGGGACGGCGACACTCTGTGGGGCAGCGACGCCCCCGAGGGGCAGCGATGCCGCGTGGGCGCCCCCCCAACCCAGGGGCCACCTCCCACGGCACCTCCCGGCCCCTGTGCCCGGCGCCCCCGCTCGCCACAGCGGGCCGGTGGGTGCCCTTGCCCCTCGCCGTGCGCCCCCTCGGGGCGGCCGTGCCCGCAGACGGCGCTGCCGAGCCCGGCCCGGCCCCGTTGGGCTCCGCCGGCCCCTTCCGAGGGGGCGGTGCTGCCGCCGGGGCCGCGCTCGCCTCCGCCGCCCCACGGGGGCCGCCCGGCTCGGCCGCCCGCCGGTGAGTGCGCCCGGGGGGCTGCGGGGGCGGTGGGGCAGGGAGGGGGGGTGTGTGTGTTTGTGTGGGGACACACACACACGACACGGGGGTCGCTCCGCCCGGGATGCTGCAGGCTGTCGGGGGGTGCCCGTCCCTCGGGGATGCAGCTCTGGGGGGTCCCGGGGTGCTGCTCCCTCGGGTGGTGGTGGGGGGGGTGTCTGTGGGGCGGGGGGGGGGGGGCGGGCAGCCGGTCCCGCAGGTGTGTCCCCGTGTCCCCTGTGCCTCCTGGCGTCGCCTGTCACCCGCCGTCCCGCCCCGCGGGGGGGCCAGGCGACACCGCCAGCCGCCGCCGCTGCCACAAAAGCATCGCTGTGCGGCGGGTGCGGAGCCGGGACCCGGCGGGGCTCCGAGGTGGGGTGCGGGGGACGGGGAAGGGGTGCGGGGGCAGAGGTGGGGGGCAGGGGGCGGGGAAGGGGTGCGGGGGACAGAGGTGGGGGGCAGGGGACAGATAAGGGGTGCACGGGATGGGGAAGGGGTGCGGCAGGCAGAGGAGGGGTGCAGGGGACAGAGAAGGGGTGGAAGGGACAGAGAAGGGGGTGCAGGGGGCAGAGAAGGGGGTTCAGGAGACAGAGGAGGGGTGCAAGAGACAGTGGTGGGGTCCAGGGGGACAGACGAGGGGTGCAAGGGACAGAGAAGGGGTTCAGGGAACAGGGGAGGAGTGAAGGGGACAAAGGAGGGGTTGAGGGGACAAAGGAGGGGTGCAGGGGACAGAGGAGGGTCCAGGAGGACAGAGGAGGGGTGCAGGGAATGGAGGTGGGGTGCAGCAGATAGAAGAGGGGCGCTGGGGACAGAGAAGGGGTGCAAGAGACAGTAGTGTGGTCCAGGGGGACAGATGAGGGGTGCAGGGGATGGAGAAGGGGTTCAGGGGACAGAGGAGGGTGCAGGGGACAGAGAAAGGGCGCAAGGGACAGATGAGGGTGCAGGGGACAGTGGTGGGGTGCAGGGACAGAGGAGGGGTGCAGGACTTCTGGGGGCCCAGGGGTCGTGCCCAGCCGGGTGTCGGGGTCCCCGGGGTGTCACCGCGCTGCCCAGGGATGCTGGGCCGGGCATGGGGAGGGGGTTTGGGGTTTCCTCCCGGCGCGGTGAAGCCCAGCCCAGGAAATTCTTCCGGGCAGCCTCTCAAGCCCCTCTTTGTGCGCTTGGGATTTTTAAAATGCCTTCCCCGGCGGTTGCGGATGGGGTGCCCGGGTCCCGCGGACACCCCGGGGCTGTGCCGGCGGGGTGGGACGGGACGGGGACGGTGGGGGACAACTGGGCAGGAAGCAGGGATGACACGTAGGGGAGGGGGCTGCCCGTCCCCATCGAAGCCAGTGGTTATTGCACTCACTGGGGGGCCATGGAGACCCCATGCCACCCCGGGGGACCCTCAGCATCCTTTTGCTGGGCTGTCATGGGGACCCCGTGCCACCCCAGGGGACCCTCAGCATCCTTTCGCTGGGGGGCCATGGGGACCCCGTGCCACGCCAGGGGACCCTCAGCACCCTGTCGCTGGGGGGCCATGGGGACCCTTGTGCCACGCCAGGGGACCCTCAGCATCCTTTTGCTGGGGGGGCTGTAGGGACCCTTGTGCCACCCTGGGGACCCTCAGCATCCTTTCGCTGGGGGGCTATGGGGACCCCGTGCCACCCCAGGGGACCCTCAGCACCCTGTCCCTGGGGGGCCATGGAGACCCTTGTGCCACCCCGGGGGACCCTCAGCACCCTGTCGCTGGGGGGCCATGGGGACCCTTGTGCCACCGCAGGGGACCCTCAGCATCCTTTTGCTGGGGGGGCTGTAGGGACCCTTGTGCCACCCTGGGGACCCTCAGCATCCTTTCGCCGCAGGGTGAAGGACTCGGGGCAGGGGGGGTGGGATGCTGGCAGCCCTGCTGCGTGTGGGGACCCCGATGAGTAGCAGGGTCCCCCCCTCGCCGGCCGCTGGCCGCCCTCGCAGCTGCGTCTTCCCCTCCAAACCCCGCTGGCTTGGCCCTGCCTTGCGTGGCCACCAGCCACCGGACTCGCTGCCAAGGCGGCACCCATTTCCACGCCTGGCACAAGGCCGCGGGGACGGGGGGGGTAACCTCGCCTGCCCCGTCCCACCGTCCCCACAGCTGGCAGTGCCCGGGACCCCCTCGTCCCCAGGGAGGGGCTCGGCAGGGGAGGAAGCCACCAGCTTTGGGGGGACCGGGGAGGCAAGAGGAAGCGGCGACGGTGGCGGCTGGCACCCTGTGATGGCGTGGGGACGTGGGTCCCCTCCCCGGAAGGAAGGCGCTGCCGGTCTCCGTCGTGCCGGGGACCCTTTGGGGTGCAGCGGGGACGGGGGGGAGCCCGGTGGCGGAGGGGGGAGAGGGCTCTCCTCTGCCTCGTCCCCTCGGCACCCCGAGGTCTCCTGACGCCGCGGCTCCCTGCCCGTCCAGAGCCGCCCGCTGCCATGCCGGTGACGGTGACCTTGGCCGGCCCGGCCCCTTGGGGCTTCCGCATCACCGGGGGAAGGGATTTCGGGAAACCCCTCACCGTGTCCAAGGTAGGAGCCCCCCCCAACCATGTGTCCCTTGGCCCCGGGGAGGGCTGCCGGGGCGGGGAGCGGATCCTGTTTACCGTCCTTGAGGGATCCTGCTCCGTGGGAACGGCCCCACGGCGGGCGACGGCGGCGCGGGGGCTCGCGACACCCCCGGGCTGGGCAGGGCCGCGACGACTTTCCGGCTCTTGTTGCCGTGGGCTTGGTGTCCCCCCACCCCCGCCCCATCGCCGGTGGCCACTGGCACTGGTTTGGCAGCTGCCGGCGGGTGGGAGCATCCCGGCAGGGTGGGATTTGGGGAGCAGCGCGGAGCTGGCGGCACCGGGCCATGTGCCGGCACCTCGTCGGCAGCGACGCAGGAGGGACGCGCGTGGGGATGCTGCGGTTAAATCCGCGTCCCTCCGGCGCGTGTGGGGCCGAGGGATGGTTGATGTGGGGGCTCAGCGCCTGCGAGAGAACACCGGGGCTTGTCCCCGTGTCCCCTTTTCTCCCCGGAGGTGACGGAGCGTGGGAAGGCGGCCGCCGGCGACCTCCGGCCGGGGGACATCATCGTCGCCATCAACGGGGAGAGCGCGGCCGAGATGCTCAACGTGGAGGCGCAGAATAAGATCAAGCAGAGCCCCGGGGAGCTCCGGCTGGAGGTGGAGAGGTGGGGGCTGTGACGGGGTTGGGGCCGGGGGGGACACACGCATGTCAGCCTGGACTGCTGTGTCCCCAGCCCCGTGGAAGGGAGGTCCCCGCGTGGGCTGGGGTCCCCAACCGCGTCTGCGGGGGGGGTTGTTTTTTCCCCCTCCGGCCACTCTCGGGGCCGCGCCATCCCCGCGGGAGCCTGTCCCGGCTCTGTAATTAAAAGAGTCAGGCGGTAACGAAGCCAAGCAGCCCTGGCAGCCGTTACCTGGCCAACTGGTCCCAGCTGGGGGCCTGGGGCTGCTCCCTTTGCGGGGACGGGGGGGCGCAGGGGAATGGCCGCGCCATGCCACGGGGGCTGCGTGCTCCTGGGGCAGATGGAGGACACCCCCCCCCAAACCCTCTCCCTCGGTCCCCAGGTCCCCGGTGTCACCTCCCAGCCACGCCAACGGGGACACCTCACCGGAGAGGCTGGCCGCACGCTTCCAGGTGAGCCCCCGCCAGCCCCCCCCTCCACGCTCCCCCCGGACCCCCAACCCGGGGCTGATTCCAGCTGATTCCATCTCCCTCCCCTCCCCAGGACACGCTGCGGAGGCAGGAGGAGAACGGGGGGGCCCCGAGACCCTCCTACCCCAGCCCGGCGTCCCGCAGCCCCCTGCCCCACAGCAGCAGGTAAGGCTGGACCCGGGCCGCGTGTGGGGCTTGGCGGGGGGGTGGGCAGGGGTCCGGGCAGGGCCGAGGACTCTCCTGATGGCTCCGTTCTCGCCCCCCAGCTCACAGCCCCCGGAGGAGGATTTCGCCCATCCCGGCCTCCACCAGGTGAGCGGGGAGCTGGGGGGCGCCGAGCGGGGCCAGGCTGGGGGGGACGACATCAGCCTTTGCAGCCCCACACCGTCGCCCTTTGCAGCCCCATAGCATCGCCTTTCGCAGCCCCACACCTTTACCTTTTGCACCCCAAAACTTCACCCTTTGCAACCCCAGACATCACCCTTTGCAGCCCCATAGCATCGCCCTTCACGGCCCCACACCTTTATCCTTTGCAGCCCCACACCATCACCCTTTGCAGCCCCATAGCATTGCCCTTTGCACCCCCAAACCATCGCCCTTCGCAGCCCCACACCTTTGCCCTTTGCAGCCCCACACCATCACCCTTTGCAGCCCCACACCTTTACCCTTTGCGGCCCCACACCATCACCCTTTGCAGCCCCACACCTTTACCCTTTGCGGTCCCATAGCATCACCCTTTGCAGCCCCACACCTTTACCCTTTGCGGCCCCACACCATCACCCTTTGCAGCCCCACACCTTTACCCTGTGCGGCCCCATAGCATCACCCTTTGCAGCCCCAGACATCGCCCTTTGCAGCCCCACACCTTTACCCTTTGCAGCCCCAAAACTTCACCCTTTGCAGCCCCACACCTTTACCCTTTGCAGCCCCATAGCATCACCCTTTGCAGCCCCACACCTTTACCCTTTGCGGCCCCACACCATCACCCTTTGCAGCCCCACACCTTTACCCTTTGCGGCCCCATAGCATCACCCTTTGCAACCCCAGGCATCGCCCTTTGCAGCCCCACACCACCACCTTTTGCCACCCCAAACCATCCCCTCTTCCAGCCCAGCACCATCCCCCTTTTGCAGCCCCATGGCCACCTTATCGCCCAGCCCCGCTCTGCCTCGGGGACCGCGTCAGCCGTGCCACCGGTGCCACCGGCCACCTCCCCGCCGCGCTGGCAGCCCCCCCGGGGCCTGGCGGGCACCGTCACACCTGCCCGGGGATGTTTTCCTCGCTCCTACCCGGCACCTTTTGGCAACGGCGCCAGCCGGGGGAGCCCAAACCAGTTTGGGGAGGCCCGTCCCTGCTCCCACAAGCCCGGGGGACTGGGGCGTTGGCAGGGCAGGGACCCGCAGCCTGGCGCACCCCCGGCGGCTGTGGGATGCCCGGGGAGCGGGGCCGGGATGCTCGGAAGGGCCGGGATGCCGCCCAGACCGGTCCCGGGATGCCCGCGGCCGCCCCAATCCCTCCCCGCCGCGGTTTTTGGGCGGCTGCTGAGCCCCGCGGGGCAGCCACTGGCTCCGGGGTTGGCGTCTCCCTCTTCTCCTCCCTCCCCGCTTGCTTTTTTTCCTTGTTTTTCAAGCCCAAATCGGGAAGCGCGGTGGCCCCGAACGCCGCCCTTCCCAGCTGCCTTTGGCCGCGGCCCCGGCCGCCCCTTGGCTCCTCCGGCCGCTCGCTCCCTCCTTCCTCCCCCAGCTCCTTGTTTGCTTTGGTGCTGGCCCCGGAGGGTCCCTCCCTGCCCCAGAGACCCCCATCTGTGGGTCTGGGGCTGCGCAGGATGCGCTGCCCTGAAACCCCCCCATTGCCCGAAGGGGCGGCGAGGGGAAGGGCTTGTCCTCGGACCCCGGTTTTTGTCGCATCCCAGGGCGGGTTGGCGGTGGTGGGGACACGTCTCCGCCACCAGCGGCTCATTTTAGGGTGTCCCTCGCCTGTTTGTGACCCCCCGCAGAGCCCTGGTGGCTGCCCCTCTCCCTCTCCGCCGGGGTCCGGGAAGGGGCTCCTTGTCCCTCGTCCCTTGTCCCCGGGCTCCTGCCAGGGTTTCCATCTGCGTGGCGGCCGCTGCTGGGAACATCGGCTTCCACTTAGCCGGGGTTTCGCCTTTCCTGCCTCGCCGGGGCCGCTAAGCAGGAGCAGATGCCGGGGATGGGGACGGATGCAGGCGTGGGGAGCAGTGGGGGTGCTGGCCCTGCTTCCCCCCGCCCCCCCCCTCCCCGGAATCCTGCTGGCCCTGGGAGGGGAGGAGGAGCAGCCATGGAGCATCCCTGCATCCCTCCCGGGGAGCACCCATCCCTCCGGGGACCCCGCTTGGAAAAAGCCCCCCGGGGCCACGTCCGGGTGTCGTCCCCCCCAGGAGGAGAGGGGGGGGTTTGCTCTGCCTGGGGAGGTGCCACCCTCGCCCCCGGGGCTTGGGATGTGCCGGGGGGGGGGGCCGCTGCAGCCCCCCGCACCCCCCTCGCCGGGGCCCCCAGCTCCTTTTTTCCCCCCCGCCAGGAGCGAGGAGGCCTGAGCCACCACAGCAGCCCCCCGGGGGCCATCCTGCCTCCACCCCCCTGCCCCCCCTCGCCGGGGCTGGGGACCCCCCCAGAGCCCTGGGAGACACTCAGGGGGCGACGCCGCTCCTCTTCGCCCTCTCCCAGCCCCTTCAACAGGTACGGAGCGGGCTCGGGGTCATGCTGGCGGGGGCGATGGGGGGGGAACATGGACGTGGGGAAGCCCCCAGCCCCACGCGCCCTTCCCGGCGTGGCAGCTCCGCACCCAAGGGTGCGCGTCGGGTGCTGGAACCCGTGCGAAGAGTTAAGGCAGGAGACGTGGGAGGGCCGGGCAGGCTGGGGCAGCTCCCCCGGGGTGGAGGGAGCAGGCGGTGGGGTGCAGCCCGACGGACCCAGGCGTCCGGGTGCTGGGACGCCCACCCCCCCCCCCACCACCACCACCACCACCCCCCCCATCAAAAAAACCACCCCCCACCCACCCCACCCCCCCACCTTTCTCCATTTTCGCACACACACTTTGGGGCGCAGCCTGGGATCGGAGCCGGCCATGCGGCGCTTGGAAGAGGATTCGGAGGTCTACAAGATGCTGCAGGAGAAGCGGGAGCTGCGGGCGGCCCCCCGGCAATCCAGCACCTTCCGCCTGCTGCAGGAGGCTCTGGAGGACGAGGGTGGAGGTGAAAGGGGGTATGAGGGAAGCTGGGGGGGGGGTGGTTATGGGCGGGGGGGGGGGGTGTCCGGACAGGGCGGGTGGCAGGATTCTGATGGCCTCGTCTCCCCACAGCTGGCCCCACGGCCCCTTTCCCCAGCCGGCTCTCGCCCAGCGCCCGCAAGCCCGTGGCCGGCGTCCAGAAGCTGCACGTCTGCGAGAAATGCGGCAGCGCCATCGCGTGAGTGGGGCTGGGGGCCGTGGGGGGGAGTCCTGTGTCAGGATCTGTCCCTGCCATCGTGTGAGTGGGGCTGGGGGACATGGGGGGGGACATCCCATGTCAGGATCTGTCCCTGCCATCGCATGAGTGGGGCTGGGGGACGTGGGGGGGGTCCTGTGTCAGGATCTGTGTCTGCCATCGCATGAGTGGGGCTGGGGGACGTGGGGGGGTCCTGTGTCAGGATCCGTCCCTGCCATTGCCTGAGTGGGGCTGGGGGATGTGGGGGGGGTGTCCCATGTCAGGATCTGTCCCTGCCATCGCGTGAGTGGTGCTGGGAGCTGGGGGGGGATCCTTAGGCAGGATCTGTCCCTGCCATCGCATGAGTGGGGCTTGGGGGGGATGACCCTGGGCAGGATCCGTCCCTGCCATCGCATGAGTGGGGCTGGGGGACGTGGGGGGGTCCCATGTCAGGATCTGTCCCTGCCATTGCCTGAGTGGGGCTGGGGGATGTGGGGGGGGTCCTGTGTAAGGATCTGTCCCTGCCATCGCCTGAGTGGGGCTGGGGGACGTGGAGGGGGTCCTGTGTCAGGATCTGTCCCTGCCGTCGCATGAGTGGGGCTGGGGGCCGTGAGGGGGTGCCCCTGGGCAGGATCCGTCCCTGCCATCGTTCCCAGCAGGGCCAAAATGGGGCTGATCCTTTGAGGGGGGGGTGGGATGACGACTTGGGGAGCCCCACTGATGCCGTCCTCGTCCCCCCCCCCCCCAAGGACGCAGGCGGTGCGGATCCAGGAGGGCCGGTACCGGCACCCGTCCTGCTACGCCTGCGCCGACTGCGGCCTCAACCTGAAGATGCGGGGTCACTTCTGGGCGGGCGACGAGCTCTACTGCGAGAAGCACGCCCGCCTGCGCTACCAGGGGGGGCCGGGGGGGGCCAACCCCCCCACTGTTTCCCCCCACTCCTGAGCCCCAAGCACCGGTACGGTGCGATGGGGAGCTCACCGCCTGCATCCCCCCGCTGTGTCCCGGGGAGCAGCGTGCACCCCGTTGTCCGTGTCCCACCCCCCCGCAACAACGCCCCACTGCTTTGGTGGAGTCCGGGTCTGCCTTGGGGGGGGTGTTGGGGCATCACCGGGTTGTGGATGGCCGGGGGGGATGGTGGGGGTGGCGGGGGGGGGGGGGGAAGGATGCGCTGCTGCTGCCCGCCTTTGCCCTTGCTTGTGGGAGCGTGTGTGATGAGCTGGGTTGGTTCTCAGCCTGGGCTGCAGCTGCTGCACGCACCCGGGGACACAGCAGGGACATGGTGGCGGCGGGGACACGGGGACACACACACACACACACACACACACACGACACAGCTTGAGCACTTAGGTACCGGAGAGGGGGGGGGCTGGCACCGCTTTGTACACAGACTGCAAAGGGCTTCTCCGTGATATTAAACCAGATCTCTATATAAATATAATATATATTTGCTCCACTCCCGTGTCTGGTCTGTGCTGGGGGGGGGGGGGGCGGCGGGGAGCGCAGGCAGACCCCAGACCCCTCCTGCCTGCACCCCGGGGGGTTTGGTTTCCAGGGTTTGGCCCAGGCTCCGTGGCACGGTGGCAGGGCTCGGTGCTCCCCGCTCCCGGGAAGGTGAGGGTTCCCCGCGGGGCCGGAGTGTCACCTCCCTGCGCCGGGCGTCCCCGGGAGGTGTCAGGGGTTTATTGCGGGGCTGGTGGCCGGGGCCTTTGTCCCCGGTGAGGCCCAGGTAGGCTCTTATCGCTGCTCTCCACCCCGCGTGCGTGTGCGCACGGAGATGGGCTTCCCTCTTATCTGCGCTTCCCTGTTATCGGCAGCGCCTCACCCAGCCGGGGGGGGGACAACCAGCCCCCTCCCGTGTCCCCAAGCAGTGGGGACAGACAGCAGACCCCTCCCTTCCAGTGTGGGGGACAACCAGCCCCTTCCCCGTGTCCCCCGGACAGTGGGGACAGCCAGCAGCCCCCCACCAGTCTGGGGACAACCAGACCCTTCCCGTGTCCTCCGGACAGTGGGGACAGCCAGCAGCCCCCCACCAGTCTGGGGACAACCAGACCCTTCCCGTGTCCCCCGGACAGTGGGGACACCAGTACCCCCCCTCCCCTCCAGTGTGGGGACAACCAGCCCCTTCCTTTGTCCCCAACCAGCGGGGACAGCCAACAGCCCCCCTCCCCTCCAGTGTGGGGGACAACCAGACCCTTCCCCGTGTCCCCAGGACAGTGGGGACACCAGCAGCCCCCCTCCGGTCTGGGGACAATCAGCTCCCCTCCCCTCCAGTGTGGGGGACAACCAGCCCCTTCCCCGTGTCCCCCGGACAGTGGGGACAGCCAACAGCCCCCCAACAGTCTGGGGACAACCAGACCCTTCCCGTGTCCCCTGGACAGTGGGGACACCAGTACCCCCCCTCCCCTCCAGTGTGGGGACAACCAGCCCCTTCCTTTGTCCCCAACCAGTGGGGACAGCTAACAGCCCCCCTCCCCTCCAGTGTGGGGGACAACCAGACCCTTCCCCGTGTCCCCAGGACAGTGGGGACACCAGCAGCCCCCCTCCGGTCTGGGGACAATCAGCTCCCCTCCCCTCCAGTGTGGGGGACAACCAGCCCCTTCCCCGTGTCCCCCGGACAGTGGGGACAGCCAACAGCCCCCCACCAGTCTGGGGACAACCAGACCCTTCCCGTGTCCCCCGGACAGTGGGGACACCAGTACCCCCCCCTCCCCTCCAGTGTGGGGACAACCAGCCCCTTCCTTTGTCCCCAACCAGTGGGGACAGCCAACAGCCCCCCTCCCCTCCAGTCTGGGGGACAACCAGCCCCTTCCCGTGTCCCCAAGCAGTGGGGACACCAGCAACCCCCCTCCCCTCGCTGCCAGCCCTCATCAGGGTGACTCCTTTGTGTCCGCCCCCCCCCCCCCCCCCCCCAGTCTGTGCTTAGGGTGCACTGTAGCCCCCCCCCCCCCCCCCCAATCATGCACCCCTGGGCTCAGCCGAGCTCCCATCACCGAATTCCCGCAGACCCCCCCCACAAGGAGGGATCAGCCCCGGGCCCTTTGTGGGTCTCACCGGTTGGGGGGGGTCCCCACCGGGTCCCATGCAGGCGTGGAGGGGGGGGGCAGGCAGGCTCAGCCCCACGCCTGCACCCCTCAATGCTATTAGAGCTTTAATTAAGCATCCCCGGGGGGCGGGGGGGGGGGGATGGAGGGGGTCCTGCCCTCGCCACCGGCGTGTGCTTGGGGAAAAGAGGAATAAACGCTTCTGCCTCGGGGAGGGGGGAGGGCCTAGACACCCCCCCCCCCAACCCTTAGTAGCACAGCCCCGGGCCGGAGCTGGGGGCAAAGGTGCTGCCCGGGCAGGGGGCGTCTCCCCCTGGCCCCTCCCCGCCCCACAGCCCTGCCCCATAAAAGCGGCGGAGAAGCCGCCGGCCGCCCCCCAGGGCGGCCCCCTCCGCCTTCCCCGCTCCTCCCGCTGCGTCCTGCCCGGTCCCCCCCCCCACCCCGTCCCCGGACCCCCCGGTCCCCCCCTGCCCGGGGATGCTGCGCCGCCGCGGAACCTTCAGCCTGGAGCCCCTCCGCGGTGAGTCGGGGGCCCCCGGGGCTATGGGGGACCCCCGCGCAGCTGGGGGGGGTCCTCTGGGATGGACGTTGGGGGAGGGGTCCCCAGCGGGGAGGGGACCTGCGGGTCCCTGGTGCCCCCAGTTAATGCTGTTTGTGCTAGAGGGGGGGTCTCTGGGCGTCCCTGGACCCCGAGTTCGTGCTGGAGGGGATGCTCAGGGATCCCTGGGTTGGGGTGTCTGTGCTGGAGGGGGGGCCTGGGGGTCCCTGGAACCCCCCCAGTTAGTGCTGTCTGTGCTGGAGGGGGACCCTGAGGGTCCCTGGAACCCCCCCAGTTAGTGCTGTCTGTTGGAGGGGGGGCCTAGGGGACCCTGACACCGCCCCAGTTAGTGCTGTTCGTGTTGGAGGGGGGGACCTGGGAGTCCCTGGCACCCCCCAGTTAGTGCTGTTCATGCTGGAGGGGGGACCTGGGCGTCCCTGGTGCCTCCCAGTTAGTGCTGTCTGTGCTGGAGGGGGGACCTGAGGGTCCCTGGCACTCCCCGTTTGTGGTATCTGTGCTGAAGGGGGTCTCTGGGGGGTCCCTGGACCCCTAACTTGTGCCCCCCCCCCCCCCCCGGCTGGGAGGGCCCCAGGGCGCCATCTGTGTTGTGAATTCAAACCAGGTTTTGCCTCCCAGTGCTTGGGCTGATGGGCCTGTGCCTGCACCGGGGTCCGGCCCGCTGGGTCCCCGCGGAACAGGGGGGTCCCAGAAACCCCCAGCCCACCTCTACGTGCCCCCCCCGCCCCCAGCTCAGGCTCTGCTGGGAACCCTCCAGCAGCAAAACCTGGGAGCTACTGGGGGGGTCTGAGCTGGAGCTGCGGACGCAGGGGGACCCCCCCCCCAGCACGGCCACGGTGGGAGGTTTGAGCTCTCCTGGCGATGGGGAACCCCCCCGCGCTGAGTTTCCAAGCCCGTGGCGGTGGGTCAAGCCGTGGCCGGGAGGAAAGCGGCCCCCCCGGCACGTGGGTCCGCCCGGCGCAGCCCCAGCAGCCGGTGGAAATTCGGTGTGTGGGAGCGTGGCTGCCGGCTGTGCCGGGGCGTGGGGGCCCCCCCACGGCATTGCTGGCATTCATGCGGCTGCTCAACGGCCGGATTGTCCCCCGGCCGCTCGTGACATCCCGGTACCGGCTCCCGCGCCATGGCGGGCACCGGCCTGGCCAGCCCATGAGGGATGCGGGATGCGCGGTGAGCGGCTCCGGTCTCGGCGAAAGCAGGGGGGGCTGGAATTTGGGACCACCGGGGACCCCATGCCGGGGAATTCGGTCCAAGGCGGAGCCCTGAGCGGCGTTTCCCAAAAAAAGCGGTGGGATTCATCCGGCACCCTGCAGCTTCCCCGTGCCCAAATAACCCTCTCGCCTTCCCGGTTTTGGGGTGGGAAGGGAGCCCTTAACCACCGGCCCAGCCAGTAGCACCGATCCCGAATCCTGAAAGGAAACCAGTTGGGAACCAGTCCTGTAATGAGGTGCCTCTGGATGCAGGGCCCGTCGCCGGCTGGGGGTGGCTATAAAAGGGAGCGCCGGGACGCGCGCCCGGCAGTCGGCTTCGGCTCTCGGCGATGTGGGGGGGCTCCCGCGCCGTCTGGAAGAGGAGGTTCAGCTGCTGTGAGTGCGGGGGGGGAGGAGGGGGGGCGAAGCCCAAGCCCCCCAGCAGGGGTTTGCCGGGGGGAGGGGGTGGGCGGCTCTGCACCCCGATTTGAGAGCCGGGAGGGTGCCAAGCGTTGCTCCCCGCCACCCCGAGCCCTCTGCCGTGGTGTGGCTGGGAAGGGAGGTGGGTGCCCGAGACCCCCCGCCGCCGCCGCGCCGGCGATCCCACCCCGAGCTGCAGGGTGGTGGCATCCTGGCCGGCGATGTCCCCCACGCTGCGGGGACCAGCACGAGGAGCCGGTGGTCCCTGGAACCCCATCCTGCAGTAGGGGAAGGATGGACCCCATGGCCGGGCTGTGTCCTGCGGAGTCGGGGTGCGGGGTGGCGGCCCCCGGCCAGGTTGGGGGGACGATGGTGGGTGCTGCACCGGCAGCTCAGCAGCGCGGGGAGGGAGGAGGGAGGATGGGGCTGGGCCGGGGGGGGACGGACACACACGTGCTTCTGGGGAGCAGCGACAAGACGCTGCCGTCGTACGAGCATCCCCGACACAGGGCAGCACTGCGAGGACCCTCCGGAGAGGGGTCCCCAGGTTGGGAGCCGGGGGGGGGTGGGCTGTAACTCCGCACGGCAGCTGGGAGAGCGGCCTCGGGAGCCGCTGTGGGGCAGCTTGGGGGGCTGGGGGGGTCACGCCTGGGCGTGCCTCCCCCTGGGGACCCCCCCGTCCGATGCTACCCTCGCCCCGCAGATGGTCCCTGGGAGACGGCGGAGAGCTGCGTGGTGCGCACCTCCGCCAGCGTCTACCGCCGGCTGCAGGAGAGCCCCCGCCAGCCCCCGGGGGGGATGAGCGCCTGGGGCGCCCCCCCAC
This sequence comes from Rissa tridactyla, assembly GCF_028500815.1. Lineage (NCBI taxonomy): Eukaryota > Metazoa > Chordata > Aves > Charadriiformes > Laridae > Rissa > Rissa tridactyla. The sequence continues at coordinate 5,796,437 of NC_071485.1, forward strand.
CGCCACCCCTCTCCCCACGCAGCCCCCCGGCGAGCGGGCGGCTCCTCAAGTCGGAGTCGGAGGATTCCGGGGTGGAAATGGCCAGCAACGAGCACTCCCCTTCCACCCCGCTGGGCTCCGAGAGCAGCTTCTCCCTCGACGGCATCCCACCGGAGAAGAAACCCCCCGGAGAGGAACCGGGTACCCCCAGGCCCCCCCGCAGCCGTTCGGCCAGCAAGAAGCTGGCGCAGGCAGCGCAGCGGAGCAGGAGGCAGCGGGGGGGGCCGGGGCGCTGCCTGCGACAGCTGGGTCACCGCAGCGCCAGCGCGGCCGAGCTGCGGGTGCCGCCGGCGAGGGACCCCCGGGAACCCGAGGAACCCGGCGCCGAGGACCCCGAGGGAGCGGTGGGTGCCCGGAGGGAGAGGGGGCTACAACTCGGGGAGGGGGGTCAGCCACCAGATCTTGACACACCACACATCCCCCCCAACTTGCCCGCAGGCTGTGGCGGAGGCGATGGTGCCGGGGCAGGGGTTGCGGTACCTGGAGCACGTCTGCCAGATGCTGGAGCGCCTGGCCCGGCTGCAGCAGGACAACCGGCTCCTCCGGCAGCAGGCGGCCGATGCCCAGCGCACCCGCCCTGAGGCCACGGTGAGGGCCGGGAGGATGTTGGGGTGCAGGGATTTTGGGAAGGGGAGGGGGGGGGATGCTGGGGTGGGGGGGGGTGGGGGGCGGTTTCCCAGCTCACACCCTGCCTCTCCGCACCCACAGCCCACCCGGGAGCCCCCGGCCGCGTGGAGGGGGGAGCGATTCCGGCCGCGCTCTTGCTCGGACAGCCAGGCACCAGGTGAGCAGGGTGGGATACAAGGATGGGGGGGCGGCTGCGTGCAGCCAGACACCCCCCCCCCCCAATATCAGCTTTGTGTATGTCCCCCCCCCCCTCCTTTTCCCCACGCAGCCCTTGACCCCGGGCCGTGCCGGAGGACGTGGGGGTACTCAGCCAGCTCCCCCAGCCTGCTGGACCCCTCCGAAAACGGGGCGAGCGCCCCGACGCCGGACAAGGTAGGGACCGGGGGGGTGGCGGGGACATGCGGGAGGGGGTGTCCCGCAGGTGTCCCCCCCCCCGTCCCCGTCACTCTCTGACGGTGACCTCTTGCCCCTCCCCGGCAGGACGGGCGCTCGCACTGGGGCCGGGTGAAGGTGCTGCTCACCCGCCTGACCCGCCGCTCGCTGCGGGGGGGACGCTGCAGGTAGGGCCGGGGTGGGGGTCCCGCCCGCCGCCCCCGCACGGAGGAGCTGCGCCGCACCTATTGCGTCACACCCCCACCGGATGACGTCACGCCCACCCGGGGCCGGTCCCCGGCCCGGCGCTCCCCCCGCTCCCCCGCACCTTTTCCCTCCCTCACCGCCCCCCCCCCCACAATAAAGCCTTTTCACTGCCAAAAAGGCGTCTCTTTGTGAGGTGATGTGCTTGTGGCGCCGTGACGTCACTCTCCACCCGTCGTGACGTCACGGGGACGCGTCACTTCCGACGGTTTCCCCACCCCTTTTGTCCGGCCCCGTTCCCACCGCCCAGTTCAAGCGGCTGCCGACCCCCCCTCCATCCCCCGGATCCCCCCCCCACCCGCCCAGGTCAGCTCGGGGGGGTCCTGCTGTCTCCGGGGGCGGGGGGGTAAAGCTTGTCGTGTCGTCCCGTCCTCCCCCGAACCCCCCGCTGAGCCGCAGGTGGGTGGGGAGGGGGCGCCGGGGGGGTCCCCGCTGGGGGTGGTGGTGGGGTGGGGGTGGGATGCTGCGGGTGGCATCGCCGATGGGGGAGAGGGTGGTCTTCCTCGAGGGGGGGTGGTCGCCAGCCTGCAGGAGCGTTGGGGGCGGTGGATGAGGAGGTTTTCTTCCAGCTCAGGTGAGGGGGGGGGGGGGGGGGGGGGGGGGGGATGCTCCGGCGCGGTGTTTTGGTGCTGATGGAGCCCCTCACCGTGCCGTCGGGGCTGCGTGGGGCAGGGCCGGGTACCGCCGGTGGGCAAGATGCCGGGGAGAGCCGCCTGCAGCTCCGTTGACTCTCTCCAACCAGGTATCCCCGTTACCCCCTCCATCCCCCCCCCCCCCCCCCACCCCTTCCCTGGGGAATTTCCTACCCTGACTTGGTTTTTTTCCTTCCCAGCAGCTCATCCCCGAGCCCCCCCCTGCCCGGCACCGCTCCCACCTGTCCCGTCCCTGGGGAGCAGCGGAGCATCCCCGGAGCCCGGCCCCAGCATCCTGCATCCCGCCGCTCCTTCCCTGGAAAGGTGAGTGCTCGTCCTTGAGGCGGGGGCCGGATGCGGTCAGCGGAGGGTTGGGGGGGCAGTGTGGGGTGGTGTCTCCGGCAGCGACCCCAGGGAAGGCTGGATGAGAGCGGGATGACGGGATGCTGTGGGTGTTGAGGGTTTTCTGGAGCAGGCTCGCTCCTGGGTGATACCACGGGGGTCTTACGATCCTTAGTCCCCCCTCCCCAGCAGTGAACCTCTTCCCATCGCCCCCGTCCCCCGCCGGAGCCACCTGGGGAGAATCCCGGGGCGAGGACCGAAGGGCAGGAGCGGCTCGGGCAGATGGCAGCGACGGGGATGTGCGTCCCTGCTGTGGGGTGGGCACCCAGGCAGCCCCCTCCCCTGCTGCCCTGCTCCGCTCTAAACACTCACCTGGGCTTTTTGGAGCTCTAAACGCTCACCTGGGCCAGACCTTAAGTCATGGGGCCCTTCTCTGCTGGCTGCTCTGGCCGCGTAGGGATTTTTTGGGGGGGATATTTGTGGTCAGAGAGGATACCTCTGGTTTTTGTAAGTCTTGTGGCACCAGCTCTGCGCTCCCACACCGCCTGCGTGGAGACGGCTTTCGGGGGAGCCCGAATGCCCTCAGCGTGGTTCTCTGCCTCCAGCTCCTTCTGCGACGCCGGGGAGATGCTACGGCAGCACGCGGCTGCCCGGTGGCTTCTACCACCTCCACCTGGGCACCCTCCCCGTCGCCGGCGGTACCCCAGCTGCATCCTGGTGACCCCGAGGAGGAGGATGCTGAGGCCGCTCCGGATGATGCCGATTCTGCTTCCAGGGCCCAGGTGAGGAGGAAGGAGGTCTGCTCGTGGCACAGGGGCCCGTGGCTCTATCGCCCAGGAGGTGGCCCCGGTGGCCCTGGGTCACCTGGAGCACGGGAAGGCTCCCGAGCGAGCACCCAACAAAGCAAATTGAGGCGTGGACCCAGGCGTGTGCTGGAGTTGGCAGTCCTGGCAAGGGTTAAATCACCCAGTTTTGGGTGATACCACCCTTAGGTTTGGTGGTACGCTGTCACCTGGTTGTGGGATGGCATCTGCAAAACCTGCCCGTGTCCCCTGGCAGGGGGGGATCTTCTCCCCAAGGGGGACGGGGGCTTTGGGGAGGAAGGGGGACAGTTGGGATGCTGCCGTGCGAGCGGGTTCACCGCCTGTCTCTGCCTAGTCCCTGCCGGGGAGGAAAGAGGGCGAAGCCATGCTGGAACGGCCCCCGCCATGGGATGGCCCCATCCTGACGCTGACCCCCCCCCGCCCCCGGTCCTGGTGTGCAGGGCACGGGCTGGGCTGGACCTGAGGGGCTGCACGGAGTGGTGAGTGCCACCAGCTCGGGCATCTCCGAGCGTCGTCGTCGTCCCTTCCGTCTGCTTGTCGGAGGTCCGCGTGCCGACGTGCTTCGCCCCGTAGCGCTTCAGGAGCCGAGGCCGAGAGCACGCCGCATCGTAGAGTTCATTTTCCCTTTCTGCGAGCTCTCCCCTATTAACGTTGGGATCTTGTGGGCGGGAGGAGAAACCGGTAATTATCCGCTTTTCCTACAGGAGACGGAGTCCTCCCCGGTGCGGGGAGCGCGGCATGCGTCCCCGCCGGCGTGCAGAGCCGGCCCTGGCAAAGGGCTGCTCCTTCGGGAGCAGGTTTCCGGATGGGAGCAGAGGTTTTCACCGCCGGGAACACAACTTTCCATGGGCGAAATCCCCCTCTGGAGCGCAGGGACGGCAGGAGGAGCCGAGGGCACAGAGCTGGGAGCCGGCCTCGGCTGAGCATCTCTGGGGATGCAGGACGGGAGGATGCGCTGGATGCAGGGATGCTGGGGATGAGGTGACAGGGGAGGGCTGGCAGCCCCACGGGGGGGTGACACAGCCACGCAGGCGAAGCCACAAGGGAAGCAAGGCGGATTGAGGAGAGCCCAGGCGGGGTTTAATCCGGCAGCGAGGAGTGTGGCACCTCTGTGCCATCCAAGAGGCAGCTGCACACACACACCCCCCCCCAGGGCACTGCAGACCCCCCCTGCGGGGCTGTCACAGCCCTTTGCCCGCTCGGGAGATGTCACAGGCTCTGCCAGGGCTCAGGTCCCCACGCGTCACCTGTGGAAGAGCATCGCCCTCGCTGGGGCGCACGGGCTCGGCTCCTTGCATGACAGTTATATATATATATATATATATAAAAAAAATATATGTATATATAGCATCCCTGCTCCGGGTAACCGTGGCAACTGGTTTTTATTTTCCTGAAGCCCGGCCTGGCGTGTGATGTGGTTGGGAAGGAAGGGCCGAGGGGAGATGAAGTTCTCCGCGCCGGGTGCTGGGGGAGGAGGTTTGGCTGGGTCCCAGCGGTACGGGGGCCGGGGATGCTCTGGGGCTGGGGCCTCACTGGGGACCGTCACCAGCCTTTCTGTGCCCTGTCAGGGCTCTGATCCCATCCCCGTCATTCCTGCCGTCGCAGCCTCCCTGCCGGCAGCGGGAAGGTTTTATGGGGGTCCCGCTCCCTGCTTTCTGCTGGGCTTCCCGGGGCACCCCCGACCGCCGTTCCCCACCGTGCCGCAGGGTCTGGTTTGCCGAATTTGGGTACCGGCGGGAGGTGGTGGTGGTGGTTTTCCTCCCTTTCCTCCTTTCCCCGGAGGAGTGGGAAGCCTCGTGCCAGCCCAAGGCGGAGAAGGACCTCCATTGCCCCCGTCGCGGAGGAGAAGCCGGCGACGGTGAGGCTTCGCCGTGATGCCAGGTGTCCCAAAAGGTGGTTTCATTTCTGCGGGTGCGTGGACAGAGCTGTGTTTTGGAGGAGGCGAGGTCCCGCTCTGGGTGACATCTCCCAGCACTTTCTCTTCCCGCTCCCACCTAAACAGGGCGGTTTTTAGCAGGAGATGGAGACCCCCCCGGGCAGCAAGCGGCACCACCGAGCTACTGCTGGAGCCCAGGACACCGGGGGCAAGACTGCCTGCTCCATCACCCCGCTCTTCGCCCTGCTGGAGGCGGTGGGAGAAGCTCTCCTCCAAGGTAGGCTCGGCACGGCACGGGCAGGCAGGTCCCCTGCGTCCCTCTCCCTCCCCGAAGAGGCCGAGGTGGGGGCTGAGCTCTTCCAAGAGATGCTGCAGCGGGATTTTGGCCTTGCCGGAGAAGGAAGAGCCACCGGAGCCCAGGAGCCTGGAGCCAAGGGCTCTTTGGTGGGCGCAGGGATGATGGGGGTGTGGTGGAGCCCCCCGCGCTGCTGGAGATCGTGCGGTGGGTGACGAGTCGTTCTTGTTCCAGGAAACCTCCGGTCTCCCACAGCGTCACGGCGCCCAACCTGGGGAAGCCGCTGGGGAAAGCGGAGCAGCCGACTCCACCCGGAGAGCAAAATCCACCCGCTGGAGGTCAGGCTGGGTAAGGCGGGGTGAGATGTGGTGGGACGAGGGGTCTCCTCTTTGTGAGCTGCTGGTCACCCCCTCTCCTCTCTTCACAGACTCCCAAAGTGGCCGGGGTGGGAAGGGACCTCTGGAGATCCCCCCGTCCAACCCCCGGCCAGAGCAGGGTCACCCAGAGCAGGTGGCACAGGGACGCCTCCAGGCGGGTTTGGGATGTCTCCAGAGATGGAGACTCCCCCACCTCTCTGGGCAGCCTGTGCCAGGGCTCTGCCACCCTCACAGCAAAGAAGTTCCTCCTCGTCTTGAGATGGAACTTCCCATGGTCACGTTTGTGCCCGTTACCCCTTGTCCCGTCCCCGGGCACCACTGAGAAGAGCCTGGCCCCATCCTCCTGACACCCCCCTTGAAGTATTGATCAGCGTTGATAAGATCCACCCCCCCGTGGAATAATTACTAACATGACCAAAAATACAGCGTTGTTCACGCATTAAGGAAAGGTATGAAATCCAGAAGTTTCTAGGGTAGAATACAGCCGCAGTGGCAGGCGAGGAATCCACGCGTCTGCGGGTCCCCATCCAGCAGATGCGGGAACGGGATGGCCCTGTGGAACCGATAAGCTGCGTACTTCCTACCCTGAGCCAACGGTCTGCCGGCTTTTGACGAAACGCTGGCCTTCGTGCGAACTTTGCTCCTTTTCATGTCATTACAGCAGCAAAACGCACCTCCATCCCGAAGGCTGCCCGCCTCCACGGTGCGACCGCCCCTCCTCGAGCCTGCGCCCTGAATTTGTCGTAAACTCTACCCTGTAAATGTGAGGCGAGAGGATTTTACGCCGCTCGTAATAAAGGTATTTATGACTTAGAGTCACTCGAAGTCCACCTTGAAGGTAAAAAAAAATAGTATAAAAATAGCCCAAGAAAGGGGGGGCGACATGAGGGAAGATGCCATCGTGAACGCGTCAAGGAGGACTCCGTCACCGACCGCCTTTGACTCCCGGGACCAGGCGAGGGGCTGAGCCTTAGGGACGCCTTTGGGTAAGACTTGGACTATACCGAGCGCTTCCTCGGGAAACTTTGAAATCTCTCTAGAGGGTCTTTTTCCTATGTGTGTAGCCGGGCTGTATTGTTCATAACTCCGTCGCGCGTTTTGTATAATGAGCCGCCGCTTTGATTTGCACGTGCTTTGCAGACAGTGTATTTCTCACCGGCGACCCGTAAGAACCTATATAACCTGTTGCTTAAATAAACCGCGCTGTTTAAGTAGCCGGTCGCTTCGGTTCCTCATTGAAGGCGACCAAAGGCTCGAGAGGGGCCGTGCCGGTCCGGGAGCGCGACTAGACTGAAGGCGCAGGCCGCTATCGGTGTGCCCAAATCCTAACGGTTGGATAGATTTAAACGCGACGGGGCCGATGGCGGAGAATTGGGCATCACTCAGAATTTAAACCCAGCCGCACCTGGCCTCCCACCTGGGTGAGGAGTGCTAGAACGCAAGGGGGTTTATTTTCTGCCAAAACCGTTTCGCCCTGTAAGGCGACACCCCCCTCAGCCGTCTTTTCCAGACAGAAAAGCCCCGAATCCCTCAGCCTTTCCCCATCAGAGGGATGTTCCAGTCCCCTCATCCTCTTGGTGGCCCTTTGCTGTCCCCTCTCCAGCAGTTCCCCGTCCTTCTGGAACCGGGCAGCCCAGAACTGGACACTGTGATTCTGTGATTTTGTGATTTTGGGCACGGCAAGCCTAAAAAAGTTGGCTTTTGGTAGGGCCGGTGCCGCTGTTGGGCTGGCAGGTGTTGGTCAGTGTCTCCTAATGCCACGAGGTGCTTTCCCGGGCACAATGAGGAGGTGGATGGGGTCAGACACAGTTGTGAGCCAGTTTCCAGTGGTTTTTTGCCGGTGTTTGCAGCGTCTCTGAATGGCCAGAGCTGCCGGGGGGGGGGGAGCTTGTTGTGGCCGGAGCCGCTGTGGTTTCTGGTGGCAAATCCCTGCTGGGAAGCACGGCCCGGCCGGGGAGGAGCCGGGAGCTGGGGTCCCCCCGGGGAGGTGGTTGCGGGCACCGGCGTCGTGCCTTGTCTCTGAGCAGGCGGCCGGGTGGTTGTGTGTGTTCCGACGTGATGTTCGGGGAGGGAAGGGTCAGCCCCATGCCACGGGAACCCGACAAGCGACTCGGGGCCCTTCAGAGAAAGCCGCTCTCCCGGCTGGTTGCCGTCTGGGGCTGTGCTTTAGTGCTTTTGCTCCTCCCGGCTTTAGCGTTGGCCTAGAAAGGGGTACAAACCCCTTCTCTTTCCCCGTGTTGCTCCCGCAGATGCCCACGCGCGGCCCGGGGGGTTGCGGCGCTCTGGGCGGGGGGCGAGGAGGCGTCGGGTCCCGCTCCCGGGGCCGGGGGCTGCGGAGGCGGCTCCCGGGTGTCGCCGTACGGCGGCGCCGAGAGCAGAGGGGGGTTCGGAAGCGGATTCCAGCGGTGCCGCGTTTCCCGGCCCTGGGAGCGAGGTGCCCGAGGCAGCGGCGTCTCGTCCATCGAGCTGACGGACGGGGTCGCGTTCGGTGTCCTGCTGCCTTTCGGGGCTCGGTTTAACACAGGCAGCTGCGGCTGGCGCCGCTGGGGGAACCGGTGCGGGTAGAACGGGGAATACTGGACCGCAGCTGGCCACGGCAGCGGCCATTCCGGTCGAGCTGCAAGCCCCTCGGCGCACGCCACGAGCGTACCGGGGTCCGGTAGAGAGAAGGCTGCTGGTTTAGGCATCTGGCTCTTCCCTGGAATTCTAGGGCATCCGGGCTCGTCGGGCTAGGAAAGGCTTAATGAAAGCGGCTGGGTTGGATTACGAAGATGCAGGTTGTTATCCCGTGGGTCTGAGCAGAACCTGAGAGGCTTTAACTCGTGTTTAAGGCTTGAAGGCCTTGGGTTTGGGTTATCCCTAAGTGCCTCGAGGGGGGTGAGGATTATGGGGGAGAGGGGTAACAGGGAGGCGAGTGGCTGGCTGTCGTTATTTCTGAGTTATTTCTCCTGCCCGTCGGGTTGGTGCGTCACTTGGGTGCAGATTCTAATTCTGATTCTGATTTTTCCTGCCCTTTCTCTCTTGCAGGCTGTAACCAGCTGCTGGACGAGGCGCAGGTGACCCTCTCCTTCCAGGACTGGCCGGTGTCACCCAATGCATCCATCAAACCATGCGTGGACAGTTTGAGGGTAAGGCTGGGGGGAGCCTCTCTGCACCGCTCCCCTCCCCTCCCCTCCCCTCCCCTCCCCTCCCCTCCGTGCACTGTCATCATCTCAGTCGCTCAGCTCTTGGCAGCGTTAAATAACTCTTAGCAGGGAGGGAAGTGTTTTTCCCCAGTTCGGAGCCAATGTTTTGCCCTGGGGAAGCTTCTCTCCCCTGGGATTTATTTCCTGACTCGGTGGACTCGGCGCTCAGCAGCAGCCGGGCGCCGGGGTTTATCCCGGGGAAGGGAGAAATTCCCCGAGAGGTGGTTGATGCTCGAATTCGAGCTCGGGGAGGCAAAGGCGGGTGAGCTGCCCGACTCAGAAGGGCTGGGGGGCCACTTTGTGGGCTGTGGGGAGCGCTCTGCCCTCCCCCCCGGCCCCCTGCCGGGTCCGAGCATTCCCTGGGCACGTACGGCCCTGGGCGATGGCTCGTGGCCGCGATACCTGTCGCCTGCCCCACTCTGCTTCTGAGCCGGCAGCGGGGCACGGCCTCCAGCCGAGAGGCGGCAGCTTGTGTTGGGGCTGTGAAAATCCTTACTGGGGATGGACTTTGTGTGTCTCTGGGCTGCTGGGAGAGCTGGGCAGCTGCTCCCCTGAAGAGAGGGACCCAAAACAGTGCTGGAGGGGAAGCAGCTCTTTGCAAGCAGCTTAAGTGTGTTATAAGTTTGTCACCTAAGACCGAGAGACCTGGCCAGCTGGCCACCCTGTGCGGCGTTCCATGGAGGGAGCAGGTAAGCACAGTGTTGGCCATGAGCTGCTCTCGGTTCTGCTCAGTTCATGGTTGGAGTCAATGATCTTCAGCATCTTTTCCAACCCAAATGATTCTGTGGCTCTTAAAGACCATGATATTGTCCCCACGCAGCAGCAGCAATGAGTGACCATGAGGCTGAAGGGGGGCAGCCCCCTCCCTGCACTCACAGAATCCCAGAGTGGCCAGGGTGGGAAGGGACCTCTGGAGATCACCCCGTCCCACCCCCGGCCAGAGCAGGGTCACCCAGAGCAGGTGGCACAGGGACGCCTCCAGGCGGGGTTGGGATGTCTCCAGAGACGGAGACTCCCCCACCTCTCTGGGCAGCCTGTGCCAGGGCTCTGCCACCCTCACAGCAAAGAAGTTCCTCCTCGTCTTGAGATGGAACTTCCCACGGTCAAGTTTGTGCCCGTTACCCCTTGTCCTGTCCCCGGGCACCACTGAGAAGAGCCTGGCCCCGTCCTCCTGACACCCCCCTTGAAGTATTGATCAGCGTTGATAAGATCCCCCCTCAGTCGGCTTTTTTCCAGGCTGAAGAGCCCCAAATCCCTCAGCCTTTCCCCATCAGAGATGTTCCCGTCCCCTCATCCTCTTGGTGGCCCTTTGCTGTCCCCTCTCCAGCAGTTCCCTGTCCTTCTGGAACTGGGGAGCCCAGAACTGGACCCTGCCCAGGGTGAGACAGGGCCATACTGGGACAGGTCCAGTTCAGGGCTGCAGAGGCACTGGAGGGACTGGGGGGGAGCAGAGAGCCAGGGCTGGCGTTGCTTCGAAGGACGATGGAGTGGCTCCAGTTCCAAGGGAGCCCTGAGGCTGGAGGCCCAACTCCCTGCCCCTCGCTGGGGGGGGGGCCCACCCTCTCTGGGGGCAGGGAGCCACGGCAGCAGGGCCACAAGCCAGGACCAGAGGCACCAGACTCCGACTTTGAGAAAATACTTTACTGTAAAGGTGATAAAGCGTGCTCCGGCTGGAGCGGCAGAGACACTCACCCCTTGAGCAGGGCAGGGGTGGGCTCGAACAACACCCCCCCAGCCCCCCCCCCCCCCCATCTTCTCCTTCCTGCTCCCCAGGGAAGCCGGAGCTGCTGCTGTTCCGCATCCCTCAGGCTTTCTTCCAGGCGCTGCAGCAGCGGATGTCCGGGGGGAGCGCAAAGAAGATGCTGCCCAACTCCACCAGGGGTGAGACGCCGACACGCTCCGCACCTGAGAAACCCCTTCGCCCCCAGGTCCAGGAGGAAGAGCCCAGCAGCACCTAGAAAAAGCTCCCTCCCTCCCTCCCGCTGCTTTCTAGCGGCTTTTCCCCTTGCTGCAGCCCAGAGGAAAATAGCACCCAGAGGTAAGTGGGATGCACAGCCCCCCCCCGCCAGCTCCTGCCTGCCCCCAGCCCCACGCCCGACTCGGGGCACCCCCTCTCAGCACTCGGCAGGGCCCAAACCCGGCCCCCGCCGGGGCTGCACGAATAAACCCAGCCAGGCTCAGAGCCAAAGGACTTTTTTCCTTGTTGTGTCATCCCCCCCCCACCCCCCAACTCTGATGGAAAGGCTTCCCCCCCACCAGGGGAAGGTCGCGGCCCCCCGTGTGGGCGAGCGTCCTCGCTGCTTTACCTTCTCTCTCCCCCCACCCGGGTGTAAATCCTACCTGGGGTGTAAATCCAGACTCACCCACCCCCTCGGGGCTCCGGGCGCAGTTAAATCCATCCTGTCGGCACTGCGGGAGCACGAGTCGTCCTCTCTGCAGCGGCGAGGCCTGGGGACCCCCGGCACCAGCCCCCCCCCGTGCCCCCCCCGCAGCATGAGCCAAAGCCGCTCTCCCGAGGCCGGCACCAGTCAGGATCCCGTTTATTCGCTGTTACTCCAGAGCCGAGTCCCGGGGAGAAGCAGCCGGCCAAGGGCAGAGCCCCATCCTCAGCAGTTGCCCCCCCCCCAGCCCGGGCCCACAGCCACAGAGTGGAGCAAGAGGAAAAGTGGGAGAAGAAAAGGAAGGAAGAGGCACAGAGTGACCCTTCCCACCCCCCCCAGCTTTCGTCCCCCGGGACACCCTCCCCCTGGGCACCTTCTCCGAGGACAGTGACACATCACCAACATCCTGCAGGTAAGGGGGGGGGGAAAGGGCAGCCCCCCAGCCCCCCAGCTGCCCCCTAACCTCCCCCCCCCCCACCTGCCTGCCCCTACACTTACCCTCAGCTGCCGCTGGAGATGCCCCGGGATGGCTCCTGCAAGCTCTTCAGGTGCCCCGAGGTGGAGGTGGAGAGCATCGTGGAGACCTGCGGCCCCCTGGAGCAGCTCAAACCCACTCAGAGGAAGGTTAAGGGGGGGCCAAGCTGGGACACCCCCCCCCCCCAGCCAGGACCTCCAGGGGCCAGGAGTCCCCCCAGCAGCTTCTTCCCCCCAGAGTGGGAGCAGCAGCAGCCCCCCCCAGGAGCCCGGAGCGAGACCCCTGCGGGAGCTGCAGACCACAGCAGGGGGGGCCCCCAGGGCCTTCCCCCCCCCCGAGGGCTTCTTCTTCTAAGGGCTGCCTCCTGCCAGCCTGCCTGCCCTGGGGGCCCCCTCCCAGGAATTCTTCTAAGTGCTGCATTCTTCCAGGTATAAGGCCCCCCCAACCACTCCCCAGGGACCCCCCCCAGGGCTAAGGGGGCCCCCCCCTCTCCCCTTCCCCCTACCCGCACACAGGGGCCTCCCTTATAAGGGGCCCCCCCCTCCAGACCCCCACCCAGGGGGGCCCCGAAGCCCAAAGGGGCCCCCCCCTCCAGACCCCCACCCAGGGGGGCCCCGAAGCCCAAAGGGGCCCCCCCCTCAGACCCCCACCCAGGGGGGCCCCAAAGCCCAAAGGGGCCCCCCCTTCCTCACCCCCCCCACCCAGGGGAGGGTCCCACCCCAGGGGGGGTCCCTCCCACCCCCCCATGCCCCCAGCTGCCACAGCTCGGTGTCCGTGCCCACCCCCCACCCAAAAAAAAAATCTCAAACACTTGAGATAGCCTCTCCCACACAAAACAGCCCCCTGTCACCAGAGGTGACAGACCAGGGGAGGGGTTCACCCCCCCCCCACCAGACACTCACCTCAGCAGGAGCCTCCATCCTCTGCTGCTCCTCCAAGCACCTGCAAGACAAAAACCCCTCTACCACCCCCCCAAACAAAAAAGGATTAAACACAGGGGGGATGTGGGGCTTCAGGCACCCCCAAGGGGGGGCAACAACACCTCACAGACAGTAACCCTCAAGCATTCACTTTATTAACAATAAATAACACAGTCCTGAGCCCCACACCAACATAAAATACACCACCAGGAGGTCACAGCAGAGCAGCCATCCCACACAGAAAACTCCTCAAACTTCCTCATTTCCACAGAAAGGGCCGCTCCTGGGACAAAATAATCCTGCAGGGGGGCTACACAACACACAGACCTTCTAACCCCCCCACCCAGAGCTGGCTGGAAAGGCAACAGTGGCGCCACTTTTCCCCAAGCAGACCTCACTGGAAAATATAATTCCCCATGCAATAATTAATCCCCCCCCCACAAGAAACACCTCCCCAGCGCAGAAGGAGACCCCCCCCTTCACCATCAAGTGGATCCCCAACATCCCACATCGGAAAACTGCACATCCAATTCCACCACAGCACCTTCAAGCTCACCCTGTTGGCCACCATCGCCTTCTCATGACCCCCCCCCCCCCACCCTCGGGGGGGGCCCAGGACTGTACCCCGCACACCTTCATGGACAATGGCACACCACCGCTGCTGCTGCTGCTCCAGCACAAACACCTGGAAAATAAAATAAAAAAAAAAACCAAACCCTCACTGGGTGCCTGGAGCCTCCCTGCACCCAGCGTGGGGGGGCTCGCACCGAGGGCGGCCCCCACCAGGCAGCACAGCCCTGGGTCCAAAGCACAGGAGCTTCACCCAGCCAGGTTTGGGGGGGCTGGGGGACCCAGGGTGCAGCACCCGGCCCCCCACCCCAAAAAGGGCCTCTGGGGGGGGTCTCAACCCACCTCTCTCCACGCTCCAGGGCTCAGCTCCATCCTGGCGGCTGCTCCAGGGCCTGGGGGGAGAGAACAGAAAGAGATGAGAGAACATAACCCCCCCACCCCCAGCACCCCCTCAGGAAGGGCAGAGGCCCCCCCCCAGCCCGTGGGGAGGCAGCTGTACCTCACCCCCCCATCTCACCCCGTTCCATCGCTGCGTCCTCCAGCAGAGCCCTCGGCACCGACCTTCCAGCCTGGAATAAAGACACAGCATTGGGCGGGGGGGGTGTCACCCAGGACCCCCCCACAACCTCAGGACAGAGACAAACACCCCCCGGGGACAGCACTGGGGGGGGGGGGGGCCGCACACCCAGGACCCCTCCACAACCCCAGGACACACACAGAGCCCCCAGTGCTGTCCTGGGTGGGGCGCCCTATTCAGGACCCCCCCAGACTACTCCCCCAGCCATTCCTTACCCTGTGCGGCTCCCTCCTGCCCCCCACCCCCGGCGCTGGGGGGGACACCGGTCCCAGGACCAAACCCCCCCTCCCGCACCCAGCATGGGGGGCACCCAGGGACCCACCCCCGGGGGGGTGGCAGAAAAATCACCCCAAGGGCAGCACCTGATCGAGGGGGGGTAGCACCCAGGCTGCGGGGGCTCCGGCCCCACCCCAGGGCTCCCAGTAGGCACCAGCAGCGGGGGGGGTGACCCCAGTAGCTCCCAGTCAGCACCCAGTTGCTGCCAGTAGGCACCAGCAAGCTCCCAGGAACTCCCGGTGGGCTACAGCTAGCCCCCCCACCGCTCCCAGTTGCTCCCAGTGGGCTACAGCTAGCCCCCCCACCGCTCCCAGTAGGCACCGGCAAGCTCCCAGCGGGCAGCAGCTAGCCCCCCAGTTGCTCCCCATAGGCACCGGCAAGCTCCCAGCGGGCAGCAGCTAGCCCCCCATTGCTCCCAGTAAGCACCCAGTCGCTCCCAGCAGGCAGCAGCAAGCTCCCAGTAGCTCTCAACAGAGGCCCCCATTGCTCCCAGCAGGCAGCGGCAAGCTCCCAGTTACTCCCAGTCGACTCCCAGCAGGCAGCGGCAAGCTCCCAGTTACTCCCAGTCGACTCCCAGCAGGCAGCGGCAAGCTCCCAGTTACTCCCAGTCGACTCCCAGCAGGCAGCGGCAAGCTCCCAGTTACTCCCAGTCGACTCCCAGCAGGCAGCGGCAAGCTCCCAGTTACTCCCAGTCGACTCCCAGCAGGCAGCGGCAAGCTCCCAGTTACTCCCAGTCGACTCCCAGCAGGCAGCGGCAAGCTCCCAGTTACTCCCAGTCGACTCCCAGCAGGCAGCGGCAAGCTCCCAGTTACTCCCAGTCGGCAGCAGCAAGCCTCCAGGAGCTCCTAGCAGGCAACAGTTAGCCCCCACATTGCCCCCAGTAAACACCCAGTGGCTCCCAGTCGACAGCGGCAAGCTCCCAGTCGACTCCCAGTAGCCCCCAGTAGCTCCCAACAGGCAGCAGCTAGCCCCCCCACTGCTCCCAGTAGACAGAGCAAGCCCCCAGTAGCTCCCAGCAGGCAACAGTTAGCACCCCATTGCTCCCAGTAAGCACCCAGTGGCTCCCAGCAAGCCCCCAGCAGGCAGCAGAGAGCCCCCCCCCCGTCGCTCCCAGTAGACACCCAGGAGCCCCCAGCAAGTAGCAACGAGCTCCCAGTCGCCACCCGAGGGCTCCCGGCAGCCCCCAGTGGCTCCCAGCAGCCCCCCCGGCGGTTTAAGAGGCCGCGGGGGGGGGCCCTGCCCAGCCCCGCGATGGGGCACAGCTGTGCCCGGGGAGGGAGTCCCGCCCCCCCCCAGCTGGGGGTCGTTGGGTCCCGATTGCGCCGGCACCGCCCCCGGGGGGTGTGTGTCACCCTTCGTGCCCCCCCCGGCACCCTCCGGCGGAGTCATTCCTTGTGTTTCCCCCCCGGCACCCTCTGGGGGGGTGTCACTCTTTGTCCCCTCCCGGTCCCTCTCCCCGGCACCCTCCGGGGGGTGTGCCAGCTTTTGTGTGTCCCCCCGGCACCCTCCGGGGGGGTCATTCCTTGTGTTTCCCTCCCCGGCAACCTCCGGGGGGGTCACTCCTTGTGTCCTCCGCAACCTGGCACCCTCCGAGGGGGGGGGGGTCACTTCTTGTCGTCCCCCCCGGCACCCTCCGGGGGTTCGTTCCTTCTGTTTCCCCCCCCCCGGCACCCTCCGGGGGGGTGTCACTCTTTGCCGTCGTCCCCCCGGTCCCGCTCCCCGGCACCCTCCGGGGGGGAAGTGACAGCCTTTGTGCCCTCCCTCCCCCCCCGGCTCCGCGGAGGGGCCGTTGCCAGCCCGGGGTGGGGGGGGGACCGGGGGGGGGTGCGGTAGTCCCGGGGGGGTGAATTCGGGAAGGGGGCTGAATTCGGGAGGCGGGGTGGGGGCGACCTCGGGCACAGCCCGTGTGTGCCCCCGCGTCCCCCATCCAGAAGAGCGTGGCCAGCAGGTGGAGGGAGGTCATCCCCCCCCTCGGCTCTGCCCCAGGGAGGCCCCATCTGGAGCCCTGGGTCCAGTTCTGGGCTCCCCGGTTCCAGAAGGACAGGGAACTGCTGGAGAGGGGACAGCAAAGGGCCACCAAGAGGATGAGGGGACTGGAACATCTCTCCGATGGGGAAAGGCTGAGGGATTTGGGGCTCTTCAGCCTGGAAAAAAGCCGACTGAGGGGGGATCTTATCAACGCTGATCAATACTTCAAGGGGGGGTGTCAGGAGGACGGGGCCAGGCTCTTCTCAGTGGTGCCCGGGGACAGGACAAGGGGTAACGGGCACAAACCTGCCCCTGGGAAGTTCCATCTCAAGACAAGGAGGAACTTCTTTGCTGTGAGGGTGGCAGAGCCCTGGCACAGGCTGCCCAGAGAGGTGGGGGAGTCTCCGTCTCTGGAGACATCCCAACCCCGCCTGGAGGCGTCCCTGTGCCACCTGCTCTGGGTGACCCTGCTCTGGCCGGGGGTGGGACGGGGGGATCTCCAGAGGTCCCTTCCCACCCCGGCCGCTCTGGGAGTCTGTCATCTTAATGCCCCCCCAGGAGACCCCTGGCCTTCTTGGCCACCAGGTCCCATTGGTGGCTCCGCAGAAGCCGTTCCCTTTCTGCGTCCCTTCAGGGGCTGTTAAACCCCAATTTGTCTCTTTCCCACCCCCTCCAGCCCCCTCATACCTCTCTTAAGACCACCCCTCCCAACCAGCAGGGTTCTGGCCATGCCAGCCCCGGGCGGGGGTGGCGGGGGGGGGTGTCCCCTCCTTGGTGTCCCCCCCCTCCGGAGCGGCAGTGCTGGCAGGCGGCGGCAGAGGGCGGCAGCAGCCCGGCCCTGGCACCGCGCTCCAGCACACGGACCCCGGGCTGCCAAAAACTTTATTGGAGAAGAGCAACGGAGCCCCCCTGTCCCCCCCGCCCGGGGACCGAGCGGGGGGGGGGGTCGCTACGGTCCACTCCCCCCCCCCCCCCGCCAAGTTTTCCCCGGGTTTGCTCCCGGCTGGGCTGCATTTCCCTTTGGCATCCCCCCACCGTCCGCTCTGGGCTCCCCCATAGCCCGCGCGGGGCACCCAAGCACCCATCGCTGGGCAGATGTGGACCCCCCGGCCAGATGTGCACCCCCCCCGCCAGCCCGATAGGCACCCTCCCAGCTATGGGGCAGAGGCGCTTTGCGTCCTTCCTGCTTAAAACGGGGCGGATTGAGAGCGCGGCGTCCCATGACGCTCCGTGCGGGATGCATCCCCCGCTCCCGACGCCCCAAAAAACGGGATTGGAATGATTTACCCTCCCCCGGGGGAGGTGGGGGGGATACTGGGCTCCTAAGGCACAAAATGAACAGTCCAGCAGCAGCCGGGGGAGCGATTCAGTCGTCCTGCCAGAAAGGCAAGGAGCCTGGGCCCGATCCCGACCTGGCTTGTGGGGCGGTGAGCCCTGCTGTGCCCCCCCCAGGCAATACCGTGTCCCGGCAGGATGGCAAAGCCACGGGGGCAAAGGGAGCTGCCAGCGGCTAAAGCCCCCCCGCCCCCCGAGTCCGTCCCTGGGAGGGAGGAGGTGGGGAGCGGCCTGGCTGCGGGAGCCGGGGGGCAGGGGGGGGATGCCCAGCCCCTTCCCCATCACCGACCCCCCCCGCCGCCGCCGCGGCGCTCAGTCGTCGGCCACGATGGACAAAGCCCGCAGCTCGCTCAGCTTGGCGTCGTTCTCCCGCTCCCGCTGCTCGTCGCTCAAGCCGGGCCGGTCGATCTGCGCCGTCAGGTCCCCAAAAATCTTGTGCATCTCCGTGTAGTAGACAACCTGGGGAGGATGGGGGGGGGGGGCGGGGGGAAGAAAGATGGGGGCGATTGGAGCTGGGGGGTGGTCTCCTTCCCCACCAAGAGGTGCGGCGCTGCCCGAGCCAGCCCCTCGCCTTAGCATTTCTGTTTCTAAAATAGCTTCCTCCCATGTGTTAATGCCACCCCCTGAGATTATTACAACTCAACACATTTTAATAACGCGCTGCCCTTCTCTGCTCGCTTCCCATCTGGGGAGCTGCGCGCACGGGGGGCCGCCGCCGGCGCCCAGCGCCGCCGCGCAGCCACGGGCCCCGTGCCGCAGCCCGGTGTCCCTTGCCCGTCCCCCGCCCCGGCGTCACCGGCACCGGGGCAAACCTACCTGGTGCCACCAGGCACCGCAACAGGTCTCGGCTCCCCGGGCAGGGGCACGGCGAGGGTGGCGAGCAGCAACGCCTGGCAGCGCCACGAAGCAAGGGGGAGGGGGTGTTTTAATAACGTGCTAATTAGCACCGCCAATTAACTCCGGCAGCGAGCCGGCGGCGCTTGCCGGAGTGGGAGCCGGTGGGTCAAGCGCAGGCAGATGGCACCGGGCTTGCCAAAGGAGAGCCGGGGTGGCCAGCGGGCGCTGGCAGCGAAGGAGAGCCCCCGGCGCTGCGGGGAGGGTGGCAGAGTCAGGACCCCCCCCACCCCTCTCAATTTTGGAGAGCTGCGGTGCCCCGCGGGAGGAGGGCGATGGGGATGCCATGCCTGGGCATTCCCCCCAGCTCGGAGGGGGAAGCGTTGCTGGACGGTGCCGGCGTTGCCCCCATTTCACAGAGGGGCACAGGCGAGGCTGGCGGGGGGGGGCCCGGCATCTCCAGCAGCGCCAGCGTGGAGACACGCACAGTCTCCATGGAGACCGGCTCCCCTAATCTTGCTCAAAAATGATGCTTATTTTGGGCAGGGCCGAGGGGAGATGCTGGGGACCCGGGTGCCTTTGCCAGCTGCCTCCATTCCCCCCCCCCTCCTCCCCCCTCCTGGGTACCGGGGTGCAGCGGGGGCTGCTCCAGGGCTGGGGCTCCCCACGCAGCGGGCGCCGGGTGATTCAGCAGCAATGCTCATTTACACAGTGACTAACGAACCCCGCTCGGCGGCGGCAGGGCCGAGCGGGCTGGCATGGGGGGCATGAACACCCTCCTCCTCCCCCCCCCCCCCCCCGCCAACCACCCCATTGCAGCCCCCTCCACCAAACCATGGCCCCACAACCGGCTCACCCCACTCCTCCCCGCCGGCTGCAACCCCGGTCCCACGCTGGTAAGAGATGCTGCCCTGAGCTGAGAATGCCAAAACCACCCCCCCCCCCGCCACCATAATCCCTGGGTCAGCACGGTCCCCGGAGGCCAAACCTGGCACCGGAGCTCCGGAGCAGCCCCCCCGTGTCCCTTGTCCCCAGCCCGCCATCGGATGGGTTCGGTTCTTTGCCGCATGGCCAAGTGGCACGGCCAATTCTGTCACAGAAAAGGCACCGGCACCTTGAAACCGGTCTCCCCGGGATGGCAGGGCAGCCATGGGAGCTGCCGCCCCCCCCCCCGAACCCCCCCACCCCAGGATTGCCCCCTCCCCACGCCCCGGGCATGCCAGCATCCACGGCAGCATCTCCGCCGTATTGAACGGGCAAAGCAGAGCAAATATTTCGGTCGCTGCCCCCCCTTCCACCGCCCACGAGCCGCAGCCACGGAGCCCTTCCCGCAGGAGACGCCGGGGCCCGGCGGGTCTCCTTGGGGATGCTCCTCTCCCCCAGCAGGACCCAGTGCCTAACCAGTCGGCAGGCAGCTGGGGCGCCAGCAAGCACCGCCATCCCAGTCTCCTGCGCTTTATCAACGAGATCCCACGGGCATTGGGCCCCCCCAGGGCTTTTCTCCCCTTGAAACACGGGTGAAAACCATCACCGTGCCTATGGGGGTGGGTGGGATGCACCCCAGACCGACGGGCACCGACAGCCCCAGCAGTGGCGGGGGGGGGGGGACCCCCGGTGCCTGCAGCTCAATACTTTTCCAGCTATGGATACCATACGCTCCGTCCCCCATCCCATCAAATCCCATCCCCAACTCGCCTTTGAGAGCGAGCCAAGGGCCCCCGAGTCCACCTGTCTTGAACTAATTCTGTTTCGGGACACCGTGTTCTCCCGATTTTCTATAGATCGCGTTTACAATGCCCCAGCCGGGCGGCAGCAGGTTGTGTTTATGTCAGCCCTACACAAAACAAGAGTCACTGCCAGGGCTGGACCGTTTGGTTCCCCCCCCCCCCCCCCGCCATTTCCTTAAAAACCAGGGGAGCATCGCGTTTTCTAGCTGGAAAAAACAAAAGCGCAAAGAGGGAAGGAAGCGTTCGCGCGCTCGCAGCGGCAACGGAGCTCCAAATCTCCCCCTTTCATCTTCATGTGGCCACTTCAAAGTCCCCAGCCAGGGAAATATTTGCCTCTGTTGGCTTGGCCCAAGGCACGTGGGTGGACAGAAGCATTTGGTGTTGAATGTTACAGTCCCCGCGAGCCCGGGGCATGTCACGCCGTCAGGAGACACCCGGCAGCGGGGCCGGCGGCCAAGCCGTGCCATGGGAACCCAGCCGCCCGGCCAGAAGGTCTTGGAGGGTCTCGTTGGGTCAAAGCCATAAAAGCTGCTGCTCCGGAGCCGGTTTGAAGCGGGATCCTTCCCTTTTGCCATGCCACGGCTTCTTCCCACCAAGGCGGCCGCTGGCCGGTGCCACTTGTCACACGCTTGTCTCACTTTAACCCCCTCTGTTTTCTCCAGGGCCAAAAAAAAAAAGGGAAAAACGACACGGTTTTGCACGCAGGGCCGCCTTCGAATGGTGGGTTTGACCCAGGGACAAGTCACAGTCCCCGGCACGGTGCCACCCAAGCGCAGAGCTGATCCCAGCATCCCAGTCCCTATCCGTCCCTTCCCTTGAGGGATACGCGCTCCAGCCCCGTTGGCCAACCCATGGCTCCTCCAGGTACCCGCAGAAGAGGCTGAAAATCGAAATTCCGCTAATGTGGAACCCCCCGAGACGCTAAATAAGCTCAACGAGGCACGGAGGGAAGAGAGAACCGGGGAAGCGGCGGCGGGATGAATGGGGCTGGCACAGCCCGTCCCCCATTCC
The DNA here is from genome assembly GCF_028500815.1 of Rissa tridactyla. Taxonomy (NCBI): domain Eukaryota; kingdom Metazoa; phylum Chordata; class Aves; order Charadriiformes; family Laridae; genus Rissa; species Rissa tridactyla. The sequence goes on from NC_071485.1 coordinate 5,817,344, forward strand.
CGTGCCTCCCATCGCCCGCTCACCGCCGGGACGTTGGGATGGGGACGGGGATGGTGCCGGCATCGCTCCCCCTGCCCCGGTGCCTGCAGGTGAGCAGCCGCGGCGGTGAGTCAGGGCTCGCGGGTGCTATTCCCGGCTCGCCACTGACTCATTACGTTACCTTGGGCAAGTCACTTCCCTTTTTCTTTTTCATTTCAGCCACCTGCGCCGGGGGAGACGCCACGTAGCCACCGGGCAAGAGCTCCTGAACGGCGCTGGGGGGGACCACGGGACACCCCGAGCCCAGCCCGGGCACAAACGAGTCATTCCTTAGGGGAACGCCGAGCCGGTGCGTCCCTCCCCGGGGGTGGAAGGATGCAGCCAGCGCTGGGGAAGAGGGATGCAGCTCCCATCCAGGTAGGCGGGGAGGGCGGGATGCGACACGCTTTAGCATCCATCTGGGACCAGCTCTCGTCTAGCCTACGGGAGACGCATCAGCTTTGTTACGCCGCCGCCTCTCGGGTATTAAACAACAAGGTTGGGCCAGCCTTTCCGAAAAAAAATCCACACCTGAAGAGAAGCGGGGCAGCCGGCCAAGAAACAAAATCGAGGATTCCCCAAGGAAGAAGAGGGTATGAATGGAGAACATTCCCCGTTCTCCCAAGGAAGAAGAGGCTAAGAATGGCAACCAGCCCCGGCAACCAGCCCCCCGCTGCTCCGCGCTCGCATCTCCCATGCACCCAGCTCTTTATAGAAGGGTCCAGGTTGGAAAAGACCTTTAGGATCATCGAGTCCAACCATCAACCCAACGCTGCCCAAGCCACCACTGACCCACGTCCCTCAGCACCACGTCTGCCCGGCTTTTAAATCCCTCCAGGGATGGCAATTCCATCATTGCCCTGGGCGGCCTGTTCCGATGTTTGACAACCCTTTGGGCGAAGACGTTTTTCCTGATATCCACCCTAAACCTCCCCCGGTGCAACTTCAGGCCGTCTCCTCTGGTCCTATCGCCTCTAATTCAAAGAGTAACAGAGAAGAGACATGGAGAAGAGACATCGCTCCCCCCCGGCGCTGCTCCCGACGAGCCGCGGCAGGAGCCAGCTGGCAGCCGGGAGCCAGCAGGAGCCGAGCGAGGGACACGGTGGCCAAGGACAGGGGGGCAAAGCCGCTCTCTAAGGAAACCGCCGGCCGGGACAGGCGGCATTCCGGTTTCAAGGTCTCGGCCAAACGACCCACCCACAGCCAGCGGCCGGAGAGGGTTTGCAAAGCCTGGGGGGGGAAAAGAGCGGGGGGCGGCGAGATTTTTGCGGTGGCTCCAGGGAGTCTGGTTGGGATGGCTGGAAGAGGGAGCCCCCCGCGCGCCCCCGATTGCTAAGGGAACAGCGAGAACAGCATCCCCAGCACCCACCCAGCCGGCGGCAGGGTGCATCGGCACCATCTGGTAGGTGAATCAGCCTGCAGACAACTTGCTGGCAGCTCTGTGGAGAGCCTTTTTTCCACCCCCCCCCCCCCACCCCCCGCCACCACCACCAAGTCGGAGGTGAGATGAGAAATGTGCTCTCTGCACCACCTTGCAGCCGCCCCGCCGCACCTGGGTGGCTCCAGCACCTTCCCTTCCGAAAAAAAAAACAAAAAACAAAAAACCAAAAAAAACCAAAAAACCCAAACCCCAAAACGTAAGGAAAAATAACGCCCACGGTGGGGTTTCGCCCACCTCCTGGCGCTGGACCCCCCCCGGGATGCAGGGCACGACGACGGCAGAAGTTCAAAGCTAAATGAGATGCCCACAATTTGCCTCTCCAGCCGCAAGGAAAGGGCGAGAGGAGGAGGAAGACGGGAGGAGGAGCGGCAGCGGGGCACGGAAGGAAGCCGGAGGCCGGCAATTCGAGCGGGCTCCTGGCGGTCCTTCCTACTCGACCGCCAGCACCGCATCACCGCAGGTACCAGCAGATGCCAACCTGCCCTTCTGCCAGGACAAGGTCCAACCATCACCTTCCCAGTGTCCCACCGCCCGTCCCACCACTGCTCCCCGTGCCTTCTCACCGCTCCGTAATTAAATCGCTGGAATTAACGACGTTTGGGCAGAGGATGGCCGCGCGTTACCTAACACGCAGCTCGAGAAGGTGCCTGGCTCCAAGAGGAATCCACCCCCCCGTAGGACCCCGGATGCTCTGCAGGGAGGATGCCCACCAAAGGGACAGCTGGTAGACAGGGGACAGCATCTCACCTGCGCCCGGACCAGCGACTCAAAGCTGGGTTTGAAGTAATCGATGCGGCTGCTGTAAAACTTGGGCATTTCCTCCAGGAGCTGCTTGTTTTTGGCTTCGAAGTCCTCCTTCACCGGCCTCAGCTCTTCACGGGCCTGGGAAAGGAGAGAGGATTGGGGGGGTCAGACATCTGGGAAAACGCCCTTCCCTTGGGCAGACCTGCACAGAGGGCACCCCAGGCCGGCAGACTGCTCTGCTTTGACCCGAGGACAACCCGTGACCGGCTAACGGAGTCTGGTGGGACCACGTGACCAGTTAATGGAACAGGGTGAGACCTACAGGACCATCCAATGGAGCCTGGTGGGACCCAAGTGACCAGCTAATGGAACCTGGTGGGACCCATGCGACAATTCAACAGAGCCTGGTGAGACCCAAGTGACCAGCCAATGGAACCTGGTGGGACCTATATGACCATCCAATGGAGCTTGGTGGGACCCAAGTGACCAGCTAATGGAGCCTGGTGGGACCCAAGTGACCAGCTAACAGAGCCTGGGGGGACCTATATGACAATCCAATGATCATCCAATGGAGCCTGGTGGGGCCCACGCAACCATCCAACGGAGCCTGGTGGGACTCCAGTGAGCAGCTAATGGAGCCTGGTAGGACCTAAATGACCAGCTAAAGGAACCTGGTGGGACCTATATGACCATCCAATGGAGCCTGGTGGGACCTAAGTGACCAGCTAACGGAGCCTGGTGGGACCCAAGTGACCAACTAGCGGAGCCTGGTGGGACCCAAACTCTGACCCTGGACCATGGGGAAAGCCACGGGACACCTAGAGAGGCTGCTGCAGAGATCACGAGCCAGCTGGTCTTCTCTCCCTCAGGAGAACAGGGAAAAAAAAAGCAACCCCAAAGCTCAGCCAGGCTGGAGAACATCCCCATCCACGTCCGTGTCCCCTCGCCCTGCGATTCCCAAGAGCGTCGCCAGAGGATCCTGCCCCCACCGTCATTTTTGCCCATGACCTTCAGCTCAGCGCATCCAACTGGCTTCTTTAAACAGAAGCGTGGGGAGAAAGGGAAATGTCTCTGAGATGGTGTGGAAAAGGGCAGGAGGGGGTGGGCTGTGAAATATTAGACGGGTTCAAGTCTGCCACTTAATCCCGGTGCCATTCCGACGGGAGGGGGGGAGAAAACCGGCCAGCCCAGCCCAGCCCATCCGCGGCGCCGGACCCGCTCCCCGGGACAAGGCGCCGGAGGGATGGGACGAACAAAACCTGAAATAATATCAGGCTTCAGTAGATCTGAGAGGAAAACGAGCAAATTCGTCGTCTGCCACGGGGCCTGGGGTGGAGTTCAGGTGGGGGCCCCAAAGAGCAGAAGACTTTGAGAAAAAAAAAAGCTCTGAAAGGGAAGACGCAAATTTGCCGCTCAATAAAAATACCCGGATGAGATTAGGCTATTTCCCATCAAATCTGTGGATCTCTCTGATGCCTTAAAGGATTCTTTAAGGCTCCCGCGGGCGTTTATTTTGCGGGGCGAAAATTAGATCACACAGAAGTTCATTAAGGGGGGAAAAAAAATAAATATTAAATAACTAAAACCTGCTTAATCACCAGGACAAAAGCATTCCCATTTTTCCAGCCCCAGCTTTAGTCACCGAGGCTAAGCGAAATAAGCTGCTTACTATTAAATCGGGGGTTTCTTTTGTTAAGGCTGATAGGGCTGTTCTTTAACACAAAACTTCCTTTTTTGTGATGGAAAGCCAGCAGAAAATACACGTTCTTTGACGCCGAGAAAGTCAACTGCTCCTTCGGGGATCAAGCAAGGTTCTGCAGGAGCGACAGATTTGAGGAGAAACGCTGGTGTAGATTTAATTAAAAATAAATAAATAAATAAATAAATAAACCCATCATAATTTTGCTAAAATTTGGGAGAGAGAAAAGAATCTGGCGAAGCTTCCTGCTAACCAATTACTGCAATTTTCCAAGACGAATTTCGGCAACAGGTGGCAAACAGAAAGCCTCGAATCGCTCTGATCTTCCCCTTTTCCCACCCAAGATGCGGAGGTCGGGGTGGGGTGGCGGGGGGGAGGCGGTGGGGGATGAAATCCCGTGGCTTTTATCCCATTCGATTTTGGAAAACTGGCTTTTTTTTCCCCTTTGCTCGAGTGCCCGAACTCGCATTCCCGTTACCGAGCGCCCTGCGCGGCGCTTTTACACCCTTCCCCAATGTTTTTATTTCACGGAGGGGCTCGGCATGGATGTGAAATCCTAGGCGGGGTGGGGGGGGAAAAAGCTCTTCCCGAGTTTTCCCGCTGGCTCTGCTCGGGTTTTTGGGTCCGGGAGCGTCTGGGTACCTGGTGTAACTTGGCGAGGACGGGGCCGGTCCTCTCCTTCTCCTCGTATTTCTCCACCTTGGACTGCAGGCGCTTGTAGTCCTGCAGCGTCTGCTCCCGTCTCTTCACCGCCATGTTCAAGCTGGGAAAAACGCTGCTAAACCTGGGGAAAGGATGAAAAGGGAAATTTTTTAATTTTTTTTTTTTGGGGGGGGGGGGGAGTGGGACGCAGCATCCGAGACGATCTCCCAGCCGAAAGCGCCCCGAATAATTCCGGATGCGCGGCAAAAACCCGCAGGGGTTTAAACCAAGCCTGTGGCGAACACCGACGCTTTCACCGCCATCTTCCAGGAGACCGGAAGAAAATACAAAGCGATATATATAAAGTTTTTTTTCCAAAGCCTTGCCAGGGTGCGGGGTTTGAGAGGGGAACTAGAAGCACGTGCTTGGGTTGTTTTGTATATTTTTTTTTTTTTTTTGGGGTGGATTCCTGTGTCCAAGGGTGTGTTTTGAAATAATAACAAGAAAAAAACCAAACCAACCCAGGCAATTTTGCAAAGCCTGGTAAAAGTACTCCAAAGGTCCCAACCTGCTGCTGAGTTCTCCTGCCAGCCCTTCTGCTTTTACCATTAGTTCTTTATTTTTAACAGTTTGCCCCCCCCACCGCCGCCCCGGGCTCTTCCAGCTGCTGTATTCCAGAACATGGAGAGCCGGGACGGGGAGCTGGGACGGGGGGGCGGGACGGAAACTGCGGCAGAAAACAAAGCTGTTAACTCCACAAAACGAACCAAAACGCAAAAAAAATAAACAACTTCCCCCCGCCCCCCCAAATATAGAATTAGCTAATGCGGTTAATTCCCCCACCAGCGCGTTTGGAAAAGGAAAGGAGCCGGGCGAGGAGGTGAATCAAAAGTCCGGGGCTGGGGGGGGGCGGAAAAAACAAAAAAAGAAATATGAAGTGCAAAAATTGAAGTGCAAAATACGAAGTGCTTTTTTTGGGGGGTGATTTTCGGGGGTTGCAAACCCCAGAGCTTGCCCGGCTCCGACCCCCACGCCGAAGGATTAACAGCGGCCAACAATTAGGCAGGCTTACGGGATGATTCGTCCGATGAAAACGTGTTACAAATGGTGGAAACGGGAACACCTGACGGCGGAGACGAGAGGGAATTATTTTTGAAGGCGACAGGAGAAGGGAAAGCCAGAAACCGGCTCGTCTCCCAAATTGCAGTAAATCAAATTATAGCGGTGGGGACCGCGCCGGTGCCGGGCTCTGGGTTGGTATGAGACGGGTCACAGTACTTCTGGATATATTAATTTAATCTCCACAAATCATAGGGTTATTTTTGGGGGGGGGGAAGGGGACAAGGCCGGGAACCGGTCGTGAAAAATGTGTACAAAGCAGCTTGGTGATGATTTTCGCCAAGCAAACTGCTTTCTTTTGAATGGCAAAAAACCCCAAAACTAAACAAACAAACAAAAAAAACCAACAAAGAGATAACAATCCGTCTATAATCTAGGCTGGGGAAATTAGGAAAAAGAAAAACATTAGGAAATGTCAGGAAGAAGAAAACATCAGGAGAAAGAAAAACACACATCTGACTTTACGACTGATTGGCTTTAGACGGAATCGGGCGCGGGGTTAAGACGGAGGCATCCGGGTTCCAAGAAAACCATGGGCATCCTCAAGCCCTGCAGAGCCACCCCGTCCCCTATTAAAAAGAAAAATAATCTAATTTTTCCGACGCTGTGGTCGCCCCGGAGGGTGTTAATATGCCGGACCCGGGGGGTGTGTGCGGAGGCAAAGCTTTACCGATTTGCAAGGGGCAAGCGCCAGAAGGCAGGGAAAAGGGGAAACATTTGCGTTTAAGCGTTTCTGTTCAAGCGTTTGCGTTCCAGCATCCCTCCGGGAGACGACGAACGGGGGGACGGGGTCCCCGCGGGCCGGGGACGAGCGGGGCCGGTCCCTGCGCGGCTCTCCTGGGCTCCCCCCCGGGGATATTCTCCTCCCAACGGCGACTATTGCGGGACGTGGCGTCGGGAGCAACCTGCAAAAGTCATCAGGGAGCTCGCCCCAGCGTCACCCAGCGTCACCCGGCATCGTCACCCTGCCCGGCTGCCCTGACATTGCTTTTTATGGTCCCCTTCCCACACCGCTCCCTATTATATTTAAACACCGCGGCTGTGCTGAGCTCCGGGCTCTCACCATCTCCTCGGCTGCTATAAAATCTCTCCTCCCTCTACATAAAGTCCCCAAAAAATACGCCCTGGGAGGGGCGGGGGAATGGGGCCGGGCAGGACGGACCGCAGGGAAGGGGGGTACCCAGGTTTGGGGAGGGGGCGGGGGGTGTCTCCTGGGTATAAAAGCACAGACGCTCTTTGCCGAGGGCGCACAGGTAACGCCAGCAGCTCGCGGTGGCAGATTCTGCCGAAATTTCCCCCAATTCTTCAGGAGGCGGCAATAAAAAGGAAGGATCCTGTCAGGCCAGCGGCTCCCGGCTTTATTTTTGGGTTATATCCTTGACGGGGCGGGTTTGGTAACGGCACGCTGCTCCGGTGGGAGCGACACAGGACTCACTTCTCTTCTAATGCCTGGGAAAACTGCCCTTTTAGAAGCCTCTGGTGCCTGAGCTGGTGAAAATATTTACTTTATCGCCAGCGACGGTATGCGGGATTCAAGATCTCAGTGTTTTTGAGCTCGCCAGGTGCGGGGACGAGGAGGAGCGAGACCCGGGCGCTTGGCCCAAGGTGCCAACGGCGTTATTTCATACCACGAACGGCACATTCCGTAGAAATCAGAGAGTTTGCTGAGGAGTTTTCTCTCTCTCCTGTGATGCCTGTGACCCTGAGATCTCCTCACCCCGGTGCCGGAGCCCCGAGCCCTCGCAGGGTCCCACACCGGCTGTCCCCTACTGTATATTTCATATTGGTATCGGGATCAACACTGGTTCTTTAGTATTATTAATGTTAATTATTTAGTCTTATGCTATTAAATCTATTTATATCTCAGCCCTCGTAGTTCCTTGGTTTTCCTCAATTCCCCTTCCCGGGTGGGGAGGGCTCATCGGGTGAGAGAATAGTTGTCTAAACGACAATAAATTGTGGGTTTCTCAGACCGTAACACACACACGACCCCCTTACCCCTCCCCATCGCAGCCGAAAGCGGGGCAGGAGCACGACGCAGCTCACGGGGGCGAATGGAGCTGCTCCTCTGCGACGTGCCTCCGGGCTGGGAAACGTGGGAGGAGATGGCCCGGAGCTGGGAAATCCTCCTTTCCCCGCTCCGCAGGGAGCCTGTGCCCCAAACGCCGAGCCGCGGCCATCCCCTCCGGGGCCACCAAGCCACCAAGCGTGGCCTGGATGCAGCCGTCACATCCCTCAACCCTTAGAAGACGCGTATTGAGAAGACGCCTCAAAGATGCTGAGCCGGTACCCAACGCTAGCTTTTCAACGGCGGTTTTTTCCCGCAACGGACCAGCTTTTGAGCCCTTTCTCCCACACGCTCGGCCCTTCCGCGGTCGGTGCTGGCACATTAAAAAGAGCCACGAGACACCGGAGAATTAACACGCAGCCATTTTTACATCTTACCAACGCGCGACCGCAGGGGAAGAGCGAACCCTTGAGCTCAGCTGAGAACGCAGAAGCCGAGCAGCGACACAGTTTCCCTTCGCTTTGAAGTCAAATCTGGTTTTAAAAAAGGGAAAAAGGCTTGATTCCTAATATCAACTCGGCGCGATTTTGCAGCCCGTAATGGAAGGACGCTGTACTCCGGCAGCGCTTTAAAAAAATAAAATAGCTAGAGCGCTGGATCTGAAGAGGCTGTTACCGTGTAGGCACAGCAACTACTGTCTCACAAGGACTTCTAATGCATAGATTATACGCTGTATTTCAGAGAGATGGGGGGGAGAAGAAGCTCAGCCATTAATAAAACGCACCGCGCCGGCTCCCTGGCTCCAACCCACCTCCCCGCAGCCCCGGCTCCAACAGCGATAAGTGACGGGTTGTTGAGGGATGTGCACGGGAGGGCTCAATCCGCCCCCTATGAGATGCTCAAGGGGTTTTAAAGGCCGCAAAGTTGACACCCCTGTGAGTTTTTCCCCAGCAGCCGCAGCGTGGGGATTTCTAAGGTGCTGGCAAACCCCACGTGGCAGCTGAGGTTGTCCCGGTGTGGTGGTTCTGCACCGCCGGCACCAGTGGGAAGGACCAGACCAGCCATGGCTCCTTCAAGACACCAACGGAGAGCCAACCGAGGTCTCCCTGGGCCAACCAAGGTCTTCTTGTGCCAACTGAGGTCTCCCTGGGCCAACCAAGGTTGTTGTGCCAACCGAGGTCTCCCTGTGCCAACCGAGGTCTTCTTGTGCCATCCAAGCTCTCCCTGGGCCATCCAAGCTCTCTGTGCCAACCAAGCTCTCCGTGCCAACCAAGCTCTCCCTGGGCCACCCAAGGTCTCCCTCTGCCATCCGAGCTCTCCCTGTGCCATCTGAGGTCTTGTGCCATCCAAGCTCTCCCTGTGTCACCGAGCTCTCCATGTGCCATCCAAGGTCTCCCTGGGCCACCCAAGCTCTCCTTGGGCCATCCAAGGTCTTCTTGTGCCAATCGAGGTCTCCCTGTGCCATCCAAGATCTCTCTTTGCCAACCAAGCTCCCCCGTGAGTCACCTGGATTAATTTTCACGCCGGATCAGCCCAGCCCCAGCAGGGAAGGATGCTCCTTCCTCGGCCTGAGCTGGGTCGAGGCGAGAAGCTGCCTCCAGCCCCTGAAGGAATTACTCCGTATGAATTCCCTATCAACCCAGCAGCTCTGAAATTCCCCCCCGGAGTTCAGAAAAAAGCGGGTTTCTTGCCCATGTTGAAGTCCTGCCCGGGTTTTTTCTCCCCGTGTGTACAGAAATACGATCCCAAGCCATGCGCCAGGGGTGGTAAACACGCCGTGAAGGCTGATAGGGAGATACGGGCTCCACCACTGCCAAGTTATTCCAATGACTTAATAAATTGCTGCATTTCACACGTCATCCCAGTGTCTTCGCAAATATCTCAAGCATGTTATTTACAAATGCTCCTGGCAGAAAGGCCGGCTACAAACCCTCCAAAAGCTCCCGCCATCCACAAACACATCCCTCAGCCTCCCAAGCCCTGCAAGAACGTTCCTAGGAGGATCTCAAAGCTTTGCCAAAGCCCCTGGCTGAGCATCGCAGACCCTCCTGGCCCCCGCAGACGTCCGTGGTGCCAGCAGACGAGGAGCATCATCGGTGCCATGGGCGGTGAGGAACCTCCAAACAGCATCAGCCACTCCGGAAATAAAGTCTAAACAATTAAACCCAGAATTTTAGCATTTTAGCCCGACCAGGGAAGCCTGAGAAGCAAATCCATGGTCATTTCACCCATCCATTCCCCCCCCACACCGAGCAAGGGCAACGACTGTATGATTCCTCCTGCGGCAGAGTGCTCTGGGAAGCAGAGATGGAAAGCCCTGGAGCAGATGTGGGTATTTATTATAATTTATTGATAAGCCCAGCACCATCCTCCTCCCTACGCTCCACCCAGACCCTGCTTCTGTAGAGGATGAGAGGCTCTGACAGCCGTAACCACTCACAAATCCCCAGCGCCGCCCTCTCTTACTCCATACTTTTTTTTCTTTTTTTTTTTTTTTTAAATACAAAGCCGAGAAAACCGAAGCCGACTTAAAAAGAAAATTTGGTGGGTACGGTGCTACAAAGCCCAGAGCGGGAGCGAAGGTAAAACAGCAGCACAGGGCATTAGAGCCCCCGCCATGAAAGCAGCTTGCGGAATAAGCTGCCGTTGTTCCCTGTCACTTTTTAGGCAAGGCTGCTGAGAGGGGATTACAGCCCAGGCGGCTTAAAAGGAGCAGGTGAGGGGAGATACGCAGGGATAACGAAAAGAAAATACAAATTACTGTCTCCCCGCTGCTGCCGGGGGGAGAGGGGGAACGTACCGGCGAACTCCTCTTAGGATGACAGTTTAGCCTTGGAGAAAAAAAAAAAAAAAAAAAAAAAGTATAAATCACCCGCTTCTCTGAATTATAAATCGTGTTGCCAGCTCGTCTCCACGCCAGCCTCCCCTCAGCTTCCCCTAATGAAAGGACGGGGTTGGTGAGACACAGCCGCGGGAGATAAAAGTGCCACCGGGATTCCCGGCGCGGCCGGATTCGTTCGTTAGTCAGCCCAGCTGACACGTCTGGGCCTCGAAAACTTAAAAACTTCTCTCCTTCTCTGATCGGAGGCTCCTGGTGAGCCCAGCGAGCGGCTTTTTGTGGGGACGCTGGGGGAACGGGACCGTCCCCTCACCTCCCCGAGCACCCCGGCTTCTCCTCTCCATCCCCGCTGCCCCCAGGCACCCCTGATGCCTCCCCGACGCTCGCCCTGCAGCTTCCACCACCCCCGTTTTCAGTCTCGCGATGCAAAAGAGGCGCTAAGGCTTTGGCAAAGGGAAAAATAATAGTAAAACCTTTATTTTTCCCCATTTGCAAGTGTCTCGAGCACTCTCGTTGGCAGCCCCGTGAGCCGGACAAGGCTGGAAGCACACGCGCTCTTCCCTATGGCATTATTTTAGGGACAACAGCTGGGAAAATGAATGCGAAAGGAAGCCGGCAGGGTCTGCGGCTGGCACCGGACAGGGGAAAAAAAGGAATGAAAGAGCTGGGGAGCGTGAGATGCAGAAGAAAGGGCCGGTGGGTGAGATGAGGAGGAAGCTCGAGAGGCACAAGGATGGCCGAGCGTGAGGCCGAAGCATCTGGGCTATGTTGGGGGATGCCTGCCATTCCTCAGCCCGTGCCCACACGTCCGTCGTGGGCCCCCGTCCACCCACCAGGAAGGGGGGGGGGAAATTAAAACCAGCCCTTCCGACGAGAGCGAAAAGGAACAGAAAGGAAGATGCTGGTAGAAAAAAAGCAGCGAGCTGGGGGGATTAGGCTGAGAGCCCCGCGCGGCGGGAGGGGGCCAGGCAGCCATGTGGCTAGCTTTGTGCACGAAATCCTCATTAGGGGCTCGTTAAGGACATGAAAGCGGCTTTTCCTGCTTCCGGTCCCCGGCACCCCTGGGGCCGCTGGCGGCCGGTGATCTGCTTCGGGAGGAAAGGCAGCTCGAGGGGTCACGTTAACGGCAGGGTTATGGGAAGAAGACGAAGACCCCCCTGGTCTGTGGATGCCAAGCACCGGTTGCTCTCATGGAATCACAGAATGGTTTGGGTTGGAAGGGACACTAAAGCCCACCCAGTGCCACCCCCTGCCCTGGGCAGGGACACCTCCCACCAGCCCAGCTTGCTCCAAGCCCCGGCCAACCTGGCCTTGAACCCCTCCAGGGATGGGGCAGCCACAGCTTCTCTGGGCAACCTGGGCCAGGGGCTCACCCCCCTCACAGCAAACAATTCCTTCCCCAGATCTCATCTCAATCTCCCCTCTGTCAGTGTAAAACCCTTCCCCCTCATCCCGTGGCTCCCCTCCCTGCTCCAGAGTCCCTCCCCAGCTTTCCTGGAGCCCCTTTAGGGCCTGGAAGGGGCTCCAAGGTCTCCCCGGAGCCTTCTCTTCTCCAGGCTGAACCCCCCCAGCTCTCTCAGCCTGTCCCCACAGCAGAGGGGCTCCAGCCCTCCCAGCATCTCTGTGCCCTGTTGCCGGCAGATACTTGCTGACGTACAGCTCTAATTGAATTTACACATCAAGCTGCTCCCGGATCGCACCTCTGGGACCTCCTGCTGCTGCTGCTGGCACCCAGGTGGCAGCACCCCTTGGGTCACCCCTGCCAAAGCTTCTCCCTGTCGGCTCGGAGCCGAGGGGACGGTACCACGACAGGGTGACCACGACATCCCGATGCTGATGGGATGGTCAAACATCTGCGGGAGGGTCAAACAGCTGGAATTTGTTACCTCCAGACCCCCACGGCAACAAGAATCATCTCCAAACGTGAAAAGCATTAAAACCCACAGATCTCCAAACCACCTGGCTTCTTTAAGCTGCTTCCTTCCTTCAACGCTGCCACACAGTATGTAATATTGAGACGACAATACACCCTCTAGCCCCATCCCCGATCCAGCCAACGCTCCTCACCCAAGCCGGAGTGAAGAACTGGAAGAGCCAAGTAAAAACCAGCTGTTTTTCTCCCCCTCCCTTGCCCCAAATCCGCGGATCTGCCGGGAATTTACGCAGGCATCTCCCAAAGAGGAGAGCAGCTCCCTCCTGACCTTTCCCCGCTCCCCCCCCCAGCTCCGTGCCCAACCCACACGCTAAAATATGCAATATTCTCATTAGAGCTTTGCTCCTTCCCTGAAGTTAAATGAGCAATTCCCAGCCAAGGGCTTCTCGGGGCCCAAAAAGCCAAACTCTGAACAACCCCACGGGCCCCAGAAGCAGAAGGATTTAAACAATACGAGCCTCCACACCCCCCCTCTAAATCTACTACCGCTTTCTTCTAACGCGGTTTAACAAATTCTCCAATATTTGTCTGAAACCTACTATCCCTGGCCAACGGACTGGAGCTTTTACCGCACATGTGCCTCTGATTACAATATATTCCCGCTAATGATAATTGCCTGGATTATACTTATCTGTTTCTTTGGCTAATAAACGAGAAAAGACCACCAGTGAAGATGTAATAAAGCGCAGCTGGTGTAGGAAAAGCCTTTTTCTAGGTCAGAGCAAGTTTGGGAGAGGCTGGGGAGGACTGTCTCCGCGAGGGGAAGCAATACCTAACTGGAAATAAGAAGAGCTCCTCAAGGCAGCTTTCATTAATCTGAAACTTTTATCCCAGAACCGTTGCCGGGGTTTATTTGCCAGCAGGACGAGGGGAGGTGCAAGCTCCGCGGTTCTCTCCTCTGCATCTCATTAGCCTCAAAACGGACCCTTGGGCTCCTTAAAAAAAAAAAAATAAAAATGTTCCCGGCCGCACGACTGGGCCGTGCACGTACCTACGCTCGCCGAGAGTCCCAAAAAGGGGAAGGAAAGGAACATTTTTTTTTTTTGCTCGGCGGGGAGACGCAGCCTCTCTGAGCATGAAACGTTAAGCTGTTTAAGAGCACGCAGCAGCTCTTTGCAGGTGCCAAAGGGCAGGAAGAGGAGGGGGGGGACCCTCCCCCCCCCACCGTATTCAAGTGCAATGGAAATTTTGGAAGTTGGAGAGAATTGCCAAGGCTGGAAAGCAGCCCGGAGGGCAAAGCGAACACCCTGACGTTTAACGAAGGGCTGATAACCGGCGAGATGAGCGTTCCGCCTGGCGAGATGAAACCTCCCGGCACCGCGCTGGGGCCAAGGGGGAACAAACCAACCCTCCCCGCATCCGGGAATAACTCAGCTATTTCCCCAAAATTTCCCCACGGCAGGAATAATCCAGCAATAACCCAGCCTCAAACCCAAAGCGAGAGGAACGGGGTCTTTCCCCTTCGCCACCATTGGGGATACGGCGGCAGCTCGAGCGTCTCGAGCCAAACGCTGCACAAATGTGGAATAAGAGGTTGGCAACGTGGAAATGGCTTTATCTTCCGGGAGTACCAGCCCCCCACACTGCCCAGGGTTTAAAACGCACGTCCAGGTTTGCAAAGTCTTTCATTTTCATCAGCTAACACAAGCTGGGGGAAAAAAAACCAACCACCACCAAAATCCACGAAGATTTCAGAGAACACAAGCCCTTCTTCCAATTTTAACAGAATGCTGGAAGAAAAAGTTAATGTATCTTTCATGAGGACAATCTAGATAATAAGCAACACAATTCCGCAGCACAAGGCTGGATTTTTTTTTCTTTCTTTCTTTCTTCATTTTTTTTTTTCTTTCTAAATAATGAAGAATTTCAGGTCGCGGATAGACGACCAAGGTAAAACTTGAGTCACCAAACATCCCCCGGATAGAAACGCAGCGTAACTTCACGCGCTAAGTGCTATATGAGGTTTTTACTTTCAGATTCGGGCAGAAACAACTACTTTTTAAAGAAAAAAAAAAGAAAGAAACAACAAAAAAACCCCACCCTGTGTCAAACCTAAACTAAAATTGTTATTCAGCAATTTGCAACACTTACTGTCATATTAAAGTCATTTTATTTTCTTTTCGCTCGCTCTGTTCTTGTAGCAAAATAGCAACAGCTCAGGATGTCAGGAGCCGTTTGGTACGGCGACTGAGGCACCCCTCCAGCGTTCGGGGGGGTACACGCAGCCCGTGACACTGGGACCGGCTGCTGACGCCGGTGGCAATTGTGCCGACAGAGGGGAACCGCGCCAGGGGAGAGAGTGGGGTGACACAACTGCGGCGGTGCCGAGGCACGACTGAGGACTGACACACCGTACCACACCGGTTAGCAAGGAACTGGGGGGAAATATGGAATCCTGCTACCGGAATAATCACAGAATGGTTTGGGTTGGAAGGGACCTTAAAGCCCACCCAGTGCCACCCCCTGCCCTGGGCAGGGACACCTCCCACCAGCCCAGGTTGCTCCAAGCCCCGGCCAACCTGCCCTTGAACCCCTCCAGGGATGGGGCAGCCACAGCTTCTCTGGGCAACCTGGGCCAGGGGCTCACCCCCCTCACAGCAAACAATTCCTTCCCCAGATCTCATCTCAGTCTCCCCTCTGTCAGTGTAAAACCCTTCCCCCTCGTCCCATGGCTCCCCTCCCTGCTCCAGAGTCCCTCCCCAGCTTTCCTGGAGCCCCTTTAGGGACTGGAAGGGGCTCCAAGGTCTCCCCCGAGCCTTCTCTTCTCCAGGCTGAACCCCCCCAGCTCTCTCAGCCTGTCCCCACAGCAGAGGGGCTCCAGCCCTCAGATCAATACTGCTGGAAACAGCTCTGCACTCGCTCCCTGATAAGGATTTATCTCCAAGCCCCGCAATCTGTAGATGGGCACGGTGACAGGGCGGCTCTGTGGGACTGCCCTCCACGTGCACCCTTTTCCTGCAGAGGTTTGCAAAGTCTTGCCCCAGGGTCTGAGACATCCCAGCCCGGAGCAGTTCCCAGCCCGGGACAGGGGATGCCGGCGGTTTTCTGTCCGTCCCTGCTCCCTGTCTAGCTACGATGGCTCTGCCACGTCCCTTTCCTGCACCGATCTATGATTTATAAACATAAAAGAACTTTGACTAAAAGCAAGTTTCTACCATTTTTTTTATTGTTTGGAAAACTTCCAAAGGAAAAAAAACTTCTCTTCCAACACCTAAATACTCTCCACCCTGCGTTGGATGGCACTGCTGCCCGCAGGGGAGCTCCCCACTCCATTTTTCCCCTTTGGATGGAGCAAAGTGTTGGCAGTGACCAACAGATCAAGGGAGAGAAGCTGGAGGCTTTGATGCCTTCAGCGTCACACAGCTCTTTAGGTGTTCGTTCCTCTCAGGTCTTCTTTAAAGTACAGATAAAGACATCTGGCAGGCTAAGACACAAGGGCATAGACTCAACTCAACCATCCCAGCCCTCCGTGCCCCAGTTGGAAAGGGAGGAAGATGCCATTTTGTCACCGGGAGGTAAACTATTACCTCTTTAGGAAGGGCTGATGTCTAACCCGACAGCATCTCTCCGGATGATACACATCCCTAAAGTACACGCTTATGACAAACACTCGATATGGCTCATGAGACGACGTTGGTACTTACTTTTTCAAAGGCTCTATGACTGTCTTCTGGATCTGATTCACCTGTTGAAAGCAAAAGGGATGATTATATGTCAGGCTTGTCGAAAAAGCCTGTTTGCACAACGATACCTGTTTGCACGGTGCCTCCCATAGGATGATGTGAGCTTCTGAGCACAACCACGATGCCCTTTAACCAAAAACCAGCACAATTGTCCCATGTGCTCAGGGTGAGCTGCAGTTCCCAGTACAACCGGGCAGAAGAAGAGTAAGATTATCGAGAAACTCAGGAAGGAAGGATCTTGGAGATGATGCCAAAAAAGGGAAGGAAGGTCTGTCTGGAAGGGCGAGATCCCACCACCAGCACACCCTGGTCTCCCCTTCTTCTCACCTTCTCCTGGTTGAAAGAGTCCATCCTCTTCATCGCTGTGTCGAAGGCCGTGACCATCTCCAGAAAAGCGGGCTCCTGTTCGCACAGGGGGTTGGACAGAAGGTCCGAAGAGATTTTGACGGCCGACTTGGACATGGCTGGGGACAACGGGAGCGGAGAGCATGCAAAGGAAAGCAGAGAGGGTCAGGTCTCAGCGGCTGCCCGCAGTCACAACTGGCTCCTGCATCTACAAAGGGCAAAAATCAGGGACTTCAACCACCAAAGAGGGTTGAGCACAACTTTCCAAGAAGATATTCAACATCGGTTGAGGGAAAAGAAAGGAAGAGCCACCAATCCATTCACGTAAACACCCAGAGAACTGTTTTTCTATAAGTTAAGCCTGCACCACTCCGATGCACGGCTTGTGATGTTGCCAGAAATAATACCAGACTAACAAAAGCACTGTTCTCCTAAAAAAAAACCACATGTAGATGGGCTTTTTTCTACATCTTTTCTCGACAGACTATTAAGTGTCACTCTCAGTCGCACTAGAGCTCTTCCACAATGACGAAAAATCACAGTCCATTAAGTCTTTCAAATGGCTTTACAAAAATATAGATTTGAAGTGGATTTAGTGCTGGTGGAAAAGGAGCAGACTGACAGGACTGGAAGATGAGTTTTCTCTTTTTCCTCTCCAAATAGGCACTACACGAGCAGCAGAGACACGAGCTGGCGAAGCGCTTTCCCTCAAGGAGCCGAAATTTTCCGCCTGTTGGAGACCAACCCTGCGAAACGCAGAGGCTGAAGGTTCTTCAGACCCTGAGATTGTCATCGGGAAATCCAGAAACACCCGGTGACACGCTGACGGGCTTCACTTCTGCTTGTTTTCCATCAGCCGCGTCTCTCTTCCCATCCACACACTCGGTCTGCACAGGGAAAATTAAATCCCTACCACAGGACCACTAGAAAAGAGCAAGAAAATAGCTAAGGTGCAGAATGGGGGGGGGGGGAAAGATGAATAAAAAGGCAAGCATTAATATAAATCGGAACAAAGAAGAAAGAAGAAAAGTCCTGGGTGCTAAAAAAAAAAAATAAATGTTCTTTTTCGTCAGCGCTGTTGCTGAAAGTTATTCCAGTTTAAGATCAGAAAGCCAGATGCTTTAGCCGTGCTACAGATGAGCTTTGGAAAGACTCCTACTGTACTCACTCCGATATTAAAAGTTAAAGTCATCTGAATAATGGGGCTTAAGATCATAAATCAAGGGGTTAAACATTCTGATTTAAAGGTTATACACAATTATACAGAGAGCTCAGAAGCTAAATAGCTGGGAAGCTCAATGCAGAACGAGACACTAACTATGGAATAACAAAGCTACCGTATCCGTCTATTATCCAAACATTAAGGGTTTAGGCATTTAAACCTTTAAACAGATGGGATATAATCCATATGTGTGACCACATCTGAGGAAGGATTTGTGCCAAAATGGGACGGAGTTAAGAATGGCAGAACTCCTTCAGCTGGAAGAAAAATGAGTTTCCCTTCCCAAGAAGAGCACTGAAAGCGCACTGTAGCGAGGGGAGCCGCGGGGTCACGCCGAGAGGCCAAAACCCGGGGCTTTTCAGGCACGTTCCGTGGGATTTTGGGCAAAGGCGCTTCCCCTCACCTGCAGAGCTGTGAGAGAGTAGCCGGGGTGGGCTCTGCAGCCCCATGGCAGTTCCGCAGACCCCAGCAGGGTGCAGCCCCCCCATGGTGCGCAGGGAGCCGGGACCTCGGGAGGGCATCGCCTGGTCCCACCTCCACGTGCCGGGTGGTGAGCCCTGGCTTCACACTCAACTGGGACAGCACTGGTGTGGGAGAGGAGAGGAGAGGGAGCGGTAGAAGGAGGAGGAGAAGAAGGAGAAGGAGAAGGAGAAGAGAAGAGGAGAAGGGGAGAAGGGGAGAAGGGGAGAAGGAGAAGGGGAGAAGGAGAAGGGAAGGAGAAGGAGAAGGGGAGAAAGAGAAGGAGAAGGAGAAGGGGAGAAGGGGAGAAGGAGAGAAGGAGAGAAGGGGAGAAGGGGAAGGAGCAGGGGAGAAGGAGAAGGGAAGGAGAAGGAGAAGGGGAGAAGGAGAAGGAGAAGGAGAAGAAGAAGGAGAAGAAGGAGAAGGAGAAGGAGAAGGAGAAGCAGAAGGAGAAGAAGGGGAGAAGGAGAGAAGGAGAAGAAGGAGGAGAAGGAGGAGAAGGAGGAGGAGAAGGAGAAGGAGAAGGAGAAGGAGAAGGAGAAGGAGAAGGAGAAGGAGAAGGAAGGAGGGAGGAGAGGAGAAGGAAAAGAGGGAGGAGAGGGAGGGGAGGAGAGGAGAAAGAGAAGAAAGGGAGAAGGAGAAGAGAGGAGAGGGAGAGGGCGGAGAAGAAGAGAGGGGGAAGGAGAAGAGAGAGAAGAGAGGAGAGGGGAGGAGAGGGAGAGGGGAGGGAAAAGGGAGAAGAGGGTAGGAGAAGGAGAGGAGAAGAGAGGGAGAAGGGAGGAGAGGGAAAAGAGAGGGAAATGAGAGAAGAGGGGAGGAGAAGTAGAGGAGAAGGAGAAGAGAGGGAGAGGAGGAAGAGGGAGAAGAGGCAAGGAGAGGATCACCTGCCCCGTGGGGTGGTCTTCAGGGGGGGTCTGTGCTGCACATAAAGCATGCGGGACATGACTCCAATTAAAGGAAGTGACTTTAGAGAGTCCCTGCTTGTTTGCATCACCATAAAAGTATCGGAGAACAGCCAGGCACGCTCCAGAGAGCAAAACTGAGCCACCGTGATCCAGTGCGTCACCTGCATCTCATTTCAAAAGGAGAGCTTTTGTCTCCTAGTAAAGAACATCCTTAAGATCCTATTTTGTTTGGAAAGAGGGTGGCGAAGGGGGTTAGTGATCTTTCGGCACCGTACCGAGAGGGCTCTAATAGCCCGTACCCTGTTCCCAGCCACACTGCCACAGCTGGCAGGGCAGCGGCTGAGCCTCGCAGGAACGTTTTCCTCCAAGAAGGAATCGTCTCGTTTTAAGCTGAGTCTTTTTTTTTGGCAGAAGGTGGAGACCCGAGCCCCCAGGTCCAGTTTGCCAGGGAGTGTTTGCAGGCTGTGAATAACCAACCCCCTCAGCACAGAGGTAAAGGGGAAGGAATAAGAGCCTCAGGAAAACACAACCACCCTGATACGCTGCCATCCTCGTCGGATACAAGCTGGATGTCGGCTGAGCAAGCGCAGCTATCTCCTCTAGGGCATGGGCACTGCCAGGTGAGGAAAGCAGTCCTCAGTGCTCGATCATGGAATGGTTTGGGTTGGGAGGGACCTTAAAGCCCACCCAGTGCCACCCCCTGCCCTGGGCAGGGACACCTCCCACCAGCCCAGGTTGCTCCAAGCCCCGGCCAACCTGGCCTTGAACCCCTCCAGGGATGGGGCAGCCACAGCTTCTCTGGGCAACCTGGGCCAGGGGCTCACCCCCCTCACAGCAAACAATTTCTTCCCCAGATCTCATCTCAGTCTCCCCTCTGTCAGTGTAAAACCCTTCCCCCTCGTCCCATGGCTCCCCTCCCTGCTCCAGAGTCCCTCCCCAGCTTTCCTGGAGCCCCTTTAGGGACTGGAAGGGGCTCCAAGGTCTCCCTGGAGCCTTCTCTTCTGCTCCTTTTCCTTCAGCCATCCCTCACCAGACCACGTTCAAAATCTTCCCTTTACACTCATGATTTCATGCCTTTAAATGAGAAATCAGATCTTAACTGGATCTGGCCAAGGCTCATTTGTGACTCTGCCATGTAGCAGAACGGAAAAAGAAAGTCCTCCCACAGCTCCTCTGGGACTTGAAATGCTCCATATAAACAACGCCCACTGCAAGGGAGGGGAGGGGAATCCTTAACAAGGAAAAACTTACCAAGGATCCCTGACAATGACCAAAGTCCCCAGAAAGGGCAGTTTTCACCCTGGAAAGGAGTCCTGGCAGCGCCGGTTACTGGTGCTTTTCCCACCGCTCTCCCCGTGCAAGCACAGGCAGGCATGGTTCTGGGAAGGGTGGGAGAGCGCAGGGAAGAGCCGGGATCCGTGTTTACGTCTGGCAACATCCGAGCGTGCACACACGCGCACATATACACACAGGTGAGAGCCTGTAGCATGGGAAGCCCCCAGATTTGCCAGCCCCGCCGCTGGCAGAGCTCCCGGTAGGGCGCCTTCCCACTCCTCTGCCCCTCTCTGAACCCAACTCCCACCAGATGAGTCTTGGACCGGTTCAGCCCACACCTGTTTGCGCTGGTGCATCTGCTTTGGCTCCGGAGCTGTGGGGGCCCGGTACAAATAGGGACTACAAACTACACGCTGAGGAAAAAAAAAAAAAAAACCCAAAAAACCCATCTGTGTTTAAAACTGCCTGTTTCTGCAGGCTGCCCTGCTCGGTTCAACAACCAGGCAATCCACCGAATCCACTTCTCCGGATGGCTCCGTCTTCTCCTCTCGCCCATCTCGGTTTAAAGCCTGCGCCACGCAGTGCGGTCACATCGGTTTTTATACTAGAAAAGCCATGAATGGAGCGGGCACAGGTTGCCGTGCCTTGGGAGGGGACACCTGAAGGGCAGATGTCACCCGTCGCAGGCGGCACACGCAGAGATGGCTTGTTTATTGCTTCCTCCATCGCCCACTGCCACGAGGCCAAGCCAAAGCTGGCAGCCCCCAAGGGGAGGAGCGGGGTTGTTGCTGAAGGAGAGCTGCTGGGTCAGCAGTTCAGGCGTGAAACACCTCCAGCCATGCCTACGTGGGGCTCTGCAGACCCCCCCAAAGCCTCGTCCCACCCTCCTCTGGCTTCAGATAGCACAAGGTGCCCTCGAGTGACGCAGGTGAATATTCATCGCTCAACACAATAGGCTCAGCTGGAGACTGCTCCTGCTTGCCTGATGTGAAAACTGGAATAATTACTCCTTTTTTTGGTTGCAGAAAGTGAGGGAAAGAAGAGAAAGTGACTTGTCCAAGGCCACACAGTGAGGCGCAGCTCAAGAGACAGGGACGAAGCCGGTAACATACTTTCTGTTCCCTTGGTTGAGATACTGCTCGGCAGCCCTCGTGCAGATGGCCTTGTAACTAAGCAAACTGAGTGGGACTGAGATCTAGATTTGTTTTCCAGACTTGTCACAGATTACTCATGTGATCTTGAGAAAGTCACTTCATCTCTTTGTGGCCAAGTTCACAGTCTATGTATCCTACAGTCACATACCCAAGTCCGCATCTGTGCTTTTCTTCATATCCTTCTGAAGTTTTTTGGTCTGATCTTCCAATCTGAAAGATGGGAGAACAAGGCAAAGTCTGAATCTTGGAAAGAAACAAACCCGAGCGTATCATACATGCAACAAATCATTTACGGGCTGAATATGCTGGCTTCTGTTCCCAGTTAAAAATATCCAGGCAAGGCTCTACGAAGTTCAGTGCTGCCCAACCTTTTCTGGGGGTTTTCAGATGGTTTTCAACCTTTTCAGGTTGGTAATCCCTGATTCAAAAGTCACCTATTTTCTTAAGCTTACCACAAACGGTAAAGCCAAATGCTTCCAGGTGATAAGCGTGAGCTTATGTGACACGGTCGGTGCGGTAAAACCAATATGTGTCCTCAGAGGTGTCGAGCTGTTCGGTGACCCCACAGTTTTCTGGCAATTTGACACACTTTACTTCAGAGCTGCCATAATCTGCAAACCTCAGCCCCACTGCAAATACTTCTTAGGACACCTTTGAACGCCCAGCCGCCAGAGAAACTCCGAAGAATTAGAAATTACAGGGCGGCGAGCGATTTGCTGGGAAGAGCGCAACTGGCTAAAATTTCCTGGGAAGACGCGAGAAGAGGGCACGAGAGAGAAGTATGCTACTGTTCCTGTTTTACCAGTGTGGTTGATACTTACTGCTGAAGCTTTCCATATTCCCTTTCAAAGTCTCTCTCCACCTGTGGAAAGAAGAGATGGAAATCAGTTCAAAGCCACTGCAGAGCCTGGAGTGGCAACTAACTACCTGTGCGGGGAAACCTCTCCCCGGGAAATGCCTCCGTGAAGCCAGGGAAGCACACGCTGGGAGTTACACTTCAAAAGTAAATGAAGTCTTGGGGTGTTTTTTTTCTTTCAGACTCTCTTAGAGCAAAAGACACGGCCACCAACTGCGTCAGCCCGTTCCACGGATGTGCTCCAGCACATGAATTGGAAGCCGAGAGAGTAAATGGGAATGCCTCAGAAGCAGAGAGATCGCAACTTAGCACGCACCGACGCAGGCGCCCACAGCTCAGCTCGCTGCCGGCGGGGGACGAGCCCGGTTTCTCTTCCAGAGCTTTTTCCAGAGGCTTCTCCTTCTCCCTGCGGTGGCTCTGCCCATGGCTGGCTGCCAGACCCCCACCCAGCCGCTCTCTCCTGCCCCATCCTCAACAGGACGGGGGTTTTCACCCCATAAACCCCTCTCGAAGCCATTACTGAACCCTCCGCTCTCCGTGTGATTCGCCCCCTCGATGCTCTCCTTATCCCTGCGATAGCTCCCAGCCCAAGCGGACAGTGGGGCTTCTCACCTGCGCGCAGAGCTAAAGAACAGCCTTCTCCCGATGCTACATCAATGAC
The DNA here is from genome assembly GCF_028500815.1 of Rissa tridactyla. Classification (NCBI taxonomy): domain Eukaryota; kingdom Metazoa; phylum Chordata; class Aves; order Charadriiformes; family Laridae; genus Rissa; species Rissa tridactyla. The sequence goes on from NC_071485.1 coordinate 5,840,347, forward strand.
TGCTTCCTCCTACTTGCTATCTGGCAGCAAATCTCCAGCGATACAAGATATTTTAAGGAACTTTCCTTCCATGCTGACTGTTTTAACACACGCTTAAACATTCATTCCACACCTCGCCGACCGAATAAGCAAATGGATTTCGATTGACCAGCCAAGAGTAAATACATGCGCTTTTTGTTGTCATGGGATCAAAACTGGGTTCATTTGTGTTGTCAAGCTACCACGCTATTAAGGAAACGCTAAGTGTTGCGAGCAGCCAGGACGAGAAGGATCCAAAGGTTTGTTCCAAATCTTCGTGCTGTCCTCGGGATTTCAAACCCCGGCTCGATGTAACAGCATTCCGTGAAAGCAGAACGCTTAATGGGGACATTTGCTTTTCAATCAAAATTGCTACGGAAAAAAAACAACAGTATTTTAAGAGACGGAGCGCAGTAATCCTGGGTTGTTTTTTTTTTTTTTTTAGAACCTCCTTTTCTAAATATCTTTTTGCTCTGCACTTTCAGCCGCACTTGAACCCCGATCCGAAGGCAGGCGGTGAGGGGCGTGCCGAGTCTCGGCCCCGTCGCCCGGTGGCCAGCTGTCCGCACCATCAGCTCCCTCCATCCGGGGGACGCGGGCTGGCTCTCCCCGCCGATATAAAAAAAAAAAAAAAAAAAAAACCAACAAAAAAAACCAAAACCAAACCCCTCCGTCCAGCTCCAACTCCCTTTCACGCTGCTAAAAATGGTCTCTGGAGAACAGGCAGGGAGCAGTGTGGGGGCAGCTCACACGACTCCTGCCCGGTTCGCAGTTCTGCAGAAATCCGCAGCAGCTGGTGCCTGGAGGTCAGGTAACCAGCACATAGTAAAAAATCACCCTCGATTTCTATGGCTGTTCCGGCTGCTAAAATAACCAGGGAGTATTGCACTCTATTTATATGCCTTATGTGTGAATTGTTTTGGTTGCAAACCAGAGAGGCTCGGGCACGACTCAAAAATATGTCCTTTGAAGGCTTGGTGGTATCATTGCCCTGGCGTGGAGCTCCAGCCCTCTCCGTGCTTGGGAGGAGGCTGCTCAGCAATCAGAATCATAGAATTTTAGGGGTTCAAAGGGACCTTAAAGCCCACCCAGTGCCACCCCCTGCCCTGGGCAGGGACACCTCCCACCAGCCCAGGTTGCTCCAAGCCCCGGCCAACCTGGCCTTGAACCCCTCCAGGGATGGGGCAGCCACAGCTTCTCTGGGCAACCTGGGCCAGGGGCTCACCCCCCTCACAGCAAACAATTCCTTCCCCAGATCTCATCTCAATCTCCCCTCTGTCAGTGTAAAACCCTTCCCCCTCATCCCGTGGCTCCCCTCCCTGCTCCAGAGTCCCTCCCCAGCTTTCCTGGAGCCCCTTTAGGGCCTGGAAGGGGCTCCAAGGTCTCCGCGGAGCCTTCTCTTCTCCAGGCTGAACCCCCCCAGCTCTCTCAGCCTGTCCCCACAGCAGAGGGGCTCCAGCCCTCCCAGCATCTCCGGGGCCTCCTCCGTTCCCGCTCCAACCAGTTCCTCCAAGAACCGGAGGGTCTGACCACGAAATGAAGACCACCTGCAAAGATCGGCAGTATCTGCCCCATCCCTTTTGCTGCTCGATTCCCCCGTTACTGTGCGATAAGCAAAAGGCATCGTCACCTAACGGCTACAAAGGAAAGCCAAACTTCCCCGCCCTGCGACCCTCCGGGTGACGCGAACCCCCGAATTTTCCAAGGTTTCCAAGCTTCCCCGAAACACCCAACCCTGGTTATCCTGTGCGCTTTCTATGTACGCTGGAGGTGAATCTACGAGGCGGCACTTCAGCCTGACTCACATCTCCAGTGCCATTCCAGGCAGAGACAGCTGCCCGAGGATTGCTCTTATTTTTCACGCCCACAGGAGCAACTGGCTACCAGTCATCGCAGTCTGCGGGCTGGTGGAGCCCTCCCAGTCATCGCTGCTCTCGTCGGAGCCCGGAGACACGACGCAAACAGCAAGAAGCAGGGTCCCCCATGCAGGAGACGGAGAAGATCCGCTCTCGGGTGCTCCCAACCTCCAGATTTACAGGCGGCAGCCAGCGGTGGATCAGAGGAGGACAAGCGGAGAGCAAGCCAAGCACATTTTGCAGAGCACAGAGTAATTCCCGCTCCCATCCGTGGCCACACATACCTGACACTCACGGCAAAAGGCTATGGATAGGATTATCACGTTAAGAGTAACGAGAACAAGAAGTACAGGCAAGGAAAATTACAATATCCCGAAGGGAAGTTTCCGTAATATTAAAATAAGCCCACTTCTCCGAAAACTCAAAATCAAAACGTGTTTCTGTATTGAACACTTTTTCTTCTAGGCATACGGGCTAGTTAATTCAAGATTGCTCGTCTCCGGGTTTTTATTTAAATCTACATAAAGAACGACGAGTTCTCAAAAGAAATGAAATAAAACAACCTCCTCCTTTTTTCACCCAGTTATTTTTGTTTGCAAACACTGGGCCTTTCCACCTGTGATAACATCCCTCCTGCTTTAAGGGCGATATCATAATCGACACCATGGTTACAAGGCAACGAAGCAAGACCAAAGCCAACACTACAAAGAGATGGAAATAAGGGACTGTGATGAACCTTCTCATTCCCCTGAGGTTAATTTCTTTTCCTGGCGGAGGAGGAGGACTAGCTGATTTCTACATGTTCCAGTGGTCTCAGCCTCTTCGTGGGGCTTCCTCCTCCCTCCTCTCCAAAAAAAAAAAGAAACCCATATAATTAGGCCAGAAATTCTGCTGTAACCTGGAACTTCTGCTGAGCTTTTGCCATCCCATCAAGCACGAGGAGAATCGAGGTAAGTAATGGGGGTGAATATTCGCTCTGCGTCCGACAGCGGAGCCCGGAGGCAAAGAAACGCTGCGGAGTGCAGGCGTATCTGGGATTTCGTGGGTTTCGCCACCCAACAAGCTCTCCAAATCCCTGTAGAGTGAGAAAATTTCAAGGAAGGCTGCTTAGGTGGCACGCTGAAAGGGCAAAAGGATGCACCTCTGAACCGCAGAGACCACTATGTCCCGCTGAAAATCGAAGGAAGAGAATGAAAACGAGCAAAACCATTTAACCGGCATCCCTTCATTTCACCCCAACATTTCTGCGACGTTTACTCCGTTCTTTCGGGATTTCCAGCTCGCTGGTGGAGCCCGATGGAAAGGCACTGAGGGCCGGCAGCTGCAGTGGAATCCTCCTGCTCATGGAGCTCCTCCGTCCAACATCCCTGGGGAAGGCAGAGCTGCTGGGATGAGTCAAGGAGGGGAGGCTTGGCAGGCGTGCGGGGCCCACAGCTCAGGTCTCCGCTCCCTGCCAAAGCTGACTCACCCAAGGTTAGCCAGAGAGGAGGAGGAGGAAGGCGAGAGCCTTCTGAGTCAGCTCCGGCAGGCAGGGAGAGAGGGAGGCAGGGGTAAAACCTGGGTGATGTGAAGGGCCCGGGCACTGTCCTTGTCCCAGGAGGGAATGGGAGCTCCTCCAGCTTCCAACCCAGCTCTGCGCCCCGTGGGGACGCGTGGCCGGCTTTTCTTCCCGGCTACCTGCCGGCTCGGATAAAGCCAAGCCCCGGTGAAGAGCAGGGCACAACCTTGGGGTGACGCAGATGAACTTCAGCGAGCCGGAGCTGCAGGAGAGCTGGGAAGACAACCACAGCCCTGGTTCCAGCGTAACCTCTGCCGGGACCGACGTTGTCCTGGGGGGAGGGAAGAACATCTCTGCCGTAAGAGGCTTCATCGCCGCAGCGGATTTGAGCAATAAACATTCTGCGGAGAGATATAATTCTAACGGGTTTAACTCCTATCACTGGGCATTAGTTTAATTGGGGTGCGTTGCCGTGTCCTCTGCGGCTCCGCTGACAGCAGGTCCTTCTCTGCGCATTAGATCCTCCCACCCGGCTCCCGGCCTCTCGGCCAGCCCGGTGACAGATGCTCTTTTCAGGGGAGAGGAGGGGAGAGATTATGGCTGTCTGGAATCGGATTTGCCCAGGTTAAGGTGGAAACAAAGCAGAGGCACGTCTGGGGGGCGGGAGATCACTTCGGTTCACCAGCCGATATTTTCTACGGGGGTTTCCTTCTACCTGAAGAGCTAAACTGTGGCTGACACCATGCCCTTCTTCAAAGGCTCAGAAGCGAGTGGGCATGGGGAGTCATGACTAATTCCCTCTGCAGCCCAGGCAAATTGCTTTTCAGGAGTACTGCCGGCCTAGATTTGACACCAGCCCCAGCATCATTTCATCGAGTAAAGAAAACCTCTCTCAGCAAAGCCATTCTCCCCTCTCCTGCGCTCCAGTTCCACCCCTCGCGGAGAGCCAAATCAGTTAGATCCTAACAAACGTCTTTTTTTTTTTTTTTTTTTTTCTTCTTTCTTCCTCCCCCCCTCCTCTTTTGTGGTCCAATCTCGGCGAGTGGGAGATCCTCTACCCGCAACCACTTCCCTTCCGATGGGCTTGGGATGCAAGCCCTGGAGATGCCGCACCTTCCCACTTCCTGCAGTGGGCTCCAGAGGCCAACATCTGGAATATCACAGACCTCGGCTGCTACCGCCGCTCCCAAAAGCCCGCACAGATGGCAAAGTCGGGGGCCCCGAGCTCGCTAAAGCTACAAAGCAGCCCCGGGGCTTCCACAGCCCGCCGCCGAGCGCCGCGCTCCCAGGGGAGATGGGTGGTTTCCTGCCGTTTGTTCTCCTTTGAAGAGCCACACTTGACACTTACTGTGAGGTGGCAAAGCTTTGGGCTTCCTGTTTTCTGCCTTCCACGTATCTGCTGCCTGGTGAGGAACAGCAGCAGCAGCATCAACACGTGGCAAGTGGAAGCCATTTAAAAAAATCGGCATCTGACTCTGAGCTACTGAGTCGCTGACACCGAAATTTGTTGTTCTTCTTGGAGCAGATGAGGAAGAGGGGGAAGGACAGAAGGAAGGATGGAAGGATGGAAGGATTTAAGGATGGATGGATGGATGGATGGAAGGAAGGAAGGAAGGAAGGAAGGAAGGAAGGAAGGAAGGAAGGAAGGAGAAAAGGAAGGAGAAAAGGAAGGAAGGAGAAAAGGAAGGGGAAAAGGAAGGAGAAAAGGAAGGAAAAAGGAAGGAGAAAAGGAAGGAGAAAAGGAAGGAGAAAAGGAAGGAGAAAAGGAAGGAGAAAAGGAAGGAAAAAGGAAGGAAGGAGAAAAGGAAGGAGAAAAGGAAGGAGAAAAGGAAGGAGAAAAGGAAGGAAGGAGAAAAGGAAGGAGAAAAGGAAGGAAGGAAAAAAGGAAGGAGAAAAGGAAGGAAGGAAAAAAGGAAGGAAGAAGGGAAGGAAGGAAAAAAGGAAAAAAGGAAGGATGGAAGGAAGGATGGAAAGGAGGAAGGAAAGAAAAAGAAGGAAGGAAAGAAAAAGAAGGAAGGAAAGGGAAAAGGCCTGGAAATACTCGTGCTGCTGAATGAACCTCTGCCTGCTGGATATTCTGAGCTGTTCTATTTAATACACACACACACACACATATATATATATCAAAGCAATGCCTGCCAACTGCCTCAGCACAGCACATCCCAGCAGCTCAGGGGAAGAGAAGCTCTCAAAGGTGCAACCCTTCCTCTGCACGGAGCCCGAGCTCCTGCCGCGGCGCGGGGACGGCCGATTTCGGCAGCAACGGAGCACGGCATGGGGGAGACGAGGTCTTTCAGCCAAACCCCTTGCAACACCACGCGCAGCAGGAGCAGAGGGAAAATCAGCAGGCACTAGCAAGAGAGAAAATACAGTCAGCTCGGATGTGAGAACGGGCGGGATGGAGACGTCCAAGAAAGCTGGCCAAGACACCCAGAGCTGCAGAGCAGTTGGTTCTTGCGAGAGCCTGGAAGGACACCAGCGTTGGAAACACCGGGAAAGACGGACGAGGGGCAAAATCTCATGGAGAAAAGCGATGTGGGGTCTCCTGAAAGGAAAGGGAACGGGTGTGAAGGCCTGAGGCTGGGGGGCTGCCTTCCCCGGGGGCCCGCAGACAGCAGCGCCTTCCGCCGGCTGGTCCGAAGAGACGCAAAAACCATTGAAGGATTTTATCCGTCCTCGTCTTCATCGCCTGCCTGGCTGAAATTTTCTACTGACAGTTTGGAGCCGTTACAGAAAATTGCTGCTCGACGGCAGCAGACAACTTACCAAATCCTTTAAAATAAAACATGACAATCACGCCATAGAGGGAGGGGCAGAATTAGCCCTCTGCCTCCGGAGGAAAATGTCACGTCCCGAGGAGAAACCCCCCGTAAACGGGAGGGCCCACACATCCTGAGGAATTAGCCGCGCTGAGCGTCCCAGAGAGGGAGGATCAGAGATGTCAGGCTGTTGAAGGGATTAGGACGCCGAGGCCGTTACAAAGACAAGGTCCCCACCGCGCTCGCCGGCGGGGCACTGATTTTAGAGCAGGTACGCAGGTCAGTTTTCAGGGACAGCTACCGTGAGGTCCCGCAGCGTTGCTTTTTTTTTGTTTTTTTTTTTTTTTGCACGGGACAACGGCAAAGACCATCTGCTTTGAGAAGGGAAAATACCACAGCCAGCTGCAAGCAACGGCACTTGGGATAGGAGTCTCAAATACACGAGAATACAAAATGCTTTTTTAATTTGCTTTTAAAGCAAATGCTGTGCAGCACAAATTAATTCACGCCCGAGCACTAAGCATCTCAGCTTATAAGCCTTTCTTTGGAAACAGTTATATTCAGCGATCTGAACCACTCCTCCTCCTCCATCTGCTCAGAAAGGATGAACAAACAAGCCATTGCTGAAAGAAGGAAGGAAGGAAGGAAGCCCGTTCAGCCATCTCCGAGGAAAACTGTGCCAGACCAAAAGAGCTCTTCCCCTCACCCACCACCCTCCCCCAAAAAAATTAAAAAAAAAAAAAAAAAAAGAAAATTAAAAAAAAAAAAAAAAAAAGAAGAAGAAAAAAGAAATAGATCCCAACCCAAAATATTCTCCCCGGTTGGGGCTCCCCCTCACTCCTCGCACGAGGAACCGAGCGCTGGTCACACGCGGCAACAGGTTCTGCTCGCTCCCATCTCCCTCCCACGCGCGCGCACAGGCACCCGCTCGCAAAATGGGACGAGTCAAAGTGCCGGCTTGACTCATCAGCCACATGATCAAAGGCTGGAGCTAAAAAAGGGGGAAAACTGGTTTACTCACCGTCTTGGGTACAATCTGTTTCTTGGGCTGCCCGATCTTGAACGGTATCCTGGAAAAGGGAGAAAGGAGGAAGGTGTAAGCAAGCAATGCTGGCCTCAAACAGCCCGGCCCCTCCTTGGGGATGGGTTTTGGGGGTGAATGAGATGGGGTGGGGGGATTTGTGGGGTGGCAGCACCCCTTTTTTGTGCTGTGTCCCCACGACGAGGCCACCACCTCCATCCCCAGTCACCCCCTTCCCCACCCTCCCAGTAAGGCAAATACACGAGCGAAGGACGCTGAAGAACGCGCTATGTTTAAAAACAAATCCGAAAAGGAGAAAGAGGGCGGGGGGGGGGGGGGGGATTTAAAAAAAAAAAAAAAAAAAGGAAAGAAAATAAATAACAAACCTTGTAAATATTTAGAAAGAGGCTATTAAAAAAAAGCGTCTGGAGCCGCGAGCTGCTTCAAAGGATTTCTCTGATACAACAGCTGTAGGAGCCGCTCACCTGCCAGCGGAACAGCCTTCATTCTTAAAATCTTTAAATATGGTTGCGAGTAAAAATCTGGGTTACCTGAATGATTCCCTCCCTCCCCGCCCCCCACCCCCCCGCCGAGCTAGCTCAAAGGTGAAGAGTGCTCCAAATAAATTACCCCAACATAGGTAAGGGCGGCTGGGTCAGACGGTTACAGTCACGCAGCCCTCCTGGAAATAATTGGATTTCTTTCACCTATCGCTACAATAAAAATCCAGGAATTCAACTGCTGGTTTCGACGGATTTAATTAAGTTAAAGAGGTGCTGCCGGGTTAAAGCATCTCATCCAAAATCTCCCAACGTTTTGGAAAACGTTGGGAGATTTTGGATGAGATGCTTTAACCCGGCAGCACCTCTTTAACTAAAAAGAAAAAATTGGGTCTCATAAATGAAATGTTTTTTCCCAGAGGTGCCTCACCTAAAGCTTCCCTCTAGCTCCGCGGTCGGCACCCCATCCCAAATCCCCACTGGGAGCCCCAACTCCCCTCTTGGCCCAGTCCAAATTCCCACCCCGCCGCCCAAATTCTACGCTAATAAAGGTGGATTTTTTAGGGTTCTGGGTCGGCGGCCGCTCTCGCTGACGGGCAGCAAACGCGCGGCTGATGCTCCGTTTCTTTCTCAGCAGCTTTACTTACAAGATCCCCCGCGCCGGTGCTGCTATAAAACTGCTCGATCGGACAACTGGAACCCCAGCAACACATTTTTATTAGCGTAACACGATCAGCGGAGATCTATTTGGCATCAGCCTTACTCTTTCTTTTAGTAAGTAATAGTCCTGAAGTCCCGTTTGATTTCTTCTTGGCGTTCATCGCTATAATATCTCATACCGACGGCAATGCTATGCCATTTTCTGCCTTCAAATTAAAGAAAACGGCAGAAAATGCCTTGACCGCCGACTCTAAAAGGGTTGGAAGAACGGTACGTCTTAAAGGCCAGAACGTGAAAAGCAAGGATGAACTGATTTACGGCTGTAAAATAGGAGCAAGGCCGCGCGATGGGAGAAAGTGCTTGCGACGAAGGGACACGCCACCCGCCCCGACGGAGCAAACCCAAGATTATCCGCCAACCCGCTCCCTCCTGCCCATCTTCCCCGTTGTTTTCAAACCCAACGGTGTCATTAGCCGCCGGTAATAAACGGGGGCTAGAACCCCGTCCGTACCTCCCGAGCGGCTCCAGGAGCCCGAGCCAACCTGAGTCACCGGGTTTAAATTTAAATTTTTTTTTTTTTTGGGGGGGGGGGGGGCAGAATTTCCTGTTTATGGTTCTTCGGTCGGACAGATATAATTTTAGGTTGTTAACCCTTTCCAGCTCCTGTGGCAGGCCCGGCAGCCGTGAATCACACTTCTTTTATAAACAAACACTCGGCTGGTATATAATTACCCTGTCAATAACTGGGTGTGTGGTGCCTTACAGGAAGAAAGTGAAAAAAATAAGGTTTTTTTTTTCTTTGTGTTTTCTTACAAATATAAACTAAAATGAGGCACAGCCCTCACTCTCGCAGGCACAGGCTGTCCCATCCGCAGCCAGGTGCCGTCACTCGATGTTTTTGGAAGTGACGGCACCAACTTATCGCGGTGGAAGGAGGAGAAAAAGATGCGGTTTTTACCCAGGGGAGTGAGTTACCCCAAGAAAAACCCGCTCGCACGACGAGCCACGGCGGCTGCCGGGCAGCCTCCGCCAGCACAGGGGCAAGCACAGGGTTCAAGCTGGAGTTAGGCTGGTTCCTAGCGGGTAAGCACAATTAAAAGGGTGATTAAAGCATTACCTGCACACAACCTTCCCCTCACCCTTGTCTGGCCAACCCTGCCGATGCGGGTTATCCGGAGAAGCAATCCCGATTGTCGTTCGCTGGCAAACTGGGTTAAATCAAGGCGATTCCGGTAATAAAAGACGGATACGGGGAACGGGCATCACTTGGGTACCACCGAGCCAGCAGCGCAGGCAGCAGCCCAGGGGAAGGCAGGGGGGAGCACAGGGGGGACCCGTCTCATCCCGTCCCCCATCTCCGTTGCACGCGCAGAGGGGAAAGGGGGACAAAACCAATCCCAGCAACTTTCTTCCAGAACAAAAGAAAGTCACCGGAGCACTTCACAACGCCGCAAACACACTTTGAAGCAGTAAATATCTCTATTAGCATCGTGATGCCAGTTGGCTAATTATGTCTGTCTCGGTAAAACCTCTAAAAAATAACCCTGTGCAAGTAATTTTTTTGTTTTTGTTGCTATTTTACAATTTGAGATAATCTTCACGGTTTGTGAATCTTTGCCTTTTAATACGGTTCTGTGAGGGGGGGGGGGGGGGGAAGATGCAGAAGCAGGAACAAAAGCAGTGAGGAAGGATAAAAGATGAGAGGTAGGGATCTCATCCGAGCTTTTAGAATAAACGGATACACCCCGCGCTTCGAAACGCGACGGCAATTCTTGGCACTGAGAATTTTTGCCCCTTCGTGAGTCGACATCCCAGCCTGTGAAATGGGTGGGGGGGGACACAACACGTGCCTGATAACAGCAGCGTTACAACCATTTGCTGAAAAAATTAAGAGCCGCCCGGTGTTTTATTCTGTTCAGAAAATGCACCATGGGCATCACACAAATAAGTTGGAGGGAGCTGGGTCGGTAGCTTTTATTGCCATGGATTTACCGGCGTGGCACGGTTATCACCGTTACCCTAAAAGCTGCACATACGCCGAAGAAAAACCAGAATCGGTGTGCTTTTTTTTTTTTATTTTTTTATTTTTTTTTGATCTCTCATTTCTGCTGAGCGAGAGAAAGCTGGGGTTGTGTTTGGGGTGTGAAATCCCTTGAAATCCCGTTCCTCAAGAGTGCGAGCGCGCTGAGTCACAGCCGGAGCCTTCCCACCCCGGGGAACGCGGGGCTGGGGGAGCATCCCGGCCCTTGGCCCCATCACCAGCCACCTGCATCCCCCCACCCCCCCGCCCGGAGAGGTCACCGGGAGTTTGGGAAAGCGGTGGGGTTGGGAGGGAGGGAGGGAGGGTGAAGAACTGCAGGGAGGGGGTGGGAATCGCTTAAAGTAGGAAAAAAAGTGTGGGTGGAGAGAATCCTGCAAGCTTCTACTCGGGGATGCTCAGGAACCCCAGGGAGGGGAAGGTGGGAGAAGCTGTGGCTAATTTTCTCTGAAGTTTCCCCAGCAATGTCATATATTTACTTGGCTTTTCCATGCGCAAACCCAGGGCCACACACCAAAGCAGCTAATTCTCCTCTGGATGCACAGGAGAGTTGCAAACAAACCCCGCGGGCTTTAGGAGGGGGGGGGAATACAACTCCATGAGGTCTGCGGGGAGCTGGGGTTTAAAACATGTAGCTCCCCCTCCCACTCTCCGCCAGTCCCCTGAAACGAAGGCACGCAGGAATTGCCAGCGTGAATCAGGCTAAATCAGTGTTAATTTAGGGAGGCGACGGTCCTTTCGCCGCGTTGGACTGAGCAGGACATCAAACCTTGGCTTCATCCCCGGCCGGGAGCAGGCGGAGGGGGAGCCCGGCCGGCGTTTGGAGCACGCCCAGGGGATAAATAACGGGTGGATGTGACCCTTTTCCCCGCAGCACATGGTAGAACATCGCCTTGCAACCCCTCATCAGGCCCCAGAAGACGCCCTGGCAGAGAAGCGAGGGATAAGCACGAAGCATTTTCGCCCCCAGCTGATAAGCCGCTGGCCCTGGGGATGCCGAGCCGCTCGCTGCGGAACCAGGGACGGGGAGGGAAGGAAGGACGGACAGACAAGCAGCGCGCGAGGAAAGGGGCAGGGAAAGCTGAGACCAGGGCGATGTGCTCGCTCGTTTTGGAGGTTAATTACCCAGACACTTAGGAGAAGTGACAACCTGACACCATCAAAACCGAAATCGTTTGCCAGGGAGCCGCAGGTCTAAAAAGTGGTATGAACGGGTGGTAACGACTGGTTTTTATCCACCACCACCGTCAGGCCACCAACTAAACTCCTGTTTTGCAAAAAGTGCCCGCTTCCCGTGGAAAGTTTCAGGGTTTTGGGTTTGGTTTCCCCCCGCCCCATCAAAACCCCAAGCGCCAGCAAGCCAGCGCTGCCTGGATTTCCGCCAGCGCTTTTCACTCTTTGAATTTCCACCAAAAATCTCAATTCTTTCACCAGAATCTCTGCCTGCAACCAGGAGGGTGACACCCAGCCTCCTGCGCTGCGAGGGGTGACCCCAACCCCCCGAGGCCGGTCTTCCCAAAGCCAAGGGCTCCTACAAAACCAGCTGTTTATACGTGACCCTCCATGAAGACAAAAACTGGCCCTAAGACACCCCAGAAATTCCCTCTGCGAGAGTCGGGGGCCCTTCCCCAAGCCCTGTTCTGCTCGGTGGCCACCCCTTGCCTTCGCCCGGGCTGTCCCAAGGTCCCGCGTCGGGAGAGGAGTCGGCTCCAGTTGTACTTGCTGCCAGGAGACTCGCCCCATCACGGGAAGATCAATGCAAACATCAACAGGAATGTCGGGAGCATCCAAGGATGCGACCGCAGAGGTAATAACTTCCACTTGCTCACTACCGTTATGGAGCGAGCTTTTCCGTGATGCGATATGGGAAAGCCAGGGCACCCTGGAAGTTCAAGGGCAGCTGCGACCACCACCAATAGCTGCTGAAGCAGGAGTAATTATCTCGTTAGCGGTCTTGAGTCTTAACAAGGGCTGAAGGCAGCCTGCACGGGGCCCGAGGAGAGGCAAGGCCGGCTGGGCGCACGGCGCTGCGCACGTGCAAACCAACCCTGGGCACCTGGACCACGGGTCTCATGACTCTGGGCTTCCTAAAAAACACCAAAAGCTGCAAATCCGCGGCCGTGGGGGCTGCCCCAGTGTCAGGGGGTGGTGGGGGGAGGATCCCAGCCCTGCCCAGGTGAGAAAGGCACGGAGGCAAGACGCGGGTTAGACATTAATCTCGAGCATCGCTCCGGATGCCTCGCTGTACTACAGCGTGTCCATGGAAACTGCATGCACCATCCCACCCCGCTCCTTCTTCCCCCCCCTCCCCGCCTCGCAGGAACTCATAGCAACCGCTCCAAACACAGCGCGAAGGCAAAAAAAAAAAAAAAAAAGAAAAAAAGAAAAAAAAGGGGAAAAAATTATTCAAACGGATCACAAACAGCTTATGTCGAGGGAGACTCTGCGCCAAAATTCTGGTTTGGGTTTTCTCTTTGATGGAGACGAGGGGGGAGGTCACGGGGCGGCGAGGGGCAGGGAGATACGGTCCCTCGGGAATAAACGCATCCATCCCAACCCCATCCCTACGAACCCGCAGGCATTAAGCCCCAAATGGACGTCAGGGCGAGCCCCTGCAGCAGGGAAAAGGGAGAAAAAGGAGATGCAAACATCCACTTCACGCTGGTTTAGGTCAGGCCGGAGAAACAAGGCACCTTCCTTCAACTTCGGCGGCGGAGAGGTGGCCGCGGACGGCGAGCTCTTGGGAGCAGGGGCCACTCGTATTTCTGCATCTTGCCCAGAGCCAAGCGCGGTGTCAGTGTTAAGCAAATCAAAAATAATGTCAGAATCTACTCTCCCACCCATTCCAAGATGAGCATGAAAAAAATAATGATATTTTACTCACCCATCAAAAGAAAATTACTCACGCCAGGCGCGTGGGCGAGCAGAATTTTGCAAGGCTGTTTTAGGCCCTGACTATGCTACAAAAATATCCATTTTAAGCATGGTTGTGAAACACGGTTGTGGCTCAACTATAACACTGTTTTTCAGCTACCTGTAACAAAGAAGGCGGAAAAAATAATAATTAAGGAATAACCACGTGCTAATCGCGCTCCGAGGACCACGCCGGGCGCTGCCATCTCCCACCGCGGGAGCCGAGGTGCCGGCATTGCCTGGTTTGCAGAAGGGCACGCCAGAGTTTCGGTTTCGCCGCGATAATACCTCTGGGACGCGCAAACCGCCTTCCACGGGTGCTACACACCGTGCAGGGAGGTGTTTGGGAGCTCACCGCTTCGGTATCCAGTTGCTTCATCCCATCTAATTTTATCCCGCGCTCATCTCCAAATCCCGGTATCGTTGAAACCCGGAGAGAAAGGGGGAGCGTTGCCATTGACCGCGATGGGACTGCAATTTGGGCACCGAAAGGAATATCAATATTGATTCACTGGAAAGAAAACGGCGCCTTGGTCTGTGTTTTGCATCGCACCTGCCCAACGTGGTCACAGCACAGCTCCAAAACACGGAAAACAAAATGAATAACCAAGAAAGCTACTCTTACACTCCAACCCAGCTATGCCTGCCACCTCCCCGCATTCCTCGTCCCTGGCTAGCAGGCAGAAATCCATCCATTTCCAAGACAGGCAGCTCCTCTTCTTCACCTCCCTCCCCAAATATTTCAGCAAACACATTCGCGTCAGCTGTGGACTGCCTCGGATCAAGAGCTGGGGAGCTAAATATCGCACAGCCGTGCGGTTCCACTCCCGACTTTCCATCGATGCCAGCTCCTTAGTCCACTTAGCGAGAGCTCCCTGCCAAGAGGCATATGGTTTAGCAGTCCGGCAACGGCAACCCCCCATGCAGACCAATAATACGCTGCAGTGCAACACGAAAACACGTGCTTCGCACTGCCACACTATCAACATTTGCTTAACATATTTTTTCTCCCAGTAAATACCAGCTGTTGCAGCGGTGCCGAGAGGCAGCGCTCGGAGAGCGAGCTGTCACACTACAAAAAAAACCCTCTTCCTGCTCGGAAAATCACCTGCGGGAGCTGGGAAACCAAAAGAGGAGGAATTTGGGAGGCTGGTTATGAGCTGCAACAATATTTGGTTTTATGAGGTTCCACGGACCTTAAAAAAAATCCTTTAGATGGCCACAAATTAGACGCTTGTGGCAACTGAGGGTGATGATACAGTAAAGTCCATCACTCTATTTCTCTTTGTTTTTTTAAAAGGAGTGATGGCCAAGGTAATCGCTGGAATATTTTCCCCTCTCTCCCCCAAAACGCATGGCCGCAGGCGAGATCTGAGGAAGAGGAGGATGCAGACGCGTTCGAGAGACCCCAATCCACAGCACAAAGGCCGAAAGGAAGCCACCCAGCTCCACCGAGATTTAGAAAACATCTCATCTGTCCATGAGAGGCTGTTTCCCAAAACAAGCCTACTCCTGCTCTAAATAAAGCTTAGCCTAGAAAGGCGGCACCGCCTAGTTGCCTAGGTGCAGGAGTCGGGAATTCGGGGGGTTTAATCCATCCTCTGTCACCAGCGGGTTACGTTTTGCCCTCTGGAGCGAAGTTTTCCCGCATTGGTACAAGGGGCATTGCTGTTCCCGGTCCCGATGCGGCGCAGGGAGCTCTGACCCACCGAGCACTCGCCAAGAGACAGGGAAAGCAAAGAAATAACCACGCACAACTCAACAAGGCATCTACCACCCCGCCTGCAAACAGCCTCATGGCCCTTTCGCCTCGCGCAGGCCTTCGCAAAATATTAATTAAGGTAACGAGTGTACAGAAGGAAAACTGAAGGCAGAGTTACGTGCCGCTTCTCTGAGCAACCTGGTCTAGTGGGAGGTGTCCCTGCCCATGGCGGAGGGGGTTGGAACAAGATGATCTTTAAGGTCCCTTCCAACTCAAACCATTCCATAATTCCCTGACATGGTCTGCAGGACAGGGCTGAGGACGAAGCTCCATCCCCTTGACCGGCTGCGACAGCCGACCCCTAAAAAAAGGGGTTTTAATCGACGCCCCGGGTTTAACGGTGCCCGTTGCCGGAGAGAAAGACGCACGTGCAAACTAAGCAAACATGCTCTGCTGCACAAAGCAACCTCCCGCCCCGCCGGGCTGGGACAAAGCCCGCTGCCTCCGCGGGGACTGCGGAGCAGCGGCATCAGGGACATGGTTTACTGTGACGTTTGAGGAGCAGGGCATGACCCCCGCACACACGCCGGCATTTGTTACCGCCACCGGGAGCGTAACCCCTCGCTGCGGCGGCGAGGCGGACGTCACGCCGAGCCCGGCCCTGAACTCCGGACCCCCCCGCCTCATGAATAGGGCAATTCATCCAGGGTGGGAATTATCGGCCAGCAGGGTTGGCAGGGCCAGCCGGGCGGAGAAACCGAACTGAGAGCGATTGTGTCCCTGACACGCTGCCGGGTCCGAGCCCCTCGCGTCCGCGCGTAAGCGGAGCCCCGACACGCCGAAGGACTGACGCTGCTGGGAAGAAAGAGGAGACTCAGATTTCAGCAGAGCATCAATTTCCACCACACACCCCCCCGCCTTCCGGCAATGACCTTTTATTCCTCCCCAGCAAAGGGCAAAACCACTCAATTTCTCAGCAAAAGACACGTGTATCGCAGAGAAGCCACCAGACGGTCCCCAGGAGCAGCGTGGCTGGATGGACGCTGGAAAGCACAGAGGGGAAGCGTTGTCACTCTGCACCCAAATTATTCCACATCCATCATGTGAAGGGAATATTTATTTCTTACATTTTCGTCTCTGCAGCCCCTCCTGGACCAGGAGAGCGGAACAGGTCTCTTCCACTGGCTGGAACTTTCCAAAAGCAGCCCCCAGGCCATGCTGCCCGCAGAGCTCAAGAGGGCAAAAGGTGGCTCCGAGACCCTCGTTCCCCAACGCCGTCTATAATCGTGGCTGCTCTGAGATGACTAAAGCAGAACAAAAATGAACTCAGTGGATAAGTGTGTATTTTTAACCCAAAGGCCCCATTTTAATAGGCACCTGTGTGCGCGTCATTATGTTGTTGAAGTACATTTCCAGACCGCAACTTTCCCCACTCCCAACCCAAAAAAAAAAAAAAATCTTCAATTTTCACCCTGCGCCTGCCCTGGCGAACCCAGCCTGAGGGCACCAGGCAAGGGAAGGGCCTTTTTCTCCTTAAACCATCACATCCCTCACCTCTCATAATGGCGCTGGCTCTACGGGACCATCCGGGATGAGAAACCATGCAGGGCAGTCACGATTAATTTCTAATATAATTAGTTTAAATAAGCAGTGGGGAGACGTGCAGAAGCAACACACCAAAGACACCAGGGTATCCAAACTGAGCCTTTCACAAGTCCGATCCAAACACATGCGGATTTTTTACCAAAAAAAGCTTTACTTCAATGGGACTGAAGTTGGTTTTACAGTGTTTCAGCCTCACGGAGCTGCTGGGGACCTTTGGAGACTCCCCACACCAAACCCTTTGCCCCGCAACAGCGCCCAGGCATGGGGAGGTGGGAGGGCAGGGGGGTGAAGGGGCTCGGTGGTGCTTCCCCGTACCCGGGACGAAGGCTGGGGAGGGACCAGCAGCAGTTGCTGGCGGTAGAGGTGAGGGGCCCCCCGGTAGCGCATCCGTTAGACACCCATATGCCGTGTGTGTACCTACAGAGACAGCTTTGGGGCAGCTACACCAGGGTCAAACTTGGCCAGAACTGGAGTAAAGCCCAGCCAGCACCAGGGCCAAGCTCGGGGCCAGCATCAGGGCCAAGCCTCGCTAGCACTGGCACCTGCTCAGGGCCAGCACCAGGGCCAAGCTCGGGGCCAAGCCAGGCCAGCATGAGGGCCCCTGCTGGGCCAGCACCGGGGCCAACCATGACCAACACCAGGGCCCACACCGGGCCAGCATCGGGGTTAAGCATGGCCAGCAGCGGGGCCAGCACTGGACCAGCAGTGGGGCCAGGCTTGGGTGCCCCGCCAGGCCAGCACCGGGGCCCGCTCGGGGCAAAGCCTGAACAACACTGGGGCTCCCGCCGGGCCAGCACCGGGGTCAAGCCCGGCCAGCACAGGGGCCAGGCTCGGGGCCAGCACTGGGGCCCCTGCTAGGCCACCAACGCGACCCACTCGGGGCCAAGCCTGGCCAGCACCGGGGCCCCTGCTAGGCCACCAACGGAACCCACTCGGGGCCAAGCCTGACCAACACTGGGGTTCCTGTCAGAGCAGCCCCTGGGCCAAGCCTGGGGCCAGTCCCGGGGTCAAGCCTGGCCAGCACAGGGCCCAAGCTTGGTCCAGCACCGGGGCTCCCACCGGGCCAGGACCGGGGCCTGCTCAGGGCCAAGCCTGATCAACAGTGGGGCTCCCACCAGGCCACCACCAGGCAGGGCCAAGCCCAGACAGCATTGGGGCCAGGCCCAGAGCCAGTCCTGGGGTCAAGCTCGGGTTAGCACTGGGGTCCCTGTTGGACCGGCACCGGGGTCAAGCCTGACCAACACCGGGGCCTGTTTGAAGCCAGCACTGGGGCCAGGCTTGGGTCCCCCACCGAGCCAGCACCGGGGCCCACTCGGGGCCAAGCCTGACCAACACCGGGGCTCCAGGCGCTCCAGCCCCGGGGCCAAGCCCGGCCAGCCCCGGGGCCAACCCTGACCAACACCGGGGCTCCAGCTGGGCCAGCCCCGGGGCCTGATCGGGGCCAGCACCGGGGCCAGGCTCGGGTCCCCCGCCGGACCAGCCCCGGGGCCCCCCTAGGCCGCCAGGCCCGGCAGCGCCGGCGGTGAGAAGCCGGGGCCTGGCGTGCCGGACGGCGGGGGCGATGTCGAGCCGCAGAGGCCGGTGCCAGCAGCGACGGGCCGGGCCCGAGGGTCCCGCACTCACCAGCTCATCGTCCCCCGCCGCGCCGCTCCCGGAAGTGCCGCCGCGTTTTTCCCCGCCCCTTCCGGTAGCGCCGCCAATGTCGGGGAGGAGCGTTACCCCGCCGGGCGTGACGTCGGGGAGGGGGGCGTGACGTCACGGGGCAGGGCAGCGGGCCGCGTCCGGCGGGGGGAAACGGAGGGAAAACTCCGTAAAATCGTGCGGTTTCGGTGCAAAACCCCGGGAACGGAGCCCGGGGGGGTTGGAGTAAAACCACCGCGGGGCCCCCCAAAACCGGCAGCACCGGCGGGGGGGGGGGGGGGGGCGAGGGGAGGGGTGACCAGGGGCACCCCGGGGTGGGCGAGGGGAAGGGGGGCTTGGGAGCACCCTGTGGTGGGCGAGGGCATGGCCTTGGGGCGCCCGGGAGCACCCCAGGGTGGGCGATGGGACGGCCAGGAGCACCGCAGGATGGGCGAGGGCATGGGGAGGGGGTGCCCGGGAGCACCCCAGGGTGGGCGAGGGCACAGGGTGCTCCAAGGACTCTGAGGTGGGCGAGGGAATGCCCAGGAGCACCCCAGGGTGGGCCAGGGCGCCTGGGAGCACCCCGGAGTGGGCGAAAGCATGGGGAGGGGTGAGCAGGAGCATCCCAGGATGGGCAAAGGCGTGGGGAGGGGATGGCCAGGAGCACCCCGTGGTGGGCGAGGGGATGGCCAGGATCACCCCAGGATGGGTGAGGGTGCCCAGGAGCACCCTGGGGTGGGCAAAGGTGTGGGGAGGGGTTTCCCAGGAGCGCCCTATGGTGGGTGAGGGCACAGGGTGCTTGGGAGCACCCCATGGTGGGCGAGGGGATGCCCACCAGCACCCCAGGATGGGTGAGGGCACCTGAGAGCGCCCTGGAGTGGGCGAGAGCATGGGGAGGGGTGACCAGGAGCACCCCAGGGTGGGCAAGGGCATGAGCATGGGGTGCCCAGGAGCACCCTGCAGCGGGCAAAGATGTGGGGAGGGGTTGCCCAGGAGCACCCTGTGGTGGGCGAGGGGATGCCCAGGAGCACCCCAGAGTGGGTGAGGGCTTGGGGAGGGGATGCGTGGGAGCATCCCTGGGGTGAGCAAAGGGAAGGGATGCCCAGGAGCTCCCTGGGTTGGGCAAGAGCATGGGGAGGGGGTGCCCAGGAGCACCCCGGGGTGGGCAAGGGATTCCCCAGGAGGGCCCCTGGGGTACACAAGGGTATGGGGTGCTTGGGAGCACCCCAGGGTGGGCAAGGATAAGGGGAGGGGATGCTCAGGGGCACCCTGGGGTGGGTGAGTGTGCGGGGAGGGGGTGCCCGGGAGCACTCTAGGGTGAGCAAGGGCACAGGGTGCTTGGGGGCACCCTGGAGTGGGCACGAGCACAGGGAGGGGATGCCCAGGGGCATCCTAAGGTGGGCGAGGGGTGCCCGGGAGCACCCCAGGGTAGGCGAAGGTGTGGGGAGGGGCAGGGCTGCCCCCGCCGAGGGGATCCAAAGGACAAGGCAGCGGGGATGGATGCGTGGCACATTTGGAAGGGCAGGAGCACCCACTTTCGGGGAGACACCCCCCTCCCCCCAAAATCCAGCTCCAGGAGGCTGGGCGGGGGGAGCAGCAAAGCTGTTTTGGTGACCGAAAAGCACCCCCATGTCCCCAGCACTGTCCCCATCAGCCCCCACCAGCCGTGACTGAGGGGCGTGAGACAAAGCAAAGCCCCCCTGAGCTCTGGGTGCCCCCGGACCCCCATCGCCAACCCTGGGGTGACGTCCTGCGGGGGGGAGCGGGCTCGGTGCTGGTGACACCATGGTTGGTAATAGCACGTGCCAGCGCACGGGGCCGAGGGGAGGAGGCCCGGGACTGGCGCCAGGGGTGGCTTTATCAATTAGCAGGTGGAGGTAAACAGCGCGGTAATTACAGCCAGGGAGGATGATGCTAAACTGGGAAGGTGTTACCGACACCGGTGAGGACAGGGGATTAGCGAGGCGGGGGGGACACAGGGCTGGGTGGGCAACCAGCGGGGCCGAGGCGTGGGTGGGAGGAAGAGGAAGGATGGAGGGAGGTTGGTGTCGGGAAGGTTTTGCTGGCGGTTCCTGCTTCCAGCCGGGACACGCTGCTGCTCCCGGCCACCACTGTCCCCACTGGTGCCCCACGCCAGCACCTCAGGGACAGTGGGGAAGGGCTGGCGCAGAGCTGGGACAAGCAGGTCCTGGCATCTGGGCATCCTGATGGCCACGGGGCTTGGGGAGCATCTTCCGTGGAGGCTCTGCCCCGCATGTCGCCTTGGCATGTGCCGTGGGGGCGAGTCTGGGCCCTTCTTCCGAAACATGCTGCTGAGAGCGGAGGTGGGACCTGCCACCCCAGCCAGAGATGGGGACGAAACAGGGGGGACAGATCCATGTGGCGCTGGCACAGGGTGGGACAGGAGGGGTCGGGCGATCCAGACACCATCCAGACCTTCTGCAGAAGTTGTCTCCTGCTGGGGCAGTGGGAGAGGTTGAGCCGGTGGCTGGAGGCTGAAAAGATCTGGGAGGGATCCCACCACCATCAACATCTACCAGCTGCAAACCGGAAGCTTCTGGGTGCAGGTCCTCGTCGCTCCCATCCCAGGGAGGGGGTCTCAGCTCTTGGTGCTCCTCCTCAGAAGCAAATCCCATCCCGTGGAGAGCTCTTGGGTTTTCAATAACAGTTTGCAAAGCCTCCAAGACCCCTCAGCGGAGAGGAGCGAGGCGTTGGTGGCCTCCTCTGGAACCCGGAGCCCGCCGTCGAGAAGGGAAAGGCAGCAAGTTGTGTTGAGCTGGTACGTGACTGGCAAGCCCCTTCCCTCCTCCCCAGAACACAGATAGCCCAGAACGGGGATGGAAAGTGCCGTGTTTCCGTAGCAACCAACATTTTTCGTGCAAGGTGCTGCACGCGCTCCACGCGTTTTTGCCACCCAAGGGTGCTCCTCACCTTCCTGCTCCATGCAACGGGGGGGGGGGTCCTGCCTGGTGGGACGCCTGTGCCCGGGTGGCAGAGCAGGTCCCCCAGCCCGGCACCGGGGGTCAGGATGCCCCGTTGACACCTGGTGGGCTCCTTCCCTCCTCCTCGCCCGCAGTGAAGGAGCCCAAAGTGTTGGAGCAATGTTGGGTGGCTCCTCACCATGGCACGGTGATGCCGGTAGGGCATCTCCCATGGTACCGCTTGCCCCATGCCCACCATCTCCAACATATTCCACCACAAGCCACCAGTAGAGATGGGCGCAACCACCACCACAGCACCCCTCAGACGATGCTGGGGACCGTGGTGGCTCTCCCTGGGCCATCATCCGTGTCTGTGGTGGTTCCATTTCCTACCCGTCCACCTGGGGCTTGTCCGAGCCACGCGAGGGGGACGCCGTGGGGGACCGGTGGGCTCCAAAACCAACACGCAGCCCCCGATCACTGCGGGAACTTCCAAGATGCTCAGAGCACCGAGGGGAAGGGCAGCCCTGGCTCACCCTGACCCCGCGCCATGGGACGGCAGCCCCCGCCGTCCCCTCCTGCCCCCCCGCCGAATCCGGCAGCCGCTCCGGCCTCGTCTTAATGGTCACCGATGGCTCAGCAACCCGGGGAATCCACTCGGGGGACGCAGGAGCCCACCCGACGCAGCGCCTGTGGGCTCCAGAGCCGATTTCCCCCGATGCCACGAGGTCCCCATCCAGGGCCAGACGTGCCAGGAGTCACCAGGCGGCCGCCCCCAGGCACCCGTCTGCCCCCAGGTTCCCCCCGAAATTAAACCTTCTCCAAGCCGGGGAGTTCAGCGGAACCCTGGGATGGGCAGAGATGGCGGGAGCAGCAGCTCCTCTCCGGGATGCAAATTGAAAAACAGGGAAATTTGACGGCGATGCTGATACCACTAAACCCCGGGAATACCGGGAAAGACCACAATGCCAATGCCGGGAAAGACCACGATGCCAACACCGGCCACCAACGAGCCCTGGGGAAAAGGGAAGCTTGAGGGACACTCAACCACCCTGGTCATGTCCCAGCCCAGTAAAACTGGACCCCCGCGCACCAAGGAGACCCCCAGACCCTCATCATCCTCCAGCACCGTCCCAGCTCCAGGAAAACCAAGGCTCCAGCCCCGTCCCTAGGGAAGGATTGAACCATGGCGGGCCGCCCACCCATGCGCCCGCTCTCCGAATATCCGCTCGCCTCATCCCATTCCCTTCTCCGTACAAGCTCCAGCTCTGAAACCCGACGAGTTATTTTTTAACCCGAGCGACCCAGCCCGGCCAAAATCCCTTCTCCGCTCTCCACCCAGGGCCATTTGGCCGGCGAAAGGCGCGGGGGGCTAATTACCGGCTGAAGCGGCGCGATCCTCTTTGGCCCACCGTTATCCGACAGACGCAAACCCTGGCGGAACCGGTGCCGGGGTCAAGGCGGCGGCGACGGCACGAGCCCGGGGTGTGTGGGGGGGAAATAAGACGCAAGGTCAAGGGGCAAGCCAAGGCTGCGGAGGTTGGGGCGGGGGGGGGACACACGACACTTTAAGGCGCACTGTGTTCTCCACGTGGCTGGGAAAAGGGGGGGGACACCAGGAGGGGAGCCGGTCGCCTTCGGGGGTCGCCCTGCATCCTGGCCGGGCTGGGTCTCGACACGGTGTCCTGCGAAGAGAACTGAAGGAGAAGGAAAGGGGGCGGGGGGGGGGAGGGTGCTGAGAAAAAAGTTGGGTTATTTAAAAAAAAAAAATAATTTAAAAAAAATCATACAAAACCCCCCCAAAATTTAAGAAAATACAACACTAGAAAAAAAAATATATATATACAAACAGGTTCCAAAGTCGCCCGTAATGAGGCACAGCACCCACCGTCCCTACACATTTCAAGCCATTTTAACACCCCCTCTTCCATATCAGAGACTTTTTTTTTTTTTTTTTTTCCAAACCAACATAGATCTTTCTTTTTTTTAAGCAAGGTAAAATAAAGATATTTACTACAGCTTTTGATTGTCAGCAAACACAATATATTTACTGCATTAGCATTTGCTCACAGTGCAAATGGTACAACAATACATCAGTTCAATATTTCTGATTTTTTCCCTTAAAAATGCTGTATGCATTAACTATCATATTTGCATTACAACATGACAAATGAGCAAATGAAATGTGTGTGAAAAATTATCACCTTTTTCACAATATCAAGCATAATTTTTTTTTTTTTTAACCTTAGTATAAGGTACTATAAATCCAAGAAATAAAAAACATCCACAAAATATATTACATCTGGTATGATTTTTTTTTTTTTCTCTAAGTACTCAACTTTATACAAAAGTCTTTCAAAAAATATCATTCCCTTAGGTTTGTGTGGTTAAACCTGATTGTGGTTTTTTTTTTTTTTTTCTGTTCCTTTCGGTTCACATAAATTAGACTGCATTCTTTCTCTTCTCTTTATTTTTTGTACGTTTTTAATGTGTTTTGTGTTTTTTGTTTTTTTGTTTTTTGTTTTTTTTTTTTCACATGCAGACATCAAACCTGGATAGCACGACCTTTTGGCAACAAAGATTTTTTTTTTTTTTAAAGTCATTATTATTTTTGCTTAGTTTAGCTTAAATGTCTGAGCACAGTTTTATTAAAACAAAAGAAGAAAAAAAATCAGAGCAGTCATGCAATGACATGCACATACCAGAAGGAGAAAGGAAAAAAAAAATAATAAAATAATAAAATAGAGGACTAATTGATTTTTTTCTCCTCCGTAGTTGGTTGGTTGGTTTAAAGTGACCAAATAAAATAAAATAAAAAATATCTCACATTATAAAAAGTATTCAGCAAAATACTGGGGTGTGTTGGTGGTTGGTTTTTTTTTCTGCATTTCTGTAAAGAATTTCCCTTCTGCTGGGGAAAAAAAAAAAGAAAGAAAAAGAAAGAAAAAAAAAAAACAAAAAACAAAACCCAAACAAACCCCAAAAAGCTGCTGCCGGGATATCGCTCCCCGCCGCCCCCCGAAGTTGTGGGGGGACCCGCAGAGCCGCCCCCCGCCCCCGCCAGCCCGGCTTTGGGGGGGGCCCGAGCCCGCTTACCTCCGCCGCGGGGAACCGGTGCTTGCGGGGGGGGGACACACAGGGGGAACTACAGGAGAGGGGGGGCGCAGGGGGGGGGCGGATCCGGGCCCGGCCGGGCAGAGAGGAGCCGGATCGGCTCCATCCATCCATCCCCGCCCGGGCGGGTGGGGATCCAGGAGGGCCCGATCCTGAGCAGCCCAACCCTCAGGGGAACCGGGAGAGTCGGATCCAGGAGGAGGGCCCGATCCTGAGCAGCCCCAGGAGAACCGGGAGAGTCGGATCCAGGAGGGCCCGATCCTGAGCAGCCCAACCCCTTTGGGAACCGGGCGGGTTCGGAGCCGGCTACCTGGGATCCAGCTCAGTCGGGATCCCCGGGAATCTACAACCCGGCTCCGGGCCAAGCCGGGTGCGGGGAGAGCCGGGGAGATGTGGGATCCGGGCGGGCTGGAGCCGGGAAAACCGGCTCCGGGCAATCCGGGTACAGGCAGGCGGGATCCGGGCGGTGCGGGTTAATCCAGGTGCGGGAAGCAGGGGATCCGGGCACCAGGGTGCGGGAAAGCAGGGATCCGGGTGAGCCGGGGTGCGGGTAGCCAGGACCCGAGTGGTGCGGGGTCAGGAGGATCCGGGTGCGGGTAGCCGGGACCCGGGCAGTGCGGGTGTGGGCAATTCGGGTGCGGGTAGCCCAGACGTGGGCAATCCGGGTGCGGGCAACCCAGCCCCCGGGCAGTGCGGGTTGCTGGCAGCCGGGATCCAGGCAGTGCGGGTGCTGTCGATCCAAGTGCAGGCAGGATCCTGGTGCGGGCAGCCTGGCCCCCAATCAATCCGGGGTGCGGGCAAAACGGACCCGTGCAGCACAGCCCCCCCCCCAGCTCCGGCATCCTGAACCCGGTGGGGTGAGACACCCCCCCCCCGGAGTGGTGCGAAGGGGCAGGAGAGAAGATGGGGTGCCACCGCGCCGCTCCCCGCGGTCCCTCAAGCGCACGTGGTGACGGCGGGGGGCGAGGGCGACGGGGGGGCGAGGTGGCGGCGGCGGCGGCGGCGGCGGGGGGCGCGGTGGGGGGGTTGCCCGGCCGAACCCTTCTCGGCCTTCTTCTCCTTCTGCTTGAGGTGGATCTTGGCGTGCCGCTTGCGCTCGTCGGAGCGGGCGAACTTGCGGCCGCAGAACTCGCAGGCGAAGGGTTTCTCGCCGGTGTGGGTGCGGATGTGGGTGGTGAGGTGGTCGCTGCGGGCTGAAGCTCCGCATGCAGATGCGGCACTGGAAGGGCTTGTGGCCCGTGTGGATGCGGAGGTGGCGGGGTGAGCTCGTCGGAGCGGGAGAAGCGGCGGTCGCAACCCTCGGCGGGGCAGGCGTGGGGCCGCTCGTGGAGCGGCGTCTTGCTGGGCCGGTTGGGATACTTGCGGGGTCGGATGGGCTTGAGGGTGAGGGGTGGCTGCGGCAGCCCCCCGAAACCCGGGTGGATCTGCTTGTCCTTGAAGGCCTTGATGGTCTCCAGCGGGGGTGATGGGGGGCGGGTTGACGCGGATGGGGTCCAAGCTCTGGAAGGGTTTGTGCTCCGTGATGGTGCCCATGTCATTGGGGTGGTGGTAGAGGTTATAGTCTGGGATCATGGGGAAGAGGTTTGCTGTCCAAGGCGGGTTTGGCCGCCTGGTAATCCTGGGGGGGAGTAGGTGAGGCCGGGGTTGCTCTGGGGGTCGTGGAAGGAGACGGGCTCCGGGTAGAGGTCACTGCAGGAGGAGTAGGGCGGCAGCGCGGGGTACATCTGGTCCACCTCGCCCCTGCGGCGGCCCCATGCTGCCCGCCGAGCTCTGCGTGCTGGTGAGCGCGCCCGAGGACGGCGGCACCCCCAGGATGCCCGCGCTCATCAGGCTGATGATGTTGTCCTGGCACCAGTTGGAGGGCGAGTCGAAAGCGAATTTCCCCAGGTAGGTGACAGTCTTGTTGCCCGGGGCGGGTTGAAAAGTCCCCGAATAGGAGGACAGTTCCTGACCGGCCTTTTCGTTCGCTAAGCCAATGTCCATAACATTATCTGCAAAGTGCAAGAAAAACGGGCCAGGGTGAGCCGGGGGGGGGGCCCGCACCGCCCCGGGGGGGAGAGCACCGGGGATGCACCGGGGGATGCTCCGGGCCCCCCCCGCCCCGCTCCCTCCTACCCCCTCGCTGCTTTCCTCTCCCCCCCACCCCCGCCCCGCGGCGCTGCCTACCGGGGGTCCCGGCGATGCGGGGCCGGGCTGCCGCCCCCGCCACCAGCCGGGATGCCCCCCGCGGTGGGGGGGGGGGGGGGGGGGGGAGGGGGGGGGCGCACACACACACACACCGGGCGGGGGGAAGGAGGTACCTGCGGTTACAGGTAGGCTTCCTCCCCGTCCAGCCCCCGCCGACGCCGTTACCGACTCGCCGCCTTCCCTGCGCCGAGCCCCGGCGAAGAGAAACACGGGGGGGGGGGGGGATCGGTTTAGCCCGGGACAGGCGGGGAGCCCCCTCCCGGCCCTCGGCGCTCACCTGTGCCCCCCATGTCCGCCTGTTGTGTGTGTCCGTGTGCCCCCCCCCCCCCGGCTCCCTCCCCAAAACCCCCACGCTCCGGGAAAGTCGGCGCCGCGTCCCGGGGAGCCGCTGCGGGGCTCGGGGCGGGGAGGCGGGGGGGGGGGGGGGGGCGGCCACGCGTGTCCGCGGCGCCTCCGCACCCGCGCGGATCCCGGGGAAGGTGTGGGGGGGGGACGACCTGGCCGTCTCCCCACCCCCCCCCGGTCGTGTGTCCCCCACCCCCCCACGCCGTGTTCTCCTCCCCACGGAGCCCAGCCGCCGTCCCCGTACCTGCGGCGGCGGCTCGGCAGCAGCGCTGCAGCGATCGGCGCGGAGACACGGCGAGGAAAGGGGTGGGGTGGGTGCGGGGGGGGGGGTGGTGGTGGTGGTGTGGTGGTGGGGAGGGGGGACGACGACGCTCCCCACAGCCCCAGCTCTTCCCTTCCCTCCGAGGCTCCATGACACTCTACCCACGGCGTCCTCCTCCTCGCCCCACCGCCCCCCCCCCCCCGCTTTCTACCCCATTTTTCCTTCCCCCCCCCCCCCCCCCCCCCAAACCTTACCTGCAGCCATCTGGTTGTAGTGAGCCACCGAGTCGCTGCTGCTGGAGAAGATATTCAAAGAGTTGGGGATCTCCTCTGGGTACAGATTGTCAGGCAATTGGTTCATCAAAGTGTTCATGGTCCCCGGCAGCTTCTCCAGTAGTTTGCCTGTCATAGCACTGGAGGAAAAGGCTGGTTCAACGTGGCTCCGAGCTCAGCTCCCGAGGAAACAACATCCGAGTGGCAAATCCGTGCGAGGGAAATCATGCAAGAGAAAAAAGTTGGGGCGGGGGGGACCGGGGAAAAGGGGGGCGGGGGGGGGGGGGGGGGAGAGCCGGGGTGGCGGCGGAGGAGGGGGCGCGGGGGGGGGGTGGGGGTGGGGGGGTGGCGGTGTGCTGTCCTCCGTGGGTCCCTGGTGGTGTTTCCTCGGGGGGGATGGGGTGGTGGTGGGGGGGCGATCTGGCTGGCAGATGTGGTTGTAGAAGCGGGTGGGAGGATTTAACCCTCCTCTCTCTCTCTCGCTCGCTCGCTCCCGCTCCCCGTCCCCCTCCCCGTCGTCCCCGTCCCCGCTCCCTCCCGCGCTCGGCTCCGCTCGCAGGTCCCCTCGCTGCCGCCCGACTGCTCCGCCGGGGACTCCGCAGCCCATTTATCCGGGCGGCGGGAGCGCTCCGTGACGTAGCTGCCCATATATGGACAGACAAAGCCGAGCCGAGGCCGAGACGTCACAATGGAAGCACCGCACAATGGAACATTAGAAAGCAGGAAGCGGGGCCGGCGCGCGCGCGCGCGGTACCGGGCAACGGGGAGAGCGGTGTCGGGCAACCTCCACCGGGCAACCACTATTGGGCACCGGGCACCGGGCAACCTCCACCGGGCAACCTGCACAGGGCATCGGGCACAGGGCACGGGGCACAGGGCAACCTGTACCAGACACAGGGCAACCTGCGCCGGCCACAGGATACAGGGCACCGGGCAACCTGTACCGGGCATCGGGCACGGGACAGGGCAGCGGGTAACCTCTACCGGGCACCAGGCAACTTGCACCGGGCACAGGGGCAACCTGCCTTGGGCATCGGGCAACCCGGACAAGGCACCCTGAACCGGGCACATTGCACCGGACATCGGGTACCGAACACCGGGCACCGGGCGGGGGTCCCTCCCTCCGCACTCACACTCCACCCGCCCAGCGATGTCGCCCCCCCCGGGGCTGACCGGTGGCGGCATCTCCAAGCCCTGCCTGCCCGGATCGTTGCCCCCCCGGGAAGGAGCGGGGGGCGAGGGGCAGCCCGCCCCCCGCCGTGCCGGTCCCCGCGTCCTCCCCCGGCGATGCTCGGAGCCAAGCTCCTACCGGGAGATTTTATCCCCCGTGGAGGAACAGGAGGAGGCGGCGGGGCCGGGGGGGAGGAGGAGGAGGGAAACCGGCCACAAACCCCGTCCCGCAGCCCGGGAGATCCCGCAGCCCGGGAGAAGCGGGATGGGAGACGTGCGGGGGGAAACGGCAGCGCCGGGAATTCGGTGGGATGGGAAAGGGTCAGCGGGGAAAGCGCTGGAGCTGCGGAAGCCTAAAATTCCTTCCCGAGCTAGTGGTGACAGAGGAGACGGCTCTGCACCCAGCTGCCCCCCCCCCGCCCCGGCTCCCCATGCCCCGGGTCCCGTGGAGAACAGTGCTTTGAATACTTTTAAAACAGGTAACACTTGTTGGTCGCCTGTGATTTTAACCTCACCTCCCCCCCCCTTTTAAAAAGTTTGGCACTTCCAAGGCGTCAGTAATTAGGTGGTTTCGTGCTAAGTGTGCCAACTGATGCTATCTTTAAAACCCTCCGAGTTATATAGCAAATGTATGGAAAAATGCTGTGTTGCAATAGCTCCACTTACCCAATTCCTGCAGGGCCGGCTTTGCAATGGGAGTGAAATCCGTGCTACGGGAGTGCTGCAGCTGGAGGGGACCGGGCACTGCGGAGGGGGGGGGGGGAAACCCGGGGGGGGGTGGTGGTGGTGGGGGGGAGGGCTGGGGAGGAGGGTGCCAGGGCTGCGAGGCCCGGGGACCTTCGCCTTGCGGTGCCAGCAGCCTCTGGGTTTGGGGGGGTGGGGGGAGTGTGTGGGATGCTATGGAGGGGGGGAGCATGTACCGGGAGTTGAGGGGAGGGGGGGCAGTGACCCCCCACGGTGGCCTGTTTGTGAGTGCGGGGAGGGGTGGTCCATGTGCTCTTATTCACTTCAGGGCCCCTCATCCACTTCAAGGCCCCCCCCCATCTACTGCAGCCCCCCACATCCACTGCAGCCCCCTATCCACTGGTGCCCCCCCCCATCGACTGCAGCCCCTCCATCCATTGCAGTGGCCCTCATCCATTGCAGGATCTCACTTTCATTAGAAGCAACCCCATCCTGTGCAGAGCCCCCTCAACCTTCACAGAGCCCCCCATCCTTCGAAGACCCCCCCTCCTTCACATACACCCCCCCATCCTTTGCAGGACCCCGCTTTCATTAGAAGCGCCCCCATCCTGTGCAGAGCCCCCCCTCATCCTTCACAGACCCCCCCCCATCCTCTGCAGACCTACTCCATCCTTCGCAGATCCCCCCATCCTTTGAAGACGCCCCCCATCCTTCACAGACCCCCCGCATCCTCTGCAGACCCCCTCCTCCTTCGCTGACCCCCCCCATCCTTCACAGACATCCCCATCCTCTGCGGACCCCCTCCTCCTTCGCTGACCCCCCCATCCTTCACAGACACCCCCATCCTTCCAGACCTCCTCCTCCTCCTTCGCAGACCCCCCCCCACCCTTCACATCCCACCCCCACCCCTTGCAGCCCCCCTCCATCCCTCTCACCCATCTCCCCCCCCATCCTTTGCAGCGCACCCCCCCTTCCTTTTGCACCCCCCTCCATTTACACCCCCCCCATGGCACCCCTCTAGGCGCAGTCGTCCCCCCCCCAATTCCAAACACTCCCCCCAACAAACAACCCCCCCCTTCCCCCGCCCGCCCCGCCCGTGGCCCGGCGCGGCCCGGGGGAGCTCGGCGGCGGCGGCGGCGGCGGCGGCGGCGGGGGGGGGGAGGCAGCGGGGCGGTGGCGGCGGGCGGGCGGCCGAGGGGAAGCACCAAACAAGGTCTGGATCCGGCCCCGCCTCCGTTGCCTTCTTTGGCGACCGGTTCCGGCTCCCCGGCGATGGGGAGGTGCGGGGCGGGTGCGGGGGACAGACGGGACCCACCGCCCGCAACAGCCCCCCCCCCGGGCAGCACCGCCCCGAGCCGGGGGGAGCGGGTGGGGGTGGAGGGTCCCGCCGAGATTTCACCCCCCCCCAGCTTTTCCCCATTCCCACGGTGGGGGCCCGGCTGCGTCCGCGCTGCCGGCGATGCTGCGGGTCGTGCCTGGCTCCCACGGCCCCACGCAGGGACACCCCCCCACCCCCCGCAAAATCGACCCACTTCCCTCCCGCCCCCCGACCGCTAAAGCGTGTCCAGCGACACCGCCAGCGCTGCTTTCCAGTTCCTCCAGTCTTCACAGCGGCCTCCAGACTTTACAACTGGGCCTTACTGGTGAGGCTTGCGTGGGGAATTGCTGCACCGGAGCAAGCAGGCACTGGCCCAGCTCCTTGCCCCGCATCGCAGTGGGTACCAGGTGGCCCAGCCCCACATTTGGCTTGTACCCACCCGGGTGGGTATGTGCCCCCCGCCCCATGGGGAGAGGGGTGACGGTGCCACGGGACCATGAACACGCACCCCTTCCTCGCCCCGAGTGGGATCTTCTCCCCGCCGGGAACGCAGCCGTCTCCCCCCCTCGCCAAATCCAGGTGCAGCGATAACACCCCAAACCCCCCACGGGGTGGGGGGTTTAAGCCTGGTTTACATAAAGGCCTGGTTTACACCAGGAGCTGGGCCGGAGGGAGGGGTGCCGCTAACCCCAACCCAGGAGAATGGACGGACGGACGGACACCGGCTCGGTTACTAGCAGCAGTTTGGTGCCAATTGATGGGGAACGGCCCTAAGCCAAAATAAACCGAAGCAGCCTTAGACTGGCATGAAAACAGCCGCGTGGGGGGTTGGACTGGCTTCGTTACAGCTCAGCTTAATGGGTCGGAGCGTCCCGAGCAGAGTAGTTTACCTAAAGGGAGAAAAAAAAAAATTAAAAAAAAAAAAAAAATCTCACCTGGGATGCTCTGAATGGTTTTAAACTATGGCTTGGGCTGGATGGAGTCGGCAGCCGAGAGCTTTCGCTTATTTGGGTCGTCCCGCACGCCTGCCTCTTAGGCCACGTGAACCCCCTCCTCATCGGGGTGTCTCAATAACCACTGACATCGGTGATTTCATGCCTGAAATGCTGCGGTTCCCTCCTCAGAGCCGAGGCAGAGTGTCCCACCCCACTGCCCCTGCCTTTTCAAAAGCTCCTCACCTTAACGAAGCCAGGAAGGCAGAGCTGGCCCAGCCTCCAGCGTTGGCCCCCGAACCGGCTGCCTCGTTAACCCCAGAGATAACGGGAGGAATAATCGCGCCGTGACGTGAGCCCAACCTGCCGCCCGCCTCCGTCCCCCTGCGCCTCGGCTGTGCAGAGCACGGCACAAGCCCTGACATTATTTAAGTGTCCCAGCCAGGTTCAGCCCCCACGGGACCCACACCAGGGAAGTGCTGGCACCTTTTGTTTCACCGGAAAACCACCCGTGAGAGCCCCGAGAGCCCCCCAACTCCCACTGCCCCCCATCCCCTTTGGGCCCGTGGGATGCTGAGCGCCAGAGATGCGCACCCATCCCCGTGCACGGGGTGCCGAAACCCGGCCGGCACCCCGAGGGGACCGTGGCCGTGTCCCTCTGGGTGCTGTCAGGTGATTTCTCCCCGCTACTTCTCGGTCTTGTGACCGGGCGCTGCCACCCGCCGGGTGACTCATGTGCCGCGAGTCCCGCAGGTGCACCGGGCTCTGCCGCTGCCGGGGTGAGAGGCCACGTCGCTTGCCGGCCCTCCGGAGACCGCCGGGGCTTTTAAAAGGGGAACTATTCAGGTTTTTTTCACCTAATTAATGTCAGCATAGATGTACTTTAAGATGACACGAGCCTGGTTTTCCTGCCTCGTGGCGAGGCGGATGGGCCACGCGTTCCCGTTGAAATGGTGCCTAAACCTTGCGGGTGGTCTGGGGTCTTGAGCTGAGCTTGGGCAGAGCCAAGCCTCAGGGGCTGGGGGACACAAGGAGATGCCCGTCACCACCCCACCGCGCGGTTCGGTGTCTCAGGAGCTCTGGCAGCCTCTGCACGGTGCTCGGCCGGGGGTTGAAGGCTCCGGGCAACCCCGTGGCGGTGGTGCCTCCGGTCCTGGATTACGGAGGGTGCTCAGCCACGAAGCTTGAGGCACGTAGATGAGCAGAACGTGGAGGCTTTGCTCCCCCAGCCCCTCGGATTTGCTGTAGATGTAAATCTGGAGCTGGTAAGGTCACAGAGTCGTAAACAGAGCGTGGCTGGTTGGGGACCTGAAAGGTCACCCACCTCCTACCCCCGGGCGTGACTGTGCCGGGGCCACACGCGTGGGCGGCTGCTTGGATGGTCGACAACACGAGCTCTTCTCGAGCGGCTTGGAGAAAGGAGGGGAACAAATAAACCCCGAGCCTTTCAGCCACCCCAAACCACGAGGTGGGTGTCGCAGAGGTATCTGATGAAGCCGCCGCTGCCGCCGCCGCCGTTTCCCAGGGCCGCGAGTGTTTTGTCGGCGAGCGGGGAAGGTTGCGAGGGCGGGATGCGGTGCTTTCGGGGGCGTCGGCAAACACCAGCCGCCCAGATGGGGCAGATCGTCGGCAGCGATTTATTCTGCTGCTCAGACGGGGCAGATCGTCATCAGAAATTTATTCTGCTGCCCAGATGTGTCAGATCACGAGCAGCAATTTATTCTCCGGGCAACACAGGGCCTGGACTTGAGAGATGCTCAGCACTGGCAGGGATGAGATTCAGGGTAAATCTCTAATTTCTGGAGGAGGAGAGACTTTCCCTGCTGCTCCTGGGCGTGGGAATTCCTCCTTTCAGGCCAGATTCTGGCTGGGAGAACTCCAGCCAGGAGAAACTGCCGGGCAGCCTTCTTGATGCCAGACCAACACCCTCCCGGCACGGCCTGCCTCCTTCCACCACGCCGTCTCCCTCCTCGCCGAGGTTTTCCTGATTTGCCTGCGAAAACTACACACCCTCCTCCTCCGGAAATATTCAGGAACGCTCGCACCGGAATATGCATGGCAAAGGGAGCCGGCTGGCCGCCTCCCTCCTCTTGCGGGGGGTGAAGGGGACCCGCCGGCAGAATTTGCTGCCCTTGGGACGTCGCCCTGTGCTTTGCCGGGTCGGTCCCCAAGGGCAAGTCCCCGTGTGCCGAACCCCAGGGCGGGCAGGGAGGGGGAGCCGGGCAGCGGGGTACCGCGGGAGCGCCGTGGGTGGCTGCCGCAGGCTCTTTCCTGCCTCAGTTTCCCCTGTGGCAAGAGGGAGATATCAGCCCTGCGTAGCAGCAATATAAAAAGCTGGAGGGGGGAGGGGGGGCAGGGAATGGAACCCCCCCCCCGGGGTGAAAAGCTGCGAACCCACCCCGAGGCAGCCCTGGGCACCCTGCGCAGGGAAATGGGTGGCCGGGGTCGGTCCCTGAAGGTGGCAGCGCAGGGAACCGGCTGGAGGCCATGGAAGCACCTGCAGCAGCATCGGAGGGTGCTGCTGCGGGGGTGGGGGCGGGGTGGGGGGATGCACCGCCTGCATCCCCCCTACCCCGGTCCCCACATCTTCCCACCCCATCCCCATTTCCCTCCATCACCCCCCAGGGATGCGCCGGCTGCGTTACGCCGTCCCGAAGAGCGTCCCACGATTTTCCGCCGCTCTCAGGGCCTTGGGGGGGTGGGGAGGGCGGCGATCCCGGTTTGCGGCTGTGAGGGGCACGCTGCCGTACGCACCGGGAACCTCTGGGTCACCTAAGTCCGAGACAGGTTTTGGTTTGCGAGCCCGGAGGTCTTTCCTGTTATTATCCCGCCCGCAGCAAGGGAACAATAGCGGTGGCGGCTGGCGCAGTGTGACCTGGAGATAAGGGGACGGAGTGATTAGCAGGAAAACTAAATAGTAGGTCCAGAGCAAAAAGCCATCCCAGGGGAGCAGCACCACTGGGAATGACGGGGTTTCCAGCCGGAGGATCGCTAGGAGAGATCAGGCACGGAGGTAGCACAGGGCTGACGTTACGGGACAAGGACAAACCTCGGCATCGCGGCCTCCGGCAGAGACCCTGGAGTGACCTTGCAGCGCTGCAGCCCCAGCGAGGGGTTGGTAGAGATACCACAAAGGCTTTTTTTGACCTGAAACCAGGAAAAAAAAAAAAAAAAAGAGGAAATGGATACTTGCGTTTTCAGCTCTGAAAACCGTGCCATGACACACAACTCGGGAGACGCGAGCGCTGGCGCAACCGTAGCGCGGCAGAGACTCTCCGAATCCACCATATCCCGATGGCGGTGCTGGCGGAGGGGCTCAGCCTTGGGTGAAGGGGGCACAGAAGAGCTGGAAAAGCGGAGCGGGGGGTGAATCCTGGACCCCGCAGGGTCGGGATATCCATGCCGGGATGGATGGATGGACGGATGGGTGGATGCCCTCCCAGCTAGCCAAAGCCGAAGGCTGCGCAGCCTGGGAAAGCGCTGCTCCCGAGGGCTGCAGGGCTTTTGCTGTAACCACCGAAGGAGAAACTGGTGAGAGGCCAAAAAGGCGAAGGATCTGCACAACCATTGAAACCAGCCCGGGGGGAATTAGCCATTTCCTAGCAATGAGGAAATAGGAGGTTAGCTGAGGACCTGCAGGGCTGCGAGGAGGGAATGGGAAGCCGGTCCCTACCCGACAAGTGAGGACAAGCCGGCCGGGGGCTGCGGGCTGAGGCCGTCCTCTGCCCCTGGTGCAGGCGGGGGGGGCGCTGGCAGAGCCACTCAGCCACCCGGCACCTTCCACCACCCCTCTGGATGCCAACCCCGAGAGGCATCTGCCTCAACCCGCAGGCAGCCGGGAAAAAACAGGGCAGCACCGGGCACGGACCGGGAATGATGGATGTTTCCGGGCAGAATCAACGCCGGTGGGGGCCAGGACCCCCCCCATCAACAACCCTTTTGGGGTTTTGGTTTTTTTTTCTGTTCTACCGAGGAGTGTTCAGGGCAAACCACATCTGAAGATGCTCGTGGTGCCGGCGGAGCGGGTGAGGCTGGAGCTTCCCGCTGCCGCGGCTCGGCACGGACAAACCCAGCCCCAACCGCCCGGGAGAGCCAGCCGAAAGAGGAAACAAAACCCCAACGCAGTTTCTCCCCACGGAGCATCCCTTGAACGCAGTATCCTGGGATGGCTGGCAGCGTCTCTGGGCAGAGCTGGGCAGGAGCAGCCGCTTGCCCTCAATAAAATCCGGCGTTTTCATCCCAGTAGGCTGCAATACCCTGGCCAAACGGGATGGGGGGCTGGGACCCCCGAGCCAAACAAGCCCTAAGTGGGGGGCGTGGGCTCCTCCAGACAGCCCCACAAAGCTCCTCCGATGCTATGCAGCATTTCGGAGGCCCCAGTAAGAATTCATTATGATTGCTAATTAGTGAAACCATCCTGCCAGGAGCGGCCTTGCTGCCTGCTGGTCCCCTCTGGGTGCTGGCACGGCAGGCAGAGGTGGGGACGCAGCCTTCCCCGCCTTTCCCTGTTACTTCAGGAGCCCCAAATTCCTGCCGTAGCCCAGGCTGCCTCTCCCAGGGCCCGCCCGGCCGCCGGGTCACCGCTCACGAGTGGCAGGGAGGTGACAGCAGCATCCGGCGCATCGTGGCCACCAGCGAAAGCAAGCAGCTAGCCATCACCAGCCCCACGGCACATGGGGGACCCCGACACTGGGGGCTTTGTGCGCCCACGGCACGAGGCTGCGGGGTCGCAGCTCAGCGCCGGGCACGGGAGCATCCCGCCAGCGGTGCCCATCACCCACCGGTGCCGCGAGCGTCCCTCCGCGGTGCCGTGGGGATGCTGATGCTCAACTCGCCTGGCAAAAAAAAAAAAAAAAAAAAAAAAAAAAAATCTCCTGCGTTGGCACCCAAAACGGGCAGCGTTGTTTATCCCCGCATCCTGCCGCCGCGTCCCCACCGGCACATGGGGATTAACAATCCTGACCTATTTCCCGGGGGGGGGGTTATGCAGCAAGGTTTAATTCACTGAATGCTTGAGGAGTGCATAAGATCTGCAGATAGAGCCATTATGAAGTGCGAGATATCATTAATTAATTCACAGGTTGATATAGTTATGCGCTTAGATCATCCTCAGCTGATCCTGCTAATCCCTTCTTGTGCAAGTGCCTGTGCGAGGGGGTGCTGCTGCCTGGCATCGCTTTGCTCCCGGGGAGCTGGGTTGCCCCCACATCGTCCCCACATGCCACCGAGGCCGGGGGGGTGCAAGGGGTGACCTCCCCAGTCCCTGTTCCTTAATATCCCCTGCCCCTAAACTTGCCTTTTCCCCAGGTGGTCCCACCGGAGGGGAGGTGCC
The DNA here is from genome assembly GCF_028500815.1 of Rissa tridactyla. NCBI lineage: Eukaryota > Metazoa > Chordata > Aves > Charadriiformes > Laridae > Rissa > Rissa tridactyla. The sequence continues at coordinate 5,877,074 of NC_071485.1, forward strand.
TCCTGATCTCCATCATCAGGGGAGGGGACACAGGGCTGCCTCCCCTTCAGCCAGGGGCCGAAGCTTTTTCTCAATAGAGCAATTATTTCAATAATCATCGAAAATAGGTAATTATTACCCTGTTGATCGCATTTAGCACAGGCTTCCCCTGGCCTCCAGCCCAGTTTTGGGAAGAAACACCCCCCCAGTGTGCTGCTGGGAGCTGCTGGTGCTCACCAGGGGCATTCGATTTTCGCAAACTATTATTTTTTTTAAACCCCAAGTCTTCCCCTTCCTCATCCATCCCATCGAGCGGGTGGGTTTGCGCTGGGAAGGAGCTGGAAGCGCCCAAACTGTCCTGGGGAGAGCAAAGGGGAGCTGGTGCCATCCCTAAGCCCTGCCCGGGGCTCAGCTCGCTGCCTCAACCCCCCCCCCCAAATCCCTGGGACCGCGTGTTCCCGTGGGTCCGTGGCCTTTCAGCTCCCATGGGCTCTCCAAGGTGATGTGCACACGCCGGGATGCCCGGCAGAGCCAGGCGGAGATGCCGGCGGTGCCGTGGGTACCACGTTCCACCCCACCGAGCCCATCACACCTGAGCTCGCCCCGCTCTGGTTTTCTCCTGCCCCCCCCCACCCCCTTCCTGGACCTTCAAACGAAAAAAACACAACAACAACAACAACCAAAAAAAAAATAAAAAAAGCCACGACAGTGGAAAGTCGAGCTAACAAATACAAATAAAACTTCCTCTGGATGCTAAAAATGACACGCGTAGACAGAGAGAAAAAAAAAAATAAATTATATCGGTGACAATAACAGAGCGTGGAGCTATTTCAGTGCTTGGGCTGTTCCATTGCAGCACTCGGCGCTGGGGTTGTGGCTGCCGAAAACCAGCCACTTCCCCAGGGACGTGACGTATTTCCTTTCCATCACAAACTGATTTAGAAGCAAAACTTTCTACATTTAGGCAGCGAGAGACTCAGCTTCTCTTTTCTCTCTCTCTCTCACTGATGGTGAGCGAATGGAAGGAGAGATAAAGGGGGTGGGACCAGCGTAAAGTGACTGTACGTGGCTTCCTCCTTTTTTTTTTTTTTTCCCCTTCTTTCTTTCTAAATTATCAAAAAGCGAACCAAAAAAACCACAATTAATATTTTCCATGCCGTGAAGGCCTCGTGTGCATCCAAGTGCGAGTTTGCAGCTCCGGCCTGGCCGGCGCTCCTGCCGCGCCGCGTGTCTGGGTGCCCGGTGTGAGGCCAGGGGCGCCTCGTCCTGTGTCCTGGCAGGGGATCGTCCCACCACAGTGCCCGCTGCAGCCACCTGGCCAGAGTCCTGCTTTGGACCATCCCCATCCCTGTCCCCGTCTCCTCCTCATCCCTATCCCCATCCTCTTCTTCATCCCCATCCCCATCTCCATTCCCATTCCCGTTCCATCCCCATCCCCATCTCTGTCCCTATCTCCATCTCCATCCCCATCCTTGTTCCCATCTCATCCCCATCTTCATCTCCATCCCATCCCCATCCTCATCTCCATCCCCATGCCCATCTCCATTCCCATTCCATCACCATCCCATCGCACCCCATCCCCATCCTCATCTCCACCTCCATCCCCATGCCATCCCCATCCTCATCTCTGTTTCCGTTCCCATCCCATCCCCATCCCCATTTACATCCCCATCCCATCCTCATCCTCATCCCATTTCCATCCCCATCCCATCCCCATCTCCATTTCCATCCCCATCCCATCCCCATCCTCATCCCTTCTCTGTTTCCATTCCCATCCCATCCCCATCCTCATCCCATCCCCATCTCCATTTCCATCCCCATCCTCATCCCATCCCATCCCTTCCCCATCATCTCCATCCCCATCCCCGTCCCATCTCTGTCCTCATCCCCATCCTCATCCCCATCCTCATCCCATCGCACCCCCATCTCCATCCCCATCCCTACCCACATCCCATCCCCATCCTCATCCCCGTTCCCATCGATGACACATGGCAGAAAGACGAGTTTGCCCTGGGAGAGCCGGCCTGGCTGGGACCAGGGAGACGCGGAGTGTGTCCAACCCCTCTCATCTCCAGCTCACATTAAAGCCCAGAACGATGGTGATAATTTCCTAGAAGGATAAACATCCGATCGCCTTTTCTCTCCCGGTCCACCAAAAATAAACACACCAGCCACAAGGAATTAAAGGCAGGGAGGAAAGGATGACTATAGTTTGACTGCAGGATGTCAACAAAGCGTGACCTTTCATTTACACCGGTCCCTCCGCATTAACCTAACGGGCCAATTACACCCTCGACGGAGGGTAAGTATAGAGAAAGAGAAGGAGAAATCCAACTTTAGCAGACTTCCATGACATCTCTCAGTGTCATTTCCTCTGCTGCTAATTTTAGCGCCGATGGCAAGCCGGGCAGCGTGGTTTGTATTTTTTTTCTTTTTTTTTTTTTTTTTTCCCTGGGTTGTGGTATGTTGCCCAGCTTCCTTTTTTTGTCGCTCTCCTTCCCCTCCCCTCCTCGCAGCTTCACCCGGCGCCGTGTGCCCGGGGCGAGCCGGGACCCCTCCATATCTCCCGCATCCTCCTTTGCACCTTGCACCCCCCAACCCTTCCCGGGACACACACACACACGCGCGTGAGGCCGGCAGAGCTTTGCGGGACCCACGCGACGCGCCTTCGTGCGGTGATTCAACCCCTGCAAGGTAAACAGCCGTTTCCTGCTGGAGGGAAAGTCCCGGCCACGTTTAATTCTTTCCCCTCCGGCCCGGCATGGAGTGAAAGCCGCTCTCGCTGCTGGGGATGGCGGCCAGCCGGGCGCAGGGAGCGAGGAGGGGATGGCGGAGACCTGTTTTCTCTCCTGCGCGGGGAACAGGTTGCTCTGGGACAGACCCAGGGACCGACGCAGGGGTGAGATGCAGCAATAAGAGCATCGCCGCCCCCTCTGAAGGATGCCTGACCTCCCTGCACGGCTGTCGGGAAGTCGTTCCCTCGTGCCTCAGTTTCCCCTGCCTGCAAAACCTTCCCCCACCCCAGGGTCTTGCTCGCCATGGTTTGCTCAAAGCGCTCCTGGATGCAGCCCTGGCCACCGGCAGGACAAAATCAGCTTTGTCACAGCGGAGCCACCAAGGAGACACTGTGAGGAGGACTCGCAGGCAGGTGAATCCAAGCCTCAGAGAAACCCAAGTCTTAGATGAAAGCCTAATTAAAGAGCTAATTAAAGGGGAGGTCCGGCTAAGTGGCCAGTAGGCAGAGCTCTGCTGATTTACGGCTTTAATTTCGGTTTTGCTTTCCAAGAGAAGCAGCGAGCGAGGGCAAAGGCAGGGCAGGGCCGGAGTCAGGCTGGGGCAGTGCCTGGTTCCCACGCTGCCACCCCGCGTTCTGCTGCCCAGGGCCCACCCCCCGGCCGGCCACCACGGTCCCACTCCCACACCCGCAGCCCCCAGGTGACATCGGGCCATGCCCAGCATCGCCTCTGTGAGGGTTTTGCTGGCAGTGTCCCCCCCCCAACCCTGGATGCAGGGGGTCCGCTCCATCCCACGGTCCGCACGGACCCCAAAGCACCCAGATTCGCCCAGTGCTGTCCCAGTATCGCCCCGCGCTCGTTGCTGGTGAGGAGCCCAGGTCACGTCGCGCGCTCCGTCCATCTTTTATTCTGAAACTGCAAGCGTTAAAGCTCGAGACCCTCGAAGGTGCAGGCGGGACATGCTGGGGGTCAGGCTAGAAATGGGGCGAGGGGAGGGAAAAAGGGTGATGCCACCCTTCCTGGGACACCCAGGGTGAGCTGGGACACTGCCGGGAGGGGAAAAGGAACCCCCCACCCAAGGTTTTGGAAGTGGAGGGGATGGGGTTCTGCTTTGAAGCCGGGCTGGTAGAAGGTGGGGGCGTCCTTGGTGGGTGGTGGGGTCTCCTCGCGGTCCGGGCGGAGGCGGCTGTAGGGTGCGGGGGTGCAGCTGCGCGGGGGAACGACGCGATGGCCGGTGCTAATCCTCGTAGTATTTGGTGAGGAACTGGGTTGAAGCCACCGGGGAGCCCAACCGAAACTGCTTCACGAAGCTCTCCATCGCCCAGGCACCTGGGGAGAGGGGGGAGAGGGGGTGAGCGGGGCTGGGAGGAGGGGGCTGGAGGCGGGTGTGGGGTGGGGGGGCATGCTGCGGGGCCGGGCTGGGGCTCTGCATGCTGCATGCCATGCACCGCCTGCTGCAGCCCACATCCTGCGAACGGCGGCAGGCCGGTGGGGGGGCACCGGGCTCTGCCACGCGGGGCCAGAGGGCAGGGAGCCACGGGGAGCCCAGCCCTGAGCGTCCCCCAGGTTGGGGGTAAATGGCGCTGGCTCCTCTCATGACCCCCCCCTTCCGCCCCTGCGGACCTTTAGAGCTTCCCACGGCTTCCTACGAGCCCACCCTGGAAATCCCCTGGCAGCACGTGGGGGAGATGGCAGGAGATCGCCCAGCTCCCCCCCCCCAGCTCGCATGCACCGAGCCGCTGCTCCACAAGTTAATGGAGCTGAGGGTGGGGGTCTTCGTTCCTGACCCCCGTCCTCTGCCACCTGCCCGGACCAGAGGATGCCGGGGACAGCTCGTGGCTGGAGCCGGCCTCAGTTTTTCCTGGAGGTGGCAGGGAAACCCTCTCCGAGGGGGTGGGCAGGAGGGGTTCCCTTGTGCCCGGCCCCCGCGGGGCAGAAATCCCCCTGCCAGGGCTCAGTGTCGAGCGTGAGTCTGGCTGGTGGCTGGTGGAGCATCCTCCTCCCCGGCCAGAGGGGCTTTCCCCGGGGGGTGACGACGACGGACCCGAGCATCTCAGGCTGCCACCTCCATCCCTGCTCGGCGGGACGCGGGACCGAACGCGACTGTGGTGTCACCGGGGGGGAAGGGGAGAAATGGGGCCCGTTGTTTATCTGAAACTCATCCTCCCCTCCTCTCCCCTTCCTGGAGCTGCTCTTTAATGTCACGCTGCAGACTGGCAGCCCTTATCTGCCTTCGCATCTCAGCCCCAAGCCGGAGCAAACCATCCCCTTCGCTCTTGCAAAAGTGCTGAGCAAAAGCCGAGCTGCTGCATCACCCCGCGCGGGGCGGCCATGGCTCGGGGCGCTGGTGGAGCCCGGCTCCCCCTGGCTTGCCCCCCTGACAGCGAGTCAGCCTGTGGCCAAAAAGCCCCCGATGGGCTCTGAAGATACTCCCGGTGCTGTCACCCTGCGACCTCCTGGAGCAGCAGGAGGATGTGGCTGGGGAGACGCTCCGCCGCCTGGGAAGGAGGACCCAGGATGCTCAGGCTGGACCCTGCACCCCGGGGGCAAGGAGATAGAATCAGAATCATGGAATTGTCCGGGTTGGAAGGGACCTTTCAGATCATCGAGTCCAACCATCACCCCAACACTGCCCGAACCACCACTGACCCATGTCCCTCCGCACCACGTCTGCCCGGCTTTTAAATCCCTCCAGGGATGGTGATTCCGCCGCTTCCCTGGGCAGCCTGTTCCGATGTGTGATAACCCTTTCAGTGAAGACATTTTTCCTAATATCCAGTCAGGCCGTGTGTAGCTGGGGGGGTCCCAGATGTCCCCAGGGAAGCCGAGGACAAGGTCAGTGCCGCTGTGCCACACCGGGGTCACTGCCATCCGGGACACGCAGCCACATTTCCAGCAGCTCTGGCTCATCCCGAGGGGGCTTTGGGTTTGCCGGTGCCGCTGCCAAGCCTGGCAATGGCTGTGAGCCCCGCCATGTCCATCCCCAAATAACACCCTGGCAAGGAGGGTTGGGGGGTCTCAATCCATCCCCGCTCTGAGCTCCAGGGGTCCCGGTGAGCGTGGCACCCGGGGAAGGGGTCTCGGGGGGGGGCGTGGGGGGGTGGGATGCTCCCGCTGCGCCCTCAGCCCTTTCATCCACAGGGTTTCAAAGCGCTGGGAAAGCCCCCGGGGGGAGAGCGGCCGGCGCCCCACGGGACCCCCGTCTCCCAGGGGTGCCGGGAGCTGCCATTGATGTGGGTGAAGCCCCCGGAGAGGCGCGGATGAAAGGAGCCGGGGGGGTGAGGGGGGGGGGGGATGAAGGCAGAGCCGCTGTAGGCAACAGCCCCGGCTCTCGCCCCCACGCGTGGGGCGAGGGTTTTTCCTGACCTACTTTCCTCCCTGCCATCGCACCGGTTGTGCCCGTCCCTCGCGGGGAGCCGGGACCGGCCGCAGGGAAAACCCCCGGGAGCAGCCGCCGGTGTGGCAAAAGGGGTGATGCACCATGTGGCTACCGAGCCTGGGGGTCCGCGTGCCCCCCGCCAAGTTGACGCGCCGTGGCGCATCCCCACACTGGGTGCCCCATCCCAGAACGACATCCGGCACCCCCCGGGTGATGTCCCACTGCAAAGCATCCCAAATCATGCTGCTGCACCGGCCATGGGTCACCGGGACCATGGAGCGGGGCGGGGGGGTGGCCAGGGAGCTGAGGTCGCGGTGCTGCCGTCCCCTCTCCCTCCCCACCGAAACAATGCCACGTTTCATCCGTGGCCGGGTCCGCTTTCAAGCTGGTTTCCCGGAGGATTATATCATCGCGCTTGACCCTTATCCGAGCACCCACCGCAGGACGAGGAGCGCCCGGCTGACACCCACACGTGCGGCCGCCGCCTGATCCCTGCGTGCCGGCTGGGGAAACTGAGGCACGAGGCAGCCGCTGGGCTCGGGGAGCTCAGGGACCCCCCAGCCCCACAGGTGACGTGGGCACGGGGCTGTTTCACAGCTCTGCCACCCCCCGCCCCCAAAACCACTGGTCTCTGCCGTGCCGGGGCCACGTGTCCGGCTGTAATTCATCAGCCTCATCCGCGGGGCCGTTCTCCCTTGATAGGAGCCCTGATGCTTTTCTGCCAAGATTAATGATGACCCAGCGAAGGTAGGCGGGAGGCCGCCAGCTGCTTTGGTCACCATTAACTGACACCCGGGGACTTTGGCTGGGATCATGCACTTCCCGCAAGCCCTTCGCCGCCTCCCGTCCCAGCCGCAGCCTTTCCCTCCCCACCGGGGCCCGGTCCGACCCGATTTTCCAGCTGGGCAGATCGGAGGCGCATGAGATCGGCTCATGAGTCAATGCTGTGGCCCCGATGAGAAGCCGGAGAGGGATGGAGACACGGGGAGGGCGCTCAGCCAGGCTCATCCCTGGTCCCCGCTTCCCAAAGGACTTGCCGCTTCCCAGAGGCAACATTTCTGGGAGGCAAAAGTCCATTCCCAGGTGTAAAATGCCTTTCTGGGGCAGGAGGAGGAGAGGGATGGTGACACGGGGAGGGCACCCAGCCAGGCCTCTCCTTCCCAAAGGACTTGCTGCTTCCCAGAGGCAACATTTCTGGGAGGCAAAAGTCCTTTTCCAGGTGTAAAATACCTTTCCGAGGGAGGAGGGGAGGGATGGAGACAACACGGTGAGGGCACACAGCCGGGCTCACCCCTGGTCCCCCCTTCCCAAAGGACTTGCCGCTTCCCAGAGGCAACATTTCTGGGAGGCAAAAGTCCATTCCCAGGTGTAAAATGCCTTTCTGGGGCAGGACGGGGTTTGGGGATGCTGAGGAGCATCTCCCCGTGCTCACCAGAGCTGGCGGGCACCTGGCACTGGGACATGGCAGGGTGGAAGTGGAGGGAGATACGGCACTGCCCGGTAGGTACAATTAAGCCTCCAGATTTTGTGCTAATTAAAGTTCCCCCACAAAGGAAAGGAAACAAATGGTCTCCATCCTCCCGCAGGCTGCAGATGGGCGAGAAGGTCCCCAGCGCCACCGTGCCACCCCGCCGCAGCCGGGGTTCCCTGGATGCCCGAATTCCCCCCGGCCGAGGGAGTTTCCCGCGGCTCGTTGCGGCGGAGCCCCAGCGCCGGATGGAGAGCGCGGGGTGGCTTTGACATTTTGCAGACCACAACTTATTATCTCGCATCTCGCCAAAACACAAACACGGCTTGTAAAAACCTTCCCGGCTCGGGCAGGGAAGCGGGGCGAGGAGGGAGGAAGGGCTTTGCACCGCCTGGCGGTGCCCGTACGGCCTCGGGGACACCCCAAGGGTCTCCATCCCCGGTCCCAAGCGGGGACAGGGCTGGTGCCCAGCCACGATTTAGTTGCAAAGCTGCAAAAAAAAAAAAAAAAAAGCGGAGTGAATCAGACTCCAATGGAGAAACTGAGGCTCCAAGAGAGTTATCAGCCCACGGTCGCGCAGGGAGAAATGGCCAGTGCCGGGATTGATCAGAAACGCTCGCGGAGAAGGATCAGGGCGTTTTGGTTTGGTTTGGTTTTTTTTCCTGATGAAACAAGTCTTTTTGCTCAACAGCCGCCCTGGAGAAACACCTCTGCCGTAAACAACCGATTTCACCATTGCCAGCAGCGCCGGGGAGCGCTGGCGGCGGCCGGGGGGGGACAGGAGCGGGGTGCTGCAGCCCCCCCTCCGTCTCTGCCACCGCCAGCCCGCGCGCCCTCGGGCACGGCACCCGACCCTTTCCCCATGGGTGCCACCCCAGCCGGGACCCCACCACGGCAGGGTGGGCACCGGAGCCACCGCGGAGCCGTCCTCGCTCCCCTTGAGCTGCCGGCACCGCAAAGCCGGGTGTTGGGGGGGGAGAGGGGGGGAGAAGCGGCACGGATTTATTTTCCACACTTGCCGTTGCCCCTTGCTTTATGGTTTCCCAAAGGTTTGCACAAGGAATGGCTCTTTCCGAGCAGCGGGGACGGGCAGGCCCTGGTTTAGTGCCCTCTTCTGGAGGCTCTGGCCTCTCGGCTCTGCCGCCGAGCTCCTGCCATCCCGCCTGGCACACACCGCCTTCCCCAGTTCGGCCCCGCTTGGCCCAGCACCTTTTCCCAGTTGGGCCAGCAAAACGCATCCCATGGCTGTGCCTGGGTGGAGGGTGAAGGAGGGAGCTGCTCTGCTCCATCTTCTCCCCAGGCGGGCTCTACCAGGGGACCAGCTGTTGGAGGGATGGATGCACGGCACAGGGATGCGGCGCTGGATGCATCCGGAGGCTGGGCTGGATGCTCTGGTCAGGACATCTCTCCCTCTCCAGCCTTAGCGCCTGGCGACGATGGGTGCCACCATCTCTGGTGAGATGGAGACATGGCAGCCAGCAGATGTAGGGCGAAATAAAAGCAAGAAGAAGGGGCTGGCTGAAGGCCGAGCAAGATGGAAAACCCCGAGGAAGGCTGCAAACTGTGCCTGCAGCATCGCCGGCCGAACCTGCATCTCATACCGCAGGAGAGGACCAAGCCAGAGCCGTGGAGGAGCTGGCTGAGTTTCTCAGTGGTCTGCTGGGGTCAGGCTCTCCTTAGAATCACGGAATGGTTTGGGCTGGAAGGGACCTTCAGGACCACCCAGTGCCACCCCCTGCCCTGGGCAGGGACACCTCCCACCAGCCCAGGTTGCTCCAAGCCCCGGCCAACCTGCCCTTGAACCCCTCCAGGGATGGGGCAGCCACAGCTTCTCTGGGCAACCTGGGCCAGGGGCTCACCCTCCTCACAGCAAACAATTTCTTCCCCAGATCTCATCTCAATCTCCCCTCTGTCAGTGTAAAACCCTTCCCCCTCGTCCCATGGCTCCCCTCCCTGCTCCAGAGTCCCTCCCCAGCTTTCCTGGAGCCCCTTTAGGGCCTGGAAGGGGCTCCAAGGTCTCCCCGGAGCCTTCTCTTCTCCAGGCTGAACCCCCCCAGCTCTCTCAGCCTGTCCCCACAGCAGAGGGGCTCCAGCCCTCCCAGCATCTCCGTGTCCCTCCACTGGACCTTGTTTCCATGTGCGTTTGCTCCTCTTCGCACCACGGGGCCAGATCCCATCACTCAGCCACACAGGGCTGGTGGTTCCATCGGTGTCCGTCCCACCATGCTCCCTGGGGATGGATTTACTCAAAACCTTTCAGACACCAAAATCTCATCCTTTGTCTGCTTTTAGGGCTCACGCCCCACTCGACGGCGGCCCTGGGAATTCTAGAGATGGGCTCAATCCAGCTGAGGATGGGATGCAGCAGTGAAATGGTTAAAAATAACCTTCAACCAACTACTTAAATACCAGCCTCCACCGAGAGACAGCCGCAGCTGGCTGACAAACGGCGACGCTCGGCATCAGATGTTGCGGAGGAAATATCCGCTGCCGTTTTCACGGGTCTTTCCCAGGGAGCCCGGGAAGAGCCGAGAAACTTGAGGATGGGACGGAGAGGGAGCACTCGGCCACCCTGCACCTCGGGGACGGGGGGACGGGGGGTGGATCTTCTGCAGGACATGTGGGTCTGGTGGCTGGACCCCTTTGGGTATGAAATTTGGGGGCTGGAGCCGCACATCCTGCAAATAAGGGGATTTATCTGGAAAACGGTGTCCCAGCCTCCCATCCCAGCCTCCCTGTGCCTCCGGGGTCAGGGGGACAGGGAGGGGTCTTCCGCAGGACACGTGGGTCTGGTGGATAGACCCCTTTGGGTATGAAATTTGGGGGCTGGCATCGCACATCTTGCTAATAAGGGGATTTATCTGGAAAAAGGTATCCCAGCCTCCCTTCCCAGCTTCCCTTCCCAGCTTCCCTTCCCAGCCTCCCTGTGCCATGGGGTACAGGGGTTGATATTCCGTAGGACACACGGATCTGATGGCTGGACCCCTTTGGGTATGAAATTTGGGGGCTGGAGCCACACATCCTGCAAATAAGGGGATTTATCAGGGAAAAGGTGTCCCAGCCTCCCTTCCCAGCCTCGGGATGCGGGTGCGTGGCCCCGGGTGACAGCAGTGGAGCCCCCTCCTCCAACCACGCCGGGGACGAGGGGCCGGGGAAGTGCCCCTCTCCGCTGGCGGGGGGTGGTGGTGGCTTCAAACGCACGTCGTTAAGAAGCAGAGCTAATGAGCCAGAAAGCAAAGCGAAGGGCAGAAATAGCCCGCAGAGAAACTCGCAGCAGCAGCAGCAGTGGCCCCGCTCCGGCCACGGGACCAGCATCCCAGCCCCGCACCTGCCGGGCGGATGTCTCTCCCGGCATGGGGACGTTGTGGGGACGGTGATGTCCCCGGAGCCACCCCGCCGCCGTTCGCCTTTCCCCGGGGGGTGCCGCGCGGCGTCGGTTAACGCGGGGCAGGGCTGAGTCAGGCCGGCGCAGGCGAGAGGCACCGACCTGACCTGCCGATCGAGCCGCGCTCGTGTGGTCCCGGCTGGGAAAGTTTTGAAATTTCCCTTGCCGAGGCCACGTGAACCGCGGTGCCCCGCGTTCCCCTCCCCGGGGCTGCCTGGCTCCCGCCGGCGAAGGAACCCACCCCTCGCATTTTGCAGGATGGGTCCTCGCCCCGGACGAGGGTCCCAGGGGCCACCCCCATCCCACGCGGGATGAAGCAGCGGGAACGGTCCCATCGCGGTTTGGGGGATAGACGTCCTCCACCGGCGGCGCGCGGGATTTGGGGAGGCGGCGGGGAGCTGGGAGTTGGCGGGCGTTGTGTCAGCCCGGTTTGAGCAATCCCTTGCTAAACCATCATCTCCGTGGCTGATCCCTATCTGCCTCCCTCCGAGGTGGTGGTGATGCAACTCCAGCGACCTTTTTTTGGGGGGGGGGGGGGGCGGGATGGGGCCGATGGGGACGTGCCAGCGAGGACTCAGCCCCATTTCACCGCCGCCGAGATCTCTCCCTGCTTCCGATCCCACTAGCCAGGCCGTTACCAGCCGTTTTGCCGAAGGTTTCCGCCGCCTTGCGAGGACTTAACACCCCCCCCGCCTCCCGTGTGAGGATTTGGAGTCCATTTGCACCAAAATAGCATCCCCAGCCTGGCACTTCTGGCATCCCCCACGTCTGGTATCCCCCACTTCTGGCATCTCCCGACGCATGGCGGTATCCGTACCCCCGGGAAAGCCCCGTGGGGTGGACGGCGAGGGCACGGCCGCTCCTTACCCAGCGAGACCCACTCCTGGGGGCTGAGGGCGATGGCCACCTGGGCCGGCTGCTCGTACAGGCGGAGCTGGTAGCGGTGGTACCCGCTGCGGGGCGGGGGCGTGGGCCGGACGTAATCTGGGGATGCAAAAGATAATGGCTGAGCATCCCTCCGAGCAGCACCCGCTCCCCACCGGAACCGCGCACCCATCACCCCCCCCCCCAACAACTCCAGCCTGGGACCGGCTCTCCCACCCAGCACCACCCCCCCTCTTCGCGTGGGGCTGGAGGGAGAAAGCGCTTGGCACCGCAGGTGTTTCACCGGCAAAAGCAGCTGCCGTGCCCCCCCAAACCCACCCCCTGCCTTTTCACCACCCGTTTCACCCCCCAGCTCTGCCCGGGGCGGGGGGAGCTCCTGTTTTCCCTCTCCTGAAATAACCTGCCCCCAACCTCCCGCTGCGCCAGCCACCGCCCTCTCCTCCTTCTCCTCCTCCTCCTCTTTCAACTTGAGAGCCCCGGGGTGCTCCTCGCCTCCCCGCTGAGCGCCCCGACCTCGCCTCCATCACCCTTCCCATCCCTGTGCCACCCCCGCCGTGCCCCCTCCATGTCACCCCCTTTCTGGGTGCAGCCTCCCCTGGGGAGAGCCATGCGGGGACCTGCCGTGGGGACAAGCCTGAGACCCCCAGCAGCCAGCCCAGCACCCCTCGCCCTCCCGGCTGCCCCATGGGGGTGCAGGGTGCCCCACACACCGCTGGCCGGGCTCCAGGGGGGTGGTTTTGAAGTCCTCCCGCACCCAGATTTGGCGGGGGACGATGCTCTTGTGGTGGGAGCGGTGGGTTCCCAGGTGCTGGAGGTGCAGCGTCGTTTCCCCACGTCGCTGCAGATGTTCGGGGCGCAGGTGGGTACATCCCCCGGGCTGCACCGCGTGCTGCATGTGTGCCCTTAACCCAACCGAGAAGAGCACAGCTGCCCAGACGTGGGGCCCGCAGCTGGCCGGGGGGTGTAAGTGCACCATCACCGGAGAGGGCTGGTTGTCCCCAGGAGAGGGACATCCCCGGGGAGACCAGGGCAGGTTGGGGGTGACCTGCTGGAGAGCAGCTCTGTGGAGAGAGACCTGGGAGTCCTGGGGGACAACGGGATGACCATGAGCCAGCGATGGGCCCTGGCCGCCAAGAAGGCCAGGGGCATCCTGGGGGGCATCCAGAAGACCGTGGCCAGCAGGTGGAGGGAGGTCATCCTCCCCCTCTGCTCCGCCCTGGGGAGGCCCCATCTGGAGCCCTGGGTCCAGTTCTGGGCTCCCCGGTTCCAGAAGGACAGGGAACGGCTGGAGAGGGGACAGCAAAGGGCCACCAAGAGGATGAGGGGACTGGAACATCTCTCTGATGGGGAGAGGCTGAGGGATTTGGGGCTCTTCAGTCTGGAAAAAAGATGGCTGAGGGGGGACCTTATCAACGCTGATCAATACTTCAAGGGGGGGTGTCAGGAGGACGGGGCCAGGCTCTTCTCAGTGGTGCCCGGGGACAGGACAAGGGGTAACGGGCACAAACTTGACCGTGGGAAGTTCCATCTCAAGACGAGGAGGAACTTCTTTGCTGTGAGGGTGGCAGAGCCCTGGCACAGGCTGCCCAGAGAGGTGGGGGAGTCTCCGTCTCTGGAGACATCCCAAACCCGCCTGGAAGCGTCCCTGTGCCACCTGCTCTGGGTGACCCTGCTCTGGCCGGGGGTTGGACGGGGTGATCTCCAGAGGTCCCTTCCCACCCCGGCCACTCGGTCATTCTGTGATTCTGTGAGACACTCCCCGAAGCTCCACGCTGCCGTCCCTCATCCTCCGTCTTGTCCCCGCCAAGGGACAAGAGGCTGAAGCTCCTCCAGGACTCGTGTGCCCACAGCCGGGCGAGCCCCCGGTCCCCCCGGCCCAGCTCCCTGGGGGTGTCACCCCCCTGAGCTGCGGCTGCTCTGTTTGGAGCTGAAAGTCTTTGTTGGTGCAACATCACAGAAGTTGTTGGGATTCACCCGCTTTTATCTCCTGTTTTTTCTTTTTGATTGTATTTCCCCCCCCCATCCTCCTCCCCCCGCCGCCTTTTCACACTGGTTTGGAGCTCTTCCAACCGCTGGGGAGTTTTTTTAACCACTTTTGCCTCTAGAAAAAGAAGAGAAAAAGTGGCTCCTATTTCAGAGCGCGCCCAGCGGGAGCCCCTCGCGTCCCTCCCTCGTGTCCTGGCGTGCTCGTCCCCGCCGGGGACAACCAGCTCTGCCACCGCCTCCTCCCGGCTCCCGGCCCGGGCTCTGGGACCCCCCCCCCCCGTGTCCCCCCTCTGTGTCGCCCATCGGGGTCTGCACTCACCCGTCAGCACGCGCCCTTTGATGTCCCCAGTCCTCAGATCCGCACCCTGAAAGGACAAGAAGAGGGGGGTGAGATGCTACCGAGGCCCCCCGGGAGAAGGATGTAGGGGGACAGACCCCTCCTCACCCCCCACCCCCCGGCTGCACCCGCATCTCCCCAGGTGTTTGTTCTCCAACATTTTGGGTGTTTTCCTGGCAAAGGGAGCAAACCTTGGGGGGGGTGGGGGGGTGGGGCATGGCTGGGCCAGGGTGTAAGGAGTGCGCCGGGGGCTTTTTGGGTTATTTGGGATTTAGAGGCTCGACACGTGGTGCTCTGGCGCACAGGCGATGCTGTCACCATGCTGTCACCCGCGCACGGCGGGGGGGGCCAGTGGTCTGGTGAGCCGGACCGGTGATCCAGGCTGTGGCATACTGGGAAAGCCACAACAGCCCCATTAAAAGCCTCGGCGCCACTGGGCACACTGGTGTTGGGGATGGGTGAACCGTCCCGGCCGGGAAGAGGCCGGCAGCGGAGAACCGCGGCGATTTGCACCGGTGTTCCCGCGACAAAGCTTTGCCCCGTCACGACAGTTTTGCTCTCAACCGAAACTCCTGCCCGGCGAGAAATCCCCACTGCCCGGCGGGTTTGGCTCTGCTGGGACTGGAGGACCACCGAGCATCCCGCCAGGAATGGATTAATGGGAAGGGGATGGCGGCAGGAGCTTTGGCCGCATCCTGGCCCCGCACAAGCCACCTCACCCCTGACCTGCTGTGCTATTCCCGGGCGGCCCCCACCTCCCAGCGCTCGTAAATCCTCTCCTACGGCACCCGTTATTCCAGTCCTGCCCACACACGCGCCGCTGCCAGGGCTCCTCCGTCCTAACCTGCCCGGGGAGTTATTACCCCGGAAAAAAAAAATAAAAAAAAAATGATGCATCAGATAATTGCCAGCAAAAGTGCACGCGGGGAACACGGTCGGTTGCCCGGCTCTTCGGGATCAAAGCTTCGCTTTCTCCCCAAAGAAACCTGCTCTGCACAGAGTCACGGCTGGTGACAGCCTCCGGCAAGCTGCCGGTGGCACGGCGAAGGTCACGGGGATGCCGCTCGGGTCCCTGGCTATCGGCTCCCCGCCGCTGGCTTGCCACCTTGGCAGCCGGAGCCGAAAATATCCCGACGACAGAGAGGGGATGACTAAGGTTTTGGGCAGCGAGGGGCAGGTTCGGATGCCTCGGCTCCCAGCGGGAGGGGAAGGCGGCGCGCAGGCTGCCGGGGAGAAGCACCCCGGGGTGTCCTGGGGGGGACACACGAGGCCATGGGGCTGCGCTGGCTGCTCTCTCCCTGCCCGGTCTGCCCACATGGGCCCGCTCCATCCAGATGTGCACGCCTGCTCCATTCTGATGCTCAGGCCTGCTCCATCCAGCTGTGTGTGCCTGCTCCATCGGGATGATCAGACCGCGCTCCTTCCAGATGTGCAGGCCTGCTCCTTCCTGATGCTCAGGCCCACTCCACCCAGATGTGCGTGCCTGCTCCATCCCAATGCTCAGGCCTGCTCCATCTGGATGCACGTGCCCACTCCATCCAGATGTGTACGTCTGCTCCTTCCATCTGGATGTGTGTGCCCGCTCCATGCAGATGCTTGGACTGGCTCTATCCAGATGTGCAGGCCCACTTGTCCAGATGGGTGCATCTGCTCCTTCCATCCAGATGTGCGTGCCCGCTCCACCCGTATGTGCACACCCAACTCCATGCAGATGCTCAGGCCCGCTCCGTCCAGATGTGCACACCCACCCCATCCAGATGCATATGCCTGCTCCCTCCATCCAAATGTACACACCCGCTCCATCCAGATGTGCTTCCCCAGCTCCCCCCCCCAGCTTCTGCTCCATTCCACGCCTGCTCCGCCCGGCCGACGTGCGTGCCTCCTCCATCCAGATGTGCACATCTGCTCTACCCAGCCCTGCACGCCCAGCCCCTCCAGCTGTGTCTGTCCCCCCCCCCAGATGTGCCCATCTCGACTACGGGGCCGGGCTAGCCGAGGAAGCTCGCAGCAGAGCCCCAGCTCGCCATGCAGCCAGGCCAGTTGCCAGCCCCAGCTCTTCAAAGGCAGGGATGGAGGGTTGGTTGGTTTTTCCCTCTCTCTCCGGTGAGGGTAGGGCTGCTCCCGTGTGGGGACCTCGCTGCTATTCCTGGCTTTGCCATGGGCTTATCGGGAGAGGCCGGGGCCTCCTCCCTGTTTTCCTGCCTGCCCATGTGGGTTGCCTGCTCGCCCCGAGATGCAGTGGGTTCTGGCTAGCCCCGGGGATGGGAGAGTCAAAGGATAAAGCTCCTTTTAAGAGGCGAGAACAGGAAGAGGGCGGGAGGGAGAAAATAAGGACGAGCACTGGAAACCCTGCCTTGGTTTTGTTTTGGTTTTGTTTCTTTTTTTTTTTTTTTTTTTAATAGTAAACAGCTATTCTGGAAGCAAGGGAGCAAACGCTGCTCGCGACGGGCTGCAGGAGAGGACGGCGGGGTCGGGGGTGAAGCCCCGCTTGCTCCTGCGAGCTTTCCCTCCCAGGGTCCTGCTGTTGGGGGGGGGGTGGAAACAGTTGGCAGGGAGGAATAAACCCCCCCTCCAGCCCCTTGCCCCGCTGCTGAAATGCCAGCGAGGGCGAGGGGAGCATTGCACGCCGGCGGCCCCCGAAGATCCCTGCCACGAGCGGAGCTAATGGACGCTGATGAGCTGCCGCGTTTATTAATGCCCTTTTATGAGAGCATTAATAGTTCCTAATGACACCATTTGAGCTTCCCAGCCTTTTATCTTCTCTTTTTCTTTTTTCCCCCCGCCGAGGACACAGTGTAGGAGGTGGAATTAGATATTTCCACCCTCCGGTCCGTGCCGCGCAGTGTTGAGTGCTGGTGGGACACGGGATGCTGCTGGGATAGGGGATGCTGCTGGGACACGGGATGCTGCTGGGACATGGGATGCTGGTGGGACATGGGATGCTGGTGGAGCACTGGATGCTGCTGGGATGCTCATGCGAAGACCCGGACAGCCTTAAAAATCCACGCCACACAATTCCTGTGCCAGGACCTCCTCTCTGTGCTCTTTTCCTTGGCCAAAAGAGTGGAGAAAATTAATTCCCCCCTATTCCTGACATCCCTTTGCCGAGCCGGACACCGGCTGTGCCGAGGCTCTCCGGTAGATCGCCTTAGCGTTGCACGTCGCAGCGTAGGGCGCGGTGGGGGGGAATAAATAAATACAAATAAATTAAGAAGGCAGTGAGTCACATTTTGTTTTCCTCTTGATCTTTTTTTTTTTCCTCCCCCCCCCCCTCCCCCTTTTCTTTTCTTCCCCCTCTCCAGGACGTGTCTGATCCCATCGGAGAGGAGGGGAAAGGGATGGCTGGCGAGCGCGCCAGCGATTCGCCCGGGCGAGGACGGAGGGTTATGGAAAGTGGGTGTGGGAATCGGCACAATCGCTGGCAGGGGACCAGGACAAACAGATGACGGATGGGACCCAGGGCTGCGCGGCGGAGCGGGGCAGGGCTGCCGCCACCTCCCCGGGAGCGCACCCCAACCCGCACCCGGGGCTGACAGGGGGACCCCGGGGGACACATCTGGGTGCCGGGGGGACAAGACCCACGGGGTGGCAGCCACGGTGCCGGCCCGCTGATACGATTAACCAACAATTAGGCAAGTGGGGAAGTTAATCCCCGAACAAACAGGGCTCCTCCCGCGCTGCTCGCTTACGGCGCGCTAGCTTGACGGCACGGCGGGGAGGAAAGGCGGCTTCAAAGCCGGCACAGCCGGGAGCCCAGATTCGTTATTCTCTCTTTCTGTGATCTTTCTAATGAGGTCAGGATTTAGGAATTGGCTCTCGGGAGCATCCCGGGCAGGGCAGAGCCGCCGGGATGGCGATCCAGCCTCCTGCAAGCGGAGCGGAGGCTCAAAGGCGGGATAAAGGAATAAGATGCTCATTGCGGCCGGATACGGATCTGTTCAGCCCTGGCCTTGCAGGGGAAGGCGCACGCTTTGGGTTTTCCTCCTCTCCGCCAAAGCCAGCGCCAGCAATGAGGATCGCTCCTATCCCAGCTCCCAGAAATGTCCAGGCTCATCCCGCTTTCCAACAAAAAACTTGAGAAAAAAGAAACCCCAGTCCAAGAGAAACTCTCCCTCCGATTCTCTCGGCGCGGACGGAGGCCATGAGAGAGCAGGGATGGGCCCGGCGAGCTCCCAGCGCTCCCAGTCTCCGGTGTTTCCCAGCTCGGATGCATTTTAACTGTCTCCCACATTGATCCCAGCGCCGGGATACGGGATGGTCCTGAATCCCCCCAGTTCACCCACGCCATGCTGACCCTCTCCCTGCTGGCATGGCTCCAGACCTCCCTTGCTTTTCCGATCACCATCAAACTGGAGTTTCGTGCCTGGAGGAGACTGGCAGCTGACCGGGCAAATCCCCTTTTTTTTTTTTTTAAATAATAAATGTCACATCCCGTTAAGGCAACGTTGTTATGCCGCTGAATTAAAGCTTGGCGCAGTCGCGTCGCATTCCCTCCATCGGGAAAGGGATTCGGAGAAATAGAAAAATACGGAGAAAGACACGGAAGGAGTTTGTGGAAGAAAAACCCACCGATGTGGGGATGTCACCTCCATCCGGGGACATCCCTGTGCTGCCAGGAGGGAAGGGCAAGGTGGGGAAGGGCTCAGTATTACTCAGAAAAGTGTTTTAACAGCAGATTCCCAGAGCAGGGAATGACTTAGAACCATAAAACCATAGGGTGGGAAGGGACCTCTGGAGATCCCCTCGTCCAGCCCCCGGCCAGAGCAGGGTCACCCAGAGCAGGTGGCACAGGGACGCCTCCAGGCGGGGTTGGGATGTCTCCAGAGACGGAGACTCCCCCACCTCTCTGGGCAGCCTGTGCCAGGGCTCTGCCACCCTCACAGCAAAGAAGTTCCTCCTCGTCTTGAGATGGAACTTCCCACGGTCACGTTTGTGCCCGTTACCCCTTGTCCTGTCCCTGGGCACCACTGAGAAGAGCCTGGCCCTGTCCTCCTGACACCCCCCCTTGAAGTATTGATCAGCGTTGATAAGATCCCCCCTCAGTCGTCTTTTTTCCAGACTGAAGAGCCCCAAATCTCTCAGCCTTTCCCCATCAGAGAGATGTTCCCATCCCCTCGTCCTCTTGGTGGCCCTTTGCTGTCCCCTCTCCAGCAGTTCCCTGTCCTTCTGGAACCGGGGAACCCAGAACTGGACCCAGGGCTCCAGATGGGGCCTCCTTGGGTCAGAGCCGAGGGGGAGGATGACCTCCCTCCACCTGCTGGCCACGCTCTTCTGGATGCCCCCCAGGATGCCCCTGGCCTTCTTGGCCGCCAGGGCCCATCGCTGGCTCATGGTCATCCCGTTGTCCCCCAGGACTCCCAGGTCTCTTTCCACCGAGGATCGCTCCTATCCCAGCTCCCAGAAACGTCCAGGCTCATCCCCACCACTTAGCGTGGGCAATGGTGGGAAAAGACCCCGTTGCTCATGGCAATGGAGGTTTGTGGAGAACTGGTGACACAGGGAGCAAGGATGCTCCCTGGCATCCCCGTGTCCTGCTGCGGTCCGTGCTTGGCCCTGTGCACCCCGATCCACCCGCACGCTCACCTGCACTCGCACACTCCGGAGGAAACCAAAGCCCCCAGAACGCAGCCGTTTGGCTTTAACAAGGCTGCAGTTTCCAGCGTTGCAGCAGAACCAGCTCACCCCAGTCGGTACCACACTGCCCGGCCCGGCCATCACGCCTGCTGGCTGCTGACCGGGTAAATCATGAGGAAAACTGGGAAATTGAGGATTTTGAATGTCCTGATACCCCACACACATGCTTTTGGCTGTCCAGCCCCGGGGATGCAGCTCCCTGCACCCCTCCTGCTGCCCCCCGGCACATCCCAGGACTCCTGAGCCCTCTCCTGCTTCGTCTCCACGTGCTCAGCCCTGCGCTGGGAGAACCTCGGTCACCACACTGCAGGGAGGACACCGAGGGTTGTGTCCCTGAGGCCACAGGTAAACCCCCAGCGAAGCCCAGCAGAGCACCCAGAGCCGATGCTGGATCCCATCGCGCCCCAAACCTGGAGAAACCTCCCCTTCCCTTTGGAACCAGCCCAGCTTTCCCAACCCCACACCTTATCCTCAGCCTCCTGCTCCCCGGTGCTTCCCCGTAGCCCCAGTTCCCGGATCCTCTGGATGACTCAGGGCCCTCGGCGTTTGCTCAGAGCTGGTTTCCCTCCCCTGGCACAGCTGGAGACGTGGCACAGGCGACCCCGGCCCCGAGGCGGCAATGATGCCCAGCATCCCCCCGCTGCCGCGACGCGGGTACCCCACGCCTCCAGCCTGACTTCCCTCCCGGCTCTTTAATTGCTCAGCCACTTTGCTTTTCATGCGTGCAAATGACAGGAGATTAATCCGCTGCTCCAGAGCCTCCTGCTCCTCTCGGCAGGCTCCAGCGACGCGCGGTCCAGCCCCGTGTCCCCGGGGATCTGCCGAGGCGGGATACGTGCGATTACCCCATCGCCGGCTGCCAGCCCCCCATCACCCGTAGCCTGAGCCCCATTATTTTAATTTCCTTTAAGTCTCATGGCGTTTCACCGTTCCGGGTGATATTTGGCTTGTTCGCTGTCAAACCGAGCGCGAAAGTCTGATAAACTACATCCGAGCCACATATGGGCACAGAAAGAGTGGAAAAGGTGTATTTTTTCCTGCGTGGAACTTCTCTTTAGGGCAAATCCAGAAGCTCAGTGAGCGGTGAGGAGTAGCTAAACCCGGACGGATTTGTACCCCGCAGCCGACGGATCTGCCTGTTTGTGGGCTGACGCCACGACAAACACCGAAACTCGGCGTTTTTAATATCAGCATCGCACCAGGACACCGTTTCTCGGCGTCTCCCAGTGACCGCCGAGTCGGTGATGCTGCAGGAGTGCGCGCCGATGCGCGACACGGCCTCATCCGCACAAACGAACCCAGGCTCCTCAGAGCCCCTGGGAAAGCTCAGGGCGAGTCCCCGAGGGTCCCCAAGGAACAGAAGCAGCTCGAGGGGTCCCTTTGCCACCCCCGGGTCCCCGGGGTCGGAGCAGGACCCGGTGGCCACGCTGGGATGTCACCGCTCCGACACGGCTCCAAAGAGCCTCTCCTCCGGCTTCCCGGGGTCGGCATCGCCAACGGTTTACCCTGGTTGCTTTTAGGATTATTAGGTGGCGATTGCAGCTTCTCGGCGTGGATCGGCTTTTCTTCTAGATCGCTACAAATGGGGAAGGCTACCATAAAAACATATTAAAAAATAAATATCGGGCATGGTTGTAATTTAAATTAATGCTTGTCTGATACACCCTAATGCCCCAGGGAAGGACATGCTCTAGGGTTATTAAGTAAGCAAAATAAACATAAATCAGCCCGGTGCTTGGCTCTTTTGCGAGATTTTTTAAATCTAGGCACGTGAAAGCAGCAGAGACAAAATGCCGCGCTTAATAACCCGAACCGGTCAGGATCCGCGCGCCGCAGAGACCTTCACCGGGCTCCTGCCTGCCTCCTAGAAGCCGTTCCCGGTGCCAGAAGATCCCGTTTCAAAAGAGGGAGGCTCTGCTGGGTGGATTTCCAGGCAGCGACAGATAACCTGCCTGGCTTAGGCGTTGCTGGCACAGGCGCTCTGCCCATCTGCGCCGTTCCCTAACGCTGTAGGTGAGGGGTCCGAGCCAGCGGGGCGGAGGCTGTTGATGACACCTGGAATGGTTTTTGAAACTGCAGCCAAAACCCACTTCGGTTGCCAAAAAAAAAAAAAAAAAAAAAAAAAAAGAAAAGGGAAAAAAAAAAAAGGGGGCTTTTGTTTCGTTTCGTTTTGTTTTAAAGCACCTGTGGTATTACAGAGGCAAAGGGGAGGGAATGGGATGAAGGATGCTGGGCTCCGGCCCCAGACGCGCAGCCGAGCTGCTTGTCCTGGTCTCCAGTTTAGCAAAAAGGATGTTACGGAGGACCGTATCAAAGGCTTTACAGATATCCAAGTGGACAACATCAGTATCTCAGTCATGGAGTCACTTAGGAGTTTAATCCAGCAAAGAGGAAAAGAGAGAGGAATCCCTTCTGCAAGTGCATGGGCTGCAGGGGGGCAGGCGAGACGTGGCTTTGCCAGGACAGAAGTGACAGATGTGGGAGCTGAGGGTGGCTGGCTTGCCAAGAAACCAGGAGCAGGACTTTTCCCTGCCACCCCTTCTCTCCTGCATCCCCGGCGGAGAAGCACCAGGCAAGAAAATGGCACTGGTGGAATAAATGGACAATTTAAGTCAGCTTACGGAAAGGGTTGTATGTGCTCCCATGGCTGTCTGCGCTGGCTCGGCCTTGATTTCGCTGGTGGTAGCCGAAAGCTGGAGCAGCAGCAGGCAGGGAGCAGGGAACAGAGGGCAGGGAGCAGGGAACAGAGGGCAGGGAGCAGGGACCAGTGGGCAGGGAGCAGGGAACAGCAGGCAGGGAGCAGGCAGCAGCCCACGGTGGGGTGGCTGCACCCCGGTGCGCCCTTTTTGGGTCCAAAAGTCTCCAAAAAGCCCCTTTTGGAGAGCGTGGCGATCGCCTCCCGCGCGGTTACACCCCGTCTGCCAGCCCCCTGGGCCTCTGTTGTAAACTGGGATGATAAATGATGGATGCGATTGCTAAGAACAACAGGGATGTTGATAGCAACCCCAGGGGCGTGTTAGGAAGCTGCGTGGATGCCGGGCTCGGCGGCTGGCTGGGTTTTCACATCCCGGCGGTGTTGCAATTGCGGGCGAGCTCACGGCGGAGCCGGATGAGTCACCGTGACCCACTGGCCCGGTGCTGCCCCACCGAGGGGAGGGCTGGGGTGGGCTTCGTCCCACACGCCGTCCATCCCGGACCTCCCCCAGGAGCATCCCCTGCCTCCTTGCTGCCGGTGGGATAAGGACGGATGCTGCCTTGCCGGGGGGTGGGAAGGGGCGCTGGGTGGGGAGGAGGAGGAGGAGAAGGAATAAGAGGAGGGGGAAGGTCTGAGGATGGCTCAGGTGCAGGGGGGCAGAAGGTGAAGGGTTTTTTTTTGCCCCTCACCGAGTTTTTTGCCCCGTCAGGGTCTCAAAAAGGATTTTCCCCCGACACCACACCTGCATGGCCCCGCGCGGCTGCTGCACTGGGGTTTGGCACAAGCCCGGTCCTTCCCCAGGAGGGCCACCAGGATCTCCCCCTGTCCACCCCATGGAGCTGGGGGGGGGGCAGGTGCCCCTTCATGCCCCCCAACACTCGCTGGGACACTCCCACGGCCCCCAAGTCTGATGGGGCAGCCGCAAAACGCTGCAAAAACTCCGGAGAAAGGTGCAAGTACGAGAGATTTCAACCCTCCCGAGATTTCAACGCGGGGAACAAGCTTGAACTGGCCAGAAAAAGGGCCGGGTGGGACTGAGAAGGTCTTTTCCGTCCTGGTTCTTTGAGGGTGGAAAACTTGTTTGCTCCCCGTGCGTGTAGCTTTAAGATGAGCTTGCTTTTCCAGCAGCAGATTTCCGGAGGATTCTTGGAGAAACACCAAATTTTGCCTAATTCAAGTCGTTTAAAAGGCCTGTAGCCCCGTTCTGTGCACTGAAACCCATCCCTGGGGCCAGGCACGGGACAACCATGAGGATGCACCCCCGGGAGACTCCACTGGCTTCTTTGCCTTTGGGGACAGGAACGAATTTTCTCGGGTGGTTGCAAAGCACCGGCACATTCCCCTCCACCATCCAGGCGGTAATAAACAGTAATAAAGACATCTATGGGGCACGTGGGGCCGAAAATCCCCGCGCGCGGACTGTGCATCCCTGCACGAGGCACAACCAGGCTGGCAGGGATGCTCCGGGCTTCCACGTGGTCCATGGGGAAAGGATGGCGAGGAGGGCAGGATGCTCGGCGCACGGGACCGAGCCGCGGCTACTCCCAGAGGGGACGGGAGGCTCCGACGAGGATGAAAACACAGCCCCGCCGCCTCGCATCGCGCTGCAAAGCTGGAGGAGCACCCCAAAACCTGACGTTTTCCAGCCACTCTTCCCAAAAGACGCACCCTGTCCTGCCTCTCCGGGGGGGGAATCCTGCATTTCGGAGCGGGTTTTCGCACTGCTGATGTGACGCAAAGGCCGGGTCCGCGGCGATGTGCCGGCGACAACTGGGGTTGAGAGCCCAGGGCATGAAACCGGGGCACGAGCCCACATTTTGGGAGGGGGACACCCAGTGATGGCTACCAACAGCGCCCGGTGGCTCGGGAGGCAGATGGGGATGGTGGCTACGGGGATGCTGCATCCCACGCTGGCAGCCAAGCCGGGGTTGGGGGGGGGGTAACCTCAGGGATGGAGGGTGGCCGGGGGTGCGTACGCACGCCGCAGTCCTCCCCTGCAAATTCCTCCTCCCCGGGGTGTCTGATCCCCGGCCCAGGCACCTTCCCGGGCGCGGGGGCGGATCAAAGCCCGCGCGTGCCAGCCCTGCTACCGCTCTGGGCCAACTTGGCTATTTCGGTATTTCGGCTTCACTTAATCTGATGGGAGTGCTGGGGTTGTGTGGGGTTGGGGGGGGTGTGGGGTGGGTGGGTTGATTTTTCTTTAATTTTTTTTTTTTAATTTTTTTTTTTTTTTTTTTTTTTTTTTTTGGGGCTCCTTCCGTCGGCCAAAAAAACTCTCTCCCCTTTTGCATCTGATGACGACAGCCCTGGCCGGGACCCGCCGGGAGGGGGAACGTGCTGTCTGGCCCCCGCCAGCGCATCCGGGCTGCCGTGAGCTCGGCTTCTCCGTTGTGTCCCGTCCGTCCTTTCCCCCCACACACACCCCTCGACAACAACCACCTCCAAAGCCGCTTCCTGACGGCGGGACTTGGCAGCGTGCGCGGGGAGAGTCCGGAGCTGCCCTTGGGACGGCAGAAACTCCAACAGGAAACATCCTGCGCGAGTTCTTCCCCCTCCCCGCTTCCCTCCTGCTTGTTATTTTTTTTCGGGGATGCGTGTCTGTGTGATTCTGGAAGGATGAGGGCTTTGGGAGGCTCATGAGCCTTTTTGCATGGATTTAGACGATGGGAAAGAGCCAAGCGCGCCTTCTCGCCGGCGCGTTTTGCTGCTGAGCATCCTATAGCCCCCACCTCAAGGCAGACCCGCACCGGGGCTGCTGACATCCCCCCCCCCCCCCCCATACACACACCCCCCCACCAAAGACTGGCACCCAGGCGGAGATCTGGCACCCCCCGCCCCGAGGATGAGGGGTTAACGGCACAACAGCCCGGGCTGGCGAGCTCTCAGCCTTGCGGCTGCCAAGGCTGCTCCGGCGGCCGCGGCAGTGCCATGGACTTCCCTTTCTTCCATAAAAGTCCACCGGATCCGGGTTCCCGTGGGATGCTCTCGGGCGCGGGAAGGAGGGGGCCGAGCCGCCCTACCTGGGGCGCGTGCAAGCGCCGGGGGCTGTTTGTGCAATGCCCCATGCGCCTCCCCACCCCCCCCCCCAAAAAAAAAAAAAAAAAAAAAAAAAACCGCGTTGGGAGCCAGCAGCCAGCAATTCGCCCTGCTCCCTACCCTGGCTTGGGCTCCGGCGAGGGAAAACTCATTTTTTTATATGGATTTCGGGGGCGGCGAGGCGTGCGGCAGCCCCGTTTCGGCTGGGGTTGGGCAGGGCAGACACGTGCTGCTGCTCACGGCATTCCGGCCTCGCTCGAACATCCCCGCTCCTAATCCAGGCCGGGGCTCAGACCCACGGCTCCTTGCCCGGGGCAGGGCGGGGGATGCAAAAGCAGCAGAGAGGCCCGTGGAGGAGAAGCAGAGGGGGAATCTGCCCCCAGGGACGCTCATCGGTGCCACTGGAGGCTATTTCTGTGCTGTCCCCTTGCACACACCGTGCTTTCCTGCCACCGGGAATGGGACGGGGCCACTGGGAATGGGACAGATTGCCCCCCGAGCCCCAGCAAGAATAGGTCCCCTGCTCCAGCCCCAATTATTTCGGGCCACTTTTGGGTGGCGGTGCAAATACAAAGGCCGAGAGGTCCCTCCCCATCCCTCTTCCCAAACCAAGGGGATCCAAAATACATTTTCCCAGGAACTCGGGTGGAGCAGAAATGATGGTAGAAAGCCAACCGCCGTAACCTACGGGGATGCTCGGCCCGGTTGGGGTTCAAACCCCAGGGATTTAGGACCGATCTACATCCTAACCCCCCTAACCAGGGCCACCGCAGGGGCGCCGCGGCGGGTCCCTACGTCTGGGTGGGCATCCCCGAGGGAGGCAGGGCGGGGGGTCCCACCTTGACCCCACAACCAGCTGAAAGGCTCCCTGGCTGGCAGGCGGCGAGCCCCGTATCAGTTACAGCAGCAGACAAGATGTCATCACACCATGAGGCCGGGTGCTTGCATCAGAGAAGTGTCTTGCAACGAAGAAAGCCAAATTTTTACAGGAGAGGCACACACGCTCGCTCGCTCTCACACACACACGCACACACACACAGTGTGAGCCTCGGTAATTAACTTAATAGGTTTCTTACAGAATGCCCCGTGAGTGATGCTCAACATATTCAAGTGTTGACAAGACGGCGCTGAACCCGACGCCTACGCGCCGGGCAAACCAGGCACCGAGCGCAGACACACCTTCATTGTCTGAAACTTGTAGTAAAACTCCAAACCCGCCCTTGTGAAATGGGGAGGGAGCCGAGCAGATGGGGCTGAGTAACCCTTCGCCTGCCGGCAAACCCCCCCAGTCCACCCCCCCACACCCCAGCCCGGCAGGACACGCGTCAGGCGACGGCCGGTCATCCCCAAGAGCGGAAAAATGTATTTATAAGCGCCTAAACCCCGGCAAATATTTCCATACGCGCGTCCGGGGTGTGTGACCGATAGTTTTTAGCCCACCAGGACCACTTTTCATTCAGCCATAAAAGCATCCCCCACCCCGTCCCACCCCGGCTTTAAAAAAGTGCTGCAAATCCAAGGGAGGTGACCACAGCGTCGTCCTCTGGATTTGCTCCAGGTCAATATTTGGGCCACCAATATTAAAAAAGGGCCGACCATCCCCCGGCACTGCAGGATGATCCCTCACGGTGTCTCACCTGGATTTGCCCAGTTCCCAGAAAAGCCTTTCCCTTCCCTCCTGCCTCAGGAAAGTTTTTCTTATAAAAGCCGTGGTTTTGGCTAATGTGTGCTTGATGCTGCAGTTGGCCGCAGCCGCCCCCCCGGGGCGAGGAAAGCCAAGCCATGTCAACGCAGCGCCGTGGTCTGACACAAGAACAAACCCTCTCCCAAAGAGTTCCCCCCCCGCCAAAAAAAAAAAAAAAAAAAAAGAGGAAAAATTAATCCCTGGAAGAAGGATTAATGGGGAAACCTGTTTGGATGGAGCTGTTTTGTAAGAGGCAGCAGAGAGCCGTCTCCCGCTGACTCGGGGTGGGATCTTGAGTCAGGAAAATTGCTTAAGAAAGGGTGGTCGTTGGTACAGGTTTGGCCAGGTTGGGAAACTGTTTCTCCCGGCGGCTGGGACCCGCGTTGTACAACGCGTGGAGCAATCCCCAGCCCTGTCATCATCCCGCCGATGAGCTCCCAAACCCGTCGGGCTCCCTCGGCGTCCCCACCGCCTGCTCCCCTGCTGCCGGCTGGGTCTCTCCGCACCCCCACCCTCTCCCTATGGCGCGGGGATGGGCTGCGGGAAAAGTCTTTCGGCGGATGCCGGCCACGCTTGCACCCGCCGGAGCAAACAACGGGCTCATTCCAACACATCACATCGGCTGGAAGGGTTTCAGCCTTTTTTTAGAAGGAGGGAGAGCTGGCCGGGAGCTGCGGGACATGGGATTTGGGTGGCTCCTTCCCTGTGTCCCCGTCCCCCTGCACGCTGCAACCTCCGGGCGCTCACGCTGCCCTGCGGGGACGCGGGAGCCGTCCTTATTCCTATTTTAAAGGGATGCAAAAGGGCTTTCAGAGCACCAGAACCTGGGGCACAGCTATTTTTCGGGGATTTTTCCGCCGGGAGCACAGAGATTTCACCCGAAGAGCGCGGATGCTGCAGCGAGCAGCGATGCTGCTCATTGCAGACGAGAGCTGGGATGCAGAGAGATGAATTCACGGGGCTCCAGTGCTCGGGAATTAAGGATTTAGCTGGGAGTTAGCTCTGTATTGTCAGGGAATTAAAGGTTTACCTGCATGTTGCAGATAGAGGCTTAAAGTTTTTACAAACACATTAGATTTACAGCTCTCCCAAAATTTCGACACTGTTGCGTTTACCCCGCCAGGGAGGATTTTGACCAGGTTGGGACGGTTCCCGTGACGAAACGTGTGCCGGTGGGAACGGCGGCGGGAGCTGGGGCCCGGGCTTGGCCCGTGGCCACGTGGCGTCCAAAATTAACCCCAAACCCTGCAAAGAGCCTGCCCGGGCTCTTTCAGAGATGGAGCCGAGCGTGGTCAGACCCCGAAATGAGCCTTGCCCTGCCAGGCAACGTAAAGGCATGGATTCGGCATCCATCGGAGGAGGAGGCTTTGCACTAAGGTCTTTTTTCCCTCCCCAAAAAGCACAGTGGTACCCAGGAAGGCTTGTGGGAGCCGGAGCATCCTTTACCCCAGCAGCTTCACCAGCAATGGGTGCCGGGGGGCTTCCCGCGGTCCTTAACACACGTAACCGAGGGGAGACCCATAGCGGGGGGGTCGAACACAGCAAGTCCTGCAGACCCAGCAGCACCTTCCCGAGAGCTTTGAAAGGTGAAAGCCTGGAACGACGCAAGGGAAAACACATCCCAAACACCCTGCAAAGCCGGCTGCAGGCTTGGAACGCTCTGGGCTGCCGCTGGGGTGTTGCAGGGCAGGGAATCGCGTTGCCGGCGTGCTGCAGGCAGGGGGGCAGGAGCTGTGCAATGCCCGGCCCGGGGCGAGCAGGATTCGCCCACGCACTGGGAACCGGAGCTCTCGCTCGCAGCCCGATGCGAGGATGAGCCCTGATGGCAGGCGGATAAGGCTGCCCTTACGAAAGGCTCGGGGTTGCGGGGAGGATGCGCGGCGGGAGCAGACTTGCTCTGGCCCTGGGCTGCCGGCAGCACGGCCAGCCCAGCCCGGGCCGATGGAGAAATGTGGATATCCCGCATATGGCTGGAGGGCAGCCCCGAGGAGAAGGACTCAGGGGTGTTGGTGGAGGAGAAGCTCAACAGGAGCCATCAACGTGCGCTGGCAGCCCAGAAACCCCCCGCAGCCTGGGCTGCGTCCCCAGCAGTGTGGGCAGCAGGGAGAGGGGGGGATTCTGCCCCTCTGCTCCGCTCGGGGACACCCCCCTGCAGTGCTGCCTCCAGCGCTGGGGACATCGGGAGGACACGGAGCTGTTGGAGCAGGGACAGAGGAGGCCCCGGAGATGCTGGGAGGGCTGGAGCCCCTCTGCTGTGGGGACAGGCTGAGAGAGCTGGGGGGGTTCAGCCTGGAGAAGAGAAGGCTCCGGGGAGACCTTCCAGCCCCTGCCAGTCCCTAAAGGGGCTCCAGGAGAGCTGGGGAGGGACTCTGGAGCAGGGAGGGGAGCCATGGGACGAGGGGGAAGGGTTTTACACTGACAGAGGGGAGATTGAGATGAGATCTGGGGAAGGAATTGTTTGCTGTGAGGGGGGTGAGCCCCTGGCCCAGGTTGCCCAGAGAAGCTGTGGCTGCCCCATCCCTGGAGGGGTTCAAGGCCAGGTTGGCCGGGGCTTGGAGCAACCTGGGCTGGTGGGAGGTGTCCCTGCCCCCGGGCGGAACAAGATGGTCTTTAAGGTCCCTCCCAACCCAAACCATTCCATGATTCTCCATCCTCACACGGTGGGACGTGCAGCGCCATGCACCGGCAGAGCCATCACGAAGGAGACCTGGGTCTCTCGTCCCCCGTGCTGATGGTCCTCTCCCCATCCCGCTCCCTATGGCCAGCTGCTCCCTTCCCACTCCTTTGGTACAGAGAGGTGCAAAATAGGTTGTTGTTCACGAGGGCGCTGGTGATTATTAATAATAACTCAGCTCCTTCGTGCTCCAGTTTCCTCAGCGCTTTGGCAGCGTGCCACCGGGGCCTGGTGATTTAGTGCAACTTAATTATTCCCGGCGTTTCATCACCTCTTGTTTTTGATGTCTGTGTCTCTGTCAGTGCCTCACCTTCGTGACTAAGAGAGCCAGGGAAACAAACCGGTGGAAAAAAAAAAGGGAGAGAAAGGGGGGAAAAACCCCAGGCTGGAGGGTATGGAGCCGCCGCTCGGTGGCCAGGCAGGAGGAGAGGCTCGGGAAGGTGTCCCATGGGGATGCTCCGTGTGTCCCCACCACGGCGCGGGGACGTGCATGGGGATGCACGGTGGGGAGCCCGGCCGTGGGGTGCGGGGGGTTCTCACCCAAAACCGCCCATGGTTTCAAGCCTTGGCTGTTGCTCCCGGCGGCAGAGTGAGCAACAGCCGGTGTCTGCTCCTCGGCCAAGGGAAAGGACCGTGTCAGACCTCGCCTGCCCCTAAAACGCCTCCGCGGGGGAGCCAGCGGCCACCCCGGCCCCGGGAAGTGTTGGATTTGCTGGATTTGGCCCGGGTGAGCAAACGGGTCCTGCCAGATGGAGCCGGTAATAGGATTCCCGTGGCTCCCGCTCCTCCGTCCGGGCTGCCGAGGCCGGGCTTGAGGAGCCACCAGCGGAGCCGGGACCGGCTCCTGGGACGGTGCCCACCGCACCCAGCGAGGGGATACGGGGACACGCAGGGGGACACCGAGGGGACACGGGGATGCGCATGGAGGACAAGGTGCCCCAGGGAAGGAGGGCTCGGGGCTGGCAGCCCAACGGGCAGCGTGGGGAGCATCCTGCATCCCGCCAATCCGCTGGATTTCCCTGAGCAGATAAAGCCAGGGGCAGGCAGGGTGAGGCGGCCGCCGGCATCTGCCAGGTGTTCCACCCACTGACGGAAAACGGGAAGAATCTCTTTGAATGGCTAAAGAGCCGCTTCGGGGTGCAATAAGGGTGTCTGAGCCGGGTCTCCCACCATCTCTTGTCCCCGCCGCTGTATCCCAAGCCGGTGCCACGGCGGAGGGTCGCGATGCCGGCGCATCCCTTCCAGCCAGAGCCGTTCTCAGCATCCCCAAAGCGAGCGCCGCCGCAAACCGACGGGGCTTTGCACCGGGTAAAGCCACTCTGCTGAGCTAGACCCCGTTTTAAATAGCAATCCTTCCTTTTCCTATAGTATTTTCCATCCATTCATTTCCAGGCATGTTAGAAAAGTGGGTGGGTGTCAGTAACCACATTTTATAGGTGCAGAAGCGCTAGTTCAGCGTGTTCAGTCACTAAACTGGTGTCAGCGCTGGGATTAAAGCACCTTCCCGCGCCTCCAGGCACCTGGTCCCGTCCCCAGCCCCACGGCATCGCCGTGCCCGTGTCCCGGTGGGAATATCCCTAACCCTGGCGAGGTGCTGCCGTGAGAGACTGGGGGTCCCCTGCCCCATCCCGCCCAGCTCGTTAGGCTGGGGCGCTTCCAGCTTCACCGAAGCGCGGCAGCTTCACGCTTCCAAAGGGAGAGGCGACGCAGGGCTCGGCAGCCGAGGGGAATTCAGCTGCGTATCCCTGGCTGCTTGGGAAGGCACCTGCGGGATGAGGGATGGGATACAGGGCCAGGATGTAGCACTGGGATGGGGGGTTGGGATGCAAGGTTGGGATGTAGCATTGGGAGGCAGGGCCAGGATGCAGGGTTGGGATGTGAGGTTGGGATATAACATAGGGATGCAGGAGTGGGATGCAGGGTCAGGATAAAGCACAGGGATGCAGGGTTGGGATGAAGCACTGGGATGCAGGGACCAGGATATAGGACTGGGGTGTAGAGTTGTGATGCAGGGTTGGGATGTAGCACAGGGATGCAAAGTTGGGATGTAGCATTGGGATACAAAGACCAGGATATAGGACTGGAATGCAGGGTTTGGGATGTAGGGACAAGACGCAGGGTTGGAATGTAGCATTGGGATACAAGGACCAGGATATAGTACTGGGATGCAGGGTTTGGGATGTAGGGACAAGACGCAGGGTTGGGATGTAGCATTGGGATACAAGGACCAGGATATAGGACTGGAATGCAGGGTTTGGGATGTAGGGACAAGACGCAGGGTTGGGATGTAGCATTGGGATACAAGGACCAGGATATAGTACTGGGATGCAGGGTTGGGATGTGGGGCTGGGATATAGCAGAGGAATGCAGGGTTAGGATGCAGGGATGGGATGCACTGTTGGGATGTAACTCAGGGATGTAAGGACTGGGATGTAGGGTTGGGAGGTAGCACTGGGATGCAAGGACCAGGATATAGGACTGGGATGTCAAACTGGCAGGCAAGGTCCAGGATATAGGACTGGGACGCAGGGTTGTGATGCAGCATTGGGATGCAGGGTTGGGATGCAGGACTGGAATGCAGAGTTGGGATAAAGCACAGGGATGCAGGGTTAGGATGTAGCACTGGGATGCAAGGACAGGGATATGGGACTGGGGCGCGGGGTTAGGATGTAGCATTGGGATGCAAGGACCAGGATATAGGAGTGGAATGCAGCGTTTGGGATGCAGGGTTGGGAGGTAGCATTGGGGTGCAAGGACCAGGATATAGGACTGGAATGCAGGGTTGGGATGTAGCACAGGGATATAGGGCTGGGATGCAGGCCAGGATGCAGGGTTGGGATGTAGCACTGGGATGCAAGGACTGGGATGTAGGACTGGGATGCAGGGTTGGGACGTAGCATTGGGTTACAAGGACCAGGATACAGGATTGGGATGCAGGGTTGGGATAAAGCACCGGGATGCAGGGTTGGGAAGTAGCACTGGGATACAGGGCTGGAATGCAGGGCCGGGATGGAGCACTGGGATGCGAGGACCAGGACGTAGCACTGGGATGCAGGCCGGGATGTCGGCTGGGATGCTCACACTTGGGGGAGCAGGAGGAACAGCTCAGCAGGTGCCCGGCTAGAGCGGAGGATGCTCCACGGGCCGGCCGGGGTCCGGCAGCCCCTCTCCCACAGAGCCAGGGCAGCGGAGAGCCGCAGGGCCAGGCTGGCTCGGCATCCCCGGGGAGAGCACCCAGCAGGGCAGGGAAACCCAGGCTCCACTCCAGGCCACGCCAAAACTCAGCCAAGCGCCAGCAAAGCGGGGAGCGGGGGACGAGAAAGCCAGGAATTTTCATTAAAGGGGGGAGGGAGAAAAAAAGAAAAAAAGAAAAAAAAAAAAAGGTATTTCCAGTATTTCCCTCCGTGTCTTTGGCCTGGTGCAGCCCTTCTGCTCACTGCTCTGTTTATACATGATAGACAACTAATTAACATCCAAGCCTCTTGAAAGGTCTTTTCAGAGGTAATGTACTGACAGAGGATGTCAGTAAGGAGCAGTGATTTGTCTAAGCAGTGATCACATTGTTTCAGACTGAATGAGGTGAATATTAAACTGCTTTAAATGCACTCTTCATAAAGCACTAATTACATACTCCCGGGGGAGTACGGGCAAGGAATACTAAACAGCAGAAAAGTCAACAGAGTGCTTTTTATAGTATGTTGCTGGGTTCTGTGTTTTTCTGTCTTTCTTTCTCTTGCGCTCACTCTCTCTCTCTCTTTTACAGTAAAATCACAGCACGCTGAAGAATACACATTTATAGCACAATGGTTCACATCTAATTATATGGCAATCATTAGTTTTAACCTGGGTGTATTATATTTTCTTTGATATGCTGTGCCCCCCGGCATCTCTTCGCATAGAAGACTTCCAATGGCATTTTCTCCCCTCCCTTGAAAAAAAGGTGCTTTTTTCCATCATTAGCTTTTGCTTATAATTTTTCTTTTTTTTTCCCCCCTAAACAAAAATTTTAAATTGGCAGGGATAAAAGGGGCAAGGAGGGGAGGGAGGAGAAATCCGTTTCATCAAAATAAGAATCTGTTCCCTCCCTCCCGGAATCGTGGCACTTTATTATTACCAAGGTAACTCCGCCGGGTTTTTAAAGAGAAAAGGAAATACAGAATGGGCCATTAATGAATTCCTGCAGATCCCGCTGCACTCCTGGTCTGGCTCGGCCCGACATCCTGATGGGGTGAACAACTACTCCATGCATTATTTATTTTTTTAATAGCACGACATGGAAGCGGGGAGGGGGGAGATCCGAGTAACCGCAAACCAAATCCTCCCTGCGCAGAAAACCTCGAGATCCTCTTATCCAATAAGAGGGGGGGAAAAAAAAATAATAAAAGAGCAGCATGTGGCGAGGCCCGGCGTCCTCGAGGAACATGCTGCTTCCTCCTGGGCAGCAAAGGGACAGTGCCAGGGGGAGACGATGAGGACAGTGGCCGTTTGGCCACCGCCGATGTCCCCCCCAGATGCACAGGGTATGGCCAGTGGAGAAGGTATGGCTCATACACGTAGGGTCTGGCTCAAATGCATAGGGTCTTGCTCAAATACACAAGGTATGGCTCAAACGTATAGAGTTTGCACAGGAGAGGCTCCATAAACAGGGGAGGATTCAAACGTACAGGGGAGGATTATGAACGCATAGGTTTTGGCTCAAACTTATAGGGTATGGCTCAAACGCAGAGGGTATGGCGCAGAAAAAACGAAGTACGGCCCAAAACCATAGGGTAGGATATGGCTCAAATCCATAAGGTACGTTTGAGACGCACAGGGGAGGATTCATATGCATAGGGCAGGATTTGAACGCACGGGTTTTGGCTCCAACACATAGGGTATGGCTCAAACACATAGCATACAGCTCAAACGCATAGGGTCCGGCTCAAATGCATAGGGTCCGGCTCAAAACCACAAAGTACAGCTCAAAACATACGGTAGGGTATGGTTGAAATCCATAAGGTACGTTTCAGTCACACAGGGGAGGATTGATACACGTAGGACTGGACTTGAACGCATAGGTTTTGGCTCCAACACATAGGGTTTGTCTCAAACACATAAGAGACAGCTCAAATCTGGCTCAAATGCATAGGGTCTGGCTCAAAAACAGAAAGTACGGCTCAAAAACGTAGGGTAGGATATGGCTCAAATCCATCAGGTACGTTTGAGACGCACAGGGGAGGATTCATATGCATAGGGCAGGATTTGAACGCACGGGTTTTGGCTCCAACACATAGGACACGGCTCAAATGCATAGGGTCTGCCTCAAACGCACAAGGTATGGCTCATACACCTAGGGTCTGGCTCATATCCATAGGGTCTAGGTCCAGCACACAAGGTAAGGCAAGACTCAAGCATATCGGGTCCAGCTCAAAAGCAGAGGGGAGGGTTCATAAACAAGGGTTATGGCTCGAACGCACAGGGTAGGATTCATGCACATAGGGTACGGCTCGAAAGAGTAGGGCACGGCTCAAATGCATAGGGTACGGCTCAAAAACATGGGGCACGGCTCAAATGCATCGAGTACAGCTCAAACACAGAGAGTGTGGCTCAAATGCATAGGATAGGATTCATACACATAGGGTACAGCTCAAACGCATAGGGTACAGCTCAAACGCATAGGATACGGCTCAAACGCATAGGGTACAGCTCAAATGCATAGGATAGGATTCATACACATAGGGTACGGCTCAAACGCATAGGGTACAGCTCAAACGCATAGGATACGGCTCAAACGCATAGGGTACAGCTCAAATGCATAGGATAGGATTCATACACATAGGGTACGGCTCAAACGCATAGGGTACAGCTCAAATGCATAGGATAGGATTCATACACATAGGGTACAGCTCAAACGCATAGCGTATGGCTCAAACGCATAGGATACGGCTCAAACGTGTAGGGTATGGCTCAAATGCACAGCATATGGCTCAAATGTGTAGGGTACAGCTCAAATGCATAGGGTACAGCTCAAACGTATAGGGTACGTCTCAAATGCATAGTGTATGACTCAAATGCATAGAGTATGGCTCAAATGCGTAGGGTACGGCTCAAACAAATGGGGTACGGCTCAAACATAGAGTATGGCTCAAACATGTGGGGTACAGCTCAAATGCATAGGGTACAGCTCAAATGCATAGGGTACAGCTCAAATGATAGGGTATGGCTCAAATGCATAGGGTATGGCTCAAATACATAGGGTACAGCTCAAAGGCATAGGGTACGGCTCAAACACATAGGGTAGGATTCGAATGTGTAGCTTTTGGCTCAAACGCACAGGGTACGGCTCAAACCCACATGGTGGAGCTCAGATGAGCTCACACCAGGCCAGCACGGTTGGAGCGCAGGGCGCAGGGCTCGTTGCCCAGGGCAATGCCCGGGCGGTGAAGAGCGTTCCTCCGGCCACCCTCAAAGGTGCAGCTCCTCCAGCCAACCAACAACCCTGTCACCCGTGTCCCCCGGCCATCCCCTGCATGTCAGTCCCCCTCACTGCCTCCCAGCCCTTGTGCCCTTGTGGCCAAGAAGGCCAATGGCATCCTGGGGGGCATCAAGAAGACCGTGGCCAGCAGGTGGAGGGAGGTCATCCTCCCCCTCTGCTCTGCCCCAGGGAGGCCCCAGCTGGAGCATTGGGTCCAGTTCTGGGCTCCCCGGTTCCAGAAGGACAGGGAACTGCTGGAGAGGGGACAGCAAAGGGCCACCAAGAGGATGAGGGGACAGGAACATCTCTCTGATGGGGAAAGGCTGAGGGATTTGGGGCTCTTCAGTCTGGAAAAAAGCTGACTGAGGGGGGATCTTATCAACGCTGATCAATACTTCAAGGGGGGTGTCAGGAGGACGGGGCCAGGCTCTTCTCAGTGGTGCCCAGGGACAGGACAAGGGGTAACAGGCACAAACTTGACCGTGGGAAGTTCCATCTCAAGACGAGGAGGAACTTCTTTGCTGTGAGGGTGGCAGAGCCCTGGCACAGGCTGCCCAGAGAGGTGGGGGAGTCTCCGTCTCTGGAGACATCCCAAACCCGCCTGGAGGCGTCCCTGTGCCACCTGCTCTGGGTGACCCTGCTCTGGCCGGGGGTGGGACGAGGGGATCTCCAGAGGTCCCTTCCCACCCCGGCCATTCCGTGATTCTGCGAGGACACCCCGCTACCCCTGCCCGAGCCAAACCCAGTGCGCAAGGCTGTCCCCGAAGCCTCCCGACCCCAGGAACAGCCATCACTTCGTACAGCACAAGGTGCCCACAAGCTCCGGGACCACGCGCTGCCGTCCTTCGAGGTGCAAACTTCCTTGGAAAGGAAGAGTCATGCAGCCTTTAGATTTTTTTTTTTTTCCTTTAAAGAACATGAAAGAATCTGATAATTACTTCTATCTACCACCCAACTGTACTAATTACCAACCTATTTCTTCACAGTATGACAGACACAGGCTCTCCAAAACACATAGAGATAAATTAGCACTAATTGGTTTTCCTCTGGCTGTTTGAATTAGTATTTAAAGCTCCAATTACAAAGCAGAATAATTACTATTAATGTCCTGTCGCAGTACAAAAGGCAGATATCTCACGAACGAGTCCAGGTGTATTATTACACTGATTACAGAATATTTAACCTGGCTCGTTAAGACAAAGACACGGGGAAACTTTAAAAAAAAAAAAAAAAAAAAGAAAAAACAAGAAAGGGAAAGAAAACCGCAGATGGTGGCAGGTCCCTGCAGGGGATGGAGGGGGGGGTGTCTTTGAAACCTGGGATGAGAGAGGTACGAGGAGAAGGAGCGAGGGAGAAAGAGCAAAAAAAAGGGGAAAGACGAGGGATGCGAAAAGAGCAGTTCCATCAGGAATCAAAGGTGATATTGGAGGGATGAAGGGGAATACAAACGCTCCCCTCGCCGGCAGAGCCCACCGGCACAAAAGGTAATGTACGGTGCCATCTGCCCCTGCTCATGGGGGTCACCACCTGCTGCCCTCCTCCTCCTCCTCCTCCATGGGCACTGGGGGCTCTGCATCCCTGGGGAAGAGCCCTTTCGCTGGGGGCCGAGCCCGGCTGCCCAGGGATGCTCTGCCTCGGTGCCCAGGGATGCAGGACTCTGGCAGACCCTTGGGCAGAGATGGGCAGAGCAGGCAGAATCATCAACAGCAGCTGCCATCACCCCCAGCACCGAGCCGGCGATCCCCGTGGTGGTCCCAAATCGGGGCGGTCAGGCAGGAGCATCCCGAAACGGGGTTCAGCATCCCCCTCTCAAGCAGCCCATCTCTGCCCTGCCATCATGCCCAGCAACGTGGGGCTCCCCAAACCTTCAACTACTCATGTGCGCGCGCACACACATGTGGTCCGTCTGGGAACGCACAGCCCCATCGCTTATTTTTCCAGGAAAAGGGGTGAAGTTCTGGCTGGTTTGTTAGGATTTTGGCTGTGCCTTCACACCCGGGTACTCCCTGGCACACAGGGAGGACATAGGGTACCTCCCTCCTCGTCCTGCATCAGCCATCCCTGGAAAATCTGAATTGGGGGACTCCTCCGGGCTGGAGGGAGAGGGAGAGCCCAGAGCCCCAGAGC
This sequence comes from Rissa tridactyla, assembly GCF_028500815.1. Taxonomy (NCBI): domain Eukaryota; kingdom Metazoa; phylum Chordata; class Aves; order Charadriiformes; family Laridae; genus Rissa; species Rissa tridactyla. The sequence continues at coordinate 5,915,532 of NC_071485.1, forward strand.
ATCCTCTGCCCACTGGGATGCGGGCATCTTGCAGGCAGGGCATCAGCTCCCGCATCCCCATCACTCGATGCCATGGGGTTACATCCCACGCTGGCCAGCACAGCATAGGGAAGGGAAAAGTCATTTTCGGGAGCGGGCACAGTGGCCTTCCCTCCTGGGAGGCTCCAGGGCTTGCAAACGAGGGGCAGGGGGTCACACACCCCCCTGCCAACCACCTCCCCCAGGGATGCTGCCTGCCCTCCCCGAGCGTTGGGCAACCCTTCGCCTGGCATTTCATCACTCGGGCACGGGCAGGGCAAGGTGCGGGCGGGCCGGCAGTGCCCTCTGCTGCTCTCGGTCCCCTGCCACCAGCCTGGCACCGCGTTGGGGTCCCCACTGTCCCCGGGGGAAGGGGAGGTCTTGCCCCAGCAGCTCCATCCGGGCTGCTCCAGCGGAGCAGCAGATGATGGGGGACGAGCGTCTCCCCTGGCACCGTGGCGTGCCGTTGGGACAAGCTCCGCCGGGCCACCCTCCCACAGCATCCCCGTCCCCCCCCGAGAGGGCACCCCGGGGAGCGGGGGGCAGCATCGGGAGGGCAGCATCCTCCCGCGGACGGGGTTGGGGCGGGGGGGAGGCCCGTGGGTGTGCGGCGAAAGGGGGAGGACGGGGAGGGATTTCTTTTTAAGAGATGAGGTGGGTGGCGTGCGGGGATGCCAGCTGGCGATGGGCTATATTTCTACTGACAAGGCTTTACCCTGTAGGTGTGAGGAATTCCAATTAAATATTCAGCCTATTTGTCTGTGTGTGGGAGAGGGTTTGCTGTGCAGGAGGAAAGCCTCACATTCAGCTCAGTAGCTAACCATTAAGAGAGAAATTAGCTCAGTTCATCAAGGGAAGCCAGCGGAGGGTTTTCCTCGCTCTCCTACCTTGTTCCGGCCCTCGTTCAGAACCAGCGGGGAATAAAACCATTGCGTTTTAGAGGGAAGAGGAGAGCAGGCCGGCTGCGCCTGCCCGGAAAGGCAGAAACGGATCCCAGCTTGGGAAAAACCTTTTTTCCCCCCCCCCTAATTCTCGAGGGATGCGATCCCGGCTCAACCCACCCCAACGCTTCCCCGGAGGCTGCCGAGCGAGATCGATGCCTCGGGAGCCGGGTCGGAGAGGTGCGGGAGCTGCGGATTTAATTGCTCTCGCATTTACCGGCCACCTCCTTTCCCACTCATTTAGGAGGCACTAATTAATCGGCGGGAAGCAAAAGCCCTCGTGGCGAGATGATCTTTTTAAGCCCGCCGGCAGCGCCCCGCGAGAGTTGATGCTTTTATCGACGAAGGGCCCTTTCGCTGGGGCAGACGGGATCGATGGGGCTGCAACGATCGTCCCTGCCCACGCCGGGGATCTTTGGGGTCGGGCAAATCCCCCCGGGTGCAGCCCTGCCACCGGCCGGCGGAGAGATTTGGGGGGAAAAAACGGCATTTTGGTAGCGGGGATGCTCCCTCGCGCAGCACCGGAGGGAGGGAAGGATGGAGCAGGATGAGGTCAAATCCTGCACCAGCCACAGCACCGAGCCGGGGGGGATCTGGGGGGAGAACGGTGTTTCCAAAAAAACAAACCAATAAAAAAAGCACTATCGAGCTGTTTTCACCATTTTCTGGAACTCGATGCGTTTTTACCCTTTTGAAATAACTTTCCGTCTCAAAATACCCAAATTTTAAATAGAACCCAAAGCGACAAGAACGAGAAAAAAAAAAAAAAAAAAAAAAAGACAACTTTTTCACGAAACCACAAACGATATCCTGTTTCCCTCCTGCACGGCGCCACTGTTTTGGGGAAGAGAAGTTGTTCCTGACGGGAATGAAGCTGTAATTTCCCTCTCCTGAGCGAAATCCACCCTCCCCCAGGCGATGGGCAGCGTCGGGGGCTCAGGTCCCGCTACCCACTCGCTGAAATTTAAGACTTTCTGAAAGTTGAGCCCAAGCATCTTTTGGAGGAAGAAGAAGCTGTAGGTGATGGGTGATGGGGTGCTACTGGGTGGGGGGACACGGGCATCCCCATCTCCGGGGTTCCCGAGGCTGCACCATCCCCTGGCTGATCAAACCGGACAGCGGCGGGATGAGAAACCAGCTTTAATCAGCTTAAAATCCTCACTGTAAATTCCAGGCAGAAAAAAAAATAAATAAATTAATCCTTTGGTCAAACTCCAGCCCTGCCACCTCCGGGCGAGCTCACCCGGCCGCGGGGGCCGGCGCAGGGACAACGCTCCCACCCCAGGGACACGGTCCCCGGATGACTTTCTCGATGCACCCGAGACGGCTCCAAAATTAATTAAGGAGCAAAAAGACTCGGCTGGGTCCCGCGGGATGCTCCCTGCCACACGGAGCTTTCCCACCCTCTCCCCGTGCACGGGATGCAGGCGTGAGTTTTCCTATACCCTTCCCATACGGGACGCGGGAGCTTTGCAGGGTTTTTTAACCACTACCGAACCTCCTTCGGCTTTGCTGTCAGCTTTATGGGGCAGAAAGCATGTTTTTAGGGCAGAGCACCCCCATGGAGGCGCAGACCCCCCCCAGGGACCAGCCCTGCGTCCTCCCTGACCGCGCTGCTCTGCCAGCAGCATCCTCAGCTTTGGGATTGCTACATATATGTGTGTGTGTGTGTGTATATATATATATATATGTATGTATATATATATATATATAGGGTTGTGTGGGTTTTTTTTTTCCCCCTTTCTTTTAAAAATCAGAAGCCAGCAAACTCCATAGCAACCCGCAGCTCCCAGGGTCTGACTCCAGCGCTTTGATCGCGCTGTCACTTCGTTTAAGGCTACACCCCGGTAGGTGTGAGGAACTCCAATTAAGCATTCAGCTGGCTTGCCTGTGTGGGGGGACAGGCTCCGCTGTGGAGGAGGGAAGCCTCGGCGCTAGCGCGGTGACTAATCGCTCAGACACCGGTTGTCTGTGGCACCAGGGGAGGGCAGGGAGAGGGTTTTCCTTCACCGTGCAGCTGCCTCTGCATTCCCTTTTCGGGAGATATTGCGGCTCCCCGCCGGGCTCGGGGGCTCCCAGGCGGAAGCTGGAAAGATCCCAAGCATCTTCCCGGCGCGCTGCTGGGGAGCTGCCGACAGGCTGCTGCGGATTTCTCTGCCGCGGCACCCCTGGTCTTTGCGGCTCCCCCTTGCACAGCCCCCGGGGGTCCCATTTTCAGAGGGAAACCAGATTTCTGAGTTTTTCAGGTGCCTGTTTGTGCCTCGCGCATCCCCTTGCCATGGAGGAGCCAGTTGGTGCCTCCACCTTAACACGTGCCCTTTGGATGAGCATCCCTAAATTAGAGTGAGCACCATTAAATTGGGATTCCAGGCCCCAAAATGAGTATCCAGCCCTTTCCCGAGCTCCCACGGAGAGCAGAGCAGAGGATCCCACCCTCGGCCACGAGCCCAACCTTGGCCCCGGCAGAGACGTGCCGAATTGGCCGCTGTCGGGAGCATCACCGAGAGCCCCGCGGAGAAGTTTGCGGCACCGTTTCCTGCGTCCCCCTTCCCATTCCCTATGGAAACAGCCCAGCTCCACGCGGCGACGGCAGCGCCGCAGGGCACAGCATCCCCTAAACCTGCGAGTTGTCCCCCCCTCGGCCGGATCAGGGCCGCTGTCCCTGCGCGATGCTGGCTGCAGCACCTGGGGGCACCGAGAGGTGAGGGATGCAGGTACCAGCTCCCGGTCCAGGGATGCTGCCCCACTCCGGCGAGGGCACCCCGCTCCAGGAGCGATGCCCCCACTCCAGGGAGGGCACCAAGGTGGGTTGCCCAAGCTTTTTAAGCACCTGCCCGAGCAAGGGCGAGAGGCGAGGAGCAGCCCAGCCGCCGCGGCTTCGCCCCCGCTCCCCGGGGAGGCGAGAAGGGGGCCGGCGGCCGCCCCCCGCCACCGCCGTGGGCAGCAGCAGGATGTGCTGTCCCTCCCCTGCACTTCCCAGCGAGCGCTTTACATAACTTCTGCTGCTTAGTCACAGCTTCGACTCTCTTTTTTTTTTTCCCCCTTTTTTTTTTTTTTTTTTTTTTTTTTTTTTTTGGAGCGATTTTCTCAGCCGCATCAGAGCGCGAGTCATTTCGGCAAGGGAAGTCCCTTCCTTTCTTCCGTTCCCTTGGTAACTGCACAAATTTGCCTTTCAAATGATTCATGACCGGGGTGCTGTAGGAGTTCCCTCCTCCAACACAAATCGCTCCCACACAGCCACACATGCCCGATTAATCATTGATTAGCGTCTCTTCCGCAAGGTAGACCCCGCGAGCGCACGGATGGTCCCGACGTTCTCCTCCGGCCACCGCCGCGGGGGTCCCGGGATGCTCAATAGGAGGATGCGGCCAAGAGTTTTGCAAGAAATCCCAAGAAATCCCATCCCCGGACACGTTATTTCTAGACTATATATGAAATATCCCCGGGGTGGCGGGCACACGATGCCGACGGGAGCTGAGCACTCCTTGCAAAGAAATCAGAGCTCGGCTCTGGCTGACGGTGAGGGCTGAACCTGCCCCCAACTCCTAACTGCATGGGCACAACTTTATCCTTGACCTAATTCTTATTTTTCCCCCTAATTTTCTTAGATTAAACAAGCGGTGGGCAGAACCAGAGGGAATCCTGGCGTGCCGTAGGGTCCGCCATGGCCAGGCTGGAGGGACAGAGCCCAGCAGCAGAAAAGAGCCGGAAAAGTCCTTTTTGGACCCAAAGTGAGCGAGACGCGACGAGGCAGAGCATCAGCCCGGTGCCTCCCCACACGGAATCCTGTCCCACGGCTTGGGACGTGGTTGGGATGGAGCCAGTGAGTGCCTGGCTGCCGGGAACATCTCAGCTGGAAAATGAAGTTAATCTGCAAAAATATCTCCGTACCGTTTCGGTACGTTTTATCTGATTTATTCTCTCCTCGTTAAGAGGAGCTAATTAACAAACCATCGTTTAAATAAACAGCAGCGAGAGTGTTTGTAACCTCCGCTTTATTGAATTGTGACAAATTATTAGCCTTTGCATGTTAAATGAAATAGAAGCGTCGAGGAAAAAACTTTAATTCCCATCTGCATCACGACGGTACCTGCTGCGGAGACGAAGGCAGAGGGACCAACTCCCGGCGAGCGCAACAACCCGCGTGTGCCTTGCACACGAAAACGTCCCAACTAACCCCGAAAAGAGACGGGTTTCTGGATGCGGAATGCTTTAGCGCGGCGGTCTCACCCGAAATTCATCCCTACGCAATGGCAGGGCCTGAGGCAAAGCCGAGAGCGTCCGCAGGATGGGGCTGAGGGGGGAAAAAAAAAAAGACAGCGAGCATCTCGCTGCCGGCAGCCCCTGCTTCCCAGAGCACCTTTGGAGCCGCCGTAATCATCTCGCTCATCATGGATCCTTGGCAATATAATGATAATAATCATAGAAGGCACGTCTGTGCAGAGCCTGTCATCCCCAGCGCGGCAGCGCCTGTGCAGAAGGGGAAGGTGCCGCATCGCCGGGGGCGAGGGCAGGGACAGGCTGGAGGTTTTGGGGTACCCGGGGGTTTTCCCCCCTTTCCTGCCGGCCCCAAAAAGCAAGGAAAAGGGTGTGCTCGGTCCCCGCGATGGCGTGGTTGTGGGGTGGCTGCTCCCCAAGGCGCAGCAGAGCCCTGGTGCAGGTTCAGCACTTGCCGTGTCCCAGCGGGAATCACTTAACGGCAGCTTTTCAGGGGGTTTGGGAGGGTAATTACCTGGGAGCTTTAATTACAAGGCAGGCGAGAATAAGCCCAAGCAGCAGCTCGCATGGGGTGAGAAATCCAGGGTTTTCAGGGATGCAGCAGTGGGTTCGACCCTCTTGCACAGCGGGGGTTTGCAGACCCAAATCCCCCCCGGCAGAGCACGGGAAGGGATGGAGCACCCCAGGGCTGTCGGACCACGGTGACAAAGGGCGGACCAAGGACGGGCTGGGCTCCTCCCGGCACGAACCCCCTGCCGGCACCGAGGTTTGCCACAGTCGTGCCATTGCATCAAGAGTGGGAAAAGAAAGGCAGGGAGAGGGGTTTTCCCGGCTGCATGAGCAGCTGCGGTGGGTTCATGCAGGCTGGAAGGGGGTGAGACACGGTGGCCAACCTGGGGATGGGGACGTGGCTGTGACAATGGAGGGCACAAGTCCAGTGAGGAGCGGCTGAGGGAGCTGGGGGTGTTCAGCCTGGAGAAGAGGAGGCTGAGGGGAGACCTTCTCGCTCTCCACAGCTCCCTGAAAGGAGGGGGTAGCCAGGGCGGCCCAAGGAACCGGCCATGGGACAAGAGGAAACGGCCTCAAGTTGCACCAGGGGAGGTTTAAGATAGATATTGGGAAAAATTTCTTCAGTGAAAGGGTTGTCAATCATCAGAACAGGCTGTCCAGGGCAGTGGTAGAGTCGCCATCCCTGGAGGGATTTGAAAGCCGGGCAGACGTGGTGCTGAGGGACATGGGTCAGTGGTGGTTCAGGCAGCGTTGGGTTGATGGTTGGACTCGATGATCTGAAAGGTCCCTTCCTACCTGGACGATTCTCTGATGGCCTTGTGCAAACCTACATGCTCATGCAAAGACACGCCACCATAGACCCATAGAATGGTTTGGGTTGGAAAGGACCTTAAAAACCATCTCCTTCCACCCCCCTGCCCTGGGGACACCTCCCACCAGACCAGGTTGCTCAAAGCCCCGTCCAACCTGACCTTGAACACAACCACGCCAACCTGGCCTTGTGTAAAGACACACGCTCGTGCCAACGCATGTCCTCGTGCAACAAGACACCCAGTTTTCTCCCCCAGTTTGGGCCAGTTGCGCTTTGGTGGCGGTTTTTCCCCCAGCAGTTAAGTTTTTGCTCTCATATTGTTGCGGCATCGCAGGCCCTCGGGCAGCATTGAGTCGTACATTCACCCACTGCTCCTCGTGCTGTTGACTAAAGACTATATTTAAAGGTAATATAAACAGTTTGCTCTTTAAAATACGTTTGATCCATCATTTCTAGACAGCCTTCCTGAACTTTTCTTTTAAAACAATTAGCCAAAAAGCCCTTTTCCTACAGTATTTGTGGAGAGCCTGACAGCGACGGCAATTAAACCCCATCTGTTTGCCGAGCGTGAATAATAGGGGTTGAGACTCAACTTGGGGTATCGCTCCCGGGAAACCTGTTCGACACAAACCTCGTCGGGGACACACGTGTCCCACGGGCTGGCACCAGATCCCGGCAAAAAAGCGTTCCCACTGGTGTTTAGGGAGGACTCGACCTTTCCACGTGCCTACAGAGAACCAAAGAAGCTCAAAGTGCGAGGAAAACTACACCCGAGCAGCAACCCCTTATGTTTATTTTGTTTTTCCTTAGGTTTTTCTTTTTTCCCTTTTTATTAATAAAGGCTTCATTAACAAGCAGCGACAGAAACTCACACCGGGGAACTGACTATTCCAAGGTGCCAAGTCATCAATTAGAACAACGTTTCTCCCTGTTCTTTCCCTTTCAAGCCCTCGGTTTGATCGCCAAAAAAGCGGAGTAGAAAGGGCTCCACGAGGAGGAACGATACAGCGGCACCGAATTATTACATCTGCCCCGTCTCCTCCCTTGCCAGGCGGCGGATCCCACCGATGCCGTGGGGAACGGCCATCCCACGGTGTCACAGCTTGGGGACACGAGGACTGTGGATGCTGGATGGCGATGGACGTTGGGGCACTCCGGCATCTCCCAAAACGGGAATCCCTCCTGCCTGAAGGATACCCAAAACCTGATTTTTTTCATCCCCACTAGCATCAATAAACCCAGGAAAAAACATTCCCTGCCCCTACAAGATTTTTCTCCCGGCTGGATGGAGCCGAACGCACCCAGATCGCACGAGTTCTCCAAAAGCATCCCCAACGTGTCCGTACGGTGCTTCCCCCAGCAGCTGAGGAGCGGAACCAACCGGCCGTGAAGAGCTCCTCTCTGTTATTTTTAATAAATCCGAGCATTTTGGAAGAGCTTGACTGTATCAACACGCTGGAGGGGAAAAGTTTCCTGCAGAGTGCATCACACCCGTGTCCCTTCGGGATGGGGACGGGGATGCTGGCTGGGGCAGGGTGGGGGGCGAGCGGCCGGCACCCCTCAGCTCCCTTCCCAGCCTCTAAGCATGCAAAAATCCCGTAAATTTTAAGGTTAATAAAGCCCTTGTTTGCTTAAGATAGCACCTGTTTCTATGGTGACACTTGCAACCCGGAGCCTGTTTATCAGCCGGGAAGGAGAAACGCTCCCACAAATGGAACGGCGGGAGACGGAGCGGCGGGTGAGGACCACTGGTGGCCCTGGGACAGCTGGGATCGGGCAGGGATGCTGGGGTCCCTCGGTGCCCAAACCCGCCCATCCTGCAACCACCCCATCCCGCTCCGCAAAAACCCCGGGAGCGACCGCAGCGCTGGGGCCGGGTGGGCTGGAGCCCAACGCACCCATCGTGGGGAGAAAAGGCGTTTAACGGGATGGGTGATGGGGAACGGCGCTCCCGATAACTCCGTCTCGATGGATTTCCCCTCTCTGACCCCGCACCGGGCTCCCACCAGCTCCTTGCCTCAGTTTCCCCAACCCTCTGCCCATGGAAGGGGTCGGCGGAGGGAGCCCGGCCGTGCCGGGGGAGGGCAGCAGCACCCGGTGGGTTCCGCTCCCTTCCAGCCTGGCGCAGGATTTCTCCTGGCTGGCAGAACTGGTTTCCATAACGACTTTCTGTTACAAACATATTTTGATAAAAATAAAGTTAAAGCAGGCGAGGCTTTAGTGGAGTACAAATTTGCTGCTCTCTCCCTCCCCCTTCCTCCTCCCCAAGGAGGGGGAATAAAGACGGAAAGCTTTCCATTTGAAGGGCAGTATTTTCTCCCTTCTTTTTCTTTCCCCCGCTGAATGCAAAATGGAAAAAGCCTTGTTTACTGGATTTCTCTGTAAACTGGTTCCGACTCTGCCTAGTTACCTGATGCTCTACAGTATATACAGGATAATGTGATAAATTCATTTCCAATTCACTGCATTATCCTTTGAATATTTTAATGACTCATTGAATGGAGCAAAAAAAAAAAAAAAGGCAAAAAAAAAAAAAGCTATTTCAAATGAACAATTATGCTGCATTAGAGTAAAGGCTGATTATATTTAAACACTGCTTGCATGGATAACGGGACATATCGACCTCCGCCTATAAGAGCTAATTTGGCTCTTATCTCTAAATAATTTTACACTGCAAATTACCATGAAAACCTAAAGGGCTTTAAAAACATTCATCAAAAGATATTATTCCACTTTGTAGCAACATTTTTATTTAAATTATTTTGAATGGGAGTGAAAGCATCTCTCGTGTTTGACAATCGGCAGAGCAGCGGAGCAGCGGCTGATAAGCAACCACGAGCCGCACGGCCGGGGCTGGGATGCTCCATCCCCAAACCCCACCCGGGAAAGCAAATTCCGAGCCGAATCCCAAACTTGGTGGCGTGCCAAGGTACTGCAGCACCCACGGTGGCACTTAGAGCTGCCAGAGCCGCTGCCCTCCAAACCTTGGGCACGGCAAAGAGGTGCTGGGGAGATGCTGGGGCAATGCTGGGATGAGGCTGGGGTGATGCCAGGGTGATGCCGGCGTGATGTTGGGGTGATACTGGGAAGATGCCAGGGCGATGCTGGGAAGATGCTGCAGTGATGCCAGGGTGATGCTGGGGCAATGCTGGGATGATGCTGGGAAGATGCTGGGAAGGTGCTGGGAAGATGCTGGGAAGACGCTGGGGAAATGCTGGGAAGATGCTGGGAAGATGCTGGGAAGACGCTGGGGAAATGCTGGGAAGATGCTGGGAAGATGCTGGGGATGATGCCGGGATGATGCCGGGATGATGCTGGGCGATGCTGGGCAATGGTGGGGTGATGCTGGGATGATGTTGGAACAATGCTGGGAAGGTGCTGGGATGATGCTGGGTGATGCTGGGAAGATGCTAGGAAGATGCTGGCGTGATGCTGGGAAGATGCTGGCGTGATGCTGGGAAGACGCTGGGGAAATGCTGGGAAGATGCTGGGAAGATGCCGGGATGATGCCGGGATGATGCTGGGCAATGCCGGGCAATGGTGGGGTGATGCTGGGATGATGCCGGGGAAATGGTGGGAAGATGCTGGCGTGATGCTGGGAAGTGCTGGGGAAATGCTGGGAAGATGCTGGGATGATGCCGGGATGATGCTGGGATGATGCTGGGCGATGCTGGGTAATGGTGGGGTGATGCTGGGATGATGCCGGGGAAATGGTGGGAAGAAGCTGGCGTGATGCTGGGAAGACGCTGGGAAGATGCTGGGGCAATGCTAGGAGGATGCTGGGATAATGCTGGAACAATGCTGGGAAGGTGCTGGGATGATGCTGGGAAGATGCTGGGAAGAAGCTGGGATGATGCTGGGGCGATGCTGGGAAGATGCTAGGAAGATGCTGGGGCAATGCTGGGAAGATGCTGGGAAGAAGCTGGGGTGATGCCGGGATGATGCTGGGGTGATGCTGGGCAACGGTGGGGTGATGCTGGGGCAACGCTGGGGCGACGCTGGGCTGATAACAGGACGATGCCAGGATGATGGTGGGGAGATGCTGCGGTGATGCCAGGGTGACGCTGGGGCAATGCCGGGGAGATGCCGGGGTGATGCTGGGGTAATGCGGGGGAGATGCTGGGGCGATGCTGGGGCGGTGCCAGCATGATGCAGCCCCCACCCATGGCACCGGCCACCCCGTCCCTCCCGGAGGAAGGCACACGAAAGCCCCTCTCTGCACCAAAGCAACAGAAGGTGTCATGTAAAGCCTACACGGTTATTTTAGAGCCAGTGTGCAAATAAGCCTGTCAGCTGAAGCTCCTCGCAGCCAAGACTTCCATGTACCCCCCAAACGATCTGCATTTCAACGAGACACCATGTGGCTCAGCCCGGGGAGCCGCCGGCTTCGCAGAAGCGATTTTGGGGCTGGGGCTTTGGGAAAACTCCGGCTTTTGGGAAAGCTCTGGGATGTTGGGACCACCTCCCTGGCAACGGGGACCGACCTCAGGGCTGGGGCAAGATGAGTTTGTCCCGGTGCCCGGCGAGGATGACGATGGGTTTGGTGGTGTCGCATAGTGCCGCGGAGATTTATACGTATGTATATGTGTGTATACGTGAGATTTGGGTATATATACGCACACATTAGACAGCTAAATGAGAGATATAGATCACATCATTAGATATCTTCATATAACATACGTATATCATGCCAATATATGTATTTTATATATAATATCTAGATCACATCATTAGATATATTCATATATATCATGCCACTATATGTATTTTATATATAATACCTAGATCACATCATTAGATCTATTTCTAGAATGTATCTATCATGCCAATGTATGTATTTTATATATAATATATCACGGAATCATCTAATATCTCAAGTTGGAAGGGACCCATAAGGATCATCAAGCCCGACTCCCTGCTCATCTATGTATATAAATATATTTATCTGGTGATAAGAAAGCTCAAGGAATGGTTGGGGTTGGCGTCAGCCCCATCCCTGGCAGAGATGGGAAAGGCCTTCGCCTTCCCAAAAATCTCCTTTTTCCCCCTCCTGGGTGGCCTGGCAAGGAGATTCCTGACCTTTTATACCGCAAACTGAGCTGCCCAGATACCAGGGGAAAACCACCTTCCATTTGCACTGGAGAACTGGTTTTAATCCCGCGTTTCCCTTCTTTGCTTAAATGATCTTATACTCAAAGAAAAAAGAAAAGAAAAGAAAAGAAAAGAAAAGAAAAGAAAAGAAAAGAAAAGAAAAGAAAAGAAAAGAAAAGAAAAGAAAAGAAAAGAAAAGAAAAGAAAAGAAAAGAAAAGAAAAGAAAAGAAAAGAAAAGAAAAGAAAAGAAAAGAAAAGAAAAGAAAAAAGAAAAGAAAACCACAATAATTAGCAGTACCGAACGCCTCAGAAGGATCTGTGTACAGAAGGGAAAACAAGAGCTTGGGCTTCTTTGCGTTTAGTAAATATTAAAATTAATGAGAGACTTTCAGGACCCTGTTGTTAGAAATGCAGAAGGGTTTCTGCGAAGGATTTAAAAAAAAATAAAAAAACCCCAAAACCCAAGCCCTGTACACAAATCTCCGCAATTATTCTGAACGCTTTATATTTTTCAGGCAATTATGAAATTCATGGGAAGTATTAATATCCAATTTTAATTTGCTCAATATTCCCATTAACAATAAAAAGTCTAATTAAGGTATCTGTACAAAAAAGCCCTTAGCAGTAATTTCCGAGAATAATAGAGGAGAATGACGAGATATTTCTTGTTAAATGCATGCTGCAAATTAATTGATATCTTAATTAGACTTTAGTACTAAGATTATTAGTTAGATTGATTCAGGGCTGAAACACCTATCTTTTTAAAAGATAAAAGCGAGCGGGAGCGGAACAAATTGATTTCCCAAAATCGTTTTGGAAGCAAACCAGTGATGTACTGGGAGAGGTCGGGAGCAATGCCCCATGGCAGGGTACGGGCTTGTCCGTCTGTCCCTTGGCCACGGGAAGCACCAGGAATTCAGCCCAAACCCATTTCCCCCCTTTCTCCGTTTGCTGGAAACGCTTTTTTCACCCCCCCAAAAAAAAAAAAAAAAAAAAAAAAGAAGAAAAATTTGGTGAGATTTTCACCAAAACTGTTTTTTTAACTGAAAAAAAAAATTAGAGAAAATAAAAATAAAGGGCAGCAAGGGAATGTTTGAAACGACGGGTTGTCTAAGCAGAGAAAACTGGTGGTAGGGAGTTTTCAAAGTGGGTTGTTGTTTTTTTTCAGCATTTCCTTAGGGGGAAAAAAAAAAAAAGACGAAGCAAAAAAAAAAAAAAAACCCACAACCAAAAAAAACCCCAACCCAGCAATATTTTTGGACCAGCTGGGCTCTATATAGCCCCAGGAAACGCTCCCCTACCTACACGCCCAGCACCGTTGCCATTTCTCTCGCAAAACGCTCATCCTTGGGGATTTCGCCGAGACGCCGCCGTACCCGGCGAGATGCGCATCCCGTGGGAATCTAAACCCACCCACCCACCCCCGGGGTGGGAAGACCCGACGGCTCCCGGTGTTCGGGGGCAGCCCCGAGCTGCCGGCGACCCCGAGACAGATAAAGTGGGGGACTCACTGGGATGTCGGTGACCAGCCAGTGCCTCCAGAAACGGCTCCAGGGGTTGGCTCTGCTGGGAGCGTCGGGGTCCACCAGCACCAGCACATACTTCTTGCTCTGCAAGAGAGGAGAGGAGGTGGCCATGGGCACGGTGTGGGGGGACCAGGGGCGTGCGAGCCAGGAGAAATTTCGAGCGGCCCCCCCCCCCCCCCCCCAAATTTATATTTTTTTTTCATGTTTCCCCACGCGCGCGCGCTTCGACGGTTGCATCGCAAAACGCATGGAGAAGCGAGTGACGGACAGGCGTCGGGGGGGAGGCGGGGGGCAAAAACCCACTCAGGACCATTTCCTCCCGGCCGTCGAAATCTCTTCAAATAGAGGAAGAAGAGGGTTTTTCTGCCACCGCCAAATAAAAGGCACCAAAGAGGATTCCCCCCGCTCTGCCAGCCATCCTCTAACCACGACCCACCGCAGCGCGGGGCACTTTCTGCAGAGGGTTGCGATCCCTGGGAGAAGGAAGCGGGGGGACAGACGGGATATTTTCGGGATTTAAATCCAGCTCCATCCCCAGGGTGGTGGCCGAGGACGGGCCGAATGCCCCAGCCTCTGCCAGGGTGAAGTTTTCCTGAACAAACCCCAAATCAACCTAAAAATGGGCCGGGGATGGTGCAAGAAGGCAAAGCCGCTGCTTCACCGCGCAGCCGGGGGTTTGGGCAACCTCTGCTGAGTGATGGCAACCGGGCAAAGAGAGAAGGAGTCATGGACGACGCTGGCTCAGCCCTCCAGCATCCCTCATAGCCCACACCGAGGGGGTCCAGCACCCATGGGTGCCCCCGGCGCTAGGAGACAAGGCGGATTATTTTGGTCCCCCTGAGGATGGAGCTGGGTTTGAAGTGACCTCTGGAGGCTGCGGATAGAAAACCCGCGGATCTCCGGGGATTTGGCAGGACCTCAGGCGCCAGTTTATCCTGCAAGCACCCAGATTAAGGGATCTATAGCCTAATAAAACCTCCAGGTGCATCTGTCAGCTCGCCAGCGGTGCCCGGCTCTGCTCCAGCCCGCCTGCGGGACGAGGTTTCGTCAACGCCGGGAGCGGGAATGGGATTTAGCCAGATGATTCCCACCCAAAGAGACAACATTTCACTTTATTTCCCAAGCCTTGGTTGGGGCAAACTGGGCAAAGCAACCCCCGCGGCGTTGCCATCCCCAGAGTTTTCCCCCGTAGCCCCTTTGCAGCCCTGCATGGCTCAGCCCCCGCCCTCTGAAACACCACCAGTTTAACCAGAAAACAGGGATTTCAACCCATTTAGCAACCAGCTTGCAACAGTTGTGAAAAGAAAATAAATAATCTCCAAGTCATGCAACCTCCTCGCTGGAGGTGCCGCTGGCCCGCTGCAGTAATCCCAGCCCGGCTCAATCCATCTGCATCCCGAGGGATTTACGCTATGCGTGTGCGTGGAAAAGGGGCTGTGAGGATGACACCTGGCGAGGCCGAAGCTCAGGACCTCACAGCAGAGCTGCCACCTCCCTCCCTGCATCACAGACTCCCAGAGTGGCCGGGGTGGGAAGGGACCTCTGGAGATCCCCTCGTCCCACCCCCGGCCAGAGCAGGGTCACCCAGAGCAGGTGGCACAGGGACGCCTCCAGGCGGGGTTGGGATGTCTCCAGAGATGGAGACTCCCCCACCTCTCTGGGCAGCCTGTGCCAGGGCTCTGCCACCCTCACAGCAGAGAAGTTCCTCCTCGTCTTGAGATGGAACTTCCCACGGTCACGTTTGTGCCCGTTACCCCTCGTCCTGTCCCTGGGCACCACTGAGAAGAGCCTGGCCCCGTCCTCCTGACACCCCCCCTTGAAGTATTGATCAGCGTTGATAAGATCCCCCCTCAGTCGGCTTTTTTCCAGACTGAAGAGCCCCAAATCCCTCAGCCTTTCCCCATCAGAGAGATGTTCCCGTCCCCTCGTCCTCTTGGTGGCCCTTTGCTGTCCCCTCTCCAGCCGTTCCCTGTCCTTCTGGAACCGGGGAGCCCAGAACTGGACCCAGGGCTCCAGATGGGGCCTCCCCAGGGCAGGGCAGAGCTGAGGGGGAGGATGACCTCCCTCCACCTGCTGGCCACGCTCTTCTGGATGCCCCCCAGGATGCCACTGGCCTTCTTGGCCACCAGGGCCCATCGCTGGCTCATGGTCATCCTGTTGGCCACCAGGACTCACAGAATCCCAGAGTCGCTGGGGTGGGAAGGGACCTCTGGAGACCACCTCGTCCCACCCCCGGCCAGAGCAGGGTCACCCAGAGCAGGTGGCACAGGGACGTGTCCAGGCGGGTTTGGGATGTCTCCAGAGATGGAGACTCCCCCACCTCTCTGGGCATCCCAGGTCTCTCTCCACAGAGCTGCTCTCCAGCAGGTCACCCCCAACCTGTCCTGGTGCGGGGGGTTATTCCTCCCCAGGGGCAGCGCCCCACACTCGCCCTTATTGAATTCCATAAGGTTTCTCTCCACCCAACTCTCCAGCCTGCCCAGGTCTCTCCGGATGGCGGCACCAGCACAGCCTTCCGAGCTCCACTCGCAGCTGCAGCCGGCCGCATCCCCGAGAGCATCCCGTCCCGTCCCCCCCCCAAAAAATAAATAAATTAATTAATTAAAAAAAGAAAAAATCAGCACTATTCCTTGCCTTCCAAGTGTGAAGGAATTTGAGCTGTAACTTTGGGGAGGGTGCGGAGCCGAGCACGGCGTTGCTGAAGCTCTCGGCTCCGCGCGGGAGCCCAGCTGGTGGGAACAGAACGTGTAGTCATGGGACTGTCATCGTGTGCTGTCCAGGTTAACATGTAGCATTTCTATTACTATTAACAGACTTTCTGCTCCTCACTCCATCTGTTCTTCGAAATAATTGCAGTTGTACAGACCATGCCTTCGCTACAGGCAGGCTCTGGGGAGAGGATAGTGCTTTTATGCAAAAAAAAAAAAAAAGAAATTAAAAAAAAAAATCGGGGGGGGGGGGAAGTGTTAAAAAATAACAGCAAACACGAGAATAGAGTGCAAGTGAAGTTAACAGCAGGCTCGCAATTGGGGACAGATTGTGGCCTAGAAAGGTGGCGGCGCAGGCGGCCGGGGGCCGGCGAGGCCAGTCCCCCGCGGGGACGGGAGCCGGGGTCAGCGGCCCCGCGCCGGGCGGGCACCCAGGGATTTCTCTGGCTCAATACCTGCGGGCCACCCTAAGAGGGACAATCCCTCACCTTCCGCCTAAAGATAGCAAAGTCCTCTGTGACCCGGAGTTAATCTCTGCACCGCTTTAGGTGCCGGCGCATCCCTTGCCAGCGGCCGGGCGCTGCTCCTAGGGGAGGCACCAGCCCCCCCAAAATCACCCCAAAAGCCGTGAAAACCCTCCGTCTGGCGTCTCCAAGCTGTGTCCCCGGGCCGTGTCCCCAAGCTGTGTCCCCAGGCAGTGTCCCCAAGCGGTTTCCATGAGGCATGTGTTTTTTGGCTGGCTCTGCTCGCGAGCAACAGAGCAGCCCGAGTGCTGGTGATTTTAGGGTTGGGGTTTTTTTTGTTGGTTTGGGTTTTTTTTGGGTTTTTTTTCCCTTTTTAATGCTGAAATCCCTCCCCGACACAGGCTAACAGCATTAGCTGCTGTCAGGGCTCCCACAGGAGCCAGCCCGGCGTGACAACGGGAGCTTTACAGGCATGAACCAGCCCCGGGGATTTTTTGGAGAGGAGGAAAGTGAGTTTAGAGCAGAAAATTCCTCAGCCCTCCAGTGCAGAACGGGCAGCATATTCCTTTGCAGAGGGAAGAGAGGAAGGAAAGGAAGAAAGAGCCATTTTGGGTCACTGAGGCTGAACATTTGGGGGAACAACTCCCCCCCTACACCTTGTCACCCTTTTCTGCTCAGCCCAGGGCACGGAGGAGCTGCTGGTGTTGGGGACACGGGGTGTCCCACCAGTGTCACGCCAATGGGGACGCCACCGGGATCATGCAAGGGTGACCCTTCCCAGGATCACCCTTCTGAGGGTCACCCTTCCCCGGTCCCCAGCCATTCCCCTCGCTGGGGCGCTTTGCAATTAGCATTTAATGAGCTCCTCCAAGGCCGGGTTGGACGGGGCTTGGAGCAGCTTGGGCTGGTGGGAGGTGTCCCTGCCCAGGGCAGGGGGGTGGGTCGAGATGGGCTTTAAAGTCCCTTCCAACCCAAACCATTCCATGATTCTATGATATTAAGAAGAAATTCTTTGCTGGTGAGCCCCTGGCCCAGGTTGCCCAGAGAAGCTGTGGCTGCCCCATCCCTGAAGGGGTTCAAGGCCAGGTTGGCCGGGGCTTGGAGCAACCTGGGCTGGTGGGAGGTGTCCCTGCTCATGGCCTTTAAGACTTTTAAGGTCTCTTCCAACCCAAATTATTCTCTCATTCTGTGATGCTGCCTTCCCCCAGGGCTCGGTGGAAGCTTTGCCCCCGGGTTTCGCACCCCGTGTCCCCGTGCGCGGGTGTCCTGCCCTGCCTCGACACCCGAAAGGGAGCCACGGCAGCAGAGCGGGTGGCAGATGCCGGCAGCGCCGCGTGGCACGTTTTCCCTGCTAATTGTTCCTAGAGGCGCGAGCAGCAGCGATACATCCAGTTCTCACAGCAGAAAGCACCAGCTCCTTCGATTAGCCACAGGTTTAGGAAACTTGCTCCGAGCAGGCAGGGACTTTTCAGGAGGCAGGAGAGGGATTTGTGAGCTGCGGATACACACACAGCTCAATAGATCCCGCCGAGCCGGGGCTGCACAGGAATTAAAGACTTATCCAAATGAAAGCAAATAGGGTGTTAAGCGACACACATGTAGAGCGAGCGGTTTCCTTGGAAACCAGCGCACATGGAAGCGGCACACATGCAGCATCCCGGCATTTTCGGCAGTGCCGTGGGGCTCTGCCTTGCAGGGGATGGAGCCGGAGCAAAACCCCGTCCCGCCAGCATTCCTGCTGCGGGACACGGAGGAAAACTCCACAAAATCGCTTTCTCCCGACTGCGAAGCCAAGCCAGACGGCACCCAGCTCCGCTGGCCCCGCTCATCTCAAAAATTCGATCCCAAAATCAAGGAAGAGTGATGGGCAAAGCCCCAGCCCGGCGCCCACCTCCCGGCACAGGGTGCGAGAGGGTTTTGGGTGATTTTAAAAAGTCCACCTGGATCCTCCCCAGCGGATCCACCCCTCGGAGCTGCTCCTCGCTTGCTCCTGGCCGCACCGAGGGCTGTTACGCTGCTCACAGCAAAACCTGCTGGTACCATCCGACCCCTCACCGCGCGCGGAAATACGTGACATTTCCAGCTGACCTATTGCCACCCGTGTCCCTTCACAGCTCCTAAAGAATTTAGGTAGGGAGCCGCTGCACAAGCAAAGCACGGCACCGACGGACTAAGACGGTATCCGAGCCAAAAGGCCTCTCCGAGAGCTAAAGCTCGGCATTGCAATAACCCGAATTATCTCCCTGCAAAGGATTTCAGGGGGAGCGATAGCACGGGACGATGCTGGCCGGTCCCTCCGGCGCCGAGCTGGGATGCGGCGATGCATCCCCAGCCCCCCGGCGCCACGGCCATGGGGAGAGCTCGGTTTATGCAACCGCAAAGCAGAAAAATGGAAAAAAACGCAAAGCCGGGGGCAGTTGGATGGGCGGGGAGGTGGGCAGGGCAGCCAGCGTCCTGGGAAACATCATCCCGGGTGGTGACGGTCTCTCCGGGTGGTGGCCGGAGGGCTCCAGCCCGCGTCCCACCGGTGCCGGGAGGTGGAAGCGCTGCCGCGCACCAGCTGAGCGCTGAGAGTCAATCTGGGCTTTTTCCTTGGCTCAGCCCCAGTACTAAAAAAGTTTCTATAACGGGCACATAGTTAGCAATTCTGCTGCTGATGCTTCGCCAAAGAGAAATTCTAGCTCCTTCCTCCAACAGCACCGGGGTGGGGGGTAAGGAGGGGTGAGGCAGGCAAAACATTTGTTTGCCACCGCGTCCGTCCGTTCTCCTGGCTTCCCTCGCTCTTCTCCCCCAGCAAAAACCAGGTCAGCGATATTCACCCCACTCCGGGGCAACTCGCCCCAGGGGACAGGCTGAAGGCTCGTCCCAGCTCCCCCCCCCAGCCACAGGGGTCTGTGCCCCCCCCCAACCCCGCGCTTCCCAAGGGAATTTCATTGACTTCCCAACACCCCGCAGCTCTCCCCATCCCTCCCGCTCTCCCCCGGGGCTCGCCGTGGCCCAGCCGGCCACATATTCATGCAGCCTGATGTTCTAATAAGAATTGATTAATCCGACATCGTTAAAGCAAGCGCCTTAAAGGTCCCTTCCTGGATTCAGGTCTTGGGATGCTTTGAGGAACGATTTATTTGGTACGAAAGGAGAACGGTTTGGTTTTTCCCCCGTAGCAGAATAAACCGGCTCCTCGCAAGAAAACTGCTCTGGGTGTGTTACACACCTAACGGAACCGAGAAGAAAAGCGGGATAAATCCTCCAAGGGGTCCCCGACGCTGTAAATACGGGTTTGCAAGAGGAGGCTGTGCCTCCGGATCACTTTTTGGGGAGCAACGGGTCATGCTTCCTTGCTCAGAAACCCCCTCACAGATGACGCTCTGGACCCCCCTCAAAATTAAGGCCCATCTAAATCATCATCCTCATCACCTTCAAGCCAGACACCAAACACCAGGGGAACGGCGGGGGGGGACACGTTCCATCCCCACCGCCGCCCACCTTCCAGCCAGAAGAAAAATCCCAAAACGCCAGAAAAAAAAGGGAATTAACACCCCAATAACCCCCCAGCCCATCTGCCGAGCTGTTGCTCCATCCCTTCCTTTCCCGCTAGCTATTTATTGTCATTTGGGCGACACGGTGCTAACGAGCACCCTGTGCTTGTCCCCGGGCTGGGGACGCCGAGGCCGACAGCGCTGCCCACTCCGCAGGCAGGGAAACTGGGATGAACTGGGGGCGGGGGGGGGGAACGACACATTTCCCAAGCGGGTCTGCGAGGAGGAGGAGGAGGAGGAGGCGAGCGGCCGCGGTGGCAGAGCGCAGCCTTCCAGCCCAATTACTATCACGCGGGGGGACACATGGATTGGTGACATTTGACATTTCCTACAAAATATTTTGATGCAAAATGGCACCTCCGTCACAAATTATTTTCCGAATCTTGGCTTGGGTTTGGGTGGGTTTTTTTCAGGTTTTTTGTGGTCTTTTTTTTTTTTTTTTTTTTTTCTAAGGGCGGGGGGTGGGGGAGGAAAAAAAGAAAGGATTGCACAGGGTGACATTTGCAAACGAGCCAAGGGAAGGGCCAGCATTGCCCCACTGTAAGCAAAAGGGTCGTGGTGGTTGTGACACTGGGTGGGCAAAGCAAACAGCCCTGGCGGGGGCAAAAGCACCAAAAAAAAATCCAGGTTTTGCTCTAGCACACCGCCGTGACCCCACTGATGTACTCACGCAGCCTTTGGGCACCCTCAAAGGGCTTTTTCCCCCTTTTCCCCAACGCAGGGAAGGGAAAGAGCCGCTTCAGCAGCTCCCTCGGCCCCGGAGCATCGGGGGGCCGGACCCCTCCTTGGCAAGGCAGGGGTTACCGGCGCTGGGAATTGCTGAACTCTGTGCTACCAGACACCTCGGGAAAGCTGAAATGACTTTAAATGCCTAAACATTTTAAAACAAACCCTGGAACAATTCAGCTCCTAACTCCTCGCCTGCTTTCTCTCCCTCCTCGCTCTCTCTCTCCCATTTTTACGGTTTCCAGAGCTGTTTTACGCCTCATTACCTGCACACTGTGAGTGATGTCTGTCGGTCCTAGAGCTGTAAATACCTTAAATCATGCTTCATTAAGAATATCTATGGTGCTATTAAAGAGCTATAATAGACAACGAGTTAACAGATGATTAAATATGAACTCCATTTGTGTCAGTCACCAGCGTGCAGGAAGAGGCTTTAAGTTTTTTAAACTCACTCTCATTATCTGGGGAAGTGGGGCTGCAGCTGGCGGGCATGGAGGGGGGTGGAGGGATGCTTGGGGTGGAGGGATGCTCAGATGGGGATGGAGGGATGCTCAGAATGGAGGGATGCTCGGGGCGGAGGGATGCTCGGATGGGGATGGAGGGATGCTCAGGGCGGAGGGATGCTCGGATGGGGATGGAAGGATGCTCAGGGCGGAGGGTTGCTCGGATGGGGATGGAGGGATGCTCAGGGTGGAGGGATGCTCGGATGGGGATGGAGGGATGCTTGGGGCGGAGGGATGCTCGGATGGGGATGGAGGGATGCTCAGGGTGGAGGGATGCTCGGATGGGGATGGAGGGATGCTCGGAATGGAGGGATGCTTGGGGCGGAGGGATGCTCGGGGCGGAGGGATGCTCAGGGCGGAGGGATGCTCGGATGGGGATGGAGGGATGCTTGGGGTGGAGGGGTGCTCAGGGCAGAGGGATGCTTGGAATGGAGGGATGCTTTGAGTGGAGGGGTGCTCAGATGGGGATGGAGGGATGCTCAGGTTAGGGATGGAGGGATGCTCAGGTTAGGGATGCTCAGGATGGAGGGATGCTTGGATGGAGGGATGCTCAGGGTGGAGGGATGCTCGGGATGAAGGGATGCTCAGATGGGGATGGAGGAATGTTCGGATGGGGACAGGGCGCAGGGATGCTCCTGCACCAGGGACACTCAGGAGGGACCGTCTCCTCCACTTTGTGACTCCGAACTGACAAGCCTGGCAGCCCTTTGCTCGGCTGTTCCCACCCATACAGGCAAATAACACCCGGCGACACACGCAACAGATTGATCTTCAGGGTCTAGTAGCCAGAGATCAAAAATAAAATAAAATAAAGGAGGAGGAGGAGGAGGACAATGAGGAGATGTCAGACTGCTCTGGGTGGGACGGGGTGGGGAGATGGATGGGTACTCGGGAGGAAGGGCTGGGGGCCGGCAGGAGGGACGGTGATGCCAAAGCAGACCGAGCATTACTGTCTTTCCGATAAAATAATAGCTCAGCACAAATGAATTGCCAAAGCGCAAATTAAATAATTAATATTATTAAAATCCCACGAGCACACAAAAATACTGGGGAAAATTAAATAATGAGCGTTTTCTTATTTTCTGGATGAGATTTTTCTCTATAAAAATACAGAACACTTTCATGGGCAGCTCCGGCACAAGTGGATTATTTCTCGGTTACAATCTCGCCTCCCTGCCGGGGCTCAGGGCTGGGGGTGATGCCAAGCACCCGGCACGTGCATCCCACAACCAAACTGGACATGGAGCAAGGGGTAAGAGGCAGGGGGATGTGGGGCCAAGCACAGACCCTGGCTGTAGGAAAGCCTTTATCAAGGTGGCTTTCGTCATGGCAGATGTCCCCACGGTCTTTGCAAGGATGCTTTGGGGCTCATCGCGCCCTGTGGGACATGGGGATGAGTGGTGCCTCCCCGGCTCCTCGCCATCCCCTCTCCCATCCCCTGCTCTGCCGGGACCAGCCTTAAAATCCTCTGGGAAATGGATGGGGCTGTGCACGGCGTTGGTACCCGATAAAACGGGGAGAGCTGATCTGCCCCACTGTGCCCCGCGCCCCCATTTGGGACGATGCTCACCCCTACACAGAGGGGGAGATGGAGGATGATGCTGAACGGGTACAACACCCCCTCCACGGTCACCCAAATCCCACCACTGCCTCCGTTTCCCTGTCTCCAAAAGGGAAATCGCCATTCCGAAACCATATAGGAGTAACGGCAGAATAAGTTCATATTCCTACAGCAGCCTCCGTATTTATCATTCCCGAATACGCCTCGACCCCTCACTGCCAGCCCCGGCTCCGCTCGTGGCCGCAGGCATGTCCTCGGGGACCCACGGCCGCCCCCGAGGCCGGGCGGGAGGACGGGGGGGTCCCGGAGCAGGGTGACAGCGTGGGACGGCGGCGCTGGCAGCCGGCAGCTGCGGGGGGGACGGTGACACACTGCTCCCCGGGGACCGCGCTGGCGGGGAGGGTAATTGAATCTCGGCGCTTATATTCAGCCGGAGCTGGCGCGGCGATTAAGTTAACTGGAAATGCCATTTCCGTATTGTTCAAACTCTTAAGTGCCCCGAGCTCCTTATCATTTGCTGCCGGTCCCCTCTGCTCCTTCGCTCCGACCTCGCCTCCCCTCCGGCATCGGGGTCAGGCTGCGGCGGCCCCCAGGGTCACGCAGGGAAATTAATCCCCGAGCCCCTCGGGAGCCGGGCTGGAGCATCAGCCACCGAGATTGCAAGGGCTGGGAGGGAAAACGAGCTCTCCTCCCCATTTGGGGAAAAATAAAAGCATTTCAGGAGCGGCGGGGAGCTGCTCTGCTTGCCTCCATCCCCTGGGGAGGATGAAACGCCAGCCCACCCGCCGCATCCCGCAGCCGTTCACCCCCAGTATTATGAATTTTGAAGGATGCAAAAGTGCAGCCGGGGGCCTTTCCCCAGCCCTGATGCACCATCCCCACCTGTTGATCGAAACCCAGAAACCGCCTTGGCGCAACGGCCAAGAAATCGCCCTCCCCGCTACGCAAACCGCTCTTGCCAGGAACAGGAGGGAGAAGATGCTCAGCTGAGAACTTCCCTCCCTAGTCAAATATTTAATAATAAACTAAGAAGAGAAGCCAACTGTCTCCCTTGGATGTGGTTTTCAGTTGGAAGTCAATAGGGTTTTTATTCCCATCCAAAATATCTCTTTTTTTTTTTTTGTCTAATGTATGTTTTGTTCTAATATATCCATCTTGTCATGCGAAATAAAATACAAATCGTAGCGACGTAGGCCACGCGGGAGCGGGGAACGCCCGTGTCGCGCTCCATTTCTCCCCACCAGCCACCCTCTCCCAAGCCGCCCGGCCCCCATCACTTTGTTAATCGATACCGGCCGAAAGCTTTAAATAATATTTTAAATGCTCCAGAGTGCAAAAACGTCCACGGTAATGTGTTAATTTCCACGCTGCCTTGTTGCTTTGAAATCCCTGAAAAATGGGAAGCTTAAATGAGTCCTATGAAAAGGAACAGTGCATCATTAACACAGCCAGATCCGTATCACAGACTGCAGCAATTACCCTCCAGTGAAACACGGCAAGCTGTGAAGAGCTTTCATTACCAGGGGTTTTACAGGTCATTCACCTCTGGCCAATCTTACGCTAAAACAAGCATTTTCTGCGCCGCGGATTCCAGCTTCATTTAAATCCGTAATTGCTTTGATTTCGGTACATACGGAGCACGGGGACTTCATGACTAAGAAATCTATTAGTCAATAAGTTTGCTACTTTTATGGACCTTTAGTCATCTTGCCTCAATTTCTTCCCCGGGTCGGGTGATGGATGGAGATGCTGATTTCCACGGCGGGCGCGATCTGCCCCGGCTCCCCTTGGCTGCAATTACGGCCCCGGGTCACCGAGGGGGAATTCAATCAGGGAACCGGCCTGGGGGATGCTGTTCCTGCTTCCCAGATGCAATTCCCTACCGCCGCCGCCGACAGCCCTGCGCGGCAAATAGCCCTTCTCCAACCTACCCCGAATATTTGACGGGTTTTCATCACTTCCCAGGCCGCCCGAGAGGCGTTTGGTGCGGGGATGCTGGGGTGCCAATCGTCGCTATTTTCCCCTCTTCTGTATCCCCCTCCCGAGACCAAACAGCGCTTTGGGGAGCTGTGGACGAGACAAAAATGGGCTTTATGGGGTTTTTTATTATTTATTTGTATTGAAATGGGCGTGTCCACCGCGCATTATCAGAAAACTCCCTGATTTAAGAGCTGCGATTTGCACCTTTGTATAAAACCCCGGGGGTGCCTTGCGTATCGTGGGGTTATCTATTCCTCCGTGGGTGCTGGCAGAAATAAATGAGAGACAATAGTCTATTCTCCTCCGTACGGGTTCCTACCCAGCCCTTGTATCCAAGTGCCTTCCAGGAGCGCATTAAATGATGCGATTAACATCTGTCACGTGCGGTTCCGTCTCTCTTTCAGTCGCTCCCCGGGGAAGGAGCCGCACGTGCAGGGGAAGGGTTTGTTTTGGTGGGTTTCTCTTCTTCTTTCTTATCAAGCGCGCGCGGGAGGGAACGCGTCTCCCTGGGCAAAGTGCTGGCTGGAGCTGGGCTCAAGGGGGGGCTGGCATCTTGTTATTTGGGGTGATGGAGCGAGAAAAAAGCCGTTCCTGGGGTGAGAAGGTGGAGAGAGCAGATGTCGAGGGGCTGGAGGAGCTCCCAGTGGTGTCAGCAGCACTAAAAAGCCTCAGCAGCATTCGCATGGGGATGGATTCCCACAGCAGGAGCTCCTTTGCCCGCTTATACCAAAAAAAGGCCAAATCCTGCTTTAAATAATTCACCGTTCAGCAAGATCTGGACAAGCTGGAGAGCTGGGTGGAGAGGAACCTCATGAAGTTCAACAAGGGCGAGCGTAGGGTGCTGCACCTCGGGAGGAATAACCCCCTGCACCAGGACAGGTTGGGGGTGACCTGCTGGAGAGTAGCTCTGCAGAGTCCTGGTGGACAAGAAGTTGCCCATGCACCAGCAATGGGCCCTGGTGGCCAAGAAGGCCAGTGGCATCCTGGGGGGCATCAAGAAGAGCGTGGCCAGCAGGTGGAGGGAGGTCATCCTCCCCCTCAGCTCTGACCCAAGGAGGCCCCATCTGGAGCCCTGGGTCCAGTTCTGGGCTCCCCGGCTCCAGAAGGACAGGGAACTGCTGGAGAGGGGACAGCAAAGGGCCACCAAGAGGATGAGGGGACTGGAACATCTCTCTGATGGGGAAAGGCTGAGGGATTTGGGGCTCTTCAGCCTGGAAAAAAGCCGACTGAGGGGGGATCTTATCAACGCTGATCAATACTTCAAGGGGGGTGTCAGGAGGACGGGGCCAGGCTCTTCTCAGTGGTGCCCGGGGACAGGACAAGGGGTAACGGGCACAAACTTGCCCATAGGAAGTTCCATCTCAAGACGAGGAGGAACTTCTTTGCCGTGAGGGTGGCAGAGCCCTGGCACAGGCTGCCCAGAGAGGTGGGGGAGTCTCCGTCTCTGGAGACATCCCAAACCCCCCCCTGGAGGCGTCCCTGTGCCACCTGCTCTGGGTGACCCTGCTCTGGCCGGGGGTGGGACGAGGGGATCTCCAGAGGTCCCTTCCCACCCCGGCCATTCCGTAATTCTGTGATTCTGTAATGCACATTTCCTGCACGTTTCCACTCGCACCGTGGCAGGAGCTGAGCCCGGTGGCTTCAAACAACACACCCAACCTGCTGCTGGTCCCAGCCCCGAAAACAAACCCAAATCCCACCACCATGTGGGCGCAGGGATGCTGCCCCTGCTCCCTGTCCTGGAAAACCATCAACTACCAAAAACTACCGTCTCCAATACCAGGCAACGACGCCACGACACCACCGGGCAGCGACGCTCCAGCATCACGATGATGATGATGATGGTTGCAAAGCTGGCAGCGATGCTCCAGGACTCGGGAAACTTGGAGAGAGAAAACGCGACACCCTGCTCAGCCCCACTTTTAGGGTGTCGAGCCCCACTGTGGTTTTTTTCTGGGGGGGCGGAATTGGTTGAAACAGGATGGTTGGGTCTTAGCGCACCTTAGCAGGACAAGCGGGAGGATGGGATGCTGCTCCCCCAGCCGGGATCCTCCTCTAATTGATTTCTCATGGTTTATTGCCTCCTTGCTTTAATTGCAATACAAATGTTTGCTGATACAATTATCCTGCACATGTGATAAAGCTGTTAGAGGGTGTCATTACGTCGTATTTCTTCATTTCTTTTAGGGTGGGCGAGGGAAAGAGAGAAGCGTGCTTCCTGCGCCGATTTCTGGCGATAAAACATAATTCCAAGGTGGGTTTCTTTGTGGCGTGGTGGGGGTTTTTTTTTTGGTTGAATAAAAGCAAAAAAAATTTGCCTTACAGCAGCTCATCTGGGGGTGAAATAATCCACTCAACATTCAGATTATCAGCTAATGCGCATTTGCATTAGAATAGGCTTTAAGAGCTCCCAGGATGGAGCACGATCCCTCCGAATCAGATGCTGCCCTTGCACAAAACAGCAACAGATCCTCGCCCTGAGCACAAAACCACTCACGGATGCAGGCTCTGACCTCCCTGGCGGGGAATATTCCTTGGGAAAGGGACCCTGCCATGAGATTTCATTACCAAATATTTAGATTTACGGATAAACAGCCTGGGTGGAGAATGGCTGGAGAGCAGCCCCGAGGAGAAGGACTTGGGGGTGTTGGTGGCGGAGAAGCTCAACACGAGCCA
The DNA here is from genome assembly GCF_028500815.1 of Rissa tridactyla. Taxonomy (NCBI): domain Eukaryota; kingdom Metazoa; phylum Chordata; class Aves; order Charadriiformes; family Laridae; genus Rissa; species Rissa tridactyla. The sequence goes on from NC_071485.1 coordinate 5,942,805, forward strand.
TCAACGTGCGCTGGCAGCCCAGAAACCCCCCGCAGCCTGGGCTGCGTCCCCAGCAGCGTGGGCAGCAGGGCGAGGGGGGGATTCTGCCCCTCTGCTCCACTCTGTGAGACCCCCCTGCAGTGCTGCCTCCAGCGCTGGGGACATCGGGAGGACACGGAGCTGTTGGAGCAGGGACGGAGGAGGCCCCGGAGATGCTGGGAGGGCTGGAGCCCCTCTGCTGTGGGGACAGGCTGAGAGAGCTGGGGGGGTTCAGCCTGGAGAAGAGAAGGCTCCGGGGAGACCTTGGAGTCCCTTCCAGTCCCTAAAGGGGCTCCAGGAAAGCTGGGGAGGGACTCTGGAGCAGGGAGGGGAGCCATGGGACGAGGGGGAAGGGTTTTACACTGACAGAGGGGAGACTGAGATGAGATCTGGGGAAGAAATTGTTTGCTGTGAGGGGGGTGAGCCCCTGGCCCAGGTTGCCCAGAGAAGCTGTGGCTGCCCCATCCCTGGAGGGGTTCAAGGGCAGGTTGGCCGGGGCTTGGAGCAACCTGGGCTGGTGGGAGGTGTCCCTGCCCAGGGCAGGGGGTTGGACGAGGTGTTCTTTAAGGTCCCTTCCAACCCAAACCATTCCATGATTCTATTCTATGATTCTAATAATGGGGGGAAACAGCGGAATTGCCCAGAATTGGCCCGGTCAGCTCATCTTGAGCCACAGTACCAAGCCCTGGAGCTCTCCCAAGGGCTCGGCCATGCCCCACACCGCAATGCCGGTGCCATCCCAGCAGCAACGCCCATGGATGGAAGACCATCAGGATCCCCTCTCTCCGGCTCCGTGCCCGGCTCAGCTTTAAACCACCATCAAATTGGGGAGCGGCGGCCGCATCCCTGATGAAACGCAGCCGAAACGAGACCCGGAGCTGCAAAAGCTTTCACGGCGAGGGCCAAATCCCTGACACGGACCAGCCGAAAACGGCCGCGGGAGCCCCGGGAGCCGCACAAAACCTGACGCTGCACCTTTCCCATCGCAGCTGTCAAAATGAAGCTGTCGCCGTGATGGCCTCCTCGGAGCCTCGGTAAAAATGTGACGGTTCCCTTAGGCTACTGAGGGAGACATGGCCAAATTAATGAGGATGTGACAGAGTTTACGGGTCAGATTAGACTCCTCTTCCCCTGGCCGCGCTCGGCAGAAACCTGAAAATTGAGTGAAAAGAAGGGAAGCGGAGGGTGAGGGACCGCGAGGGGTTCGGGGAGCATGTGCGCGCACCAAAAGAGCAATCCTGTACTTGTCATAATTAATCAGGCGCACGGTGGACAAGCAGAAAGCGCTCGGCCCCTCCGGTATAGGAAAGGAATGAAACCCGCACCCCCTCGCCCCCCGGATCCCGCCTCCCCGGGATGCGCCGCGCGGGGAATGGGTTTGCAAACACATCCTTACAGCTCTCCTACTTAATTTCCCCATTTAAAAATAAATAAACAGAATTGATTTTTTCTTTTTTTGGGTTTTTGTGCTGTTTTTTTTTTTTCCTTCCTTCTTCCTTTGCTCAATCTGGGAAAACGACCCAATTCCAGCCAGAAGCTGGGACGGAGCGTGGCTGTCACCAGCCGGGAGCGGGTTAGGGACCCCGCAGGTGGCAGGAGGAAGGGTTTGCACCCCCAAAAAAGCCGCACGGGCACCGATGCTGCCTAAAACCTCGAGCATCCGCGGTCCCAACCCAAGCATCGGGGGTTTCGTACCTCCCAAAGACACGTACAGCACCCAGTTGGCCACACTGGAAACCCCCAGTGGCCGCTTTGGAACCCCCCATCCCCTACAGCAGCCCCTATAGATACAACCCTATCGCCAGCATTAAGGGGGGGGGTGTTTTACCCCTTCTCCCCCCATCAGCAGCCCCGGGGGGGAGCGGGGAGCTCGGGGAAGCGCTGAGAGAGTCCCGTTCGAGGGCAGCTTTTTAATCCCCAACCCTCAAAACCCGAAATAAAGCTCGAAACGATCCTGAACCAACCCCCCTCGAGCCCAAACAGCAGCGAGATTTGGGACCCGGTCCAAGCTCTGCAGCTTAGGCCCATCTCCAAATATCTCCCAACAAGTTTATTTATGGAAAATAAAATCAGTCCAAGACGTTCACAGCTCAGGAATATTTAATGCTATTTGGTGAGAAAGTATTTCCAGCAAGGAGGGAAGCGCGCACGGCTCCCGGGCATCGCACTGGGGACGATGCTGGCACGCGCCCACACCAGTCGCCCTGGGAGTTGGGAACTGGTCCGACTGGATCAAACGCCTCCCTAATCTAGTCTGTACCAATCCGGCTTAATTAATTGGGGCTGGAGGCGCGGTGCTGGGCTGTCTGCTAAGGTGAGCTGTGGGAAGAGACGGGTGCTTGAAGTGTCACCCAGAGGGGGGAGCGTCACCCCTGGGTGCCCACCCCCTTGACCCGACCGCAGAGCGACCCCCTTCCCAGTACACCAGGACCGGGAAAGACAATTTATCCACTTGGGAAGAGGAGGAAAAGGTGGCAGAGGGAGGGATAACCCACACCATGCTCAGATACAGATCCCGCCCCCCCGCCGTGCTGCCCCATGTCGCAGGCGGTGATGCGCCCTGCGCAGCACAAATCTGCGGCAAAACGTCCCAAACGCCACCTTTGCACCCAAAACGGTGGGAAAGGGGACGAAATGCCTGTGGCCAAGGGGCAGAGCGTCAGGAGCTGCCCCCCCACTCTGCCTGCTGACCCCCCTCCCGGGAGCCGTGGCTGCCCCCAGCGCTGAGGTGACACCGCCGCCACCGAGCCGTCCGCCGGGGCAGCCCCCAGCCAAGGGCAGGCCAGACGCAGCGGTGATGGGCGTCACTTTAATAGACACCTGCCACCTGATGGGGAGCCTTAATGCGTCCCCCTGCTCCCGTGGGACACCGACGAGCATCCCCAGCCCGGCGGGGCGAACCGCATCCCTGCCACCGTCGCGCGCTGGGCTGTCACCTCGGCAAAGAGGAGAGGGGGGGACACACACGCATAAACCAGGCGGGGAGCGGGGGAGAGCGCCAGGGCAAGGCCTGGCTTTTACAAACAGCTCTAATATCCCTGGAAGACGTCTCCGAGTCATGCACCGGGTTGGAAATGTCTCCCATTATAATTATGAGTCATTCGTGACTCAGTGACATTTCTGAAATTAAAAAGCAGGCGCTGGCCCAGCCCTTTGCTGCCCCGCTCAGCGGCCGGGCGAGCGCTTCACAACTTATTTTTAACGCTATTTCCCAGACAAACAACCCCCCCCCAGACCCATCGCCATCACCCCCCACCCTGGGCGACGGTCCCCTGGGAGGGCAGGTTTGGCATTCACAACCTGAGGTTTGGGTTTTTTTCCTCGTAGGGGAAAAAAAAGCTGGAATCTGAGCCCAAATTTGCCGTCCCGGGGCAGAGCCGGGAGTTGTGGCTGCCTGTGCCAAGGCGGCAGGAGTGGCCCCAGGGATGCCACTAGCCAGGTGGGATTTCCTAAAGCCCCGCGTTCAAATGCAAACCCCTTAAAATAAATAAAAGCAACATATTGGGTCTTTCCAATGGCCCGGGACTTAGGTGAAAACTCCGCGCAGCAGCACGGCACGGCCCGAGGCTCGATGCAAAACTAAGGCCACGTTGCTGCTGAGTGGAAAAGGGGGTTCAGAGACTCCTGGCCGCAGCGGGGCTGGGACAGTCACAGCCCACGGGTGTGTGGTCCCCAGGGACACATTTTTCATGAGGGCAGCCCTGCCCTCAATGCTCAGTTTTAGGCTGGGAATGGCCAAAGCCAGGGCAGGGAACACTCTGCGAACCAACAACCCCCCGTCGCACAATTATTTCCCCCGTCTCTCCACGGTCCCTTTACAGCCCGAGTGCTCCTTTATTAAAGCACTAGATTTTAAGATGCTGGGAGGCAGCTGCCCTCGCGAAAAGCACAGGGCAGGGATGCTCTGGGGTCAGGATGCTTGGCGGGTCTGGGATACTTGGAGGCAGGGATGCTCAGAGGCCAGGATGTTCAGGGATCAGGATGCTCAGGGGCAGGGATGCTCAGAGGGAGGGATGCTCAAAGGGTCCAGGATACTAAGAGGCCAGGATTCTCAGGGATCAGGATGCTCAGAGGCGGGGATGCTTGGTGGTCAGGAAGCTTGGGGGGGGTCTGGGATGCTCAGGGGCAGGGATGCTCAGGGATTGGGATGCTCAGGGATCAGGATGCTCGGAGGCAGGGATGCTGAGGGGATCAGGATGCTCAGGGGCAGGGATGCTCAGACACAGGGATGCTTGGGGATCAGGATGCTCAGAAGCTGAGATGCTTGGAGGTCACGATGCTCAGGGGCAGGGATGCTTGGAGTCTGGGATGCCCAGGGATCAGGATGCTCAGAGGCAGGGATGCTCAGAGGCCAGGATGCTCTGGGTTCAGGATGCTCAGGGATTCTGGGATGCTCTGAGGCAGGGATGCTCAGAGGCTGGGATGCTGGGGGATCAGGTTGCTCAGGGGCAGGGATTCTGGAGGGTCAGGATGCTTGCGGGGGTCTGGGATGCTCAGGGGCAGGAATGCTTAGTGATCAGGATGCTCAGGGACAGGGATGCTCAGGGACAGGAATGCTTGGAGGCTGGGATGCTCAGGTGTCAGGATGCTCAGAGACTGGGATGCTGAGAGCCCAGGATGCTTGGGGGTCAGGATTCTCAGGGGCATGGATGCTCGGAAGCTGGGATGCTTGGGGGTCAGGATGCTCAGGGGTCTGGGATGTTCACAGGGTCCAGGATGCCCAGAAGCAGGAACACTTGGGGACGGAGTGCGATGGGTCACATTCACCAGCATCCCAATTGCTCCGAGCAGGGACGAAGCTCATGGGAGCCAGGTGAGGATGCAGCAGGGCAGGCTCCGGCACCGCAGTGGGACCGGTCCCCGGGGCTGGGGGACTTTGGGATCTCCCGGAAACCCAGCGTGGTGCGAGAGCCCTCTCTGCACATTGCCCTTTGCCATCCGCAGCAGGTGAACCGCTGGCGCGGCGCAGCTCGGCATCGCGCGGTGGCTGGGGAACGCACGCCGTCGGCGCCAGGACATATCAGAGCAGAAATAGACCCGGAGCCGTTGTCGTCCTCCTCCCCCCTCCCGCCCCACCACCCCGTTTTTACTATTATGTCTGAGAAGCGACGTCTCTTCTATTTTTTTTTTTTTTACAATGATTTAATCGCCTGGTGATGAGGGCTGCCTGGCTGGGATACAACTGAGCTCTGGGCATCGCCAAAAGAAACGGGGGATATAAAAAGAGGAGGAAGCATCAGTAGCAGCGACGCTGATTGACAGTGAATGAAATGAAGCGGCCAAATTTCATTGGCGTGGTTTGAAATCCCAGGACGATGCGGATAGCTGATGGCTCCTTTCCTAGGGTTTTGCCAGAGCTAACGTTTGCCTTTCATCCTTATTTAATTCACTGTTTGGAGACTGCCACGGGTTGGGTTGGGGTTTTTTGTGTGTGTGTGTGGTGGTGGTATTTAATTGCAATTTTCCCTCCTGGAGGAGCTTTTTTTTTTTTGCATCCCGGCGTGTGTGTGTGTGCTGAAACACAGCTGGGTGTGCAAAGGAGAGGGACGCGGTGCAGGCAGGAGCCTTTTGCCCATCACCTTGGCCACAGCCCTGCCCCGTGGCCTCGGGTCCTCGCCGATAACAGCCCTTAAGTGCTTGTGCAATTTATACCCGGGATGCAGATAATTAAAGGACTCAAAGCTGAGGTTTGATAAAGCATTTTCCTGGAAAGGCGGCATCCATCGGGGCTCAAATCCCAAGCATGGCCGCTGCCGGCTGCCCGGGGGGCACGTGGGTCACATCACCTGGGCAGCAGTCCCGTAGGAACCCCCCGCACTCCTCCGCCTGCAGGTATCCCTCTCCCAATTACTGGATCTTTGCTGGGAAAACCGAAAACGGGAAGGCTGGGGTCACTGCAGGGAGCAGAGCGGCTTTGCACGTGACGCGCTGCTGGAGCATCTCCCGGGGAGCATCTCCCCTTCGGCCCCAACAGGGCCCTGCCACTGAACGGTGTCACCTGCAGTGACATTCCAGCAAGAGAAGACCAAACGGCAGCAAAAGTGCTATTTTCCAAGCCTTCCTTCCCTTTTCAGTAGGGAAAGGTGCCAGGTTGGCAGGGCCGCAGCTCCCGGTGCTCAGGTCAGCGCCGATCTCCCTCTCTGCCGGCAGCTGAGGCCGGGCTGGCTCATCCCACGGATGGCCCAGGAGAGGCTGAGCTCAGCGCATCAGCCCAGCAAGCCCAGAGGTGGCTGGGAGTCGCTGGCGATGCCAGCCGAGCTGGTCTGTTCCCTAAATGCCAAGAGCCCTCCTTCTTCCTGGCAGCCAGATTTCCACCCAAATTCCCAGGCTTTTTGCTCCAGCTGGAAAAAATCTGGCAAATCCGCTGACCTGCCCCCCGGCGCGAAGAAGGAGATCTCCCGGGAGCAGCGGTTCCCGGAGGGACGGGGATGAAGCTCAGCAGAACAAGCCGGGGGGTGGGGGGGGCAGGGAGGGCAAAACCCTGAGCAGCGACCGAATGCCGCAGCGTGCCCCCCGCTCCCACCCTGCCTCATCCCCCCCGAAAAAAAGCAGCTGGGTCCATGCAGCGCAGTAAGAATTATGGGTTTTTTCGTAAAGAAAAGCTCTGCTTTCGCAAACCTGGGGGGTGTCATGCCGTGCCCCCAGCCCCAGGTTCATTTTGCCCTGGCATCGCCCTCCCCCCCCCCAGCTGGCGGGTGCCTGGGAAGGGGCTGGGCAGCATCACGGGGGCCTGTAGCATTGTGGGGGGGTACAGCATCATGTGGGGCTGGAGGATCATAGGGGGCTGTACAGTTATGGGGGGTACAGCATTGCGGGGGGCTGTAGGATCATGAAGGGCTGCAGCATCATGGGGGGCTACGGCATCACGAGGGGGTGCAGGATCATGGGGGGCTGCAGGATCAAGGGGGCCGTGGCATCACCGGGGGGTGCAGCATCATGGGGGGCTGGAGGGTCATGATGGGGCTGCAGCATCACGGGGGGCTGCAGCAGCATCACGGCGGGGGGGCAACATCATGGGGGGCTGGAGCATCATGGGGGGGGCTGCAACATCACGGGGGGCTGCAGCAGCAGGGGGGCCTGTGGCATCACCTGGGGGTGCAGCACCACGGAGGGGTGCAGGATCATGGGGGGGTGCAGCATCACAGTGATCTGTGGCATCACGGGGGTCTGCAGGATCACGGGGGGGCTGCGGCATCATGAGGGGGTGCAGAACCACAGAGGGTCGCAGCATCATGATGGGGTGCAGCATCACAGGGGGGTCGCGGCATCACGAGGGGGTGCAGCATTGCAGGGGGCTGGAGGATGATGGGGGGGCTGGAGGATCACGGGGGGCTGCGGCATCACGAGGGGGTGCAGGATCACGGGGGGCTCCAACGTGGTGGGGGGCTCAGCAGCGCTGCCGCCTCCCCTCCTCCTCCCACTCGCCCAATATTTGTTTAACGAGGGAATTCCTGTCGCACGTACGTGGGCTCCGGCGCGGCGGGGAGCGCGGCTGCCTGCAGCATCCCCAGGCGCAGGGAAACCTCCGGAGAGACGGCTACGAGCCCCTCGGTGCCCCCGCACCAAGGCCGGAGGCCAGGGTGACGGCCGCTCGCATCCCTGCGAAGACCCTTCGCGTGGGGGCTGCAGCTCGCTGCTTCCCCGCTACAGCACCGGGGCCAAAGAGCTGCTGTCCCCAGTGTCCCCCCCGCTGCCACCACGGCACGCGTCGCCCCGCCGGCCACCCCGGCTTTCAGCCCCGAACCGCAGCCGCTTTGATCCGCCTCTTAATTCCTCCTTCCCATTAATTCCTGATCAGGCTCTGAACCTTCTTCGCCGAGATGCTGAGATCAAATGAGTAGTTAAGAGACAGCCAGGCGAGGAGAACATGAAAGGGAGAAGTTTTGTTTCAGGATATTAACCCCGGCGAGGCGGCGCGGGAAGCGGCGGAGCCGCGAGCCGAGAGCTCCCTCTGCTCCCAGAAAACCCTCCACGGCCCCGAATGCTCCCAGCGCAGCGGGATCTGCCTGGCCCGGCTTTTCCTCGAGGCCCGGCAAACTCATCGCACCCCAGAGGGAGAAGGGATCTTTGGGCACAAGCTCCCCGCACAGGGAAACGCTTCCTCCAGGGGATGAGTTGCTGCTAATAAAGTGTCGACCAAGGGTAAAATGGTCACAAAAAGCCCCCTGAGCTGGCTGGTACCCCCCCGGGTACCCCGACTCCGCATCGGCCCCTGCACCAGGGGAGACCCCCCCCTCCCCGCGCCACATTTGCTCTATATAATATAATATCCGATTGATGATCCGATTAGGGGCAGCCCAAAGGAAACGGTTGCGCTTCACCCATCGCGCGAGCCCCACCAGGACGGGGGAAAACGAGGGAGTTTGTATTGCCAGCGCCAAAACCATCACCCGGGAGGGAAAATAAATAAATATTAGGCCAGAAAGCGGGATTTGGGGGAAGCTCCAGTACTCAAAATAAAGGGGGGGGAGGGAAAAGCAGGGAGCAGAAAATGATTATTTCAATTACAATGAAAATGCATTTTATTAGAAAACGTGGATTTGTCTTTGCTACTTGATCCCAAGAAAGGCAATATCCAGGAATATAATAGCCCATCTCCGTGCAGGGAGAATGAGTTATTAAATCAGAAGATGAATGGCTCGCCGTGCAGCTAACTGCTCCGGTTAAGAGAAAAATAGTTATAAACTTAGTCTTTGCCCCAAACCGCATTCCTCCCCCTCATCCCCGGGCCTCGTCTCCCCTCCGCTGGAGCTCCCTCATGCGCCTCGTTTCCATGGCTTATAAAAATTCAGGAGGGGAAATTTTAATAGAAGTTGAAAAAAGAAATAAAAATAGGTGAATTTAGAGAGTGGGGTGGGTTGGTTTTTTGTTTTGGTTTTTTTTTTTTTTTCTTCCTGCTCCCTTTCTCCCCACCTTAAAAAAAAAAAAAAATATATAAAAATACAGACGAGGAACAAAAATAACCCGGATTGCGGGGAAGGAGCGAGGATGTAAATGAAGGTGCATTTTTATGGAGAGCGGTGCACCCAGCAGCCCGGTGGCAGGGCGACTCGCTTGGCGCCTCTGCTCTGCATGAATAAATATGTACCAAAAAAAAAAAAAACCAAACCCAAAAAAACGTTAACACCGCAAAAGAACCCAAATCCGATAACCAAGATAGCGTTTCTCATCAGGGAGCAACGCGAGCCGCCCGCTTCGCTTATTCTTCCCGTATTTATGGAAAGAAGCATTGAAATGATAATGCGCGGCCCCCTCGTCGTAGAGGGGTAACGCGGAGTCTTTTTGTAGCGATGGATACAACCCCCCCGGGATGGATGTAACCCCTCCAGATGGATACAACCCCCCTGGGATGGATGTAACCCCTCCGGATGGATACAACCCCCCTGGGATGGATGTAACCCCTCCGGACGGATACAACGCCCCTGGGATGGATGTAACCCCTCTGGATGGATGCAAAGCCCCCAGGATGGATGCAATCCCCCCAGGATGGATGCAATCCCCCTGGATGGACGCAAACCCACCCGGTGACAGTGACACCAGTGACAAGGGCTTCGCTCGCCAACATTCCGGTCCCGTGAGCTCCGGGCGCGCTCAGGATCGGGCCGCCCGCCCCAGCAAACACCGCTAATATTTTCCTCGAGTCCTGAACCACATCTCCCAACCTGCCCCAAAAAAGCTCCTTTGCTTCCAAGACCCCCAAGAAAGGGGGATGCTGGATGTCACCCGACGATTTAATTAATTTTAAACACGCCGTGCGCGCTCGCATGTGCTGAAACGTGGGGCAGGAGACACCCCCCCCCCCCGCCCCGAGCATCCTCAAACCCCTCCAGAGACGCAGCAGCGGGCGCTGAGCTGCCACCTCTCCCCCGCACTGGACTTTTTTCACAGCGCTATGGACTTTTTTTTTCCCTGCTCCTTTACCCCCCGGAAATCCAAAATCCCCCCCAAGCAGGATCTCCCGAGCTCTTCTTCCCACCCCCCCCCACCCCCCCCCCGACTCCGGCGCAGCGCAGCTGCCTGTTTCCCCGTTACACAACCCGGCTCGGGAGATCCTACGTGGGCAGACGTGGGCTTTCCTCTGAATCGACAACAGCTCTTGCTGCAGCTCAGCAGAACATGAGCAGCTTACATAAAACAGCCCCCAAAATTACCCCGCCGGGGAGGGGGGGGTGGGTGGGGGGCTGTTTGCACACAGGGGGAAGGCAGGGAGCCACCTTCCCCCCCACTCCTCCCTTCCCATTTCTATATATATTTATCTTTTTTTCCCCTATAAAACAACCCAAACCCCGACACGCTGCTCCTCGCGGTGGTGATGGGGGGGGTGGGGGGGTGAAAAAACCCCGCGCGCGCCAGAGAGAGAAATGACTCAAGTGTTTTGTAACTTGTCACATTCGAAAGCTGCAATTTGCAAGGCAGGAAGGAGGGATCCAAAATAGTCGCCCCAACCCCAGCTTGTATAACCGAGATTTCCCCCCCCACACACCACCACCATCCCATCCCATCCCATCCCGTCCCCTCCGCCGGGAAAAAAAAAGGGGGGAAATTTCTGCCGTAGATTGGCAGCTGGAAAGAAGCGGGCGAGCTCGGGGCTGTTACAGCGCAGGAAGGAGCCCCCAAATTGGGAAGAATTACTCATCCGTGGAAAAAAAAAAAAGCTGGCGGGGAGGCACCAGGGAAGATGCTGCAGGGGAGGAAGGCTCCCGGGGATGGATGCTCCGGCTCGGAGCCCGGCAGCCGGGCTGCGCTCCTGGGGATGCTGCCCCGAGCGGGAGGTGACGCTCGGGAAAGGCAGCGGGAAAGCAGGACGGAGCGGGTTTCCCTGCGGAAAAGGGACCCGCTTCTCTATCTGCTGAAGTGCATCGCTACCCTCCGGTGCCAAATCCCAACCCCGAGCCCTCCCAGATGCTGGAGAGATGCTCGGATAGTCCCATGGGAGGGCTCCAGCAGGGTCAGGGAGTGTTTTATGGATAAAAACTCTGCCGTACGGCGCTTTTCTCACAGTTCTCCCTCTCCTCCAGGATTCTCCCCCTCTTCCCGGATCAAACCCACCAGCACCCGGCATTTCATGGCTCAGCACCTCACCAGTGAGACCCACAAGATCCCAACTACGCCCAGGCCCCTCTGCAAAGAGCAAGGAGGGCGATTCCTGCCTGCGGTGGGGAGGGTGATGGAGCAGAGACTCCCCCCCAGTACACCCAGGTCTGGACCCGGAGCCTTTCCCAGCCCCAAAAAGGTCCCAAACCGGAGCTACGGGCAAGAGGATGCCCGGTTTTGCCCAGTGTCCCAGTACAGCCCAGTTAGTTCCTCGTTAGCGCTAACGAGGTGCAGGAGGGAGGCAGGAGGGATGCTTTCCCCCCTGGGTACCAACCCACGGGGGAGATGAGGATAAGGAGGGTGCGGGGGAGCCGTGCCCAGCTCCCCCCCCCGATTAAACACGATTTCTGACCCCTCAGATTTAATTTGCAAGGCACGAGTGCCGGGAGCGGCCAGAGGAGCCTGCCTCCTGCTATAAACCCTCCTGCCCACCCAAAACGCCGCTAATTTCTTTTGAAAAAGTGAAGGCGGGTCCTGGGGATGGCAGGAGCCGCGATAGGCGTCGTGACACCCCGCCGCGGGACTCAGCCCCGTCCGCCATCGGCCACCGGGTGGGACCTGACTCTGAAACCCCAGAGGGGCTCCGGCATCCGGCTCCGGATTTTGTGGGGGCAGCGATTCCTGAGGGTCTCCTCCAAAATGGCACGGGGAGGGGGTTTAAATGAAGGGAAGGGGTTTAAATGAGGGGAGGGCCGAGATTTGCAGCTTTTTCCTCTAGTGTCACCCCAGCAAAAGGCTCTCAAATGCCGAGCGCCCGACACCCACCCATCACAGGATGGCTGTGAGCGGCGTCCCGGGAAAATCCCAAACACGGAGTGAGGGCGGGGGGGAATAAAAAGAAGATCAGGTTATTTTCAATAGATTCATCTGCTTCACTGCAGTTTGGCTTTAAATTCAAAAGAAAAATCTTTTTTCTTTATGACAGACGGGTGCATCACCGCAGCTTTGGGATTAACAGGTTAAAACCCAAGTGGTTGCAAAGGTGCCCTGTGACGTGCAATAAACCAGCATCGCCGAGACAAAAAAGCCGAATTCCTGACTCCGCGGCCATCGCACGATCACACGCCGCCCGGGACGTGCCCATTGGGATCCCGTACAGCCCGTGGCACGTCCCGGCTCCGCACGCACGCAAGCGCCGGCTCCGATTTTAAACCCCAAACCGGGGGTGATTCAACGCAAAAATACACATCTGCAGAAGCGACACAATTATCTCGCGGAGTTAAGCGTTGATGGATAGAAGTTTTAATTACCAAACCTTTTCATCCTTCCCCCACGCACAAAAAGTATATTATTTATTTTTTTTTCTGGCATGTTTATTTAATAATAAAATATGATAAAATTATATGTTAGTGGAATAAAGCGCACGGTGTGTGTAAAGCACAAGATGAGCTGAAGGTCTGTTTTGTCACCAGAGCTGAAAATATTCGCTCCTTTGATCTCTTTGCCTCCGGAGCAGCTCTGGGAGGGGAGAAGGGTGCATCCAGCCCAAAAAGGGGGCGGTTTGGGGAGGACGGACCCCCAGCTCCTGCCTCTGCACGTGCCGGCGCGCTCCCCGCTCACGCAGGGCACGGGAGATTGACAGCCTCCGCTCCTCCACACGTCCCCGGCTCTTGATTTACCCAAAGAGAAGAGCAAGCACGAGCCAGCCGCCCTTAATCGCCACGGACAGGGCTAAAGGGTGGCCCTGTCACCCCATCAGTATCATTTAGGGCTTGGGAAGCGCCCAACTCCCAGGGGGAACGCCCCTCCGAGCTCCGTGTTCAGATCAGTCTTCATTTCATTCGGTCCTTAACACCGTTGTCTGGTTCACGTATCCGCGCTGTACCAGTAACGCTACGTGATGCTTCCCGTCCCCCGGCACCGGGGACGCGGGCGCTGCCGCCGCACAGGAGCAAAAACCCTTCCTCCAAAACCCGGGCGTCGACGGGACCAGCGGCAGCTCCAGAGCGGGGAAATAGGGATCGCTCACTTCCCAACACATACAGACACGCGGAGGTTGAGGTTTCCCCCTCCTCTTCGCATCCTACAAGTAATTCTCCAGCGGGAATTTTTTTTTTTTCCCCACCCCCCCCCCCCCACCGCCTCCTCGGAAATTCACAGCCAACCTGCTAATGAGTCTTTGTGAACCTTGTGCCTTCTTACCTCTAATTTTACAGCCTGTTAGGATTTGAGCTCTGTGGACAGCCTCACATTTGGTTTTCGAATTATAGGCTGAGTGGCTGTTCTCTCCTATTATTGTGCTGTCAATCTCGTATTAGCACATTATAATATGGTACACTGAATGCATCTGTTCTGTATATCACAAGTCCTAATTGTCATTTGTTGAATCACTTTGTCTTATATGATTGTTAAGCAATTATTTCATCCAAAGCAGCTTAAACTTTGATTACTGTATAGTGTTTACAGGGATCAAAGTAAAAGCAGCAGCTGCTTCAAACATTTCGCCGTCGCGATAGGCACGAGCGCCCGTCCCGCACACGGGGGGATGCCACCGCAGAAGCAATGAGGAGAGGAGACGCGATGACCTGTAGGTTCTTGCCATTCTCCAAAGCCCGTCCTTCCACCCGAAGGGGAAAAGTTATTTGTCCGGGATGGTTAAACGTCCAGCAAACGTGTAGGTAGTGAAAGGGATGTGAAGTGACATTCCTGCCAAGATTGCTCACGGAAAGAGGCTCTCGTGGTACGTGGCACCAGCTGGACCATCGGTCCCCTCTGGTGGGGCAATGGCCCGTCCTGGAATAACACCCGGCCTTTCCCCAGTGCTTTCCATCAAGGATGCTCTCCCGCTCTCCGAGAGGCGGGGAAAGCAAAGCAGTGCTCGATCGCATCCCAAAGCGGCTCCGCCACGCAAACCTCCGCCGAAGCAGAGGCAGCGCCGTCCTGCCGGGGAGGGGGTCAGCAGAGGACAGGGCTGATGCCTGCAGAAACACAAATCTATTTTTTTTTTCTTTAACACCCCACACTTAAGCCCTCAAAGAGGCACTTTGGTAGCTCCCAGGCTTCGCACCAAGCCCTCTGCTCAGAAGTGGCTGCAAAAGCCGGGATGGTCCCAGGCGCCAGGGAGCCGCAGGGCTGGGATCCCCCCCCCCCCACTCCCTGCCGAAGTTGGGGACATTGGGATACCACGGCGCGGTCCCAGGGCATGGGAACCCAAACCAGCATCAGCTCCAGCGGGGCAAAAGGGAGGGGTTCATCACCAGGGGCTTGGGCTAATCCCCATAATATCTGGCTGACAGCATGGGGAAGGAATGTTGGGCTATTGTTTTTTAGAGTAGCCCAGACAGGATCCAGGGGGGCGGGGAGGGGGGAACAACCCCATGCTGGTGGCTCCTTAACCCCAGATGGTTCCACCAGCCAAGGAGGATACACAAACTGTCAGGAATCTTCTGCTTCAAACCATCGTCTTTAATGAGACTTGAATTTAACCTGAGCGCCGCCCAAAAGCCCCCTCTTCCAGCCAGCTGCAAATCACTGCCTGACACAACTAGAGCACATCCCCATTAGGAGATTAAGCAGACCTTCTCCTCCTTTTGTTAAAAGCTAATGAATGTCCTCAGACAAGTAGTTTTCTAAATAATGGGCCCCAGACCCTAGAGCACAGAAACCTTTATAAATCAGGACTGTCCCCAACTCGGCCACCAAGCCTTCGCAAAAGGAGGACAGTGGGGGCCAAGGCTGGGATATAACCAGAAAGTGGACTTAGCCGTGGAGCGCAGGCAGGACCCACGCTGCTGGGAGAGGCTCATTCTCCTGTCTTTCACCCTGGGCATGGCTGTGAGCCCACGGCAGGGCGTCACCATGGGCTCTCCAGCCCCACGGCGGCACCCCAGGGCGCTGGTTCCAGGTTTGGGCACCAAGAGCAAGCTGGAGCTTTGAGTGATGTGGTCTAGTGGGTGGTGTCCCTGCCCATGGACATCTTGGAACAAGATGGTCTTTAAGGTCCCTTCCAACCCAAACCATTCTAAGGCTCTATGATTCTACGAAAGAGCACATTAAACCCAACGCAACCCATGAGGGCATCACCCCGTGGTTTCCACAGGTGGTGGGCTTCTCCGGTGGCCTTTTCAGCTCCAGCTCATTCTGCCATGGAAGTGATTTAACATAAAATACCACAAAACATACAATTCTTGAAAGAGAAGAGGTGGTGAGCTGGACAGCTGCAGAAAGAAGAAGTTCTAGCTCATGGATGTGCGAGTTGTCATCTCAGACCGGTTTGGGCAGGAGAGGGTTCTCCCAAGGACAACTGAAGCTTAAAAAAAAAAAAAAAAAAAAAAAAGAGTTCCCTTTGGGGTAGGAACCCTGAGAAAAGCATGTTATTTCCAAGATATCTGGTCCTTCACAGTCAGACAGCAAGTCCTACCCCTTCCCCACACCCTAAACCAGCGACGGCACAGCCCAAAGAAACCTCTAAGGAAGTCGTCAAACCCCACGATGGAAACAAATGGGGCAGAGCAGGTAAAAGGTAGTGCCGTAAACCGCAGCTTGAGAACATCGCGGTGGGTAAATTGCTTTTTAACAAGCAGACAAGTTCTATCAATAGCATCTACCGTATGTTTTTATAAAGTGCAGAAATATGTTTTTAAGAGGCCAGTAAATAAAGTTCCTATCGATTTGATCTCAAGCGTAATCTGTTTTTCTGTCTGCCACCACCAGTGGTAATAAAACAGAATCATGTAACACGGCGTTTCGGCTAATGCGACTATACATCACGGCAGGGGCTGCATGCTCGCTGGCGATCTATCATTTTCTATTGGGATTGCTTAGCTGCAGAATTTATAAACTTGCCCCAAATTGATGCAATGTCCAATTTTCTTTTCCAATTTATTTTTGGTTGAGCAAAGCAATATTAAGGCAGGACAAGGAGGGCGCAATTTCCCGTCTATCCAGATGTTCTCCGCTCCCCTCCCACTTCCTCCTTGGCCTGGGAAAGGGCCTGGCAGGAGATCTTCTGCCGGGGGAAGATGCCGAGAGATACTAAATGTGGCCATTAAAGTGTTTGCTCCATGTCACATCTTCGCACAGCACATCCCAAAGGCTGCACGGGATGCCTGCAGAGCAAGGTAGCCGATGCTCGGAGAGTTCTCCTAGCAAGGACCGAGCACCCTCAGCATTGCAGGGCTGCATCCCGGACCTCCACAACACCAGGAGGGACCCAACTGGCTGCTCTGGTCCAGCACAAGGCTGGCAGACAGACACCTCCCCACAGGCCCAAGCCATGTTTGTCCATCTGTGCCCAGTTAAAGGGGTTCCAGAGTACCCAAACCATCAGCCACCAGCCTCCCCATGCCTAGAAATGCATCTTGAACCTCATGAAGTTGAGCAAGACCAAGTGCAAGGTCCTCCATCTGGGTCGGGGCAATCCCAAGCACCGGTATAAGCTGGGCAGTGACTGGCTTGAGAGCAGCCCTGAAGAAAAGGACTTGGGCATGTTGGTGGATGAGAGGCTCAACACGCAGCCCAGAAAGCCAATCGTATCCTGAGCTGCGTCAGGAGAAGCATGGCCAGCAGGTCGAGGGAGGTGATTGTCCCCCTCTACCCCACTCTCGTGAGACCCCACCTGGAGTGCTGCATCCAGTTCTGGAGCCCCTACTCCAAGAGAGATATGGACGTGCTGGAACGTGTCCAGAGAAGGGCCACGAGGATGATCCGAGGGCTAGAGCACCTCTCCTATGAGGACAGGCTGAGAGGGCTGGGGTTGTTCAGTCTGGAGAAAAGAAGGCTCCGGGGAGACCTTCTAGTGGCCTACCAGTATCTTAAGGGGGCTACAGGAAAGCTGGGGAGGGACTTTTTAGGATGTTGGGTAATGGTGGGACTAGAGGGAATGGATTAAAACTAGAGATGGGTCGATTCAGGCTGGACGTTAGGAAGAACTTCACCACGAGGGTGGTGAGACACTGGAACGGGTTACCCAGAGGGGTGGTGGAAGCCCCATCCCTGGAAGTTTTCAAGGCCAGGCTGGACAGGGCTTGGAGCAACCTGATCTAGTGGGAGGTGTCCCTGCCCACAGCAGGGGGTTGGAACTAGATGATCTTTAAGGTCCCTCCCAACCCTAACGATTCTATGATCTTCTTCCTCAGCAGATCCCCGAGCGTGCTGCTGGCAGAGGAGCAGCCAGACCTAACAGCCACCTTTGTTGCGCCAAAGTCAAAGATGGATCTTTTGGAAAGTAAAAATGGTGTTTGATAAAAGCTTGTTGCAACAGCTCAGTCTCTAAACTGGATAAGCATCAATGGATACTAAAAACCCCTATAAACACACATGAGAGGATGTACCAAAGTCCCCCAGGCCAAGCAGTAGGAGATGCCCTTCAAAGCTCAGCTTCGCAAGACGCTGCCCCACTTTAAAGGTCCTGCACCCACCAACACATCGCCATTGCCCTCACCAAGGTGCAAGCGGAGACCTTGGGAAACGTGGTCCCCACCAGACCCATTACCGATATCTGGAACAAGGATGGGAAACGTCCTGTCCCCTCCTCCCCATCACAAAACCGATAAATATTTCCGGAGATAAAAAAAAACAAAACCAAAAAACAAACACTCCGCATTCGGCTTTTTTGGTGGTTGTTTTTCTTGAAGAGACGAAGTGTTCCACAGAAAGCAGACACTTCCTACACAAGTTTTCATACTCAAACCCCGAGGTTTTTCTGCCACTGATTTTGATGGAAAACACGTAGCCAGCCCTTCGCCCAGCCCATCTCTCACCACTCCATCCGCCGGATCGCCGAGCAGGGCCGTAGCACCCCACCCTGCTGGGAAGCATCACATATAGATGGAGACAACTTTAGCGAAGTGAGGTTTTCCCATTCTCACTTGGGAATAACAAAAAAATTATATATATTTATATATTTTTTTATATATATGTGTATATATATAAAATAGCAAGTTTCCTGACCTTAGAAATCCCAGCATAACCCACAAAAAGCAACCCCAGCCCCAGCGCAGCATGAGGCAACTCTTGTTCCCATCATTCCAGGGTGATTTTTTTTTTCTGGGGGGACGGAAAAAGGTTATCCCAAAGCATCCTTACAGGTTGAGGAGTAAAAAAAAAAAAAAAGAAAATATATATTCCTATAGAGAAAGCCTGGAGAAATTCAGCCACTTCTCCGCAACCAATTTAAGGCCATCCAGCCCCTCGCCCAAAATTAAACGCCCAGTTTGCACCCAGCAAAAGCTGGGGAACATGTTTCTGGCGAAGGCTGGAGGAAAGAATAACCGCAAACCAAGGGAAGCGGCGGGGCCCGTGTCCTCAGATGCCGCCTCAGCGCAAGATGTGCCGAGTTGCCTTGGAAGGAAACGGTGCCAAACGCGCCAGCGGAGACGAGCCATCAGCCAGCCCCGACGGCAGCGGGAGCCGCCGTCCCCCCGGGGGACCTGCCCCCCACCCGGTGCCACAGCTGGCATCCCACCCCAAAATAAGCACCCACCGGTGACACACAGCCCAGCCTGGGCAGGTTCATCCATCTCTTGTTTTCAGGCTCACGAATGCCAAGCCCGCATCCCTCCCCCCCTGCCCCTGGCACAGCTTATCCCCCCAAATATTCCCTGCAGCATCATTTACTGGGCAGAGCAGCAACCACCTGCATCCCCATGGACAAGTCCCTTCCCTTTTCCCCCTCGCACGTAGTTTGCTTTCCAGGACAAAAATAAAAAAATTTAAAAAAAGAGAGAAAACAACTGCCTACATCGCTGAGAAACTTCAAACTACTGGAAAGCAACGCACAAGTGATGGATGGTTTTACATACAGCACCCGCTGCCAGGGAGGGTTATTTTTTTGGAAGAATCCAGCATCTTTAAGGGAAAAGTTATACTTCCAGCCATGTGATCAACAGGGGGAAGAGGCTTTCCAGACGGCGATGAAGCAGCCAGAAAAACTGATTTTTAACACTTCAAGGTAAAGCCAAGCCGCACAAGAGCCGAGTTTCTCCCTTATTCGTTACGGCTGAGCATCCACAGCTGCTGGGCTCAGAGACAACGATGGGGAAATGCCACAACGGTAGTTATCGGGGTGCCGACAAGGGGGGCACTGGGGATTTAGGGACAAAAGTCTCCTCCGCGAGCTGATGCCGGCGCACCCTGTGATGGGCTGCGGTCCCCAAGCTGGCCAGGCCACAGCTGGACACTGGGGGTGCAGGTTGTCACCCCAAGGTCCAGCAAAGGTCCAAGGACACCCCATTTCCCCCCCTCCCCTGCCCAGGGCGCAGCGCCCAGGCGGGGCCCGGCGCCTCCCGGTGCTCCCAGTGCAGTTCAATGCTGCCACCTGGCGGCCGCGAGAGGCAACAGCAGCCCCGGCACCATCTGCCCCCGGGGGGGGTCCCGGCACAGACGGGGCTCCCCCCCCAAGTTACCACCGCACACCAACCCCGCACTACAAATCCAGGGGCTCATCAGCTTAATTAAGGCTGTTTCTCCAGGCAGGCACCAGCGAGGGACGTAAAGACCCGGCCAAAGCCTGTGGTGGCTTTAGAAAGTTGACAGGCAATCGCGAAAAAAATATCTATGCATGCGATTTTCAGTCCTCTGTACGGAGATGCTGGGGGGGCCGGAGCCCCTCTGCTGTGGGGACAGGCTGAGAGAGCTGGGGGGGTTCAGCCTGGAGAAGAGAAGGCTCCGGGGAGACCTTGGAGCCCCTTCCAGGCCCTAAAGGGGCTCCAGGAAAGCTGGGGAGGGACTCTGGAGCAGGGAGGGGAGCCATGGGACGAGGGGGAAGGGTTTTACACTGACAGAGGGGAGATTGAGATGAGATCTGGGGAAGGAATTGTTTGCTGTGAGGGGGGTGAGCCCCTGGCCCAGGTTGCCCAGAGAAGCTGTGGCTGCCCCATCCCTGGAGGGGTTCAAGGGCAGGTTGGCCGGGGCTTGGAGCAACCTGGGCTGGTGGGAGGTGTCCCTGCCCCCGGGTGGAACAAGATGGTCTTTAAGGTCCCTCCCAACCCAAACCATCCTACGAAATGGAGTTTCAGTTCACCCACAGCTCAGCCTCAAACCAAAACCCTGAAACGACGGGCAGTAAAGGCTTAGAAAGCCACCCTGACTTTAGAAAAAGGTTTAACAAGCACAACCCGAGCAGCTGATAGCACTTTGGCGGCGGGTCAGCAGTGCCAAGCTGCATGTGGCACAGGGTGAACAGGTCCCAGACCGTCCCCAAGCACCCAAAGCGCAGGCGCCAGGTGTCCCTGCCAGCTCCCAGCCAGGGCGTCACAGCTCAAAGTTCAAGCACACAGGTCTGTAAACCATCCTTTCCCAGTTGATTCCTCCCCTACCATCCAGCTACACCTTGAATTAACCCGGAGAAGGCGAGCGGCACGACTCGGGACTCACCTTCTTGGCCTGGGGGTACCGAACACGGGGGCTGCCCCACTCCCTGCTGATCCGCCGGCGGTACTGGTGGCACTTGGGGACGTACATGCAGCCCACATCGCCCACCTCCGGGTAGATAACTTCCAAATCCCCTCTGGGGAGGAAAAACAAACATACAGGGTGAGACCGGACCCTGCAGGGGAGGGGAGTTAGTGCCCCTGCCCAGCCAGGCTTGGGCTGGGTGGGAGACGCAGGACCCAACCTGATGTCCCCAAAGATGCTGAGCACCATGTGCACCAGGATAAACGCCCTCCCGTGCTGTAAGACAACCATAGGGGCCGCTCCCCCCCCGCCCCGAGCAGCAGCAAGATTTTAAACATTCATTATGGCCTGGCACACTCAGATTGTTCCCTGTATTTTTCATAGTCTTTAAAAAAAAAAATAGTCCTGACCCATATGGGTTAACCTAAGGCTTGGAGAGCAAAGTTACCCCTTCTCCCCGCTGGCCTTGGACAAGCCATTTAACTCCGAGCCCCCTTCTCCCACTTGCGATATTATTTTGTATTTATAGTGAAATTATTCTGTATTATTCTGTGTTTTGGCCACTGGCAGCGCCACAGCGGGTCAGAAAACCTCCAGCCCCAATTTCCGCACGAAGCGTTTTCCCCTTCCGCACTACCCAGCGGAGAAAGGGGCCACCAGAGCAGGCTGTCGCTGCAGGTCTCGAGGGTCCCCCGAAGATTAGCTGCCACCAATGTGACCCTCGCAGGAGGGACCCTGAAATCCTGGGGCTCAAGAGGCTGAGATTTCACAGCCGGGTGCTTCGGGTTTGTGGGAGGAAGCTGGGGCCAAGCGAAGCCTCCACTCGCCTCCATCTACAAGCTTAAGCTGCTCAAATTTAGAGCATTTTGGCTAACTGAGCAGCAGAAAGAATGTTTTTGATGCAGAAGCTCCCAGTAACACGGGATATTAAGAATCCCCCCAAAGGCAAGGGGCACGTGCACGCTGCTCCTTGCCTGGGGCTTTGCTGGACGTGGGAAGCAAGAGTTTAAGCCAAAGACATTCCGGAACAAAACATTTGATTAAAGGGGTGCGTTCGGTGGCTTTTCAGCTGGGGGGGCCCAGCTGGTAGAGCAGCAAACTGCCTCCTTGCAGCCCCAGGAGAAGCCCCCTGCCTCGTGCATCCTCCTCTTCCCATGCCCGCGCTTGGGGAGCATCAGCATCTCCGCCGCACGGGCTCCGAGGTCTGTGGGATGAACTGCTCCAGCGCTTTCCCTCCCCAAAAAGTAGCCTCCTTCCCCTGAAACTTCCCACAGAAGAACTCTTGGACGCTGTGAGTCACTTTAAAAACCTCTGCAAAAAGGGACCAAAGGAAAAAATGCGAGGTGCCCAGCGACACCAAGATCTCGGCTCGCAGAAAGCGGGAGCCGCAGAGCGCGGCAGGCGCTGCTCCGCTTCGCTCCGGCCCAGATTCCTGGCAAAAGGAAGAAAGCGACGAATATTTATATCCCTGGCAAAGGGGATACTGGAATTAAGCGTCCCGGGAGGTGACGCGCAAGGGCAGCGCGTGACTGGATGCCCCGGTGGAGTTTGGAAAGGAGACAACGGAGTCGCTCACCTGCAGAAGTCCCTGTCCATGCTGTCGAGCATCTGGAAGAAGCAGGTCCGTGATGGCTCCTCCGGCCGGGGGGGCTGTTCCCCAAGGGCAGCCGTGCCCAGCAGGCCGGCAGCCAGCAGCACGGCGCCCAGCGGCTTCATCCTGCCCTGCGGGGACCGAGAGGGTCAGTCCCACGGGCAGAGCTGTCGCCCAGCACTGCGCCCCCAGCACCTGCTGGCAGCCACAGCATCCCCCCCACCACACCGCCCTTCAGCCCCCTGCCCCCCAAAAACACCCAACTCCAGGCAAAACACATCCATCCACATTTATTTTTTTTTTCCTCAGTTCCACATCATTAATCCCAACTGTGCTAGAAATGAACTGTGTTTCCTGCTGCTGCCCCGTGCCAGGAGACACCAAACCCCAGCAAGACCCCGTGTCTTCAAGGGCCACCTTCTGCCCACCTCCAAGGAAGGGGCTTCGCCCACCCCCTCCACAGTGCCAGGGAGGCACACATCTGTCACAAGCTGGGCATCCCAGTGACAGCCACCACCACAGTGATCACTGTGACGCTGCATTCCAAGCCCAGGCAGCACCAAGAGGGGACAGAGTCCCTGTCTCCAGGCCCTGCTGCTCTCCCTAGGACTACTAAAGCGATGGAAAAGATGAAAAATCGGTGTCAGGCTTGGCCTTGTCTAACCAAGACTGTTACTGATGGATCATAGAAAGGTTCCGGTTGGAAGGGACATTAAAGCCCACCCAGTGCCACCCCCTGCCCTGGGCAGGGACACCTCCCACCAGCCCAGCTTGCTCCAAGCCCCGGCCAACCTGGCCTTGAACCCCTCCAGGGATGGGGCAGCCACAGCTTCTCTGGCCAACCTGGGCCAGGGGCTCACCCCCCTCACAGCAAACAATTTCTTCCCCAGATCTCATCTCAATCTCCCCTCTGTCAGTGTAAAACCCTTCCCCCTCGTCCCATGGCTCCCCTCCCTGCTCCAGAGTCCCTCCCCAGCTTTCCTGGAGCCCCTTTAGGGCCTGGAAGGGGCTCCAAGGTCTCCCCGGAGCCTTCTCTTCTCCAGGCTGAACCCCCCCAGCCCTCTCAGCCTGTCCCCACAGCAGAGGGACTCCAGCCCTCCCAGCATCTCCGTGTCCCTCCTCTGTCCCCGCTCCAACAGCTCCGTGTCCTTCTTGTGCTGAGGACTCCAGAGCTGGATGCACCACCACCGACCCACACATCCCTGACCCCCAGGCAGACCCCTTCCCAGGGGAACAGCACAAGGGTCCACCCCAAACCCAGCCACCCCCTCCAGAGCCAGGACAGAGCTTTTCTCACAGGGGGACAGCCGTGGCCAACCATTTTTAAGTCTATACAAAGCCCAAGCCAAGCCCTGAGGATGAGGGGAGTCAGGGCACGAGGTTTATACACCCACACGCCAGCCGAGCCCAACACCAGCCCTCACCTCCCCGGGCTGCACCGGGGTGGCTGCAGCAGCCAGAGGGACCCGGTGGCCAGGGCCACCACGGCTGGCCCTGCCCAGGCACTTACCCGCCGGGTCCCAGGGATGGGTGAGCAGCTCCGAGGCAGAGCCTGGAGGTTTGAGGTTGCCGTGGAGATGGTTTCCTTGGAAGGAAGGGTGGGGGGGGGGGGGGAAGAGGGACTGGGAATGAAATCACAGCCCAGGGAAGGGCCAAGCCCATCCCCTAAAGGGGCACAAAAATCATCAGGTGGGTTTTCATCCCACCACAACCTTCTTCAGCTGACCCACCAGCCCCAGGTCCTCACCTGGCTCTAATCCCCAACCTGCACTGACAGCTCCCCAGCTAATTAGGAAGGATGCGACCTAAACACTTATTTGCACTAGCCTGTCTTCTCCACGGCCTAATCCCTGCTGGATGAGGCATATGCAAAAAAACCCGCTGTCAGTTGGGAATAGCTATTACAACACATACCGTATCCTTATATAATGAAGTACCGGCACGCAGAGCGAACACGAGTAAGTGCTAGCACCACTGTCATTACGGAGAGAAAAAAGGCATCAGGCTTAACTAATTAGAAACACTAATGTATCGGGAATGATCTGGAGGTTTAGGGGCTAATGGCTCCGGTTCCCACACTCCGAGATGGGCAAACCCCATAATTAAGAGCCCGGCTCCTGCAAACAGGCTCACGTGAGCAAGGCTTTTCCCATCGGAGTCAGGAGCGTGAGTCAGGATCACCAAAACGGGGGTTACATCCTTACATGCCATTGCAAAGTGTCAGGGACAGGGGTGATAACCCGGGGTCCCAGGGGAGCCACGCAGGGGGAATCACAGCCCCCAGCAAGGCAGGGCCCAAGGACTGTTGTTAATCATGATTCTCCTGATATCACACCCAAAGGTTCTCCACCATGGAAAGGTGGGTTTCTCACACTTCCCTTGGGAAGGTGAGAGCTTGGCTGAAAGCTTGGGAAGGGGGTGGCAGGCAGAGGGACAGTGGCTTCAACCGGGACAGACACAGGGGTTCAAACACCAGGAGAGCTGCAGACACGGCCAAGGGACTCTTCCTGCCAAAGAGACCCTCCCCATGGTAAAACCACACAGTTTTGCCATTTATTTAAGCGTGAAAACAGCAAAGCTGGCACAGGGCTCGCCTTGCTGTGGCCCTGGCAGCTCAGACCCCCCGGGGGAGCAGAGGAGCATCGGAGCCCTGTGGTACCCAGCTCCCGCTGCGACTTTGTGCTGGTTACCCAAATAACAGCAAAAGCCTGAAACAGGACGAACGCCAGACCGACCCAACAGGGGCATTTTATTTTAAGACCGGAGGCCCTCACACAGAGGCAATATCAGCCACTTCCACCCGGAGACCTCCCGAGAGGATCAGCACAAAAGGGTTTGCCGACAGCCAAGGTGCAGAGGGATCCCCCAGGGATGCTTGGGAAGGAAAAACCCACGGGAGCCACAATCGCTCTTGCGGCGTCCCCTGCAAGACGAACCCTGGCTTTCTCTCAAAAAGCTATTTGCAGGGTAATTGTCAAGATCCTATTTCTCCCGCTTCGGAGACAGAATTGCAGAGGCAGCGGGGAGCCCGTGCAGCGAACCCCCATCCCCAGGGTATAAAACCCATGGGCAAGTTGTGCCGCCAGACAAGGGCTCCCGGGTGACGCTCCCGCAAGGTCAGAGGGGCACAAAGCCACCAGATTATTTGTTTTAGACACATGCACAGGACAGGGTGACCCAAGAGCTGGCAGCGCTGCTGGCTTTGCCTACACGAATACTCCAGGCTCAGCCAACCCACACAAGGGATGGGTAATTCCCAGCAGCATCCATCTCCTCAGGTCTGCCTGTGCCCGGAGCTCTCACAGCCGGGAGAAGGGATAAACCACCTGCCTGAGAGCCAGCACCCAGCGGCTTCCCCTCCGGAGAAGGATCCTCCCACGGGAAAACACACATCCCGTGGTGTCGAGGCAGGTAGGGAGCATGAGCCAGCCTCCTCTCCCAGCAACCCGGGTGTGTTTGCATCTCGCCTCTCCTGACTAAGCAGTGCAGGACTGCAGAAATCCCGTCCTTCCAGCTCCTGGGAAGCCTCCGGCACAGTGCCGCAGCTCCACAGCTGGGAGCTGGGGAAGATACATTCGTCCAGGATTTCCCCACGCACAGCAATGAGATCCTGCCCTCCACTTACGGATGCTTCACGTTTGGGTCCATCCCCCCCCTGCAAAAACCATTAGTGAAAAAACTACTGTAAACCCCAACCCCTCCTGCTTCTCAGTTTTACCATTTCTGTGCAGACCAGGCACAGGTTTGCCTTGCCGGGCAGCAAACACCACCCTGGGTGGGGGGGGGGTTTAATGATGCTCGGACCACATACTGCACATGCAGCCCCTAAGTTTGCCCTGGCCTCTCCCCCTTCCCTCCAAATGCCAGGGGAAGGAGAGGAAGGAATTGCTTTCAAGCCACTGTTAATTCGGAGGATGGCTTGAAACAGCCCTGGCACAGAGCCACCTTTCCCCATGCCCCATCCTTGCACAGCCCCGGGAGGTTCCTAACTTCCAGCAGGAACCGACATTTGGGAAGAAAATCAAAGCTTTCAAAAGTACCAAGTCCAACCAGTGGCTTTTGGATAGATTCATTTGGTTAATCAGTGAGAGAAGTGATGATGTAAAACCCAAAGAAGCAAAATGCTGCCATCCCACCATCACTTCAGCTCACTGGGTGGAGATACAAATGCAAAATATATATATTTTCAGCAAACCAAGTCTGGTCCAAAAAGCTACTAAAAAACCTCTCACAGTTGGCAAAGCCCAGACACAGGTAAGGAAATCGCCATTGTCTATTGATACTAGAGATGAAAAGGCTCTTAGTAAAAGGAAACTACCTTAAAGGTGGGAAGGAAGGGAGAAATCTGGGGCTGGCTTTAACAACAAAGCACATGTGAAAGCCAAAGCGCCTGTGTTGGGAGCCAAGTTACACACATCAGCTGATCCATGGGGCCAGAAAATGTGTGGCTACAGAGTAAAGGAGAAGGTGGCTCATCTTGGGTGCTGCTGAGCCTGCTGGAGGAGAGCAGCTCAGTGGAAAGAGACCTGGGAGTCCTCGGGGACAACGGGATGACCATGAGCCACCAATGGGCCCTGGTGGCCAAGAAGGCCAGTGGCATCCTGGGGGGCATCCAGAAGAGCGTGGCCAGCAGGTGGAGGGAGGTCATCCTCCGCCTCTGCTCTGCCCCAAGGAGGCCCCATCTGGAGCCCTGGGTCCAGTTCTGGGCTCCCCGGTTCCAGAAGGACAGGGAACTGCTGGAGAGGGGACAGCAAAGGGCCACCAAGAGGATGAGGGGACGGGAACATCTCTCTGATGGGGAAAGGCTGAGGGATTTGGGGCTCTTCAGCCTGGAAAAAAGCCGACTGAGGGGGGATCTTATCAACGCTGATCAATACTTCAAGGGGGGGTGTCAGGAGGACGGGGCCAGGCTCTTCTCAGTGGTGCCCAGGGACAGGACAAGGGGTAACGGGCACAAACTTGCCCGTGGGAAGCTCCATCTCAAGACGAGGAGGAACTTCTTTGCTGTGAGGGTGGCAGAGCCCTGGCACAGGCTGCCCAGAGAGGTGGGGGAGTCTCCGTCTCTGGAGACATCCCAAACCCGCCTGGAGGCGTCCCTGTGCCACCTGCTCTGGGTGACCCTGCTCTGGCCGGGGGTGGGACGAGGGGATCTCCAGAGGTCCCTTCCCACCCCGGCCACTCTGGGAGTCTGTGAGCCCCCCAGCCCAGCACATCACACTTTGGCAGCCCAATTCTTGATGCCCGCCTAAAGCCCCATAAGCTGCTACCCAGGTCCCAAACCGCGTGCCAGGGAGCACCAAGAGCATCAGGAGACAGCTCAGCCAAAAATCAAAGTGTCTGAAGGCTCCCCACAGCCACCAGCTGAACCCGAGAGGCTCTCAAAGCTTTCACATGACTGCAAAACCTCCAGCTCTGGTGCAGTCTATTTACTTAATGCTGGGTTTTAATGCCAAAACAAGTGTTTCCAGGACCGAGTTTCTCCATAAATGTTCACGAGAGGCTGGCTTTTTATTCTGACATGGGCCAAAAGCATATTGTTTGCTAGCTCTGGAATTTCCCACCCCAGCCGCTGGCTTCCTGTTGATGTTAGTTTAA
Source organism: Rissa tridactyla (assembly GCF_028500815.1). Classification (NCBI taxonomy): domain Eukaryota; kingdom Metazoa; phylum Chordata; class Aves; order Charadriiformes; family Laridae; genus Rissa; species Rissa tridactyla. The sequence goes on from NC_071485.1 coordinate 5,970,439, forward strand.
GATTAACCAGTGCCATTTATAATCCACCTCAGTGTTTCTTCTGACTTCACCCCGCGCTAAAGTCCCCACGCCATAAAAAGCTATTTTATTTCATGGCATCTTAAGTTTACCTCCATCCCACTTCATTAAGCAACCTCAGCTCTCCCCAGACATTAATTGCCTGCAGGGGCAGAGCAGGGAGGTGTCACTGGGCCTGAGTTTCCCCAGTCCCGTGACACAGGAAACCTGGCACTGGGGTGGGGTTTTTTTTTTTTTTTCTTTTTTTCTTTTCCCCCCTCCCAGTTTGTTTCAGGCTGCAGAAACATTCTCACTCACCACTAAAATCCACTAGAAACTCTATCCCTTTCTGGCCACAGAGCCCAAACTGTTGCTTTGCTTTAACGGTCATGAAAATGATGATTTCCTTTGCATGGCATGAGCAAACTCACATAGAAACCAATTCCTACAGAGTGAAAAACAGCTGAAAAATAAAATATTTACGCTGTCAATACCCACCGGCAGGACCATACAAGCAAAGGACTCAGCAGAGCCTCTGCAGCCAGGGGAATTCCCTCAATATTTGTCTTGCAGGAAGCCCATTTTTCAGATATTTTTTTTCCACAGCAATCAGCAAAGGAAACAGAAAACCACATCCTCTCTCCCCATTCATAACCTGCTGCACCTCCAGCCGTGCCCTGGCCACCCTGTGCCTCTTATCTCCCCTCTTCACAGCCTGTCCCCACATTCCCCTCCTTGCCTGGCTAACGATTTCATTCCCAGCTTCGACCCAATGACCACAAGGTCATCTTCACCTTGCCCCAGCCAACCTGCAGGGCAAGAGCTTTGCAAATTAAAAAGGGGAAAAAAAAAAAGCACTTGGCCCAGAGCACGCCATAAATTCGCATCCGCGCTGATTTGTGGGGCCAGCTCTCCTGCGTGGGGGGTTTTAAGGTTCTGGGGAGAGTTAAGTGGATTTAGGGGACATAACTTTATTCAGCTCAGGTGTTCTCCGGTTTTCCTGGGTCTGTCTACGTAAGTGACACGTAAGGACCAGGAGTTAAAAGACCCGGGTTGTCACTGGGGAAGACAAAGCTGCCCAGCTGCAGCACCAGCCCTTGCACATGTTACCCAAGAAGATGAATATGAACCTGCTCAGGGGAGACAGATTACAGCACCAGCTGCATCACACAAGTGCAAGAATTCAAGAGCTAAACCTGTATTTCTAGGTCTCTGCAGCATAAGTGAGATGCTTGGGCAAAACACGCCCCCCTCCCCCCCGAGCAGACCCCTGTGAGCCCACAGGCCGAAAGAGCCAAGCTTTGTGTTTTGCAAAAACTTGGTGTGCAGCTAGACGGTGCAGCCCGAGAGACAAACAGGGAGGGATTTGGGGCTTTTCTTTTTTCACCTGCCAAAGCCCCAGGTCTGAACTCTCACCCCTGCCTGCCCCATTTTCCGGGCAGGCGGCTGCGGCCGGTCAAGCTGGATTAAATGCCACTGCCAGCAGTGGAGAAAGTCCTGAGGGACCAAGGGGAAACGGTCAGGCCTCAAAAGGGGGTTTGGAGCTGCAACACGGCATCAGGGAGGGGGTGCATGATGCTTTTCACCCTCCAAAGTTGCCGACACCTTGCAGGCTCCCGCACTCGTATCGCAACAGGAGAAGATGCAGCGCAGCACAAACGGAGCAGCAGGGCAGACCCAGGGCTGCTGTGAACCCCCAAAGCAGAGACAGCCCCCACCCGCCCCCCCCAGGCGCCCTGCACCCGCCTCTGCCTCAGCTGGGCACCACAGGAGCACTCAGGAATATTCAATATTTGCCAGGCAGTGAACACACAGCTGGGTGCAGTCATAGAATGGTTTGGGTTGGAAGGGACATTTAAAGCCCACCCAGTGCCACCCCCTGCCCTGGGCAGGGACACCTCCCACCAGCCCAGGTTGCTCCAAGCCCCGGCCAACCTGGCCTTGAACCCCTCCAGGGTTGGGGCAGCCACAGCTTCTCTGGGCAACCTGGGCCAGGGGCTCACTGCCCTCATGGTGAAAAATTTCTTCCCAATATCCAATCTAACTCCCCCCACTTCCAGTTTGAAGCCATCATGCCTCCTCCTATCACTACGTGCCCCTGTAAGAAGTCCCCCGAGCCCAGCAGCAGCCCACAGAGCCACCCCTGCGCTGCAGCACAGAGGGATCACCCCATCTCCTGCCAGCCCTGTCCCATCCCAAACCTCAGCTCCAGCAGCACCGTGAGCAGGAAGATGTTTCAGCCCCTGACACCTCCCTGAGCCCCAGCACTGGCCCAGGCACGCTGCAGGAGACACAGCAGCACCTTCACCCCCCGGGGCCACCCGCCCCCACACCCCAGCCAAACCCCATGGGTGCTGCCCCATCCATCATCTCCTCTCCTGCAGCAGCATCTGGCAGCCTGGAGCTGGTTGGCACCTTTTGGGAACGATCAGTGGCCAGCTGCAGTATGCACAGCAGAGCCTGCGGGGGGTGACCTTGGTGGCCAGCATCGCAGAGAGCCGGGAGGTTGCACGCTTGGAGGCTGGATGCGCATCCAGCTCCTGCCAGAGCCCACCCCACCACAGCAGGCACCTTGTGACTGCTCCTGCCGGAGCTGCAGCTCTTTCCGGGGAAGGTCTTCTATTTTGGGAAGAATGTTTTCATTTGGCCTATATTAAGCGCATACGTTTCGCAGTCACAAGGCAGGAGCCTCCTTCCCCTTCAGCGCCAGCAGCTCCGCAGCTTGGCAGCTCCCGGCTCCCAGCGGTGCTGGCACACACGCAGCCCAGCCCGCAGCTCACCAGGGCTCTGCCCCATGCGGTTACCTCCCTCCAGCCACACACTTGCTGAGAGGCTGCTGCGACCCACCAGGGAGCTGCTCAGCACCTCTTCACGTTTCTGGCTCAAACTCCAGCATTAAATCACAGAATGGTTTGGGTTGGGAGGGACATTAAAGCCCACCCAGTGCCACCCCCTGCCCTGGGCAGGGACACCTCCCACCAGCCCAGGTTGCTCCAAGCCCCGGCCAACCTGCCCTTGAACCCCTCCAGGGATGGGGCAGCCACAGCTTCTCTGGGCAACCTGGGCCAGGGGCTCACCCCCCTCACAGCAAACAATTTCTTCCCCAGATCTCATCTCAGTCTCCCCTCTGTCAGTGTAAAACCCTTCCCCCTCGTCCCATGGCTCCCCTCCCTGCTCCAGAGTCCCTCCCCAGCTTTCCTGGAGCCCCTTTAGGGACTAGAGGGGTCTCCAAGGTCTCCCCGGAGCCTTCTCTTCTCCAGGCTGAACCCCCCCAGCTCTCTCAGCCTGTCCCCACAGCAGAGGGGCTCCAGCCCTCCCAGCATCTCCGGGGCCTCCTCCGTCCCCGCTCCAACAGGTCCTCAGTGTATCAGGGGGGCTGAAGCATTGGAGCAGGTCCTTAAGGACCCTTCCCTGCCCCAAAAGGGCCACCAAGCCTTGCTGCAAACGCCAACATGCAACCGCCTCATGGAGGTAAAAGCATTGAGAAACCCCCAGGTGTGGCCTCTGCTCAGCCTCCCACCCCTGCTCCCCAGGGACTCTGCATGGGCAGGGTACGGCGCAGGCACTGGGTTAAGGAGGGGTCACCCCCCAGCCAGGCACTTTCACCTTTATCCCCTCCTTTCCCCCCCTTCTCCCGGATGCTGCAGCCAGGCAAGAAGGTGCGTCCCTGCCCCGTGCCTGGTGGATGCCTTAGTTGTGATTACAGCCCTTTAGGGATGACAGCAAAAAAAAAAATAATAAACAAACACCCGTTCCCCGGTCCTTGCCATCTCACCCGGCTGGGCTGGGTGATGCTCGTGGGAAAGCCCTGGGGCAGGAGGTTAATGAGGAGCTGGGGGATGAGGAAGCAGCATCCTTCGCTCTGACTCAGGTCGGGCTGAGCCTGGCCCCACCAGTCACCCCATCAAGGTGCAATGGGCTGGTGGGACCCGGCTTTTTCACCCACCCTGCTGCCCCCCTACCCTCCCCCAGCCAGCAGGACCTATGTGGAATTTAGGCCGGCTGAGCAGGGATGTCTATAAATAGCACCGTTTCATATTCAGCCTGCATGTGGCTCTTCCCCAGTTTATTTTCTCCCTCTTCCCGCAGCTCGAGATGAAGGGGATCACAGGCTGGACCCTTTGTTCAAAACAAAGCAGGGAGATGGACCAGTTAAACTGGTCCAAATCCCCAATGTCGATGCACTTATACCAGATTAACCTTCGCATCAACAGACAACCAAATCACACTAAACTGGCTTAAGCCTTCCTTAAATGGGTTTAACTGGTCTGCCACAGGGGGGCTCGTACAGGTTTAATGAGCTCGGCTGAGTCCCACCAACGGTGCTCTCCCTGCAAGCCCTCGGCCCCCATCACAGCTCCATGCAGGGGGTGGCCCCAGGCCCCCCCAAAGCTGGTTTGTGGAAGGAGAGGAGGGCACCCATAGTTGGGAGGGAAGCCCCTGAGCACAAGTACCTTTTCCAGAAGGTTTTTCCAGCTTCCTGCTCTCCAAGCATTCACTCCCAGAACCTTTGCATCCTGGCTGTGAAGGGGGTGACCCCTATTTACTGCTCCCCCCCACACTGGCAGGGCTACCAGAGCCCTTACACCCCAACAAACCAACCAGCTGCAAAACAAGAGGGGAAAACAGCCTGACACCCCCCACAACACACGGCAAGCCAGCCAGAAACCCCCTCCCCTTTTCCACCTACCCCTCCTCACACCACCAGTATCCCCAGTCCCGCAGCAGCGGAGGAGCTCCTGCACCCAGCCAGGTCTGGCAGAGCCCCAGGCGGCTCCTCGGCAGGGCTGAGCCCTGGAGCTGGGTCAGAGGCCGAGCGGGGGGGGGACAGTTTGCAAAGGCAAAGGCTGGCACCCCGCCAGGGATGACCCTCCCAGCTGGGACACGAACTCACACCACAATTTGCAGAGCCCAGGGCCATTTGGAGGATGCTCCGAGATGCACGGAGCAGCCAGCTGCGAACCAGGGAGCATTTTCCTTGCTCCCTGACCCAGCAAAACAGGAGATTATTTTTCATTTAGTACCTGCCACAAAATTAAGCATAAAAATTCCCCTCCCTTCCCAGCTCAGAGCTCCATCTCCAGCGAGAACACGCCACATGCGAGTAAGCCCCAGGTGCCAGCCACGCACAGCAGCAGAGGTGCCCGGGGCACAACGGCATCTCAATTAAAAGGCGAGGCAAGACCTGCACCAGCAAAAAAAAAAAAAAATAATAAAATAAACACCCTGCATGTGCTGAGCAGCACGTTCCTGCCTGTTATCGGGGAAATCAGTACCTGCAGCCAGCATTCTCCAGAGGTGCTCCGGTCCCTCCAAGAAGAACAGCCTGAGCAGAAATGGTTGAGACCCAGGGGCTTCTCCTGGCTCTTTTTAAGCCCGATGGACACCTGCAGCCCATCAGCCCATTAGCTGCCTCTTTTCCCATTGACTCACCAGCTGGTCCCACTGAGTCACCCCTTCCAACCACCTCTCCTTTCCGTGGCCCACGGCCATTTCGCCGGTCCCTTGGTTCCCATTGACTCACCGCCGCTTATCCGAAGCTCTCCCTGCCCTTTCCATTCCCATCCCGGTCACTTCTGGTCACTGTGAGTCCCCCCCCCCAGTCCTGGTACCCACCTTCCTCCTCACCAGCACCCCATCATCAGCATCCCCGATGAGCTGCAAGGAGCATCCTGGGGAGGGACCAGCAGCTCGTGGCCCCCAAAAGCCTCCCCCAACCTGTGCAGAAATGCCATTGCCAACCCTGAGGATGCAGGGAGTATTTATTTTTCCAGCGGGAAAGGATTCCCCCCACATTTCTCACCCCGGCTGGCATTTTCCGTGTGTTTTATTCCACAGCCCGTGGGAGAAATAGCAAGTGATTTGCAGAATTTAGGTGTAATCAAGGGCTCAAATATATTCCTTCACGCTTCCCGTCCATCCCTCCGTCCAGGTTCATTTTCTCCAGCTGCAATAATGGGAAGCATTTAGGAATGAGCCTGCAAGGCTTGGGAAGCATAGGGAAATGGGATTTTTGGAAGCATAGGGAAATGGGATTTTTGGAAGCGTAGGGAAATGGGATTTTCGGGAGCGGGGAGGCGCGGATCCTGGCGCGTGCCGTGCCGCCGGCGCACCCAGAGCCGGGCTGAACGGCTCCGAGTGGAAAATTCCTGTCGGTTGAGCACGGATTGTGGTTCAACAGGTTTTAGTCCCAGCCCCTTTATTTGTGTCAGGGCAAAAACTCATCCCTAGGGCATTTGTTTGGATCACATGGGCGAGCATATAAAAATGGGTCCTACCTGTCCAGGCCAGTTAGCACCTTGGGAAAGCGAAGGCAGCTGCTGGACCGGAGGGGAGAAACGCGGGACGGTGCAGAGCCGGTGCACGCAGGTAACCGCGACGGCTGCCCGGAGCAAATTTAACCCCTATTTTTTCCCCAGGGCTTTGCCAGGGCCAGTCCCGGTAGCCACGCTGGGGTATGGCGACGCTGAGGGCTTTTCCCCCGTGCCGGGGAGCTGCGGGGGGTTGGAGGGGGATGCAAAGGGGTGTGAAGGTTGAAGGTTTGGAAATGGGTCGGTGGGTTGCACTGGAACGGAGGCAATTTGTGCCACAGGAGTGGCTTTAAGTGCCACCACGGGCCGTTTCCAGCCTGTTGGGCTGTGGGCTGGTGCAGAGCCTCCGCAGCGGGTGACGCTCGCAGCTCTTGGTTCCCTCCTTGCCCCTTCGCTCCCCTTCCAGCTGTGGAGAATTGGGCTGCCGGCCCCCGACGGGGCTCCGCCGGACGCGTTGGTGGCAATCGGGGTTTAAGGAGTAGCCCGTGGCCAGTGCGGGTAGAGAGGAGAGCCCTTGGCCAGAGCCACGCGCGAGAAGACACCGAGGTTGGGGGGGCGAGGAGTCCTCCAGCGTGGGACGGATGCCACCCTGCTGTCCCACGGGAACGCAGCGGATAAAACCGGTGACTCTCCACGGCTGCTGTTTGCTGCTTCAATATGGGGTGTTGACGGCTCCTTGGCAGGGTGTTGGGAAGTCCACGAAGCCACCTGGTGCTGCTGTCACCTCCCTGGCCATCCCCTGCTGCCTGCGGGGCGACAGGCAGCACGGTTTGACCGGGAGCCGTTGGGGTAGGAAGTGGTTTTGGGGGCCGAGGTGCCGTTTCACAAGCAAAAGCACGAGGCACGGCCGCTCTCCCAGGGGCCACCACTTGCCACCGGGCTACACAGCTGGGAAAAAGGGTGATGCTCCCCCCTCACCCACCCATGAGCTTCTGCCGGGGGCTCTGGGACCCCAGAAGTTTTCTCCTTACCCAGCGTTGCTCCTTCCCCTCCCTCTGCTCACCGTCCCTCCTGGAGACAGTTGCTTAGAGACGGACTCCTTGCTCTTTGATTTTTTAATTAATTTTTTCTTTTTTTTTTTAAACGTGGAGATATTCAGGACCCCACAGAGCCCCCCACCCCAGACCATGCTCCGTGCCGGGTGCTGGCTGCTGGGGACAAGACCCAACAGGTTCCACGTTCCCCTTCTCGCTGAGCATCCGTCCCCGAGCTGCGGCAAACCACGCAGCCACCCACCCCGCACCCATCGCACCTCCCCGGGTGTCACGTGGGAATTAATTCCTTGGGGTTTTTTGCTCGGGGGGGTTTATTTTCCTCCCCTGATGAAGGCCCTGGGCTCGATGACAACCCTACCAGCCTATTTTTCGCCCTCCTCTTCCTAGCAAGAGAACCAGGAGGAAAAGGGAAAGAGAGAAGCCACAGGATGCGCCGTTATAAGAGGAACTTTCCCCAAATAGAAGCTTTTTGCAGTTTTTTCACGAGGCGTCAGCAGCTCTTAATACTGTATGAAGCTGTGAATACTGCATGAAGCCGCCGGCCAGTGGGGAGCCTGTAAATGTCTGGGGCTGCAGCTTCACCCCTCCCCGAGCACAGGGCCGGCCGTACATACCCAAAATCCAGCTGGGATGGGGGGGAAAAGCCGCTGGAAGAGCAGCCTTAGCTATAATTTCATATCAGCAGCGCTTTCTGCATCAAGCAGGGCGGTGAATCCAATATATCCCAGCTGGAGGGTGCAGAAATCCTGCACGCTGTGGACCGAGACCTTGAATTTTGCCCTGACCTGTTTTTCAGCTGCCAAAGATCCGGCAGGAGAGCCCCAGATGTTCATTAGCTCTCCACGGGGATAAAGGGAGGGACGCTTTGCTGGTAGAATACGTTGCGTTTTACAGGAGTACACGGCTCCTGCTGGGTTTAAATATTTATAAACCCAGTGATGAATCCCTGAAATTCTGCAGTGGTGTGGATGGCAGGATGAGTTATCAGCCGCGGCGTATCAGGTGGCTGTATTTCAGGGCTGGGAGACGGGATTCGGCTGCGCACGCAGTGAATTTCCAAGGCGTCCCGATCTCCTGGCTCAGAGATACCCCCTGCTGCTCTGGCAGGACAGGGGATGGAAGATGCAGAAATGCTCTTTTTGCTTGTTTTAGACTTTCCCCTCTGGTATCGGCTCTTTTCTGGACTCTCCTTCACAGTCCGCTCCCCGCCAGTGCGGTGGCACATCCCATAGTGCCGTCTCCAGTGGCACAAGGGTCCCTTTGCCCCCATCGCGGTTGGGTTGGACTTTGCCTTTTTGCAAAGTGCTGCTTGGAGGCTGGGTCCAAATGGATATTCAGCTCATAAAACCCATTTTTCTGGGCTGTGGCCTCCCTGTCTGGCCGGTGAGGGAAGGCTGAGCCCTCCCAGTCCTGCGGCGGGGCTGGGGAGCCCACCTGGAGCTTCCCTGAGCAAGGAGACCCCTTGGAGCATCCCCTGGGAAGAAAAGCTGCGGGATTTGGGGGTTTCAGGGCAGCGAAATGGAGGGGTGACTCTAATTGCTCTTCCCAGGGAAGGACCCAGCACTGCTCTGGGTCTCCGAAACCCACGCCCTGGTAGAAGCCAGGCTTCTGCTGGTTTTGCCAGGAGCGGAGCCCGGGCTGGACTCTGCTCCAGCCTGACGTGTGCTGGCAGCTTTGATCCGGTGCCGGCGGCAGGAGGGGACATCCCTGCTGCCCTGCCTCCCTCCGCAGCTCACAGCAGGGGAGTGCTGCTCAAAGCAAACCTGCCGGCGGGCTCGGTGGCCTCCTGGCCACCCTAGGAGCCAGCCACGTGCCCGCAGGGAAGGCTCCTAGCCCAAGGGTAAGGCGCTTGGAGAAGGGGGGTGGTAGGTGACCACCCTGGAGGCTGTCACTGGGACACCCAGCTTTGGTGAAAGGGGTGGGTGTTGCATATATCTGTATATCTCCATCTATATATCTCCCCCCTGGGGTGAAGGTGGCGGCGTGGGGACAGCAGGGCTGGCAGCGAGATGTCGGGACGGCGGGCAGAGCCGCTCGGTAGATGGGGGACAGCCCTCTCTGTCCGTGCAAGGCCACTCCTTGGCCATGCACTTGGCCACTTGCCTTCCCAAAGGCTTTCTGTCCCCGGCGTAGGGGGGTGCCACCATCCAGGAGGTGGCTTTAGGTTCTTAGGGGTGTTTTCACAGAGCCTTACCACCCTCTCCTTTCAGAGACTGCCAAGAGAAAGCGATGGAAAGCCCAGGGAAAGGCAGCCCCGCCGGGAAGATGACTGCCATGGCTCACAGCCTGTAAGTACCCTCCTGCCGCCGCGCCGGCTCCTCCAGCCTCCCCGCGCTGGCACTTTTCCTCCAGCCACTTTCTCCAGGGAACTTTGCTCTTTGCTCCCCTCCAACACGCACCGTCCCCACGGCGTCTCTTTTCCACACACACCCCCCGCCGGATAAGGTGGAAAACTGGTGGCAGGGCTTAGGGAAAGGCAGATCGCCGGTGGTGGGGGGCTGCGGGAACGCGTGGTCCGGGGCTGCCGGAGGGTGTCGGGGTGTCTCCCCGCTGCAAATCCGCATTTGCCGGGGTGCTGCCGGCGAGGGATGCATTGCCTTGGTCTGTCACAGCCCTTCAGCCCTCCACAAGGTGAATAATGGCTGAGCTCAGATTTATTTGGGGGTGAGGGCGGGGGGCACGGGTGGGCAGAGCTGGGAAGGCTGCAGAGCGTTGGCTGGCTGCTCCGAGGAGCGAGAGGCGAAGGGGTTTGCATCCCTGTATCCATGTCCCCCCGCAAGATGCGGGAGCAGCAGGGCAACCCCCGGCCCCCATCAAGGCTGGGCAGAGGTGCAGGAAGCACCTCGAAACGCTCCTGGAATTAAAGTCATAAAGTTTACAGGGGAGGGCACGGCCGGAGCAATGTCCGCTGGTGTCTGCGGTATCTGGGGAGCTTCTTCATTCCTTGCCGGGGAGGGCGAGACGGAGGGAGGAGGATGCTACGGGGTGAAAACGGGTGCCAGAGGTACGAGCTCACAGTTTGACCCGCAGTGCTCGGCCGTTGGGTTTGGAGCTCTTTGCCTGGGTGATTACGGAGCCGGGCAGATGGGAGCCCTTTGGGACCAGTTCAAGAGGCTTAAATCAGAGAGAGACGTGGGAGCAGGGAGCAAACGGCCTTTTAATTACAGCCCTGCCGGAGGCAGCGGTGCTGAGGGAGGGCAGATGTCGCCGTGCCAGCACATGGGCAGAAATTTTTCCCTCTGAGGGTGGTTTCCCTGGCCCAGGTTGCCCAGAGAAGCTGTGGCTGCCCCATCCCTGGAGGGGTTCAAGGCCAGGTTGGCCGGGGCTTGGAGCAACCTGGGCTGGTGGGAGGTGTCCCTGCCCAGGGCAGGGGGTGGCACTGGGTGGGCTTTAAGGTCCCTTCCCACCCAAACCATTCTGTGATTCTATGATTCTATGCCGTTCTGTGGGCAGATGTGCCATGCCATGGGTAGCTGTGCCATGCCATGGGTAGCCATGCCATACTATGGGTAGTCATGCCATACTATGGGTGGCCATACACCGTGCCACTATGGGCTTGCTAGGGAGTGGTGGGATGCAGCGAGTTGGCCGAGACTTGTGTTTCTCCTCCTCCGGAGCAGAGGAACAGCCACATGCTCCGTAGATGTCCCCGAGCCCCTTCCCCTGCCCGGTGCCCTCCCCGGTGCCCGCCGCCACCGGCTCTCTGCTCCCGGCAAAGCCTCCTCCCGGGAAAGGGCCCGGAGCGAGCGCCGCAGCCCCGGGGTGTTTCGACTGCGAGTGACAATTGTGCTTTTGTTTTGCCTGGCAGGGAGGGGGGCAGGCGGGAATTCGGCTGCCCAGAAAGCTGCCAGCAAGTCTTTACGCCACAATTAAGCACCTGCTACAAGAGAGCAAATAAGCCAAATCATGCGGGCTGGCAAAAAAGCTTTACGTGTTCCTTCCCCGTGACCCACTCCAAGAAGAAGAAAGCTCCAAGCTGCAGCTCGGCTGCTGGCAGCTCCCGGTTGCAGGGGAATAAATAGCTTTGCCGTGAAGCCGAGAGCTTCGCCGCCGGCTCGCGGTCCCGGCGTGGGCACGGAGGCAGCGCCGGGAGCTGCTTATGCCCGGCTCGAAAGCCAAAGGGCTCCCCCCTCCCCAAATAAGCGACTCCATCTCCTTCTGCTATGGAGAGAGAGATCCCCGTCCTGCGAGTTAGGTGAGGCAGGGGGCCGGGGAGTGGGGAAAGGTGCTGGGGGATTACTGGGGGGGCCGTGCCGGGCGGCTGCCAATGCAGAGGTGCGAGGTGAGGCGAGCGCGGCGGTTTTGACGTCGGGTGACGCGGCGTTGCATCCGTGCCGGCCACGCCGCGGGCTGCCAACCCGCCGGCCTGATCCGGGCGGAAAGGGAACCGGGAAGAAGGAAGGCATGGGGGGGGGGGCGGGGGGGGGAAGGCCAAGCTTAAGCATGGCTCGGCGGAGGCGATGCCGGGGGGGGGGAACACACACACCACAGGCAGCGGAAAGCCTTGGGAGAGGATGGCGAAGCATCACATGATGCGGATATACGGGGTCAGAGCAGCGGGGCCAGCGTTGCCAGACGCCTTCCCGGCAGCCACGCTGCAAAGATGACTCTTGAGTTTTTTTTATGCCCTGAGGGGGGGTTGGGGGGCAGCCCTGGGGGGGGGGGGCTGCGGGGTGAGGAGGGGGCTGCGAGGAGCGCTGAGGGCTGGGCGTTCAAAGGCAGTACGGCAGCGTGTGGCCTGTGCTCGGGGAGCACGGATGGATGGCTCAGTTCTGCGCCCCCCCCCGCCAACCCCGCCACCGGGAAACAGCCCCACGAGAGGCTGGGAGTGCTCGGGCCGGGGGAGGGGGGTGTCTGGGGCTTGTGAGCAGTCGCATGAGGGGTCTCCCCCTTTTGCACAGCCCCATCCTCAGCCTGGCAGCACCACCAGCACCGTGTGCGGCCCAGCTGGGACCCCGGGGGGGCGGGGGGGGGCAGCCCTGCGCAGCCCCCGTGCAAGAAGGGGAGGGGGAAAGGTGCTCAGAGGAGGGGGCAGGCAGGGGGTGCCCCCCCCTTCCCGGTGGCGAGGGGGTCGGGTGGGGACGGAGGATGAGATGCAGGGGGAGGACGAGGGTCGGATGCACGGATGATGGAGGGCAGGGTGGGGGTCCCATGCAGGGGAGGGTTAGGGGCAGGATGGAGACCTGTCCTGGGCAGGACTGGGGGGCAGGATAAGGGTCCCCCATGCAGGGCAGGATTGGGGGGGGGCAGGATGGAGACCCCTGTGAGGGAGGGTTAGGGGTAGGATAGAGACCCATCCCGGGCAGGACTGGGGGGCAGGATGGGGGTCGCCCATGCAGGGCAGGATTGAAAGTGGGGGGCAAGTTTAGAGTGGGGGGGCAAGTTTGGAGGGGGGGGCAGGATGGGTGTCCCCCATGCGGGACAGGATTGGGGGGGGCCAGGATGGAGACCCCTGCGAGGGAGGGTTAGGGGCAGGATCGGGCCCCCCCCCGCTGAGCCGCCCCATCGCCGCTGCCGGCCCGCAGCCCCCCCCGCTCCGTGCACCCCCCCCCGCTCTGTCTCAGCCAATGGGCGGCCTTGGGTGGGGGGGGGGGGGGGTGGCGGTGAGGGTGGGGGCGGGGCTTTGGTCGGGGCCGCTTGTTTTTTGTGAATGAAAAGGCGGGGCGGGCCCGACTGCAGCGCGCCGCTCCGCGCAGGGCTCCGCGCAGGGCTGGAGGCGCCAGCGGGCCGCGGATGCGGAGTGTTGCGGGGGGGCGGCGGCGGTCGTTGAGGTGCCGGCATGGGCCCCCGCGCCCCAGGCCCTGAGCCGCGCAGCGCGGCGCCCAGGCGCGCAGAGAACAGCCGCGCAACTTGCGCCGTGGCCATGTCCGGAGGGGCGAGCCCGGCCCCGGCCCCTGGGAGCCGCCGCTTCGTCTGTGTTGGTGTAAGTACCGCGGATCCCACCTCCCCTACCCTCCCCACCCTCCCCCCCGGCCCCCGCTACCTCTCCGCACCCCGCTCCGCCTCCGCGCATCCCGCCCGCCCCGGCTCCGGGGACAAGGCGAGGGCCCGGTCCCTTCGCGATGCGCCCGCCGCCGCTTTGCGATGTCCCTCACCCCCGGCCTGGGGGCTTCCAGCACCCCCCCGGCCCCCCTTGCGATGCTCCCCACCCGGCCCCGGGGCAAACCGCACCCCAAAATACCCTTGCGAGGCCCCGCACCCCCGGCTTGGGGGCTCCCCGGCCCCCTTGCGATGTCCCGCACCCCCGATCCGGGTGCTCCCAGCACCCTCGGCCCTCTTGAAACGTCCTGCACCCCCGATCCGGGTGCTACGAGCACCCCAGACCCCATTGCAATGCCCTGCACCCGGTCCTGGTGCTCCCTGGCCCCCTTGCAACGTCCCGCACCTCCAATCTGGGTGCTCCGAGCATCCCTGGCACCTTTGCAAAGCCCTGCACCCGGCCCCGGTGCTCCCGAGCTCCCTCACACCCGGCCTGGGTGCGCTGAGCACCCCCAGACCCCCTTGCAATGCCCCATACCCCCAGCCTAGCTGCTCCCCAGCCTCCTTGCGATGTCCTGCGCCCCTGATCCGGGTGCTCCGAGCACCCTCGAGCCCCCTTGCAATGCCCTGCACCTGGTCCTGGTGCTCCCTGCCCTCCTTGCAATGCCCTGCACCCCCAATCTGGGTGTTCTGAGCTTCCTTGTCCCCCTTGCAATGTCCTGCACCCCCAGTCTGGGTGCTCCAAGCACCCCCAGCCCCATCGCAGTGCCCAGCTCCTGGTCCTTCGGCTCCCTGCCCTCCCTCTGTACCCCCAATCCGGGTGCTCTGAGCACCCCGGGCCCCTCTTGCAATGCCCCATGCCCCTAGTCTGGGTGATCCGAGCACCCCCAGCCCCTTTGCAAAGCCCTGCACCCCCAGTCTGGGTGCTCTGAGCACCCCTGACCCCCTTTTCAATGCCCCACACCCCCAATCTGGGTGCTCCGAGCACCCCCAGCCCCTTTGCAAAGACCCGGTGCCCCCATCCCGCCGTGTCCCCTGTCCCCGGTGCGGTGGCCAGTTCCAACCGTGCTGCAGCCCCGCTGGGGGCCCCGTTCCCGCACCACCCCCCCACTGCGGCCTGCACAGCCCCGGCTTCATCCCCGAGGCTGCCCGGGCCCCATCTCACCCCCACCCCAAAGCAGCCGGGAGGATCACGGGGGTTGCCATGTTATTTTTGTGCATTGCTGCTGGTTTGGGGCAATTTCCCCCCAGTTTGGGGGCTCTCCGTCCCTCTCGAGGTGCGGGATGGAGGATTTTTAGCCTGGGAGTTGCTAGGCGACGGCTCCCGGGGGTGATGGTGCAGTTGCCGTGGCAACCATAGGCTGGGCAGCCTGGAAGGAGCAATTTTGGGGTTTTCCATGTGTGTGTGTGGGTGATTTGGGTGCCTGTGGTTTGGGTGGGGGGCTGCAGCGGGCAGGGAGAGCGGGGCTGGGGGGGCGCTGCTGCCCAGAGGAGCCCTGCATCCCAAGGAAAGGCGTTTGCTGGGGGGGGAGCTCCGATGTTTCGGCATCTCAGGTTATTTCTTGCTCTCCGGTGGGTTTCAGAGCCGTCCCCAGGAGAGAGGTGGGGGGTGGAAGGCAGGGAGGGGGGGGCTGCGGAGGTGGCAGCTTGGACCTGCCAAAATTGTCCCTGTGAAAAGGCTCAGCCCCCTCCCGGGGTGATGTCTGGTGGGTGGGGGGCTGTGAGCCACCCCCGTGGGGCCACCAGAGTTCCCCAACGTGCTTCTGCTTTATTTGGAGCCTTCGTTTTGTGCCCGCTGCTCTTCCCCTCTTCCCTTCCTCGCCACAGGCGCTGATCCCGTTACCATTTATCCCTTAATTCCCTCGGTGCTCTGGATTTTCCGAGCAGGCTCCCAAGCCCCCCGGCGGTCGGCTGGGTGCGAGCCGAGGTCCCCACGCGGGGCAAGCATCCAGGTTGCCAGCCACGGTTGTCATCTCCGTGTGCCTTCTCCCCCCCTCTCCCCGCATCGCCTGAATGAGCTCGGTGGAATTGGGAGCGCGGCTGGCCCTAAAAATAACCCCAGCGAAGCGCTAACAACCCCCCTGGACACCCCCCGATCCCTGGGAGGAGCGGGGGGACCAGGGATGCTGGTGGAGGGGGATGCGTGAGATGGAAACGCATTTCCAAGGGCTAACGGGGAAGGAGACAGCGTGCCCTGGCTCCTTTTCGCCCCAGGAGGGTGCGATTCCCGGTTTGCAATGCCCTTAGCAGACAGCATTCCCCGCATCCCAAAGGATGGAGGGGACGCGGCAACTCGGCGAAGTTTTGCCGTGGGACCCGCCGACGCCAGGGCGCTGGCACCTCGAGCCACCTGGATTTGCGCCACCCGCCTTTTGCCGACGCTTGCCCACGAGGCTGGTGGCCCGATCCCGCCTCTGGCTAGCCACCTCCTGCAGGCTGGTGTAGCCAGGTGTGCTCAGGGAGCTTGGCGCGTGGGAGGGAGGTGCTAACATTGGGAAGTCCTTGCCAGGCTGCTAGTTTTAGGGAGCTGCGTCCGTGGTCCCCGCGTGCAGGGCTCGGTTGCCATCGTTACCGGGTATTTTAGCTCACTGGAGCCTTTGCGCTGGTGGTTTATTATAGCAGCTCGGGAGGCCGGTGCCGGGAGGGGGTGACAAGGGTGAAGAGATCCGCGGCTTCGGGGAAGTTCAGAGCAAATTGGGATGTGGGGTGTCGGGTGGGTTTTTTTTTTGTCCTTCTCCCCTTTCGCTCCATCTTCCCCCTGGAAATCTCATGCATCCCTGGTTTAACGCGGCAATGAGTTAATTCTGGCTGATTTAGCCAGGTGGCACACCTGGGCACCCCCGTTTGCAAGGATACGGGCGCTTTGCGTCGGCTTCGTAGCACCCATAGCACCAACCTCCCTCTCGGGAGGGTTCGGTGGTTCTAGGAGGCCCAGCTGGACCATCGCTGGTCCTGGGAGGCTGAGCAATACTGGGAGCCTTCCCAAACCCGACGGGTGCTGAGCCCCCTGGAAAAGTAACGAGTTTTTTCTCCTTTGCTGCTCTGGGGAGCAAACATCCCCTCTGGGAACGGGGTGGGAAAAAGGGGGTGTGGAGGGACCAGATCCTGGTGCTCCCCCCAGCCAGGCAGGCGGCGAGGCTGGCAGTGCCGGGGCGTGCGCTCGGTCAGGCGGATCTGGAAGCTTCGTTTGCAAACGCTGGAGAGGGAGAAAGGGGAAAGGAGGAGGGGTGAAAAGGGAAAAAAAAAAAAAAAGAAGAAAAAAAAAAAAAAAAACCCAGCCTCATCTCACATGAACAAGCATGAGCCAGGGCCGGAGAGACGGGGAGGGAGGAGAGTCGAGTCTAACGCAGGGCATGTGTCTGACGTGCGGCAGAGCGACGCACGCTGCCATGAGAACATTAAATTTTAAAGGGGACCGGCGGGGAGCGCGAGGCGGGGAGGGCTGGGCAGCTGCCTTCGCTCCCTGCCTTCGCCGGGGCTGCCGGCCGCTGCAGAGCTTCCCCCGCGCTGCGAAGGGACGGCGGCTCCGAGCGTGAGCATCAGCAGCATCCTGTTGCTTTGCCTTCCCCGGCATCCCCTTCCCCGGCATCCCCTTCCCCCTCATCCCCTTCCCCCTCATCCCCTTCCCCCTCATCCCCTTCCCCCTCATCCCCTTCCCCCTCATCCCCTTCTCCCCCTTTCCCGTCCCCTTCTCCCCCTTCCCCATCCCCTTCTCCTTCCCCATCCCATCCCAACACATCTCCCCCCCCTCCCCGCCCCCCAGCTCATCCCAGCCATATTTGCTGACCCCCTCCTTCCCTCCGCCCCCCGCAGGTCCCAATTAATGGATTCTGACATGGATTATGAGAGGCCAAACGTAGAAACTATCAAGTGCGTCGTGGTCGGGGACAACGCAGTGGGCAAGACCCGGCTCATCTGTGCCCG
Source organism: Rissa tridactyla (assembly GCF_028500815.1). NCBI lineage: Eukaryota > Metazoa > Chordata > Aves > Charadriiformes > Laridae > Rissa > Rissa tridactyla. The sequence goes on from NC_071485.1 coordinate 5,987,645, forward strand.
TGCCTGCAATGCCACGCTGACCCAGTACCAGCTCCTCGCCACCCACGTGCCCACGGTGTGGGCCATCGACCAGTACCCGCGTCTGCCAGGAGGTGAGAGGAGGGATGCCGGGGGTGGGGGGGACTCGGCCCATGGATGCCCCACGGGAAGCCCAAGGAGATGGAGTTGCATCCTCCCCGTGGGGGAACTGTGAATTCCTCCTGGCCTGCAGTGGGGACAGCCCCGCTCTCGCAGGGCTGAAGGACTCAGGATGGTGTTTCCGTTCCCGCAGGTGCTGGAGCGCTCCCGGGATGTGGTAGACGATGTTAGCGTGTCCTTGCGGCTCTGGGACACCTTTGGTGACCACCACAAAGACAGGCGCTTTGCCTATGGCAGGTAGGGGAGAGGCAGAGCCTCGTGCGGGGAGGGAGGGCAATGCCGAAGCACGGCGGGGTTGGCTCCATCGCCAAGCTGGACCTTGACCCTCCTCTCCTCGCAGGTCCGACGTTGTGGTTCTGTGCTTCTCCATCGCTAACCCCAACTCCCTGCACCATGTGAAGACCATGTGGTACCCAGAGATCAAGCACTTCTGTCCCCGCGCGCCCGTCATCCTGGTGGGCTGCCAGCTCGACCTGCGCTACGCCGACCTGGAGGCCGTCAATCGGGCACGGCGACCCTTGGCCAGGTGGGACTCTTGTGCCCCGTTGTCCATGCCTGCCCAATGCTTTCTCCTTACCACGCATCTGAAGAGGTCTCTTCGTTATCTCCCCTCTTTTTCAGGCCAATCAAACCTAACGAGATCCTTCCCCCGGAGAAGGGGAGGGAGGTAGCCAAGGAGTTGGGGATCCCCTATTACGAGACAAGTGTGGTGGCCCAGTTTGGCATCAAGGACGTCTTTGACAATGCCATCCGTGCTGCCCTCATCTCCCGCCGCCACCTGCAGTTCTGGAAGTCCCACCTCCGCAATGTGCAGCGACCCCTGCTCCAAGCCCCCTTCCTGCCCCCCAAACCCCCTCCGCCCATCATCATGGTCCCAGACCCCCCTTCCAACAATGAGGAGCGCCCAGCCCACCTCTTGGAGGACCCCCTGTGCGCGGACGTCATCCTGGTGCTGCAAGAGAAGATCAAAATCTACGCACACAAGATCTACCTCTCCACCTCCTCCTCCAAATTTTACGACCTGTTCCTCATGGACCTGAGCGAGGAGGACCAGCAGAGCACCACGGGGCATGGCTTCGGGGTGGCCGTCACCGCGGCCGCCGAGCGGATGCTGCACCAAGAGGAGAGGCACCACGGGCGGGATTTCCTCCTCCGAGCCGCTAGCTTTGATATCTGCGAGAGCACCGAGGAGGCCGGATCCGGCCAGCGAAAACCGTGCCTTAGAGCCTCCACCAGTGATGGCATCCTGCGGGGCAACCGCTACGAGAACGGGGAGCGCGGGCTGCGGCGGGGAAGGGACCTCTCCTCTTGGAGCCGGGCTTTCACCAGCATCCAGGAGGAGATGGCAGAAGACCCGCTGACCTACAAGTCCAAGCTCATGGTGGTGGTGAAGATGGATGCTTCCATCCAGCCGGGTCCTTTCCGGGCCGTGCTGAAGTACCTGTACACAGGGGAGCTGGATGAGAACGAGCGGGACCTCATGCACATTGCTCACATCGCTGAGCTGCTGGAGGTGTTCGACCTCCGCATGATGGTGGCCAACATCCTCAACAACGAGGCGTTCATGAACCAGGAGATCACCAAAGCCTTCCACGTCCGGAGGACCAACCGGGTGAAGGAATGCCTGGCCAAGGGGACTTTCTCGGGTACGACCCCGGGCCGAGGGGGAGGACCATCCGTGGCACCCCACCTCATCCTCGGATGGATGGGGGGCTCGGAGCTCCTGGCTTTGCCCCATGCGTGAGCAGGGCAGCCGTGCCGCGGGTCAGCAGGCGCTCACTCGCCTTCCCTGGGGTTTTTGCTCACGCTTTGCATTTCTGGGATTTTTATAGCTTTTGTTTTTTTTTCCCAGAAAGTGGGAGTGTAATGGCCCTTCCCCAGGGTTTCCTGCTCCCCGGCCCGTCTGACAGCTCGGTTTATTTACGGGAGAGCAGCAAAAGCGACTTCCTTCCCTCCCGGGCCCAGATTTTCACAGGGTCATCTGATTTATGAGGAGTACCGTGCCCTTGGTAGGACTTCCCCAGCTCTCCACCAAGCACCACGTGCCCCCGGCTTGTGCCGTGGTGCTGCGGGGTGACATCCCAGGGGGGAACGTGTGAACATGCCAACCTCCCTCCGGCCGAATTTGTTTCAGGAGGATGGACCTTGATGTGGTCGAGCTGTCACGGTCAGGGGACAGATGCGTGCTGGCCCCTGGCGCACCTCGGGGAGAAGCCCTGGTGCGGGGGGGAGGCGGGGGCAGGAGATCCCTATTGTCCTTCCCAGCTCCCCCAAGGACTCGAGCTCGGGCAAGACATTTGCCTCCTGGGTTTTCCCCTTTGTGTCGTGGTGTGCCTTGGGAAAACCCCTCAGAAGAGCCGGAGCGTCCCACCGTGACCCTTCCCTGAGCTCCTCCGAGCCGGTGGAGGACGCTGGGAAAAAAAGAAATAGAGATCTTTAGGACAAAGTATAGGATATATGTTTTGTGGAAGGGGATGGCTGAGCCCCAGGTGATGGGGACAGTCCCAGTAGCATCCCTCTGCTTGTCCCCAGATGTCACCTTCGTGCTGGATGACGGTGCTATCAGTGCCCACAAGCCCCTGCTCATCTCCAGCTGCGACTGGATGGCCGCCATGTTCGGCGGCCCCTTCGTGGAGAGCTCCACCAACGAGGTGAGGAAAGAGCCCAGGATTTGTCCCGGGAGGGTGGGACAGCTGGGGATGGCCGTGGGGTGACAGCCGGTGCGTGTCCCGCAGGTGGCACTTCCTTACACCAGCAAGAGCTGCATGCGGGCGGTGCTGGAGTACCTCTACACCGGGCAGTTCAGCTCCAGCCCCGACCTCGACGACATGAAGCTCATCATCCTCGCCAACCGCCTCTGCCTGCCACATCTGGTGGCCCTCACCGGTGAGTCGGGGTGGCTGCAGCAGGACGGGGTCCTCCCCCTGTCCCCAAGCTTGGTGGCAGCTCAATGCGTTCACTGCCACCCCATCCCAGCCGCCCTGTAACCCCGCGTGTCCCCCACAGAGCAGTACACCGTCACCGGTCTGATGGAGGCAGCACAGATGATGGTGGACATCGATGGGGACGTGCTCGTGTTCCTGGAGCTGGCTCAGGTAGGACATGGTGGGACAGGACCCACGAGGTGCTGGGTGGTGCCATGCAGAGGGGTCCGGCAGTTCTGGGGGATGATGGAGCCCTGGAAGAGAGGACAACCGGGTCTGGTCTTGGATGTCCGTGGAGGAATAGGGTGAATTCCTCCTGCTCCCGTGGTGGCTCTGACATGGGCTCCATCTCTTCCAGTTCCACTGCGCCTACCAGCTCGCCGACTGGTGCCTCCATCACATCTGCACCAACTACAACAACGTCTGCCGCAAGTTCCCCCGGGACATGAAGGCCATGTCGGGAGGTGAGTGGGGGCCAGGGCGGGGTGACAGGGGTCCTGGTGGTCCCGGTGCTGTCCTCACACCCCCCGCTTCTCCCCGCAGAGAACCAGGAGTACTTCGAGAAGCACCGCTGGCCGCCGGTGTGGTACCTGAAGGAGGAGGATCACTACCAGCGGGCGAAGAAGGAGCGGGAGAAGGAAGACTACCTCCACCTCAAACGGCAGCCCAAGAGGCGGTGGCTCTTCTGGAACGCCTCCTCCTCTCCTTCCTCCTCTCCTTCATCGTCGGCAGCCACAGCCTCCTCTTCCTCCCCCTCCTCCTCCTCCTCGGCTGTGGTTTGAAAGCCCGTCCTTGCCCTGGCTCCAGCATCCCTGGGAGGAGACGGGGAGGAGGAGGAAGAGGGGGATGACCTGCCCCAGCGCCAGGCGTGGAGCGGACGCCACCGGCCGCAGCCCCGCAGGACACGGCGGGTAGCGGGGGGGCCCGTCCCCACGGAGGGGCTCGGGGCCGGGCACCAGCCCCCCGGCGCTCCTGGAGCCCTGCTCTCCCCGTGCCGCGGGGACCCAGACCCCAGAGCAGAGACCGAGCAGCAGGAGAAACTCACGTTTACAGGAGCACGAGGGCTGCGTTGTGGTTTTATTTGGGTTTTTGGTTTTTTTTTCTTTTGGATTATTTTTTTTTTTTTTTTTTTTTTGGAACATCAGCAGCATGAGGAAGAAGAAGAAACCTATCCCGCTTCCACTTCAATTTGTAACCAGAAGCTGCAGGATATAGTTTGGTTGCCTGACGGCATCTCAGCACCCCCGGGCAACCGGAGCCGCGGCGGGGGTCCTGCCACCCCCTTCGACTTGCAGCAGGGTCAGGCAGGGTGCAGGGGACCCCCCCCATCCCCAAATGCCTCCGCAGGCACTGCAGCATCCCTCCTTCTGCTCACAAGTGGGGGTCTCTCCTAATTCAGGGAGCGGGAGGGGACAGGAGCCCTAGCCCTCTCCTCCCTGCCTCTGTGACTTTTCATCTTTTTTTTTTTTTTTTTTTTAAAAAAAGAAAACTTAAAGCAAAAAAAAAATAATATAAAACAACCCCAAAACCACTCTCCCCCCCAACCTGCCACACCAGAAACCAACCCCAGGCCCCCAGCTTGGGATTTTAGCCTGGGAGGCTCCATTGTAATAAATGGTATTTTAAAAGCCCGGCGTGGTCCCTGTGTGTTTGGGAGGAAGCGGCTGGACACGGGGCATCCTTGTGCCCGTCTCGGGGTGACACCAGCACCCCCCCACCCCCCACCAGCGCTGCCGCGATGGGCAGGGACAGTGGAGAAGCGTTGCAGGATCCAGCCATCCAAAAAAAAAAAAAAAACCAACAAAAAAACCACAAAGCCCTTGTACAACGAGAGGTGGCTTTATCCATGGAGAGGTGGATTTATCCATCGGACTAACTCTGCATGTCCCACCTGTGTCCTTGTAGGTGCACAACCACAGCGGGTACCGGCAGGAGAAGGCAGCGTGGCTTTGCGGGACCGCCAGGGCAGGGCAGGGGAGCTGGAGGGACCCCAAACCTCCGCTCACCTTCCCCAGACCGGAGAAGGGAAAGCTCCTTTGAGCCTATCCCTGGCAAAGCTGCTGCGGCTGGAGTGAACGTGTAGGGATGGAGGAGGGCCAGGATGGAGCGTAGGGGTGGAGGATGGTGCATAGGGATGCTCCCAGCAGGGATGCTCCCGGTGGTGTCCCCTCCCGCTCCACGTTGCTCCTCTTCCCGGCCGGCCTCGGTAGAGCACTTTGGAGTCACTCGTTTCTCATGCTCATCCTCAGCCACGGATGCAGGAGCAAAGTTGCGGCTCCAGCCAGCTTACACTCGGTGTTTTCACACTTTGCAGCGCCAGCGAGCAGGTAGGAAGATGAGTTTCTTTCCCTTTCGAATCCGGGTGCTCGCCGCTGCTTCCGAGTCCCGTTTGCCTTCCTCAGGCCGGGACCCGAGCCCCCGTGTCCCGGCACTAAATCCTGCACGTGCCTGGCTCTGCAGGAGCTCCCTGCCCAGGTCTGCACGCGTGGGAGGCACGCCGGGACGGGACCTCGGGCATGAAGCCTCCTGGCAGGTCACCGAGAGCTTCTGCTTTCAGCACTTGCCCCAGACCTGCGTCATCGATGAACCAAACTGCAGCGTCATCGATGAACCCAACAGAAGCATTATCGATAAACCCAACCGCACCGCGAAAGCTGGCGGGCAGCTCAAGGGGGGGCTTTCTGGGGCGAGCAGAGCCCTCTTTTTTTCTTTTTTTTCCCCTCACTAAGCACTGCACGGATTCGCAACGCAGCTATCGCAACACGCAGAGCCCTGGCTCGCGGCAGCCAGAGCGGGGAGCACCGTAGACCCCCCCTCCCCCCCGCAGCACAGCTTCGTCATGGGGAGGGGGGCAGCAGCATCGCTCGGCCCCGGGGTCCCAGCCCCTGCCCACGTAAGGGACTGAGATTTCAGCCTCCTAAATTTTGCAGGCGCCTAAAGAGCGCGGGACCCACAGCGTAGGTGTAAAGGCAGAGCCCAGGTTTGCTGCCGAGTTTTTCCCCGGCAGAAGCATCGCTGGTGGGGGCCGTTGCCGGCGGGATGCCGGCGTGGCGGAGCACCAACGCCACGGGCTGGGTCCTCAGTGCCGCGCGGAGCAGCTGCTGAGCGTCTGGTCCAGCTCCTTTGGTGCCCACTGCAACCTAGAACGGACCGTCATCATCGCAGAGCAAGGAGGGGAAAAAAAATCAGATGAGAAACCAGGAGGGTTTTTTTAAAAGTTTTTTTCTTCCTTCATAGACGCGTAAACACTGGAAATACCAAACTGGCTGGGCCAGAGCTCTGTACAAAATGACACAATCATGCATAGTAAAAAAAAAAACCAAGAACTACTATTTTTATATTAGGTTTTAAGTTAAAATATGTAACCTTTACAGTTAATAAATACAGAAATGCAAACTTTCTGCTTGCGTTTTACAGACGGGATTTTTTGGAGGTGTTGGTGAGGAGGGGGGAGAAGGGGCGGCAGCGGGAGGGACGGGCGCTTGGGCAGCACATGGTGGCCCTGGCCATGGAGAGGGGCTGGCGCTGCCCCTCGCGCTCTCCCACCGTGCTGGGGAAGGTCCCGGTGGGCTGGGCTGTACCGGGGCAGCACCACACGGAGCCAGCTCAAGTAACGCAGTAGTTTTTCCAGCCAAGTTGTCCCTGAGCCATGCGGAAGAGCCAGGGCGAGGGGTAAAATGTTTGAGGAGCAACCCAGACAGCTGGAGGGTGGATGGTGGGGACCCAAAGTCATGCTCGGACCTCAGTGCATTCACCTTTCCATGCTGGCTGGAGACAGTCAGGGACAGCAAAGCCACCCCACGGCCAAGGGAACGGGAACAAACTGGCTTGACGAAGGTCATGGAGAAGGAGGTTTCTGACAAACTGGGTTTGCTGCCCACGTTCTCCATCCCTCACTCCCCGCATTGACCCTTTTCTTACACAACCCCAGTGATCACAGAGCAAGTAAATCGCTCTCTGGAACTCCCCGAAAAGAGGTTGTGGTGAGGTGGGGTTGGCCTCTTCTCCCAGATAACAGGTGCTAGGACTAGAGGAGACAGCCTCAAGTTGTGCCAGGGGAGGTTTAGGATAGTTATTAGGAAAAACTTCTTCACCAAAAGGGTTGTCAAGCATGGGAACAGGCTGCCCAGGGCAGCGGTGGAGCCACCATCCCTGGAGGGATGTAAAAGACATGTAGATGTGGCACTGAGGGACATGGTTTAGTGGTGGACTCGGCAGTGCCATGTTAACGGTTGGACTTGATGGTCTTCAAGGTCTTTTCCAACCTAAACAATTCGAGGATTCTAAATCATTCTTCTCACCCTCCCCTCAAAGTCCAGTTTTAAACTGGTTACTAACAGCAAGCAGAACCGCTATCAGCTAAAATGCAGTTCAGTCAACAGCTTTGAGAAACTAACCCAAGACCCCAGTCGATGCTTGCCCACCGAGCATACAGTATAAAGCTTGCTGGCCAGCTCAGAGATGTTCTACAAGCAGAAGCCGTTGCATGATGCCAGGAACCGCTCCCCCCCGCAATAAAAAAGGATGATCCAGTTAAAAACCACAGGGATGCCTACATCCTGCAAAAGCCCTTCTCCGCAGTGATCCTGAAGGTGTCTGGAGAGCACCAGTGCTTCCAAGATAGTCCCAGAGGCAGCTTGCAATAGTTTTGAGGCTCGTTGCATTGGCCCAGTGAAATCAAGGCACCAGGTTGGATTTCATAAGGAAGCACCGACACTGGGCAGAGAGGACCGTGAGGTTTGCGCTTCGTCAACTCCTCTGGGCTCAGCTGAGCTGTATGATGGCTTCAAAAAGAGAAGAGCCACAGGAGAGCGACAAAAAGGTAAAACTCAAGTGTTTGTAGAGGTATTAATGGTTTTAGCTTGAAGTGGGGAGATGCAGGGCCTGCCCTGCTCCTCAGCTCACTTCGTATTGGAAATATCCTTGCTGGACCAGCTTGGAGGAGATGTCCTTTGCAATTCCTCCGAGATTGATCCGGCGCAGGGTCTCCAGCAGCGTGTTGACGGAGGCATTCATCCCTTGTCTGTTATGCCATGTGTTGAGCATCTGGAAGAAGGGCTCCAGCGAATACTTGTCATTCAACTCCGCGAGGACAATATCATTCTCCAGCAGATCAAGGGCTCGGCCGTATCTCTTCCAGTCCTTGTAGGGCACATCTCGGGCAAAGAAGTCAAAAGAGCGTCGCAAAACTAAAAAGGGGGAAGGGAAAATCTTAGACAACAGGGTAGAGCACGGACAGCTGGGTCAGAAAGGATTTTGCCCATAAAGCTCATCCCACAGGGCATCCTGCACATCCCCTGGGCCCCAACACTTACGGATAACGGGATCTTCTCCCTGCACGGGAACCAGAATCCTCTCATTTTGGAAGTTGTCCTCCACCTCTGTCCTCCCCCTCTGGTACCTGGTCATCCGCTGCACCACGTATTCCTGCGGCAGGAGAAGCACAAACCAGCTGAGTTGTGTGGCCCCGGGGGGGCAGGGCTCACACTGGCCCCCCAGGGATGCCATCTACAGCAGTGACAGCCATCAAGGGCACGGCTCACTTGCTCATCTTGAGCTTGAAGGGGCTCCGGTATGGCACAGCCCTCCCTTTTACCCGGGGTCCCCACCGGCGACCCTGGATGTGCCGGCACCTCTGCCAGGGAAGCGATAACGGCACTGGAGAGGGGGCTGCAAGAACCCCACGCACAACAGGGCACTACCAGAGCCCCTCCTCGGCTTATCCCAGCTCTGCTGCACCCCTGCAGGGATGGGATTCATCCCCCTGCTCCTCCAGCCCTCCCAGGAGCTGCAGCCCAAGTGGGGAGCAGAGGGGGGGACCTCACCCCAGCCACCAACCCCCCCGCCATCCCAGCAACTCACCACCACGTTGCAGGACTTCCTGCTCAGGTCTCTCCCGCCCCCTGGAAGATGAAAATGGTGCTGTGATGCCTCTTCCCCCAAGGCAGGTCCCTCTTCCCACCCAGCCCACACCCACGCAGAGCCCCCGGCCGGGGCGGGGGTCCCCTGGAGCTCACCTGGGCAACAGCAGCTGCGGTATTTCCACACGCAGAACAGCACAACAGGCAGGACCACAGCTGCCACCACGATGATCACGATGAAGTTGTCTGAAGTGGATAAAACAGGGTGTGTGGGGAGCTGCTCCCGCTCCCCTCGGCAGCGGCTCACACCTCCGCCCCGCAGCCCGTCCCCCCTCCTCCAGCAGCCCCCCACTTACAAGACAAGCCGGAGACGGTGCCGGTGGGGGGACCACACTGGCGGTCGCTGTGCGGCGTGCAGGGAGCCAGCTCCACTTCGCCCTGGGGACACCTAGGAAAGGGGGAGACGGGTCGGGTTCAGCGGTTGGGGCTCCCAGCACAGACCCCGGCGGCACACCCCACAGCACCCAGCTCACCGGGGCCGGCATTTCTGGCACATCTCACAGGGGTGGTCCGGCGAGCAGAAGGTGCCGCTCTTGCAGGCGCACTGCGTGTTGCTGGTGGCTCGGCAGGGACTCAGCTCCACCTGATCTGCGGGCGAGAGGAGAGACGGCTCGACCCCAGCCCCTCCGCGCCACGCTCCTCCACCCGCTTCCTTCGTTAACGTGGCTAACGACCCGAGCTGACCCGCAAGCCTGGGGAAGACCAAGTCACTCTCTGATGCAGAGTTTCAGCCTTACCCTTTCCTGCCCCAAACCTCACCATGCCCAAGAGAAAAGCAACGCTCGCATCAAAGCTCCACCGGCAGCCTACGACGCTGCCGTGAACCCTGGTCCTTGCTGGATGGAGTCTCGTGTCCAAGCTTTGCACGAGGGATGCTGCATCGAACAGAGACGTAGGTTTGGCACAAGCCACCACACCAATTCCTACACCCAGCCTGCTCCCCGCAGCCTGCGCCACTCCTTGGGGACGCTGCAGGTGACCGTGCTCTTAAATAGAGAGGTCTCCAGTCAGCTGAACCCAGCCTATCAGCCAGCATCGCCCTCTTCCACACCAGCTCATACCTTCCCTACACCTCTGGCAGCCAAGGCACTTGGAAAAGTCATTTGGGTATTCGATGTATTCATCTTTTTCACATGGCAAACACACGCTGGAGCCGTTTGGCTCTTTGCAGTGCTGTGCGACGTAGGTGCCTGCAAGAAGGGGTGGGGGAGAAAGCAAGGGTGTATCTGTGAACGTACAGCAGAGAACAGGGATGTCTTTGCAGAGTTAATTCTGCTGTCGAAGCAGTCAAGAGACAAACTAGGTAGGATCAAAAGGAACACGTTCCCATAATAAGTCCTTAGATCTCATGACAGCGGAGCAGGGGAGAGCTGGAGCACCCACTGTCTCCCTGCAAGGAGCAAGGGCAGAAACGCAGCGGGGCTGCACGTGGTGTGCTCCACGTTTGAGACCATCTTACCCGCAGAGCACTTCTTGCAATAGTGGTTGCCATCCTGGACTTGGTAAAAGTCTTCTCCTCCCCTGCTTGCGTCCAAGGGATCCACCTTGTCCCTCCTATCCAATGCTGCTGCATCAGTTTCCAAAGCAGCCTCCTGTTAAAAACCAGAGAAAAACCTGGGTTAAAACCCACCCCAAGTCCACAGGGCAAGGGAAGAAAGAGAAAGGCAAGAGCTGCTCTGCCCGGTGCACTCAAGCAAAGCAGGAGAGGAGATCTGGGATGGCTTGGAGCCGCTGGACCTGGTGGCCAAACCTCCCCTTGATGCAGGTGAAGGGCCTTTTCCTCCTCCCAGGGTGGTTATTTCCTGGGCAAAGCATAAGGAGGAGGTTTGCAGAGGGATTCCCAGGTGCCAGGTTATCAGCAAGGCAAAGGCTCGCTAACGCTTCCTTAGGATAACATCAGCCCCCCTTTCCTTCCCCAATTTCTGAGCTTGTGAACCAACAGCACCGAAGAAAATGGAAGGGTAGGGAAGAGGAACAGGGAGGGCGTTTGTGGGGAGGAAATCGGCCCCGTGTCAAGGCTGGTACGTGGCTCCTGTGCCCACAAGAAACACCCGGGCTGCTCCGGGCTCCCAGGGGACAGCACGGCCTCCCGCGTTTCCACATTATCCCCGTTATCTTACTGCAGATCGGGAAGCCAACGGCCCCATTTCCGCCAGTTCACCGTGCACCTTTCTGCTGGCTCAGCTCTTTCTGTACCTGCTGGGTCGCCCCAGCTGCGGGGGGACGATGCTCGACGGGAACGGCCACTCGCCCCGTCGGGGTTTTGGGGGGCATTTGGGTACCCCCATGTACCCGAGGGGAACAGTGCCCTCGGCATCTCAACCAGCACAGCAGCTCCGTGGATATAAAGGGATATAGACCTGTCCCTACTCCAGCCCTGCCTGAGATGGAAGGACGATGCCCGGCCATGCCGGGCAGTGACAGTCTGGCAGAGGCACGTTCCCCTTCCACTCCCATACGCCGAGCTTGAAACCTGCCTCTTAAAGCAAATATTTCTACTGTGAGTCAGAAGCTGCCTTGAAAAGCTGAAACAATAGAGGCGCGAGCTGTCCCGCTGTCCCCTGAGACAGCCGATTCCCCCCAAGATGCCTTGAGAAACTGAAACAATAGAGGCGCAAGCTGTCCCACTGTCCCCTGAGACAGCCGATTCCCCCCTTATCCTCCCCGGACACTTCCCGCGCTTGTACAAGGAAGGGTGTGAGTGCGAAAACCTGTGCCGAAGGGCGTGACTGCCAAAATGGGGCCGCAGAGCGTGACGCAGACCCACAAACAACACCGGCCAGGCCATGGAGAGGGCAATTTCCCCGCCTCCACAGCCCCTAGCACACAGCTTCGCCTGGACAGACACACGGACACGGAGAGGCACAGACCCCCCCCAAGCCCCGTCCAGCCCGGGAACGGGACCATCTCCAGACCCTGGCTTGGAGGAACCAAATCCACGTCCCTCCACCGGCATCTGGCTCCGCATCTCCCACTCCTGCTTTCTCCAGCTGGACGCGATTGTAAGTTTATAAAGTGCTTTTTTATCCAGCTTAAGAGAAAAGTTTTGCTTTTACCCCCCAGCCACAAGCACCTTTACCCACTCTGGTCTTGAAAAATCTTCAAGGACTGAGACCGGGCAACCTGTCCCATCGCCTCACTGTCCCTGGGGGGACGGGGTGGGGGATAAAAAAAAAGTCCTTTCTTCCCCATTCAAACTCTGACAGGTCACGAAGGTGATCACAGCAACAGGGTAGCATTATCCGCTGTTTGGAAAGGCCCCTTAGGCGCAGGATTTCATTGCTTTTCATGAAACAGCGACTCGGCAGAGCTCGCCCAAGTGCGCGATAAGGTTATCGGTCCCCACCACCTTCCCCAGCAAGCGCAGTTCAGGTCCACCCCCCCACCGCAGAGCCCTTGGCAGGCGAGGGCTGCCAACCCGGACTAACCCATCACTCTTGCAAAACACAAGGAGAAACCAGGCTGGGAGGCGTGGGCGAGACGCAATGCTATTATTCAGGAGCAGTTTTCACCCACGGTAAACATCCCAAGAAAGCAACGTTGCCTCGAGGCAGAGGAATCCCCAGGCACAGGAATCCCCAATACCCTCCTCAGCTAAAAGCCTTCGGATGATCAGGTCTGGGAAGAAAAAAAAAAAAAAAGCTCTGGGAAGCATCTTTCCCTCCTTCCATCTCCCCAGTTTGTTTTTCTCCTGAAGTTATCCCAAGTTGGACCCTGCAGCAGAAGGTGGATCCCTCACCGAACTCCTGACCAGCAACGAACATCCCTGCAGGATTCTTGGTTGTAGCAAGAAAAGCTCTTAGCAAACGGTGTTACGGACCAGGGATAAAAGATGCCAGGCAGACACCTGACGTACCGCTGGCTCCGAGGGCACAGGTCTGACAAACGCGGGGGTTTCCACCCCCCCTCCCCCCCCAAGATGGAATTTGAGCTCCTGCAAATCCAGCAGGAGCCATGGCCCAGGTCCAGGCATGATGCAACAGGCATTGGCGAGCAGAGGAAGGAACTGCACCCGCGGTGTGGTACGATTATCACGTGAGGCAACATCAGTCCTGATCGGGCCCCCTCCCCTTTTCTTTCATTAAAAAGGAAAAAAAAAAAAAAAAGTTAAAGCAAGAGGCTGTTAAGAGCGTGATGCATATAGTTAGGCTTGACTTCATCAGGAAAGTCTAAATAAACTCTCATAAGCAATATAGGGAAGGAGCTGGATGAGGAGCCGACTCTGAAAACCTGTTACGGGCAGCGCTGGTCTCAGCAACAGCGATTCCAGCGCGGGAGCAGCCACCACGTGTCCCAGGGCCACGGCTCCCTCGTGGCGGCAGGGACTGCAGGGCAGGATCCCCCGGGAGAAACCCAGGGCAGGATCCTCTGGGGAGAAACCCAGGGCAGGATCCTCCGGGGAGAAACCCAGGGCAGGATCCCACTGCCTTCAGGTGAGACAAGACTTTAGGTATTTCCGAGCTCTCTAGCAACGCCCAATCCATGAGGAAATGTGATAGGCGCAGGTGGCTTTTTTTTTTTTTTTTGTCAGAAAACCTCAAGGTTTGGGCATCCTTTGGGCAAGCCGGAGAGGCGGCATTCCTGCAACAGGCAGCCCAGAGCTGCCCGCATCCCAGCCCCATGCTTTCCAACATCCCGCGCAGTCTTGGCGTTGCCACGAGATCCCGACCCCGACTGGCAAACAAGACTTGGAAGCCAAGGGAGCGGAAATCCCCTTGGACACAGGCAGTGCCATAGGGCAAACCTCCAGCCACACGTCACCTCCTAGCCCCATGGCCCTCATGAGCCACCGGGCGGCAAGCGCTTGCGCACTTGCCCGCTGCCCCACACCCAGGAGGGCTGAGAAGATCACCCATCTCACTCCACTTCCACGCCGCCATTCCCGCCCTGCCCCATAGCCTCAGCCCCACATATTTCAACCCCCCTGCACCCTGCAAACCTGCCCAAGTGAGCCCCCCCTCCCATGGGTTCTGCCCACGTGAAACCCCCCGGCCCCCACCTGCCCAGGTGAGCCTGCCCCATAACCTCAGCTCTCCCCATAGCCCCTGCACCATCTGAGACATCCTACAGCCTCAACCACCCCCCCCATCCCCTGGAGCAGGTGAGCCCCCATAGCCCCTGCTCTTCCCATAGCCCCCAGATCAAGTGAGTCCCCCCGTAACCCCTGGAGCCCCCCCCAATGGCCCCTGGAGCAGGTGAGCCTCACCACAGCCCCAGCTTCGCCCCCATAGCGTCCGACCCATATCTGCCCCCCCAGCTCCCCTCCAATAGCTTCTGACCCACATGAGTCCCCCCAGTTTCCCCCTCATAGCCTCTGACGCATATCAGCCCCCCCAGCTTACCCGCCATAGCCTCTGATCCATATGAGCCCCCCCAGATTCCCCTCCCTCATAGCCTCGGACTCACATGAGCCCCTACCCCCCTATTCCCCCCCCCCCGCAACCGCTGGTAAAAGGGACTCCCCACACTCCCCTGCTCTACCCTACGTAAGCCCCCAGCCCCCCGGCTCCCCTACACCCAGGGGCTCCCCCCATTCACAGAGCCCCCCCCCCCCCCCGCCTGAACCCGCACCCCCAGCCCAGGGCAGCCCCGAAACACCCCCGCTGCCCCCTCCCCACCTTACCCCCCCCCCCCCCCCCCTCCCCGCAGGACCTTTTCCCGGCCCGGCGGCCCATGCCCCTCGACGGCGCGGCAAGCCCGGGCATGCCGCGGCAACACCGGGCAGCACCGACGGCCGTCCCGGACCCCCCCCCCAAGCACCCCCCCGTGTCCCCACGGCCAGCTCCCGTCCCCCCGTACCATGACCACCAGCAGCAGCAGCAGCGGCCGGAGGCAGAGCCGTCGGGGCGCGCAGCCCAGCGCCCGGCGCATCTTGCGCGGGGTGGGGAGCGGAGCGGAGCGGAGGGGCAGCGGGCACGGCTCGGGGGCGAGCACGGCAGCAGGCCCGGCTCGGGACAGGCCCCGGCACGGCTTTGTCACGACGGGACGTCCGACACCCAACTCGGCGACTGGTGCAATGTATGGGAGGCGGAGCGGACGCGCTTATATCGGGGGGGGGCGGAGGAGGAAGAGGAGGAGGAGGAGGGGACGGAGGAGGGAGGACCAGACCGACGACAGGACGACTAGGACCAGGATTAGGACGACTAAGACTAGGGCGACCAGGACCAGGACCAGGACCAGGACTAGGGCGACCAGGACTAGGATTAGGGCGACCAGCACTATGATGACGACAAGGAGGGCTGGCCCAGGGCAGGCTTCTCCGCCAAACCTCCTCGTGGTCCTGTCACCACCGAGAAACCACACCAGGGTTTCAGTGTGGGGTTTGGTAACAGCTGAACTCGCCTCTCACAAACACTTTTCTTTTTTAGCGTGTTTTATTTTCCCTTTTTTGACTGATTTCCTCTGTGCCAAAACCGGTTTCGAAGCTCCCAAATGAGACAGGAGCCGGCAGGAATGCTTCTCCCGGGGTGTTCTTGCATTCTTTCCCCATCACGCAGCAGCCGCCTCAAGCGAGCAAAGCCACAGGTTTTGGGTTTCCAGGGAAAAGTGGGTTACACAAATATGCCCTGGTGAGAAATCGCGGCCACCACCGGTGCTCCGAGGGGGTCACAGCCATGCAAGGTGCAAAGGCTCCGCTCTGCCGAAACACTCGCCTGTCTTACAAAACAGTCTTTCATCTTTTCGCCTCTGAGCTGAAAAGTGGGGAAATTCCACCTCGGGGTTGAGGGTTGGGGTCTTTTTTGGTTGTTTTGGGGTTTTTTTGTTTTTGTTTTTTTAATGGGGGGGAATTTGAGCTGAAAAGGGAAAAAAAAAAGACTAAAAAAGTTATAAACCTTTGACCTTCTGTCGTTTCTCAACCAGCTCTTCTGCAGGCAGGTTATGTGGACAGCGCGTAAGAAAAATTACCCTGACAAAACCACACCGAAGCAGAGACGTGGTGATCTGTTAATCTTTTCCTAGCCCTGAACTCCGAGCTAACTAATCCTGGTGCATGTTAGCGGGATTCGAGCTGGCTCCCTCCCTCCCTTCCTCAGAAATGCCGTGACTCACCGGAGGCTGCGGCTGAATAACTCGTGAGCGCCTGATTTTTTTTCTAACCCTGCCCAAGGCAGAGGCAACCGCAGGTGAGAACTTGATGTTAGGTGGCAGGGCTCAGATGGGGCTGCAGGGAAAAAAAAAAAAAGGTAAAAAAACCCCAAAAAACCAAAACTGCTCACCAGGGAAAGGGCTCAGTGCATTGAAAATCTGCGTGCCACCGGGGCTGCTGACCAGCTCACTAGCATCATCATCAGCCCCAGGACGCGGAGGAAGGCAGCGAGGCTCCCCGGGGCCAAGGGGCATCAGCAGAGCTGTAGCGAAGCCACTCAAGATGTGGATATTTGGGAGGCATCTTCCCTTTGGTGAGCACCCTCACGGTAGAGCGGCATTTGTGTGCCCAGCCGTGCTGAGCAATGGAAACCTGTTTTTTTCCTTGCAGAAGCAAGGGCCCGTCGGTGCGGAAAATAATTAAATTGAAGTGTGATTTAAAGAATTCCTGCTTGTTTCCTGGGTGGGTACTTCTATTACAAGCCCCAAAAGTATGCAGGGCCTTTTGTTTAACCAAAACCATGTGTTCTGTGCTCTGGATACCACTGACTTCAGCTGAAGTCATTTGGGTCCTTGGAGAATAATTAATTTTTTCAGTTAGTTCGTAAGAAATGCTGGTCCACAGCCTCTCTGCATTTGCATATTCTGTGCACAGTCCGTGGGACGGGGAAGGAGCCATCAGCCAACCTGATGCTCTTGAGGGAACTGTCGTGCATGAACTCAGACGGGAGAAGGCTGGACGTGGGACACAGAAGTGGAGCCTCCCAGTTTGGTCCATATATATACTGGACCCTCGGACACATCCCAGCAGCGGGAGGCCAACCCTCATCATCCGGACCCCAAAACCTCATCCTCCTCCTGCCAAACAGTTGTTAGGAACTCGCAGTGCCTTCTCCGTCCGTCTCAATCTCCCCATTTATGAAACTGGACTAGCAGTTATCTGCGCTCACAAACCACAGAGATAATATTTTTACACAGCTCCAAACAAAGCCGGCTTAGTGTCCGGCCGGTGGGTATTGAAGCTACCGAGGGAGGTGGGCGATGCTCGCCTCTCCCACTCCCCGACCCGTCCCAGTCCTCGCAGATACGTCATTCACCCGCCAAGCAAGAATTTCCACCCGGGGCCATGCTGGCATGCCGACTGTTTCCATTTAAGGCTGATTTGCAGGGTAGGCGCTGGTCACAGGCGAGAGAGAGTGTTTGTTTATCACCCAGGGACAGGCCTCCGGACAGGCACCCACTCCTTATCGCCGGCAGCCTGCTCATCCCCACACCTCCCTCTCAACCAGGAGCCCCCCAAGAGCCGGGGAGGCTCCCCTGCAACAGAAACATCGGGGGGAAATTAAGCACATTAAGAAGAAAAGGGGACCCACCACGGGTTTGGGACACTAAATTCCCCCTCTGCTTCCTCAGCTCTGTCGCAACTGGGAAATAAAAGGAGTGCAAGGGTTTGAGCACGACCGTGGCTCGCCTCCTGCTCCCCTGCCGCAGGGAGAAGGGAGATGTGAGCCCACAGTGCCCGCAGAGGACAGCCATAATAAACGGCCGGTGGCTGGGGAAGCCTCGTCTTATCGGCCACGGTTAGTGGTTAACCTCGCCCGAGCTGGCTGCCTCCACAGCGCTCGACAGTTCAGACCCTTGGAATATTCCTGTCCTGTCTAACGCAGCATCTGTTTGCTCACTGTCTGTCTTTAAAAGAGATTGCGGAGGGGTGAAGGAGGCTCTAATCTCCCCTTCCAGAGCATTTTGCTTTTAACTGTGATCCTCAGCACACCCCGGGGAGGTGACGGGGTACGTGCCTATATATATGTTATTTCTGAACATCAGCATTCAGCTTTTCATTGCCTCTCGTCTGTTTTTGTGCCTGGGTGGGAACTGAAGCCACCCGATAATTTTGATCTCCCCCCGCTCCAGATAAACAAATGATTTGTCTCATAAATGCCAGGTTCCTCTTTAAAAGAGGGAGGAAAAGGTCTTGCGGACAGTCCAGGCTGTGAACTTCATGAGAACGGAGCTCAATTCCCCGCTGCACTGCAGCCCCTTCCTTGTGCAAGCCTGGGCAAGCCACCCCAGCCCTTGGTGCCTCAGTTTCCCCTCTGTGGCAGAGGGATGCTCAGACTTCTGTCTTCACTCCCTTTGCCTGCCTTATCGTTGGGGTTCGGGAGATGCTCAGGGCACGTGGCTGGACTTCCTCATCCCTTCAACTTTCCTGATGCAGCTTCCCCACCTCTGTGTACGCAGGGCGGCGAGAAGGGTTAAACTCTTCCCCTTCCTCTGCCAACCTGGCTCCCAAAAGCAGGGGGAAACTTTAAACAGGAAATGTAGAGTCTGAACTAAGATCTAGCCTTTTCCGTTCCCTCCTCCCTTCCCTCCCCTTGAACCAGGACTTAAAAGGAGCTCTGGGACGCAGGAGAGGGGTGAGGGTGTTGCAGACTGTGAGCTGCATCCCAGGCTCTGAATGCAAACCAAGGTACCTGCCAGCTTCGAAACTGGAGCAGAAACTGGAGCAGAAACCTCTGGCACGGCAGGTCTGTGGTTCAAAATGATCAATATTGCATAAAATCCATCTTTCTGTTCAACCTTGGAGAGACTCATTCCAGGTTAAATCCCTGTGGGGTGAAGCTAGGATGTTACAAACTCCCAGAAAAGCCTGCAGCTGCCCTGCAGCTGCCGGCTCCTGCAGCCCAACTCCTCCACAGAGCAGAGCTGCTCCTGCCAAACTGCTGCCCAGCGGGACCAGTCTCATCCCCTGCCACACATAAACCCTGAGACTCTGTGAAGGGACCGAGCTGCTGTTGTTATATCTCCTCACGCAGCTACAAAAGCAAATTCAAAATTGGCTTTGGAGGTTACACGCTGAGGATGCCTTGGATCTTTTCCCCAAATGTCTCAAAGCACATGGATACGTTCTTCGGCCAATATATATTTTTAATTTCTATCTTGTATCACAGTTTTTTCCACAGCTGAATTTCCAGGAGGAAGTTTCTCGTGTGGCAGGATCCTGCGGGAGTGGGATCAGATCATCACTTGGCTCTTTTTATTGCCGAACATGTGACGCCCCACTCTGACAGCCTCCGGCACCGGAGGTTCAAGGCCGATTTTCTCAGGTGTATAAACACAGCCCCGTGCGGCTCCTTTGAACAAGACTCTTGCTCAGATGCTGCCGTTCGGCGTCCTGCATGCAGTATTTACTTTACTGACCGTGACCAAAATGTGCCCTCCTTGGCAGGGAAGAGCCGGGCTGGTTTTTGGCAGAAGGGTTCCTGGAGATGGCAGGTCCTGGGGTATGAATGGCTTCACAGTTAGAAGGTGACATTATTTTGAGGCTAGCACTGAAAGGATTAATATAAAATTTCAGCTTGACACAGAAAGCTTGGAAGAAGATAAAAATAGGCTCTTGCCTCTGCTGAGTCATCTCCTGATTTAAAACATGGTTTGGGGGGTGCTTAAAGGCTGCTCTGGGACCTGCTGCCTTCCCCGCAGCATCTAGGTCTGGCCAGGGGAAGAGAGCCAAGGCGGTGTTACCAAACCCTCTGAATGGACCATTGCTGGCTTTTATTTACCAGTGTCAATGCCTTTTGCTCACCAACACACTGCGAGTCAGCAGGGCTGCGTTAAGGACCAACTCTGACGATGAATGTGAAATAATCTCAATGAAAATGAAATCACCAGCCGCCCGCGGTTTTGAGCAGCCTTGCATGAGCTCACCGCAGCCCAAACAGGCTCTGGCACAGCTCAGCAGCCTTGGAAAATCCTCCTAATAAAAACACAAGGTAAAACAAGCTCCATGCCCTGTGTCTCTGAGGGCCAGCTGACTTCTCCCTGATTTCTGGAGAAACCCTGCAGGCAGAGGGTGACTCCTGCATCCCAGCGGCGACAGGGTTAAGCTGATGACGGCACACCACTGTCTGAGTCAGAGCCTGCAGCACCGGCACACCGACCAAAGCAATCCTTCCCCCTGTGCCTCTCAGGGAAGCCAAACACATCTGAGAAACTGGGAAAGTCCAAGCACAAAGGCTGATTAACCCCTGAGTGTGCCCATGAGGGACAGGCCACTCCAGAGCTGAGGTCCCAGACGCGGCTCGATTCCCCCCTGCTCTGCAAGAAACAAGATATATCACATATGGCGAATGCAGTGATACAGAGGTACCCAGAACTTGGCAGCTCTGCTTAAGCGACAGAGTTTGCCTCCCCCATTTTTTAGTAGCATTGAGTTTTGCTCTGAAAACATCACACTCTGCACGGAGAAACTCTTCTCTCTCACTCCTCTCCTGCATCCGGATGCAAGGCCGTTGCCCTTAGGAAACAGGGGAAAATGGCAATGATGATGCCACATGAAGGAAAAAAAGAAAAAACAGCTGCAAAAGGACAGGAAAGCCAACATCTGTGGATGTTTGCTGAGGCACGAGTCCCTGTGAAGCTGTGCTGCTGCCACAGCCCTCAGCTGCCCCGGCAAGGCCAGGCTGGGGCAGCCCCGGTGCGGTACGTGTGTCTAGCGGGGCTGCTCTCAGTGTGCACTCGTGCGATGTCAGGCAGGTGCTTTAGCTATGCAGTTTGTCACTCTTCATATCTTCTGCCTACGGCAGTCTGAAGAGCCGGCACTGGGAGAATCCCGCTCCCCACCACGGTGCCGCTGGCTCAGTCCTGGGCGGTCCGCGGGGTCTGCACAGCGAACCCTCTGCCATCCAGGACTGCACAACCCTGCCCGTGCAAACGGCCGTGCACACTGTTCCCGGGGTGACTGTCACTAGGAAGGTGTGGTGCGGTGCTGCAGGTCACCGGGAGGACAGGCCATCTCCAGTCGCAGCCGTTTGCAGCCATGTCTGAGCTGAACCATCACTTCGGTGTGTGCCCAGTGTGTGCTGCACGCCCACTGACAGCCTGTGTGGGGCTCTGCACCTTGCTGGGCCACAGCAGCGACACGAATAAAGTGATCAAACACAAATAAAACTGACAATGGCTTAGTTTAACTTAGTCCCTTTACATTCGAAGTCGAGACAGACCCTGGAGGCAAAGCAGCCCCTTGCCTTATGGTTCAAAGCGTGAAAAGTTGCTCCTCTTGGGTGTTTTCGCCTGCTGCCTACTCGCCTCTGCTGCTGCTTGCGTTTGGAGGGCACAGGGGGCAAAGCCCACGGCAAGGCCCCCCCTCAGGGCAGGCCCACAGCGGCCCGGGCCTCCAGGCCCGACTCCAGCAAGAGGGGAGGAACTCACAGGAACACTCTGCAGAATGACATCACCCACGATGACATCACCCCCAACGACATCTCCACGTGATGTCAGGCCACGGGGTGTTGCGGGTGTGTGTCTGTTTTTCGGCGGGAAGGGAGGCTGAGGGCGGCCTCCCCCACACCCCGCCGGCCTCGCCCGCCCCACCCGGCCGTCGTGCCTGGCGGGAAAGCGGCGGCGCGCAGTGCGCAGGCGCACGGGCCATACCACGGCGGGCGCGGCGGGGGGGGGGGGGAGCGGCGCGGCCCACACAAAGGCGGCGCGGGGGGGACCGGGGAGCGGTGCGCATGCGCTTCGCGTCTTCCCGGCAGCCAGGCGGGTCCCGGCCGGGCGGAGGCCGCGGCGCAGCCGGGGGCTCGCGTAGATGTGCAGCCCGGGGCGGGCGCCGCCTGGGCCGGCCCCGGCCGGGGACCTGCCGCCCGAGTGGGAGACGGACGACGAGCGCATGGCTTTCCTCTTCTCGGCCTTCAAGCAGAGCCGGGAGGTGAACAGCACCGAGTGGGACAGCAAGATGGCCTTCTGGGTCGGGCTGGTGCTGGCCCGCGGTCGCCGCCGGGGCTCCGTGCGTACCTGCCTGCGAGACCTGCAGCACGGCTTCGAGCGGCGCGGCAGCCTCCCGCTCGGCCTCGGCACCGTCCTCCGGGAGCTCCTCAGGTAGCGGCCTGCGCCTGGGCAGGCCTCCCGCTGCGGGGGTGGGGGACAGGGGAGGCCGCGGGGGGGCGTCTGAGGGTGTCCCTGTGAGGGGGGGGGATGTGTCTCTAGGGGTGGAGGGTGGGGGTGTCTTTGTAAGGGGGGGAGCCATCAGGGAGGAGAGGCCTGAGGAGAGGTGGTTGCAGAAGGAGGGGGTGTAAGGGAGCTTTGTGCCCTGGATGCAGGCAAGGAGAGCTCTGTGTGGTGTCAGCCTGGACGTGTCCAAGGCAGGGCTGGACGGGACTCCGAGCAGCCTGGTCTAGTGGGAGGTATCCCTGCCCAGGGCAGGGGTGTGCAACGAGATGAGCGTTAAGGTCCCTTCCAGCCCGTTCTTTGATGTCAGGAAGGAGTTCTTTCCTGTGAGGGTGGCAAGACACTGGCCCAGGTTGCCCAGAGAAGCTGTGGCTGCCCCATCCCTGGAGGGGTTCAAGGCCAGGTTGGACGGGGCTTGGAGCGACCTGGGCTGGTGGGAGGTGTCCCTGCCCAGGGCAGGGGGTGGCACTGGGTGGGCTTTAAGGTCCCTTCCAACCCAAACCGTTTTGTGCCATGCTCTGTGTGTGGTGGGGAGAGTGCTGCAGGGTGCTGGATGGACATGGAGGGGGATATGATGGAAGACTTGATGCCCTTTTTGGAAGGGTGGTTGTGCTTGCCCGCACTAAGTGCTGGGAGTGTGGGAGAGCTTGAGGGGGTTTTGGTTGCTGTGGCAGGGCTTGCGAAGGAGAGGAGAGTACAGAGAGGCCCAAGGGAATACGAGGTTATGTTATGCAGGGGGAATTTGGGAGCCCTGTGCAAGGTGAAGCATGGACAGGGAGTTCGAGGAGCTCACCCTGGGGCTCACAGGGGGTGTGGGGAGTGCAGGGGATCCCAAGGGAATAAGGTGCTGGGAGTGTTTGAAGGTGCAAGGGGAGCTTTGTGTTAAATTGGGTTGTGTTTCCTGAAACGGTTGTTGTGATGACCAGGCTGTAAACGGTATGTGTAGGGGGCATGTGGGGATGTGGTGTGCTGGTATTTGCAACCAGGTGTTTTGTGTTGTGAAACTAGAGCCTAGCACTGACACCCTGAAAAGATTCAAGAACAGCAGGAGCTAGCTGAGTCTGTGTCTGTAACATAACAAATAAAACTTCTGGATCTGAGAAAAGCTATATTTGCAAAACATGCAAATGAAGCATCCTGAAATGTGCAACTGCCCCTTCTAAAAACCAATCCTCCCCATCGATTTCCTTGTTTGATGCTTCATCAGTTTCAAGTCAGAAAACTGGGAGAAACTTACCAAACTGGAAAAATAGTAAACAAAAGACCCCTGTGTCCAGAGGAGCCCCGGGAGGAGTGGAGGCCTCTGTGCATTTTCACGGGCAGCAGTAACACATCAAACTAACTAGAAACTAACTTGTAGTTCGGAAACACCACTAGGGCTGTGGATGTACGAGAGCAATGTTTCAGTTAATAATTCTCCATCCTAGCACTCTTGCTCGCTGCCAGTGGGAGGGCTTAGACTGACCATATTCAGTTCTGCATGCATGTCTTCTCTCTAGACGTGGCAAGCTGCAGAGGGAGTCAGACTTCATGGCCAGTGTAGACAGCAGCTGGATCTCCTGGGGTGTGGGAGTCTTCATTCTGAAGCCCCTGAAGTGGACTCTGTCCAGTGTGCTGGGTGACAGTAAAATACCTGAGGAAGAAGAAGTTCTGATTTACGTGGAGCTGCTTCAGGTGAGTGTTGTTGAGAGCTTTCTCAAGATTATGCATCTCCAGAAAAATTATGAGTCATTTCCTTGCTAGCAAGGAAAGATCAGGATTGAACAGACCTTCGTTTGTACTCATTAGATGTTTAAAAGCCTCTAATAACTGGGGAATAAGAAATCGTTTATATCTACAGATGTTCCTTGAAACTAATAACAACTTTTCTCTGAATTCCAAGAAATGGGAGGGGCAGGCTTGCTTGCTTGTCTAGGAGGGCAAGTAGTATGCTGTGAGACCACTGGAAATCTCAGGTTTGAGTTCGTGCGAGTGTAGTATCCGAGGGAAACTTGCAGATTGAGTGCCATCTGTTGTAGGGAGAAATGGGTGACGTAGAAGTTGCTGGCTGTCAGTCCAATGTATCATTGAGCTGAACTCACATGTGCGTTACTAAAGGCTGCTTTCACTTCAGAGCGTGTGCTTTCAGCCTGCCTTTTCAGACATGATTAGAACCGCCCTTCGTCCTGTCAAACCTGTGCCTTTTCTGTGGCACATTGTTAGTGGTAGACCTGTGGGTCGCATTGTGAATTCATCTAACTCATTGTTGCTCAGCCTGGCTTGGACAGTGCAGTGCTGACAGTCTCTGTGTTACTCAGCGACTGTTAAAATTAGCACCAAGACTTGCTGCTGTTGCGTGCAAGCGCTGTCTAAATGACCGGGACAAGCAGGAATACAAGAGCTCTTTAGATGTGTTCAACTGTTTGTAGTTACTCTGATAGCAGACGCTGTCTTACCTCTGCAGTGGGTGTTCCACAGCCCTTTCAGAGGGTGTGTGCAGCAGAGAGAAGAGAAACCTTTTAAAAAGGTGCCTGGAAAACCACAAGCCTTGATGTGGAATCTGGGGGTGGTTGGAAAGAGTTGTTTCTGTAGTCCTAAGTGGACCATAACTCTCACTTGCAGTGGGGAAAACGCTTCTTTTTCCTCTGCCCATGTAGAAATGATGCAAAATGTCTCAGTGAGTAGAATTACAGTGTGGGTTAAAGAAAAGCTTTCGTTGGGTCGAAGCTTGGGGAGGGGGAAGAACTTCGAGAAATGCAGAGGAGGCTCACTTGCTGCCTGTGTGGTTATGTCGTTCTGTAGCATTTGCACAGGGAACGTGAGTAGTGTAGCTTTGGTTCTCAGGGAAAACTGTAATATTTTTCATTCCATCAATGGTGATATGTTCAAAGCATTGTAACTGCTTTTGAATGTTATGTACAACTCATTCTGAAAGTCTGTCTGGCTCAAAACATCATGTGTCTAACTTTTCACCTTCAGCGTGTGGGAGGAAGCAGGTGTGGACTTGGCAGTTGTTGTGGGAGTGCTGTGTAAACTAATAGACAGCTCTGTTGCTTCCTTTGCAGGAGAAAGCAGAGGAAGTTTATCGCCTATATCAGAACTCTGCGCTTTCTTCTCACCCTGTTGTTGCCCTCTCAGAGCTGCGTTCCCTCTGTGCCAGCGTTTGTCCGGATGAAAGGACGTTCTACTTGTTGCTTCTCCAGCTGCAAAAGGAAAAGAGGGTCACGATCCTGGAACAGAATGGAGAGAAGGTACAGGGTAAAGGTGACTGCTTTTGGGTGGTATAATCCCTGTCTTGCATTTCATCTGGCTGGAAAGAATACCGTATTGGCTAAATATGGGCGTTCTTTGATTGGAAAACTCAATTCTGTGTGCTCCAACATCATAACCTGGTTATAGATGAGATTAAATCCTCAGTCTTGCATGACAGGTTCTTATTTTTCTCCGTCAAACATTTGTAATATTACTTATGTAATTTAAAAGCTAGAAAATTGGCAAACACTGTAGTTGTCTACTCGCAGGTTGACTGTTCCCAGCTACCCCCAAATTGAAGTTGTTCCACGCTACTAGAGTCAGCCTTCCACTTTCTGTGGAAAGGTTTTCCTGTCTGTCAGTAACTACAGCGATGCAGGCGCTCCCGTCTCTAAGATGGCACATTTGCCTGTAGTGTTCTGCACCGTACAGTTCAGTACTGAAGTACTTAGAAATGTGACATTGCCATACACTGTTCGGAGCACCAGGACAGCTTTAAATCTTCAGGGTGTTCCGTTAAGGCTTTCTGTTTTCACACTGGTGTTACTCGATCCTGTCTAGTTTAATATTAGATTATACGGTAACTGGTATGTCCTCATCACTCTATTACAGGGCTTAAGCTGGGGATGTAAAAAACATTGTTTCCTTCCATCAGAGTGAAAGTATTTCTAGTGCAGGCACAGATTCTGGAGACAACTGGCTTGAGCGTGTGGTTCTTTTTCTTTAGATAGTGAAGTTTGCCCGAGGTCTTCATGCCAAAGTCTCCCCAATGAATGATGTGGACATTGGAGTGTATCAGTTGATGCAAAGCGAACAGCTGCTGTCACAGAAGGTGGAGTCCCTTTCCCAGGAAGCAGAGAAGTAATTTGGGGAAGGGTGGTGGGAAGAACTTCTGTGTGCTGTAGAACTGTGTATTCCTGTAGCATAGTTAGAACGAAGCTGCTTTCTGAAAGTCATTCTTTCCTGTTCAGTAAACATAACAGCCACAGTCATCTGGTAGGGCAGGTTTTCCAGTCTTTGTTCCCTATCCCCATGAAAACAACTTGCAGTGAGTGGATGTCAAAAGTTTTTGCAAAAAGATTTGGAACGCGTTCAAGAGCTATTTCTGAGGAGCAACAATGGCTTAAGAGCGGTCGTATCTGAAATGCATTGTTACTCCGTCACCTCTGGATTAGAGCAAGGTAGCGAGGATGGTTGCTGATTTGTGAAATAACTATTGCTTGCAAAGGAATAAGCTGCTTTTCTTTGTTGCATCTCTGCAGATGTAAAGAGGATGCCCGGAGCGCTTGTAGAGCTGGGAAAAAGCAATTGGTAAGTATTGTTCCACTTGGGAGCAACTACAAGGGAAGCGTCTGGGAGCTGGTCCATAGCTGCAGATAATGACCATTGGCATTGTGTGATTGAACTTAGACGTGTTGAAGTGGTGTTTCTGAGGCCAAAGGTCTCCTTAAGGTGAAGATAAGAATATATTTGTCCAGAATGATGTGGTGAAGAGAAATGGAAGTATCTAACTCTTAAAACCAGCTGGTGTGTGTGTGTTACTGCACAAGGATTGCTATTTTTTTTGCACTTCCTTTGGCTGCTGCCCAATTTGTGATCCGAGTCTGTGTATCTAATGTCTCCAGGCGCTGAGATGTTTGAAATCCAAACGAAGGACGGAAAGGCGCATTGAAGAGCTTCATTCCAAGCTGGATGCGGTGCAGGGGATCTTGGATCGTATATATGCCTCCCAGACTGACCAGATGGTAGCGTGTTAATTTTGTCTTGTGCTTCTCACTTTAGCCCCGCTCTTCTCATTTGTGCTGCTTTACCTGCTTGTCAGAGCTTGTGTCTGAGGGGTGTAAGCTGCCTGGTGAGACTCGATTCTCCGCTCTAGGAAACAGCAAATCCGCTGTTGGGGTATCGCTCTGAATAAACCTGCTTGTGGCTCCATTTTCTGCTTGTGTGCTAATGTTTCTCTGGGGGTCCCATTTGGATAACGGGTGTCGAGGGAAGCTTACACGGCCTGTTGTTTGTTCTTAGTTAGCACTGTGCATCTTTCTTTTTTTTTTTTTTTTTTAAGGTATTTAACGCCTATCAGGCTGGTGTGGGAGCTCTGAAACTCTCTATGAAGGATGTTACTGTGGAGAAGGCAGAGAACCTGGTGGATCAGATACAAGAGGTACTGAAACAAGACCATATCTAAATAAACAAGCAAATAGTGTGTGGATGTACGCAGCAAGCTTGCCCGGCTATTAATGCTGAGGCTTGTGGCACGGTTTGGTTTCTGTCACCAGAGCAAACTGACTCTAATCTTGATCTTTTTAGACGAGCGAGCAGAGGTCTCCAAATAATTGTGTTTGGGTTTACACATTTGCATTTATTGCTGGCTAGTAATCACAATTTTAATTAAATTTGTGTATTTCGTGTATTCTTTTGGTTAGCAATATTGTGCAAGCTGACAGCTCTCCTAGAAAATGTTTAGCAAGATGTATTAAAAAGAAATACAAGTCATATCTTTGGAAGCTGGAATGCAAATACATGCATAAAAACGGGGTCTTAAACCCCGCTAACCCATAATCTTCTGCAGTTCAGTAAAGGAAAGGAGACGACTTTATTCTGAATGAATTGAAATGAAGAGAGTAATCTGTCTGCATAAGCTGGTGTGAAAAACAGAGAAGGATTACTTTTTTAGCAACTTCAGCTCCATGTACTTAAATGGTGACTTCAGCTACTGAACTGAGAGGCTGTCTGTAAAAATTTCGTAGCTGAGATGTATTGGTCTTCAGCTTCCTTGTTTTCTTAGCCTAAGCTGCAACACGGGCTCATTACTTATGTGAAAAAGCTGAAATTGGGGAGCTTTTCCTCTTTTTTTTTTTTTTGTCTGTGAAATTCCGTTTCAGGTTTGATCATCAAATGTGCTATTTGTTCTTGTAGCATTTACTAAATAATATTCCGTATTACTGCTTTTGCTGCTGAAGCCCCAGTCATGTTGGGAATCTCTCTTGTGCATTAGTATCTGCTGCCTTTAAGTCAACTTCTGAATTTTTTTGTTATTTCTACTTTTGACATAGGTGGCTACAGTAAGACATAAAATTAGCTTATATTCTGTATCAAACACTCTGTATGTTTCCTCAGCTTTGTGATACTCAAGATGAAGTAGCCCAGACTCTGGCTGGAATGGGAATCAATGGTCTAGGTATGTTTTGGGGTTTTCATCTTCTCTTGCACTGCTGGCCCTCTGTGCTGCCATCCCTTCCCTGCTCCCTCCCCACGTATGTCTGGTCCTCCTTCCTGGGAGAATAATCGCCCACTGAAATACCAAGGATGTTGCTATTGGCGCCTTGAGAGGGAGCGAGGACTGACAAGGAGTTCTCTGACAGTGGGTTACAGAGGAATCAGCATTTGTGCATCTCCAAATCCTTGCAGTCTCTAAGTGCCGGTGGATTTTAGTTCAGAGTTGTGTAATGTTGATCTAAATCTATTTTTAGAGTGGCTGCCGCTTTGTTTTTTTAAGTGATGATCTCTTTCCTGTGGCCTGTGTGTTGCTGCAGCTTTTTTGTCTCTGCTGAAATGTTTTCCTGCCCTTAGATATCTCAGCACAAAGGCTTCTAAAGGAGTAACTTCTCCTTGAGATCAGGACTGAATTTTCACCCTCAGAAGCAGCACAGGGAGTTCCTAATTATTATGAGTAATGATGGACGGGAGTAATAATACCTCTCTTAAATTTGGACTTCAGTTTGTGCTGTGAAAATGCTACTTAATTCTGCTTGGAACTGAATGTTTTCTTTAATCAGCAGAGATGGACACTGAGGAGCTTGAGAAGGAGCTGGACAGCCTCCTCCAGGACTCGACTAAGGAGCCTGTAGATCTGCCTCCTGTTCCCCAGAAGGTGCTGAATCCACCCATTTCTGATGCTGAGCTTGAAGCTGAGTTGGAAAAGCTCTCTGTTGCTGACGGAGGTACGGATGTCAGCAAGTTGCGTTGGTTAGCTGCTATTAGGAGCCATGGCAGCCTTGTGAAATAAAACGTGTCTAGCAGAACTGAAGTCTGAGCCAGAATCTTTCCCGCTTCAGTTACCTGGTTGAAAGCAAGCTCTCCTGGCAGCTCTGCCAGGTGTTCGACGGCATTGTCTTTCACTACCAGACAAAGTCTTCAGAGAAACTGCCCTCTTTGTTAGAAATTCTGCCTGAACTTTTTGCCATGGGGTATAGGGAAAGTTGAAGGCCAAGTACCTTTGGACTAATTACTTTTTGTTGTCGTTTAACAAAGCCTATACAAAGCCAGGCAGTGGTTTTCATATGTTCTGTTAAGAGTGATAAAGTATACCAGCATTTTTGTGCCTGTTGCTGCCAAGCACACAGCATCTTCTCTGCCCTAGAATGCTTCCAATGCTTATCTTATGTGTTACAGGTATGATGTCTGCTTAAACTAATACTAAACTAGTCTTTATTTAGTGACATGAGTGACCAGAGCTTATGGGCTTGAACTGTGTGCTGAGTTTTTGCTAGACTTGTCTTGGACCGGGGTAAATAGACTTTAATTTTCCTTTCAGGAATCTCTTAATGAACAATTAACTGTCCATATAGTTTTCTTTCTATTTGTGTAGCTGATATATTCTGAAGTTTCAGAGCAGAAGAACGCTCAGCATCCCATATCAAACATGGAGCGTGGGTTTCCAAGAGAATGCGATTGAATATTGAAGCACTGAGGCGCTCTGAAATTGCATTTGTTAGTTATGACATGGTTGATCTAGTTGCTCTTACTGATGAAAACTGATCTTTCTGTTGCAATTTTCTTTATAGATTTGGCACAAAAGACTCCCTCTGCTTCCTCTGAACCCAAAACAGCTCTGGGACTGAATCTCTAAAGACCCAACAGTATCCTGTTGCTGCAGTTTGAGAAGTTGTTTTAAGGTTCCTTAACTAATGACTAGAACTTCTGGGGAGAGGGGTGACGCTCCCCTGTTCTTCATGGATATCACTTGGCTCAGCAACAGGATCTCCTGCCATGACAATCCACTCTGGAACTGGCCCCAGCTGGTGTTTGTCATCTCTGTGCCAACATCTGCACTGGTCTCAATTTGACTTGTGATCCCAAGTCACTCTGCGACATCCAGTCTTCCCTTCTGGGAATGCAGTTCACTATTCTGCCCGGTGAAGATGAACTCTTCTATGTCCATAACAGTGCTCGTTTTTCTTTCTTTGCTGTGGCTGATGTTGAGAATCTGAGTTGCAGCGGTATTGCAGTTGCTCAACATTTGGCTGTTTGTGTGGTTGTTTAAAAACACTTGGCACATAGGTACTGTCCCTGACATAAGTTATCTGCAACAAGCTTAAACACCTTATGATAGTTCTATCCCTCCCTGTCTGTATTTTGCACGGTCGTGGACAACTAGACACTGTAACTGTTAAATTGTAGGAGATTTTGTTGCTGCTCTAGGGGGCAGCAAGTGCAAGCACAAGACAAAAATAATTCCTCTTTCTGTAATGATACTAAGGCCTTAAAAGGGAGACCTGCAAAAGATTTCAAATGAAGAAGTTTCTTAGGCTGCCTGTTGTGATGAAGGCGTGCAATCACTAGAATACAATTTTCTGCTTGCTCTTACTTGAAACTTGAGCCGTTAGCTATTTTTGTATCTTCCCTATTTGCAAAACTTCTTGGGAACTGCAGGGTGATCTGCACTGAGCTCTCGTATTGAGTGATTTGGAGTGGGAGGAGAAGGGATGCATCACTTTCCCTTTCTGAAAGGACGGTTTCATGTAACAGCCTTGACTTTGCCTTCAGTCTTGATGTTGCAATTCCACAAGATTATGGGTTACCAGAAAGCCCAAAACAAAACCCTGTAAATGTTTCTAATGAAAAAAGGAGCAAAGCAGCTGAAGATGTTTTTTAGAGGCTGTCTTTGCCCCTCAGAAGTGAAATCGTCGTCTTTTGCAGGTCCCTTTTTTATTATGCGTATGCACGTGGAAGAGCGGAAAGCCTGATGCCTACTGTGAATAAATGAATTCTTTCAGGAGGGGAATGTGCTATTAACTGGGCTTTCTGCACACGGAGCCCGTGCGTGGCAGGGGAGCGACTAGCGACGTGCTGCTGTATAACCAGTCCTCCTCTCCCTGCACCTCTCCCTGACTCGGAATGTATTCCCAGCACCGTTCGTTTCTACGCTGCCTCCGGTACCAAGCTCCATTGCTCGAGCCGTGTGGGTGGCAGCTTAGGCGAGCGGTAAACTAGGGCTGGAGTTCCCATGTCCTGTTAATTATTGACGACCCGGCTTTAGCCCCAGAGGACAGGGGAAGAAATTAAAGGTGTCACTAGGGCGCTGCGTTGGCTCTGGCTTCTCTGTCACTTTGTCCCAGCGTGCAGATTCCTGCCAGAGAAGGTGTGCTGTAGCCAGCTAGCTGTTTACCCAGGCTGCACACGGAATTATTTGAATTGACTTGAAGCTCTGTATTCCTTTCCTTTGTAAGTAAACGGGAGAAAAAACACTGTGGCTTCTGCCTATGTGTAATAAAGGGGAGGGGAGGAACGGAACCAGAGTCCTTTGTGGTGCTTCCTTTTCTTTGCCTGTGCCACAGATCACTGCCATAATAGTGATGTTCCAGCGCTGCTTCTGCATCTATAAAACTTGTCTGCTGAAAGTAAACGGGCAGATTCCTGAGCTGCTTTGTCAAAAAACCCCAAGTTGAATAAGTGCTGTACCAGACTGATTTCCCTGAGCCTTTACACTGTGTTTAAAAAAAAAAACAAAACCAAACCCAACAGGTACGATGGTTAACCTAACGTTGTCTGTCTTCACCAAATACCCTGTGCTGGGTTTTGAGTTGTACAGCCTTAATTTTACAAGTATCACTTTGGAAAAGGCTTGTTTCTTTTTATTTCCTTCAGCTTGTCTTACGTTTCCACTTTTTCATCGTTGAGCATTTTGCAAACGTGCAATTTCACACAGAACACCATCCTTTGCCTAAGGCACCTTGCTCTGGCCATGGAGGAAACTGCTGTGCCAGGAAGTCAGTTCTAATTGCCCCCTTGTTTTTGTACTAAACACTATGTAAACCTTATTCTGGGACAGTTTTTGTCCAGCTCCTTGTTCTCCTGGAAATTAAGCAGTGTCGCTGAGGAGACTGATACTGGTTTTTCTCCTTTGTTTAAAGACAATGAATCTAAATGGAGTAACCTGATGTGTAAACTACTCAAAACAAATTACTCCTACTTCCCTCCCATACCAAGATGCCCGAAGTAAGCTTTGGGCGTGCAGTGCAGGCAGTCGAGCCTGTTTGCTCTGGCAAGAGGTTTGATCGGCGCTGGGTGCTGATCCCTGGAGAGCTGCTGTGGTTTTTTGCTGGGACGGGCAGGGAGGAGGAAGTTTCTTCTTCCCTGTGCTTATTTTCTGCTCTCTACCGAGCCCCCCCTGAGTTACACTGGTCTTGCCTACAGCCAGTATCGCTGGATTATTTTTTTAAAGGATCGGATAACCCCTCGTTTCTCCCCTGCTGTCAGAACTTGTGTCTTCTCTGGAAGTAAAGTGCAGAGTGATTCCTGTAGGGATAAACACTCTCCTGTAATTCTCTAATGCATCTGAGACAGCCATTCTGGAAGAGGCATTGAAGAGTTAAACCCAAGCA
This sequence comes from Rissa tridactyla, assembly GCF_028500815.1. Lineage (NCBI taxonomy): Eukaryota > Metazoa > Chordata > Aves > Charadriiformes > Laridae > Rissa > Rissa tridactyla. Next base: position 6,020,498 of record NC_071485.1, read on the forward strand.
GCTGCTGCTTTATTTGAAGTGGCTTGTAATTTTCTCCCTTTGATGCAAAGTGGGGAATGTAATCAAGATGGCTGAATAGAGAATTTTGAGTATATTTTGGTGAGACAGCAGGGAAGGGAAATAGAGGGCAGCTTCTTGCTGGGCGAGGAAATTAAATATAAAAACCTAGAGCTGAATTGCCACCAAACTGGAATCTTATCATACTTGAGTGCTGTTTAAAATAGTACTTAACTTGATTCTCGGGGAAAAAAAATAGCAGCTGCTTATGCGAGGAAATGTAGGAACTGTTCAGTAATATAAAGCAGGAGAACAGCTTTCTCGGTAGATAAAATTGCATCGAGCAGGCAGGAGGAGTTAATTGTGAACATGAGTAACTGCCTGTATTTTGTTTGAGTAACTGTATTGTGTTCGCCTGTGACAGCAGAGTTAACGGTCCGCTCTTCATTAGGTGTATTCGGAGATGCACAGAAATTGGGTAATGGATTGGATCCCTCTCCATCCCGTTTTCCCCCTGCTAACTCAGCTTTGAATGTCCGCTTTAATATAAGCGGTGTGCAAGGGCGAGATCCTTTCTTGGATATTTTGAAGCTCCTGCGGAGGAGGAAGGTTTCGTCGAGGAATGATTTCCTGGAATGCCTTCTGGCTTGGCATGTGCGACCTAGGTGTACCGTGGGCTCTCACTCCGAGCCTCTGCCGTGATTTAATGCTGTATGACAGATCACCTGCCGTCGCTGGTATTCCTGTTGTTAGCGTCTTGCAATGTAGATCTCAAAAATCTTTGTGCCCGGTATGGGGAATGTGAGAAAAATGTCCTTTGGGGCACAGAGGACAGTTCATCCGCATGCATCCTTGCAGGGGTTAGTGCACTGCCAGGGTCCTGTGGTGTCTGGGCAATTAGGTGACGCTCCTTTTCCTCTGATTAAATTCTGGTGAGGACGAAGGGAGCCGGCCTGGCACAAAAGAGCCAAGCTGAAGTGCTGAGCCATGAGCCGGCTGTTGGTGCCATCTAGCTGCCCTTCCTGGCATAGGCACTTGGCAGGAGTAGGCTGCAGACGGTGGAACTAATGAGGCTTAATTAAACAAAGCCTTCAGAACTAAGTGCTGTGACATGCTGGCAACAACTTTCTTTAACCTGTCACAAAGCAAGCGTGCTGTTTGCTTTAGGAGTAAGCTGCTTGGTGCTGTATCTTCAAGAGAATAATTGCGCTCTTGTTTGAAAGTTGTTCTTGGGCAGTTCCTGCTCTATCTGGGCTCCTGCAAAGCCTGGGTTGCAGGGTCAAGTTAATTAAATCTCAGCGCAGCTGAGCTGACTCTGTATAGATTGGCTGCTGCTTTCTTCAGAAGTGGCGTATGTGACAGGCGAAGGCAGAGGGCGTCGTGATACACTACAGCAACTACCAATGTAATGAGTGAACTAACGCTGAACTGCCTGCGTCGGTTTTTCAGGTCGAGTTGGAAAGCTTTTGCTGCCCTTTCCCACCTTGCCCAGTTTACCAGCAAGGCATTTCTCAACAGCAGGTCCCCGTTTAAGCAGCCGTTACAGAGCTGGCTCTCGAGGAAACTTGCCTCCTGAAGGATTTTTCTGGCATTTCTTCCATCAGAGGAGCCCTTCTGCTTATAGAGTGGCTTTAGTTACAAAGTGATGGATGGGATCTTCTTGTGTCCAAGGCTAAACTGTGGGTCAGACCTGGTTCCTAATACCACGCTGTTCCTCCCCTCAATGCAATAGGGGAGAGTCTTAGAGAGCCGTTTGCTTGTCAGTCTGGAGTGAGAGTTTTACGGGGCAGGAAGAGGAGTAGTTTTAGGGGAGATATTCCTGCTCATTCCCCACTTCTGCAGTACCACGACACCTGCAATTGCTGCTTTTCAGCCCCAGCAGACTAATGGTGAGGCAACGGCTGGGGTTGCTGGGCTCTACTCGGCCCTTGTGAGAGGAAGAGCTGTTCTTGTGCTCTCGGAGATGGTAGGGTACCGAGGAGACCTCTTGGGGGTGACCGCTGTTTGCTGACAGGGCTGGTTCTGTGCTGGAAAGACATCTTGATTTTCCAATTAATGTTTTCAGCTGTCGGTCGATCACTGACGTGACAGCTAATGTGGAACTAGTTAGGAACTAAATTTAAAGAGGGAGTTATGAACTTGAAAGAAATGCTACCTTATATCACTTTACTGAAAATACCCACATTTATTTATCAAAAAATCTCATCCAAGCGATGTTCAGAATCCTCTTTGGTCCTACACAAAACCTCTACTGAAAGAAAGACTGTCTGAAAACTGTGTTCCGTCTGAAACTTTCAGAAAGAAAAAGCTTTCAGATTTGTCCAGGCTTTTTTTTTTTTTTTTCTGGTGTGCTTTGGACCTGTGGACTTGAAGGAATTTTGCAGCAAAAATTAAATGCCAGTTTTGCACCACTTGCAGCTGGGCAGCTCAGGACACGGGGGGAATAAATGGTTTAGGGTCATATATCTGCGCCGTGGCTCAGTGCCTGCGCACTGAATTTAGGCGTCTTTTATTCAGAGATGGAGGGCACTAAATTTCCATCCTGATTTGCATTGAGGACCCTCAAATCCCACTTGAATGTTTGTTATTTTACCCCGTCAATCCTATCACCTAATTCCCAAGCAACTTACCCTGCCGGCTGCGGGCTCCCAATGCCACGTTCTTCTCGGCTCGCAGAGGACTGACCTGCTGAGCTGGGGACCTGGTACGCGTGCAGAGAAGGATCTCACCTGTGTGAAATCCAGAGGGAAGCGCAGAGCAGCCTGCTTCACGAGTGGAGAAGGTCTGTCTGCGAGAGTAAAGAGAGTCCGATTCTCTCTTGCGTCGGGCAGCAAGTCCCAGCCTGGCCAGTGCAGAAGGGATTGACTGGGATTCTGTAGCAGGCACCAGATCAACAACGGATGAAGAGCTTCTGAGAGAGGAGAGGGAGGAAGGCTTGCAGCAAAGCCCTCCCAGCTCACTCAAGTGCCGGAGGTGAGCGCCGGCTCTTTGTGAGCGGCAGGCTGCAAAGAGAGAAAAGTGGGGTGGGAGGCAAGAGCGGTGGGGAAAAAAGCAGACGCCACACTGTCAGCAGGAGATTTGGAAAGGAGTCAGAGCTTCAAGCACTTTTCCTTGTGCCGGGTCGTCTGGCTGGGTGTGAGAGCTGGGAGGATGGCAGTTGGTGCTTCTGAGATGTCAGTGGAGCCGTGAAAAGGGTTTTTGGATGCTGATGGGGGCTTGAACAGCTGTGGAACCTCTCAAGTGCCTGGAACAAAAGGGAACCCATGGATGGTTTTTACTCCTCCGCAGAAGGAGATGGGCAGGATGTGATCAATGACACCAGCAGCAGGAAGAGCTGGGCAGAGGAAAGCAACTCCAAGTTGCCCTTCCGCGTGGTGACAGCTGCCTTGCTTTTCCTTCTCGTCCTCTCCACGCTGCTGGGCAACACCCTGGTATGTGTGGCTGTGGTCAAGTTCCGACACTTGCGCTCGAAGGTCACCAATTTCTTCGTTATCTCCTTGGCAGTGTCTGACCTCTTTGTGGCTGTACTGGTGATGCCCTGGAAGGCTGCCACCGAGGTGGCGGGGTTCTGGCCCTTTGGGGCCTTCTGTGATGTTTGGGTGGCTTTCGATATCATGTGCTCCACCGCCTCTATCCTCAATTTGTGCATCATCAGCATGGACCGTTACTGGGCCATTTCCAACCCCTTCTGCTATGAGAGGAAGATGACGCAGCGCGTGGCTTTCACCATGATCGGAGCGGCTTGGTTACTGTCCCTCTTGATTTCCTTCATCCCTGTGCAGCTGAAGTGGCACAAGGATCGTGAGCTCTTTAGCCAACAGGAGCCAGGTTTTAACATCACTGGGGAGGAGGAGAACTGTGATTCCAGCCTCAACCGGACTTACGCCATCTCATCTTCTCTCATTAGTTTCTACATCCCTGTTGCCATCATGATTGTGACGTACACCTGCATCTTCCGCATTGCCCAGCGGCAGATCCGCAGGATCTCCTCCCTGGAGAGGGCGGTGGAACATGCCCAAAACTGCCACAGCAGCGACTGCCCTCACGAGGCCTCCCTGAAGAACTCCTTCAAGAAGGAGACCAAGGTCCTCAAGACCCTCTCCATCATCATGGGTGTCTTTGTCTTCTGCTGGCTGCCCTTCTTCGTGCTCAACTGCATGGTGCCCTTCTGTAATCTTGACCTACATGAGCCAGGAGAGCTACCTTGTGTCAGCAAGACTGTCTTCAACATCTTTGTCTGGTTCGGGTGGGCCAACTCTTCCCTCAATCCCATCATCTATGCTTTCAACGCAGACTTCCGGAGAGCTTTTGCAACCATCTTGGGCTGTGGCTGCCTTTGCCCCAGCAATGCAGTGGAGACAGTGAACTTCAGCAATGAGCTGGTCTCCTACCACCACGACACCACGTATCAGAAGGACGTGGTGACGCTCAGCTACCCCCAGCTTCTCCCCCATGCTGCTCTGCAGACGGAAAGCCACGAGGCGTCCTTTGACAAGGTTTCTCAGGTCTCTCAGCCCTCTCGCGACGCCTGCCCTGCGGATGCCTTGCCTGCGGTGATGCAAGTGGAGCGCGAAACGGCTGTCTCCCTAGAGAAGATCACGCCTTTCACCAGCAATGCGTTCGACTGAGACAGGGTCGGGAAAAGGGTGGTGGGGTGGTCTTGGGGAGAGATGGAAGCAGGGACACTATTGCAGTTGCCTGTTTTCTGAGGAGTTTGAGGATAACGTGCATATTGTACTTTCTGTCTGGGCAGGAGTTTACATTAATAAGCGTGGAATAGCCAGAGTGATTTTCCAGATGGCTCAAGGGCTTCAGATACGTGGGTTTTGTAACTCGGTTTCAGATCCAGCCTGGGTGGGCAGTAGGGGTCTGTGTCGCTGCTCTCTCTAGCCGACCCATGGAAAAATGCTTTCTGCAAAAGACAAAAATGCAAGGGCTTGAATTCCACTTTCCTTGTGACTTCGGCTGAGAATGCAAAGACTTGTGTGGTCTGCTGAGCCTCTCCTCCGTAGCCCATAAAGTAAAAATGCAGCTGTGCTTGTGGGGAGGGAGGCTGGCTTTGCCACTGCCCGTGTCCAAAGGGCCATCAGCCTTGGGCTGCTCAACGGGCACAAGCCAAGTGGCAAACAATACTTGGTGATAATTGCCACTGGCAGAACTAGATAATGCTGCCTTGTGCTTGGGATGGTGCTGTGCCGCATGGGAGCCTTTAGCTTGGGAAACCCACGTTCCCGGTGGGCTGTGCAGGAAGGAGGTAATGGCCTCGCTGGGATAACTCTTAGGCTCACCTCCAACTGTCTCTCTGTTGCTCTGGCAGATTATCCTGCGAGTCTGGACAAGTATGCAGCCACCTTTCCTGGAGCCCTGAGGCTGTGCTTGGTAGCAGCTTGTCTGGAGCGTGTTGCAGGGGAGGATTCGGTGATCTAAAAGTCTGCTCTGGCCCCGGGAGCAAGAACCAGCCTCCCGAAGCTGGGACGTGCACCGGGAAGGCAGTCTAGGATGAGCATAAACTGTGTTTTAGCCCCAGGATGTCGGACCGTTTGCTCGAAGCCTTTGGGAATGAGGGTGTCTGAGCCCTTCAGACTCCGAGGGTAGAGGAGAAAATCAGATGTTAAAGCAAGAACATTGCTGTTTTGGTTTCTGCACCTCCGCAGCATCTCCCATCAGTCAGGTCCCCCTCCTTTTCCTAGACTGTTTCTTCCCCCTTTTACTTTGTTCTCCCTCTAATTCCCTTCCTCCCCCATTTCATTAAGGATCCTTCCACACTGCCTCCCTTGCTGTCTCATTTCAATAATAATGGCTTCTTAAGAGGCACTCCAGCTCACCTGTACTCTTTAATTAGTCCCGCTGGTGCGTAGGGGAGCTTGTGGCTGCTTAGCTGGGGGTAGAGACACCAAGTGAACAGCCCCCAGCATTTCAGTGCCGGCTGCGACACGAGTGACTTCAGAAAGGTGTTTTGATCGGTGCCTGGTTAAACACTGCGGCAGCAAGCGGCACATCCATGTCATCTTGAATCTGAGACATCTTTAGCTCTCTGGCACAGCAGAAAAGCCTCTCCCCCCCGCCCCTCCCCGGCAAACGTTCACAAAGAGAAAAATCAGAAAGTGATAATTACAGAGTAACGGTAATTATTAAATAGAGCCCAATTATAGTCAAGTTACAGCATAATCAGCGTGGGAGGGGAGCAGAGCTCAGCGTATCTGCAAGGTCGACGCTTGGATTTTTTTCTGGGGAAGCACGGATAAGACTCAACTTCATTTCTAAGCATCTCCCCGCGTGGCGGTGGTGGCCAGTTGTCAAAGCTGAGACGGTCTCGGGGCTTTTCAGCTCTGGGAGGGCGGTAGAGCCTAACTCAGAGCAGGAGTTGTTGTTCTGAGATGGGGGCGATCACCCGGCCTGTTTCTAGGAGGCCCAACGTGACTGATTTCGCTTGAACGTCGCTGCGATATGTATAATGATTTCCCAGACTAAAAGCAGGTGTTGCGGCACGTGTGTGGCTGTGCTTTACTTCGGGACTCCTGGCGTGGTGGCGAGGAGGAGTGAGAATACCCAGCTTTTTTTTTTTCCCAAAGCAGAACTGTCCTGGCCTCCCTGGTTTTGAAGAGTTTACTGATGCTCGTCTTGTGGCAAAGTTCTGGGGCTTAATCCATGACTATTTGTAAAGCGAGTGGAGGAAAAACAAGTAGCTTGATGTACTGCTGTTATCAATGATACCATTCGATGATGATGATGATAACCATTTGATGATGATAACCACTCTACGATGAGTTGCAGGGTGAACCTGCAAAAGAAAGGCAATGAAGAGGGTGAAACGATCCTTTCTTTTCTCCAGTTGTCTGCATTTAATTTGCTGCACCGGTCCCTGGCTCCGGAGCACTGGGGCTGTCCTCGATGAACGGTGCAGTGCACCAGCCCCCTCGGCTGGACCTTTTACTGTGATTCGTGCCCTGGCCGGGCACATGGGTGGCTGAATCCGTCCTGGCATCGGCATCGGGGAAAAACGAGGTGGTGACAATGAGCTACACCAAAAATTGCCAGGTTACGAAACAGGCTTCTGCACATTGCACACCTTCTGTGGTCAGTCTGGCAAATGGACAACGGCTCCAAGATGGTGTGGCTTGGGCTTGCTTGGGCAAAAATATACCTTGCTGATCTTGCTTCAGCATGGGTTTCTTTTTCTTTTTTTTTCCTGCTATGGGTTTCTTTTTCCTTTTTCTTTCCTGCTGTGGGTTTCCTGCACAGGTGTCCTCTGCTGTCCCACCGAGGAGCATCCTCCTCCGAGCATCCTTGCGCAGCTACTGCTGCATCCCTGCCCGAATTTCAGAGGTCAGCGTAATGAATCCCTACGTGGGGCTGATCCCGGCGCAGGGGCTGTGGGCCGCGACTCGTGTGTGCTGTTGCTTAGCTCTGCTCCTGCCCGGTAATCCCGGGTAGACCAGTTCGCTTTCTGGAGCTGTTTTTCACCGTGGGTGAACTGGGGGCAGCGATGTTGGCTCACAGGTTGAGAAGATGGGTGGTTTTTCAGGCTGTCAGTGCTGAGCAGTCTAGATAAGAATAAAATGAGTAAATAGGAGTTCAAATCCAATTTAACGTGAGCTTGATTGTGGAGTAAGGTAACAAACTGGCATCTTTAATGCTCTGAGTGTCCCTCAGCTGCTGTGGAGGCACCGGGGCCCCAACATTTTCTCATTAGGTGCCTGGTTATGTGAAGAGAGAGATCATTAACTAGGGAGAGGTATCCGGGACCCATCAGGCACAACTCAAGTGTCCAAAGCCCCCGGATACCCAGAGACTAGGGTAAAAGGAGCATTAAAATCTCAATTTAAATGGAAATTGGAGGCTGCTCCTGAGAGAGAAAGGGCAGCAGCAGCTGGCAGCCGATGGGACTCGTGCTGCGACGTGGAGGTGAGCTGTTGGGCTGGCCAGGACTCGGCTCCCAACCTGGGGAAGCGCATGTTTGGGGAGGGAGGACCCGAAGGGCACCCGGCTGGGGACAGAGAGGACACCCTGTCCTGGCACAGGGGCTCTGAGCTGCCCCTGGCCCCTGCTCTGGTCAGCTCTCGGTGCCCCACTGCTGTGCTTTGCCCTCTCTTCTACCTCCTCCTCCGTTCCCCATCCCTGTGTAGCTAAAAATCCCATTTTCTCAAGTCGCGGCACTCGTGGTCCCATCCTCCCAGGGGACCGTCGGGCTCTGGCGGTGGGCTGTAGGCTCCTTTGAGCTCTGCAGGGTTTTTCCTCTTTTCTTTTCTCCACGTATAGTTCCTGCTGCGTTGACGAACAGCCAGCACCCCAGAGACATTTAGCAGTTACCAGGAGACACAGCAGGTTGCCCAAAACTGCTGCCGGAGAGGCTGCCGTGGAGAGAAAGCTCTGTGGTTCCTCTCTGCTCGGAGGTAAATGCCAGCAGCGGTGTAAGGGGGTTCCGCTGCCACCCAGGGCCTGCAGTTGGGCTTGCAGACACAGGACGGTGGCCACCACATGCTCTGAGTCTGGTTTGTGGTGGAGGTAGCTCCTGTTCTGGAAGCCTGTGCTGCTGGTCCTGCTTTCGGGTCATCTCAGCCCGGAAAAAAGGGAGCGGGGCTTTCATGTCTCCAACCCAGGCTGGAAATCGCCCTGCTCGTGTCCACGGAGGTTAGGAAAGGATGCTGCAAAGTTGGGAAAAGGGCGATGTCTTACTCTGTGCAATCAGGAAATTAATGCACGTTCTATTCTGTCGGCCTGGGGCTGCCAGGAACACTCTGGGAATTAACTGTTGGTGCAGCGGATGAACGCAGAGGTCGTGCCCCCCCCTCCTTTCCCAGCTGGGTTGGAGGAGCGTATCTGGGGGGAAAACGTGGGGCAGGGGGTGGCTGTTGCCCTTGAAGTGGTTTTTTAAGGTTTAGGGGGGGATTGAATTTAGCAGAGAAAGGGAAGAAAAAGGAGGGGAAGGGGATGTGGCTGGTTTAAGTTGCTGTCTTGCCTGACTTTGCTTTCAGATTGGAAACATCAGCTGCTCTTCTCATCAGGCGGAGGCCGGGGGTGGTCTCCAAGGAAAGCAGCTCCAGACAGGGGCGAAGATGGGATGAGGGCCTCCGGGTCCTTGGAGGAGCCTGGCAGAAGCTCTTGTGAAATCACAGGCCTGGCTTTCTCAATCTATATGGTAATTTGGAGCAATCAGTCATCGAAGGGTTGGGGGGGAGAGGCAGAAGAGATTAACCCTGTCCAGTAGCATTTTGTGAAAGCGAGGCCAGAAATCCACAGGGATGAATTCGTGGGAAGCCATGAGGATAGCTCTGATGGACCAGCGCTGCTGCCTCGGACTTTGTGTGTCTCTCACAATGCATGGAGCACGTAAGGGAGCCTAGACATGGGCTTTCTCTGCTCCTACAAGAGAAATAATGAGGATCGTTAGTTACCTTTGAGCATATCACTAACGAACAGTGCGGTTCGTTACCAACCTTGCTGCCATGCTGACCAGCAGGGATTTCTCAGCTGGGAGCAGCTCAGGGCCGTGGAGTGACCGGCTCTGCTCGTGCTGAGGAGCAATGGGGACACTTGGCGCTGAGCCGGGAGACAGGCGACACCCTGGGAAAGCAGCCGATGCCCTTGTCTCTGTTCCGCACAATATTTTCAATCCTTGAGACCCTTATTCTTCCAGAAACTGTCACCCCAGGGCAAATTGCCCCCCAGGATGTATGCATTAACTCATTACGGAAGGAATGTGAAATTAGGAGCATACTTACAAGCGTCAGCACCTGTAAGTCTCATTTGGCTTCACCTGGTGCTTCTGAAACAGACTCAAATCTCCAGTTACTCATCCCAAAACTCTCTCGGCACCAGAGGCTGCTTCTGGCTGTTTTCTGCCACGGTCTCGCTGAGGAGGAGGACATCGACGGCTAAAAACTCTGGGACTTTCGTCTGGAGGAATCTGTGATTACAGAAAAGTGTTAGTATTTATTTTGAGCAGTTTTAGAAAAAAAGAGTTGAATTATAGGGAAGTTAAGCTAAGGAAAAGGAGCAAGTGGAACACGTCCCCACTCACAAGCTCTCCTAGGCGCTGTCTGCTCCCGTCAGCTGCCCCGGCCCGGGGTCAGTTTTGCATCAACCGGGGTTTTTTTGCAGGATTTGGTGTTTTGGGACCACACCGCCGGTGGCTGCGTGGTGCCCCCAGCACCCCTACGCCCCCCCCCCCCACCCCCGGGTGCCTTGGGGGATCCCCATCGTGCCGGACAGCGGGGGTTTACCCCCGAGACACACACACATGCCCCCCACCCCCGCTCCGGTTTTTCCATCCGCGTGGGGAAAACGCTTTTCCCTCGTGTGCGAGCGGGGGCCGGGGGGGACACGGCTCCCACGGGTGTCCGTTGGGCGGTGCGGGGGGAGCCGGGGAGGAGCCGAGGGGGTGCGGGGGGAGCCCGGGAGGAGCCGAGGGGGTGCGGGGGGAGCCGGGGAGGAGCCGAGGGGGTGCGGGAGGAGCCAGATCCGAGCGCAGGCGCCGCACCGGGAACTACCGCTCGGCCGGGCCTGGTGGTGAGAGCGGCGCGGGGGGGGGGCCTGGCCGGGGAGGTGGCGGGGGGTGTGTGTGGGGGGGTGTGTGTGTGTGACACGGGACGGGAGGGAGCCGCCTGGGGGGGCTGCGGCGAGGGGTGCACCGAGGTGGGGCGGCAGGGGGTGCGCGGGGGGCTGGGGGTGCGCGGAGTGGGGGGGGGGACAGGGTGCAAAAGGGAGCACGTGGTGCTGGGGGGGGGGGTGGGGGGTGCCACGGCCGCACGGGGTGCTGGGGGGCGCGGGGGGTTGGAGGGGTGCACGGAGCCACGGGGGGGTGCCGGGGGTGCAGGGAGCACAGAGTAGCACAGGGTGCTGGGGGGGGCAGCAGGGCCCACAGCTGCACGGGGTGCTGGGGGGGGGGGGGGTCAGAGGGAAGGGGGGGGCGGCAGGGCCCACAGCAGCACAGGGTGCTGGGGGGGGGGGGGTCAGAGGGAAGGGGGGGGCAGCAGGGCCCACAGCTGCACGGGGTGCTGGGGGGGGCGCGGGGGTGGGGTAACGGGGTGCACAGGGATGGGGTAAAGGGGTGCACAGGGGGTTGGAGGGGTGCACGGGGTGCTGGGGGGGGCACTGGGGTTTCGAGGGGTGCATGGAGCCCCACGGGTGCTGGGAGGGGGGCAGAGGGAAGGGAGTGGGGTGCAGCAGGGAGCACAGAGCAGTGCTGGGGGGCGGGAGGGGGGGGGCAGTAGGGCCCACAGCTGCACGGGGTGCTGCGGGTGCACAGGGGTGGGAGTAATCGTGCAAAAAGCACGGCAGGGTGCTGGGGGTGCACGGGGAAAGGGGGTGGTGGGGTGCACAGGGCAGCCGAGGGGTGCACGGAGCCATAGAGGGCGCTGGGGGCGCATGGAGCAGCGCGGGGGGCTGGGGGTAGATGGGGATGGGGTGGAATAGGGTGCAAAGGGCAGCGCGGGGTGCTGGGGGGGCATGGGGACGGGATAGCGGTGCAAAAAGCAGTACAGGGTGCTGGGGGTGCACAGGGATAGGGGGGTAATAGGGTGCACAGGGATTTTGAGGGGTACACGGTGCCACACAGGGTACTGGGGGGGCACGGGGAAGGGAGAGGGGTGCAGCGGGGTGCACAGAGCAGCACAGCGTGCTGGGGGGGCACAAGGAAGGGGGTAACAGGGTGCATAGAGCATCAGAGGGCGCACAGGGGTTTTGAGGGGTGCACGGACCCACAAGGGGTGCTGGGGCTGCACAGGGATGGGGGTAACAGGGTGCATTGGGGTTTCAGGGGGTGCATGGAGCCATACGGGGTGCTGGGGGTGCCCAGGGAAAGGGATGACAGGGTGCGCAGGGCAGTCGAAGGGTGCACAGAACCATGCAAGGTGCTGGGGGTGCAGAGGGAAGGGGGTAACAGGGTGTGCAGGGGTGTTGAGGGGTGCATAGAGCCATACGGGGTGCAGAGGGAGAGGGATGGGGTGCAGTGGGGTGCACAGAGCAGTACAGGGTGCTGGGGGTGCACAGGGATGGGGGGGGAGTGGTGCAAAAGGCAGCACGTGGTGCTGGGGGTGCAGAGGGAAGGGGGTAACGGCGCACAGGGCAGTCGAGGGGTGCAGGGAGCCACACAGGGTGCTGGGGGTGCAGGTGGAGGGGGATGGGGTGCAGTGGGGTGCACAGGACACCCAGGGGCCTTGGATGCACAGGATGGGGGTCAGGGCTGCAGCTGGGTGCATGCAGCTCTGCAGAGGGTGCTGGGGCCAAGGTTTGGGTGCTGGGGCCAGATTTTGGGTGCTGGGGCCAGGTTTGCAGGGGTCCTAGGCACCTCCAGGGACAGGGGACCTTGCAGCCACCTCTCCATGTGTCCCTGTCCCTCCGCAGGCCTCCCGTCCGCTGCCACCCTGGCGCTGCGCTGCATGGATGGCGTTTTCCTCTCGCCCAACGAGGATGAGTTCGTGGGCAGGATCGCGGAGGAGCTGGAGCAGTTCATGCAGCAGGGGCAGCACCACAGGTGGGTGCCCTTCCACGATTGATGTGGAGGGGTCTTTGCGTGGGGTGACCTGCTCCTCGCTGGTGCACGCAGTCCCTGGGCGATGGCAGATGTCACTCCAGGAGCGGTGGCACATTGTGACGCTTGTCTGCGTTTTTGCATCAGTGAAAAACGCTGGAGCGGCAGCGTTTGGAGTCTGGCTGGCTGCAGAGCTCCAGCCTGGCCCGGAGCATCCCGAGGATCGGCGTGGGGTTTCTGCCATGCCCACTTTGCTGTTCGCACTCGGTCAGACAGAGCTGTTTGGGACGCTGGTGGCTTTTGCGCCAGCCCCGCTGGTCACTAGTCAGCCCCGTGAGTTAGAATGAACAGTTTCGTAATCAAACTGCTCCGTTTCCCCTCTCTGCTGAGGGCTTCCTGCGCACCGGATCCTCCTCCACGGCAGCGATCTCCGTCGCCTTGGAATGCTGCGTCGTTTTTCTTTGGCCAGGCTGGATTTAACTGGACCCAGTCCCTGGTCCAGTGACCTTTGAAGCCCTTGAAATGGCCAAAAAGAGGGTGTCAGACAGGAGCAGGGGTGGGATCACTTAGTTCAGCTTCCTGCCAGCTTGTAATGACTTCAAATATTTGTTTCATTGCTTTTTTTACAAAAAGTTTGGCAGAGAAAGTACCTGTGCTATTGTAAAATGTTCAGAAACGGAAGCAGAATTGTAAAAATGTGTCTAAATGTAAATGTACGTGGTGTTTATTCATCCATTCATGTTCTTTTAGTTGCTGTTTTCTGGAGCGCAGTCAGACTGGGAGGAAGGGGACCCCTAAGAGCCTTCTGCTGGTGTTTCCAGACATTCCCAGCACGGATACAGGCAGGGATGAGAGTCCCAGCTGCCCCCGCTTCCAGTGCTATGCACGAAGTGAGCGTGTCTGTCTGGGTATCTAGGATGGAGAAGGGATTTTGGCTCTTTAATACCAGAAAATCCTGCTTGCCTTTTGGGCTTGGATTTAAACCCTCCACTGGGAATGACTTGGGGAGGAGACGTTAATAAATTCTTGCTCTGGTCCTGTCCTTTTCCTTCCTGGGTGTTGCTGATGCCCCCGAACCCCTCTCTCTTCTCAGGGTGCTCCTGTTCCCCCCTCTGTCCAGTCGCCTCAGGTACCTGATCCACCGGACCGTGGACAATGTGGATTTGTTGAGCAGCTTTTCTGTGGGAGAAGGATGGAGGAGGAGGACGGTCATCTGTCACTCGGCTGTAAGGTACGGTGCGGTGGATGTGACAGTGTTTCTCTTTCTGTGGCCGTGGGGTTTTTGTTCAAGCTTATGAGCATGAAGTTTGCACGGTGCTTCTCCGCAAAGAGAAGGGTGTCTGTTCCTGGTATTATCCAGTTATTAAGGAAGCAAAGGTGCTTTTTTTATCCCTATCTGCTGACTTCTGTGTGGATTTGATGCTTTTCCTCCTCTCTCTCTTTTACAAATGTCATGTTCATAGAATCTTGGAATGGTTTGGGTGGGAAGGGACCTTAAAGCCCACCCAGTGCCACCCCCCGCCCTGGGCAGGGACACCTCCCACCAGCCCAGGTTGCTCCAAGCCCCGGCCAACCTGGCCTTGAACCCCTCCAGGGATGGGGCAGCCACAGCTTCTCTGGGCAACCTGGGCCAGGGGCTCACCCCCCTCACAGCAAACAATTTCTTCCCCAGATCTCATCTCAGTCTCCCCTCTGTCAGTGTAAAACCCTTCCCCCTCGTCCCATGGCTCCCCTCCCTGCTCCAGAGTCCCTCCCCAGCTTTCCTGGAGCCCCTTTAGGGCCTGGAAGGGGCTCCAAGGTCTCCCCGGAGCCTTCTCTTCTCCAGGCTGAACCCCCCCAGCTCTCTCAGCCTGTCCCCCCAGCAGAGGGGCTCCAGCCCCCCCAGCATCTCCAGGGCCTCCTCTCATGTTACTTGGGTTTCTCTTCTCCCCACTCACACCGTGGTGTTCTCTTGGTCCCAGGCTGCCCAGCGAGACCAACGACCAAAAACCCAGCAACAACCCACCGAGACCCCACCGCCCTCCGCAGCCGTGGGGCCGGGGGGGCCGAGGCGGCAGGCTGCGGCACGGCGGGGAGGTGCACAATGACAACACCCGAGCCTGCGTGGGGTCTGGAAGGATAAAAAGGCCACCCTGGAAGAAACCGGATAAAGCCCTGTACGTCCCCAAGGCGATGCGGAAGAAGGCGGAATGGGGGGAGCAGGAGAGCCCGGTGGTGGCTGTCACCGAGTCAGGTGGGGACGTGGCACGAGAAGAAGAGATCTGCCCTAAAGCTTCAGCCGGGGACGCCCAGGAGGAGCTGGGTCAGACTGAAGGCAGCCCCGGCGATGTCCCCATGGCCCTTGGCAAGCAACAGGAGCTTGGCGAAGAGTGCGTTTCAGGAAAAAGTAACGCTGGCAGAAACGATGAATGTCCTCCATGCTGTATGGATGTCCCGTCATCAGAGAACAGGAATGATTTCTCCGGGCAGGAAAGTCAGGATAAAGACTGTTCAGGTTCCCTTTCTTCTCTGCACAATAAAAACCCAACTGAAGCAGAAGAGCAAGACCAGAGCTGCAACACTGCCACGCCAGAAGGCAGCAAAATCCCCTGCCAGCTGCGAGCTGAAGACCAAACCAGCCAGGATGCCGGCATGGTGGAGTGCGGCACAAACTCCTCCCTATCGGAAAGTTGCGTCAGTAACTGCTGTACGGACCCGGCTGCGGCAGAGTCGAGCGTGACGTTGCTGGTGCTGGAAAACCAAGATAAGAGCTGCGCCGCTGCCAAGAGACCGGAGAGCGGCAGATACGTGTCACCGTCTGAAGACCAGGGCGAGGACTCTGTGAATGCCGGCACGGCAGAGGGAAGCGGGAGTTTCTCCCAACCGGAAAGCCAAGATCAAGAGTGCCCCAGTGTTGCCCATGTGGAGCGTAACCAGAACCCCCCAGAAGCCCAAAATGAGCCTCTGCCCACACCCGTGCCGGTCCGTGGTGCCAACCCATCAGCTCCTGAGGACCGGAGCGAGCGCTGGGTGGGTGCTCCCGGGCAGAGTCCCAGCGGGAAGGTGCCGGTGGCAGACGAGGAGGAGAAGGAGCGTTCGGGCTTGGCCGATGCCCTGTGGCGTGAGCTGCATTTGTCTGCAGGCAATAAAGAGGAGAGCGCGGCCATCCGTGGGCAGAGCGGCCTCGAGGATGACTGCACGGCGGAGCTCTTGGCAGAGGTAGTGTTTTGCCGCAGGTTTTGCCATGGGGAGCGACTTTGGGGGAAAGAGGATTTGGCCCAAAGGAAAAATGTTAATCCATGGGAGGAGAGTCCCTGTCCCGGGGCTGCCGCGGGCGGCTGCTGAACACGTTGGCAGGAGTGTGGCAGCAGGAGTGGTTTGCAGGGACCGAGGTGGGGCCCTGGAGGATTGTTCTTTGAAGGGAAACCTTGTCTTGATTATTATTATTCTTCTTTTTTTAATCTTTTTTTTTTTTTTTAATATTCTCAGATAGTGGGTTATTTAACCGTGAAGGACATAAGCATTGAGAAGATCAGCATCGATTATTCCAGCTACGGAGAGGCACAGCTCGGCGAGGGGGATTTTGGCCACGTAACCGAAATCTATGACTTCTCCCCGTCGCTGAAAACGGAGAACCTGTTAGAAGCGTTGGCGGATTTCCAGTGAGTACCTCTCCGCGAGCCTGAGCACATCGGGGGCACGAGGGGAGCAGCAGTCACACTTGAACGCACAACAGAATCTGATGAGTTTTGAATTTTAATTTTGCCTCCGTGCCCTTGTGTCTCGCGCTCTCTCTGTGCCCTGAAGGACACTTTCCTGCGGTTTATGCGGGATTTAAAACACGCCCCGTTCGTGGGGGCTGTCACACACACAGGTGTCCATGCGTTACCGCGTCCCGGTGCTTGAGTGACATTACGTGCTTACATAAGTCTCTGTAAGAAAAAGGGCCCGATCCTGCTGTTGGAGATAAGATTTATTATGTAAATATTGGGAACAGAGCCTTGTGCCTGAGGGAGTGACATTGGATTCGTAGCAGGACCCAGAACAAAGTTCAGCCCTTCGTTAGCGATAAACGGTGCAGCTCTCACCGACGGTGTCACCGCTGCCGGGGCGCTCCGGCACCGTGTCTGCGGGCACCTCTCCCTCTTTTCCTCCCGCCATCCTCCTCCTCTCTTGCTAAACCTGGCGGATTGGACGTGAACACTTCACCTCTACGGATCCCTTAAATTAAAACACACGATTTACATTTTAAATTAGCTACTGTCTGTTGCGTGTGTTTCCTCTAATGTGTTTTTCCCCTGGCTGGGAGAGTGAAACCGAGCTGGAGACGGACGGATCAATCCGAGCAGTCGATTGTATTTGTGTTTCCTCTGCCGCAGGAAAAGCTTTGAACTCCCTGCTCCCAAACTCACATTTTCCACTGGCGCTTTATTAGATTTTCACCTCGGTCTCTTCACCCTGAGCTTTGTAAACCACTTATTTATAAATCGCTTGCTTTTTATTGTAGATGGCTGAGGGATGGCGTAGTGTTTGTAAAGCACTACCTAAATGACAAACAGTATTTTGGGGTTACAGGACAGTCCCTGAAATTGAGGTTGGCTTTGGCCAAGGGTTTCTTCAGAGCAGGAGGAGATTTCTTGGGGGCAGCTGATGGGGGAATTGTGGCCTTGAAAGGGGCACGTTTAATGGTCTTCTGTGCCTTCCTTTCCTTCTTTCCCTGCGTGTAAAATGGGTACAATGCTTTGAAAACCACCATCTGTCTACGTAAAAATACTAAATGCTCTTGATAACCCGAAGTGGCTGATGGGGGTTATTGCGTGGTGGGGTTTTTGTCTGTCTTATTAACGAACGTTATTCTATTGTCTTTTCGTTTTAGTGAGAGCGGCTTCAAAATCCAGTGGGTGGACGATACGCACGCCCTGGGAATCTTCTCCAGCCCGTCTGCAGGTAGCGTGACCCCGGTGGTGGCTGGGATCGAGGGACGCGCTGGGGTTTCTCCGGTCTCGCAGAGTCACCCCGTGCTGACGCTGAGGTTCCCAACGTGCCTCTGTTGATTCTTGCGCTCAGGCGAAGCTGGTGCCAAAGGTAGTCTTGGTTCATCACGTCTGCCCCCGCGCGCTTCAGACTTGAAAGGCTTTTGAGGCTCGAGAAACCGGAATTGGTGTGTGGAAACTCGGCTTTGCAAGACCAGCAGGTTTTTAATTGGCTTGGATAATAACCAGGGCACCTTTTTTTTTTTTTTTTAACCAAGCAACTCACGCTGCATTTCTAGAAATTAATCTGTTTTGCTACTTCAGGGTTTTTGGTTTTTTTTTTTTTCCCTCTTGTAATGAGACAAAATTCCTGCTGGGGAATATAAACCTGCTGGAAAATAACCTGCTGGGGCCCTTCCGAGCGCGATGGCACACAGACACCGACCTCCTGGCGAACTGACCTTCTCGGGGACAAACGCCCCAAGCTGGGGTCTGAGCCAGCCCAAGAGAAGTTTCCACCCAGCAGCGTGTGGAGGCCCAAAGCTTAGGCATTTTTTCTAGGGATCTAGTCTAATAAGGACAGAGTTGACTTGTAAACCATGTTTATATTTTCTCGGGACTCTTCCTGCGCAAGGAATGCGCGACGTAAGCCTGAGGTGACCAGAAGGAGTTTAGGAGTTTTAGTACAAGTCTGGAGAGAACGCGTCAGCTGCTGAGGCGCCAGTCACTGGGTGTTACTGTACCAAGCACCGATTTTTATTATTAAAGCCACCAAAATTCAGTCTGCTAATGTCAGCAACCTTTGTTCTTTGCAGCATCTCAAGCCCTGGGGCGACGTTACCCTTCTTTAAAGATCCGACCGTTGATCCACGCAACAAAGCAGTCTAAGATCAAGGCCCTTCAGCGACCAAGTAAGACAATCTGTTAATTATTAGTAGTGTTATTCCTTGGTTTCCCAGTCTTCTGGATCCTGAGTGGTGACGGTGACAAGTTAAATGGGGGAAGTACATATTAAGGACCAGTATTTCTTTTTTGGCTTCTATTTTTTACAGTTTTACTGGCGTTGCAGGATTGCGTAGCATTTTTGGTAAAAGCCTGTGGATGTTTTTTGGTTGGTTTTTTTTGTTTGTTTTTTACAGTATTTTCAGCCAACCCGTAGCATAGTTATGTTAAAATTTACAGCATCAGCATCAGGTTTGTGCCTGTTTGCAGCAGGCAGGAGGGGTTGGCAGAGGTGAACGTGACGACAAATTTGCAGATCAAGACTAGATTACGTACTGCGTACCCTACGGCTCTTGCCTACGCTTAAGCTTTCAGTCCTTTTTCTGCCTTCTGTAGGAGAACTGAATTCAAAAAAGCATCAAAACCTGTTGCTTTTTCTTTACTCTCCAGCTCAGCCCTTTGCTGACGTTCCGGCTCAGTCTTTCTTGCGTTATTCTGCGCAGTTGCAGACAATAGATGAGACAAAAGCCATAGCAGTTGCATTTTGTGGTTGGCATAATTTTATTCAGTATCAGGTGAAGGAAGAAATTGTTAAGCTTAGCCATTAACATTGTTTTATTTATTTCATTGCCTTTTAAAATCATATTGTAATCAGTTATACTTGCCACAGTAAAGAAACGCCGTGAATCTTGTAGCAGTAGAGACTTTGCTGAACCTACAACTTTGCTGTTATTTCTACAGTTGAAACAAATTTCAGTATTAATGCTTTAAATGGACACTGTCACAGTCAGAACTTCCTGAGTTTTTAAGACTGCTGGATTTAAAGGAAAAGTCAAAAAAATTGGATTTGCTTTTGCACTCTCTGCCTCATCTGTTCTCATTCACGCTCCCTGATTCTTCTTGCTTCTGAATCATGTTATAAACTCCTTTCTGGGGAATGTCGTATATGAACTCAGTTTGTATCCAATTCAAGTAGCAATTTTTATTTTCCAAATACAAATTTGGATCTTAATTAGCTGACAGTGTCTCTTCTTTTTCTTTTTTTTCTTTTTTTTATTTTTTTGTCAAGAAAGAGCGGCAGTTTTATTTTCCAAGCTGTGGACGCTTTGAGTCTGTCCCTTTTTCTTTAAGCTGCTGATGGGCTGCCTTTAATTAATAAAACTTCGGAAAAAGCAAGCAAAGCCCCCATTGCTAACTGGATAATAAATTTGCAAACAGTTGCTGATACGATAAAATGATTAGATAATTGCCAAATCCAGACTGCTGTGGACTTGGTAAAGTTTTGCTGTATTTATTTCTTGTAAGATGAAACCGTAGCAAGGCAGGTGTCTACCAGAAAACGGAGCTTACTGGCCAAAGGGCTTTCCCAAAGCATCGGAGAGATTGTAGGTGGTTTTTTAAAAAAAATACAGAGTTGTTTTTTTTTTTTTTCCTTGCTGCTTTCTAAGGACTCAGAAAGCTGGTTTTGATTAGTCTAAATTGAGCTCAAACTTTCCTGTGCCTGGAGAAATTGTTGGACTGTGCGCCTTCATTTTGTTCTCGGAGATGTGACTGGCTGAATTTTGCCAGGAACGGGGTCGGGAAGCTCTTCCTGGAAGCAACCGGGGAACGATTCTCTCTCCCGCTGCAGAAGAGGCCTGGAGCTTAATGCCAGCCAAATAGCTGCGGAACTGTCATTGACAAACGTTAAGTACAGAGCTGGAGGCACATCTGTCTAAAAGCAAAGGCAATTTACTGGGGAGGGATAGAATAATTTGCTCTTGCTCCTGGGCTCATTCTGTAAAGGAACTAAGAAAATAGGAGTCAGCCCTTCTCTCTGCCAGCCTTACGCTTTAGCCACCAGGCTGTTCCCTGAACAAGCGCTAACTTCACGATTTTCACCCGTTTTTACCTAGAGCTCCTTCACCTTGCAAAAGAAAGACCCCAGACGGACACCGCGGTGGCCAAGAGGCTGGTGACCCGGGCTTTGGGCTTGAAGCACAAGCAGCAGGACGGCTCGGGCACCGAAGCGCTGCTGCCAGAAAACTTGGACCAGGAGGAATAAACCATCTCAGCTTAAAAAAAAAAAAAAAAAAAAAAAAGATGTATAGATGAGCATGGCTGTGCTATTAAACTGCATGCAGAAGAGTGAGTTGCCACAGGGATGTTCTCTTAGGGGTTAGCACCATCTTTTCTTGCTAAAGTTGGGAAGGGGAAAAAGTTGATGATGGATGAGATCTTGAGCTCAAGAGCCGAGCGCTGCTGCTGGCTCTTCGTTACGCAGAGCATCTCGTCCTACTCTGTTTCAAAGCGTCGGTTACTCACTGGGGCGCTTGCAGAACGTAAAGCTGCTTACAGAAAAGCCTGCTCTATAATTAAAAAAAAAAAAAATACATTAGAGTAAGGGAATTGTATCTTGTTGGCCAAAATTCAGCTGTAAGCAAGAGGAGGGGTCCAAAACTCTGTTTAATGTTTACTTTGTTGTAATGTTATTGTTAAAATATCCCACAAGCATTGAGTGCAAGTGAGTTTCAGGGTTTTTCCTTATTTACGTAGTGTTTAAAGAGCCTGACTTGCGTTGTTGCACTGTCAGCAAGGAAAGTTGTCCTGCGCTGATTAGGAAAAGAGAACCAGAACTTGCCAGTTCTGATTTGCCCAGAGCCTGGTGGTGGGAGATGCTGTGAGACACCCTGTGGCATCCGGCACAGCTCAGGCTCCGCTTCTGCTCCACAGTCCGGCATCTCGAGAACAAAATGGAGTTTTCCAGCTTACAGTAGGCTAAAAACCTTTGCTAGATGCCACTATCTGAGCCACTGGATAAATGACAGAAATACTCTTGACAAGCATTAGCAAAAGACCTCTGTGTTCTTTAAGCCTCACAACATCCCTGTGAGGTAGGTTCTGGAGAGCACGCGTTAAGATGCGGCCGCTTTCAATGCCCCGGCGGATTGAAATGGTCACCTCTAAGTGTTCAGTTAACTTCAGCGGCTTGTAAAAGTCTTCCATACAAACACAGAGGGAGAAAAAAACTTCAGTACCAGGAATTGTGAACAAGGCCCTCGACTTTCATGGAGTTTGAAATCCACAAATGGCATATAAAACATTTTTCTGGGTAAAACATTTTTATTCAAGTAGCTCTGCCTGAAAATCTGTAGCGATGCGCGTCCTCAAACAAACAGAGGAACACGCTGAGCACCATTATGAATTTACCAAGTGTAAAAACCCTTTTAAAGGCAACTTACACAGGCGGGACTGTGACAGCACAGCTCCACGTCCCTGATGATGAGAGCCGGGAAGTTACCTCTGGAAGGTACAGTGATGATACAATGCCTTAAACTAAATTCATCCTTGCAAGGAAAGACAGAACACCCAGCCCAGAAGGTAACATTTGTAGAATCTATCGGGGTGAATAGCTTACTGCGTAATGGAAATTCACAGTCCAGCAGACTCGTCATCGGGAGATCTGCGAAGTCTTCTGGATGTTCCAAGGGAGGTGCAGCTTCCCAGGAGATCTGCGAAGTCTTCCGGGTGTTCCCAGGGAGGTGCAGCTTCACGGAGCCCCGCTGCACTCGTCGAATGCAGTCCTGCATTAGCTGCTCCGCCGAGAGATTGCGTTGGGAGTCGATTGTTGAATACAAGAGTTTCACTGCAGTATTAAATTATGCTTTATACTGTTCCACTCGGAAAAAGCTGCTCCAATTTTATTATTTCCCCCCCCCTTTTCCTGTATTTCTTGGCTAAAGTGGAGTAAGGACACGGCAGTACTGAGGATTAGCTGTGTTCAAGAAGCAGCGTCACAAATGGAGGCGTTTGCATCAACGGTGCGGTTCAAGCTTGAGTCAAAGAGCTTAAAGATACCAAGATTAATGCCTTGAAGAAAATGGTAAAGACATATTTTGGGTTGTTGGTACCCAAAGCAAAGGCAAATTGTGCTTGCTGCAGCCTGGACCTACGTCTGTGAGTAAAGACGGTGCTGCAAAGTGGAGGGAGGAATCTTTGTGGAGGAGGTTGGAATGGTGAAGACGCGGAGCCAAGTCGCGTTTAAAAGCCTGCTCCTGACTGCCCAGTAGTAGGGACTGGAGTTACGAGAGCCACGTGGTGGTCTGAGCACCTAAACTGGGAAGGAAGGCATCTTTAGAAAATAATTTACCTTGCTAATTTCGAGTTTTGATTGTTTGCTTGATTTTTTTTTTTTTTTTCCGGTTTTGTGCAGTGGTTAGGGAAATCACCGAAGCAGGAAACTTCGCTTCTTTTAAATAGTGGGGTGGGAGGCGATGCGGTTCTATCGGGTGGCCACCCTGTTATTTGTGAGTCCGCTGAAGTGATCGAACTTCTGTTCCGTTTCCTCGCTGAAGGAGCCACCTGGGGAGCGGAGAGAAAGAACACGGGGCTGAGCAGGAGGCAGCGAAGGCGGGTTGTGACCCACAAGGCAGGGAACACCCTGGGGTTTTGTGTCATCTGCAAAAGGGGCCGTCAAAATTAAGGGCTCAAAGCAAACACTAAAAGAGCAGAGATTTTCCCGGGCTCATTCATTTAAGGATTAATTAAATTTTGGCGTAACTGGAACAGCCAAGAGTCCCCAGGAGGACTGGATCGAGGTTTTTATGAAGATTGGACTATCAGCTACCCCCAGTTTCACTGCTAAACTTTGTGGCTTGAAACAACCCGGTGATGACTAGCAGGGCCTGTGAAACGGTCTCCTCCTCGAGGCTGGTGGCGAGTGGGTTCTGTTTACTCCTCTTAAACAGAACCCTCCCCTTGCGTTCTGCTAGCTGAGAGCCAATGGAAGCTAAATACATTTATTTTTAAATAGAAATATTTTCAGGCTCAGCTGGAGAGCCCGTCCACCACTTAAGTGCCTCTTCATCCAAACGAAGTGGGTTTGGCTTTTCTGAACTAGGTCATGACACGCGAGACAAGTATTTTTTTTTTTATTTTTTTTTTTTTTAAAAAGAGAACAAATTAATGAGAAAAAGCAGTGGTTACATGGAATTTTTTCAGAAAAAACACTCCAGCCAGCTCTGGAAATTCTCTTCAGCACTGGTTTTATTTGGAGGTTGGCAGGTCTTTGCTGTTAATTTATTTTCGGTGGTAAAAACAGTTTACCTTAGAAAGCCCCCAACTTAATTCCATTTTAAAATGGTCTGAACAATTGACTGATAATGCAAATTTAAACTAGTTTGGCTTCGTTTTGTGTGTATTCAAGAAAACGCAGAGTTCTGCCTCGCATTCGAGGGACAGCAGAGTATTTTCATTTCTGGCTTGAGCAGATTTCACTGCTCTGCTTCGCACGTCACTGGTTTTTGTTTGCTTTTCAAGACGTGAGAAGCTTTGGGGTCTGAAATGGCACCAGTGTAATTTCGGCTCAGGATCCCCATCTTTCCTGGCCTCAGGATCCCATTTTTCCAAGCACAGAAGCTCAGAGAATTCCTAGCGCAGGGTCAGCGATGGAGCCTGATCCCTGCACGACAGCCATGAAACTTTTCCCCTACCGAAGTCGCCCTCACCTATGTGGCAGTTGTACATCCAGATGCGCTGCCCGTCGTACCGGCTCCTGCATTTCATCACGTTGTTGGAATAATCGGATTCAGCAACTTCATAGTTTGGGTTGATGACAACCTAGGGAGCGATGGAGAAACATGGCATAAAGTTATTTAAAGGCGGACTGGGTACAACACTTACTAGTCAGACTGAGACAGAATGGGCTTTTTCATTATACCATAATACTTCTTTTTTTTCCTAACAGAAAAAAACCTAACTCGTTTTGCAAGGAGACAGAAACTACCTGATTAAAGCCAGATCAAGATCACACCTTCCCCCGTGCCCCAAGACAGACCCTCAGCCACCTTCCCTCCGTTTCACACCATAGCAGCGCACACGAAAATAATTCCTTTTCCCTTCCCTCCTCTCTTAAGCGGCTGTTTTTAGAACCAAAGAATTTCCCCCACTCCACCCACCTGCAGAAAACAGCCTGGAGGCACAGCCCGAGCTCCTCCCGCGAACGCCACTGGAACAGCCCTATTTAATCCCAAGCGATGGGAGCGTTGCCTACAAACAGCTGAGAAGCTCAGTACCAGACAAGGGGGGGATGCTGTGCATACATCTAGTGTGACATCCGACACCGTGCGGTAACATCGGCTGCACGTGGATCGTGTGGGACTCTCACGTTTTGGCTGGACACCGATTCCTTAAGATCTCTAAGCTGTGGTTATTGACCCTGATTTTTCACTCGAGCAAATACGTAATCTGGTAACGCTTTGTTGTCCTGTTAGGTAATTCTTTATCTTTGAGGTATCCTGGGAATATCTGTTCAAGAGGGACAGGGAACTGCTGGAGAGGGGACAGCAAAGGGCCACCAAGAGGATGAGGGGACTGGAACATCTCTCTGATGGGGAAAGGCTGAGGGATTTGGGGCTCTTCAGCCTGGAAAAAAGCCGACTGAGGGGGGATCTTATCAACGCTGATCAATACTTCAAGGGGGGGTGTCAGGAGGACGGGGCCAGGCTCTTCTCAGTGGTGCCCAGGGACAGGACAAGGGGTAACGGGCACAGACTTGACCGTGGGAAGTTCCATCTCAAGACGAGGAGGAACTTCTTTGCTGTGAGGGTGGCAGAGCCCTGGCACAGGCTGCCCAGAGAGGTGGGGGAGTCTCCGTCTCTGGAGACATCCCAACCCCGCCTGGAGGTGTCCCTGTGCCACCTGCTCTGGGTGACCCTGCTCTGGCCGGGGGTGGGACGAGGGGTCCCTTCCCACCCCCGCCATTCTGCGATCTCTTTGTAATCAGAAGTTTATAGTACTGTATGAGATGCACAAATAAACTAAGTAGGTACATTCCTGACATCCCTAATGGATACGATAAAAGCACCAGCAGCATCTCCAACCCTCTCTTTCCCCCATACCTGGAAGAGGTAATCGCCGGGGGGGACATCAGTGATGTCGATCCACTGGCAGTCGATGTCATGACGGTACACGTCCCAGCATCCGACCGTGATTCCTTGTTCGCCAAAATTGGCGCATTCATACTGTTTTTGCACATCTAAATGAGAAGAGTTAAAGGCACAAAGCATTAGATCCACAGCAAGTCGGGCTGGGAATTTCCCACCCTCGGAGACGCCAGAGGAAGGGGGGGTTGTTCTCCAGCTCCCATAGACAGTGGGAGCTACAGGCGCAGCATTTGGGATGAGATTTAATACACCAGTGTCTTGCTCAATGTCTTGTACAGAAACACACGTACTACCTACCTGCTGCCTTCCAAACCTCATCACCTACAGGCACCTTTTGGAGTTTCTTACTTTACAGGACTCAGAAAATGCACAATTAGGTTTTCAGAGCAGCTCAGGGTAAGGATGGAAGGAGCTGAGTCTGAAAACCTCAGCGTGTGGGGCGTTTGGGGATTCTCTTACACCCGCAGAGACCGCTCCATACGTATATAACCTCAGGACTGGCTCCTCTCAGGCCCGTTCTAGCCCTGCTCAGGACTCTGACAGCATCTCCGAAACCAGTCAGCTCTACGAAATTCCCAGCACAAAGGGCTCCGGCAAACATACCTGCTTCACATTCGGTGTCTTCCAGGCAGAAGCTGGCTTTGTGTCCTTCAGCCACCTTGGTTCCATTGAGGTTCAGTAGATCGTAGTGGGTAAAAACCTCCATGCTGTGGTAATGCCTGCAAGGCACAGACGGGGAGAGTTATCTTCAAGAAAAACAGACACCCCTTTAATTAATTACCAGGTCTAAAGGGCTGCACAGTCTGCCCCAGCAGAGGTGGCCCAGTGGCTGGGGCACGATGACTTGGATGCAAGAGCCCAGACTCGACGCTTTGTGCTGTCGCATCCCTCGAGCCAGGCGTTTCACCTCCCGGCCGTGGGGGTAAATACGCGCCACGGACCGAGCGGTGCTACAGGAGGAAGAGCAAGAGAAACCACGGCCAGGAAATATTCCCCTGGGCATAATCCTACATGGCACCATCGCCCACGCTGCCTTCATGTTGGCTCCTGGCCCGGGTATTTGTTTATATATCAAGCGCTAAAGCTGTTCCAGGGGAGAGAGAGCCTTGCCCCAGCCTTCGTAGAATCACACCATGTTTTATAAAGGCAAAGGGGGGAGAAAAAAATCAAAGCCGCCATCAGCCAGGTCATCATTTCTAGTGGCCCTGTCATTTACCAGAACTAGAAATATTTCACCTGCTCCTTAACAACAGGCTGGAAACGGAGCTGGATGTACCCAGACCAGCAACCTGGCTCGCTTTATTTATTTATTTATTTATTAGTTTCAAAGCAGCAGAATGTGAATTTATTGGCAGAAAACTGACAACAGATGGAAGCAGCTTCTCTCGGCACTCGCTCCGCTCGGATCTAAACAACCCGACAGCTGGGTTCACACATGATACGCTTCATAATTCTAAACGGGGAAGCGTTAGTGTCAACTCAGCCTGGGCTGGGCTGCTCTCGGGAACGCTCCGGCGCTGTTGGGCACAGCAACAGTTAGGAGAGAGCCGGCAATCTGTGCTGTAGACCTCTAACTACAGGTTTAGATTGGATATTAGGAAAAATTTCTTCACCAAAAGGGTTGTCAAACATCGGAACAGGCTGCCCAGGGCAGTGGTGGAGTCGCCATCCCTGGAGGGATTTGAAAGCCGGGCAGACGTGGTGCTGAGGGACGTGGGTCAGTGGTGGTTTGGGCAGTGTTGGGTTGATGGTTGGACTCGATGATCTGAAAGGTCCCTTCCAACCTGGATGATTCTATGATTCTAACTAGCAAAGTTGGACCGCAGCAGGGTTTGGGTAACGCTGGCCCCAGGAACGTTGACCTTTCCCACACCACGCTGCTGGTTCAGCACAAAACGAAGCCTGTGCTTCGGTCCAGCTGAAATCCACGGGACTTGTAGAGCAGGAAGGAGATGGAAGTACCCGATTAAAACCCGGGGGCGTGCGCCACGTGGTCAAGGCCGGGCACATAACTGCAGTCATGATGATGAAACGAGTTGAATTTGATCCCAGCCTCGGAATCGTGAGCAAACCCCACGGCGTGAGCACATCGCAGGGAACGGGAGAGCAACCGGGGATGCTGAGAGCGGAGCGGGTCCTTAAATCACTGCGTGTCTATGGGGACTCTGTCCTGGGCTGGGCTGGCCACTAACACAAACAAGATGCTCAGCTCTGAGGAGCGAGGCAAATGCACAGACAGGCCCTAAGTCAAAAGCCATCGCGCTTAGGATTTTTATAAAACTAAAAAAATAAGACAAAAAAGTGCAGAAATCCTCTCCTTTCCAGCCGTAAAAATAATCAGGGCTTAAAAACTTCCAGCCGCCATTATCTCAGCATCGCTCTGCACACGCATCTACGGATAAAGGAGGAGCAAGGAGGGAAGGAGAGGAAATTTTTCCTCCGGAGTGGGTTTCTTCTTACCTCCTCCTGCCCTTCCCTGAACCAAAAGAAACCTAAAATTGCCACCTGCCAGAAGCGAATCCCTTTTCACTCCCTGCTACAGGTCTTTCCCATTTTTGTTCTACTTCCACATCAAAAGCCAACGAAACAGAAACTCCCAGTGATGGAGCCAGGCAGCTGGGAAAGGAGAGCCATTCTGCAGCGCCTGAGCTGGTGGCTTTGAGGCCGTCTAATTTGGCTGCCTCTGATAAAAGTTTGAGGTTCTCAAGTCTGACTCAGTTTCTGAAATATGTCTGAATCATTCAAAGAGGTGTTTACATTCTGGTGTTTACAGACTGGAAAGATTGAAGAGGAATTGAGTTCATCCTCCTCCGTATAAACAGAATCCAGTTTTTAAAGCACGCAGATGGCTCTCGGCCTCTTCCCGATCCTTTCCCAGTCTCACCTCGCGCAGTCTCTCCCCACCAGCTCCAAATATTCTCCTTTTTAACCAGCCTGCGATGTGCTCAAAGCCTTGTGGTGCCCACAGATTTCCCCCAGCCCCTTCCCAGCAAGGCCAGAAAGGCAAATACACTGCGCTGATCCGGGTTTCCTCCTCCCCTAAACCCCATTTACCTTCGGTTCTGCGCTGCCGAGGGTTTTAGCTCTCCAAAAAAATTACAAACCAACCCGTCTGCAGGGTAAACGGCCAACACTTGCCCCACACCATGATCTGAAGCTTCAGAGCGACGCAAGTGCTACCTACGCGTCTCCCCTCACTCCCGCTGTTTATAAAGGCTAAAAAGGATTTAGATTTGAGAATTTACTGCTCTAATGTCTTCAACAAAGCGAAAGTCTTACAACAGGGGCAGGACAAGAGCTCTGCGCTGAGTTACTTAGCTCCCTTTTACCCCAAATCACCGAAAATCAACCTTGTAACAATTCATTATTTCAGAAGCAAAGCCCCCGGGCGGCTTGGTTCCAGCTCCTTTCCTCCCCCTGGTTTACTTTGGCTGAAACCATCAGCTCCCCCCTGAAAAACGATGCATTTATGGGGGTGAATTTACAGTTTGTCAAAAATAAGCACAAAACAACCTCCCAGCTGTACACGGCTTAAGTGGAATCGAGATGCATTTAAAAAATACAGAATGACAGCGTGTTCTCGAGTCCTTTCCCAGGCGAGGGAAGGAGCTGAGAGGTTTCCACACACAGCGGGTACACGGGCACGCTCTTCCTTCTCTCTGTATGCACCCACACCCCATGTACATACTGTCCCTGCACATACATCTCTCCCAAGGAGAGCTCTGCTCCTGTCTTGTTCACATACCAGTTCTCAACGAGAATTCCTGCTGTAATAAACTGGTTTCCCCGCTGTCAGAGGATCAGGGCTGCCGTAACACACATCACAGCTCTGCAGCCGCGGCTCCAGCATTTCAAAACAGCCCCCTCGGGCAGCACGAAGGGATGGAAGGAGGCACCGACTGTGTAAGATCATCTTTGTGGCACTCACCGGTGACAGTCGTGCCAGACCCACGCGTGGCGGCCGTTTTTGGGGCGGAAATCGGACTGCCCGTTGTTGTGGATCTGGGAGGAGAAGCGCAGCAGGCGCCGGTAGCCCGACGTGAGGGAGGTGTTGACGGCCGAGCTGGCCAGGCAGTTCTCCTCCAGCGCGCACTGCAGCATGAACATGGGGCGGTCCTCCAGGTAGGCCGTCTGCTCCACCAGCTCGGCGTTGAGCACCAGGTCAGGGGCAGCTGGGAGGAAGGTTTGAAATTAACTCACGGGCTAATTAAAAAAAAAACCCCACAAGTGTCTACCAGAAGTGGAGGCCAGCCCCTTAGAATCATAGAACGTGTTGGGTTGGAAGGGACCTTTAAAGGTCATCTAGTCCAACGCCCCTGCAGTGAGCAGGGACAGCTTCCTTGCGCTGTATTTCTCAGCCCCATCAGCAGCAATTTGCCACTGTTTTGACATATCCAAGGCACAGCATAGGCCAGCACGTTTCTCACGCGTATCCCCAAGGCAAACACTTCTTCCGAGATGAAATAAAACCCGAGTTACTCACTCTCCGAGCAGGACACACCAGCACCGAAACGACCACCTCCCCTGGGACAGGAGACATCGGCTCCGTCGTGACGACAGTGGGCCAGGGACATCTCGGTCCCCGAACACTTGACACCGCTCATAACCACATTGTCAGCGCTGATGTCTCCGTGCCAGTACCAGGTTTCCTGGGCAGAAAGGCAGAAAAAGGCATTTCACACACCCTTCGGTGTTTAGTTGACTGCTGGGGGACTATTCATCCCCCCGTCACCTGCATTCTCCCTCCAGGGAAGATCGAGGCAAGACCCCACACCATCACGGAGACAGATCTTGCTAAAGATGCTGGAGAAGAGACGAGTAACTCAGGGAATGAACCCAAGTCCGTTTAAGTAGAAAACTGGGACTGGGATTAAAACCCAGGTTGACCATATTCCCCGCCCTGAACATCTCACCAGCGTTAAGCATCTCTCTCCTTGTTTCTGAGCTGTTTTCAATCTCTGCTTGTTTCAATCCAGCTGTAAACTCACTTTTCCACCCTGCTCTGCCCATCCAGCTGATGAATTCATCCTTGGGATGTTTTAAGTCATTTAGGCTGTGCCTTTGGGAGAGATGCCCAGCAATTAAGCCACATCTGTCTTGTGACATTTGTGCACTTGGGAGGGCCACGAGTAACGCCAGAGTGCCTGCTTGCACAAGGAGGGGAGGCAGAATTAACACTTGTGCTAGAAATGCCAGTGGAAACAAGGCATTTGTGGAGCACCGGGACTAACGGGGTCCGTTAACCCTGACAATCTGGGGGCTGCATCTCTTGGTTCCCAGGGGGGATGTTCAAACCCTGCTCACGGCTCATCTTCATCACCCAGTTTTACAAAACCTGTGGGAATGACAGAAAATTAACTTACAACGTAACACAAAACTAAACACTAAACCCTGACGAAGCTGCAACTGCAAAGCTTGGGAGAAGGGGAGGGGAGAAAGAGGAAGAAGAAAAAAAAAAATATTAAAAAATCAGATCTGTTAGTGTCAAAACTGGGAGCACGTTTCCAGGAAAAGAAAACCCATCTGTCCCATTGCTTCCATTGCAACAGGCTGTTGGTTAACCCTGTTAGCAACACTCTCTGCACACCCGCACACAGGGCTGCCCTGTTCTACACAGTGTAGCTTTATGCTCATGTAGCTGGTGCAGCCGGGACAGGCATAAGGGCCTTTTCTGTTCTAAATACCAGCAGTCTCAGCTAAAGGAAAAAATGTCTTGTTTCTTGCTGGACTCTCAGGGCTATGTCAATAGAGCCAGGCAGCTGGAAAGGCCAGCGTTCAAGGGACGTGGCTACTCTCAGCTCTTGCGCTCGGCTTGGCAGCCGGGCAGGCAAATCAGCCGGAGGAACCAGTTTGCACAGTGGGATGGCCACAACAGCGTCACGGGCAGCTCCAGCCTTCTACCTCCCAGGCATCCGACCCCAGCGTGGTGCTCGGGGACCTGCAGATCTCCTCTCCGGCCGTGGATAAGCGTCATATTGCTTGGAATCTGCCTGCTCACGAGCCCAGTGTGTCCTCCTGGATCCCAGCGTGGTCACTCGTTGCAGGACTGGGCTCTCCAGGCAGGGTTTTAACTGTCCGCTGCTGCCTACGGTCTCTCCTGCTTTCTCGACAGGCAACAACCAGCCCCGAGGATGCTGAGGCCATTAGCCATTTCAGGGCTTTATTGTTCCTCCCTGTGCAAAACCAGCAGGCAGCGGGCAGAGACGCTAATTCTCACTGGGTTTATCGCTGCAGCCCAGCAGAGCCGGCTGCGCGTGAGTGCCGAGCAGACCAGCCACGGCACGAAGGGACAGCAAAGCCCACCAAACCCCCGGCTTGGAGAATGGGGACAGCCTCTGCTCTCTGCGACCACATTTTACTTGTTTGCCCAAGTTTTTGATTTCCGGAAATTGTTTGGGGAAAATAGTTTTCCGTCCAGAACCGATCTAAGGCTGTTTTCTGTGTGCGGGTTTCCATCTATACAAACACACACGGAGTTTATTTATTCAGTGGCCATTCGAGCCTATGTTTCCCCAAAGCTGCTGGCGATTGTTGATTCTCGGTTGAAATGCCTCAAAGGGGCTGCATTTCCAGAGCACAGTAAGACAGCAAGCTCTGGCAAGGGATTACTTTGTCCTAAGGAAAAACCAGTTTATTTTAGGAGCCCCAATCCCCATTTTCATGTTGTCTGGGAACTGCGATAAAGGCCCAGAGGTTAGAGATTTCCTTTCAAAATCTGCCATTACACCTAGGTCTGCCTGCCCCTCTTTCACCTTGTGATCCTTGAGGGGCGTTATCAGCGCAGAAGAGTATCTCGCACCAGGGATATTGGCCTACACCAGCTACTTAAACCTGATGCCATTTATCCATCTGGGAACTGGGTGGGAAGCTCTTGCTCTCCCTCCTTCCAGCTCTTATGGATGCTGCTTGTTTTCCTCCAGCCAGCACAGCAGGCTGCCATTCATTGTGCCAAAGAGCTTCGCTGGGAAAGAACACTTTATTCCTTTGTGGTTTTATCCCAAGCTTGTTAGTCGATAGCTTTTATGCCTTTATTAAGTGCCATTCTTAGTCATGTGCAAGCAGGGAGGGTTTAGGGCATTTGTCATGAAAGGAGAAAGAAACGCGTACAGCTCCACCACACACTAGTGCACACACCGCACTGCGAACTAACGACGGGAGCAAAATCAGACTGTTTTCAAGTGATCTGACACCAGGTTAAACTTGGCTTCCCCGCTTCGGTCAGCCGGAGGAGTGCAACTCCCCACCGACTCGGGGAGGGACAAGAAACTCCATGTAACCACCAGCCCAACCAGGGCCAAGGGAGCCAGGCTTCCCGGGAAACCTGAGCAGTACAAAAACAGCAGCTTTGCCCAGAGCTCCTTCTGCTCTGAATTTCCCCCAATGGCTCTTGTGCAACGAGGTTTAACCTTCGGGGCCTCTCCAGCTAATGCTTTGAAGCTGAATGCTGTGATTTATGGCTTGATGGGTTGTTTTTTGTTTGGTTGGTTGGGTTTTTTGAGCTTTTTTGTTTGCTTTGTTGTTGTTTTTTTATTAAGAAGCCTTCCTCCTCCTCCAGTAGCCCCTGCCCACCCACACACATGGCACCACATCTGAAGCACGCGTACAGGAGGGCGCAGGGACTCACCTGGAAGGCATGGCTGGCGAACCCCAGCCCCAGCTGCCGACACACCACCATGGCCTCCACGGTGCTCCAGTTCTCGCTGCAGACGGTGCCCCACTTCAGAGTGCCGTTGCGCTCCGCCAGGACCTCCACTCGGCCCTCGTAAGGGTTGCGGCCGCCGCTCAGACGCAGCTGCAGGGCATAAAAAGCCATCCGTCAACAAACGTCAGAGCAAACTTTACAGGGAAGACGCAACAGATGGGCAAGCAACACTCAGGGTCTTCTGAAGGCTTGTGGTTAAAGTCAATGAGCCCAGGATGCCCCGTTCAGCTGCCAGCAGACCAGTTGATGGGGTCTGGTCCTTCATCTCCCACCGTGGACAAGAAGCAGCCCAGCCAGGCCCAGCATATGAAAGTGGCCTGTACCAGCTGCAAGAGAGAAACACCCTCCTGATGAAAGCTTCCCTTCTCCACACCCTTCTGACCTTCGGCAGGAGAACTTACTCAGAGGAACCTGTGTCCAGCTCATGCAGCTGAAGTTTTTAAGCTCCACGTGGCAAAGATGACGGCAGAACCCATGCCACAGCCACCTGGGTACCACTGTCATGGGACCCCACCGAGATCCCAGCACAACAGGGACATCCACCAGCTTTACAGGGCCACCGGACCGCAGAGGTTACAGCCGGAGCGGCACTTCAAGCATGAAATGAATGGATGGAGGAGCTCAAAACTCAGTACAAAAAGGGAGCATCATCCTTATTTGCCCTCCTGTCTGACACAACGCGGATGTTAAAATCTAAATTGAATAGGCACCGCTTAGGTGAAAGGATTCCTACCCAGGTGCCCTGCGAGGGAGGGCAGATGATGCTCCAGGATGAAAACACCTCGCCACGCTCACTCGCATCCGGATCTCGCTTGGCTTCTCACCTGATTCTGGAAACCCATGGCCGGGACGTTGCATCTCACGGCAGCATCTTCTTCGTGGTTACAGCCCTGCGACTCCGTGTTGAATTTGCAGTCCGTGACCGATTTCTCAAAGCCCGTACAGTCAATTTCGTTGAGATGAATTGGACCCATGCCTTGGGGGAGAAAAGAAGAAAAAAAAAAGAAGAGAGTCCTTACCTTCTGCCCATGCTACTGTGTGGTGAAGAAATATCCAATTACAGTTTATTAATACTTTGCAGACATCGCACTGGCCTCTAGCATTCAAAACACGGTAATCCCAAAAAATTCCACGGATTTCTTGTAAAAATAAAACAAAAAGCTGCAAGATTATTATTAATAATTTTACCATTAAATTCTTTCCAGTAGTCTCTGGGATTCAAGCATGCAAGAACAGCAGAAAAAGCCAAGTTTCCTTTGTTACATAATTTACAAACTTCAGCTGTAGGAATTCGCAAATTATGACCTTTTCGGTTGGGCCCGTATGCTGGAATCTGCTCCCAATCAAGCCCTGACATTTAAACGGGACAGCCACACATTTGCTGGGACAACACCACGCACCACCACAGGGATGCGCGAGAAGTCAGTCAAACAACTCTGGGGCAGCTGTGGGTTACGGACCCCACCAACGTTGATGGGAACAGGAGAGCTAACATCGTTTCATTCTGCAGAGAATGGTCTCAAGGTACTGGGAGCCAAATTATTCAATTTGGCTCCCTCCCTGGACAAGTGGCAGCAGACCATTGTCACTTCTCACAAAGAGACACAGCAAGAGGAGAGACACATACGAGAAGGCAACACTCCTGCCTGCAGAGCCCTCAGGTCCTGTTTCCAAACTGATCCCAAAGCTGGTTAGAAAGAAGTCATGGGGGGGATGGATCCAAGGTTCCAGCAGATGATCTTCATCACAGAAGAACAACCAGAGCCTTTCTTGGAGCCCATATAATCCATGAGTAATTGCTGATGGAAACACACTGGATAGTTTTGACTCGAGATCCCTGCAAGTAGCAGATGTAGAACCTCTGGTCTCCAGCAGTTTCTAGGAAGCTTTCAGAGCTCAGAGGCTGAGAATAAAAAGACTTCTGACCTTTGCTATCAACTTGCTCTGTGCAGACTCGGCATAATGGATGGATATTAGGAAAAATTTCTTCATTGAAAGAGTTATCACACATTGGAACAGGCTGCCCAGGGCAGTGGTGGAGTCACCAGCCCTGGAGCGATTTGAAAGCCGGGCAGACGTGGTGCTGAGGGACATGGTTTAGTGGTGGTTTGGGCGGTGTTGGGGTGATGGTTGGACTCAATGATCTGAAAGGTCCCTTCCAACCTCCGCGATTCTACGACTCTATGATCAAAAGGCTGGTGGACGCTGTGCTCTGACCTGCAGGTGCCTTGTTTCACCTCAGCCCTTGCCCAGGCACTTCCATCTGAGCCGCGGGTTCGTCCGTTTCTGATCAGCAGCCGGGAGCAGCACGGTGATGGTGGTGACAAAAGGCAAAAGCCACAGAAGTTTCCAAGAAAGCAGCATCCACCCACCAATACCCTCCACCAGCCCCTTCCATTGGCTGGAAGAGGTCGATCAACACCAGATGTAGATGTTCGGTTTGGAGTTCCCCTTGTTGGCACGCACAGCGGCAGGCTGCCGGAGGCCAGGCTGACCCACCTGGGTAACGGAGGTAGAAAAGCAGCTATGGTTTTCTTACCATTTCTGACAGCGACTGTTGATTCTTCATCCCTGCAACACCATCCTCATCACAGCAAAAGAGATAAGGGCCCCGCAGAGCCAGGGGCTGTCTCAGAGCACTCAAACCACGGGAATGACATCCTGGCTCCATTTCTTTGTCTGCACCCAGAGGTGACAGAAATTGCCCAAAGTTAGACACTGGCAGAACTTCCAACTGGGCTCCGACCAGCAGCCTCCCGGGCACACGCTGCCTCACCATGAACCCCTTTCTTTTTTAATTCTCTCACTCCTCTGGAAAGGAAAATCTTACCCAACACCAAGCCTGCTCCTTTTAGTTCAAAGCAAAGGGCTGACACTGGAAGGCAGGAAAATGTAATTGGTTTATTAACAGTAGGTGGGATCCTTTTGCTTAAAAACATCTGTCTACTGCCATCTGGAGCCTCTCTAACTCTGTGTGGCAGCCAGCACACCTGTGACTCAGAGGCCTAACCCTGGGTGACAGTTTAATGATCCGTCTGGTGAACCCCTTCACCTCCTCAGACTTCTGCTGAGGCACAGAGAAAACAAAAAATGATTTAAAAAAAAAATGTTCTCTAGCATATTTCCATGATTGTGTGGTGGAATGAGTCAGGACGTACCCCGGAGCCGCCTTCTGACAACAGCAGCAAGAGCAACGAAGGCAGAAATGTAAATATATTGGGTTCAATCTCATCCACAGAATGAATTTGGGTCTGGACGCCTTAGCGCTTCGGCCAGCCCCGCATCCACCCATCACACAAGATCTGGGAGCAGACTCCTAGGCTGTGGCCGCCGGAGAAGGGCCATCTAGCCTTTTTTGCTTCTCTCTCATTAAAATCCTGTTTGTGGTTTACATCTGGAAACGGTGACACCGACCCAGTCATTTTGCAAGCCGCCGAGCAGCTGGAGTGGGAGGAATGGCTTGGTGCCGACCAGAATTGGAGGGTGATGCACCAAGAACGCAGGATGGATCCAGTCCGACGTTCTCCACTGAAATGGCCCGACAAAGCCATACCGATGAAATGACAAAGCAAGAGGGAGGGCAGGGCCACGGGGCTGATCCACGTAACCCTGGCACGTCTGCTCTTCTCGGGGAAATTCTTTTATGATACATGGAGGCAGGAAGCGCTGCTGTCCCGGGCACTGAATAAATGAAGCTGAATTGCTGTATGTGCTGAAATATGGTGATAAACGTTATATTTCCTCCCATGCCATACAGGATTAGGGCTGTACATCCAACACAGACATTCACCTACTGATTGAGGTTTTCTTCTATGTTCTCCCTCCAAGGACAACACATGGAGATCTGGGCTCAGCATCTTCCTTTCAGACACCTCTTGTGTGAATAAGGGTAAATCGTTTAATCTGGCTCTCAGTTGCCCGTCTATAAAAGGGAGAATAAATCACCTTCTCCATACCCTGAGCTCTTTGTGGTAGGCATTCATCACTGCCTCAGCTGGGACTTCGAGTCACTGCACACTGGTTTAACACGTAGTCCGTCTTTATGCATTTTACCCTGGGAAATTAAATCTCCAACACAGCAAGGATGAGACGGGTCCTTCAAATTAGCCTTGGAACACACAAATTCACCGAGATGCAGCTGTAACAAAGCAAAGCGTAAACACGCGCAGGGAGACGGAGTTTAACAGCTGGGAGACTCCCCTGTGCCAGGCCAGAGCAGAGACGAGTTTGGGCCCCAAAAGCTCCTTTTCCTACCACAATGTGATGCTCCAGCTGCTGAAGGAAGTTACCAAGCGCTTCTCATCCCAGAGGACAGTTTCAACAGGGCGCGCTGATTGATTGCCGGTATTTAACGATAAAAGAAAGGAAAGCGTGTGGGAATCGGCAGCTGCTGTAAGAGTTTCCAGGCTGCGGGAGATGGCTGGGAACGGCGCGTTCTCCTCCCTCACGTGGCAGCCGCTTCCCCCCCCCACGATGATTATTCTCTTTCCTAGACGCAGCTAAACACATCAGCAGCTCCCTGCATCCCGCTGCAAGATATTTTTTTTTTTTTGGCAAATCCAATGGACAGGTCATATTTTGAAGCTTTCCAGATCCTGGACACCACCACCATGCTTTACACGTGTTGTTACCTTCCCTGCCCTTCTCCAAGCCACGGCTGAAGAAATTTCACCCATTCATTTAGTCTCACAATAAAGGGGTTTGGTTTGGTGTCATTTTCTGTAGGGTTTACACTAGGGGAGCATGGTATTTGAATCATAAGGCGGTTTGAGAGGGCGTACATTAGGCTTTGAGTTACCATTTACCACAGTTTGGGATTTAAACCAACTCCCAAATACAGGAAATCCAAACCCAAACCTGGCTCTGAGCTGTTCAAATGCCCTTCTATTTATAATGCGCTAAATTGATGTTCTGGTCTTAAATTGGAGAGTATTTGAAGTCTAGACTCAGGAAGCATTTTTGCCAGGAACCTTCTAGTAATGCATTACACCATGATGTGAATCTAGAGAAAAAGAATTTGAGAGCAACGGATAACGTGTGATAACGAAGAAGTAATTACTGGAACAGCTGCCTGAGGGAAAGGTTAAACTCATCATCACTAGACTTCTTTCAAGGAATCTTGAATATCTTTTAGAAAGTCACATATTCCAGTTCGGCCTCAAGCTCCTGGACTCAAGAGACTTATTAAGGGCAGAGAATAAATTCCTGGTCCCCAAGACAAACATCCCAGTAAAAATACGCTCTGCCCTGAATCATGAAAGGGTTCTCGGAGGTGGACAAGGCACGAACGGTCCCTGGAGCTCCCGCTGCTCTTACCTTGCCCGAGTCTTGCGCCCGTTATCGCTTCCTTGGCGCTCCCGAAGCCCAGCTCTCGGCACACCACGCTGGCCGACACCAGGTTCCAGTTATCGTCGCAAACCGTTCCCCACTCTCCGTTTTTCAGCACTTCAACTCGTCCTTCGCCAGTGTTGGCTCCCCCTTTCAGCCTCACCAGTGGTTGCTGGAAGACAGAGACAGAAGCGGTGC
Source organism: Rissa tridactyla (assembly GCF_028500815.1). Lineage (NCBI taxonomy): Eukaryota > Metazoa > Chordata > Aves > Charadriiformes > Laridae > Rissa > Rissa tridactyla. Next base: position 6,059,012 of record NC_071485.1, read on the forward strand.
TACCACTGCCTGCGAACGAAGCAGCCTTTCTTTACAGCTCTTATTTAAGGCATGTGGCTGCAGGCAAATTGTGGCCCAAAAATTATTACCCCGAGGCACCTTAAAACAACCACCACGTAATACAAAAGGCTAAAAGCGCTGGATGAAAGGAGATCGTTATCTGACAAGACTTATGGTATGCTTAGACGTATGTTTCTCGCATCCCTGTACACGGGCAGAGAATAAAAAGAGATATCTTAGTCCTCTGCAGGTTTAGTGCTTGGATTTAGGAGCCTTTTTCACACCACCAGTTCTGCAGCAGAGGAGTGGCTGGACGTTCTCAACCCGTTTGTCCTACCATATCCCTTGGGAGCCTTACATGAGGCTCAGGAGTCGCATGGAGCCAGTTCTTATCTGCTCGATGCCTGTCGTTCAGCCGCTAGATGGATTCAGCTGCTGTACGGATCCCCGGACAGGGGTCCTGGGTTAACCGAGGAGACCAACGTGGAACTCAAGCCACGTAAAAGCTACCTGTCCACTGCAGTTACAACTAGTGGAATAAGTGATGCGGCAGATCGCAGTCAAAAATACACAGCTGAGCAGCAGATCCAGTTCCATTAATTCCTATTCTTATATTTCTATTAGTCACGGACTATACATTGCTTACAGCTTTCTCCAGCACCAAGCAGAGAGACCCACCAGCTGCTGCCCCCGAGAGATGCGTTGGTATGGGAACACCATGTGATTTGTGCAGAGTCTGAGAGCAAAAAAAGCCTTTAACTTTTAAAACTGGAAGCAGATACAGTTCTCCAGGCTGGGGTCACACTAAGGACATCCAAAGCCTACACAAAGGCTTAAGGAATTACTTGGCAGCGCGCACGGCTCAGAAGATTAGTAATGATTTACAAGACCTTTCACCTTCGAGGCCTAGATCCTGCAAGCTCTCGTGCAGACTCCAGGCAAGGAAACCACGGACAGGACTGTGCTATTCCCACTACAGCAGCATCTGAGGTGGTGTCTGGGGTTTTCTCAGGCATCAAGAGAAAGCCCACCCCTAAATTCATAGGCTGGGGAATGCAGGCTACAGCCAAGGGCTATGGGCAAGATCCACAGCATCTAACACTCCTTTGCAAAGAAAGCCCTCTAACCAGCCTTAAGGGCCTCCAGACCCTGAGATCACCCCCGTATCCGGAGGCTCCACATGCCTTACAGCTGGAAAATTTCCCTTTGCATCAACCTAAACCACGTTTGCTGCAAGCGAAGCCGTTCCTTCATACTCAGTTGCCCCATGGCACTGAGAACAACTGACTTCAGCGTCATTTTATAACAGCCTTTTGCATATCTTAGAGCTTTTACGCTACACTCAGCCCTCTCCTTGCTAGACTAAACAAACACAGCTTTTTCCATCTTTCCGGTAGGCCATGTTTTCCTAGTCTCTCAGGGCATTTCTTTGTAGAAGACAGAGAGGCGGCGGAACTGCCGGCTTATTTCCCCGTGTACCTCTTACAGGAGAAACAACCCAGCAGTATTTAAGTGACTGTGAAACAGCAAAGCCCAGCAGCGACTGGGCGTCCATTCAATTGGCTTGAACACAACAGCTCAAACAGAAACGTGACAAATGTATTTTTTTTTTTTTTTTTTTTTACTACTTGCTCCCAGCCTTGCCAGCTGCAGCGGGCAGCCAGCCTCCCACCCTTCTGAGCCTGGAGGAGGAGGCCAGGTACCATACTCATGTGAGGACAGAAAGGGCTTGGAAGAAATACAAAGAGGGAAAATTTGCACAACAGGTTGGTTTGTGGCTACGCATACACATGTTGAGGCCCTACAGGTGATAAATGATGGCGAAGGGCAACGGAGCTGGTGAGGGGTCTGGAGCACGAATCTTGTGAGGAGCGGCTGAGGGAGCTGGGGGTGTTCTGCCTGGAGAAGAGGAGGCTGAGGGGAGACCTTCTCGCTCTCTACAACTCCCTGGGGTCTCTTCTCCCAAGGAACAGGCCATGGGACAAGAGGAAATGGCCTCAAGTTGCGCCAGGGGAGTTTTAGTTTAGATATTAGGAACAATTTTTACACTGAAACGGTTATTAATCATTGGAACAGGCTGCCCAGGGAGGAGGTACAATCGTCATCCCTGGAGGTATTTAAAAGCCGGGCAGCCGTAGCGATATGGCTTAGTGATGGTTTTTGGAAGTGTTGGTTTAATAGTTGGACTCAATGATCTGAAAGGTCCCGTCCAACCTAGGCGATTCTATGATTCTAAGAGTCACACCCCCAGGCTCTTCCTACTTTTGTGCTCCCCACTCACCTCCTGCCTGAAGGCTTTTCGGAAGCCACTGTGGCTGCTGGGGGCAAAGGCGCGCCCAGGGACGCAGCTGACCACTGCAGGCATCCCGTTCTCACACGTTGCGTTCTTCTCTGCATCCACGTTGAGGTGATTGCCCAGTTTGCAGCTGGAGATATGAGCTTCGTTCCCACTGCAGTCCATTGAGTAAGGCCAGTAATGCTGCTTCCTTCTGCTGGCAAACATCCTTAAAGGAATAAAAGGGAACAGGAAAACAAAAGTTAGGAATCCATAAAAAACTGCACTGATTTTTACTCTTGGGAAAAAAACTTGAAATAAAATGAGGACTGAACAGCATTATTTGAAGGCTGATCCATTCATACACACAATGACTCTCTGTTAAGGTGTCACTTGGGAATAAATAGGTCATCTCCTTAAGCTAAAGATCAGAGTGAATCAACAGTGCAGCCAGAGCAACAATTATGCACTCGAAGCGGAGACACATAGTCGAGACCCCTACATTATGCTGGGGTCAGAGATCGGTTAATTCAAAAGGCAGTGTACGAACAGGGCCCGCGCAAATAACGCTGGCGAGTTTGGGCTGGGGAGGTCCCCAAAAGACCTCTCCCGTAAATGAGCTCTTCTCTTTGCTGGCCATCGCCTACCAGCTGCGAGAAGATGGCAAACCGGGAAAAAGCCCCGGCTCCCCCGCTTCTCTCAAAGCCGCAGCGTTAACAACCGTGAGCCTGAAAGCAATTTCCGAGAGCAAGAGCAATTCCCCCAGTGACATGTTCACAGCAGAGGAGATTGGCAGCAGTTTCTGCTTCTTGCTCCCAAAGCGGAGCACTGGCCTGGAGCTGCTCCAGGGACTCCTAAGGGGGAAGGGGCATGTGTGATAAAGGAGAAAAGAAAGTAATCCAGCTTCATCCTCACTGCACCGCAAGGCTGTCGGACGACCGCATCGGAACTAAAATAGTGAATGAAACAAAAATATAGGTCAGGTCATTATCAGAAGGGAGATGTTAGAAGTTAAGTTAAAAAAAAGGCAAGGCGCAGAGGAGCCAACGCCCTGCTGCGATCTTGACGTGGCTTTGCGAGATCCCTGTGCTGCTCCTTATTCCAGGACGAGCTGCCACGCAGCCCTGGCGATCCAAGGATTAGCTGGGATAAATGGCAGAGCAAGGCAGGCGGAACTTGCTGGGAGAAAAAGCATCAATTCCCATTAACTGTAGCACATCCTTGCAGGACTGAGAGTCCGAACAGGATCAGGTAAAGGGACAAAGAGCCATTCATAGGTTTGGATTGAACCTAAACCGGACAGGTCAAGCTTTTCCCAGCTGATGCCCTTTGGTGATCCCGTGTGGGCTAATTCGTGCCATTGCGGATGCTCGAGGGGACTGTTGTCTCCCCTCCTGCTTGCTAAGCTTTGCTGACAAGCTCAGCGGTTGTCTAGGCTCATATGGCTCTCGGCCACCGACTAATCCTTTCTGGAACCAAATTTCTCTGGGTTAAGCTTAGGGCCAAACGCAGCCGGGGCTGGAGATAGAGACGCAACTGCATCACGTGAGGGGGAGTCAATGCTCTGCTGCAAAGGACGGGGGATGGGGCAGGGCTGAGATCTATCCCAGTATAACCTGCCTGTCTGTCCTGTGGGTAAAACACCCGCAATTCAACCCAAAATGAATAGGAAATAGGAAGGGAGAATAAAAATTTAAAAAATAAAAAAAAGTAAAATAAAGGGAGGATGCAGGCAGAAAGTACCAGCCGCTTCTCAGCTAGAATATCCGGCTCAATGTGGACCCAAACCTTAAAGATTTTTTTCCTTTTAATTAAACTGCACAGGATATGACATGTCTACCAAAAAGCCATGAAAGCCTCTGCCCTTAGAATCACAGGATGTGTTGGGTTGGAAGGGACCTCTAAAGGCCATCTAGTCCAACCCCCTGCGGTCAGCAGGGACATCCACAACTAGATCAGGTCGCTCAGAGCCTCATCCAGCCTGGCCTTGAATGTCTGCAGGGATGGGGCCTCCAGCCCCTCTCTGGGCAACCTGGGCCAGTGTCTCACCATCCTCAGCCCTTGGACTGCTGGAGCTCAGCACCAAGGTCCCACTTGAACATTAAGTGGTCTCTTGGGCTGCAGAGCGACGGGGCAGATTCACGCATGTGTTACACACTGGAAAGCATCCGGAGGCGCCTGCGTTCGGTGACGCCGCTCCATCCTCTCCTTGCACGAGCCAGCTCTGCCCCACCACCCTTCACTCTGCATCCGCGGCACGGAAGCGAGAACCTGAAGGAGTATTTTCACCGAGGGCCCTCCGCAGACATGCGCGGAGAGGTCCGTGAACTCCAAAGCAGACAAGAAACACAGCCTGTCTTAGAGAAGTAATTACGGGGATGCCTTATAATAGCAAACAATGACCTCATCCTGGAAATTTCATGAGGCATTAACATCTGGTTGGTATTAGCAACCTTTGGTAGGCTGGGGAGAAATAGCCAGAGAAAGCCCCACCTCATTTCCCCAGGCCGAATATATAAAAAAAAAGTAGCATACAGATGATCTTCACAGACAGAAACTCAGGGCATTCTTGTTATTTACTTTTTAACACAGAAAGGGTGCAAGTCACCTCTCACTGGCCTTGGTATAAGCCAAGAGCAACGCCGCTCAGATCAGAGGTGTGAGCGAACAGTCATGCTGTGAGAGTTTAGTCAATTCTAGGTCAAGTTGGAGTCCAAACCATTTCTCCTGGTGAGGAGAGATGGACCTTCATCACATAAGCTCGAGCCCAAAGGCTGTGGGAAGTGGCTGAGGGTTTAGCTAAGGGAACTTTGCTATGTAAGAATGTCTCTGAGAGGACTCGGGGAGCAGAAAACAAATCATTACACGCATAAATTCCGGGGAAAATTCACCCAGAACACACTGAACAGAAGCTGGTGAACTCCTCTGCAGGTGTTTAAGCATAAAGTTTTTACCCTTGCAAAACTGTTCAAGCATTTACTGAAGTTAGGTAGTTTGCTGTCTTCAGCCTGAGGGAGGCAGAAGAGAAGCCAGACCTGCCACCTTCTGCTAAAGCCCTTAGGATCCTGGCTTTTCCAGGGAGAACGCAAACCACGAGGATCTCCACTACAAGCACAGAAGCGATTAACTGCCCTACACATCTGCCCAGACTCATAATGCTATGAGCAGACTGGTTAAACTGGGAGATACTGTTCAGACTGACGTTGAACGAACCATCCTGGAATTGCTGAGCTTCTCCATCCAGTTCTTTGACAAATCACAAAGCTGTAAGGCCTCCAGGAGGCATCAGGGCCATCTCTTTGCCTCAGGCATCTCCAGTCACAAACTTGACTCTCCCCATCAGCCAAATGCATTTAATTGTACTCTGCTTTCTCAACCAGAGCAGGAATCGGGAGGAGGAGTTAATAAGCAGCGCCCATATAAAATCGCTTTGAAGAATGAACGAGAGCATGGAAACAACATTGAGATTTGTTTCGTTTCCTAACATAAATTGTGCTGTCAACTGCAGAGCCTAAGTTACATTCAGGAATAAAAACCTGGCACCGGGACAACAATGAACTAAGTTGTTTTCTTTCAAGCAAGATCCATCTGCAGATCATTTCACCTCCCACCATTGTGCAGAAGCAGCGCAGAGCGCCAGCCAGCTCAGCGTGCAAAGCTGTACTTTGTGGGGAGCGGGACTGGTGGGGATGTGGGAAGGGGACACTCGCAGCCCCGGCCACCAGAAACCCGATTCCAGCCCATCTCCCAGCTGCGGAGCAGGAAAGGATCCGCTCTTGGGAGAACGGTATTTACAGATTAGGGAGAGCAAAAGCCCAAGAAATGAGAACAAAGTTTCTAAGGCTTCACATGGAGAGAGGGCTTGGTTCAAGAGACTCGCCAGAGACGAAACTCTTCCCTCCCCAAGAGGGGATGTGACTGGAAAGCACGAGGGACAAGCAGAGAGCAGTGCTCTCCTGGCCCAGGCGAGCAGATTGCAGGGGTTGTCATCATCCCAGTACCTCGATCGCAAAGCAAAGATCACTTTTGAAGTTCCCAGCCCAGAACGGGGAGGTTTCCCCCACCAGCAACGCTGGTTGTATGCGACACATCTGCCAGTAACACCAAGCACAAAGGCAAATGCCCCAAGAAAGAACGCAGCTTTTTAAACTACGCGAACCAAACAAAAGTGTCCAGCTGACAAAGTTTTACAAGTCTCTTCCCTCCGATAAAACGACATCCCATCTCCTTCCAACCTCGGATAATATTCAGCATATTTTCCAAAATATCTTTCTGGGGTGCGGGAGCCCAACAAGCCGTAAGTGAAAATGTGAGGGAGGTATTGGGGCACCGAGGCTACTCCAGCAACGCGTCCGGCTGGGTAGCAGAGATCTCCCAAGCCTGCTATTCGTAAGCACTGCACATTTATAACTCCAGCTCCGGTGAATGGGATTTTCAACATTGCTGAATATTGTGCTGAACAACCATGCCTCAGTTTTTCCATCTCTACGTGCACTATTGCAAGAGACACGACAATTACCAAGCACCCTTTTTATTTCAGGCAGATGGCTCCAGCTGCCGAAGTTAATGCTTTTCTTGGAAACGCAACCGCGAAGCAGGAAAAATCTACTTTGTCTTACTCGAGGTAATTTATTCTGCCCTCCTGCTCGGCTGCAGGGGATGGGAATCTCAGAGCTGAGTTAGAGGGAGACATGCTGCACGGGTGGGAGCAAGCGCTCCTCTAACCGGTGTCCAGGGCAAAACATGAAACCGCCTGGTAGCAATTATTAATTCACTGCTCATCTCCCTGGGAAGCCTGAAAACAGAATTCCACTTGGGTTGTTCATTTTATATTCTTTGTGCTGCTATGCGGCTTTACGCTATTCCAACCCAAGGACCTCTTCAAATTGATCACGATCTTCCTAATGAAAGAAATGAAACGTGGCCAGCCGGTTCCAGAGGGAGCTTTCAGAAATAGCAATTGCACAGGCCAAAAGGAACAGGCAGGAAAACCACAACTCCTGCCTGGAGAATTCAGTTCTCCCCCTAACCGGTTGACACTTTCCCACTCCATAGGTCACAGTGTAGGAAAGAAACAAGACAGAATTTCACTTAAACTATTTTGCATCTGCTTCGGGGTGTCATTTCTAGGGAACGGTGTAGGAAGAACCACGTCTGTGATGAAGGCTGGTGACAAAACTCAAGCTGAAGCAACGACAACAAAAAAGACCAGAGCTCCTGGCTTTCAAGAAATGGGAAACCCAGCCTGAACGGATCAGCCTGCAGCTCTGAAAGACAAAACGTTCTCCCTAGGGATCACTGTTTTCTTCCCTCGTTTTAAAACAATCTATAATTCTAGGAAGAAAAAGCAGCACCAAAACCACAACTGCCCCCAACCGCATCCTTCTACCAGCACCATCTCAGGCGCGCAGGCAGCAGCGGCGCGGGGAGGAGCAGCACGGGTGCTCTACTGACATTTTTAGCTCAGCACTGGGCTCAAGGCAGGCTCTAATGGACAGAGCAAGTCGTACCGAGTTGGAGATGGCTGGCAGCCCTTCCAGCCCGGGACCCCGAGGAATTGCCAGCGCCAAAGGAGCTGAACTGGGGTTAACGACAGTGGGAGATTTACTGGGAAATATTCCCCCGGGCAGAGTGCTCCTTTGTGGGTGATTTGGCAGCTGGACACCCATGAACCTTCGTGAGAGCCAGAGCAGTTGGTAAATGTGGGTAAACATGTCATGAGAGGTGTGAGACCAGGAATTGCACGCAGCAGCGGGGAGGAGGAACCTGGGCAACGAAGCACAACAAAGGCCTGTTTTATTCCAAGATTACTCGGTTGGAGCTTTCAGCACGTACCACATCTGATCCTGCAGCTGGCTTTCTGCAGAGGGATGGGGAAAGCGGTTAGTTTTGCTTGCAGCTGATAGGTTTACCGGGAGAGCATGATCAGTTCGCTCACACCCATCCCCTGCACACAACACAAAACCTAATCCCATAACTGGTAAAGGAAATCACTACGCTATAGCTGGAAACAAAAAAGATTTCTTGGGCTGAGATGTCCACATCTACTATATGATCTATCAAATACTAGATTTGATACTGCACTTGGGTCTTCAGCTGGAATGGCGAGGATCAAACACCTCCCCTGTCCGCACAAGGAAATTCTTGACATTTCAAATATTTACACAGAAGGAAAATCTGATGTGAAGGAATGAAGCAGTTGGAGGTTTTTCTACCTCAAGGTCTCCAGTGTCATTTGACAATTTGCATTTTTGAACAAGGCCCCAAGTGTTCAAAGAAACACGCTCGTGTCTCATACAAAGCTCTGCTCTTACTTGTAGACGTTGGTGTTGTATTTCCTCTCGCTCGGAAATCCAAACATGCCGCAGACAACTCGGGAATTTTTCATGGTCCAGTGCTTGTCGCAGATCTGCTTCCAGGTCCCTTGGTCTTTCACCTCCACGTAACCCTCGGTGACAGGCACCCGCTTGCGGTAGGTGGCGAGGATGGCGCGGATCCTTATGTCCTCCACCTGGATGTTCATGTTCTGGAAGCATAAAAGAAACACAAATGATGCCGGCTTGCGAGGAAACGGGTTGTCTGGCTTCGAGGTGGGGAACAAAACCCAGTTCTGCTCAGGGTTACGGCTGAGCAGAGGGAGGCAGGAGGAAGAGCTGTTTAGGAAAAGACACAACAGGGAAGCAAACAAACAAAAAAAAGAGCATTATTTTACAAAAGGCTATGTAACAAATCTTGTTTGTTACTTAAATTCCTTGAAGTGCTGGTTTTAGAAGCACAGTGACCTTAATTTAGTCTTGGCTACTATGGAAGTGAACCGAGCTTGGCTTTGGTAGGGCCATCTTAATGCTGGCAGGGAGCAGGGAAGCGGGAGCAGGCAGGGAAGGATGCTGGGGCCCTCATCAGCCACTGGGGCTCTCATCAGCCACCGGGCATCCCTTCCCAACCTGGGCCGGGCAGGCGCTGTGAAAGCTGGGATCCCGATGTGCTGACACCGGCATTTCCCTGCTTCCCCAAGTGACTCATTTGCTGTCCCAAGTAACGCTTCGGTTCCTGCTCCAGCCGAAGCAAGCACTACTTGGGACAGCAGACGAGTCACAAAGGTTGAATGGATTTCACATTTGGAGCCTACATGAGGACACCGCACAAACAAACCAAGCCCAAAAGCGAAGGCTGACTGGAAAATATCCACTGTGGCAAGCAATTACAAAAGAGCTACTGAAAATTTTATAACTTGCTTCCAGGGGACTTTTTCTTGTCAAAAATGTATAAAACCACGTGGGGTTCTGCTAACAGTTACATCAGAACCGAGGAATCCTCCCCTCCCCTCGCTCAAGTTCAATCACTTGGGAAAGAAAAATGCCCAGAGCTTTAAAGAGACACAGGCCCCCGGTTACCCATCAGCGGCACACGCAGGTATTGAAGTCAGGGAGATCACAGCAGGACATGCAGCGTCCTGCACATTACACGTGGCGCATCCATTCTCCAGATGCTTCACCGACACTGATGCAACCAACAGACCCCGGGGAAATGGAAACCAACAGCAGAGAAAGAGCCTGTTGGGCAGGGAACGGGGCTGGCATCTCCTCCTCATCCACTGCCTCTGCCCGCACTGCCTTGGGCAAGTCACTTAAAGCCTTTTTTTCCCCCCTCCTTTTCTTTTCGTCTTCTCCCCGCCTCCTCCTTTTCTTTTTTTTCCTTGTTTTTTCTTTATTATCTACCTTTATCACCCAGTTTTACAGCAAACCAGGATCACTGGTTCCTCCTTTTACCTTCAGCTGCGGGAATTCAGTCCTGCAGCAACTTGGCTGGGGCATCCATGAGACACCCGCAGTGACCCTGGAAAACAGGACGTTGTGATTTCCCCAGTAGGACAGCCCTACTCGTACAAGGCTCACAGTTCAGGCTGAGGTTTTGAAAGCTCTCGTAGCCTCAAGAAATAAAAACCAACCACAACGATATCCAAGTTACATCTGAGACACTTTAAGGTGCTCAAAGGGGCTGATGCAAGAGCAAACTTGCGCACCTCCTGTGTAGTCTGGGAAGTCCATTTGCAACACAAAAGGTTCCTCCTGCATTTGGCAGGTCGTCTTGAAATATTGCACAGCTCTTGACTACGTGCTCTCAGGGAGGTAGCAGAGCCTCCGCGCGTTGACGGCCTCCCCAGGCTGGTTTCCAAAGCCTGCAACTCACTTTTCCCCTGGTGCAGCTTATGAAATGTTTCCAGCCCTTCACTTAATGGAGAAAACGTGTTTACCTGGAGCTACAGACCAGTGCTGCCTCAGAGAGCACCTTGTTTCTCTGCTCCCTCTACCTTGCCTTCATTTCTTCACCAGGAAACAAGAGGTAAACCAAAGCCTTAAATCCATTTGGAAACAGCTTTGGCTGATGAAGATCTAAAAGCGTTTTTAGTAAAAGCCTGCTAAAAAGGATTAAGCCAAAGGACAGAGCGCCAAAGCTTAAAATTGTACTGTAAAAAGCACATGAAAAGATAGCAGCTAGGGAGGAAATTTGCACTGACAGCTGAGAAAGAGGGTGAGACGGCCGAAGTGAGTTTTTCCGTCTGTCTCTGCAGGACAGATCCACCCTATATAAAGCCCTATGTTTGCTACGCGCAGTTACGTCAGTATCAGCCCTACTGCATATTAAAGTACCCGAAATGGAACATTTTCCCAGACTAGACCTGACATCACCAACGTGCTAAAACCCACCCGTGGTTTTCACTTGACAGCCATTTCCATTTTGCTTGAATTTAGACGGTTTGGAGGCCGCAGCCAGTCCTCGGCAGGCCGGAGAGGAGGAGCGTTGGGAGCAGAGCGTGATTTCTCGTTCAGGAACCACGTTCAAGATGCCTGTGTTTTGTGAAGAAGCTGCACAACAGCAGTTGCTAGCCCCATTGGGATCATGCAGAGTGCCGTTCCAGATGTTCAACATCTGCCTGATGCTTTCACCGCCGAGCAGCAGCAGCATTATTCCCATGTTGCACCTATTAGTCATCGTTAATACATCGCTATTCTCACTACCGCACCATCAGAGGTCTTCACAGAGGTGGAAGGTGGTGACAAATCCAAACAGCCTCCAAGGTAAACAGAGTACTCAAAGGATGGGAGAAAGCAGTGATTCTCAGCCCCCTTTTGATTGAGAAATAAGGTGCAGAGGGAGCAAACTGCTTGTCCAAAAGACCACAAGGGCAGGAAATCGCATCCAAGTATCCCGAGGCCTCAACTCTAACCCCCAGGTGAAGATCCCTCCAGCAGCAGGAACATCAGCTAAACCTCTAGCACTAAAGCACTCACGTTCTGATCAACCACATTCATTTTTTTTTTCCCTCCTTCCCACCCCATCAACCTACCAAGAGCACAAAACCAGAGACATCCAACCTGTCTCCGACAGCTGCCAATAACACATGCTGAGGAAAGAGCATCCGAACAGGGCAACACGCAGCAATTCCTCCCTGCAGCTTCCGAGCATCTCTATCTCGCAGAATTTCCAAGCCAGAGGGTGTATTTCAATGTTCAAAAAACCCTGGATGGGTTTGAGAATCCCTTGCTCAGATTTATGATAGCAGAGCAACAGGCAACCACAGAAACCAGCCCACCAAACCAGAGAAGGGGAGAGAGGAGTCACAAAGTTGCAAAAACTAAGAACTGAAAAAAATGAAAGCTTGGGAACGCTGTTAGGGACCTGACGATTCGCCTGTTATTTTTGCAATTAGTTCAGCAGCTTAGTAAATAAAACCAGGTTGCTCCATCTGTTTCCAGAAGAGCTCTGACCACTGCAGGAGTGGCGATGCTGGAGTCCCAGGAAAGGATCCCGGGTTGCCCTGACCCAGCGCGGTACCTGTAACCCCGCCTGGGGCTCGGGATGCCTGCTCTTCTTACTTCCAGGCTGGGTGTTGGGGCATGTCTTTTCCACTAACTGATGGGACCGGGTTGTCCTTGCCGGTCATTTTACAGAAGTGAAAAATAAGGTGCAAATTGACTGGCTTGGTCTTGGAATTGAAAAAACATTGTCAGAGCCAGCACGATACCTCAGGCACTGCAGGCTCCAGTGCAAAGGTCCCACAACACGTCTCTCTTCCCCCAGAGATGCTGACACACACACAAAAAGAAATCCTGCTCCGACTTGGGACTCTGTTTTAGCACATCCAACTCTTTTGTCATGGTTTTTTGCCTGCTATTTGCCAAGGAAGAAGGGAAAAAAAAAAAAAAGTGAGCAAACTAGCAAGAAATAAGCCATCATTTTATTCCCTGGAGGGTATTTCAATCTTCTGATAGCTCTAGCAGGCCGGCACGCAGTGACATTTTCATGATCTGTCTGAGAGCAAAACCAATCCACATCCATTCCCCTTTCTGCTCCCAGAGAGTGGGTTTAGAGCAGAGAATTATTGATAGAGCAACTCAAGGGTTTGCACTGAGTCTGAACAAACAGCAAAACGTCTGAAAAGAATTCAAATGCTTTAAACCTCAGCTTTCTATTGAAAGATTAAGGAACAAAGGCTCAAAATAAGTATACTGTAGGTTTCTCAAGGAGAAAGGACTGCTAAGAGCTTTCTCCCGATAACTTTTTGCAGATTTGAGTGGTTTCCTTTCATTGCAGAGTTTTTGTCACACTGGGAGTATTCAATAATGCAAATACACACAGACTTACATTTTATCTTCCAGCACCAACGTGTAGAGCAGCTGGGCTAATGGTGAAAACAGACTCCACATAAGAATCAGAAGCAAACAATACTTAATAGCTAGAGCAGACTTTTTTCAAATCGCCTTCTCCACACTTTATGTACACGTGGAAACAAACGCCTACAACAAGCTGTCATATCAACAAGGAAACCTCATCTCTGAAAGCTTGGCTTATTCTCACATTATAGCCAGACCACCGAAGCCCCAAGGTAGACTGGTAAATCCTCTGAAGGATATCTGAGGATCACAAAGCAGGTATCTGCAACCAGCTGGGATGCTGAATGCACGTCTGCCAAGCTCCCACCCTCAGGTATCGACCACAAAGTCCAGCACTCAACAATATTTCAGGAGCCAAGCGGTCATTCACCAAAGGAGCAATGCGACCTCTAGGAACTAAAACTGGCTTGACTGCACCCCAAATTACAGGTAGGGAAAGAGAGGCCCAAGCCCCAAAGCCTATGGGGACATGCTTCGCTCAGTCCGAGGTCGAGGAGCACAAAGCAGGGAGAAAACCACGCACAAACCCACAGCTCATCTCCCTCGAGGCAGGGGAAAATGTTTCTGGGGGTTTCCACCTGCAAGAGAGGAGACTAAGCCCAGAAAGAGTTAAATCTCATGTCTCACGCTTGACAGTCCTCCCCTTCTAGGCTAGCTTTGCGCAATTTCTACCTAGTTAGGCCAACAGCTGCGGAGATGTGTGTGCCAGCCTTTTTCCTTTTTTTTTTTTTTTTTCCCCTCCCCCCTAAACTCTGAGTCTTAGAATTCAGCTACAGCATAATTCAGATCTGGATCTCCAACCTCTCCTTTGCTTATGAAACAATCCCACCCACATACTTGAGGCTGAATCAGCTCTTGCCTTTGCTTTCTGCTCTCCAGAAGGCTGCTGGTTCACAGGATGGCGTGTCTCGCATTGCTGACCCCGCGCACGGAGTTCGCGGGTCTGCTCCATCGCCACCGGCCTCACGCATCAAGCCGAAGCTCCGCTTTCGGCAGAGACATCCATTCTGGCACAGACCAACTCCATTAAGGGAGTAAGCACACAAGCACCAAGAATCCCTAAGGCATTTTTCTCCTGCTTGAGTTAAGCCTCTTTAGCCTTGAAAGGTGTGAAGAAACAGCAAGACAAAGCTGGGTATGGAGGGCAGGGGGAGGAAGCGCAGAACATCTATTCCTAGATCCAACGTTCTGCCTTCCACACCAACCTGCTTTTCACTGGAGCCACTTGACTGCGTGGAGTGATATAAAAATCAGAGCGAAGCTAAAATAACTCCGCTCTGAGGCTGAAGAGATCCTGCTCAGTTCTGCCACGTATCTCCTGTGTGGTTTCAGCCACACAAACTCACTTCCCCACCTCCTCGCTGTCACTTCTGGACCCTTCCTTGCACTTCTCCACCCCTCTGGAAAGGGAAGACAACACTCAGCCTGTCTCACCTGCTCCGAATCGCAAACCCTCTGCAGCAAAGGCTTCGCATCTGTATTTGCCCAAAGCAAAGGTGTGATTTTGGTTGGGACTTCCAACATTACTACAATACAACTTTGTATAAAAATGAGGGCGGAAAAAAAATAGCATCAAGCTATTCTGGGTTGGGCCATATTCCCTTCCACCCCCCTCCTTTCCTCGCCAAGAGCCACATCCAAGACCCGCACTGCTGCTCCTCTTCAGTCCCGGACACAAAAGCCCAGCCCAAGCCAACGTGCTGCGCTCTGTTACGAAACCAATGAATCTCAGCTTCAGAAAGCTGGGGCCTGCCCGGAGACAGCGAAAAGAAAGGGGTTTGTTTTTGAGCTTTCACAAAAGCATTCCTGGCTTGGAAAGTTTTCACATGAGCCTCAGCTGCTTTTGTTTCCATTCTCTGAACCAAATGCTTCCCCACGGCTTCGGATCCGATTGCAAAAACTGACACAACTTTCATAACATTTTCTTTCACCTTTTGCCATCTGTTTTGTGTTGCCAGAACAGTTATGCCCAGGACAGCATGCCTGTGTCCTCCTCCACTGCCCAAGCCCAGCGATACCCTTTTCTTCTTGCAAGAGCCCTGAGGATGCACAGTAATCGATACAGGGAGGAGATCCCGTTCCTAGAAACCCAACAGCTCCTGGCTGAACACAAGCCATCGCAGCTGGGATTGCAGAGGGGCTCTTCAGAAGAGCATCTCAACACTCACTTAAAACACCCGCCCACACGCTCAGTGATGGCGCTGAGAAACCAGCTAGAGAAGGGCATGGGGCAGGCGGGTCTGAGCAGCTACAGCTGTAGGTGTTCCCCCCCTGCAGCCAGATAAACCACTCACATGCAGGCAGAAAGGGAGCCGGAATGAAATTTTGCTTCTGCGTATTTTACTTCAGTGTTTTTTCAAAAAGCCATGACGATGAGTGATGCTGAGGACTGCAGGGCAGTGGAGGTATTCGGTACTGGCAGCTCTTCGGTCGCCGGGTGACGGTACAAACAGGCAGTTTAGGCAGAGGTGCAGTTCTCCCCACAAATCTTCGATTTAACCAATGCAAGGAGCCTGTGTGCTGTCTCTGTCTCTGTCTCCTACCATATCCATTGCTCTCCTGCTTTAACATTCCCCGTATCCCACTGGAAGTGCTCTTTCCCTCCCTATGCCTGACCTATCCCACTGCCCCTTAGATGCAAAAACCTATTCATATCATCATTTTTCACTTAGAACGGAGCGCCAGGATTTCTTGGCTTCCCAAGCACCAAGACACCTGAACAAGAAACGAATTGGTTTATTTTTTTGCAATTAAGAACATAAACAAAAATCTCCCCACGTAGACTTTGTTCACCCCAGAGGCACCTGCTCTCCTGTATTTAAACTCTTAACGTACTTCCACTGAAGTCTCAGCTACCTCCGTCTTTTCCACTGAAGACGACTTGTTACAAAGCTATCTCTTCACATACGTCGGAACGGGTGGAATCTGTTTGGATTTAAACATCTGGTGCTGTGCTTCTGAGTCACTAACAAGGTCCCAGCTGTTAAACAAACACGGTCAAATAGATGCTGCAAGACGCAAGACAGAGACAGGCTACCCACGGGGGACAGAAATCCCCTGGGGACATTGTGCTGCATTAGACTCCAAGCACTTTTTGTTCTGGGTTTGTGCAGTACAAAAGGGTAAGGGATGAGAGAGCAATTCAGGATTAGGGTCCAGGAGCAAATACAGTGCAGATTATAAATGACAAAAGCCGAGGCCCTTTGCTAAGCCATGAAACGCTTCAGCGGCAGCCTCACGGTTGCCAATGCAAAGCAGGCTAATGAAAAAAAGAGAAAAGAAAGGCTGGTGACAGAAGCGAGCGAGAGAAGGCAGGAGCACTGAACCCTGGCGATACTTCGGCACGGCTGGGAGGCTCAGCTCAGGAGAGGATGCGGCTCTGCTCTGTGAGCATCAGCGGCCGAGGGTTTCTCAATCAGCAAAGTTTTACGTTCTCCATTTCCCTTCTACTGAGCTATTTTAAAGACAATCTGGATCAGCCACTGTAAGCTAGCCAAATTTACTACCTGACCTCCGCACTGCAAACCAGAACAAGCTCATACTCTGCTCTCAGGCTTAGTTAAATATTGTCTTGTGTAACAGGGAAGTGGTGTCGCATCCAGCACAACGGCTGTCACTGCTTTTGGGCCCCTCGCTACAAAATAGACCTTGAGGTGCTGGAACGTGTCCAGAGAAGGGCAACAGAGCTGGTGAGGGGTCCGGAGCACAAGGAGAAGGGGCTGGAGAACTTCTGAGGAGCGGCTGAGGGAGCTGGGGGTGTTCAGCCTGGAGAAGAGGAGGCTGAGGGGAGACCTTCTCGCTCTTCACAGCTCCCTGAAAGGAGGGGGTAGCCAGGGGGGTCGGTCTCTTCTCCCAAGGAACAGGCGATGGGACAAGAGGACACAGCCTCAAGTTGCACCAGGGGAGGTTTAGGATGGATGTTAGGAAAAATTCTTACACCGAAAGGGTTATTAAGCATTGGAACAGGCTGCGCAGGGAAGGAGTTGAGGCATCATCCCTGGGGGGATTTAAAAGCCGGGCAGACGCAGCGCTTAGAGATATGGGTTAGTGATGGGTTTTGTCAGAGTCAGGTTGATGGTTGGACTGGATGATCTGAAAGGTCCCTTCCAACCCAGGCCATTCGATGATGCTACTCAGGCCCTGGATACAGTGGGTACAAGGAGACAGAGAAGTTACCCGTCCCCCGAGGAACTGCAGCAAACCAACACCA
This sequence comes from Rissa tridactyla, assembly GCF_028500815.1. Classification (NCBI taxonomy): domain Eukaryota; kingdom Metazoa; phylum Chordata; class Aves; order Charadriiformes; family Laridae; genus Rissa; species Rissa tridactyla. The sequence goes on from NC_071485.1 coordinate 6,076,173, forward strand.
GCCTCGGTGCTTCCTCAGCCCTGCCAGCTCCAGAGCTCACACCTCCTGCTCGACGACAAACACCAGTGCCCTCCCCAGCAAACCCAGCACCCCGTCATGCTGCGAGCCATCACAAAGAAACCATTGAGGCAAGCAGTTAGAAACTACCACACACACACACTTTAAAATTATAGCACTAAAGCTCAGCAGTGGCTTGTCCCAACAGCAGCTTAACTAATATTTGTCTGGAGTTAGAGATGCTGAGACCCCTTCTAGACGCACAAAGCATCAGCGTTTATGTTACACATGGACTTATGTTTAGAGAAATAAACATTTACACCAAGGGGAAAGAAAATAAAACACTGTTGTCATAACAAACAGGCAAATAAACCTTTTATTGTCAAGCATTCTTGAGAACGGGACAGCCAAGACGTAGAGCTGAAGCCTCAGATGGCGGTGACCTAAGTTGCAACTCCCCACCGTATGGAGAGAGTCTCCACTGACTTGCGGGGCAAAAAGCTAAAGAAGAGGAAGAATCATCTATGTGCCAAGCGACAACGGCCCTTTCCTTCTCCCCTCCTTACACCTTCCTGTTAGGAGCAGCTCAGCTTTTGGAAGCATTTTGTATGGCCTCATCCACTGAGGCCAATTTAACTGAAAGCTCCCAAGCAGGACTTAGCAATGCCCTTTCCCACCGGTTAAAAAACCTGGACAATATAGTCGAACCCACTTTTAACCTGGCATAAGCAGAGCCTTTGAGCCACCGGGCTTTGAAGTGAGATATTTTAATATTTTTTTTTTTATGCTTCATGTACACCCAGAAGGGAAAAGAAGGACAGAAATAGCAGCACAGCCTGGTATGTTTAGCTAGACCTTGTCTGCCCACCGTCTGGCCAAAGCTACGGTCTAGTCTCAGGTACCAGATCTATTTGTGAACTCGTAAGGGCTGCAGAAATTCAATATATTTAGAGTATGTCCTATTTGAAGCCTGTGTGTGTGCACACAGAGGAAGAGGGTGGACAACAAATATTTTGTTAAGGATGTTTTGGGGGATAGGTTAAAAAAAAAAAAAATAGCGTGCGTTTATTTAAGAAATATATTAAGGGCAGGACCTAGTTACTGTGGTCTTAAAATTGCTGGTCAAGCCAGTAAGGCAGTCGCAGGTGGGCCCGTGCTGCGTTTGGACAACACAGAGTGGCCACACAGACTGTTTGAAAAAGCAGGGACAGCATTCCCTGCTCCTGGGCTTGCGAACACACATTCAATCATTTTGATTTCAGAGCTTCTGGCATCCTGCAAAGACTCAGGAAAACATTTAAGCCTGTGCACACATTGAAACCGCAAGCTTTGGCACCGCAGAAAGGAACCTCAAAGCAGGTCCGTGCTACCCACCCCACCGCTATCAGACACTCGTGAGCTGCAGGACAAGAAGCGACCAACAGTCATACTGCACTTCTGCATGGATTTTATCCTGCTCTTTGCACCTTTTGCCATGGCATCTTAGTGGATGGAGGGGTGCAGTTCAGGACAATCAAGACGCACAGGTTCTGCTGCCGTCTCCGTTTTTCCATTTAGCTCCTAGAACCTGTCCCTTCCCCTTGCGGGCTCCCCCTGCCTCATCCGCAGGACAGATACGGTGCTTACTGGGGGCAAACAAACAGCCCAAGGGCCCACAAGATCAAAGATCTTTGGCTAAAGCAGCAGATTCCCACTTGTTATGTTTTGCAAAGCTTGAATTATTGCAGTTCAGCGTATATATTTATAGCACTTACTGCCTGTCCCTCCCGAACGCCATCGCAGTCAGCAAGCAGCTTTTGTCTTCCCAGAGACGCTTTGAGCACTGAAAATCCAACATGACTAAACTTTTCCTTTCACCCCCGCTGCCCTTCGTGCTCCCAAGACACCGCTCACAACGTGCCCGCCACGCTGTAACGCCTACAAGAGTTGCCATTAGGAATAAAGCGGGTAACGTGCTCTGCCATCGTGGTTAGACCCAAGTTCTACACCAAGCCACTAATGCGAATTAGATTATGCAAAACAAGAGCTTTCACTCCGGGCCGCACTGTGGCTAAAAAAGAAGGAACGCAAGCTAAATCAAACCCCGAGTTAAACCATGGTGTTATTTTAACAACAACTTTGGCCCCGTCACACTGGATGTGTGGAGGATGACAGCAAGGAAGGATCAGCGTCAACCTCCTCGTGTCCCCACAGGCTGTGGGCAGCCTTTACGTTCCCATACAATTACTGGGTTAAGCCTCGATAGCACCTCCAAGTAGAGCCTCTGTTTTTTTTAACCCTTTCAGGGTGTGTGGCTTATTCTCACAGGGCTGGGGTCTGCAGGAGGGGAGAGAGGACGCGATACCTGTGGTATCCGCCGTTCCCCTCCTAATCACAGAAGGGTTAGAAGGGACTTAAAACATCATCTAGTTCCGCCCTAAAATATCATCTAGCTCCACCACCTGCAGGGGCACCTTCCACTAGACCAGGTTGCTCAAAGCCCCATCCAACCTGGTCTTGATAGGCTCCCAAAGGCCAACAGGTAATAACAAAGTGAAATCACAAGCCCTGCTCTCTCCGTTAACGAGACACTGTGTATTTAGTCTGCACACTTTAAAGAGGAGGGGGAAAACCCCCTGTCAATGCAGTCAATGTCACCACACTCACATCAGCAGCAAACGCTGCTCTCCTGGCTTTGAAAAGGTGAGCAACCTTCAGTGTTTACACAGCCACTGAGCTAAAGGGGTATCAGGCTAATTCTGACCAGCCGGCAGCCCATGAAAGGGCTGTCCTGCTATGCACATTCATCACCCTCCAAGAAATAATCCTTTGAACAAGTCCCAAGGCTAAAAGCTGCAGTGGCTGCGGAAAACAGCAAGCAAAACCGATGGGAGTTTCTCTGCCCTTTAGCAACAGACTGATGGATTTCAGACCTGCCCCAACCTCGGTCCTGTTCGAAGAGTTAACCTTTTCCTGCCTGTCCCCCATCGTCTGATCACAGATTTGCCATCACTCAGCCTCGACTGAAACGTTTCACTTCGGCCTGTGACCGGCAACTTGTCTTACAGAAGCCAGGGTCAGGCACTGCCCCTTCCCAACAGGGCAGGGAATGGAAAGGCTCGGGGACAGGAAGAGATATGACGGAACCCTCAAACTATGAGCTGTGATGGGAAAAGATCTGCCTGAGCACATACGTATAAGCCAAGCGGTTTACGGTGATGGAAAATTTCATCCTATACTACTTATCTGCAGCATTTCCAAACTGGGAAACGGAGGTATGTACGTTGTCCAATAAAAATAAACTCCGCTCGAGGGCTATCGTGTTGCTTTTAAAAGAGTGTGAACTCTCTGCCTGTCAGATTTTTTTAGGAAGCAAGGCCAGATTTGAGCAAATGTCAATTTGCACAGCCCCTTGGAGCTGGAGCCCCGTCAAAATGAAGTCAGATGTTGTCTTATACCTACTGGCTTTCCACGTTAAATCTTAGCAGCACTTGGCAGCCGCAGAGAACTTAGCACTAAAGGGTCTTTAAGACACTTTCTAAATGATGAATTTAAGATGGTCGCTCTGTCCCTGGCAGCAGGAACACACAGAACTCCCTATTACAGCAAGGAAACTCTAAATGCGACGGCACACGCTTGGTGATGGGTTTAACCAGGCTGCACAAAGCACATTATTTCCCCTGAAAGCAGAATAAAACTGCTGCTCCTACCCCATCACATGAACATACACCAACGTCAGCGCTTGGTCCTGTTAATCTGCTGGCTGTAAACACATCAGTGCGCACACAGCCAGATCCATTTGGGAATCATTATAGTTGTTACTAACTAGTGTGGGAAAGCAACACTGGAAGGCACAACTGAATACATAAGCTCTGAGCATCGTCTTAAACCAGGCCTATTTTTGAGTAAAGCCTGGTTTTGAAAGCAGCTTAAGGGGCAAACTGAAATATCTTCCACTGGAAATCTCAGCAGGAAATTTGCCCTGGTTTAGCTCCATCAGTGCAATAGCTGAAGCCAGTGGGACTGGTGGAGAGACCTGACCACAGCATTGCTGCTCAGCAGAAAATTCCAGCCCCTTCAACCCCTGATCTCATTCCAAAGAGAAAACATCACTTGGGCGAGCTGTGGCCTTACAGACTAAAGAACCCAGCAGCTTAAAAATGATGATGTTTCCTCTGGTGAATGTGAGGTATGATATGCACAATTCCCAGGCATGTTAGAGAGGGCAAAGACTTTCAACTTGCATTCACACAAGCCTTTTGACCTCCCTGTTTTGGAGTTTATGACCCTATGAGTAACCCTGCTCATCATCTTTGACTCAAACTATGTCAGGCCAGCTGCTAATGAGATAAAGCAAAGATTAAGACGGGGAGGAAAACTGAGAGAGGGGAAAAGAGTTTAAACATTTGACAGCTAGCTGTGACTGAAAAGCCCTTCCACCATGGCATTTTAAAAATTTACAGCACATCACCTTTAGCCTTAATCCTCCTGCAATGAAGCCAGCAGAAAAAGAACCCTTCACCTGCCAGGGATCTTATAGGGATATAAGAAAAATCAGCCTGGCTTTGTGGAGCAGAAGCAACAATATGGTACTAAGTTGTTCATAAAATGCAAGCAGCAACAGGGAGGGGAGAAGCACACACACACGGACACGTGGAGCTGGGGGTGACAGCAGCCACTGCCCAGAAAATACAACACACTTTTCTACCGCCAGGACAAAGTCACAGGGACAGCCAGGCTGACAGTTTAGTGCAGGCACTTAAAAATAAAGATATTCTTCTATTTTACGTTTTTTCCCCCCACCAGTTCGGTGTCGTTAGCCATCAGTGCCCCTGTGAATGCTGTTACTTGTCATGTCAGCAGATGCCTTCATCCATACATAGCTCCCAAGAGCTGCCAGGACACGGGGAATATGACTTCTCTTACACCTATTTCCGCTGAGTGGTCCTGTCAGTGAGTCAGGCTTCTGCTACATGAACTGCTTCAATGTCATGATTCATTTTACTGATCACATGTGAAGATTAAGCACCCACACAGCACCAGCACAAGCTAGCCCTCAACTACCCAATGTGTTCAACTCATTAGTCAAACTCCAGTGCTTAGCTAATGGAAAAGCAGAGCCCTCCAAAGCTTTTATGATTAATATCCGAAGCATCTCGGAGAGAAGTGACCTCCGTCTAGACTAAAGCATCTTTTCTTCCAGGCCTCTGTTTTGAGGATTCACTGTGGCTTTGGGGAAGGGTGCATCTGCCAAAGCCATCGCCGATGTTCCATGATCTCGCCTCATTCCCCGAGCAACAACAGTGCCATTGATGGAGGCAGCTTGGGATCCCTCCGGAAAGCTTCCTTTCCCTCCTTAGCCAAGTGAAGCAAGGTCAAGGCAAGGAAGAGAATTTTAGCTCTTGTACCCTATACCTGCACAGGAGCCTTCCAGGGAAGCGCTGACTGCTGCCTGCTCACCCATAAAGTGTTCTTCCTAAAGCCTCAGCAGGGCAACGAAAGGTTTCACTGAGCATATTATCTCCCCTTGTCAAGTGCATTACATTGCATTAACCTCTGATGGAAGAATAAGCTGGGAGACCCTTTCTAAATCAGCAGCTATGAAGGAACTGCTAGAATAATTTTGCTTTAAAGTGATAAAGGCGGCTGTATCCATTGTTTCAGACCATGAACAAAGCCAAGACTCAGCCATGGAAACCGCACTGTGGTATGACACAGCCTGGATTCCCTGTCTGCTTAAAATAAGATTTGACTGTGGTTACCGGCTAGGCTCTTTCGATAAATTTTGACCAAGGGCAACACCACTGAATTCGCATACTGAAACACCAGAGCGTCCGAAACCAGGGAGATGTTAGCTGAGTCACCAAAAATACTTTCCAACCTGAAAAGCTGAAGGAAAGAACCCACTTTTTTTTTTTTTTTTCTTCTTTGTTGAGCTCACTGGAAGACGATTCGAGCATTTTGCCTCTGTCATCTCCCCAAGAGTCTCAACCTCAGCCTGGCAAACTAACCCAGTCACAACCCAGGACCTTCTCCCCAGTGACCAACCCACATCCTCCTCCCTTCAATCCCTTTCATCACTTCCAGTACTAATCCCCCATTCCCACAAATATTTCCATATGGTTATCATGGTTACTTCGTCATTGCTTAGCCAAACTGTGCAAAAATCTCTTTCTATCTTTCCTTATAAATCCACCCCATTTCAAGCTGTGGCTGTAAGCCCTATTGACCTCCAAACCCAAGCCTACCTGCTGAGCCCCGCTCTTATACCAGAGACGTCCGGATCGTTCCCAGTACCGAAAGGGAGGGGACAGGGGAAAGAAAACTCAGTAATTTAGCGCTACAAGCCAACAAAGACACCCAGGTGTAAGGTCTCTGAGTACAGTACGTAGCCTGTCTCTCTACATTCATTCTTAGAAATATAATAAACCAGTTTTCAATTCTGAAAAGTGATTGCGGAACAGGAGTAATATATTTTCCCCTTACATATCCTTATGCTATAAAAAAAAGCCTTCCAAGTTCTTATTACACATACATATAATGCTCTGAACAGCTGAAATACAAATCTGAATCTAGAAGCACCGTCGAGAGTTTGCTTTAACCACAGCGTGCAGCTGGGATAACCTACAACGTGCAGCAGCAGACAGCCCTGCGCGCAGAAGGCTCTTGATCAGCAGCTTGTAATTTGAAGGAAGTTTACCTCTATTTGGTTAAGCAAGGAGTTGTCAAACTTGAAGCCAGGGATTCTCTTTTCACTGCAGACCACGCCCACGTCTTCCGTGTGTTTGCAGTCAGTTACTCCCCAGCCATTTGAAGTGCATGCTGCCAGGGTGGTCTCCTTGCCATTACAGTGGACATTGTCCATCCAAATTTTCCCTGAAGGGGAAAGAAAATAGAACTGAGACTCACAAAGAGGATAAACCTGGACTGCGCTAACTGACAGAAACGCGAGCAAGGCTGCTGTGCTCTTACTGTGTCAGGGGAAGAGATTACGTTTAAAATAAGCTTGAATAAAACAGCTAAGGAACATCAGTGATCCACCTCGAGTACTAACTAACTGGAAGCGGCTCTGCCCCACAGCTTTCCCTTCCCCTTATCTGCACGGTAATAAAAAATACCCCCAGCCTGACGCAGATCTCTGCTGCTGACGGTGATAACTGACCTCCTCTGATGACAGCCACTTCAGAGCACACAGTGTCACCGGGTCCCCTCGATTTGGCTGATTAGACCCTGCCCTCTAATCACACTCACCAGTTCATCCCATCCGTGTTCTAAGGCTTCTCTTTACATCGTTTCTCATTTATCAAACCCTCATTAAATGTCTTATAGGAGACAGCTCAAAGTTTTGATTAAATGCCCTAACCTTTTAAAAGCAGATTTTTGCAAAAGCTTTAACAAACCACTATTGATTGGAACCTTCTGTTATTTGGGTGCTCTTTGAAAACAAATTGCCAGATCCAGTTTCCAGACTGTAATTATCATTTTCCCTCCAGCAAAAAACAGGATGACAGCATGCACGTGTACATGCATATATATGTATTACATTTTAAAAAAAATCAGCCCTTCAGAACTCAATTCTAAGATGAGCAGGCAAAAATCAGTAAGCGTCACCTCCAAGTTTTAGGTCATGTTTTCCCAGGAGCAGCTGAGAGCAAAAGACCCAACAGCGTCTCTGAGATTCGTCTTTTCAAAGTGCTCGTTTTCCCTTTGCAAACGTGCTGGGCACACGCTGCTCCCCTGAGATTTACCCCCTAAACTGCAGGGAGCAAGGGCCAACAAGCAATTTCCATATTTTAGGATCCCAAACGCTTTGCTTGTCTGAAGAATAACACGTCCGTTGGACGGAAAGGACCGTCTGACCTTCAGAGCCACTAGGAGATTCCATAGCTGTTTCCCTTGGCTGTCCCAGCAGCCCTAACAGGATCCCTTGGTTAATCAGCAGAGGCCGGAGCTGCCGGCCTTCACGGTGCTCCCCAAACAGGAGAGCAGAAAGAGCTCCCGCGAAGCCTGGCTCTGCGGTTTGAGGAAGGCACGATCCCCCCTGCACGAGCTTCTCCGCCCCAGGATTTACTTCTGGCGTGCAGAGAAGGCTCCCGTTTAATCCCGTAGCAATCAGGTTTTGGTTTGTTTTCAAATGTCATGGCCCCTTTCTCGCTCGGAAATCTCCTACTCTGCCCCAAGAGCCAAAATCCACAGCTTGGGACAACATTCAAGGTTTAGCGTTTCAGTCAAGTCGCTGTTAAGGCCGGCTTGCTCTTTTACGGGCAAGTTTATAGGTGTGAGCACTAACGAGCGGTGCTAAGTAACAGGCACATGGCACGTTTATCCCCGCTGCAGTGGAAATAATCTGTCTGTGGGCTACATCAGCAGTGTGCCAGGCTGCGATGTTTGCAGAAAAAATTCTCTGTAGGTCAACATTTAACTAACAGCACGTCAAAATGCGACAATTAAATCTGTTATCTACTATTACAGAGCTATTCTCTCTCGAGCATTGCGATTTTAAGAATTCATTGCTATAACACACCAACATTCACCTGTCAAAGCCTTTGTTCAGCACATCTTTGGGAATGAGGTGCAATAAGGTGCAATCCGCATTTGTCCACACGTCCATCACGTACAATCTCAAAGAGCAAGAAAGCATGTACGATTTGGGGTGAGAGCAAATAGCTTTTCCCCACCAGGAACAGCCTAAGAGTGTCCAAGAGGATTATTGTAAATCTAGTCCTCTATCGGACACGAAGTGTGAACACTCCTTTGGGGTTTTCCAGGCTAGTCTGCATTGCAGAATATGATGTTTCTAGAGCGGCTAACAAGGGAAAAGAAAGATTTGTGCAGCATCGCATAGGCAGTCTGTTTAGAGCCTAAACAGTTGAGAGGAAAAAAAGAATAGAAGGAAGGAGTGTTTAGAGGCCCTATTTGACTCACTGCAAGGCAACAGAAACATGAACAGAGAAATGGACCATCTCTACATTACATTTGTGGGTGCAGCTTGCCTTTTGATGAGCCATACTGGCTGCTGAAGAGCCTCCTACCCTTATCCATGACCAGCTGCTCACAAGCATCCCCTGCCAGAGGTCACACACCATGATCTGGTCCTTCAGCTCTTTATCTCATCGTTCCTTAACTTGTTTCAGTCAAAACAAGCAAACACTTCTTATTTTAACTGTTTAATTGAACAGGACCCTGATTTAAAGAAGCACTGCTTTACCAGGAAGCTATTTTAGTTATATTTGCGGGAAACATCACTACATCTTAAATTTGATCGCCAGGTCAATAATTATTGGGGGTTGGAGAGGCAGCAAGGACAATCCCACTGTTCCGGAGTTACCTTACCTTCTCCTTTTCCATACTTTGAGCTGGGTAGCCAAGACACCGCCTCCACATAGCCCAGCTCCCTGCAGACCACGTGGGCAGCATGGATGGAGAAGTCATCGTCGCACACCGTGCCCCACTCGCCGCTGTAAAACACCTCCACTCTGCCTTCGTTGTGTTTTCTCTTCTGTCCTGCGAGCCGCAGCTGGATCTTGGGAACGTTTGCCGGCCTCTGGGGGGGCTGGTAGACTTGTGGGGGTGGCTCAGGGTAACCGGGGAGGTAGGGCCAGTGTTCATACTGGGCAAGGCCCAGCGGGCTCAGGGAGATGAAGAACAGCATGATGAAACAGTGGTTATGGGTAAAACCCAGGAATCTCTCCATTTTCAGTGCTCACAGTTCTCAGAGCCAAGTCCTCTGCTAGCAGCTGCCAGTCAGTGCAGGTAGGTACCGTGGGGCTGCCCTGAAAGGAAAGGAAAGTTTGAGTAAGGCTTGGTAACGACATGGACTTTATATCTCTTGCTTCAGCTGGGGAGAAAGCTATGGAGAAGACTATGTACGATGCCACCTGTAAAAACCAAAGTCAAGTAAATCCATCATGTGGGGTGGAAGAACAAGCTGACGCTCCACCACCCGCCATGAAAACCATTTCTGAGTTTCAGCCAACTTGCTAAGTAGTTTTAGCTGGAAAATATTTTTTGCCAGGGCAAAATTCTACAGGTCACAAGTGCTAGAAGTGGATTTTCCTCTTTCTCTGTAAATCCAGCAGGTCGGTACATCTAGCAAGTTACAGCCAACCTTGGTTCAAATCCTACCAGGACAGAATTGAACCGTTTTTCTCCCATACCTCCTTCAATAAAGAAGCCAAAACCGTCACTTAAACCATGGAAAATCAGCAGGGTAATGAGATGTATTATAATACGGTCAGAAGTGAGGTTATTTATATTGAAGTCTGTTTTCTCCAAGACGATGATAGAAGACTTATTTCTGTCACTGCACAACCGGTTTCATCTGTAGAGAATCAACATCTGTTGCTGTACGCAGACACTTTGCAGAAGTAGTCTTGGCTAACCACATCTGTCCGATGGAGTAGTGGCTAATGGTCTCCAGTTTTTGGTTGCCAAGTCTGGATAGGGACTTACTTGTCATACAAGTGCTACAGCTTTAAATAAGCTAGTCATTTAAGGGGTGAACCGGCAACTTTTTCACTTATTAGAGAAATTTCATCCAGATGCTGTGCAGAGTTTAAATCCTGGTCCTTTTCTGCCCTCTTCCCGCTCACGTACTCCCCAGCCTTCACTCAGGCACCCAGCACATGGCGCAATCAAGGAGCACACGTGGGGGTTGATGGTTGAATAGTTTCCAAATGAAGCAATGCCAGAGCGTAGTGGGAAAAAACTCCCCAGCCCTTTAAAGCTCCATTATTTCCTGGCAACCACCAAAAGGGAGGGAGAAGGGGAAAGACTTGGCTCCAGAACCAGATGTCTAGAAGCTAAAAATCCTCCAGTATTTTTGCTAGGTCTTTGCTATCCCTAAAAAACGACCAGAAGATCACATACTCATATGAAGTCACAGCGAAACACATTAACCAGCCTTTCAAGCTGCTTAACGAGGAGGTGTATTGAATCCCAGGCGAGTAGCCTGAAATTCAAGAGACATCAGTTCAAACCTCAGCTCTGACACTGACCTGTTGCGTGACAGGTCACTTCCGTGGCCGTGCCTCAGTTTCCCCTTGTGTTAAACAGGGCTGGTGATCACAAGCTTCCTACCGAAGTGCTTTGAGACCTGGGGATGAAAGGCATTTGCCTAAGGAATAGACAAATGAAATGGAACGCATGCGGGTTAGAAGTCTAGCATTGAACATCAGGGAAGGAAACGGGAAAAGCAAGGGGAGACTTCACAACAGGTCTAACTAAATCAAGGAGGGGAGGAACACACGGCAAAAAATTAACGGAAAATAAACCTCTGGTTTCCAGGAGCCAAGTACTTTCACGTTAGTTTCACAAGATTGAGATTTGTAAGTTTTCATCAGTCATTCAGCGAAATAGTGCTACGGAAACAAGGTATTTTTCACCTTTTTGCAGGTCAGGAGGTGAGGCTGAGAGAGAGGAATAAAATCAAGTCCTGCCCCACGTCAGAGAGAGTTGGAGGGGAGGAGAGGAAGGAAGCACAACTGCTTTCACAAGGCTGCTCCCCTCCAGCAGCAAACAAAGGGGATTTCCCAAAGTAAATGCAGTCGAGGGGGCAGGATACATGTGTGCTCTGTACAAATAAAAGGCTCCTGAGTCAAGGCACATTAGTACGAGTCAGACATGCCTGACTTCAATACCTACTAGCGCTGATTTCAAAACAAACCTCTTACAATGTTTTTCATGGATACAAGATGGTTTTTAGCCCAGAGGATAAACACATGGGCAGAACACTTGTCACGAGCAGTATAAAAAGATTCGAGTAACCCCCTTAGATCAGAACAGAGAAGAATAACATATGTTAGTTATAAGTAAAATTACCGAAAGGTGGTGTCTAACTTCAAGCCTAGCAGAACCGCAAGCCTAGTGGTCTTCAGAAAAATCTGGTTTTCAGTTCTAATCTTCTTCAAACATCTGTTTTGATCTACTTCATTTTTATGTGGCTGTTGTTCCTCGCTACTGCATGCGTTGGATTTTAAAAGCCTCAGCAAATATTAATCAAAAGCTAAGTTGGAGCAAAACAACCTCTCTCCAAAAACTAAGATGAGCGGTAGCAGGGCCTGACTCAGCTGAAAGCCATAGAGTTGGGTTTCTCAAGAAGTCATTGCAGCTTTCCCGTGGTTGTCCCACCCCCACAAGAACACAGTGCTCTGTTTATATATTGCTGGGACCTCCTAAGGCATGGGGATGGTCTTGCAGTGTAGCAGGCAGCCACACGAAGGATATTTGAGAAGGCAAAGGCAGATAATGCATCGTGAGCATCCTTACAGTCAAGTCCTGAAGGACCTCTAAGTCCTCAAGGGATTAGAAGGCATGTCGGCTTAATTAACGATATGCCAAATTCCCCTCTAGTTACAGGTTTGCTTTATGATACTCCAGAAAACTCAATAGTAAACTAAATAAGGATATTTTACAGGATAAAAGGATGGACAAACAGCGTGTAAGCAGCAGGTCAGCACGTTTCACTCGTCCCTCATGTGCCAAGGCAAACAATGACCAGCGATTAGCTCCGCACGCGGGTTAATGGGGGTCTTTCGCGATCAGAGGCCAAGGAACAGCTAAAAGCTGTGCAACACCAGTTTCCAGGGCTGCTTTCTGTTCAAACCAAAGCTCTTGAGTCATTTCACTGAAGGCCTTCAGCCAAAAGACACAACAATTTGGGGAAACCATTCAGAGGCAGGATGTAATAGCTACCAGCTGAGAGCGGTACTCCCTGAAGTGCTAATTAATAAAGCAGACAGACCACTGCAAGATCAGAGCCTTCCAAAAAGGCACAGCACTGGGAGACCTCATGGTCCATGAGCAGCTGGGGGCGGGGGGGGGGTCACAACAGACTTCCAGGTGACTTTAATTGATACCAAGATTAGTCAGGGACACACTAATTTAAATTACAGTAAATACAGTAGGAGTGATTTTCACTCTTGGCAAAGCCTTGCTGAGTCAGACACCCCAGGAGCCCCAAGACTCCAAAAATGCAACTGCAGACGGGTTTGCTTTTGTTCCCCAAAAGCTTAGAGACGATCTGAAAGGTCTCTTCCAATCTAGATGATTCTACAAGACTAAGAAAAACCGCTATTTACCACAGAACTGAAAAAAAAACCAAAAAAAAACAGGCGAGGTGGGGGGGATAAGGTTGCCTGAGAGCCCCCTGCTCCACAGAGGGAAGCCTGACTAGCGAAAAGGAATTTTAACGAGCCTGTATGAACAGAATCCCAAACCTTTGCTGAGGGAAACGACTCCGGGCACACACACTTTGTGCTCACGTCAAACAGCATCGTATCGCATCTTCGTCAGCATCCTGCAAGGATCAGGAGTACCAGGGGAAGGTACTGGAAAAACATTCAGAAGCCTCCCTTCTAGTCCTGTTCCACCTGCAGAAATGAATCCCAGAGGAATTCTCCATCGGATCAGAACAGCAGCAGTCCTGCGTGCTTCAGGAGACAACACTGCAGTGTGTACTAGCAACCACAGTCCGCTTTTCCTTCAGGTCATATTACCATCCGCTTCAAAATAGTTACAAACTCAAACATTGAGAGACAAAGCTTTCACAGTGTTTGCATCGCCCCAGAAATAAAACCTTCCATACCCAGAGGTCTTGTTTATTGAGGTGCTTAAGAGAAACTATTCAGACCAAGTCACGACGTCAGGAAAAGCAGGATCCTGTGGAATTTGAAGACAGGCATATTTTAGTATTTCCACAAGAAACAGCAGCCCAGGTACAATGGGGAAACTTCAGGAGCCCAGTGTGACCAGCAGGAAACTTTACACCGCTTCCTTCACTCCGCAGCACAACAGCTACGCGAGTCCTGGGTTTATTCTTTCCTGGCTCCCCCGAAATCTCTCTCCTTATCTCCAAGACATTAGTTGTACTGCATCAATATCAAAACTATCACTGCTCTTCAATGAGCACACTGACGATTCAGCACGGCTCAAGAGCATTTAAAGAACCAAACACGGACAACATCAGATAGGAGCCAACTGCACATGTATATTTACGGTGGCATCATTATAAGCCATGATAACAAAATTTAAGGAGGAAAATATTTAAGTAAACCCACTCCTCTGCTGCTGTGACCAAGATTTGGATGCACTTTTTCCCCAAGTCTCAAAGAACGCTGCACATGCTGAACTCCCTTAGAACAAATCTGGGCTTAGATTTGCGAGACGTTTGGGTTGTGCTGGCTATTCCCTTTATTGTAGGGCTCATTCCTCCCCTCACATCCTCTCTTTAATAGCCTCCAGACTTATTAATAATGATGTAATCCTTCAAGTATATATTTTGGTCTCCCCATTCAAAGGAATCCAAGACAGAAGATTAAAAACCTATTGAAGCCAGGAAAATACTCCAGGACTCCTGGCTCCCCATGCTGTATTCAAGCCATAAGATGATTCTCCATCACTGCATTAACATGTAATTTAAGGCTTTAAGGCATGCTCCTGCTAGCCGCTGACTCAGCCCTTTTCAGCACACCAGTCTTAAGTCTTGAAGGGAAGAGATGGACACAAGCCTACAGGGAAACGTGCAACAGTGATTCCAAAATAATATCGAGCTTTTACTTCTCCAGAGAATTCAGCAGGTGAAACTACTAGGCTATTCATCATCAAAAGCTTGCTCCTACCAGCAAGGATCCCTTTTTTAATTTCACCAAATCATCCAAACAATAGATCAGCTCAGACAAAACCAGAAGCACCAGCTTTCCTGCTCCCATCCTCATCCAGACAACAAAAGGAAAGCCTGGAGTGGTTGATTTGAGTCCTTTGTGACAGGAGATCCAGCAACGCTCCGTTCGGCTTGGCATCTATCAGGAGGAAGAGACAATTAGCGCTCTGACCACTGCTGGCACAACTGGGTCTCAGCCAGAAGCACCAAACACTTGGTATTCAGCCACTTGAAACGGTACCGCCCGAATCACACGCCCTGGGTTTCCAATTCCATGCCCCATTGCCCAAAGAGCATTCCTCAGGCACCCTCACACATCCCGCAGCAGGCACGGCCGTGGGGCAGGAACGGGATGAATGGGATTTCCCACTGCTGCCAAAACTCTTCTCTAGCCAATGCAAAGACAATTCACACTGGGCCCCTCTCCAGTACTATTAAAGCAAATAGAAATGCTACCACTTCACTTGCGCAAGAGCTCGGATACATTCTCCCATTATTACAAGAGACTCAGCCCTGCTGCGGGCACTAGGGCTACACGAAATCCCCATTGATTATAACCCCGGTGTAAACCATGAATGAGCACCCTCTTGATCACACTGAAAATACTCAGACATAAAAGTTGCTGGCAGGGCCAGATATACCAAGCAATGGCAATAAACCCAAATCTACAAAGACCCATTAGCTAGAGAGGCAATGCAAGACCAGAACTTACCCTACTGGTTAAGGAGTGGACACAGTTAAGTGATCAGAAAAACCAACATCACTCTTAACCCTCTCCCCAGAAATCCCCAGAAGGATGTCCATCCTTTGGACTGACTTCAGCGTAACTGAACCTGCCCTGGAGAAGAGCAGAACGGCATGGGCTTGATCACACAAGTTGTGTCCAGCGTTCTGGGACTGGGATGGGCTCCTCAGGGCCAAGATGCCACGCTGCTCCACCCGACAGGCCGAGCAAGGACCTTCTGGTGTCGGTACACAGTCACTTTGAGGAGAGGCAGCACAGGCTAAGGCAACCCAAAGGCCATGCTGAAGGTGGAAGTGGAATGACTGAAGGAAGCCGAAATGCTGCTGGGACATCTAAACCAAAAAGTAAAGTTTTTTTTCAGTAAAATGCTGTCTAGGATTCAAGGCAGAGCCCAGAACAAGCAGGACAGCAGAAATCACTTCAGGATAACGTTTTGATACGTTACAATTCCAGAGGCTCGGTAAGCCAGAAGGACGGCAATGTAATCCACTAGTGATCACTCTGAGGAACACATTTCCTCTGGATTTCTCTTCCCAGTTGAGGAGAAAAGAACCAAAGCCATTCGCTCATCCCTTTCGCTTGGGCTCCTGGAGCTCCACGATTAGCATAGGGCTTTCATAAGTCACTTCAGAGAGCTGCCGCTGCTCAGGAACTGAAACCTGCTACCAGGGAGCCGAGAGCTACCGTAAGAAAGCAAATTTCACATTATTGCAAACTGGCCAAGGGCAACCAGTAGCAAATTCAAGAGCTGTTTACATCAGGGGAAGGTACCAAATGCAATTTGCTGCTTCCAGTCTGTTGGGGTGCTGCAGGGAAAGAGAGAGCAAAGTCCCAGTATACTCTATTGCAGCAGCTGGAGCTCACAAAAGCCAAAGCCATAGACTTGCCACGACTTTACCAGCCACAAGATCTCACTGAGGAGAGAAACAACATTATTTAATAACTACTAAAGAACCTTCTGGCCTCTGCTTCACATTCAAACCTACCTATATACATGCCCACTTTTTTTTTTTTCCCCTCCTAAAAAGCTTACTGAAGTATGTGCTACCTGGAACAGTTTGGGGTGTTTACCAGCTGAGCAGGATAAACTACAACAGACTGCACTTTGAACAGACAGCAAAAAGAGATGTATATAGCCCAGGAATTTATGTTGCTTGCCATCACTTGCTATTGAAGCTAGACAAGAGAAGAGAAGCTCTGATGGGCAAACACGCTAGTTAGGAGAGTAGAAAAGAAAAGGCACTTTGCTTGTGTTGTCTTTTAAGACAGCTACAAGTCTAACAGCAGAAAAATCAGTGTCTGTGGAAGTTGCTAATGAAAGCATCATTATTTGATTAGGTCTATGAGATCCAAATGTTTAGAAGTATGCTGCTTTCCGAAGTTGCATGGACGCAAAACACCCAGATCTGTGGTCAGCACATTTCATGAACAGGCTCAGCTCCCAAATCCAGGCTGTGGCCTCTTCTCAGATCTGCTTCTTCAACTGAAGCAATTCACATTTGCCTTCAGTTTTAGCCCCTTGATGCATTCTTAGAAGGCAAAAAAAAAAGCTTGCCTGGGGATGAGATGGACACATGCAGCATCTTCTCTCCATGTCACAGTTGCAATTCAAATATGCTTCCTTTTGGGAAGTTCTTTATTTTCCTTATCTCTTTCCTTTTCCTGCTGTTGGAGAATGAAGACGAATAGAGATGTGAATCATGACAACCCTCAGGCTCCTGGCCAGCCCCAGCTGGCTGTTCCACAGACCTTGTGCTGTGATCTTAATAGGAAACAGAACGTATTCCCAAATACACTTCCAAGACAATTAAACAGAAAAAGTGATTTTTTGAACTTAGCAGTATAAATTCTTTAATTCGCAGCTAGTGGATGCGATTATGATGGCCAAGCAATCTGTTTGTACTTAGTAAAACAAGCAGCAGCAACAAGAGCTATAGGATTCAGCTTCTTTTTTCATGAAACATACACAATTAGTTCATGAATAAAGAACCTACAAAAAAGGTACCAGAGCTGACACGCACACTCACAGAACCAGAAGACATATGTGCACACACTAAGTTTGAAGAGCATTGGCAAATACTAGATATCCTCCAAGAAGGAGGTCCCCCTTGTACCTCTGTATAACGCTGTCTTAATTAACACAGCCAAACCCATCAGCAGTGCGGACGCAGGACAGGTTGACTTCAGAACGGCATGTTGTTATTCCGATGAAATATCCCTTGAAATAACAAACTTTCATCAGCATTACTACAGATTAGGAGCGGGACTTCTCCTCCGCAGCGGGTGTATTTGCAGACATTCCTAGTAAACACCTATCTGCACACACACGCACGTGCTCCCAGAGCATCTCACAAAGTGCTCTGCAAACCAACCGACTGGTTCCTCTGCTAAATCATTCCATCCACTGGAGCTGTGATCTCTAAGAAAGGGCATCACTGTGTTTTTAAACAGCACCAAGAATGTTATGAAACGGTTCAGGAGGAGAAAGAATAAAAGGCTAAAATAAACATAAAAATAAGAAACAGAAAAAACAGAAGGGGAGTTAGTACAGCAAAGTAAATACGATGAACTTGGGAGTAAAACTATTGAAAAAAAATCCTGTGAACATTACTGGGCATGCATTTTGGGGTCCCTGCTTAACTTGCAAAAGGATAGCACTTTCAGCAAAACACGCGGCTTCTCTATTAAATCACCCTGCTGAAGACAAAGGCATCGTCCTCTACTACGTCATCAACACCCCCTTCAATCTTGGTGGCTTTTCCAGGCTGATAAAACTTTCTTGAAGGTTTTTCTAAAGGCTTCCTCTGTACACTCCTGCCCCAGCACTGGCCAAACACCACGCTGGATCTGACGGGAGAGCAGACAGTCTTGAGCCTCCTCACACCTGACCAAAGTATTAAACTTCACATTGTAACCCATTTTTGGGGGTGCTTTCCAACATCATCTGCGCTTAGAACTAAGGTGACGTGAAATTAATTCCTGCAGCAAGAAGCACCCAGCACACTACGCTGAAGATGTGGTTTCTCCCTATATGCTTCGCTATTAGCTCATGCTAATATTTCATTTTATGTTTTCTAACTGCTCTCTAGCTTCCAACCAAGGGAATTCCACCACTGTGGGTGGTTCAATACAGACGAAATGAAACTGGCAAGTAGGAACCCTAAAGCAATTCTTTTCAGACATATACAAATTTGAAAGCACTGCAATGTCATCTTTATGAGCTGATTATAGAGATGCTAAATAGTTTCCCTACTATGCTCCCAGGGAACTAAACTGGGATCTTTCTCTACAGTCTTCTAAACTATCTTGGTCTTTAGATTTATTCCCCCTCCCCCCACTAACATCTGTTTGAATTAAACAACAGAAATTAATCTAAACGGCGGCAGAGTTATTTGCGTGCATGCCGAGGCATCAGAACTCCACCTGGGCTAAGTTCATTCCAGAGAGAAACATCCCGTGTTTCTGTGCTGCAACTTTTCACAGGTGGGTACCTCTGTATATCCTGGAGTCATCCTCAAAACCACTGTGATTGCTGCACGATAAAACTGCCTGAAGAAAGTTGCAAGGGGCTGTGAATCCCAAGCAATGACAGCAGAAAAGTTTCTTAACCAGGGACAAATAACTTTTTTTTTTTTTTTTTTTGCACCTTCTGCCAATGGGAAACATCTGCACCGAAGCCTTTTCCTCTGGAAGAGCACAGCTATTCAGAGAAGAGAATTTAAACTGCTTCTGAAGTTTAGCTGGTATCCTTTACACAACGTTGATGGCATGTACTGTAGCTTTCTGGTCTAAATCAAGCAAATTTTAATCATATTACAGAATATGCATTGCCTGAACTTGTAAACAGTTTGCAACATGTCTTTTTTTATTTCATCTCTGCCTGCCTGTGAGCAAGGAAGGGGAGAAAGTCTTTAACTCGGTCACAACATATTTGCAAAGTGACACTGAATATCTGTGTCACTGCCAAATCGAGTCTCAGGGGACAGGAATTAGAAGAAATCTCTACCTTCTTCCCCCAGCCCGTTATGTCTAAACATCGTACTTCATAACAAACTGGTGGGAGAGAAAGGAAATAGGTTCAAAGAGAGAAAAGGGAAGAAGTGAAATCAAACTTTCAGCCCCAAAACAAGAGAGGGTTAAAAAAGTTTAAACTAATCGATCAGCCCCTTCATCTCTAGCAATAAAGCCACTGTGCTGGCTCGCAGTCTCGGCAAGACTGCGTTTACCTTGGAGTTAGTGGTAGGCTGTGCTGGGGGCGACCTCTGTCTTGTTGTGCTTCATGAAGTTCTTTCTTCTGGGCTGAGCGATCCCCTCTGCGCTGGAAAATATCCTGCAGCCAGAGAAATATGCTGCAAGGAGCTGCTGCTTCCTGGCAAATTTCACTAGACTTAGGCAAGCAAACCCCTCCCAAGACCCAGCCCCTTCAGCCTCGGCTCATAGCGGGTGATATCATGGGCTTGTAATCTGAGCAGAAGGACTGCAAAGAGAAAAGAAATGGGGGGGGGAAAAATCCAGCCAGAGTTGCAGGGAAGGAGGGGGAATTAGGAATGTGAATGCTTTCTCAGGACATTCCTAGGGAACAAGTATTGAGAATCGTATCGCTACCAGTGTTAAATAATACAGCGTGATCACAGCAGTTTGATTCAGAGCCTCACAGTGCTAAGCAAGCACTCTCCGGATACAAAGGACGCAGCGTCTTCAACCTTCCACCTCTTTCTATAGCTTGGGGAGTCTGCAGCACACCATCTCCCCAGCTATTCAGGTATCACCCACCTTAACCCTTCAGCATCCAGCAACTGCTTTTCCAGCTGCTCAATACCCTTAAAGCTCGAAACTACAGCAGCTCAACCCAAGGCACACATTTAAAAACTATCTAGATCTGCAGCAAGAGTTACTCCGTACTCCTTGATGTCCCGAGGACTAACCAGGTACTAAAAGCAATTCTTCATTAAAAAAAAAAAAAAAAAAAGCCCAGATCAATCAAAAATCCCAACCTCTGCTGTGTCGGAAAACCGAGAGCATCTGTGGTGTGAACAGCGAGCAGTGAAACAGTAACGCTGGTCTGAGCTAGTTGAAACAGTTCTTCTATCAACAAGAACTCACTAAATCAATTAGACATTATTCTGAGGCAACTGTAAACTTCTGCAATCTTTTCAACTAGAGCAGGGGGGATGTTTTTAAAACCTTTCTCTTTTTTCTTTTTTCTCCATCTAGGCTTTTAACGCATCGTAACAATTCAATTCTATTTTCTGTAACTGTGAAAATAACAAGAAAACAGTGGCTTTCAAATCTCTGTTACAAAGACGACCTTGAAATTTTGTCTTCTGACCCAATTTTAGACAGCAACGCATTCTGAAGCGTCAGCATTTCCCAAGGAATGCAAATTTATTTTCTCACCAGCTTTGACCTTAGGTATTTGCATCTACGTTCAATGGTTTCTTCAAACAAGTCAGCAGAAAGTTTACAGGCACAGAAAGAGCAGCAGGTATTCCCAAAGGTGAACTTTTGAAGGAATATCCCCATTTATTTCAGAACATTCATATTTGTAAAGGACTTTCTAGCAAGCCCTTCCCTAGCACAGGGCTGCTGCCTACAGCATGCTCTTCCAGGTTAGTCCCGCCTGGTTTCACATCAATTCTCAAATTAATTCTAGTAATGAGTTTGAAAAGTTCCAGTGCTTAATCCACACCTCTGGATACGTTTCCAGCAATGTAACACCAAAGCCTACAAGAACACGTCTGTCATCACACCTGCCTTTTCCCAGGCTTTTCATCACTTCCTAAACACAATTTACCGGCACCAAGCCTGCCTGCTTCCTGCTCAGAGCACAACTCCATTTTCTCAACCCCAACCACGGGAAAAGCAGCATTTGTTCTTAGTCCCAGCTGCTCTGGCATTGACGTGCAGAGCCTTCCCCGCTCTCCCATGCCACCTTTTATTGGAGAGGGATATTGCATTGAACTGGGCACCAACATCAGAGGAAACTACGTGCTGGAAACGGAAAGGAAGCTCGTTTGGAAGTGTAACACAACTCTGAATAATTTAAGACCTTAGCTCTTCGCTGAGTGAGCTGACGATACCAGAGAAGCTCAGCCTTGCTTACGAGAGACTGTAAGACTGTAATCTCTCTTGCTCTCTGTTTCACAGACTCTACATGAAATGGCCTGGTCCAGAACTGAGGGTTGAACCCAACGTGAGAATGGCCCCGTTACTTACTGGTGTAGCAGGCTTTGAGACGACACCCACCAGCTGACAATGCTGGTAGAGTGATGACAACCACATTCCCAGGAGTTGGCAAAGCCTCCTGCAGGGCACTGCCCCAGCATCAATCATGCAGTTAAAGGAGGAAAAAAAAAACAAATTAGAAAGAGGACAGTTGTTTCTTGGTGTGATACCGAGAATATCAAGATGTTAGCACTTAATCCCAGGATGCCACTGAAGTAGAACCTGGCTCTTCTTCCCAGGGAAGTCAGCGGGAGTGGGAAGGAACAGCAGGTTTCACACGCCACTCCACAGTGCCCTAATTCTCCTGTACCGGGAATGCTCACAAAAGAAGTGAAATTCTGCAAAATCGCAATTAGCATCATGGCTACCAGCACCACCTGGTGGGTCAAGCCTGGCCGGCCTCAGTGTCAGGGCCATCAGGGCCAAACCGCGTCCCAGCAGAAGCTCCACGGAGCAGAGCTATTTCAGACTGGCAGGAAGCTGAAGGCAGTTTGGCCAGAGGAAGGAATGTGTGAGCGTCTGCTGATCAGGGCATGGAGAAACATGACAGCCTGCCGGAGGAATGTTTGCCGAATGCCCAGGTCGGGTAAGGATACAAGTAGCAAATGCCATGCAGGCTTCCAGCTGATGGAAGAGCTTGCTGGTTGCATAAAGCAAAACATTCGGCAGGAATTCAGCAAAGCTCTTCAAGGTAACACGCTGGATTCAGGGAATTTGCTGCCCCCTTCATATTGCAGCTGGTTAAGACCAAAAGAAAAGCACCTAGCAAAAAATAAAATAAAATTAGAAAACCTCTCAATATCATATAGTCTACAGGAAAAAATGCTGCACAAACTAGATTTGCATCATCTGATCATGCAAAGGAGACCGGGGAAACCACTCGCCAGGCCCACCAGCCATCCCATCGCCTCTCAACCTGTTTAACTGTCACCTCATTGCTCTTTGGGCTCTGTGGAGTTCGCTGCCCTTCACCAGGAGGGAAGCACGGCTCTACCACCCCATATCTTACCCTCTCCCCAGCAGTAATCTTTCAGCTTCTTCCAACACAGGGGCAAAGATGCACCCTTGTGGGCAGCAATACCATAACTAACAGCGGGCACCGATTTGCTGCATTCAGTGACTCCACAAATAACGGATATTTTCCTGTAGAAGGACCGGCTACAGCTGAATCGGTCTCTTGGCCATACACACAGCCACCATTTCAGGTCCACATCCCTCGCCTACATGTTTTCTTCTGCATCTGCCTGAAGGACACGCCTTGCCATACGGACAAGTCAAGACGGGTTTTGACCAAGTAGTCACAGTCATGGTCCATGCTCCCAAAAATTAGGCATGCGCTATTAGGTTCTATAATCTCTCATCTCCAATTTTCAGTTCTTTTAAAAAGGGAAGGCTCATTGCCTCCCCAAACCTTGTGTTTTCACCCTGTAGACTCTCTGGAGCCGCAGGTCGACTTGACCTGTCAAATTTGCAGAGCAGATACACTAAGCTCCGTAAAGGTTGCTCCGCACAGAGATGATCTAGGCGATACCTAAAGAACTGAAGGACCTGACTGCTCTGTGAGAGTGTTAATGCCACGTGGCAATTTTCACACCAATTGGCCCTAGTGGAAAGTTCCTGCAACGTGTAATTGGAGAGCTATAACCCTGCTTTTGAGCTCATAGGATGGCTAACAAATACCAGCAACCCTGGAGAAGCAGGTCCATGCATCCCTCAAAAAAAGCATAAACCAATTTATAGATGTTTAATCCCTACAGAATTTCTACAATTTCCACATCAGGAGCGTGGTAGTGACTGAACTGACCTCCCAGACTCCCATCCCCTGCTACTTGGGTACTGCTAGTTGCTGTTGAAAGGACTGTAAACTTGCGTTGCTTCTGTTCAGGGAGGGTCCCTTGCTTGACACAGCTCTTTTGCAACCAGCAAAGCTGGAAAAAATGAGATTCATCTTCTAGAAGAAATAACTCCAATCCTTTGAGACCTCTCTTTCTCCTCCTCTGCATGTGTTCTCATCTAATGGTCAATGCAATGTAGACAATGACCACATCACGCTTACTTTCCATCACCCACTTGATTTTCCATGCTTTGCAGAGTCACCCCCTCTAATCTGCAGGCCTCATCACTTCTCAGTCTTGCTAGTCATATTCGCCCACTAAGGCACAGCTGACCTCAATGCTCTACAAAAACATTCCAAAACAAGATCTCTGCTGAAGTCCTGACTCTTAACAACCCATCTGAACGGAAGCATGGAGCCTCCTATGAGATTCGCGAGAGACCCACATCTTCCAGCTCTTCAGTTTGATGCATCATCTAGAGAGCGAGACACCTTCAACACGCATTAACTACACCTATCCCTGAGCAAATGAGAGGCGCATACACCAAGGCGGGTGAAAACCTGAAGCCCCATGAAATACTCACAGCGGATCTATTTCTGCAGCAGGCACAGGGGCACAGAGCTGATGTCTGTTCTCATGCGTGACAGCAGCTGTTCCTCCTCAGTCCCAGGCAGTTTGAACAGCAGAGCACATGTGTAGAGAAAGCACATGCATCTTCCTTGCATTTCCCTCTTTCACCTTTCAAGAAAGGGGTGGGGGGAGGCCAGTTAGTACTGAAATCTCCCAACTGGAATGTGAGCTTCTGGTTTTCCTAGGCCAAGGAAGACTCTAGCACAAGACATTTTGCAAGTACTTCTAATTTTCTATCTGTAAGAGCAATTACTCAGAGATCCTTGCTGTCTTTGAGCACTGATTCGAGGAGTCAGCTGTTGAAAGGCAACTTCCCCCAAGCCATCTCCTGACAAAACGCAGGTGGCACACAGTATCTGGCCAGCACACACCAACATCCTTCCCCGTACATACAGGCTCCTGACAGATTCCCCCTGTGCAACTCAGCCATCCAAGAGATAAGTACAGAAGGGTGTGAACAAAGCTTTGCCCCTAAAATATGTGAAAAGAGTGAGATTTCTAAAGAGGAAGAGAGTTTGAGCAATCCAGCTTCACTGTTTCAAGGCAGTGGCAACGCTGTGGGAAAGCAGCGGGAGCTAATCCCACGTGTGCAGCGAAATGACTCACCCACTGAAAGGCTGGGAAGGAGGGTTGCGTTTTATCTCCTTGCCCTGAGGGATGGCAGAGGTCCTGGAGGCTTACCATCCCCTCCCACTAGATGGCAAGAGTCCCCCTCCTAACAGCAAAGCCTCCGCAAGGCCAGACTTTGCGTCCAGGGGTCAACAGCCAGAGAAGGGACTTCTAGCCCTGGAGAGCACTGAGCAGATAGAACTGGTTTCCCAATCCTGTCTGTCAGGATTTATTTTGCTGTGATGGGAAAACTATGTGCAGGAGAAAGGGAGAAGAGAGGAGGAAACAAACAGAATAAGGTTTGGTCAGAAAAGGGGGAGGATGCTCAAGAACACAGCATACTGGTCTCCATTACGGCCAGGCAAATGCAGCAAATCCCTCCTCATCCTTAAAAGGCGCTATGGAAACATGTTTAAACGTCTTTTGTGTTGATTCACTGTGACAGGCCAAAGAACATGTCCTAACAAGGACAGTCTCTGCCAGCGGTTCTGTTCTTATGCAGAAACTTGAACAATTAGTTCAAGGACAGAGACTCCAGTTGGTGAATTTGCAAGAGGGCTCACTGCAAGGACAGGACACGGGCTGCAGAAGGGGACATGGGATGCTATGTAGGAGATGCATTACACAACCCACGCATCTGATTCCACCTTCACGTCTACGCGATCAGCAAGGAGCTAAAGACCCTCAGCTTTCACGGCAAGTAGTGTCCTAAGAGTTACCTGAAATTACTGCCTTCCGCTATTTATTACCGCCTGCCAAAATCTGGCAAGATAGAGAGCCCACCTAACAGGGAAAAAACCTGGCACTGTTGGAATCTTGTTTGCAAGTCACCACTGGTGTTATCAGCAGGAGAGAGATGCTGGTAAAAGCACCATACGCATGAGACCCAGGAACAGAAAACACCTGCAGTCTGTAAGGTTCAGACCCTGCCCTGCTCATTATTTGTAGCAGGGAATGCAGAGCTAGTGACTTCCAGGACCCTGGAAAGCATTTGGAGTTCAGGAAAACCTGGATATTACAGAATCATAGAATGGTTTGGGTTGGAAGCAACCTTAAAGACCATCTGGTTCCACCCCCTGCCCTAGGTCCCACCAGCCCAGGTTGCTCCATGCCCCGTCCAACCTGGCCTTGAACCCCTCCAGGGATGGGGCAGCCACAGCTTCTCTGGGCAACCTGGGCCAGTTTGTCCCTTCAGTGCGTTTGTGTGTTGCCTGGCACAAATGTGCTGAGCACTCCCTTTTGGAGATCAGGACTCTAAGTTAAAGTATCTCCAGCAACACAAACTACTCATCGTCTAGTAAGACACGGCTAACCCAGTCCCAAGCAGTTTCTCAGCTCCACTCCCTACCAACCCAAAGACCTTCAAGCACAAGCAGGCGCAAAAGTCATTGTCGTCCTCCCATTCTTTAAACAAAGGGAGGGTGACCTGAAAAACAGCTGTCACGACCAGGTCCCCTGAACACTACACACACAGAGGCCTCTGTGAGGAGGGACACAGCAAGTCCTTACCACGCTCATTTCAGCTTTCAATGAGCTTCATGCGTTATTTAGTAGCAACAATGGCAGAAACAATGGGACAAGAAAGAACAAGGTGCCCCGGATCAGGCATTGACACCGAGTCGCTACTATTGACTGTCCCCTTCGCAAAGCGCCACAGAGACAGAAAACCCTTTTGTTTCCACAAGCTGCAGGGCTACCTCTGTGGGGCTGGTGTTCCTGGAGGAGCCGTGTGCTTCATCCCTTCCCCGCCCTCTCCATCACACCCTGCCTTTCTCATGGGTATACTTTTGTCTCCCCAACCACTTCTTCCATTAGGGGCCGTGTTTGGCCTTATTTGCTTTGGACATTTTCCACACACAAAAACACAACAACAAAAAGAAGAGTGATACATTTAAGAGGCCATGAAGCTGAAAGCTTCAGTATCATTCTCCTGTCCATTCCAGGTCACTGGGATAGGTCAAAGAGCAGTGCCCCTGCCTCCCCTCTGCGCTTTTCTGCATGCCTTACCTGGCCTTAATGGACCTGGAGAAAGGACAAGGTGAATAGGAGAAGCAGAAGAAAGAAAATAAAGCATGTTAATGCAGAAACAGACACAAACAGATAAACATTACCGTTGTGACTTGGGAATCCGAGCCCAGGAACAGGCACTGAGTGAAAACAGGTATTGCTAAGTCTCTTAAAGGAATCAGGTTTCCCCTGGCGTTGTTGCTTAGTGTAGTCTCTTTGAAGCAGGCTTGTCCAGGGGTGGGATGGAAAGGTTTCCTTTTTCCCCCCCCTTTCATCTGGAGCCGCAAAAAGATCTGCAAGAATAATAAGGCTTTAGTTGTCTTCTCCTCAGGAGATGTCACAAACTTCTTCCTCCTCTTCCAGAGCCCCCGCCCTGTCCTGCAAACCCCTACAGAGGGGAGGAAGAAGAAAAAGAAAAGCCCCAAAATCCACAACAAACACACTCACTATATTCTAATTAATAGGACACTACAGCCCGATCTTCAAAGCAGCTAAGAGCTGAATTTACAAACACTTGCCACAGGATAGTTCCAGCACTAAAAAGCACAGCAGTCTTGTAAATCCAGGCATTTAGGTTTGGCACTTAGCTGATTGCTTTTGAAAATCTGCGCTTCCTCCCTATGCCTTGTGGGCTTTAAGCTCTTAAAGCAATTAAAGGCACCCGCGCATCTGTCAGCCTCAATATAGCAAACGCTCAGACGTAATGAACTCACACAAAGCCCTCGCGGGAAGGGCCTCACGCAGCCCGCGTGCTGAGATCTGGTGCTGCATTACCCAGAAAGATGGTGCCTGGCTCAGGCTCCCCCCCAGCGCTGGGGCTGGACTGGCAAAGCCTCGTTACCCATTAATCGGCAGCCTCCGGAGCACCCCAGAGGAGGTGCCCACGAGGAGCCGACTGTTCCCCAGCACCAATCCTACCCCAGAGCCCATCCCATCGGCCTCACAGACACACCAGCAGTGAGGCCGTGGGAGCAGGGTGATCTGCAGGGTGCTTCAGTCGCTTCCTCGCACAGGCACACTACAGACCCGTACATACGTATATAATCAGTATATAATTCATATACATACGTATATGAACGTGCTCAGCGCCATTTTGTTGCCCTACACTGCCCTGATGGTCAGGCTGGTACTTAAAGCTGGCTTTTAATGTCTTTTTTTCTAAAATACATTTTTCCCAGGACAAAGCCCTGCTCTCATCCACACCCAAAGCCCAAGCCCATCCCAGTTAGAGTATTAAAACCACCTCCTGAAAGAAGCAAGAGCCAGAGGTTCCAAGGCCTTGGTGCTCTACTCTTTCCAAAGGTACAGACCAAGGACAATCAACCTTTTTAGACCCACAGCCTAAGAATCTGCTGAAATTCCTCTCAACGCCCTCACTTCTCTCCAAGCGACAGAGATCTACTCCAGGACCGCTGCTAAATCAATCTAAAGCCACCAGTCAGTTTTGGGCTTGGATTTCCACTTCTGTTCCTCACTGCAAACCACTCTGCACACTTCGCTCCCCTTCACAGCATCCTACCACGCTTCTACTGCGCCTTCCCCATGGTTCCGCAGCAATGAAAAACACAATCCCACACCCCTTCTCCGACAGGGCCAAAAAACTTCACTTTGAAGCTAGAATACCTCAGAGAAGCAGAAACATCACCAAAGAGCACCAGGCACAAGCAAAGGACCATCTATTCTTCCTCAGGCCTGCGTTCGCCCAACCCTTATAGGCTCTTACTTCTAATGAGCATGATGGCTTTCACCTGTGCACCTTTAGGACACTTAATTAATCCAGCTGCCTCTCGCTGCACCCCCTATACCTGTGTGAGATCAAGGGGCTCGACTCCCAGCTTGCTGGAAGTAAATAGGGTCCAGGTGCTGCTTTTGCAGTGCACTCAACTCCCTGAAGCTCCCTGCGCTCCTACCAGGGTGCACGACACGTTGGGCATGGAGGGAACGGCTGAGAATCAGGGTTTAAAGAAACTCAGCCCCTTCCCCCTCCAACCTTGCAGTTAGCATTACGACAGTAAAGACATAATGCAGCGGAAAAATCCGCACAAAGAAATACAAATCCAAGAAGCAACTGGGGGAAACAGTTTATTGAAAGGAAGAAAAAAAAAAAAAAGAAAACAAGCTGGGAAAGTGAGGATCAATGACTGGCATTATCATGACAAATTGACCCTTCTTATGTACAGGGAGGGGCAGCCGAGCACCTAATGAGATTTCTTAAAGAATTTAGGAAAGCAAGTCCCCAAGCAGGTAAGAGCCAGCTGGTTTTAGTTTTGAAGGCAGTGTTCACCCCACCTCACTCTGAAGCACCTTGACACCTGCTCACCTTATCAAGCCATTTACCACCCTAACACCAGAATGAGGGGGAAAATACAGACATAAAACAGGGCTCTGTGCACAGTCTTGCACGAGTGAAGAAAGCTTGTTTAAGTTTCTAGGCCTTACACTTGTTTGAATCTGTTTTTTCATGCTCTGCTTAGATTTTTAATGAATAGTAGCTGCTCCCATAACCAATCTCTGCTGGCAGCATCTTTTTACCATTACAAGAGGAAATTGTGTATTAGGTCATCTTAATTCTGCCCTTCCTGAACCATATCACTAGAAAAAGCAGAACAATACTGTTAGGATGCTGGAGAAAAAAAAAGAAAGAAAGAAAAAGAGGCACTGTACACTACAGAGCAGTCACTGGTACGTCGAAAGCTTCCTGCTCATTCATGCCCCATTTTCCTGATCACTTTCTCACCACCATTCATCATCTTATCTTTCCTCACATTCCAAACACTCCTGCTTCATATCTTCACTCCCCAGCGCGGTGCTTTCAAAAACCAGTGCGGAAAGCAGCAGACGATGCTTTATGTAAGCACAAGAGCAATCTGTCCCCATCATCCCAGTTCTGTACCTGTCCCTACCGCATTCACCAAGCTTGCCAGCTGCAGCTTGTCCTACCAAAGCTCTTCTTAAGCTCTGGGGGGGCAGAAAACACATACTCCATTGTGCACAGCCATAGTTTGTCCATCCTACAAGATAAGAAAGCAACGTCGAAATCCTGCACTTGGTTCAACCGTGACATATTACATAACTTTAAACAATTGTTCTCCTCTCAAAAATGTTTCTACCACCTTAGGGCCAGCGTAGTAGTTTTTTTTTCCCCCATGACTGCCCATTATTTAATAAAAATAAGCTTCTGATTCTATTAAAGAATCAATTTTGAAGTTATACATTAAGATGATTTTCTCTCTTTTTTTTTTTTTTTGCGTTCTCTTAAGTGTTAAGAACATCACTAAAAAGAAAAAGCAGCAGCATCTAAAAGGAAATTCTATTTTAGGTCTGAAACATTCTTCCTTCAACTTTTTCATGTTTTTATGATTTTCGTAAGTTTTTTTTATTGGTGGTTTTTGGGTTGTGGGTTTTTTCTTTGCTTGCTGCATTTGAGTCACTATCCCTTCTGCTAAGAGATACTTGGCATCTGCCTGGATTTTGCCCAGTCACACTCTGATATTTCCTCGTCACTTTAGCACTGACACCAGCCCTCGTCCAAAGGGGGCTGCTTTATCTAAGTGTGCAATTAGAGGCTCTGTACTCAGTTTTAGGCATCTCAGAAACAGGAAGCACAGGCTCTGGAACAATTGGCAGTGTCAGTTTTTTTGATAATTCTTATCAGCCTTATGAGTGCAACAAGTTTGTAGCACAATTCCAGACATCAGAAGTGAGAGGTGTCTTATCTACGCGCTCGCTCAGATGGTGCTCAAAAAATAGCGAAATGCCAAACAGACTCTCAGCTGGTGAAGTGCTCAGATTTGTCAGGTACAAAAAAAAATCCTTTCTAGAAAGACGACACTATTTGTTATTTCTGAACACTCAGTTAAAGGTTCTGTTGCCGTTTCAAAATTGTACCACATATCCACTTAATTCTACGCGGCCATCTGCCAGACACTGGCTGGAAGGGGCAGGAAGTTTAGCACCTAAATTTAGCTGCAGTTCAGCAGATCAAGCCTAAATTCCCTAAACAAAGGCAAAAAAAAAAAAAGCGTATCGAAAGGAGGCAATAAAACAACTGAAAGTATCTAGATTTTGAGATGAATAAACTGCACCTTAAGTATGACCAAAGTGGTACTGACATGCCTAGATCTCCAATACTGAAAACAGCATCCAGTTTTCCAGAGTCTTCTCACCTACTAGGAGAAAAGAAAGTTTTGCCAGTTGGATACAAACAGTGAGAACAGTAGCGATATCGTGCAATAAAATATCCATACACCAAGAGTTCATATAAATCCCACTTTTAATCATGGACAGATTTACTTTCAAGTAAAATTAACAGCTTTAAATAAAATATAAATTAACAAAACAGAGTACTCAAAAATCAAAAAAGAGACACTGTGCAGGTCTACTCTAGCAGAAACAAAAGCCTAGGCATATTCCAGTTCTCTTCACCTTACTGGAGCGTCAGGGAGATCTCTGAATGATTATGAAACAGAAATAGGGGATTAAAAATAGTGACTTTTGCCACTATGACGACATAGCTTCCAAGACAAAAGGGGAAACTGTCACAAATAAGCAAAATTGATTTAAGCAGTTTTGTGGAAGCACAGCATCGGGTGCAATAGGTTTTTCTTCTCCTTCACAGTACTTATCCCAGAATATAAAAATCAGATTAAGCTGTCCTAAAAGGTTGTTTTCTTACTGCTTTTGAAAACCCTGCACTTCCTTTTCTTTCACTGAGGAGACTCAGAATTGAGAATTCAAGTGATATCAATCCTGGGATCTGGAAAAGAAAATAAAAACAGTCCTCATTCATCCTAGCTAACGGGATTTCGCAATCTCACCCAAAGGATGAGCATTCACACTCATTCTCTTACCATACATAGCTTAAGCTGCTGCTGCTCATTTACTGACGAGTCTTTGCTCGTCCCATTACACACAAAAGTGCAATATTTAAAAAACAATAAGTAATTTTTGGCAGATATTGTCTAATGAGACTAAGCCAAGTTGACCCCATTTTCCCATGTTTCCAAAGCCTAGCTGTATGACATACTCTAGGCAATCTGCTTCTTCAATGGTTTAAAAGGGACAAAAAGGAGGAACCCTGAGGCAAAAATGGCTTTTTGAGTAGCAGGTCCAATAAAAGCTCTCCATCACAGCATCTCATAAGGGTCCTGCGATCTTCTGTGGTGGGAGGCCTTCCTCCATCCATAGGGAAGTAGACGAGCTGTTACGCAACATTCGCCGGTGGATCCGTCTGAGCCTTAGCAGGTAAAGCAGGATGGAGAGCAGCACAACCAGAAAACAGACAAAAAACAAGTAGTGATTGTAAACAAAGGAGAAGCTCCTCCAGTGGGAGTGACTTCCACGGAAGTTTTCTTGCTGGATGTCTCTGAAAAGAATCAAAGGAATAACAGACATAAGCTGCAAATCAAACTTCGCCTCCGTGCTAAACTACCTTACCCCAGGGAACAGCCCATTTTAGTAGAATAGTTTTTATAAAGCATTACTTGAACTACCCAAAATACGTACTAAGGTTATATATAATGCACTAGAAACAACATCTTGTCTCCCTCTATCTGTCAGCTGTTTGCTATCACCATGCTTCTTCCCTTCATAAACCCTTCCACTCAAACTTCTCTTTTCAAACGTTTGAGAGAAAACAACTCGTACCTTAAAGGTAAAAACCGTGTTCGGTAAAGAATGGCTCCCAAGGTCCATTGCACCTCTTTATCATAAACCTGCAGAGCTGTTTTCAAATTGCTGTAACTCACAGGAAACGAGAAGCCACTGTGAAATACTTCATACATCCAGGCAGACTTAAAACACTGGTACCTATAGAAAGAGTGGCAAAAAGTCAGGCCAGCAGTTACAGAGTCCCAGAGGACCGGGGAGGTCATTTAGACACATAATTATCAGTACTTTTTTACAGCTGATGCAATATTTAAGGTTATATTCACACTTCCAATGATTTCATTAAATGGATCATTTGGACGTGACCTCTCCCTGGCAACTCTGCATGAATGAATTTGCTGTACAAACACAAATACTCACTTCAATCTGTGGAGATCGGCATGTGATGCATAAAGACCATGGTCAAAACGTTCCCGTAGGACAGACCACTTAGTGGCACAATAATCCTTCAAGAAAAGAAAAAAAGAGAGACTTCAACGTGGCTTCTGCCTTGAGAAGAAAAAAATGCCACTAGATAAGATGCTTTGTAAATACCAAAAGCTAGAAAACTCAAAAATAACAGCTTCCCCTGCACTGCCAATAAGTCAGACCACAAGTTTCATGGTATTTTCTGTAACATTTTGTTCATTACTTGGCATCTGTAGTTAAATTAGTACTCAGTAGCACTTAAACTCTTTGGTCACGTACTTGGAGATGAAAAATAGACAACCCTATTTTTAGGGCATTGACAAAGCAGGTCATATTCCTCTACTTTATGTTGTAGTCTTACTTTAAAGCTGTCCTCAACAGATTGATCTCTGCTAGGAACAATACATGAGAAACTGGTACAAAATGGATAAAGCAAGAAGAAAAGGAATTCTAACCAACAAAGATATTCCTAAAAAGAAGCAAGGGGTGGAAGCAGCACGGATTTCCCCATTAGCAGTAGTTCTGCTGGAACTTGACTATCACGAGTCCCATTCCCTCTAGAGTCAATTTTAATGTTGTGCTTTAAAACGGATATTCCAAAAGAAAATCCAGTGAGGAAAAGATTCCCTGGGATAGTTCATTACAGGGTAAAAGGACTTTGGATCTTTAAAGGAAGAGGTTTTTTGCAAGACTTTCAGAACAGAATGCTTCTGGAGAGTAGCTGTTTTGAATTAGAAAAAGTTTCTCTCAAGAACACTTTACCTTTGCGGCTTTAGTAAATTTAGCAGCATTATAGTCTCCTCCCATGCGTAACACGTCCTCGGTGCAGTAGTAGAACTCAGAGAAACCATAGAATTCACTGTTCTGAAAGTGCACAGCAGGCTGATAGACACCATTAAGAGATGTCTGGGTTTCATTAGTCTTATTCATGAACGGCTGAATAATTTCACGACACAAATTAAAGTCTCCCGTTCCCCGCAAATACATTGTCTGTCCGTTCTGCTGGATCTCATCCTGAGCATCCAGGGGCAGGCAAGGATCAAGGTAGGGCGAATCAGAAGTCATGCCAGTCTGTTTGCCCAGCAGCCTGTATAAAGGAGCAAGCACAGCAACAGCTGCATATTCAGAAACATCAAGCTCTGAGATACAACGGCATCAAAACAAAGCAGCCCCATCTAAAAAAACTTCAGCATTGCATGCAGTATGCTGTAGAAATTAAGTTTTATGTCACGATACTTTAACTAAATATATTCAAGTTAAGGGGTCACTGAGCCTACTGATGCACGGAACGCATATCCCCCAGCCAGCTACCTGTTTTTAAGCACTGTACTGGTAAATAGACTGTCTTCATATCGCTGGCGTGCTGCATTTCCTCCAAAACCAAGGAACGTTGCAACGTAGACTCTATACACGTGCTCAGTTTGATGAGCATCACAGCCCAAGTTGAATTCCGCAAGTAAGTTTTTGGCTACTTCCTCCTGTGGGAACACAAGCACCAAGATTAGGTATAAACACTGTGAACCAGACTCTAAAGATGAGTTCTTTGGACAAACAGATGCCCTTGACATCTTTAAGCTCCACTCCTTATTCATCAGTTTTGCTTTTCACAGGTTCATGTTACCTTCTAACTTCATAGGGAGGGCAAAGCATATTGATTGCCGAGGACCGCATTATCGCTACTGATACTCAAGGAACTGTAAAGGCCAGGAACTGCTGCTATGGATGCTGAAGTATCTTTTCCTTTGAAAAAGTACATGCTGTGGCTACTAATCTCAATGCTACCACTTCTGACTGAGTCCCCACAGCACTGACTGCTAGGCCAGGTAGATTTATGGTCCGCCCAGCAGAGCTGTTCTTCGTTTTCCAATCTGGAGTTCTCAAGCTTTTCGGGAGACCTGTCGGTCGCTCAGCTCTGCTCACATACCATACGTCAGTCACTTGCGGTAGCTTTTCAGCTATTCAAGAGTTGTGTAGCAGAAGCACTTCACACAGAACGTGCTCAGATATGTAGCGTAACACTGTGTGGCTTCCAACTGACATTGTAAATGAAAAACAGCAGGACTGTAAGCGTCGCAGTCAGTTATTTGACTCTCTTATCATTCTCTGTCTGGGAACCCAGACAGGTTCCATGACCAGAATACCTATTTTACATCAGCTTATGTTCAGATAGAGCCATACAATAGTTGTCATATCAATTGTCTGCAACTCTTCCCGTTTCCAATTCATATTTACTGGGGCAGTTTGCTCCGAATCGGAAGGCCCATACTTCTGTTTAACAGCCCAAACTATTTGTTACAGCAGCTGCCTGAAAGGCGATGTCGTTATTAAAACCTGCAATAGCGAAAACCCATCATTTCACAGGAAGATTAAAAAAAACTAAATATACATCATTATAACAGTACACTGAGAGTCAAAACACATGGCTTTTAGGCTATTCTTACTTCAGATCATTTCTCAATTAATAGTAAATTATTCAATATAAAAAATTCAGGAATTACTCTAGAACTCAGTGGAGTGAAGTTAGAGCAATTTATGTTCCATTTAAGACTGGTAACAAAGAAATTTGCTTCTTACAACAGATGAACTGTGCTGAGGATGTAGGTAGTATTTAAACAGACTGTACTGTTACCCCCATGTCCTGTTAATTCAGTTTCTATCAATCCAACTTAAAGGAAAAAGCCATTTCTTATATAAGAAGAATCTTTCACACACAACTTCTGGGTTCTAAACTCCAGAATACAGTCTCTCTTAAGTATAAGAAATTTAAAACTCGTACATAAATACAGGCACACACACAAAGAAATGCATGTCCACTTAAACTTAAAAGTTAGTGGCAAATTATACGAATGGAAATAAACGTTTGAATGAACAAAATACAAATGAATTGCTTAGCTGATGAAGGACTTGTATTTGCCATCTTCTCTTCCCTTGGGTTTGGAATGTGATGTAATGAAGAATAGGACTCAAAACAAAGAAAACAAAACAACAGATATGCATTAAATAAAACCAAAAGGAAAAGAAGAAAGTTGCACAGATAATAACCTGCTGCGAAGAGGCAAAGCTTACAGTTTTAGGGACTTCGTATGCTATCTGAGTCGACACTCCGCCCATGTCAAGAATACCCACTGTCCTCTTACGAAAGATGGCCTCTTTGTTTTCACTGCCCGGGACATGCACCTCCACAATCGCTTCATCCTCTGGATAAAACACGGAAAAGGCACTGAGAAATACAACTAGGGTGGTCTAAAGCAGCGCTACACTACTTCTAGTGAACTGGTTTTTGGTAGCAATGCAGATCATTGAAATTTCACATTTCAATGTGAAATGAGAAACCTCTCCCTCCTGCCCGTCAGTGTCATGTTTCAAATTAAACCAACATCAGCATCTGCACGGCCACTGTTCACTAACATCTCTATCTAAAATCACACCACCAAGAGTGAAAGCACAGGAGTGTACTTAAGTCCTTCCTAAAATCCGATTCACAATTAAGATACTTACCATCATCTGTATGTTCAAATCTTCCAAGGACAAAGTTGATGCCAATCCATGCATATACTCCTACGTGCATAAGAAAACATATTTCAGGACTATCTGGTACATATAATCTTAAAAACAAAGAGGGATTTTTTGCATATGAGTTATTAAGATATATCACTGATCATATTTTATTACATAAAATACTTCAAAGTTAAACAGTCCTGACAAGTTATTCTATTCCTTCCATCCCAAGTCAAGGCTACAATAAAAATCCTATTTCAATGTATCAAAGACAGCTTGATGTGTAAATTTCAGAATTAAGCACATTAGCTTTTAAATTGATTTTAAGCCTCTAGGGAGCTAATCACATCAAAACATCTCTCCTTCAGAAACTATTTTTGCCTGCAAAGTTTCTTCCATCAAGGGTGTTGTGCCTTGTCTTTACCCCTCCCTCCCCAAAGCCAGGGAAAATGGACTAAAATTCCTGCTAAACACAGATGAGTTATTTTCCCTGCTAATTAGAAAACATTTAGACAAGTTACAAGATCACAGCAGATGATCATCTCCACACTCCATATGTTGCTACTGAGGAAAAAGGTCTCTCAGCCGAAACAGAATTTTAAAAAGCAACAAAAAACAATTCTCCAAGTTGTATGTGAAAGTAATAAACATTTCAAAAATTATTTTCCCAATGTTAACCTACCTTCCTGTTTCCCTGAAATAACCTCTGCATGCGAGTCCGAAAACAGAAAATCAAAATGCACGGGAATATCAGTGAGCAGATCTTCAAGTATTGCCTTCTGCTGGCTGCAAAATTACATTTTGGAACAGTTAAAAATAGTCAGACACACCAGGATCGCTAGTCTAAATGCTAAAAATAAGACAGCCAATAACCTTTCTGGCAGAATCCTCATTCCTGCAGTACACAGAATATAAAGAGGAGTCTCTTTGTGTTTTGCACGTGGCACATGTTCGGCAGCAAAGCTCAGAAGTGGAGAAATATAATCACTGACCTTTTCAGGAGAGCTGGCAAACTCCGAAATGCCTAGTGAAACAGAAATATATGAGAGGGAAGCAACTCAAGCTTTGGTTATCAAGATTTTGCAGGAAATACCCAACACAGAGGAGAAACGAACTACCCAAAGCCAAACCCAGGTAATGAACTACAGAAATAAGAAAATAAGAGCGAAGCTAATACTTTATCATTCTCCAAACATTAAACAAAGACCTGTATTACATATATTACCTATTTATATAATTGGCTCAAATAGCTTTACAGAAAGCCAATTATTTATTCACTAAACAAACAGAACCAAGGTAAGTGATAACTGAACCGGCACCTGTCTTAGTCCACAGAGAAACCTCTCCCACCTGCCCGTCAGTGTCATGTTTCAAGCTTTACAGCTGAACAAAGCTCTCTGCAAACCAAACCCAAAGCAATCTGGAGGAGTGCTGTGCTGACAACTCGCAAGTGCCCTTTAACCGGACACTTCAAATACAGGGTTGGAAAAAGCAAAGTTAGGATAGGCCACTATCTAGAAAATGCCATCTCAAATGAATTTCTTTCCAGTACCTGGTTTAATTTTCATAACCACTGGTTTTCTGTTTTTGTCCCTCATCTGTTTGATGTCCAGCAGATCATGCGGATTACCATTGTGCCTTGGCCAACAGTACACAAAAATCCGAGAGCCACTGCTGCCACAGTCCACAACGATTCCATAGTTCAGATTGGGGTTGTTTGTATCTGTAGCTTCAGTATCAGTTACTCGGGCAAGGTATCTAGAAGAAAACTAGGCATTACTATGTGGCAATTCAGTTCCATATGGAAGTTTTTCTCAACATCAAACTCAAAACAGGACAACGGTTTCCATCGTAGGAATCACACTCTTCACTATTACACTGTTGCTGAAGAAAAAAAAAAACAGCAAAGTGCCGCCCATAAGAATCAAATTCCCAAAATAATTACCAAAAGTAATTTCCAAATAATTTACTATGCAATATTTTTTGCACCTATAGTGTTACTGTGCTGCTACAGATACATATATTACCGATATTATACAGTTGATACAGATATTAGAAAGTTGAATTATTGATAAATTAAAATCAACCCAGGATAAGGAAAGCTTCATTAAAAAAGCAGGAAGCTTTACTCATGCTTTTTCCCCATTCACGTATTTTACAGTCACAACCTGTCAAGTGTTTTCTCTTTCACGCCAAAATTATATTTCATTCCTTTCCATAAAAGTCTTTCCAACTCTCACCTGTGGAATCTTTTGTCCCTGTATGCACGCCCATACTTATTGCGGATGACTACCAGAGAGTAGTAAAGCAGAGAGACAGCAGCAGCAAGTATTCCTATCACCACAATCTGTCGCAAAGTGGTGTTGAGAATACGCGGACATCCCACCGGAGAGATACTGAAGTGCCATGAAGCAGGAAGCAAACATGAGATGCTGATCCTAAAATTCAAAGAGGATAATCTGCTTTAAAAATTGACTTTATTACCAAGAAGCACAATGCATTCCGAAACAAGCTAAGGACAAACAGATTCTTCATAAAATTTTTCACTTTGCTCTGCTCTAGCTTTGCTTATGCTCTGGCTTGAGCGTAGCCAAGACGCTATTCCCACCTCTGAATTCACGATTAGGTTCCCTATCCTTTGCTCAAAAGACATCACAATTTCATTTGACAGTTCCTTTAGGATTCTTACCTCCCCATTTTGGGATATGGCCAGCAGAGAGACAGACCAGCTGGTGTTCAAACATCAGCCGGTCTCCTCAGACTGACAAGGCACATCAACCGTGCTCAAAGCCATTGCGCTTCTGCTCCTGAATTGAAAAGAAAACATAGATGATCTTCTAGACACCATTATGAAGAGTGCTGCCAGCAGGTCGAGGAGGTGATCCTTCCCCTCTACTCAGCACTGATGAGGCCACATTTGGAGTGCTAGGTCCAGTTTGGGGCTCCCAAGGACAAGAAATACATAAAGGAAGCTCAGTGTAGGGCCACGAGGATGATGAAGGTTCTGAAGCATCTCTCACATGATTAAGAGATTGAGAAAGCTGGACCTGTTTTGACTAAGAGGAGATGGCTCTCATCAATGCATATAGATATCTGACCGGAGAACCTAAAGGAAGCAAACTCTCCTCAGTGGTGCCCAGTGACAGGACAAGAGGCACAGGCACAAACCAAAACACAGGACATTCCATCTAAACATAAGAAAAAACCGTGAGGGTGGTGGGACACTGGAATGGATTGCTCAGAGAGACCATGTCATCCCCATCCTCACAAACATTCAAAGCCTGAGTGGCCACAGACCCAGGCAACTCGCTTTGGATCGCAACTGTGCACTGCGCTGCTCAGGGAGACAAAGAAAGGTAGGCACAGGCAGCAGCGCACCTGCTACACAAGGTCTTTATAAACATTTTCAACTCCACTACCACCCACAAAGCCAGTCCCCAAAACACAAAGACTCCAAACGTAATAAAACATCAGCAACGTTAAAAAAAAAAACCACAAAACAAGCACCACACAAATGCCGACACTTCAGCACAGGTCGGGACTGTCACCCTTTTTCCACCACCCCCAGCGGGCCTCACGGCCCTCCCACACACGCCCCATCCTGCCGGAGGTGCCACGAAGCCCTTGTGCGGGTGCCAAACCGCAGCCGCCCGCTCCCGCTCCGACCGGGGCCCACAAACCGGCACCGGGCAGCAGCAGGGAGGAGAAGGGGCTGGGGGACAGGCCCCAGCAGGGCCCGGGGGGCTGCGGAGAACCCTCGGGGGGTGCGAGGAACTCCTGCCGCTTCTTCACAGCCCCAGCAGCGGGCAGGCCGCAGGGCCCGCAAGTCTGCGGAGGACACCCGGCCCTCTCTCAGGGCCCCAGGAGCCGGCAGGCCGCAGCGCCGGCCCCGGCCCGGTCAGACCCCCCCGCCCCGCTCCCCACAAACGCACCGAGGCCCGCTCCCGGCAGCCCAGAGGCCCTGCCCC
Source organism: Rissa tridactyla (assembly GCF_028500815.1). Taxonomy (NCBI): domain Eukaryota; kingdom Metazoa; phylum Chordata; class Aves; order Charadriiformes; family Laridae; genus Rissa; species Rissa tridactyla. Next base: position 6,116,400 of record NC_071485.1, read on the forward strand.
CGCCCCGGAGGGACCCTCCCCACTGGCGCCCGTTCCCCCCATCCCCTCCCTCAGCCGGGGACCCGGGCAGCCACAATTCACGCTCACCTGGCGGCCCGCCGCCGGCCCGCCGCATAGCAACCGGCCCCTACGCCACTTCCGGGTCCCGCCGCCGGACGTGACGCACACACGTGGCGCTGAGGGCACGTGGTGGTGGGCTGGGAAGGGATTCCCCAGGGGGGCGTGGCCACAGAGGGGGCGTGGTCAGCAGCGTGGAGGGGGCGTGGTTAGAGCCAGGGGCGTGGTTATCCCGGGGGCGTGGCCAGGGAGGCGGCGATGAATTAATATTAATTTCTAGCCCGGCTGTAGCCAACAGGGCTGCGGAAGCTGTACCTTACACTGCCGCTATAAACAGGCAAATCTAAGTATACAGACGGTACATAAACATATAGATAGAGATTTAGAAATAGAAATATAAGTATTTGTTTATATATCATTGCTATGGCTTCAGAAACCCACAGTTTATTGTCATTTAGACAACTATTCTCTCATCCAATGATCCCTCCCCACCCGGGAAGGGGAATCGGGGTAAAACAAGGAAACACGAGGGTTGAAATATAAACAGATTTAATAGGATAAGTCTAAATAATTAACATTAATAATACTAAAGAACCAGTGTTGATTCCCATACTGATATAAAATACACCAATAAAAATCATACCCAGCCCATTCCCCCCGCAGGGGACAGCCGGTGTGGGACCCTGCGAGGGCTCGGGGCTCCGGCACCGGGGCGAGGAGTTCTCAGCGTCACAGGCATCACAGGAGAGAGAGAAAACTCCTCAGCAAACTCTCTGATTTCTACGGAATGTGCCGTTTGTGGTATGAAATAACCCCGTTGGCACCTTGGGCCAAGCGCCCGGGTCTCGCTCCTCCTCGTCCCCGCACCTGGCGAGCTCAAAAACACTGAGGTCTTGAATCCCACATACCGTCGCTGGCGGTAAAGTAAATATTTTCACCAGCTCAGGCACCAGAGGCTTCTAAAAGGGCAGTTTTCCCAGGCATTAGAAGAGAAATGAGTCCTGTGTCGCTCCAACCAGAACAATTATAAATACACAATGGTACTGCAGCACCCGCAGGGCTGTGCAAGCTATAAATTACGTTGCCGGTATAAACAGACAACTATAAATATACAAACAGCATATAAAAATACAAATTTACAAATATAAATACACAAACATAAATATGTTTATGTATTATAAATATACATTGGTATTGTAGCGCCTGTAATAGAGGCATAAATATTTATGAATAAGTCATAAATAAGCGAATCTGGTTTTAAAAAAAAAGTATATAAAAAAGCCTCTCCGTGCCTCGAAGGGGCTGAAAATCTGCCGGGGAAGGAAGGGACCCTCCTACGTGTTGCCACTGAGCGGCAGCACAGCTGCTGGGAGAAAGTGGAAAGAAAAAGGTTCTCCTGCCAACTAGAACGTGTTAATAAGAGGAAAAACGCCAGGGAACGGCTGGGGAGCTTCGTGGGGGGCATCTGGGGAGCGGTGCCCGGGGTCTCCAGGGAGTTTCAGCCCCATCCCAGTGGCCGTGGTGACATCGAGCGTGGCCTCGTGTCCTGGCACAGGTTTGGAGGATGATTGCATGAAGTTCTCCTGGGTCAATCGCTGCTTTTCCAGGGGTATCCGATGGGATGGTAGATTTTGTAAGGTCACAAATGGGTGCCCTGCGGTCCCTACGACTTCCCAGAGAGGAGGAGCGGGACCTGCCGGGCCTCTCCGCTTCTTCTCCTTCCCTCTGCCGTCGCAAACTGCTGCCCTACAGGCTTGGCCTTCAGCCCTGGGAGCCCGGCAGGAGGGAACTGGGACAAAGCTGGGCCAAAAGAGGGGAGATTTAGGTAAGATCTGAGGAAGGAATTTTTTGCTGTGAGGGGGGTGAGCCCCTGGCCCAGGTTGCCCAGAGAAGCTGTGGCTGCCCCATCCCTGGAGGGGTTCAAGGCCAGGTTGGCCGGGGCTTGGAGCAACCTGGGCTGGTGGGAGGCACTGGGTGGTCTTTAAGGTCCCTTCCAACACAAACCATTCCATGATTCCATGAAAACCGAACACCCAGCCTGATGGTGGCTGCCGGGTACCAGCACGAAGCCCTGAAGCGAAGCAGCACCGAGCCCAGTTCCAGAAGGACAGGGAACTGCTGGAGAGGGGACAGCAAAGGGCCACCAAGAGGATGAGGGGACTGGAACATCTCTCTGATCGGGAAAGGCTGAGGGATTTGGGGCTCTTCAGTCTGGAAAAAAGCCGACTGAGGGGGGATCTTATCAACGCTGATCAATACTTCAAGGGGGGTGTCAGGAGGATGGGGCCAGGCTCTTCTCAGTGGTGCCCGGGGACAGGACGAGGGGTAACGGGCACAAACTTGACCGTGGGAAGTTCCATCTCAAGACGAGGAGGAACTTCTTTGCTGTGAGGGTGGCAGAGCCCTGGCACAGGCTGCCCAGAGAGGTGGGGGAGTCTCCGTCTCTGGAGACATCCCAACCCCGCCTGGAGGCGTCCCTGTGCCACCTGCTCTGGGTGACCCTGCTCTGGCCGGGGGTGGGACGAGGGGATCTCCAGAGGTCCCTTCCAACCCTACAATTCTGTTATTCTGTGAAACCACCACTAACTCGTGTCCTTCAGCACCACGTCTGCCTAGCTTTTAAATCCCTCCAAGGATGACAATTCCATCATTTCCCTGGGCAGCCTGTTCTAATGTTTGATAACCCTTTTTGTGAATAAATTTTTCCTAATATGCAATCTAAACCTCCCCTGGCGCAACTTGGGGCTGCTCCCTCTGGTCCTACGGCTTGTTACTTGGGAGAAGAGACTGACCCCCACCTCTCTGCATCCTCCTGGCTTTACGCTGGGCTAGTGACAGGACCTGTGGGGAGAAGGAGATTTAGACCTGTGGGGAGAAGGAGATTTAGACCTGTGAGGACAAGGACATTTAGGTCTGCTCCTGCTTTGCAAAAGAAACGTGGAGCCCTGGGGCAGCTGCCGGAGCATGGGCTCGGAGGAGGGAGCAGACCCCTGCCAGGACATTCACCCACCGGGCTGGTGGGACCCATCCTGGCATCACACGGGGTCCCACCGGAAAAACCAGCAGCCCCTCGGTCCCTTTCCAAGCTTAATTCCACCGAAAGCAGGGGCTGCAACTCGTGATTTCTGGAGGGGAATGGCTGTAGGGCAGCCGGCCCCCGATGCTGCCGTCATCCTCAGAGACAAAGGCACAAGTAGGAGCATGTCAGTGGCGGCGAAGGCTTCATGGAGGGGAAAAAAAAAGGAAAGAAGAGGAAAAAAAAAAAAAAGCCAGTGCTGCCATCAAACCATGCAAAAAAACCCAAACCCCCACGTCGGGGATGAGTGTGGGCTCTGTGTCACCAGTGAGCTTTGGCCAAGGGTGGGCCTGGGCTGGGCTGGGCGTTAGAAATGTCGAAAAATCTGCAGAAATTGAGAGCTGCCGATGAAACCATCGCTGCCAGAGTCTGCAGGCGGCCCAAAATGGAGGCCGAGGAGGAATGTGCAAGTTGTTTTTGTGCATGCTAATTATTTCCAGATGCATGCTCTTTGCAGCGACAGAGAAAATATTAGTTGTTTGTGAATATATTTCATTCCACCGTTAACAGTGTCACCAGTGGGAGTAAAACCTTCCCCACCAGCTGCTGCTCGTGCTGGTGAAGCGAGCCCAGACTCTTCCTGGGGTGATCTTTCGAGGAGAGCTCCTGGCGTTTTCCATGGGAGGAAGGTTTCCTCCGAGCACCAAATCCTGCTTTATTCCCCCTGCGCAATTTGGAGGAAATCTGGGATAAAGCCACGCTGCTAAAATCATTGGGCTCGCTCTGAAGGAGCGTTTGAGAGCAGCCCCAAGGAGAAGGACTTGGGGGTGTTGGTGGAGGAGAAGCTCGACACGAGCCATCAATGTGCGCTGGCAGCCCAGAAACCCCCCGCAGCCTGGGCTGCGTCCCCAGCAGTGTGGGCAGCAGGGCGAGGGGGGGATTCTGCCCCTCTGCTCTGCTTGGGGAGACCCCCCTGCAGTGCTGCCTCCAGCGCTGGGGACATCGGGAGGACACGGAGCTGTTGGAACAGGGACGGAGGAGGCCCCGGAGATGCCGGGAGGGCTGGAGCCCCTCTGCTGTGGGGACAGACTGGGAGAGCTGGGGGGGTTCAGCCTGGAGAAGAGAAGGCTCCGGGGAGACCTTGGAGCTCCTGCCAGTCCCTAAAGGGGCTCCAGGAAAGCTGGGGAGGGACTCTGGAGCAGGGAGGGGAGCCATGGGACGAGGGGGAAGGGTTTTACACTGACAGAGGGGAGATTGAGATGAGATCTGGGGAAGGAATTGTTTGCTGTGAGGGGGGTGAGCCCCTGGCCCAGGTTGCCCAGAGAAGCTGTGGCTGCCCCATCCCTGGAGGGGTTCAAGGCCAGGTTGGCCGGGGCTTGGAGCAAGCTGGGCTGGTGGGAGGTGTCCCTGCCCAGGGCAGGGGGTGGGACGGGATGGTTTTTAAGTTCCCTTCCAGCCCAAACCTTTCTGTGATTCTCTGAATTGGTGCCTGGAGAAACCAGCGTGATGGAGACCCAGAGCAGCGCCGTGAGCGGGACGTTCAGGCATCACCCATTTCCAAAGGAGAAATGGCCTCTAGGACAGGTGCGGGTCGACCCTGACAGCCCCAGCAAGGTGTGTGCTGGCTGCCGGGCCCCTATCTCAGGGGACCACATCACCCACCCCACCGCACCCTCCCCAGTATCAGCTGGCAGCGCACACCAGGGCCAGCAGATACGGGAGCAGCTGGGACACCCGGCCCCTGCCCTTTGCTGATCAAGGGGGAGCACCCTGGGGTTTTTCTGGCCGGTGGGGGTGTGGAGGGGGATGTGGAGGAGGAGGCAGGGCTGAGCCACATCTCCCAGCTGGATATTTCTGCTTGCATTTTTGTCTTTATTTATCAAAACGCCCCTCTTCCCATTTCAAAGGCGGAGACGTGTCCCCGCAGCCTGACCTCCCCAGACCTGCTGGCTGCGCTCGCTCTGGGGCAAATAATGCCGATTTTTTATTTGTTTGCACTGTGGCAGCAGGCCAGGACTGCCCACCAGCCACTGCTTCATTGGCAGAGCCTTCATCTCCTGCTTTTGAGCTCACCATCATTTAATCACACAAAAGCTTGAGGGGCTTGGAGCAACCTGGCCCAGCGGGAGGTGTCCCTGCCCAGGGCAGGGGGTGGAACGAGGTGGTCTTTAAGGTCCCTTCAAACCCAAACCATTCTGTGATTCTATGATTAAGAGTTGGGAAAGCCCATCAAAATTAAAGGACTTGACCAAGGACATGCAAGGAGTCCGTGGCAGAGCAGGATCATCCCCAGCTTTAAAGACATCCCCTGAACACCAGGCCAGGGTTTTCTTCCTCCTTTCTGGATCCAAATTTGCTAAGTGCTAGAAATTTGCTAAGTGATAGTGGCCAGCAGGGCGAGGGAGGGGATTCTGCCTCTCTACTCTGCTCTGGGAAGACCCCACCTGGAGTCCTGCATCCAGCTCTGGAGTCCTCAGCACAAGAAGGACACGGAGCTGTTGGAGCGGGGACAGAGGAGGGACACGGAGATGCTGGGAGGGCTGGAGCCCCTCTGCTGGGGGGACAGGCTGAGAGAGCTGGGGGGGTTCAGCCTGGAGAAGAGAAGGCTCCGGGGAGACCTTGGAGCCCCTGCCAGTCCCTAAAGGGGCTCCAGGAAAGCTGGGGAGGGACTCTGGAGCAGGGAGGGGAGCCACGGGACGAGGGGGAAGGGTTTTACACTGACAGAGGGGAGACTGAGATGAGATCTGGGGAAGGAATTGTTTGCTGTGAGGGGGATGAGCCCCTGGCCCAGGTTGCCCAGAGAAGCTGTGGCTGCCCCATCCCTGGAGGGGTTCAAGGGCAGGTTGGCCGGGGCTTGGAGCAACCTGGGCTGGTGGGAGGTGTCCCTGCCCAGGGCAGGGGGTGGCACTGGGTGGGCTTTAAGGTCCCTTCCCACCCAAACCATTCCATCATTCTATGATTTTATGAAACAAAGCCAAAAAAGAAGGAGAGCCGTACCCAAACCCAGCAAACCCCGTGGGATCCTTCCAGCCTCCTCTGCCCAGTGCCACCGGTCCATCCCGAAAGCACCCCCAGCATGTGCTGCGCCTTTCCCATTGTTTCCCCAGGGCTTCAAACCAGAAAGGTGAGTTGATGGGGAAAAAAAAAATAAAAAAATTCGGTCCAGGAAGTAATACAAAAGTCAGACTTAATTATACACATTGGGTATTGCCTCTCCCTCTTCCATTAATCCATTGAGTGAAGTAGTGGTAAATTAGGTCAGATTATGTGAGCGCTGAAATAAAACCCACAGGCCAAATTCCTCGCATCCACACCTCCTTTGCCTCTGAGGTTGCATAAATGTTAATGGGCGCCGGAGATCTCTGCGTCGCTTCAGTGGAGCCGCAGTGCTGACTTTTCAAGATTTCGGTCGTTTTGGCGTAGGAATAACCCCGCGGCCTCGTTAGGGCTCCATTCCCTCTCATTTTCTTTGCGTCCGTTTTCATGGCATCACCGGCGTTGATCTGTTACACCTAAACCTGTTATACGCACACCGGCTAGGAAAGGAATACCCGGGTGAGCTGGAGCGCTGGTCTGCTGAATCAAGGCCAGAAAAAAAAGAGATGCTCGGAGTTTGTACCGGAGCAGGGATTAATGTTCTTTTGATTTTCCAGTCCTAATCTACCCACCAGCTTCTCCGTGCGCTCAGCGAGGGCTTAAAACCAAGGGATGCCTTACGCTGATGTTCAAATAAGTGGGTCAGTCCACCCCCAAGACAAAACAACACAGTTTGCTGGTTTTTATGTGCATTTGCTAATATGGAGATAAAAAATAACTGGAACGCGTTGGGTTTCCTAGAGCCTGATATTTCCCAGCGGATGCCTCTTCCCAGGAGCATCACAAAATGCAGCCGGATGGGCAGGAAAATCCAGGCTGGGGGCAGAGAGACTCTTTTCCAGGGCAACTTTTGGGGGCTGATGCTGCCTTTTGACCTAAGGACGGTTCTGGGGAAAGAGTTCCGGACTCGCTTTACAGTTTATTTTGAGGCACTGAAGGTTTCTAAGGAGGGACGGGGCTGGCGGTGGCCGAGTGTGCCGGGAAGGGGCTGCATCCACGCCGTGCGGGATGGGGAATTGGGGTCCCGGGGTGTCCTGCTCCCTCAGCACCGGTGATTCCCGCATGGAAACCATCCTTCCTCCAGCCTAAGCATCTGGAAACACAAGCTAGCAAAAAAAAAAAAAAAAAAGGCTGTGGGGACATAAAGCTCAGGCTGGTTGACAGTAAATAAGGTTGCAAATATACGCCCTTAACGTTTGCTCCGATCCCTCTTCTACAGTGAGCGCTTTACACACTGCCGTAAACGGGTGCCTTTTCCTTTCCACAATTAAAAATACAATCGCGTGCTGCTGAACGCTTACCGTAAAAAGAAATGTCCTGTAATTCGCTGCTATGTGGCAGCAAACGTGTAATTTGTTATTATTTGTGTAATTTGCTGCCGTTCCCCCTCTTCACCCCCCAGCTCCGTGACAGTGGCGGCAGGTCGTGAAAAGGATAAAAAACCCCCCAAAACAATGTGTTGCTCAGCTGTTAGACAACTCGGAGATTTGGAAAGTGAAAAAAAAAAATAAAATTAAAAAAAACATATATCCCGCTGGGTCTTGTAGATAAGGTTCAATTTCTGTAGTTCCCAGAAGGTGTCCGCCTGCCTTATCGGCGTGGGTGCAGCCGGGGTGTCCTGCACCCCCCGCCCAGCCAGCGCCCGCGATAACCCAACCCGGGTCCTCCTAATCAGCTGCCTAGTGCCAGGCAGATGCCACGGGGGCCGCAGGCACCTTCTTTGGGCAGGGACTTCGGAAAGCCAGGAGCATTTCACTTCATTTTGCAGGTTTTTCCTCATTTCATAGAATCAGAGAATCAGAGAATGGCCTGGGTTGGAAGGGACCTTTCGGATCATCCAGTCCAACCATCAACCTGACTCTGACAAAACCCATCACTAACCCATATCTCTAAGCGCTGCGTCTGCCCGGCTTTTAAATCCCCCCAGGGATGATGCCTCAACTCCTTCCCTGCGCAGCCTCTTCCAATGCTTAATAACCCTTTCGGTGTAAGAATTTTTCCTAATATCCATCCTAAACCTCCCCTGGTGCAACTTGAGGCTGTGTCCTCTTGTCCCATCGCCTGTTCCTTGGGAGAAGAGACCGACCCCCCTGGCTACCCCCTCCTTTCAGGGAGCTGTGGAGAGCGAGAAGGTCTCCCCTCAGCCTCCTCTTCTCCAGGCTGAACACCCCCAGCTCCCTCAGCCGCTCCTCAGAAGTTCTCCAGCCCCTTCTCCTTGTGGTCCGGACCCCTCACCAGCTCCGTTGCCCTTCTCTGGACACGCTCCAGTCCTTCAGTATCTTTTTTTTGTGGCAAGGGGTAAATTTCTCAGTATTTTTCTCGCAGTGGTTATTATTTCTGCTGATTAAAAGCTGTTCTCCGGCGCAGAGGCCCCCTGAAAAAGGTTACGCACCGGCGAGGGCTCGGATCTGTGGGTCTGATTCATGGTTTCATTTGGCTGCTCGCAGTGATGCAACGTGCCTGCAGATTGTGGCCGGTGTATTTTGCATCGACTTGTTGGTGTATAAATGAGCGTTCTCCACACAGCCCACCGCCAGGCCGGGCTTTTGACAGAATCAGAATCCCAGAGTGGCCGGGGTGGGAAGGGACCTCTGGAGATCCCCTCGTCCCACCCCCGGCCAGAGCAGGGTCACCCAGAGCAGGTGGCACAGGGACGCCTCCAGGCGGGGTTGGGATGTCTCCAGAGACGGAGACTCCCCCACCTCTCTGGGCAGCCTGTGCCAGGGCTCTGCCACCCTCACAGCAAGGAAGTTCCTCCTCGTCTTGAGATGGAACTTCCCACGGTCAAGTTTGTGCCCGTTACCCCTTGTCCTGTCGCCGGGCACCACTGAGAAGAGCCTGGCCCCGTCCTCCTGACACCCCCCCTTGAAGTATTGATCAGCGTTGATAAAATCCCCCCTCAGTCGTTTTTTTTCCAGACTGAAGAGCCCCAAATCCCTCAGCCTTTCCCCATCAGAGAGATGTTCCAGTCCCCTCAGCATCTTCATAGCACAGCACAAACGGCTTTGCTCTTTGCTGCTTCTCTACCCCGATGGAGTTTGGGGGCTCACGGAGCCCCTGAGGGACCAGGTACCCCCCAGGGTGGCTCCGGGACGGGATGCACCTGGCAGCGCTTGTGCCCTGTGAGGCAGCAAGGGAATGGTTGCACAAGACCGATTTTTTTTTTTTCAAAGGCAGGTTTTTTAAATAGACTTGAGTTCCCTTTGTGGATGACCCGCGAGGGATGACTCGCACTTGCCACGTCAGGCAGGGATGGCAGGAAACCATCCCAGAGACACAGGCTGCTCCTTTTCCTGCCGGTGGGATGCGTAACACAACAAAACCACAAGCCAGACTAGACTCCCTGCCCCATTTTCCTTCCATAAACGACAAGTAGTTTTGTCCCTTTCTTCACAAAGGTGGGGAAAATCCACAATCCGGGCATCTCCGCTTCAGCATCTCTTGCTCCCTGTGCCCCGGGGTGACCCCTGCCAGGGGCAGAAAGGATCCCTCGTGCCAGTGCTCCTCGGGGTTAAAATATAACCTGTTCCTACCTGGAAACAGCACCATATTTCAGACTGATTCATACTATTTTTTATCAGGGCGCGAGACTTAAGACGGTAGGGGAAAGGGCTCATTAAGATAAGCGACACTGCAATTTCCCCACCCTCCTCTGCCCTGCCAAAAGCACGGGATGGAGGTTCCCTGCTTTGGACTGTTGTTTCTGGAGTAGAAAACCTACGTAAACTACGTGGAGCAATACTGGAAAGTGTTCCCCCTCGAGTTTCAATTCAGGCATTTCCTCAAATAAAGCCGCCTTACCAAAAGGAAGTTCTTGTGCCCGCGTTTGATTTACGTCTTGCAGACACGGGGGAGCACTGGGGAGCGCTGGCTGCTGGAATTACATCCACGCAGGCGGCTCTCCGGCTCCGACACGGCATTGGCGCCGGAGAGCAGAGCGTCAAACCGTCCGTCAACATCCTATCTTTGGCTTTTGTCTCCTTCGGAGGAAGCAAAGCCATGATAATCCAGTGGCTTCTGCCATGGGGCAAGATCGGGGCGGGGGGGGGGGAAAGGGGGGAAAGGAAGGAGAGATTTAGCAATTGCTGTGTTAAATTGCGTGTTGTTGAAGGACTGGTTATATGGTCTCTGCTTTCCACGTTCCGCGTTTCCATCCAGTTGATGACGCCTGGTCTCAAGGGACAATGTGACGGCTTGGACATGCCAGGACGGTGGCCAGGTCTCACCTCCGGCTCTCCCACCGCCGCGGGGTACAAGCACTGCCCTGGGGAGGGAGGGGGGCAGAAAACGCTGCCAGGTCCCCCAAATCAATCAGGAGCGAGCGACGGGCCTGACGCTGTAATTATGAGTTGTTTTGTTTGGGTTTTTTTCCCCCAGCAGTGCTGCGTTCCCACGGAGGACGGAGACTTCCCAGCACAAACACGGGGCCAGCGGAGCGCTGGGGAACCCGTGCCAGCGCCAGCCCCAGGGTTACTGACCCCGGGCACCCGCACAGGCGGCGAGGATGAGAACCGACCAGGATTTATTCATTTCGTGGTTAACGGGAAAACCAAGAACTTCATTTTTCTGCTTTTTGGGGCTCTCAGAGGATGGTTTTTCTTGCTCCCTGAGGCTCAAGCAGCGACAAATTGCTTGGCGTTATCCCGGTGCTTCGTGCAAACGGTTAACCTTGATTTCGGGACACACCACACAATGCGAGGTCGAATTCCAAATAATCCTGCGAGGAGGAATGAAAGGAAAGTCGGTGCCATTTCCCGGAGCCCCGGGCCACGAAAACTTTGCCTCCATCTCTTTAAGTCTACCAAATTGAATTGGTTTGGGCTGATTTCATGGTCGAAGCTCCTCATCCGGACGGGGGGGACAGGAGAGGACACCGGGCTCTGCGTGAGCTGAGACACCCAGAAAACCCCCAAAACACAACCAAAAATAAACCCTGCCGCAGGCAAAACTCACAGCTCTGACCTGAGCCGGCCCCGCGGGCGCTTTGGGGAGCAATCGGGGGTGTTTGGGGCTGTGGAACTCCTGCTGCTCTCCCCCCAGCAACGTCCTCCAGGAAAAATCCCACTTTTGCTCATGGAGCACCCCGATTTCTGCCGTTCTGCCCCCTCCTGCTGCCCGGGTGCACCCCAGGGCACCCCGGAGGCGTGGGGCAGGGGGCAGCTGGGGGGGCCCACCCTGGACACCCCCAGGGCCACCCAGAGCGGTCCCTCACCCCAACACACTGGGGAGGGCTGGGTGGGCTACCATGGGGGGCCACGGACCCAGGGGTGGCCCGAGCCCCCTCCCACCCGTGACTGTGGGTCCGTGCACCCCGACACCCCTCGCACGCTTTCCCCGCTTGCACGACAGCCCTTGCACACTCACCCCACTTGCACACCAACACCCCTTGCACTGCCCCTGCCTGCACCCAGCACCCCTCGCGCTTTCCCTGCTGGCACCCCAACGCCCCTTGCACACTCCCTCCCCCCCCCTTGCACACTCTCCCCACTTCCACCTTGACACCCCTCGCACACTTCCCCCCTTGCACTCTCCCTGCTTGCACCCAACGCCCCTCACACACTTTCCCTGCTTGCACCATACCCCTTGCACTTTCCCAGCTTGCACCCCATCGCCCCTCGCACTCTTCCCGCTGCACCCTAACGCCCCCTCGCTCTCCCCGCTTGCACCATGATACCCCTCGCACGCTTTCCCCGCTTGCACGACAGCCCTTGCACACTCACCCCGTGTGCACCCTGACACGCCTTGCACACTTTCCCCACTTCCACCTCGCCACCCCTCGCACACTTTCCCTGCTTGCACCCTGACAACCCTTGCACACTTCCCCCCCGCATGCTTTCACTGCTTGCACCCCTTGCACACTCCACACACACATTCGCTGCTTGCACCCCGACACCCCTCACACTTTCCCCCCCGCATACTTTCCCCCTTTGCACCTTGACACCCCTTGCACACTCACCCCGCTGCACCCTAACGCCCCTTGCACTTCCCCCCCCGCATACTTCCCCCCTTGCACCGTGACACCCCTCGCACACTTTCCCCCCTGCACACTTTCACTGCTCGCACACAATGCCCCTTGCACACTTTCCCCCTCGCACACTTTCCCCCCTTGCACCCTGACACCCCTTGCACATTTCCCCCACCCGCACACTTTCACTGCTTGCACCCCCGTGCCCCTTCCACTCCTTCCCCCCCCGCACACTTTCACTGCTCGCACCTTGACACCCCTCACACACTTTCCCCCCCCGCACACTTTCACTGCTCGCACCTTGACGCCCCTCACACACTTTCCCCGCTGCACCCCCGTGCCCCTCGCACACTTTCCCCCCTTGCACTTTCACTGCTCGCACCTTGACACCCGCCGCACACTTTCCCCCCCGCACACTTTCACTGCTTGCACCCCGATACCCCCCGCCTTCCCCCCCCCCCCCCCGCGGGGGTGCCGCTGGTGCAAGAGGCACCACCGGAGGGGGGGGGTGTGACACACGCGCTTGCACGGCGGGGCGCGCGCTCGCACGAGGAGCCCACCCCTGCGGGCGGGGCCGGGCTCTCCCGCGCTGCTCCCCCCCCTCCCCTCCCGCCCCGCGCGCCCCTGCCCGCCGGGCCCGCTCCAGCCGGCGCAGCCAATCACGCCCCTCCGCCCCCTGCGCCTCTCCTCGCCATTCGCCCGCCTCCCTGCCAATCCCCGCCTTTCCCGTTGGCCCGGTAGTTTGTGACGTCACGCCGAGGGGGCGGGCCGGCGGGCGGCGGCGGCCGCGCGCTATTGGCGGGCGCGGGGCGGGGCGGGGCGGGGCGCGGGCGCGGCTTTAAAGCGGGGCCGGGGCGGCGCGCGAGCCCCGTGCGCACCCCCCGTGTCACCCCCCCCCGCGCCCGTGCCCCTCCACCTTTCCCGGTGTGTCCCGCCGCCGCCGGGCGGATGGAGCTGAGCTGCGGAGTGGGGGGGCAGCGCGGCGGCGCCCCCCGGGCCCGGCCCCCCCCACCACCCTCCCGCCGCCGCCCCCGCGCCGCCTATGGAGGGCGAGGAGTACGAGAGCCTGCCCAGCGGCGCCTCGCTCGGCACCCACATGATGGCCGGGGCGGTGGCGGGCATCATGGAGCACACCGTCATGTACCCGGTGGACTCGGTCAAGGTGCGTGGTGGAGGGTGGGAGTGGTCCCTTTCCCCCCCGGGACGGCCGGGATCCGTTCCGGTGGCTGCCGGAGTCGGGGGAGGCGCGTACCGGGGTTGTACGGGGTACTGGGGGGGTGTGCAACAGGGCACCGGGGCTGGACGGGGCACCGGGGGGACGTGCAACGGCGTACCGGGGCGGTACGGGGCACCGGGGGTCCACGGGTGTGTGTGCAACGGGGTACCGGGGCTGTACGGGAGTGTGTGCACGGGGCTGCATGCAACGGCGTACTGGATGTGTACGGGGTGCGGGTGCAAGTGGGAGAGCACGCTGGGGGTGTGCAGTGGTGCAAGGAGGGGGGCAAGTGTGCAAGGGGTGTCGGGGTGTAAGCAGGGAAAGCGTGCAAGGGGTGTCGGGGTGTAAGTGGGGAAAGCGTGCAAGGGGTGTCGGGGTGCAAGGGGTGTTGGGGTGTAAGTGGGGAAAGCGTGCAAGGGGTGTCAGGGTGTAAGTGGGGAAAGCGTGCAAGAGGTGTCGGGGTGAAAGGGGTGTCGGGGTGTAAGTGGGGAAAACGTGCAAGGGGTGTCAGGGTGCAAGGGGTGTAGGGGTGTCGGGGTGTAAGTGGGGAAAGCGTGCAAGGGGTGTCGGGGTGTAAGTGGGGAAAGCGTGCAAGGGGTGTCGGGGTGAAAGGGGTGTCGGGGTGTAAGTGGGGAAAGCGTGCAAGGGGTGTGGGGGTGTAAGCGGGGAAAGCGTGCAAGGGGTGTCGGGGTGCAAGGGGTGTAGGGGTGTTGGGGTGTAAGTGGGGAAAGCATGCAAGAGGTGTTGGGGTGAAAGGGGTGTCGGGGTGTAAGCGGGGAAAGCGTGCAAGGGGTGTGGGGATGTAAGCGGGGAAAGCGTGCAAGGGGTGTAGGGGTGTTGGGGTGTAAGTGGGGAAAATGTGCAAGGGGTGTCGGGGTGCAAGGGGTGTAGGGGTGTCGGGGTGTAAGCGGGGAAAGCGTGCAAGGGGTGTCGGGGTGTAAGTGGGGAAAGCGTGCAAGAGGTGTCGGGGTGAAAGGGGTGTCAGGGTGTAAGTGGGGAAAATGTGCAAGGGGTGTCGGGGTGTAAGCGGGGAAAGCGTGCAAGGGGTGTCGGGGTGTAAGCGGGGAAAGCGTGCAAGGGGTGTCGGGGTGCAAGGGGTGTCAGGGTGTAAGCGGGGAAAGCGTGCAAGAGGTGTCGGGGTGAAAGGGGTGTCAGGGTGTAAGTGGGGAAAACGTGCAAGGGGTGTCAGGGTGCAAGGGGTGTAGGGGTGTCGGGGTGTAAGTGGGGAAAGCGTGCAAGAGGTGTCGGGGTGCACAGGGCCCTGGGGAGCAGGGAGGGTGCTGGGGGGGGAGCAGAGCTGTACCGGGCTCCGGGGGGGTGTGTGTGTGTGCAAGAGGCGCTGGGGGTGAGCGGGGCGCAGGGTGCTGCAGTGTGGACGCTCCCCAAGGCGTCACTCCTGACGTCTCCCACGGAAGCCGGAGCTGTGCACCCACCCTGGACCCGTCCCCGCAGCCCCTCAGGTGCCATCCTGGGTCCCCACGAGCTTTGCACAACCCCCGGTGCAGAGGTGTGCGCCGGACCCTGCTGCTGGCAAAGGCCTTGTCCCCCTCCCTGGGGCAGGAGATGCCACCGGTGCCCTCTGTGCTGGATCCCCACTGGAATCCCAGCCCAGGAGGGGAAAACGGGGTGGTCTGTCCCAGCCACCAGGTCGGCTGCCAGCGGCGTGAACCTGACCTTATGTGTCACCCCAGGTGGCGGCAGCGGTGGCTTTACTGGGGTTGGGGCTTATAAAGGGGATTGCACGGCCGCAGTTATGGCGGTGGTGGTTGGGTTTGGATGCAGATGAGCTGCTGGGGACTAACGAGCGCGTTGTCTGTGCTGTCGAGTCCACGCGAGGGATGACTTCGTGGTGTCACGGCCAGTAGGAAGCGTAGGGTAGGAATCACGAAGGGTATTTCCTCCCTCTGCCCCGCCAGCATGCTGCTCTGGCGGCTTAGAAAAGAGAAAATAAGGTGGGGAAGACCCAAACGCACTCGATACTGTATTGCGGGTGCTGACGGATCCTCCGTGGTCCGGTGGGGAAAGGCTGCGAGCAGATGCTCTAATTTCTCCTCTTTTCAATGCAGGGGCTGCCTGAAAGAGTAGAGGAGAGGAAATGCCTTCGCTTTGAGGCACTGGAGGTCTTGCCAGTGGGCTGTGATAAGCGCTCAAAGGATGTATTCTCTGCTTTTTTTTTTTCTTTCTGTGTTTTCCCTCTGGGTTTGTGCCTGCTGGACCCGGCTCGTAGGTTTGGGCCGCTCGGTGTAGCGGGTCCCCCCAAGGCGTAGGGTCCGTGCCCACCCCGGGTGCCTCCGCACCGGCTCCTTTCGCAAACAAGCCTGGCGTTTTCTGCCAAGTCACGGTCGGGGCAGCGTGTCGTCACTCCGGACTTTATGGCGTTGATTTAAGAGGGCATTTCCTCTGCAGGGGGGGAAAAGGGAGAGGGAGAAAATGAAAGTTGTGCCCGGGTTTCCCGGAGCGGGAGGTGCTTTGTGGGAAGGTGAAAGCGCTGATTTCACCAGGCAGTGAAATTCCCCAATTGCTTCAGGGTCAGGAGAGTGCCGGGGCAATGCCTTAACGCTGGGAATGATCCCGCTCAGCAAACTGCCTTGAAGTGCTCGGAAGCAGATAAAATACTCGGGCTGTCGTCTGGCTGCGGGGAAGCTCCAGTGGAGCACGGCCAAGGTCCCCCCACAAGTGAGGGGCAGAGCGAAATCCCGAGCTGTGGGCTTTGGGCTGGCTTGTGCCTGTTCTCTCTGTCAGCTACTGAAAAAGTTGAGAACTGACCCCAAAAAGGGCTTTTTCTTGTAGTGGGAGTAACCAAACAATAATTAAGCTTTCTGTCTTTCACTTTGCCATGGGAAACGTGCCGCTCTCCTCCTACAGAAAAGCAGCAAAGCTCCTTCCTTAATCTGACTTTCTGGATAATATTTACTGGGTTCAGTCACGGCTGAGCCCGGGGAGGAGGCAGGGGGTTGTGGATGCTGCAGAAAGAGGCGTTTCGGGCACCTGGCTCGATGGTGCTCTAGAGGAAATGTTTTGGTTCCAGCAAGTCATTTCCTCTCAAAGAGAAACTGAAAATGCTTTAATTTGGGGAATCACTTGCTTCAGAGACTTGCCCGGTTCCTGAGTTTGCCGGGGTCGGGGTAGGGCAGGCTGCGGTGGTGGTGTCCTCTTGAGGTGAGGCACGGCAAGCACTGAAAAGGGTGCCCTGTGGACCTCTGAAATGCAGAGATACGCCTGCGTGACACACAGAGAGCGCCCAGAGGTGCTGGCGATGCGGCTCCTGCTGGGGTGGGATGAGGGAGGATGCAAATCCGTGATGCCCGTACCCACGTGCAGCCTCCTGCGGCACCGGGCTGCCATTCCCCGGCTCGAACCGAGAGCGTTGCTGGTTGCGTATGCGTTTTGCAGCAGCGTTGCTGTTGGTTGTGGGGCAGTGGGCATTACAGGTTGTGTTTTACCAACTCGAGCTGCGGCTGGAGGCTTGTGATTATTGAGACTTGCTTGGTGTCTTTTCCTTTTAATGGCAACGTCCCCCCCCCCCCCCCCCCCCCTTGCAGCTTCAGCCTTCACCACACGCTGCCTTCTGTCTTTTGCTGCTGTTGTGGTAGATGCTGGCTGGAGCTGTGGGTTTTTAGACGTGTGCTGATGGTGTTTCTCATAGTGCTCAGGTGTGTTTTGGTTTGTAGCTGCTGAAAATACAGCTGTCCTGGCAAGCCTGACCACTCTGTAAATTCAGCTTAGAGATCTGCATGTCAAGGACTTCTAGTGATGGCAGCAGGAGGGACTTTCTGGAGGATCCCGCCCCCTCCCCCTGGAGCCTCCTCCTTAAGCCATTTGGTGGCCTTTCTGTGGGGCTGTGGGAGCTGGTTTCATGAGTAGCTGCCTTGAGGATGTGAAGAGCAGCTCTTGTCCTCACCTGGGGACTAATTGCTGATGTGAGACAGCCCCATGAGAAACTGGAGATGTGCTGGGCTTGAACCCCCCTTCCTTGCAGTGGAGGGCAGCTATGCTAATGACAGAAAGTCCTTGCTCCAGCCCTAACCGTGTTGCCGTCCTTCTCCATGAAAACCCACACCACTCCTAACCAAGCTGGTGCAACAAGACATCTCTAAGTTGACTTTGGGGCTGCGCATGGTTCCTAACGGGTACGGGAGGTCCCGTACTGTAATGGGAACTCTTGGGGTGAAGGGTAGGAGAAACATCTCGCCCACATCTGCAATGTGAGAGAAGGGGGTGGAAGGGAAAGGAGGACGAGTCCGGTGGGGCTAGCTGGGAGGGATGGAGCGAGTGTTTCCTTGGCTCCAGCTGGGACAGTCAACCATGGGTGACCTGCGCTGTGCAAGGAGGCCTTGGAGCTTCCCTGCTTGTAACTAAGGTCTTGAAAGCACACAAGTCCGGGGGTGGCAGGGCAGCCGAGCTCCTGTGAGCTGGTGCGCTGTGGTTTATTTAGGCTTTGGGGTTAGGGACGCTTGCCATGGCTTGGGTTTGGCAGTGGGACGTTCTGCACCCACCCATCTCCACGCAGGCCCAGGGGAGCAGTTACTCCTGTTCCAGCTGATGGTGTCGGGGTGCTGGAAAGTCACGGCTGACCAGTTTGACCGACCCTCTGCTCCCCACCGTGGGCCTTTTCACGCACGGGTGGGTACAACACCGAGTGTGTCGCTTGGCTGGGGAGCTGCTCCAGCTGCAAAACAGCCCAGTAAAAAATAAATAAAAAATTAAAAAATAGGGAGTTCAGAGCTTGAGCATGCCATGGGTCGTGCAATAGCAAAGCCTTTTCCTGCCAACAGGATCTGACCCAGTCGCTGCAGAAATGCTGCTAATTTCCTGGTAAAAGCATATTGTGTTCTCCGTGTCTTTTGTTAGCTGCAGGGAGACCAGGGTGGCTGTCTGTCACACGGACGTACAGGCTGAACTTTGAGAAACCATGTCATGTTCAGGGGGAAAAAAAAAAAAGCCACAAAAGCAAATTATATTGTACAGTGGCACATCAAATCAGTGACCCTTGGCGAGAATATGCAAAACTCAAGACCTGACTCTTGTTAGGAACGCAATTCTAGGTAGAAAAGGACTCTGGATGTAGTCCCGCATGCTCCTGGCAGCAGGAGGAAGGAGCAAGGGGAAGGTTGGGACCAGCATCTGCAGAGGCCATGCTGGTCCGCAAACAGCTGATGGACCTGGAGCTGTGACTTCTGGTGTTGCTGCTTGTGCCCCAGCTGAAACCGGGACGACTGGGACGCTTGCGGTTGTCAGTGCGCTCTTGCCTTATGCAATGAGGATTAATTTAAGTAGGTGGAGAAGTATTTCTTGGCTGGATAACAGGGGGGTGAGGCTCCTGGAGGAGCTTGCTGGCTTCAGATAGGTGGCAGGAGCCGGGGCGTGGGGGGGGTGAGGACTGCATAGCTCGTAGCAAATCATCCTTGTTCACACCATGATAAAGTTATCCTGGGTGAAACAGAGCCCAACCTGTTCTCAGCTCCCTTGCCTCTTGCGTTGCGGCGGCCCCACGGGAGATCCTGGGGATGGTTGGTTATTCCTTGGGCTGTTTGTCCTGTTTGTGTCCGCAGCTGTAATGAAAGGTGCCGGGCTGTGGGCCTGGCTGGGCTGGCGCTGCCGCAGAGGGCAGCGTGCGTGGGTTAGGTGGGTGCAACACCCACTTACCGCCCTCTCCGGGGTACGGCGTGAGCTTTTGAACCCCTCGAGATGATAAATAGAAAAATGAAAATTGCTGTTTAACCTGTTTTCATGTGAAAGCAGCTGATTGTCAGTAGAGGGAGGGGGGGATACTCAGCATTCCCAACAACATAGCGTCACGCGCTTTGGTCCTGCACGTGCCAGGCTGGGAGTTTATTGCTGGACGGGAGCACTTATCCCTAATTACCTTTCTGATGAGATGGCACCGCTGCGTGCTTAAATTATACCGGCTGCTTCCAAGGCATCCCAGCAGTAGAACGGGGTGAGGTCGAGATCTGGGGTCGGTGCTGGAGTCTGAAGCAATGCCTTCAAGTTAAAACTGGCAGAGCGGGATAAAAAAAAAAAAAAAAGAGCAATAAAAACCCCAAACCCCAGCTGGATGCGCCCAGCTCGGCAGCGGTGGGTCGTGCTGAGTCACGCTGACGGTGGAGCGGCTGCCGGGAGTTTGTCCCGGGCATCGGGAGCTCCAGCCCCTCCCGACGAGCATCCCTGGGATGGGAAGCCCCTGGAGGGGCTGGGAGACCCTCGGCGAGGGCTGAGCGCCGGATTGAAAACAGGCTTTTAAAATTCTGAGATAATTCAGTGTCGTCGCCACCTTTAAAGGAGGATTTTTCTGAGCCTCTGGGTTTATTCCCAGCGCTGCTCATAGGTTATGGCGCATTTAGTGCTCTGAAACAGGAAGCTTTGCTCGAGGCCGCCAAATCCCCTGTTGTAGGGTGATGCCTTGCCGCGATCACCGGCCGATGCTCGTGTCTGAAACGCAGCTAGCCACTGAACTAAGTCACTTCCCAACTGGAATTCCCATGCAATTATTTTTATTTTTTTTTTTTAGAATATTTACTACAAACGCAATAATTTGTTTGGTTTAGCGTCGTGCATCGCTTTCCTGCTTTTATAGCTTGGTTTTATTATACTGGGTTAAAGTCCTCAATTCAGCCCTGATCCTCTTGCTTGGTCTCAGAAAGTGTCTTTGAAAGTGCCCTTCAGTTTCCAGGAACTGGAGTGGTTTGGGGAGTCGAAGGTCCAAACCTGAAACAGTTTTATTGGCTTAATCTTGCCTGACACCTTAGCTGTGGTATTCCCCCCGCTGACCCCGGGCTAATTACTGAAGTGAACTGATAAGCGTGAAGGGCCGTGTTCCCGCAAGGAAGCGTGGAGGTGGTGTGGGCAACCCTGGCTTTGTCAAGGGCTGATGGATCTTTGCTGAGGATGGAGCCCTTCACGTTGCTCACCGGTGTCTGCGGGCTGTCAAATCGCTCGGGGAGGGACGACGACTTTATTCCGAAGATGGGGTGTCCCAGCTGAGGGGGCAGAAAGTGTCCTCCCTGTCAGACCCAAAGGACCTCTGAGTTGCAGTTGTCGAGCTTCTCGAAAGGCCGTTAATGTGATGTTGCGGGTTGCTGAACGCTCGTCTCCCGTGGCTGTGCCCTTTCCCAGGAGCCTGCTGCGTTTGCGTTTCGAGGCTGCACCAAAGGCTGTATCCCTCCGGACCGGTTTTGGTACGACGGGCTGTACCAGCCGGCGCGCGGACCGGCAGGACCCGTGGGCTGCTCGGCAGGAGCAGCAGAGCCCTTCGCATCTTCATCCTCTGGATTTGCTCGGTCTTTCGGGGAGGATTGGAGAGGTTTAAGCCCTGCCAGTGTCTCCCCTGCTGCTGGGGGGGAGGTGGCTGGCGTCTGTGCCCTGCGAACACCCGTCGCAGGTTAGCATCGTCATTGCAAGGGCTTTGCGTGTTGCTGTGTGAGGGCATCAGTCTGAAACAAGCTAAAAGTAGTAATTTTTCCTGGAGTGCGTAATTAAGCGATGGCAGCGAGTTTAATAGGGTGCTTTGGCTGCCAGAAGCTGAGATGCCTTCAAAAGGAAAAAAAAAAAACCTATGGAAGAAAAGCCTGTCGAGGTTTATTGAACAAAGATGCAGATGAAACCACCACGCTGGGGATGCTGGTGGCTGTGGGGCACCAGGAGCTGGGGGGGGAAGATGAGGGGGTGAAGGGCGGCTCTGTGCTCCCCAGGCTGCCGGGGACAGTCACCCGCTGGGTCTCCCTCGGGTGGCCTTTCCTTCTCTTGCCCTCCGTGGTGGGGGGCTACTGCGGGTCCCCCGTTTTCTCAGCTTGCCCTTCTAGGAAAGCTGTTTGCCAATCGGGTGGACTCACTGCGCACCAAGTGTCACAAGCCGCTGAGCAACTGCCGGAGAAACAAGCCGGGGCAGGGAGCCGGCGGTGGTGTAAGCGAGAGGCAATTAAAGACCTAACTGTATTTCTTCACGGAGTCGTTTGAACGACTGCCTTCGCTTAATTCCCTGTACTTTCCATGCACAAACAAGAGCAGAGGTTATGCTTCCCTCTGCCGAGCGCTTGCCTGAGCAGCCTCCTCACGTTTGGGTGTCGCAATGGCAGCGCGGAGTTAATCTCGCTGCTTAATCTCGAGAAATAGCACCGTGGCCCCGGCGGGGCTGCAACTGAGGAATAAATTATTGACCCCCTCTAACGATCTTGGAAGCCTCGTAGCTCTTTAAGTCTACGGCTTGTGCCTGTTGCAGTTAAAGACGGAGTAACTGAGACCTCTCCCTTCGTGTGCTTTGTTGCAGACAAGGATGCAGAGCTTGCAGCCGGACCCCAAAGCCCAGTACAGGAGCGTGTACGAAGCTCTGAAGAAGATTGTCCTTACGGAGGGTTTCTGGAGGCCTTTACGGGGGATTAATGTCACCATGCTGGGGGCTGGCCCTGCCCACGCAATGTACTTTGCCTGCTATGAAAAAATGAAAAAGTCTCTAAGTGATACTCTCCAGCATGGAGGAAACAGCCACTTGGCCAATGGTATTTTTGGTTTGTTTGTGGGTTTTTTTTTGCGGGGGGGGGGGGGGGGGGGGGGGGGGGAAATAATCCCGCTTGCAATTAACAGCCTGTCTCTTGCTTGCTTAGCCTGGCGTCCTTCGCTGTGCTCTGCTCCTGGAAGGTCTGCTGTAGATACTGTAAATACCGGTACGGGAGGACGCAGGGTGCAAACACAACCCCGGGCTGGCAGGTCTCGGCACCCGCTTTAGGAGAGCTGGGGAGGCAGGGGGACGTCAGGTAGGCAAGTGTGGCACCCGCCCTCCATGAGGGCTTCACGCTGGTCACCATGCTCCTCTGAAACACGGTCCTGTCGTAGGACTGCTGGCTGCTTGGTGGGTCTCTCTTCCAGAGGGTAGAGCTGGCTGTCACGGCAGAGAAAGAGAAGCCCTTCCTGGCTTGACCCCCACGATGGCACCCTTGGGCGCCCTCCAAAGCCCTAGTCACTCTAGGTTTCTGCACTACTCTTTAATCTCAATTTATTCTAGCAGAAGTAACCAATACATTGGACAAGAGGTGTTCTGCTGCAGTTGCGGGCTGTTTCTGGCTTTGTTGAAGGCATCTTCTAAACCTCTTAAGGTTTGCAGTACAGGTTGTTCCCCATGTCTCTCCTGGAGCTCCAGCATGGTGAAGCGTGCTGCTTCCTCTACCTGCTCGCATGCCTTGCTAAAGGCGTTGCTTCTGCCAGAAAGGCTTTTAGGTCCAGCAATACCGCTGGAAGAGCAGCACCCTTTACTGTGAGGGTGGTGAGGTGGTGGAACAGGTTGCCCAGGGAGGTTGTGGCTGCCCCATCCCTGGAGATGTTCAAGGCCAGGCTGGATGAGGCTTTGAGCAACCTGGTCTGGTGGGAGGTGTCCCTGCCCCGGGGCAGGGGGTGGAACGAGGTGATCTTTAAGGTCCCTTCCAACCCAAACCATTCTATGAAACCCTCTAATTGAGCAGCCAAGGCTTTGTGCAGAAGACACTTCTGCCTGGTCCTTGATGTGATGGTAGGAACCTGCCATGGCGGTCACTTGACTTGTCTCAACCCAACTCAGTTAAGGGTATATAATATCTTCCTGGCTTGCTGCTTTTTGCTAGTAATACGCTTCCCGTGTTTGCCTTTCAAGTAGCTACAGGCTTGCAGTAGCGGCGGGCAAACTGGAGTGCTGTGTTAATGAGAAATGACCGAAAGTCATTTGGGCAAGAGAGAATTTGAGACGGAAACCTACATCAAAGGGGAAGGTGTGGCGCAAGAGGCCCATCCTAGAGCCAACTGCAGAATCATTAATGGCTGGCTGGATGTTTGCAGAATCTGTGCAATTAGTGTTTAAAACTAGGCTGAGTAAATGGGTGAAAATGCCTAATTATGGATGCACTGAGCCAGTTCTAAACATTGCTCATCTCTGACCAGCGCGGGTCGAGTGAAGCCGGCGGCGTCTTGCATAGACAAAACCTTGTGAGTTGTGGGGAATGGCGAAGGCTGTGAGCGGATCCTGGTTAAAAACCTGAAAAAATGCAAGCTGCTCGGGCTGGGTTTTTCTCCGCCGGGATGAGCCGTGTTGCTGGGTGCTTCCTCGGGCTGCAGCTTCCCACCGGCGGTACCCGGCACTCGGTGCTGTGTGGGCTTCCTGAGCCATCGGCTGCTGCTTCCATGGGTGGCAGTGCCAGAGCAAGTCCCCGGCCACTGAATATTTCCTTTTTTTTTTTTTTTTTAATTGAAGGATGCTCTTGTGTCTTGCAGGTGTAGCTGGGAGCGTGGCCACGCTACTCCACGACGCGGTGATGAACCCTGCTGAAGGTAATGCCCCGGGAAGGCACTGAGGACACCCCGCGCCATCTCGGCGGCTTGAGCCCTTTGCTTTAGCAACTCTGCCCAGCTTTTAATGAGCTCAGACAGGCCACTGTAAAGGGGTAAATTCTGCCTGGCTGTTTTCCCTTGCTTGCCGAGGGCTCGCACAGCGTCGGTGTGGTGTATTGTGACTTCCCAGGAGAACTGGGGTCACCTTTCCTAACACGATGCTGTTACTGCTCCGCTAGTGCATCTTTCCTGAAATGGTGGGGTTTTTCCTGAAGCTTTGGACGACCCAAACAAAACTGAGCTCAGTCACGTTAAAGTGCAGCAGCCGTGGGACCGTTCAGTAGTTTGCCCGAGTAGGCAGAGTCTGGCATTAAGAGGACTAAGAGTAAAATGCAGCTAAAATGAAGACAATTAGCTGGGCTGCCAGCGGTTCCGCGTTAATGTATTGTACTTCTGAGTTGGCCTCAAGTCAGGTTTTTCCGAAGGAAAAAAAAAAAACCCAACACAAAAATGTCTCTTTAGTGTTTCAAATCCTTTTAATCATATCCCGATTAAATTAATTGGCCTTTTGCTTGAGTCAGTGGGAGTTGTTCCATTTCTGGGTTTGGGACTGTAGATGAGGTGCAGTTATTTATTCAACTTTTTGCCGTTGTCCTCTTTGTATGTCAGTGTTTCTGCACGACAGCTCTGCATCCTCGCAGACGCATCCGAGGGTCCTTATCAGTCTGTCTTAATGCCTTTCTAGCTAGAAGTAAAGGTTCCTTAATTAAGCTTGAGGAGAGGAATACATTAACCGGTGAAAACGGAGAGCTGTTGGACACCAGGGCTGAGCTCTGACCTGCTTCCCTCACTTGTGCATTGAGTTTTCGGGGGAGCACTGGGCAGGCTGGGGGAAGCAAAGCTGGTGAACGCCTGTAGCTATGGAGCTCATCGCTACAGAAATACCTGGTTTGTGTCCTGGCGGCTTGGACTTGGAGGAGGAGGTTGGGTCTGGATGGTTGGGACTTGAAGCGTGGGTGTTGTCATGACCAAGCAACATGTGCCTTGGCTAATTAGCCTTTATCTCCCTGCCTCCGTCCTGCCTGGTGCTGCCTGCCACGTGGCTCTCACCTGGACCAGTGGTGAAGCAACGGATGCAGATGTTCAACTCCCCCTACAAGTCCGTCCTGGCCTGCATAAGGACAGTGCAGAAGACAGAGGGGTTCGGTGCCTTCTACCGCAGCTACACCACCCAGCTCACCATGAACGTCCCCTTCCAGGCCATTCACTTCATCACTTACGAATTCATGCAGGAGCAGATCAACCCGCACCGGGAGTACAACCCTCGGTCCCACATCGTCTCGGGTGCCATCGCGGGGGCTGTGGCCGCCGCCGCCACCACTCCTCTGGACGTCTGCAAGACCTTGCTCAACACCCAGGAGAACACGGCCTTGAGCTCCGTGAACATCAGCGGGCATCTCTCGGGCATGGTGAACGCCTTCAAGACTGTCTACCAGCTGGGGGGCATCTCGGGGTATTTCAGAGGGGTGCAGGCACGCGTCATTTACCAGATGCCTTCAACAGCCATCGCCTGGTCGGTGTATGAATTCTTCAAGTACTTTCTCACAAAGCGCAAGCTGGAGAAAAGAACATCCTTGTGAAGGGCTTACCGAGGGGGAATGCGAGTCTCCGCGTCCCCTCCGTGTGTCTCCGTGTGTGCCTGCAAGCCAGCCAGCTCCGGGTCTCTGAGGACCGTGCCAGGTCCCTGCTGGATCCATGGCTGATGTCCGCTTCTCCCTCCCCAGGGAAGGGAGGGATTAAAGTGGTCCTCAGTCCCGTGTTCCCCCTCCATGCTTAAACAGTGAAATAGTTTATAAAGACTTCTAATAATATATATATTTAATAACTTTATTTTTGGAGAAATGAAAATGCTAACTGATATTTGTGTCTCAATCAGTTTGAAGATGTAGTTTACTCCTGACCGGAAGGCTTAGGTTATATAGCCTAGGCTGGGTTTTTTTACAGCGAAGAAGCAAAATATCCTGTCGCAGAACTTACTATTTTATATAAATAGATGGATAATGTTTATCCTTTATTTTTCTATGTAGACATTTGGGTTATTTTTTAAATACTATTGCAGCTAGATGCTGAGCTGTTTAAAAAGGGCTAAATTCTTCCATCCTGTGCAAGGAAGACAGAAAAGCATTTATTTTTATAGCCAGATTGGCTTTAATTATACAGCATTTAGCCCCCAAATGGTGGCCTGGATCCTCCTGTGGGTGTCGAGGTACTTGGTAGCCCCTTGAGACTTGCTGGGATGGAGGGGGGGAGAAGGAATGAGGACACTTTGGGCAACAGCAGGGGCACCCTAAAATACCTGGTCACTTTGTGGGGGAGAGGCGGGGGGGGGAAACTATCAATTCAATTTTTTACAAGGAGATTCTTTAAAAAAAAAAAAGTAGATTTTAAAGAATAGTATTTTTTTTTGCAAACACTTTTTTTTGTGTTAAAAAAAGGTACATTTTTATGCTGTGTGATGGCTGAACAGTCTTCATCCTCCCTTAATTTATTCATACTTCTGTCTCACTGAGGCCCTCGTCCCGCTTACAGGAGCCACCGTGCAGCACTCGAGAGCTGGTGGGATGGAAGCGGGGTGCACGGAGCTGCTCTGCTCCCCCGGCGGGGGGGACCTGGAGCTTCTCTTTACAGTTCGGCTACTGAGTTGCAAGGGTCGCATCCAAACCAGCAGCGAAAACCTTGGGAGAAGTCTTACCTGCAGAACCAAAGCCACCTCCCAGCCCGTGTTTGACAATAAGCTGCTGCTCATCTCTGGTTTTGGCGGGGGGGGGGGGGGGGGGGGGGGGGGAGGGGCGCGGGGAACCCAACCTAGAGAAGTTCCTCGTGCCGTGGGTTTGGTTTTGCTGCTGCAGGATGCTGTGCTTTGCGGTGACTAGCAAAGCTGTGCCTGCTCGGGAAGGGTGGCATCCTTGTTCCGTGCCCTGCTCCTCCTGGGAATGCCTCTTCCAAACCAAAACATCTCCTTCAGCCAGTTACTTGGGTGGTCAGGAGCCAGTGAGGGATTTTAGGAGCCTGGGTGTGCAAATATAAGTTACAGGACACCATTTGGCAAATCTCCATCCTCCCTGGAGCTTGCCCTGTCTGGAGCTGGTGCCATCTCCTTATTGTTGGGCATGGGGCAGCTTCTGGAGACGTGGCTCCAGCTTGCTGTAGGTACTGGGGGGGTCTACAGGGGGAGCAGCTCTTGGGCTGGCACGTGTCACTGGAGGTGTCCCCTCGGCCAGACCCGTTGTGTAGGATGACACTAAGCAGAGCTAATCCTTTTGCCCTGTTGTTTGGAGAAGGTAAATCAAGGAGCACCTCTCTGGGTGGTGTTGCATGTGCCTTGTGTCAATGAACCTTGTACCACTGGTAATGGTGAAATGAGCTTCTTGATGCCTTTTTTTTTTTTTGTGTCACTTAAACTGAATGAATCACTGTGTCAAATGCACCCATGTGTCTTAAAAGTGTGAAAATTGTAAGCTTGAGGCTGCTGATCTCGGTGAAGGCCCTCAGCGCGCTCTGTATGTGGAGTTCGTCAGGGCGGGGGGTCTTTGAGCTGTCTGTTAGCCTTGAATGTCTGTTTTCTATTGACTTTAGAAACTGGAGAGTCACTAACAGGAACCAGAACTGCACAAAATATTTCCATGGGAGATGGGCGTAAACACTTAGAGGAAAATTTGGGGTCGCTTTAATATTCAAAGAGGCAAACTGTAGCGTAGCGTGGAAGGCGACAGCTTTCAGTGCGACTTCGGTAGCTAGGAGCTATGCTCGGCAAGGGGTCCCCAGTGCATCATCCTCTTCCTCTGGCTGCTTAGCTTTAGTATTTCTGACTTTCCCTTGGCTCTTCTGGGAGAACTTCACCTTCCCATTTGGAGTAACCCGTGAGTAGCTGGGACACCAAGGGTGGACGTGCCCAGGGGACAGAGCCCGTGGCCATGGAGTGATCGGGAAGGGCGGTCATGGTTTCGGCCAGCTGAGCATTGTACTTGGAGGGGGAGGCAACATCCCATTTCGGTTGCTAGCCAGAAAAACGTGAGTGTGTCCTGAGTTTTGAGCACGTAAATAATTATCAACCAAGTTTTCTTGGGGACTTTGCCTCGAGCTGAGAGTGGGTGAGGAGCACTTGTGTGTCTGTGGAGCTCCTCACGGGTTACCCCGGGGTATCTGATAAAACCAGGTGTCCCATTCCGCAGCTGGGGATGTGCCCAGCTGGTCTAATAATTGTGGAGGTCTCTGATGTGTTTAAAATGTTTCCTGCTGTGCGCAATGCTGGATCCCGAGGCGAGAGCCCCTTCGCCGAAGCTGTCGCTCCTCGTCTCCTCTTCTTCAGGGTTTGCATTGGGAAGTTCTGCTGCGAGTCTGAAGTTTTATTTTAACCTGGTATGTGAAACATGTACTGCTGCTTTGTCTGCAACGAATGCACATATTATTTAAGGGGGAGGATGAGTAACTTTGTCCGCAGTTCTTAATTTTTATTGTTGCCTGCCTCGGAATTTAATGTATTTCCTGAAATGTATGTTTAACAATGCAGGAGTTCATTTGTGAAATGCTGCTACAGTTGTATCACTGGAGCTCAAGGGAAATAAAATATTCTGATTTTTGGCCTCTTGGGCTCACGCTTGTGGCTTTCCTTAGCTGTGTAGTTGGGCGCTGAGCAGCAGGAGGGTGTCTGGCTCCGATCTCTGGAGGAATGGTGCCTTCTAGCGTTGCCTGGACACTTGACAGGCCCAGCACCTCCCAGCTGAGTCAGAGAAAGCCCTTCGTCATCTCGCTGGAGGAATAAAATCCTTGTGGGGAGGGGTTTTGCAGCCTGGCAGGAGCTGACATCTCTATCACGGGCTTGCGCTCCTCTAGGAGCCGCTGAAGAGTTTTGAAACTCGCTCCTCTCGGCGAGGAACGGGCTGCTGAGATTTGCAAAGCAAACCCACGGCCTGCGGCTTGTTCAGCAGCGAAAACTCCCAAATGGGAATTTCTTTTTTTCCCCCCTCCTGGAAGAAAGTGCATGGGGTGAAAGCCCTGGGGGAGCTGCTTCGTTTGCTGAGGTTTCCAATAATATTTGCTGCCTAATTTGAAGGGAAAACCCCGGAACGTATTAAGCTGCTTTAGATCTTGCCTTCCCCTTCAGTAAAAAAGGAAAGGACGGGTTCCTGGGTATGGTTTCTGGTGCTGGGGGAGCGGAATAATTCCCTTAAAGCTGGGCTGAGCAGCATCAGGTGGATCTGAGCTGCCCCAGAGCCTGGGACTGGGCTGTCCCCAGGGCAAATGAGACCCCAGCGCTTGGGCAAAGGGGACTCTAAAGGGGGGTAAAAAAAAAAATTAAAAAATTCAATTTCATAATTTTCAGTTACGAAATTTCCAGCGTGGAGCGACTGTTTCAGCGCCGGGTGGAAAATGTTTGTGGCTCCATGCAGGGATTTTGGTTTCCAGGTCGGTGTCAGACACGGGTAGCTCTGCTCTGGTCTGGTCCCAATGACAAATGGCCTGTTATTTGCCACCTTGGCGGCTGCTGGGGGGGTTTTGGGGGGCTCTGCGAGCAGAGCGGCATCGCTGCGGGATGGGATCCCAGCCTGGTTTGTACCACGGGCTTTGCCGACGCTTGGACACGTGCGTGAGCAGAAGGAATCCCGCACCTCTTTTGGTGCCGTTGGGTTATTTTGGGGCCAAAGTTTGTTCCGAAGTTTACCATACTTCATTTCTAAACTTGAAGTTTTCCAACGGGAAAGGATCTGGGATTTTTGCGGCTCCTTTTTACCTCTAATAAACCTGGCAGAACCGCTTGGTCCTTGTCCTGAACCCAGCACGAAACCCAGCGTCTCTTCAAATAACATTTCAGCTTAGCAACCACAGGGCGGCTCTGATTTAAAGAGAGTCGCCTGAAACTCCTTGGTGTAAATCTCCAGCCTTAAAAAATCTGTGTCTGAAGGATTATTTTGGGAGCAGCCTCGTGTAATTCTGACAAGGAGCGGGAGCACAATTTGTTTCCTATCAGTTTGGGTTAGAAAATGATGGGTTTGGAATCCTATCCGTTTGGGTTAGAAAATGATGGGTTTGGAATCCTATCAGTTTGGGTTAGAAAACGATGAGTTTGGAATAGATGCTGATCCCTGGGGTGTGCAGCATCCAGTGATACAGGAGGAACTGATTTCGGCGTGTTCCCAGTGCAGCAATTAAGAGATGCGGCTAAAATCCTACAGATGAACTTTTGTTGGGATGCAGCCAGCCAGCAATTCTGCCCCAGCCCATCCCGGGCTAACAAAAGGCAGCTCAGCTGGGAATAATAATGATAATTACAATATTTAGCAGCAAACGCCTACCTGGGGAGTCAGGGCTGCCCGCAAAGGGAAGCAGCCGAAAGATGCCGATGTCCTTGGTCCACCCCAAAGGAAGACGGACTTTCTTTTTCTCACCTCTTCTGCCCTTTTTTTTTTTTTTTTTTTGCCTTGTTTGTTTTTCTTTTTTTAAATTGTCAGTGAAAAATCAAGAAGGTGCAACGGACCGTTGAGGTGCCGGGGTGGAGAACGGGCTGCCCTGCCTGGCTGATGAGCTTAAGAGACAAGATCAAAAGATAAAGCGCTATTTACGCGCGGCGAAATGGTTTTGACAGGTTTCTATTTCTGTTTGCCTTGTAAATATTTAACCCCCTTTCCCCCCCTGTGTAGTAAACATGTGCGTAGCCCTGAAAGGTGAGGTGCGTAACACTTCACGCGTACCTTAAAAATGCTAAATATTGTTTTTCTATGAAGGCCGGCGAGTTCCCCATCGTTTCTCTCTATCGTAGTCACCATTCACCTCCATCTCATTCCCAGTAATTCCCCAAGAAGTGAGAAACGTCCCTAATACCCGTCTGCACAGGAGGGAATTTTTGTGCTCAGCTGATGTGTCGTCACGGGGGACACAAATGACGCAATTAAACTCACAGCTAAATTGTTGATAACACTTATTCCTGTGCATCCAGGTCTTCCCCATTACACCCAGGGGGACTAAGGGGATTTTTACCCCTGAATTCCTCAAGGCTGTCAAAACTCTGGATTAAGTCTACTAAAACAAAGGGAAAACGCCTAGGAAAACTAAAAACCGATGGAAAGAGACTCCGTGCCTTTGCAAGATACCTTGGGGAGAAGTTTCCTCGCCTGCCCGAGAGGGAGATGTTGCTGCAACCCTTCGGCCCCGACGTCCCCGAGGACTTCAGGCTGCTCCCCCTCCATTTCCCGGTGAGTAATTTAAACTTTTCTTATGTTTTCTCTGGTTTTGGCTTGCCTAAAACTCGCCTGACTTCACGAAATGCTTATTTTGCGCTGTGCCCTACTGGTGCTGCAAATAAGAATGGAAAACGTGGCTGGTTATTGAGGGGAATAAAGAGATATTGTTTGTTAGGAAGGCGCGTGGAGCAGGGGGGCTGCAGAACTGAGCTGAGCCCCAGTTTTCCCAGCAGGAAAAGGCTGCGGTTGGGAGAAGGGGGTGGTTTTTCCCTGGATGGAGAGGCTGGCTGGCTGAGATTCCTCGAAAGGCTGAAGGACCTCTGCAACACATCACCTCGACGGTTATCTCTTCCCCCTCCTTTCTGCTTTGAACCTCTGGCATCTGCCTGCCTTGTTCAGTGGAAATCGGGGAATTCCTGGAGCCGAGCAGGACTGGACACGTCCGTGGGACGCGTGGGTACCGAGAGCGGTGGAGAAAGCAGAGCCCAAGGGCATGTCCCGGGCTCCTCCATCGTTTGTGACGGCTCCCGGGGAAGAGCAATGAGCTGCTGGAGGTGCCACCCGTGGGCATGTGGCACTTGCCGAGAGCCGTGACACACCGATGTCCCTGTCTCCCTCCGGGCTGGGTGGCTTTTTGCCCTGGGAATGCATCAGATTTTCTAAGTGACACTAATGGTTCCTTTGGAACCAGTACAGATTACTGGGTAAACATCTTTCGAGAGCATTTTTTAATGCGTCCTAGTTATCTCACAGGCCGTAGCAACTCCTGAAACTTGCAGGATTTCCTGCAGCGAAGATCTTCTATAGGGTGTTGGCTTTGCCGTGGTCAGCACTTGTTCGTATATTGAAGTCTTGGGATGGTACCAACAAATAAATTCCCTTCTACTGCACAGTCCGTGTTTTATAAACTTCCCAACTGGTGTTTTTCCTAGCAGTCTGTAAGTATACAAGTGGAAAAGGGTGGGGAAAAATTAAATAGCAACTGTAATATCTCAAAACTTGCATGGGTGAAAGGAGAGATAGCAACCGGGGGGTTTGCCGGGGGTGCACCCCGAGCATCGGTCGTGAGGACAGCGGGACACCAGGGGACAAATGCTCCCTGGGACACGCGGACGGTGGCGATGACCATGGCCACAGCCCCGGGACAGTGCCTGGGGTGTCATCCGGGGGGACATTCTGGCAGAGACATCAGGGCTGGCGGCGGGTGCTACGTGCCCCGCGGGACACGGGTGCTCTCCCCTGCGCCGCCGCAGCCACGGCATTTGGATTTTTATTTAAGTCATTTGATTAATCCAGGATCTGGGCTGTGTTTGTTCACCGCGTCTGATTATTATCTGGTTTGTCCCATTCTTTGTTTCTCTTCAAATATTGTTTCTGCTTTAAAGGGTAATGAACATGAAGGCAAATATCTCACCTTTTCCCTCTCAAAATTTCATTAAGCTGCGTGTTTACCTTGGATGACAAGATGCAGCCCGCGGAGTGAAAGGTTTTCCGGCCACACCTTAACCCGCTATCTAATTCTGCCACAATTGTCCACAAAGGGAATAAAAAACATTTGTATTTATCCTCGAGATTTAAATCCTTTTAAAAGACAAGGGATCCGTTTGTAGAACAGGTAAGTGTTTTCCGCCAGGCTCTGCAGGTGTAAATCTGTTGTGGAGCGTTGCAGAAGGGCTGTGGAGGAGGTGGATGTAATTCCAGCCTGAAATAATGCCAATTTGGGGCCGTGAGTCTTTTGGTCCAGGCGTTAAGCAGGTCCCCTACCCACAATATACATCCCCAGTGCAGCATCCTCCTTTGCTTGGCTTACCGCCTGTTCTGCTGCTGGCCCAAAGGCCCCAATATTAGTCTTTTTTTGGACTTTTCCCCTGTTTTCTTTTTCACCTGCTACAATACGCACAGCAAAAGTCCATTCATCATTGCCTGGAGGAAACCAAACCCTCCAAAAACTGCTCAGAGACGCAGGTCGGCAACAGCCAGCGCAGCCCGGACGCCACCGCTCATCAATTAAATCCCCGAGGTATATTAATCATCTTCTTTTAAATTTTTTTCTATTATTTCATTTGCTTTAAAACTTTGCCCCCCGCGATGTTGTTTAGCGAGTGGTCCGAGAAGCGTGCAGGGATGGGTGCGCCCGGGGCTGCTTTGCCAAGGAGACGAACGGTCTCCTGGTGAGAGAAGCATGGTAGATAAATACTGCGGTAATTCCTCCTTTCGCTGGCGCAAATAGAGGATGAGGAGGGTTGATGTGCCATCGACACCTGGCGAAAAGCTGCTTGGCAAGGAGGGGTGAAATATTGGTCATTCGCTAAATAATGCCCGGAGGTTGTTGGGGCTGGGAATGGGGAGACCTGGGGGAAAGCTATGGAGAGCAATGAGTGTCCCCGTCCCTCCCTGATCGCAAAATCTGGGTGAAAATTGAGTAGGTTTTGGTGTCACAAATAAAATTAGTTTCTTGGTTCCTGTTCTGAAGCCTGAGAGCTCCAGACCCTGGGTTAGATGATGCCCTGTTGCCCGGACATGGGGCTGCTTTGCGTTGAGTCGGATCTTGTGAAGCCTCCTTGAAGGGTCCCCAGGTCCTGCTCCAGGATTCTTGCCCTAAAATTCTCCATTTGCCTATTATTGGGTGTGAAAACCCCGATGTTTCCACATTGCCTGTGCTGACAGGGACAAGGCTGTGGCTTTGGGGTGCAGTCCTGGGTCTGGGAAGTTTTGCTGCCGGCTTTGATGGTGCCCATCACCATCTCCTCGTTTAAGTGGGCTGAGCGGCTGGCTCTTGAGATGGGAAATGACCGGAATCATTCTGGATTCGGTACCTCTTTGTGCTCATGTCATCAAATACACTATGTTTCTGTGGAACAGGGACCTGTGTTCCCATGGTGGGCTTATGTGGATGCTGAGGGTTTCCTGGGGACCCGCTGCAGTGCAGAATTGGTGCCAACTTGTAGGTTTGTCTCCATTCCCCCTTTTTTAAAGGCCAAAAGGATAAAGCCTGTAATGTGGAAGTACCATTCTGGGGGGCACAGTTGATGCAGGTAGCTAATGGCTGGGGAACGGCATGGATATCCAGACTAAAACATTGGTATTTGGGAAAAACTTGGTTTCATCACGGAAACTTGCCTGGGAGCTGAGCAATCTGTATCCCCCTGCCTCGTACGTGCCGATACCTAGCAGCAAACAAATCCGATAGACGCTGGCAGAGCTCCCGGCCGCCGCAGCGCTCAGAGTCTAGAAAAGGGATTAATATTATCTAGCTGGTACAAAAGGGAGCCCACGTTCTGCTTGCTTCGGACCCGGCTGGGATGGGGGAAAACATCTGCACATGTTCGAGGGGAACATCTGGCATCTGCTGAAGCCTCTGGGCTTCTCTCTGCTCCCACAGTCCCAGCCCTGGGGAGCTTTGCCCTGGCCCCGACCGTGCGGCGCAGCCGTTGGGACGGTGTTTGTAAAGCATTTGGACATCCTTCTGCGGAGGAAGTGATTCTGGGTGGACCCCGGAGTGACCCCGTCCTGTGTAAACCCTGCAAATCTCCAACCCAGGAGCCCGGGCGCTGCCATCCCCCATGAGAAAAGTGGCTGCGAATGAATAATTGCTTCGCGAGAGCTCGGCCGGTGCGTTTTCCCGGTTAACCCGGCCATTTATTCTCAGGGGAGTGGCGAGGAGCACTGGGTGCCCCCACCCAAGCTCTGTTTGCAGAGAGACTTGTGCTAATCCCTTTGCTTTCCGGCGCGGCGTGAGCGGGACCCTGCTGTGCCGCTGGGCTGGGCCATTCGCCCGCAGGTGGAAAAGTACCACGGGAGGCTTTGCCCGACAGCTCTGTCCCTCATTTTACCTCCCCCCCGTAACACCGGCTCTTCAGGACGGGGTCCCTCTCTGCTCCTTGGCGCTGTCACCGCTGGGAGCCCGGATCCAGCCTCGCCAGGCTCAGGCGATGCAAACTGTTAGACACAGAGGATGGAAAGTCATAGCGCGTTGGAAACCCAGTCTGAAAAGCTGGGAATATCATAGAATCACAGAATGGTTTGGGTGGGAAGGGACCTTAAAGCCCACCCAGTGCCACCCCCTGCCCTGGGCAGGGACACCTCCCACCAGCCCAGGTTGCTCCAAGCCCCGGCCAACCTGGCCTTGAACCCCTCCAGGGATGGGGCAGCCACAGCTTCTCTGGGCAACCTGGGCCAGGGGCTCACCCCCCTCACAGCAAACAATTTCTTCCCCAGATCTCATCTCAATCTCCCCTCTGTCAGTGTAAAACCCTTCCCCCTCGTCCCGTGGCTCCCCTCCCTGCTCCAGAGTCCCTCCCCAGCTTTCCTGGAGCCCCTTTAGGGCCTGGAAGGGGCTCCAAGGTCTCCCCAGAGCCTTCTCTTCTCCAGGCTGAACCCCCCCAGCCCTCTCAGCCTGTCCCCACAGCAGAGGGGCTCCAGCCCTCCCAGCATCTCCGGGGCCTCCTCCGTCCCCGCTCCAACAGCTCCGTGTCCTCCCGATGTCCCCAGCGCTGGAGGCAGCACTGCAGGGGGGTGTCCCCAAGCGGAGCAGAGGGGCAGAATCCCCCCCCTCGCCCTGCTGCCCACACTGCTGGGGGTGCAGCCCACATCTCCCTGCAGGCTCAGGCTGGGCAGCCGGGGCTCGACACGTCTCTGCGTGCCCAAGGGGAGACTGCCCTCGCTCCAAGGTTATATGACCTCACGTCTGAAAAAAAAAAAAAAAATCCCTTATTTTCTGGCAATCTGTTTGCCCCAAAAGGCTCTGGATGAAAAGAAAAGGTGGGAAGACCATGCATGGCTGACATCTCTTAGAAACCCAAACCCTAGTGCTGGAAAACGCCCTAAGTGAGAACAGAATTGGGCAAAACCAACAGCTACAGCGCCGTGAGCATCCTCCCCCGCTGGCTCTGCGGAGGTTCCGGCTGTACTCCGGTGGGAATGTCCCTCCGGAGCCTCCCTTACGTCCTTGCTGTTCTTGCCAGCGCCCGGAGCAAAGGGAAAGGCTTGACTCCCCCGCACAGGAGAGCCCGGGCCCTACAGCTCCTTTCCCTGCCTCTCACCCCCCTGCCCCCAGGCAGGACATTGCCGGGGGGTCCCCAGTGAGGTGACCATGGGTGACAGACATCACGTCCCTTTTTCTCCCCCTACTTTCCTATTTTGTGCCGGGCGACAAAGCAACGAGCCCGAGTCCATCTGCTCAGACACCCAGTACCCGACTCCAAAAGCCTTTTTCTTTGCCCCGTTTCCTTTTTCTTCCAAGACCGGAGTGTTTCAGCACAAAACCCACCCATATATGCTTCCCTCTTAACTCCTTTTCCTGTAAAAATACTTGTCTTATCTCCTGACTTTCCCTTCTGCGAGTGGGCCGCCGTAAATTATCGCGGGCAGACGGCTTTGGAAGCGCTTCCAGGGCCGTTCGCTGCCGATTTCTCTCCCCCTTCGGCTGTTCTTAATAAATGGTGCCCAGCCCAGCCCAGAAGAAAGAGGAGGAATGCGCCTCGGATTTTTGTGAGAGGCAGCGAAGGAGTTTCCCATGGGAACGCCAATCTGCAAAGCCGCGTTTTGCCATTTCTCCCAAGTATTTTATTCTATTTTTTTCCTTTTTCTTCCCCCTTTTCCTTTGCTTTCCCCACCGGCTGTCCAACATGGTGAAAATTTGCCTCGATGGCTGTGCCATTCGGCTTCTCCCTCGCTTCCCTGCCCCCCGCCTTGGGTACCGCTGTGATGGGGTTGCTCAAGGGGGGATGGAGCACCCCAAAACGGGATGCGGGACACCCTGCGGCGGGACGGCCTTGCCACCGAGGCGCTGGCTGGGTTAGAGGCGAAGTAGAGAATGACAAGAGCATCCACAATAAGAATAGGAAATATTGAAAATCCTCAAGGGTTTTTAAGACCCTTGCCCTTTCTGGCTCGGTTTGCCTCACTCTCCTCGGGGAGCACCCGCACATCCCAAAAGCTGCATCCTTGTGCTCATCGCCGAAAGGTTTCCCGCGCTTCCCTGCAAAGCATCTTTGTGATAACCGGGTACCAAAAACTGAGGGAAGGTGGGGAGGAAACGCCGCTTTGATGCAGCCTGGCGCTTTGGGTGTCCTTGCGTTTTCCAGCCCCTATTTAGCTCCCTGGAGCGAACTTGTTCCCACTGCTCCGCTTTGCAAATGTTGTGTAGGTCAAGCTGAAGATTTTTCTTGGCTCCAGCCCTGCGAGTCCTTGCCAAGTATGTGGTTTATTGCATGCAAATGTTAGTCAACAGTTACATTATCCAAAGGCAGCCTTTTTTTCTCCCCCCCCTCCTTTTTTTTTTCCCTAGCTTTAAATAAATGATTTGGCACAAACAAGTGTAAATGTTATGTCAGCATTAGACACTATCTAATCTTGATGGATATGTTCGCGGCGGAGCGTGACGCTAATTGACAGACATTAAATGATGCTTTCTGTTTCTAGTTGCGTACAAACAGGAGTTCTGCTTCGTTAAGGCTGGTTAAAACTCCACGTCTCCATAGTTAGGGTGGGATTTTTCTTTTCTGCGTTAATCAAGGGGATATTTATCACCGGGAAAGCCTGCCATGTCGTTGTGATTAATGTTTTAACACTCTCGGATGATTTGGTTATCCAAACGGAACAGCCCTTTTTTTTTTTTTGTGCTTGGGAAAAAAAAGAAAAAAAAAAGAAGAAAAAGCCAACTGGAAGTCTATCTTCTGTCCATAAAGAAACCACCTGGGGGTTGGGAAGGAGAGGAGGGAGGGCAGGGCTGAGCCAGCCGAGACGTTTCTCCATGGCAGAGGCCGCGAAGGAGCCGGAGCTGCTGCATCCCTGCCTCCGGCCGGCCCCAGCTCCCACCTACAACCGGCCCTGGCAGATGCACGCGCTG
Organism: Rissa tridactyla; assembly: GCF_028500815.1. Classification (NCBI taxonomy): domain Eukaryota; kingdom Metazoa; phylum Chordata; class Aves; order Charadriiformes; family Laridae; genus Rissa; species Rissa tridactyla. The sequence continues at coordinate 6,154,128 of NC_071485.1, forward strand.
CAGAAATAAAAATAAATGCCGATATACGCTTTACTGGTCCTGCGTTGCAGCACAATGGCCTTTTGGTTCGGGTTAAGAGCTTATGAGGACCGTGATGCTGGCAGGGTTAGTGCAGGGGGAGGAGACCCGGCTTCCAGCCCTGGCTGCGGGGACCAGGGCTGTGACAAAGGGTCACCCACGTACGGGAGCTGCTGTTCCCATCCACGACGTCGAACAGGAGCTGCTGTTCCCATCCACGACACCGCCGGGTGAAAGCATCTGCATCTGCCCGAGGATTTGGCCGGTGCGAATCCAGCACCAGGCTCCTAAAGGCAAGAGGAGCCCCCCTGAGATCTCATCTTGCCACCTCGTTGCCTACTTCGGCTTTGATTTTTTATTTTTATTTGTTTATTTTTTCTTTTCATTTTAAAGCTATTGAAATACAAAATTAGGCTCGGGGTGGTGGTATTTCAGCTCACTTTCTGTTCGGGAAAAGTGGCTGCTGCCAAGAGCGGAGGCGAGGGAGTGTGTGCAGGGGCAGGCTGGGACCCAAGGTCGGTCCCTCCCTGCCTCCCTACGAGGGGGAAACCTCCACATCCCGACACCTCCCAGGATAAATTCTTCTTCTCATGGTCCTGCGGAGCCCAGCACTGCCCCTGGTCGCGCTGACGCCGTGGCAGAACTGGGAGACAGGGGCAGAAATAAACGCTGGGACCAGTGCTTGTAGGGCAAAACTCCGGAGGCCACTGGGATTGTGCTTAAATTGCGTGATTTGCAGGTAATTTGGGGGTGATAAAGACAGTACGGCGCTATATAAGCGCTTACTTTGGGGAAAGAGTCGCCTGTTTCATGCCCATGGGGCAGTAAATGGGGTTAGAGGATGCTCGGTGGGACTGGATGAGTGACGGAGCTGCATTTGGTGCTGAGCACCCAGAAACAGTGATGAGCGGTGATTTCCCACCCGCAAAAACCTCCTGAGCTGGCGTTCGTGGCGGTTCGTTGCCCAAAACTCACCCGGGAGCTGCGTCTGCAGCCGTTGTTGGTGTGAGAAGCAGGTGCCGGTGGCTCATTTTGTGTCAGAAACGGGGATGAAAAGAAAATCCGAACCAGGAGCGAAAAAAAACCCCAAAACCACAGAGGCAGCTTGTTTTTAATAAAGACTCTGAGCTCTTTATTCCAAAGGACAACGCACATCAGATAAAATAATATCAAAAAATATGTACAAAAATAGCGACTATTTGCCCTGGACTCGCTTTATACCAGCAAAGTTACGTACGAGCAGTTGTGTGTTGAAGCAACAGGGATATTTTACTGGTTATAAACCATGAGCTGGGGCGGGGGGGGGAAAAGTAGCTACGACACAAACATTTTCCCAAAGAAGCGTCCAAGAAATTCAGTTTATATCCAATTTTCCCGGCCCGTTTCAGTCCTTCCCAGCGTAACGCTCCCGTCCCTGCTGCTTTTCCGCTGTCTGTGCAAAGGACGCACCGTGAGCCCTATTCGGGGGCAGCTCCGGGATGGTCAGAGCTGCTAATCCAGTGTTTTTAGTGCAAATATAGAGGTTTTGCATTGGTTTAAGCAGCATCCCGAGGGTGCGGGTGAGCCCGGGGGGGTTTTGGCAGGACCTTCCCCCCCTGGAGATGCCATGGGGAGGGATGCGTGCCCCGCGGGGGCTTGGCTTCCAGGCCATAAGGGTTTGTGTTGTTTTTTTGTTTTTTTTTTAATTTTTGTCGTTCCAAGCAGCGGATAAGCAAAGTGCGAAGCGGATAAGGAGCAGGGCTGGGTTGGAAACACATTGCAACAGTGCGGGAGCGATGGCCTTCTCGCCCCCCGCGAGACCGGGCTGGGGGATCCGCAGCACCCGAGGGCAGGAGCTGGAAGAAAAACCTTATCTCCAGGGATTCGGGGTTACTTTCAGCCAACCGGGAAGCCGCTGGTTGTCCTCCAAACTGGGCAAACAGCTTCGCTAGCGGTGGGAGCTGCGTTATCTGCCACCAAGGGCTCCAGTTTGCAGGTTCTCCTGGCCCTGCCCTCCCTTCCCCGGGGTTTTAACTCACCCCCGGACCCCCAGCAGCTTCGTCTTTGCCGTGTCTGTGCGTGAGCTTTGCGAGAGATGGATCCTTCGGCAAGGCAGAAAGATCCGTTTTTCCCAAAAACCGTGTTAAAAGGGACAGATCCAGGCAGTTTCCGACCATTGTTTAATTGTCTCTATTTCCCTGCTGCGGGAGGGAATTGGAGCACTGAGATTTTTAATTCTCTTTTGGAAAGAACAGGCACCGTAGGAACGTTTCTGGAGGCTCACAGGGAAGAAACCTCCATGGTTTTTTTTGTTTCAGAAGCCTAAATTTGTTCCAGCAGAGCTACGCTGCTTTACACGAGCTGAGAAAAAAGCAGTCGATGCGTTTCCTCTGTGGGAAATCTCATTTATTTCTACGCTTTCTCCCGTGGACTCAGCGGCATCTAAAGTTTTAAGTGTGATTAGCTGAAAAAAAAAGAATAAAATAATAATAATCTTTGCAACTCTGCTAGTGCAAATAGTTGTCGTCTCACTAAAATATCACTCGTGAAGGTGCTTGCTGCCCCGGCGCCGGGAATCGGGCTGATTTCCCTCGCAAACAGGGAGTTTGCTGCTTTGAGAGCTGACGGGAGCGTTGAACCCTCGGAGCCGTTGCTATTTTAAATAGCTTAGACGGGAATGCTCAAACAGCGCCAACACCCGGATATGCAAAACTCATCTGTCATTGCGCTATTGTCCCCGCTCCCGAGGCTTTCTGGTTTGGCTTCCCAAGGCTGTTCGGGCACCGGCGGTTGCATCTCGGCCGGGGAAGGGATGGGTTTTGGGGTGGGGGGGGAGCTGGCGCTGCTCCATCCCGGCAAACCCCGTCCCCGGCCGCAGCTCTGTGGCCATCGGGCACTTCAGGTTGTGGTAGCTGGCAGCAGAAAGGGGTTGAATTCTCCCCAAAAGCCAGCGGCGTTGCCCCAGGCGGAGGCTGCGGTGCTGCACAGAAATCTTGCGGGGGGTGGGGGGGGGGCTGTACATCCCCTCCGCGACCATTACCAATAACGGTATCCATGGCAGAAATGCAAATTTTTTTTGCCTTTTTTTTCTTTTTTTTTTCCCAAGCCTAATTTTTAGACGGCGCAACAGCTGGGGGCCATTTCAGTGCCAGCCCAGGACCAGCAGTTTGCTTTTTTGCTTGATTTCAGCCAGGGGCAAAGGCTTCGGGGGGGCGCGGGTGATTTGAGAGGGGCAGAGAGGGGCGATCGCTGCCTCCGAGGCTGGACCACCCCTTTCTGCCCTCAAAACCACCTGCAATATTTTACAGCCGCAGCTTGACCCCAGAGCGGTGCTATCAAGCGTGATGAATTACACCCTTTTAAAATATTGGTATTTTTTTTGCGTTTTGGTTTTTTTTTTTCGTTTTGACTGATAGCGACGAGAGAGGCTCGCGCGGCAACCAGACGATGCCGATCATTACTGCGAACGGAGCTGTCGCTAACGAGCGCTAGAAAAAGCGGCGCAGTATTATTTTAAAAAAAAAAAAAAGAAAAGAAAAGAAGAGGGAAAGGATGCTTTCTGCTTAATAAAAAAAAAAAGAAAATAAGAGAAAAAGGATGCTTTCTGCTTAATAAAAAAAAAAGGATATAAGAGAAAAAGGACGCTTTCTGCTTAATAAAAAGAAAAAAGGAAATAAGAGAAAAAGGATGCTTTCTGCTTAATAAAAAAAAAAAATAAGAGAAAAAGGATGCTTTCTGCTTAAAAAAGCGGTTACCACCAGGAGGGATTCCAGCCGTTCAAGTAGTAGAGGCAGGGTAGGTACTGCCAACCCCCCCGCAGGGCCAGCAGCGATGCCGGGGGGAGCTCGGCCGCTTTCTGCCCGGCCAGATGCGTGTCCAACCGGCCGATTTCCGAGGCCACCTGTTTCCTCTTGGTTTTATACCTCCTGTTCTGGAACCAGATTTTCACCTGGGTCTCGGTGAGCTGCAGGTTTTTGGCCAGGTGGGCTCGCTCGGGGGCCGACAGGTATTTTTGGTGGCTGAATTTCCGCTCCAGTTCGATGACTTGGGTGTGGGAAAACGCCGCCCGCGAGCGCTTGGCTTGCTTGGGGGGAGGCTGGGCGAGGGGCAGGGGGGGCTCACACTCCGACAGGTCGGTCTCCGCCGTGGCGTCTGCGGGAGGAAAGAGCTGAGAATTACCCACTTGAAAATTGCCCGAACCCCTCGCTTTTTCCCTTCCGGGGTGCAAATTATTCATATAACCGTGGAAATATTTTGATTTAGTGAAACGTTTGATTTAACAACTGAATTTAGTTTAATCTTAAAGTCACATAAGGGAGTTTTTTCTTCCTAAATCCCACTTTCTTAATTCATACCAGCATGCATTCAATAGGAACATGCATGCAATATCAACATCCATTCCATATCAACATCCATTCAAGGGACTAAAATAATCCCGAAAGGGTTATTTCGCAATGCTGGTAGACATCTGCCTACAACCTCAAGGTGCTGTTGTTACGCCCCTTACGGCATCGCCAGCGCTCGAGGTTTTTAGTGCAGAATCCAGACTGTTAGGCACTTCTCTGAAACATCCTCGCTGCTGTGCCTCGGGGAAAAATCTTGCTCCCCAAAGAAAACAAATTTTTACCCTCGAGATAACCCAGCAATGGGAAACGAGCACAGCTTAAAGCGGACTCTAAGTTAGAAAGCACTGAAAATAAATTCCTCCCTTTTCTCTTTCCCGACTCCGGGGCAATGGCAAGGTATTTTGGGGAGGGGGGGGGGGACAGGTTTTTAAACCTTCGGGCCTGGTTTTACAGCCGTAGCTGCAGAGCTGGCCTCCGGTCACAACTCCAAAGCGGCATCTCAGTGTTTGCCTCCCACTTACTTCTCATGGCACCGATGGGCGCTGAGCTCCCTGGGAAGTGTCAACCCTTAAAACTTCTTAAGTCAATTTATTTATGCAGTTAGTTCCTTTTTGTGCATTACCCAGCTTGGAAATAAGCCAAATTTTTTTTCTTTCCCCCCCCCCCCGCCCCTTAGTCATTTCTCTGTATACTTTCTGAAGATGTGAACGTAACGCTTAAGGTCGACACAACGGGCTTAACTCCCGGCTTGTGTAAATCACGGCGGTCCCACTGAAATCCCTGGAGCTGCGCTGATTTCCACTGGCGATTTGGTACCGCTTTTAGTGATTTTTTTCGTAACAATCAGCCTGTCTCTGAACTTGCTTTTATGTAAAAACTTCTTTTAATAGAATTGAAACGCGAAGCCAAAAATTCCCCTGGCAAGGGCTCTCTTAGCAAGCACGAGCCGGTCGCTGGAGAGTTCAAAATTGCTTAAAATTGCTTTTTTGGCTGTTGCAGCTCAGTCCCGGCCCGTTTGGGCACGGAAAGGCTGCGTCCCCTCCCGCAGCCCCGGCCGCTGCTGCAAAGCCAGAGGCATCGGTCAAAAAAATTTGCTTTTGAGCGTGATTTTTCGCTATGTTGCTCCCGCGGCGATACGTTATTCCCTGAGATGAATTTAGCCATTTTTTTTGTGCTGGAGAGGGATGCTGCGGCAAGGGGAGCGGGGGGGTGTGGGGTGTGTTATTTAATAAACGGCGCGATGTGCGGTGGCGGAGGCAGGAGCCCGCGGTGGAATGGGGGCTGAGCGGGTGGAAAACTGCTGCCGACAGCACAAATCCAACACGGGCGCTTCCAAAATATCCCCGAGGAGCTCGGCCCGTGGTGGCATCACCGCGCTGACGGCTGCGTGGCTGGGCACGAACCGCCTCTCTGAGTTAGCAGCCCCAAGCTGACCTTTCGGGGGGGCCCTCTGGGTTCAAAGATGACTTTATTTCCCAAGACAGGGCAGAAATGCCTCGACTGGGTTTGGTTTTTAAAGGGCGTTTTGGGCAGATTCAGTCCTTTGAGTTATTTGAAGCGCCTGGCAAACAGTTTGCAGGGAGTTGCGATTTCTCTTGTTTTCCCACCGGCAGAGCACAGATACTCCCTGGTATTTAAACCACGGGCTAATTGGCTCCGGGGTGCTCGAGGCGGCCAGGTCTGGATCCTGCCCCTTGGTTGACCCAAGCGTAGACATTTCTCCATCCCCTGACCATTGGGCTCAGCCAGGAGCTCCCACCCCCTTACCTGCATCCGCCTCCTGGGGGGTCCCTGGGGCTGGGGATGCTCCTGGGGGATGAGGGCTCCCGGGGGGGTGTTCTGGGGCAGCCCCCGGGACCGGGCTGCCCTCGCTGCCCTCCGCCGCGGCCGTCCCCTTCTCCCCATCCTCCGGGCTGCCGACCTCTCCGCTCTTGCCCTTCTCCGGCAGCGCTCCCCGCTCTGCCCTATCCCAGAGGATGTCTTGGATGAGGAAGGACGTCCGGGGCCTGGAGGAGGAGACGGGCATGGTCTGCTGGGCTGCCGCCGGGGGCCGGCTCACCCCTGCCGGGGTGCTGCTGGGTGCTCTCTGCCACCTTGCGGGGAGCACCCCGGCACTCATCCTCCTCTTCCTCTCCCTGCCCAGAGGCGCGCTGGCTTCCCACCCTCCCGGCTCCGCATTTATAGGGCAGGCAGCCAAGCCTCCCGGGCCTGATTGGAGATCCCTGGCAGGAGTTTACGCCCTTCGGTTGTGTCTTGGCTCCGGCGGGTTTTCTGGCTGCTTATTTCTCCATCTTGCTCCGGACGCCCTGCCCCACGCATCCACGGGGTCACAGCCAAACCTCAGCCTCCGCCTTTGCCCCTCTTTTGCTGGTCCGAGCTCTTACGACGAAAAGAAGGATGCCGAAGCGGGAATTCATCTTTTTGGGGATCAAAATGCTCCCAGGGTGGGGGTTTTTGGTGAGAGAAAGGGGGAGCAGCATCGCTGCCATAGAGGGATGCTCTGAAAGGCGGGAGCATCTGCATCCCCTGCCCCAGCCTCAGCCAGCCGGTGTTCCCGGTTGTGGAAATGATTTATTTCCTGGGGAAATGCTGTTTTCAGGTGGGAGAAAAAGTGAAGAAAATAAAAGATTTGGGTTTGTTTCTTTGCTTGATTTATTTTGAGGGCTTTGAGGGTTTTCTTCAAAAACCTTCCGCTTGCAGTTTGTTGAAAAACAGGGGGGAAATGTCAAAGACATTTTCATCAGCTGTGCAAAGCTGCTCTAGCGAGGGCTTTAAAATGAAAGTTAAGATAGAACTTTGCTCCAGAGGCAAACGCTTGCACAGAAAGGGGCAGGGAGTTCACATGAAAATTTAAGCCTGAACCTCGGACTAATTCCTCGGCCAGCTGTGGAACGGGATGGCGTTTATTTAAGAAGAATTAACACCTTTATACACCATCCTGCGAGGCCCCGTGTCCAAAGGCACCCGGAAGGGGCAAAACCTTCCTGATTCCAAGAAAAATCACGAGTCGAGCTCTCTGTCATGACAGATTTTTTTTTCCCAACTACCCACTTTATTTGTAGTTACTCTTCTAGAGTTTGTGTTCGGAAAAAAACTCCCCGCTCCCTACACAAACAGCCGCGAAACTCCCCCCGCAAGACGTGGGCAGCACATGATTAAACAAATCCCCTTGTCCCATCATAAGGCAAAGGAGCGGGATGCAGGTGAGGGGTGCTCTGGGGATGCAGGTGAGCAGCATCCCTTGGAACTGCAGGCACCCTCTGAGCAATGTATGTATATATAAATACATATTTATGCGTATGTGTATATATATACACACATACACACACATACAGTGACCTCCTATAGCCCCGTTGTCTGCAAACTCCTTTTGCTGTTGGAATAACGCAGCAATAATCAGCTCTCCTGTTCCTAAAGCCTTCACTCAAACCCAGCCCCTCTTCCGCAGCTGAAAAGCCCGGGCATGTTGGGTTTTTTTTTTTAACTTTAAAAAGGGAAACAATAGATTTCCTTGAAATCCCCTGAGGACTTTGTTGATTTTACAGGAGGGTGTTTGGTTACGGCAGCCCGGAGCGGGTTGTGCAGACGTGCCCCAAACCCTTTTCTCTCCTTCTTTAACCTGCTGATGCTCCCGACTTAGAAAACGTCCCCCTGTATTCACCGTAAGATTGGAAAAATTCAGAAACTTCAATAATTCAGCCTCATCATCCCCCTATAGTCTGAGAAAGGGAGTTTGGAAGGATTTATGAGTATTATTGCAGCCGTGCCCCGGCCGCTGGCCCTCTAACCTCCATCCTTGGTTCTTGGAGGGCGGATGAGGAGCCCCAGGGTGCTGCTGTGGCTGCACTGGGTAGGTGGGATGCCCCACAGCTCCCTCTCCACCCATTCCAGTGCTTAAACTGGATCCCACTGTGTTGCCCAGGTGGGAATCGGGATGGAGGGATGTCCTGGGCCTTGGCACGCCACACTGCTGGGCTTGCCCAGCCGGGATGCTGGCCCGGGGCAGGATGCCGTGATGCTCCCTGGGGACACTCTGCGCCCAGTTTGGGACCCAGTTTCTCCACTGCAGGGACCCCTCCCCTGCCCTGGCTGCTGTGGGAGCTCAGCACGTGCCTGTGCCCCTGCCGCACACCCGGGGACTCAGCCTCGTCCGCGGCTATTTTGGGCTCTAGCAAAAATACGTGAACACAAGACCCAGCAGAAGGGCTTCTGTCCCCAGAAGCTGGGCAGTCCCCTTGCTTCCGAGGGGATAATTTCATAGAATCAGAGAATCATGGAATGGCCTGGCTTGGAAGGGACCTTTCGGATCATCCAGTCCAACCATCAACCTGACTCTGACAAAACCCATCACTAACCCATATCTCTAAGCGCTGCGTCTGCCCGGCTTTTAAATCCCCCCAGGGATGGTGCCTCAACCCCTTCCCTGGGCAGCCTCTTCCAATGCTTAATAACCCTTTCGGTGCAAGAATTTTTCCTAACATCCATCCTAAACCTCCCCTGGTGCAACTTGAGGCTGTGTCCTCTTGTCCCATCGCCTGTTCCTTGGGAGAAGAGACCGACCCCCCTGGCTACCCCCTCCTTTCAGGGAGCTGTGGAGAGCGAGAAGGTCTCCCCTCAGCCTCCTCTTCACCAGGCTGAACACCCCCAGCTCCCTCAGCCGCTCCTCAGAAGTTCTCCAGCCCCTTCTCCTTGTGCTCCGGACCCCTCACCAGCTCCGTTGCCCTTCTCTGGACACGGTCCAGCACCTCAAGGTCTTTTTTCTGTGGTGAGGGACCCAAAACTGGGCACAGCGCTTGAGGCGAGACCTCACCAGTGCCCAGTACAGCGGGACGATCACTGCCCCAGTCCTACTCACCACACTGCTCCTGATACAGGACATTTCATTTCAATTAAGCATTTTCCTGCACATGGTGCTGGGCTGTTACACCTCTGCTTTCCAGCCACAGCTTTACCAGAACCATTAATGGTGCCGTCTGCCCGCTCGACCCCTCCGTCTGTAGGTCCATCCCGGGCAGCTTCGTCGCACAACTCTTTTGTGGTCAAGTCTCTTGTCCCTTCATCGCCAGCGCCCGCATCCCCGGCTCGCTCGGTGCAAATCATAGCATCATAGGATGGCCTAGGTTGGAAGGAACCTTTCGGATCCATCCAGTCCAACCCTCAACCTAATTTCAGCTTCACCTTATAAATATTTGTGGTGTAGCCATTTATTACAAAAAAATTATTTCTATGATATCACATTTCCTTCTAGTGTCACATCATCAAAGTTCAAAGCATAACCGGTAGCTGATGAGCAGTGAAGCGTTTGGCCCAGGAGAGGAGTTTTGGCCCGGGAGAAGGTTTTGGGGAAAGCTGGGCTGGTCTGCGTGTGTTTGGTGTAGCGGGTAATTTCGGATTTGGGCTAGAAACGGGAGGTTTGGAGGAACAGCCCCAGCATGTGCTGCGGAGAGGCGGGTGGCAGAGGGAATCCAGCAAACACTGGGATTTTAAGGATATCCCGACCCTACTGGGCTTTCATGAATCCCCTCCAAAACACATGGAGGGAGATAAATGCTGATTTCAGCGCTCACGATTCCCATTTTCAGGCCTTTTTTTTTTTTCTGAGCCGGGCAGGGTAGCAATTTCCTTCTTTGATTTCTGTATTTATTTGGGGTGGGGGGGAGTTTCATGTGATTCACCTCATTTTATTGCCGAACCTCACCGGAAAAACGCTCAGTGTTGTTAAGACTTGCGGGGGAGCCCATGGCCTGGGGATGCTGCTCTTTGCCGAGGCTTTCCCCGATGCCGGCAGACTGACCCCATTCCCAGACACCTGGGTCCCCTTCCCGAATGTCTGGCTCCCCCCCGGACTCCTGGGTCCCCTTCTAACCCCATTCCCGGACACCGTGTCCCCTCCTGACCCCATTTCTAGAGGTCTTAGTCCCCTTCCCGGACACTGAGTCCCCTCCTGACCCCATTCCCAGACACCAGGTCCCCTCCTGACTCCATTCCCAGACACCTGGGTCCCCTTCCCAGACTCCTGGGTCCCCTCCCGACCCCCTTCTGAGCCACCAGGTCCCCTCCTGACCCCATTTCTAGAGGTCTTAGTCCCCTTCCCGGACACTGAGTCCCCTCCTGACCCCATTCCCAGACACCAGGTCCCCTCCTGACTCCATTCCCAGACACCTGGGTCCCCTTCCCAGACTCCTGGGTCCCCTCCCGACCCCCTTCTGAGCCACCAGGTCCCCTCCTGACCCCCTTCCCGGACATCGGCTCCCCTTCCCAGACACTGAATCCCCTCCTGACCACATTCCCAGACACCCGGGTCCTTTCCTGACCCCATTCCCGGACACTGTGTCCCCTCCTGACCCCTTCCCAGATGCCTGGGTCCCCCTCCTGGATATCTGGGTCCCCCCTGGACTCCTGGTTCCCCTCCTGACCCCATTCCCAGTCTCCTGGGTCCCCTCCTGACCCCGTTCCGAGCCACCAGGTCCCATCCTGACCCCCTTCCCGGACGCCGGGTCCCCTTCTCGGACACCAGGTCCCCTCCTGACCCCCTTCCCATACACCTGGGTCCCCTCCTGACCCCATTCCCGGACACGAAGTCCCTCCCTGACCCATTCCCAGACACTGAATCCCTCCCTGACCCCCTTCCCAGACACCAAGTCCCCCCCGACCCCCTTCGTGGACCCTAGTCCCCTCCTGACCCCATTCTCAGACACCTGGGTCCACTTCCCAGATGTCTGGGTCCCCCCTGGACTCCTGGGTCCCCTCCTGACCCCCTTCCCAGACACCTGGGTCCCCTTCCCGGACACCGAGTCACCTCCTGACCCCATTCCCGGACACTGTGTCCCCTCCTGACCCCTTCCCAGATGCCTGTGTCCCCTTCCTGGATATCTGGGTCCCCTCCTGGCCCCATTCCCAGACACCTGGCTCCCCTGACCGTGTCCCACCTCCCCCCACTCCACCCCCCAGGTTCCAGTGTTGGTTGGTGCCGATGCCCTTCGGCCTCCTCATCCTCATCTACGACGAGATTCGCAAATTGGGAGCGCGGAGGCGCCCGGGAAGTGAGTGGCCAGGCCCGGACACCTGGGGCTGCGCCCCAGGATGCCTGGGTGCCCCCCCCCCAGGCACCAGGGTCCAATAAAAGACTCTGGGTCTCTTTCCAATTCATTAAAGGTGCTGTTAATTTGGGGGGGGATGGATGGACAGGGCGGGGTATGGTCTTCCCAGGTGCGGTCTTCTTTCTTGGGAAGGATCTTCCCAGACTCCCAGGGTGTCAGGACCCCCCAAGGGGAACAACGACATCCCCACACTCCGGGGGGCAATAATGACCCCCCCAGGGGCAATAATGACCCCCCAGGGGACCAAAGAGGGGCATCAGGGTGGGTAAGGACCGCCTCTGGGGAATAACGACCCCCCCAGGGGGCAACAACAGCCGCCCGGGGGGCAATAATGACACCCCCAGGGGCAAAGGGAGGGATCTGGGTGGGCAAGGACCCCCCACGGGGAATAATGACTCCCCCAGGGGGCAATAACAGCCACCCGGGGGGCACTAACGACGTCACCAGGGGAAAAAGGGATGGGGTTGGTAGGAGCAGAGACCCCCCCAGGTGCCATAATGATCCCCCCAGTAGGAAAAAGGGGGAGTCAGGGAGGATAAAGACCCCCCCGGGGCAATAACGACCCCTCCAGGGGGAAAAAGGGGCTTCAGAGGGGTAATGACCCTCCCCCGGGGGAAATAACGACCCCTCAAAGGGGCAAAAGGGGGGTCGGGGGGGTATGGACACCCCCTGGGGATTAACAACCCCCGCAGTCCCCCCCCTCCCAGGGCAGTTACCCCCCCATTTCTCCTCCCAATGACCCCCCAGTCCCCCTCGCCGCCCCCCAGTTGTCCCATCCCAGTCCCGGCATCAAAAACCCCGAATACCCGGGATGGTTCCCATGGCGAAGGCGCTGCGGGGGGACAACCGGCCCGCTCGGGACTGGTGCCCCCAGTGAAGGCTTCGGGGGGGACACCCCGGGCTCGTTCTCACCCCCCGGGGGAACCGCTGCCGCCGTGGTGCCATCCGCATGGCGCCGGCTCTCCTGGCCGCTCCTCATCTCTCCCTTTACTGGACCCTGCTGGTTTTTCAGCGAGAGTTTCGTGGTTTTTCGTGTCGCTTTACCCGCCAGTGGCAGGGCCCCTCGGCCCTTGGCCCCACGGAGGGACCCCCCCCATCTTCGGAGGACGGGACGGGTTCCCTGCCCCAACCCGACCCCACGGGGTGTCCCGTCCTGCCTGCCGTGCTCCGGGCGAAAGCCGAGGGATCCGAGCGGGCCGGTTTCTTTGGTGTCGTGATGAAGGTGCCGCCACTGCCCACATCCCGCGGGCTCCTCCGGAGCCGGTGAGCGCCGGACGCCTCACGGTTCGGGGGTTGTTTTGGGGTTGGTTTGGGGTCGCCGCGGACGGTGAAGCCCGGCGCCCCACGGCTCCACGGCGGCGGTAGGAGCACTTCACCCGGGGGGGTGAGAATGAGCCTGGGGTGTCCCCCCGCAGCGCCTTCACCATGGGAACCATCCCGGGTATTCGGGATTTTTGATGCCGGGACTGGGATGGGGCGACTGGGGGGTCATTGGGAGGCAAAATGGGGGGGTAACTGCCCTGGGAGGGAGGGGACTGCGGGGGTCGTTAATCCCCGGGGGGTGTCCATACCCCCCCGACCCCCCTTTTGCCCCTTTGAGGGGTCATTATTTCCCCCGGGGGAGGGTCATTACCCCTCTGAAGCCCCTTTTTCCCCCTGGAGGGGTCGTTATTGCCCCGGGGGGGTCTTTATCCTCCCTGACTCCCCCTTTTTCCTACTGGGGGGATCATTATGGCACCTGGGGGGGTCTCTGCTCCTACCAACCCCATCCCTTTTTCCCCTGGTGACGTCGTTAGTGCCCCCCGGGTGGCTGTTATTGCCCCCTGGGGGAGTCATTATTCCCCGTGGGGGGTCCTTGCCCACCCAGATCCCTCCCTTTGCCCCTGGGGGTGTCATTATTGCCCCCCGGGCGGCTGTTGTTGCCCCCCGGAATAACGGGGTTGCTATTCCCCAGAGGTGGTCCTTACCCACCCTGATCCCCCTCTTTGGTCCCCTGGGGGGTCATTATTGCCCCTGGGGGGGTCATTATTGCCCCCCGGAGTGTGGGGATGTCGTTGTTCCCCTTGGGGGGTCCTGACACCCTGGGAGTCTGGGAAGATCCTTCCCAAGAAAGAAGACCGCACCTGGGAAGACCATACCCCGCCCTGTCCATCCATCCCCCCCCAAATTAACAGCACCTTTAATGAATTGGAAAGAGACCCAGAGTCTTTTATTGGACCCTGGTGCCTGGGGGGGGGGCACCCAGGCATCCTGGGGGGCAGCCCCAGGTGTCCGGGCCTGGCCACTCACTTCCCGGGTGTCTGCACGTTCCCAATCTGGGAATCTCGTCGTAGATGAGGATGAGGAGGCCGAAGGGCATCGGCACCAACCAACACTGGAGCCTGGGAGTGGGGAGGGAGGGGGACACGGTCAGGGGAGCCAGGTGTCTGGGAATGGGGCCAGGAGGGGACGCAGGCTCCAGTGGGGACCCTGACCTCCAGGAAGGGGGTCAGGAGGTGCCTCGGTGTCCGGGAAGGGGACCCAGGAGTCTGGGAATGGGACCCAGGTGTCTGGGAAGGGATCAGGAGGGGGCCCAGGTGTCCGGGAATGGGGTCAGGAGGGGACCTGGTGTCCAGGAAGGGGACACACACATCTGGGAACGGGTCAGGATGGGACCCAGGCTCCAGGGGGAACCCAGGTGCCCGGGAATGGGGACAGGGGGGGACCCAGGTGTCTGGTAATGGGGTCAGGAGGGGACCTGGTGTCCGGGAAGGGGGACAGGGTGGGACCTGGTGGCTCAGAAGGGGGTTGGGAGAGGACCCAGGAGCCTGGGAAGGGGACTCAGTTGTCCGGGAATGGGGTCAGAAAGGGACCTGGTGCCTGGGAATGGGATCAGGGGGGGACTCGGTGTCCGGGAATGGGGTCATGAGGGGACCCAGGCTCCAGGGGGGACGCGGTGTCCGGGAAGGGGGTCAGGAGGGGACCTGGTGGCTCGAAAGGGGGTCGGGAGGGGACCCAGGAGTCTGGGAAGGGGAGCCAGGTGTCTGGGAGTGGAGTCAGGAGGGGACCCGGTGTCCAGGAAGGGGGTTAGGATGGGATTCGGTGTCCAGGAAGGGTACCCAGGTGTCTGGGAACGGGATCAGGAGGGGACTCGGTGTCTGGGAATGGGGTCAGGAGGGGACCTAGGCGTCTGGTAAGGGGTCAGGAGGGGACCCGGGTGTCCGGGAAGGGGACCCAGGCACCTGGGAAGGGGTGAGGAGGGGACACGTTGTTCGGGAATGGGGTCAGGAGGGGATTTGGTATCCAGGAAGGGGACCCAGGGGTCTGGGAAGGGGTCAGGAGGGGACCCAGGAGTCCAGGGGGGACCCAGGCGTCCGGGAAGGGGGTCAGGCTCCGGCCCCACCGGACGGGCACGAAGCCGAAGCCATGGGCCATCCCGGGGCAGCAGCCGAGGCAGCAGCCCACAGACACCTGGAAGACGATGGCGCGCACCGGGACGCGGTTCCTGCCGGGAGACGAGCCCCTGTAGCACCCCACGGGCACCTATAGCCCCCCATAGGCGCCCCTATGGGCACCTACAGCCCCCCATAGGCACCCCTATGGGCACCTAGAGTGCTGCGCAGGCTCCTATAGCAGAGCCCCATATACCCCCATAGGCACCAGGGGGTTCTATACAGACACAGAAGAGGCCCCATAGCCCCCTGTAGCCCCCATAGGCACTGGAAGAGCCCCTATACCCCCAAAGGCACCAGGAGGGCCCCCAAAGCCCCCATAGGCACCAGCAGAGCCCTGTAGACCCCACAGGCATTGTGAGAGCCCCTATAGACCCCATAGGCACCAGCAGAGCCCTGTAGACCCCATAGGCATTGTGAGAGCCTCTATTGCCCCCATAGGCACCAGCAGGGTCCCTATAGCCCCACTGGCACCAACGGAGACCCTATAGGCCCCATAGGCATTGTGAGAGCCCCTATAGCCCCCACAGGCACCAGCAGAGCCCTGTAGCCCCCATAGGCATTGTGAGAGCCTCTATTGCTCCCATAGGCACCAGCAGGGTCCCTATAGCCCCACTGGCACCAATGGAGACCCTATAGGCCCCATAAGCATTGGAAGAGCCCCTATAGACCGCGTAGGCACTGGACATGTCTTTATAGCCCCTATTGCCCCATTGGCACCAGTAGGGCCCTGTAGACCCCATAGGCCCCAGCAGAGCCCTATAGATCCCATAGGCATCAGCAGGGCCCCTATAGCCCCATTGGCCCCAGCAGAGCCCTATAGCCCCCATAGGCACTGGAAGTTCTATATGGGAGACCCCATAGGCACGGGAAGAGCCCCTGTAGCCCCTATTGCCCCATAGGCACCAGCAGGGCCCTATAGACCCCACAGGCATTGGGAGAGCCCCTATGGACCCCATAGGCACTGGACAAGCCTTTCTAGCCCCTATTGCCCCATAGGCACCAGCAGGCACTGGAAGAGCCCCCATAGTCCTACAGCCCCCATAGGCACCCCCAGAGTGCCTGGGTGCATACCCGGTATCCCCCCCATAGCTGGTGTCCCCCATAAGACACATAAGGGGTACTGGGAGAGATACTGGGGGATACTGGGGGTACTGTGGGCACAGGGGGGATGCTGGGGGTACTGGGGGGTACCGGGGCTCATTGGGCACACGGGGGGTACTGGGGGTACTGGGGACATACTGGGGATACTGGGGGTACTGGGGGGTATGGGGGTTAATTGGGGGTACTGGGGGGATACTGGGGGCGATGAGGGTATGGGGGAGATACTGGGAACACTGGGGGTACGGGGGGATACTGGGCATAATGGGGGAACTGGGGGGGATACTGGGGGTAACAGGTAACTGGGGATACTGGGGGATACTGGGGATAATGGGGGAACTGGGGAGGATACTGGGGGTAATGGGGGGCCATTGAGGGTACTGGGAAGGATACAGAGGTACCAGTGGGGGATACTGGGGGTGCTGGAGGATACTGGGAGAGGTACTGGGGGTATTGGGGAGGGATCCTGGGGGTAATTGGGAGGGATATTGGGAGGACTGGGGGGATACTGGGGGTGCCGGGGAGGGATACTGGGGGTACTGGGTGTACTGGGGGTCGTCGGGGGCACCGGGAGCACCGGGGGATACTGGGAGCACTGAGGGGGTGCTGGGGGCTACTGTGGGTGCCGGGGGTGCCGGGGGTAATTGGGGGTTACTGGGGGTTACTGGGGGTACTGGGAGCCCTGGGGGTGCTGGGAGCCCTGGGGGTGCTGGGGTTACTGGGGGTTACTGAGGGATAATGGGGAAACTGGGGGTACCGGGAGCCCCGGGCGATACTGGGGCTGTTGGGGGGATACTGGGCGGTACCGGGGGGCACCGGGGGTTACTGGGGGCACTGGGGCATACTGGGCGTCCCGGGGGCACCGGGGGGATACTGGAAGTACTGGAGGATACTGGAGCTGTTGGAGGGCTACTGGGGGGCACTGGGGAAACGGGGTCACAGGGGCACTGGGGGCGCTCGGCGATACTGGGGGACAATGGGGAAACGGGGTCACGGGGCACTGGGGGCGCTGGGAGCTACTGGGAGCACTGGGGGGTACACGGCCGACCTGCGCGATGTCCCCGACGTGTGTGTCCCCACCCCCCCCCCGTGCCCGCTGCTGCCGTGTGCGCGGGGGGGGGCGGGTGTCACTGGGGGGGACACGACACGGGGACACACACGGGCTGTGCCGGGGGTCGCGCCCCCCCCCCCCCGAATTCACCCCCCCGGGGCTACCGCACCCCCATCCCGCATCCCCCCCCCCCCCAGCCCCCGGCAATTCGGGGGTCCCGGTTCCTGCCGCCCCCGCCCCCCGGGGCTGGCAACGGCCCCTCCGTGGGGCGGGGCGGGGGGGGGCGGCACAAAGGCTGTCACACACACACCCCCCCCCCCCCCCGGAGGGTGCCGGGGAGCGGGGCTGGGGGGGGGAACAAGGGGTGACCCCCCCCGGAGGGTGCCGGGGGACACACGCAGAGGAATGACCCCCCCGGAGGGTGCGGGGAGGGGGGAGACAAGGAGTGACACCCCCCCCACAGAGGGTGCCGGGGGGGAAACACAAGGAATGACTCCCCCGGAGGGTGCCGGGGGGGGCACGAAGGGTGACACACACCCCCCTCCGGGGGCGGGGCCGGCGCAATCGGGACCCAACGGCCCCCAGCTGGGGGGGGGGCGGGACTCCCCCCCCGGGCACAGCTGTGCCCCATCGCGGGGCTGGGCACGGCCCCCCCCCCGCGGCCTCTTAAACCGCCGGGGGGGCTGCTGGGAGCCACTGGGGGCTGCCGGGAGCCCTCGGGTGGCGCTTACTTGGAGCGACGGGGGGGCTCTCTGCTGGCTACTGGGGGCTCGCCGGGAGCAGTGGGGGGCTAAGGGTTGCCCGCTAGGCGCTGCTGGGGGCTTGCTGGTGTCAACTGGGCGTAACTGGGAGCTTGTCGCTGCCTCCTGGGAGCAGCGGGGGGGCTCGCCGCTGCCTGTCGGGGGCCGCTGGGAGCCTGCTGGTGCCTAGTGGGAGTCAGTGGGAGCCTCCTGCTGCCTACTGGGAGCCGCGGGGGGGCCAAGTGCTGCCTGCGGAGAGTCGACTGGGAGCCCCTGGGGGTTTACTGGGAGCGGGGGGGGGGCTCGCCGGTGCCTGCCGGGAGCTGCCGGGGGCCTGCTGGTGCCGACTGGGAGTAACTGGGGGCTTGGAGCTGCTTACTGGGAGCAGCGGGGGGGGGGCTGTTAGGAGCCACTGGGAGCTTGCTGCTGCCTACTGGGAGCTACTGGCCCCCCCCCGCCCCGGTTCTGGTGTGGTCTGGGAGTGCCGGGTGGGCGCCTGCAGGAGGGAGCCCCCCAAGGTAAGGAATGGCCGGGGGGGCCGGAGGGGGGGCCCTTCCCTTGTCCCGTGCCGATGGGGCTGTGCCTGGAGTTGGGGGGGGGGGCCCGAATTGGGTCCCCCCCGCCTTCCCCCCCTCCAGTGTCTTTATTCCCGGCTGGAAGGTCGGTGGCGGGGGCTCTGCTGGCGGATGCAGTGATGGAGCGGGGTGAGACGGGGGGTGGGGGGGGGTATGGCTGCTCCCCCCCGGGGCTGTGCTCGGCGGGGGGGGGGCTTGCTGTGTTCTCTCACCTCTTTTCTTTTTTTCCCCGCCAGGCCTCAGAGCAGCCCCCGGGATGGAGCCGAGCCTTGGGTCGGGACCTGCCCAGAGCCAGTTTTGGGTGGGGGGGGGGGGGCGCTGGGTGCTGCACCCGGAGTCGCCCCTTGGCCCCTCCAACCCTGGCTGGGTGAAGACCCCCCCCTGCTTTGAGCCCAGGGCTGTGGGGAGTACCCTCGGTGTGGGTCCCAGTGTTTCTGGAACCCCCCCCAGCGCTGGGTGCAGGGAGGCTCCAGGCACCCGGTGGTGGTGGTGGTGGGGGGGGGGATTATTTTGTGTATTTTATTTTCCAGGTGTTTGTGCCGGAGCAGCAGTGGTGCCGTTGTCCCCGCAGGTGCGTGGGGAAGAGTGCTGGGCCCCCCCCAAGAAAGAGTGTGTGAGTCAGGGGATGGTGATGGTGGGCAGCAGGGCGAGCTCGAGGGGGGGGGGCTGGCGGGCGCCGCGGCGGCCGTACTGGAATTTGAGGCGCAGGATGTCGGGGATCCACTGGATGATGAAGGGGGTGGGCCCCCTCTGCGTCGGGGGGCACACACACAGGCAGAGAGGGGCTGGGTTATTCCGGGGCTCTCTTATTTCCCGGGAAGTTGTGCTGGGGGAAAGTGGTTTGGTTTTGTGTTGTTTTTTCAGGGGCTGCCGGGGCCTGAAGCGGTGCCAGGGTTCGGTTTGCAGCCAGCTCTGGGTGTTTTGCAGCCCCCCCCAGGTGCGGGGACGGGGAGGAGGGAGAGCCGGGTGCCGGCCCCCAGGATTATTTCCTGGCAGGAAGGGCCCCTTCCAGGGAAATGGGTGAGTTTGAGGCGTTTGTGGGGGGGATGAGACCTCCTGGTGCCAGAGCTGTGAGCCCTTCCCTTCCCCTGCGTCCCACTCCTCATAGGGGTTGCCCCCCTGGTGTGTGTCTCAATCCTGTTTTTTTTTTTGAAGTTATTGTTAATGAAGGGACTTATTGAGGGTTACCTCTGCAAGGGGTTTCCCTTGGACCCCCCCGGGGTGGAGGTGGGTGCCTCAAGGCCCAAATGCCCCCCCCCAGTGTGGTTGTTGGTGGGTCCCTGGTGGAGGTTAGTGGTGCGGTGAGTGTTTGGGTTTGTTTTTTTTTTGGGGGGAGGGGTGGTGGAGGGGTTGCCCCTCTGTGAGGGTGTTGTGTTTAAGTGGTGTTTGGTTTGTGTTTCAGGTGACTTTGGGGGCCTGTGTCCGTGTGGCAGGTGCCTGGGGGAGCAGCTGGAAGCTTGTGGTGAGCGTTTGGGGTTGGTAGAGGGGCTCCCTGTCCCTGGGGGTGTTTGTTTTGCAGGCGCAGCAGCAACTGGAGGTGAGTGTTTGGGGGGGGGGGTTTTTTTGCCTTGGCCCTGGTGGCAGGGGGCTGTTTTGTGTGGGAGAGGCTATCTCAAGTGTTTGAGATTTTTTTTTTTGGGTGGGGGGGTGGGCATGGACACCGAGCTGTGGCAGCTGGGGGCACGGGGGGGTGGGACCCCCCCCGGGATGGGAGGGACCCCCCCGGGGTTGGGACCCTCCCCTGGGTGGGGGGGGGTGAGGAAGGGGGGGGCCCCTTTGGGCTTCGGGGCCCCCCTGGGTGGGGGTCTGGAGGGGGGGGCCCCTTTGGGCTTCGGGGCCCCCCTGGGTGCGGGGAGCAGCCTCATAGCTGGAAGAATGCAGCACTTAGAAGAATTCCTGGGAGGGGGGCCCCCAGGGCAGGCAGGCTGGCAGGAGGCAGCACTTAGAAGAAGAAGCCCTCGGGGGGGGGAAGGCCCTGGGGGCCCCCCCTGCTGTGGTCTGCAGCTCCCGCAGGGGTCTCGCTCTGGGCTCCTGGGGGGGGGCTGCTGCTGCTCCCACTCTGGGGGGAAGAAGCTGCCGGGGGGGACTCCTGGCCCCTGGAGGTCCTGGCTGGGGGGGGGTGTCCCAGCTTGGCCCCCCCTTAACCTTCCTCTGAGTGGGTTTGAGCTGCTCCAGGGGGCCGCAGGTCTCCACGATGCTCTCCACCTCCACCTTGGGGCACCTGAAGAGCTCGCAGGAGCCGTCCCGGGGCATCTCCAGCGGCAGCTGAGGGTAAGTGTGGGGGGGGGAGGTTAGGGGGCAGGTGGGGGGGTTAGGGGGCAGCTGGGGGGCTGCCTTCCCCCCCCCCCCCCTTACCTGCAGGACGTTGGTGATGTGCCCCTGTCCTTGGAGAAGGTGCCCAGGGGGAGGGCGTCCCGGGGGACGAAAGCTGGGGGGTGGGAAGGGTCACTCTGTGCCTCTTCCTTCCTTTTCTTCTCCCACTTTTCCTCTTGCTCCACTCTGTGGCTGTGGGCCCGGGCTGGGGGGGCAACTGCTGAGGATCAGGCTCTGCCCTTGGCCGGCTGCTTCTCCCCGGGACTCGGCTCTGGAGTAACAGCGAATAAACGGGATCCTGACTGGTGCCGGCCTCGGGAGAGCGGCTTTGGCTCATGCTGCGGGGGGGGCACGGGGGGGGGGCTGGTGCCGGGGGTCCCCAGGCCTCGCCGCTGCAGAGAGGACGACTCGTGCTCCCGCAGCGCCGACAGGATGGATTTAACTGCGCCCGGAGCCCCGAGGGGGTGGGTGAGTCTGGATTTACACCCCCAGGTAGGATTTACACCCGGGTGGGGGGAGAGAGAAGGTAAAGCAGCGAGGACGCTCGCCCGCACGGGGGGCCGCGACCTTCCCCTGGTGGGGGGGAAGCCTTTCCATCAGAGCCGGGGGGCGGGATGACACAACAAGGAATAAAGTCCTTTGGCTCTGAGCCTGGCTGGGTTTATTCGTGCAGCCCCGGCGGGGGCCGGGTTTGGGCCCTGCCAAGTGCTGAGAGGGGGTGCCCCGAGTCGGGCGTGGGGCTGGGGGCAGGCAGGAGCTGGCAGGGGGGGGCTGTGCACCCACTTACCTCTGGGTGCTATTTTCCTCTGGGCTGCAGCAAGGGGAAAAGCCGCTAGAAAGCAGCGGGAGGGAGGGAGGGAGCTTTTTCTAGGTGCTGCTGGGCTCTTCCTCCTGGACCTGGGGGCGAAGGGGTTTCTCAGGTGCGGAGTGTGTCGGCGTCTCACCCCTGGTGGAGTTGGGCAGCATCTTCTTTGCGCTCCCCCCGGACACCCGCTGCTGCAGCGCCTGGAAGAAAGCCTGAGAGATGTGGAACAGCAGCAGCTCCGGCTTCCCTGGGGAGCAGGAAGGAGAAGATGGGGGGGGGGTGAGGTGGGGGGCAGGAAGGAGAAGATGGGGGGGGGTGAGGTGGGGGGCTGGGGGGGTGGTGTTCGAGCCCACCCCTGCCCTGCTCAAGGGGTGAGTGTCTCCGCCGCTCCAGCCGGAGCACGCTTTATCACCTTTACAGTAAAGTATTTTCTCAAAGTCGGAGTCTGGTGCCTCTGGTCCTGGCTTGTGGCCCTGCTGCCGTGGCTCCCTCTGCCCCCAGAGAGGGTGGCCCCCCCCGGCGAGGGGCAGGGAGTTGGGCCTCCAGCCTCAGGGCTCCCTCAAAACTAGAGCCACTCCATTGTCCTCCTAAGCAATGCCAGCCCTGGCTCTCTGCTCCCCCCCAGTCCCTCCAGTGCCTCTGCAGCCCTGAACTGGACCTGTCCCAGTATGGCCCTGTCTCACCCTGGGCAGGGTCCAGTTCTGGGCTCCCCGGTTCCAGAAGGACAGGGAACGGCTGGAGAGGGGACAGCAAAGGGCCACCAAGATGCTGAGGGGACTGGAACATCTCTCTGATGGGGAAAGGCTGAGGGATTTGGGGCTCTTCAGCCTGGAAAAAAGACGACTGAGGGGGGATCTTATCAACGCTGATCAATACCTCAAGGGGGGGTGTCAGGAGGACGGGGCCAGGCTCTTCTCAGTGGTGCCTGGGGACAGGACAAGGGGCAACGGGCACAAACTTGACCGTGGGAAGTTCCATCTCAAGACGAGGAGGAACTTCTTTGCTGTGAGGGTGGCAGAGCCCTGGCACAGGCTGCCCAGAGAGGTGGGGGAGTCTCCGTCTCTGGAGACATCCCAAACCCTGTGCCACCTGCTCTGGGTGACCCTGCTCTGGCCGGGGGTTGGACAGGGTGGTTTCCAGAGGTCCCTTCCCACCCCGGCCACTCTGGGAGTGCAGGGAGGGGGCTGCCCCCCTTCAGCCTCATGGTCACTCATTGCTGCTGCTGCTGCGTTGTGGCAATATCATGGTGTTTAAGAGCCACAGAATCATTTGGGTTGGAAAAGATGCTGAAGATCATTGACTCCAACCATGAACTGAGCAGAACTGAGAGCAGCTCGTGGCCGATGCTGCCGGCAGTGTGCTCGCCTGCTCCCCGCACGGAACACGGCGCGGGGGGGATAGTGGGCAGCAGGATGGGTCTCTCTGTCTTAGGTGACAAACTTATAACACACTTAAGTTGCTTGCAAAGAGCTGCTTCCCCTCCAGCACTGTTTTGGGTCCCTCTCTTCAGGGGAGCAGCTGCCCAGCTCTCCCAGCAGCCCAGAGACACACAAAGTCCATCCCCAGTAAGGATTTTCACAGCCCCAACACAAGCTGCCGCCTCTCGGCTGGAGACCGTGCCCCGCTGCCGGCTCAGAAGCAGAGTGGTGCAGGCGACAGGTATCGCGGCCACGAGCCATCGCCCAGGGCCGTACGTGCCCAGGGAACGCTCGGGCCCTGCCTTCGGGGCACGCAGGGGGCCGGGGGGGAGGGCAGAGCGCTCCCCACAGCCCACAAAGTGGCCCCACAGCCCTTCTGAGTCGGGCAGCTCACCCGCCTTTGCCTCCCCGAGCTCGAATTCGAGCATCAACCACCTCTCAGGGAATTTCTCCCGCGCCTGGCTGCTGCTGAGCACTGAGTCCACTGAGTCCACTGAGTCCACTGAGTCCACTGAGTCCACTGAGTCCACTGAGTCCAGAAATAAATCCCAGGGCAAAATAGTTGCTCCAAACTGGGCAAAACCACTTCCCTCCCTGTTAACAGTTATTTAACGCTGCCAAGAGCTGAGCGACTGAGATGACAGTGCACGGAGGGGAGGGGAGGGGAGGGGAGCGGTGCAGAGAGGCTCCCCCCAGCCTTACCCTCAAACTGTCCACGCATGGTTTGATGGATGCATTGGGTGACACCGGCCAGTCCTGGAAGGAGAGGGTCACCTGCGCCTCGTCCAGCAGCTGGTTACAGCCTGCAAGAGAGAAAGGGCAGGAAAAGTCACAATCAGAATTAGAATCCGCACCCAAGTGAAGCACCAACCCGACGGGCAGGAGAAATAACTCAGAAATAACGACAGCCAGCCACTCGCCTCCCTGTTACCCCTCTCCCCCATAATCCTCACCCCCCTCGAGGCACTTAGGGATAACCCAAACCCAAGGCCTTCAAGCCTTAAACACGAGTTAAAGCCTCTCGGGTTCTGCTCAGACCCACGGGATAACAACCTGCATCTTCATAATCCAACCCAGCCGCTTTCATTAAGCCTTTCCTAGCCCGACGAGCCCGGATGCCCTAGAATTCCAGGGAAGAGCCAGATGCCTAAACCAGCAGCCTTCTCTCTACCGGACCCCGGTACGCTCGTGGCGTGCGCCGAGGGGCTTGCAGCTCGACCGGAATGGCCGCTGCCGTGGCCCGCTGCGGTCCAGTATTCCCCGTTCTACCCGCACCGGTTCCCCCAGCGGCGCCAGCCGCAGCTGCCTGTGTTAAACCGAGCCCCGAAAGGCAGCAGGACACCGAACGCGACCCCGTCCGTCAGCTCGATGGACGAGACGCCGCTGCCCCGGGCACCTCGCTCCCAGGGCCGGGAAACGCGGCACCGCTTGAATCCGCTTCCGAAGGCCCCTCTGCTCTCGGCGCCGCCGTACGGCGACACCCGGGAGCCGCCTCCGCAGCCCCCGGCCCCGGGAGCGGGACCCGACGCCTCCTCGCCCCCCGCCCAGAGCGCCGCAACCCCCCGGGCCGCGCGTGGGCATCTGCGGGAGCAACACGGGGAAAGAGAAGGGGTTTGTACCCCTTTCTAGGCCAACGCTAAAGCCGGGAGGAGCAAAAGCACTAAAGCACAGCCCCAGACCGCAACCAGCCGGGAGAGCGGCTTTCTCTGAAGGGCCCCGAGTCGCTTGTCGGGTTCCCGTGGCATGGGGCTGACCCTTCCCTCCCCGAACATCACGTCGGAACACACACAACCACCCGGCCGCCTGCTCAGAGACAAGGCACGACGCCGGTGCCCGCAACCACCTCCCCGGGGGGACCCCAGCTCCCGGCTCCTCCCCGGCCGGGCCGTGCTTCCCAGCAGGGATTTGCCACCAGAAACCACAGCGGCTCCGGCCACAACAAGCTCCCCCCCCGCCGGCAGCTCTGGCCATTCAGAGACGCTGCAAACACCGGCAAAAAACCAATGGAAACCGGCTCACAACTGTGTCTGACCCCATCCACCTCCTCATTGTGCCCGGGAAAGCACCTCGTGGCATTAGGAGACACCGACCAACACCTGCCCCCTCCCCAGCGGCACCGGCCCTACCAAAAGCCAACCTTTTTAAGCTCGCCGTGCCCAAAAATCCACCAAAGAGCCACCCTGGGAGGACGCCGGCATCGTCCTTCTCTAACAACAACCACGTCTACGGCCAACCGGAGCCACGCCGGACACACGGCTACCAGTAACACCAAGCTGCCCGAGCCCGACTGCCACCTCCTAGAGCCGGCGAAGGAGGGCGAGGGCTCGGCTGTCCCCCCCGCGGGGGTCACGGCGGCACAAACCGAAGGGCCGCGAGCGTCCGCCCGGTCCCCGAGCGTCCCGAGGCGCGTGGCCGAGGCTTACCTTGTCTCTTCAGCGAGGAGGCGACGGCCGGCTTCTTCAGGCTGCTTCTCCTGGCGTTGCCGTGAGCCGCGTCCTGCGCCAGGAGGGGGCTGGCCGCCCGCGCCCCTGAGGGATGGGTTCAAAGAGCGTCGGTGCACGAGTCCCGGGGGTCCCCGGGCACCCCATGCGGGATGGGACGGGGAAATCCCCTCTCTCCCCAGAGCCGGCTGTCACCACAGCTCTTAACATCGCTAACGATCCTTAAAGGACCCGCCGGACTCAGGGCAGGGGTGCGCCCAACACCCGGAGCCGCTCCGAAAGCCGCCGCCGGCACCGGACACGAGCCCGGCGGGTCACGGCGGGGCTGCCCCTCCGGCTGGACAATGGCTTACGGCTCCGGCCCGCGTCCCCCCTGTCCCGCAGACACTCACCCGGCGTGACGTCCTTTTTCCTCTTCTTGGCCTTGGCAGCAGCCGCCTCCCCGGCCTGCCCCGGGGACTCGGGGCTGCCCACCAGCTGCGGGACCGTCAGCCCTTTCAGCCCTGGGAGAAACAAGACTCCGGCCTTAAAAGCCCCTCAACCATGCGCGGCAGCACCGCGGGGGACGTGGGGGTCTCGTGTCCCCCTCCCCACGCCGGCATTTGGGCCCCAAGACCTCCCAGCACACCCCAGACATCCTAGGAGAGCCCCCAAAGCCCTCCCGGCCCCCCCAGACACGCTTCTTGGGGGGAACATCGAGGTGAATTCACTCAGGGCACTCTCCTCAGGGTGGATTTTCACCTTTGGGTGCCTAAAACCAAGGCGGCATTATCCAGGCGCGCCTATCGGGGCACACAACACCCCGGGGGACTGAACCCCAGAGGCTGCTGCCGTGGGGTGGGGGGGGGGGGTGGTGTGGTTCACAATGAGCTGGGCTCCCCCCAGCGCTGCTCCGGCCCAAGGGAAGAGAACACCCGGCTCCCCCCGCAAGGAGAGGAACCCGACTCACCCCGAGCACCCATCGGGATCTGGCCGCCCCCCCCACTTTGTCCCAGCTCCCGGGGGAGCGCAGGGAGCGCTCCGCTCCGCTCCCACACGGCAGGAGGGAGCTGCAGCCCAGGAGGAATCGCTCCCCAGGAAGCTCTGTCCTTGCAGAGGGAGGGGGCAGGCAATTAAACCCCAGCTAACGAGGCCCTGATGGCGAGCACATGCGAGGGCAGCCCCGGTGAAGCGAGGCAGGTGAGCAGGAGGGGAGTGGGCGGCATCAGCCCCACACATGGTTCCCCCCCCCCAAAAAAAATCCTCCGCGTGTCGCTTCCCCCACCTACCGCCGGCGTCGCAGGCGAGGAACTCGGCGAACTCCTGCGCCAGGCTCTCGTCGCTGGCGAAGGCGCAGAGGCAGGCCAAGAAGTGAACGCAGCGCGGCGACGGCGGCTCCTCCTCGGCCGGGCCGCCCTTGCCGGGCTTCGGAGCCTGGCAGGAGCAGGAGAACCTGTGGTCCGTCAGCGTCTTGGCGTTCACCTTGTGGGCGAAGGAGGCGTGCAGGTAGCCGAGGCTGTGCTTCTGGCTGGCCTTGCACTTCACCACCAGGATGGTCTTGGTGACGCGCTGCACCAGCGGCCCCGTGGGCTCGGTGGCCAGCTGCCAGATGGTTTGTTTGGTTTCGGGGGAAGCCTGCATGGAGTTGAGCACCGAGCTTTTCAAGGCCAGCGGGGTGGCCTCCGTCTGGCAGTTCAGGGCCAGTTTGACGTGCTGGCACTGGTTTTCCACCACCCCTTGCGTGGCCGCTTTCAGACAGGCCGGCAGGTAGCAGCGGCCGGAGCTGAGCTGCGTGATGATGGTGCCGTCCACCGTCTGGATGGCCGTCTCCGAGACCCCCAGCTCCACAAAGCACCGGGAATCCGGTCCCCGGTCCCTCTGCCGCACCGAATAAACCTGTAAGTCCGAGCCGGTGACGATCTTGACGGCGTCGACGCCGGGCTGCTTGCGGGCGCCGTAGCGGAAGACGGTGCCGCAGGTCTTGTTCTTGCAGATGAGGCCTTGGGTGCCGTTGTAAGTGCCGCAGCGGGGACATTTCCGGATGCCCCGCAGCGTGGCCTTCCCCAGGTCCGACAGGAAGGAGGGGACTTCGGTCCTCACCGACGCCGGCTCCATCCTCCGGGAGACCTGGAAGGGCAGAGAGCGGGGGGCGAGTTAACAGCCCGGGGAGGGACAGCGGGGACGCCGCGCTCGGCTGGTGACACCCACAGGTCCCTCTGCAGGTGGCGGTGGCCGTCCTCGGTCCCCAGCAGCCGCGGAGACGGAGGGGACAGAGCAGGAGAGGGGGAAGCGACGGACTGAAAGGACATGGCACGTAAATAAAGCTGGGTGGCCTGCCGCCATGGCAGGGGGGGATGCGCGGTGAGGGGACGCGCAGAGCAGCTCCTCGGAGGCACACCGGAGCGGCAGCCGCCATCCGAGGTTTGGACGGCGGGAGAGAAAAGCCTGCGTGGACGAGACAGAAACGGGGCGATTTCCCCCCAGATCCACCCGGGTCGGCTTTTGGCAGCAGGTCGGCAGCCGAGGAGCACGAGCGACTCCTGGCGAGCGGCCCCGGTGCCGCCGGACCCACAATCCTGCCCGGGTCACGGCATGACAGAATCGTTTAGGTTGGAAAAGACCTTTCAGATCATCGAGTCCAACCATCACCCCAACACTGCCCAAACCACCCCTAACCCACGTCCCTCAGCACCACGTCTGCCCGGCTTTTAAATCCCTGCAGGGATGGCGATTCCATCGTTTCCCTGGGCAGCCCGTTCCGATCTTTGACAACCCTTTGGGTGAAGAAATTTTCCCCAATACCCATCCTAAACCTCCCCTGGCGCAGCTTGAGGCCGTCTCCTCTTGTCCCATCACCTGTTCCTTGGGAGAAGAGACCGACCCCTGCTGGCTACACCCTCCTTTCAGGGAGCTGTAGAGCCAGGACAGAGACCCGAAACTCAGCTGATTTTTGGGAGATAACCCCGAGTGAGCGTGGATGGATGAAGGGGAGGAGAAGGGGCAGCACGCAGCGCGGCTGTCGCCTTACCCAGTCATTTCCAGTGTCTCGGTGGGGCTTCAAAGCCTCAGGGCGGCAGGAGAGGGGTTTTCTGGTTTGATTTGGATGTCAGGGATGTCCCATTTGGGAAGCGAGCGAACACCGGGGCGATGGGGCTGAGTGGGATTAGGGATAAAAGCTCAATTGCCTCCCGCAAGTCTCTTTTCGCCAAACGCTGGGAGGATAAGAAGCTGTCGGGAAAGGAGCGGGGAGCCGGGGGGCAGCAGCCTGGAGCTGGGAAGGGGATTTTCCCTGTCCCGTGTGGTGGGAGCTGCGTGCAGGATGCTGCCGGGCTCCGTCACGGGGATATCTGGCATTGCATGATCTCCATTAAACCAGTATTTTGCATCAGGCATTGACCCTTTTGGATGTTTTTTCCCCCCTCCCCGACACGAATAAAGCCTGCGCCGGCGGGGCCATGGGCAGCTCACTGGGTTTATTCTGGAAGTGTGAAGCCGTGGATTCATGCTGCTGGTTTAGGATGTGGCTATGACCCCCATTTGATCCGCCCCGGGACACCGCAGCGACATTCAGCCCTCCTGCATCTCATAAATATATAGATATATATAAAAATATACATACAGTCCTTCGATCCAGCCAGGCGCTGGATGCCCATGGATCCTGATCTGGGGATCCTGCACCCCTCGGGTCAGGATCGGAGGCGTTGGTGTAATTCAGACGATCCCGGGTGATCCCGTCGCTACGGAGCTGCCCCCCGATGCACCAGCAAACCCATTTTACCAGCAAGGGAATAGCAACAAAGAGCTGGGAACGCTTGCCAAGAGGGAGGGAGGGGGTTAAACCTCTGGAGCTCTCCGAACTTGGACTTCAAGGCAATTATCTTTCTGGGTCAATCATTAGTATTAAGATTAATTTGCTTTTTTTTTTTTTAATAATTATTTATTTGGATCAGATTTTGATGCTCAAACGCAAGTTGTGGATAGGAGAAGTCAAAATACTAACTGAGGAATGGCAAGAGGGTGAAAACACACAATTTCATCAATTTGGTTTTTATTCGACATAATAATAATAGTAATAAAGACCGAAATGAACATCTGTGCTGGGAGATACTAAGAAATATAAATCAGAAATGTATCTCAAAAGATTAGAGGCACTCAAAGGATTAAATAGTGTTCATAAAAAAGGGAACGCGCAGTGATGCGCACAGACCCTGTTTTCCAGTTGTCCTTAGGAAGAAAACCGGCGTTCATACCCTCCTGATGGCCGAGCACTGGCCTCCTGGAAGATCAAACCCTCCGGGAGCGGGAAGGGCCAGACTCCGAAATATTTGTGTTTCAATAAATAAATGCCCGCAGTCATTGTGTCCCCAAAGTCGCAGTGCTGGGGCGGCTGCGTCCCCCTCTCTCCTGACCTGCCTTTGTGACCGCAGGAGCTGCCTGGAGGGGAAGGACGCTCCGGAGACATCCCGCTCTCCGGGGTGGCAGAAACCCTCTGGATTCAGCTCCCGTCTGGGCAGAGGCTTGGCCCCGGAGCGGAGAGGGGGCTTTCCTCGGTGCTTTTCAGGCGGTCCTCACCTCCGCGGCCATCTACCAAGCCCTGATGCCCGCTTGCACGGTGGCTTGCGCGCAGGCGGGCTGGTGCTGAGCAGCGCTGGCCATGCCCAAACTCAGGTTCACGGCGGGGCTGCCGGGGGCGGCGCTGGGGGGCACCCCGGTGTAGCCCCCGCCATAGCTAGCACCATAGGGGCTGCTGCTATAGGCACTGTAGTAGGAGCTATAGGAGTACGGGCCGGCGGTGACGCTGTACGGGGTTGGGTACGGCTGGGAGCCCCCAAGGCAGGGTTTGCCATCCCTGACCAACACGGGCACTGCCACCCTCCGCGGGGGCAGCGGGTGGGCAGCCAGCTCCAGGGATTTATCCTGCCTTTGCCTCTTGCACTTGTACCTCCGGTTTTGGAACCAGATTTTCACCTGGGTGGAGGTGAGCTTGAGCGCGCTGGCGAGGTGCTCCCTTTCCGGTGCGGAGAGGTATTTCTGTTGCTTAAATCGCCGTTCCAGTTCAAACACCTGAGCTTGGGAGAATAAAACTCGGGGTTTTCTGCGCTGTCGCTGCTTGGGATGGTGGTAGGGGTCAGCTTTCTTCTCGTCTGCCTCCAAAGGGTGGGCGAGCAAACATTTTCCTGCAGCGAGAAAAATCCCAAGCAAAGTGAGACCCGAGTCCGGTTCTGGTCCTAGGGAGGGTGTTTCCAAAGGAGGGATCAAACTGGGAACGGGGCCCCTTGGGAGTAAGATGAAGTAGGGTTGAGAGTTGATAAATTTAATACGAAATTTCTTGTGGTGCTTAATGGGAATTTAAGAAAATTCCCTTTTTTTTTTTGGGTGGAATTGGAAGTCTGACTGTTATGTGAATTTTTGGATAATTCCTCCTTTTGGTCCCTCCTAACGATGCCTGTGCTGTTGTGGGTGCTGCCGCCGGGGCAGCCCCAGCCTGGAGGGGCACAGGAAAGTGGGGTATGCCGCAGGTTCAAGTACCCCAAAACACAAATCCCCTTCCCCCCATCCTGCTCCGGAGGGATGGAAGCGATTGCAGTCAGACCTCTGGCAGGATTAACCTCCAGCGCCGGAGGAAAGGGGAGTCCCGCTGAATTCGAGCAAACCCAGAAAAAACAAAGCAGTTGGGAACGAAGGAGGAAAAATTGCTAAATCTGAGAGAAGAGGCAAAGTAGTTATTTGTTGATTCTGTTTTTAAATTCGCTGGGGGTTTGTGTTGCGGGGGGGGGGCAGACGGGGGTCTTGCACCGCGATCTCTCCCCGGTGGGATGCTCTCAGGTACCCTGGCGGCCACAGCAGGGGCTCGGGGAATTTAAGAGGGGGCTGCGGGGAAATGGGGTGCTGGAGGGCTCCGTCTGCAGCCACAGAGCCCCCCCCGGGCTCCTCTCGCCCCCTCCGCTTCTCTTACTTCTCGTCCCAGTGCCGCCCAGCGCTCGTACTGGTCGTACTGGTTTCCCCGTTTCCCTGCTCTGCAGCCGCCGGGCGTTTAGGGAGATAGGAGCAAAGGAGACCCGGTGGGATTTTCGCAGCGGGGAGAAGGGGGCATCGTCCGAGGCACCCCCCCTCCTCCCACGGCGGCCGCCCCGGAGCAGCATCCCCGCAGCCGGCTCCGCTCCCCCGGCGGCCGGTCGCGCCTTGGTGCGACGGTCCCCGTCCCCAGCGGGGACAATTAACGGAGCATCGAAACGGGGTGTGTGGGGGTGTGGGTGTGTGTCATCGAAAACAGTGGCGATTTGTGCCTTTCGGCAGGAAAAAACCCCATCCGTACCCACTCCCCCCGCAACACACACACTCCTCCCCGAGCCGTTTCGTTTCCCCGAGGGCAGCCGGAGCGGCGGGGCGGGATGCGCGGCTGAGCCGGGGCTTGCCGGGATGCCAGGAAAATGCCCCAAAAAGCCCCAACCCCTCCCAAACTTTGGGAAATAAAAAGGAGGGGAAAGGAGGGCAGCGGGGAGGAAAGCGGGCAGCGGGGAATACTGGCTCCGGCGCGACCGGGGCTGGAGGGTGCGAGGATGCAACGGGCGGCTCCGCTGCCCTCGGTTTTCCACCCCGGGGGAACGAAAACGGCTCCTCAGGGCCCCCCCTCTCCGGCCCCGCCGCCCCCCGGCCCCGCGGGTCACTTACTCGGCGGCGGCGGCGGCGGCTCGTCCTCCCCGTCGGGGCCGGGGGCATCCCGGGGGCCGGGGGGGGCGCGGGGTCCCCCGGCAGCTCCCGGCCGCTCCAGGTTGAGGATGTCCTTCACCGAGAAGGGGGTGGGCAGCATCTTCCAGGGACCGGGGAGGGAGGCGGGGGGGGGGGGGGCCCGTCGGAGCCCGCAGCGGGGCTGTGCGCTCCGGGACCCGCTCCCCGCCTCTGACCCTCCCGCCGCCGCCGCCCGGCCAGGCACCACCCCCGGCCCCCGCCGCCCGGCCGGCCTCGGGGGGCTCCCCCGGGGTTGGGGGGGGGCAGGGGAAGGCGGGTCAGTCCCCGGGGCGGGGGGGGCTCTCCCTGCCGCCCGGACACGGGTCCCCATGGGCTGCCCCCCGCCCCGAGGAAGGAGCCAGACCCCTTCCCTTCTGTATTTCCAAAACAAGGGGAAGCGAGAAGGAGGGGGGGTGAGAAGGGGGGGGGATTTGGGCTAAGCTGCAATAAAACAAATCGAGTCGATTTTAGCTCCATTAAGGTCACATTAGCGAGTGGCTTCGGGAGATAAGGGCTGATAAGGGGCGCAGACCACCTAGCTCCTGCCGGCCGAGGAGGGGGGGAAGCTATAAGAGCCCCCGCCAGTGTGGGGTAGCCCACCGGCAGCAGCTCTGAGCCCCAGTTCCCTCCCAGTCTGTCCCAGCGCAGCTTTGGCGGGTGGGCATTGAACTGGCAGACTCCCCTGTCAGGGCACGGAATAGGGCCAGGCCCCCCCGCATGAATTTGGGAAGCGGGGTTGGGTCCTGGTAGCCCCGTGGGGCAGTGGGGTGCCCCACTGGCCATGGGGTGATGCTGGGCCTTATCTGAGCCCAGTGACCGGCTATTTCAATTAAAATTCCTGGCCGGCCTCGGGGGCTGGTGTTTGGTGATAGCCCTGACAGAGCAGAGCTCGTTTTTGTCTGGGTTGGGTCGGTATCTCTCGCACCACCGAAATAGCCAAACCGGACTCTTAGGGGAGGCTGAATAAATAAACTACCCAAATGCAGGCAAGGAAGTGAGGGTCTGGAACGGGAGGGAAAATAAATACAGTGGCTTGGGGAGAAAAGCGCTCACAGCTCCATGGGTCGCTCCTCATTTCTGTGTAATTCACAGGTTCATTCCCGGCCCCCGTAGTCCGTGCTTTTAGCTGTGTGCGCGTTCATTCATGCCCATGGGACATCCCTGCCTTTTTTGCCAGTGCAAAGTAGGAATTGTGACCAAATACATGGCGAGAAACACTGACCTCGCCTTCCCCGGGAGGGTTTGGCAGCGTGGGGCGATGCTTTTGCTGGGCCACGGCGCAGCCCTCCTTCAGCATCTGTGAAATCCCTTTGGGTGGGATAAAGCTCAGACCCTGCTCAAGCCCTTTCTCCCCTCCGAGGGAGCACTCACGCTCCTCCGAGATGGCTACAAATTGTGCTGTGCCTTCCTATGGGCCTGATCCTGTTCTTTTTACCCTTTCTCGGAGCACAAATTTCTCAGTGTGGCTTTTGCACGCTGGAAGGATACATGGAGGTATTTTATTTTTCACTTTTTTTTGGGGGGGGGGAGGCTATTGCACTTGCTGCCCAGACCCCAAAATTTCTAGTCCCGTGCGGGAACAATACTGCAGCTCACTTAAAGCCTCCTGCCCATGCCGGCCACCACAGTGCTCCCCACAACCCTTCGCCGGGGTCCCCACGGACGAGGTGCGTTCCTGCCATCCCATCCCCTGAGCCCAGGGCTGTGGAAAAGCCCTTTCCCACTCCCCGGTTGGATTCATTGCCACGTCTAAATGACTTGTTTGGGGCTCGAAACACCAAAAGGCGAGAGCAAACAGACAGTAACATTACACCTTGGCTTGTTGATGGCGGGAGGCAGCCGGCGCCAAGGTAAAATGCTTGGCTGGGATCGAGACGAGCAGGAAGGAATTGGGGTAAGTAGCTTTATCCGCCCCTAATGACTCGGTGTGGCCGAGATTAATGGAGAGGCTGGAGTTTGGCTCCGGGACCTGCGGAGGGACGAGGCACTGGATGGGTAGATTTGGGGGAGAGTGAAGGAAAATGGAGCTTGGGGCCAGGCAGCAGGGCAGGATCAGTGTCCTGCGCTGGCTGCTCCCCATCCCATTCCCTGTGCCCCCACGGCCGCATCCAGCCCTCCCTCGCTCAAGCCTCTGATGCATCCAGAGCCTTGGATGAGGCTTTTAAATCATCTCGGCAGGCAATTCCCTGCCAAAACCCGCTGCCGAGCCTGCCCAGCCCCGGCCCCGCTCCCTGCTCCGTGCCCGGGAGCTTTCCCGGTGGTGGGGCCATCGGCACCCGCCAGGGATCGGGCCCTTCCTGCGGTGCCGGGGATGGCCCGCAGCCCTCGGCCACCGCTTTTTGGCAGCCAGTGGCCACTGGGGGATTTCTGGGAAGAAGACTAAGAGGATCCATCACAAGTGATCATAAATCATCGGCTTCTTTTTGACTGGCAAGTTAATTCTGTTACAGCTCTCCAGGGACATTACTCCTCTGCTTAACTCGGTTAGATGAAATCGGGAGAAAGCGGCTTCCAGCCGCCGTCGGGCGTTTAAACGGGTGGATTTCTATGGCAGCGGCACAACCGCAGCTCCCAAAGTATCTGATTTCGGGCGGCTATCGCTGGGATGCATCAGGATCCCCCTGCGATGTCGGATGAGCATCCGAGGCCCTGGAAACCCGAATCCGGCCGCTGGAAGCATGGAGGGGCAGCCAGCATTCCCAAGGCAATCCTGCCCTGCCAGGAGGTTTTTGTTTTAAAATGCTGAGAACGAGGGAATAGTAGGAATATAATGGGAATAATGCGTGAGGTGGGTGCACCGGGGGGGTTGGAAGAACAGAGCATGTGTGTAGACGTCTCTAAGGAGTTTGTGAATGCTTTGATGCAGCTGAAATTTAAACTTAAAAGGGTTTTTTGCAGCCTCTTCTTTTTTTCCTGGCTACTTTCTGTCCTTTTTCATCCGTGAACTAAAAAGAAAAAGCAGAGAAGACGGCAGCAATGGCAGGCGGGTGAGGGAAAGCAGATTCCCTCTCCAAAGCTTTCTAATAAACAGAATAAAAAGGCAGGAAAAAAATGTGCTTCTTTTCAGAATCCGCGGGACAAAAATAACTTTGGAACTTCAGCAAGTTTTCATGGGGAATTCGCTTTCTGGCTGGCTCCAGGACGAAGGCCACGTCTCCGCCGCGCTGGCCCGGGCCGGGGCCGAGGACACCTCGACGTGAGGAAGCGCAGGCAATATGGGGGCAAGGCTGAACCACTAAAATTGGGGCGGGCTGTCATCTCCTGCCCTCTATTTATCTCTTCCCCCCCCCGCCCCAAGTTTTAGCCAGCTCTTCCCTTTTTGAGACAAGCCGACGCTTCCCTGGTGCTCCGCTCCCGGCTGCTCTGTTGGGCTGGGGTTTATCACCATTTTTTTTAGCTATTATTTCTGGATTTTGGGGGGGGGGGGGCGGGCTGTTGAAATCAGGGAAATTAAATGGGGGGAGGGGTTTTTTCAGCTGCCGCTGCAGCCGTACCTGCTGAGTGGGAGAGTGTTTTCGGTGCCAGAAGTTTGGGATTGACTTAAACCAAACCCCTGTAGGAGAGCCCTGGCCCAAACCATTAGGCAGCAGTGCCCTCTGCTTGGACACCGGAGAGGTGCAGCTTTGCTTTTCCCCAAAATTCCAAAGCTGAACAGTGAAAATGGGGGGTGGGAAAGACCCCCCCGTGCTCTCTCAGCCCCGCTGGTACAGGGGAGTGGGTCAGCGGTGGGTACGGGGCAGGAATTGCTGAGCTTCGGGGCTTCGCTGTGTCACGCTCGGGAGATAAAAATACCGCTGGGTGTTAAAAGTGTTCTCACCGTCTTTTAAGCAGGGGAGTTATTTTTAAATGGGATTATTTTGGGGAAGCGGCATGAATAATTCAGCGTCTCCCAGTGCTGGCAGATGGAGGAAATTTCGCCGCACAAAATTACATTCTGGGTACTTGTCTGACACTTTTTCTAACGAGGCAGCTGCAGGGAGCATCCTTCCTCAAACCGGCGGGGCTACCTGCTCCTTCCCCCGTGTATTCCTGCGCCGAAGAGTGCAGTTTGCAGCCGGCAGACGGATTTCTGCATGTGTGTCTGGGTGTGTGTCACTGGCGCTGGTGGCAGCACCTGGGCTGAAGATGCTGAGCAAGAGCGGAGTCTCCCCACAGAGGTTTCGCAGCCGCTGGGCTGCCCCTTCCCATCATTTGGACTTGGGAGTGTGAGGTTTACGGTTGGCCGCGATGACCTTAAAGGTCTTTTTCCAACCTAAATGACTCTATAACTGGATGTTTTGGCCAGGCCATTCCTGCTTCTACCCTCTTTTCCTGCAAAAACAGGTCTGAAAGCAGCCGGGGCGCAGCCTTGCCGTGCCCTCCTCTGCCCCGGCTGGCCGTAGGGATGATGACTGTGGTGACCACGGGGCAGAATGTTCTCATCTTTGGGTTTCCTGGGATTTAGCCAGATTCCCGGGGATGCTTTCAGCCAGGGTTGGGCAGGGGGTGGAGGTGGGAGCGAGGAGAGGGCAGGAGGCAGCTGGGGGATGGCGGAGGGGAGAGGATGGGTGCAGGCAGGGCAAGTGGGTGGTGGGTGATGGGCGGCGGATGGTGGGTGATGGATGGCGGGCGGTTGGTGATGGACGGTGGGCGGTTGGTGGTGGATGGTGGGCTATGAGTGATGGGTGGTGGATGGTGGGTGATGGGTGTTGTGGTGTGGCGGGGCACCCTTTGGTCAGCAGATGGCACAAGAGCCGTGGCTGAGCGCCTTGGGCAGGGAGCAGAGCTGCTGGGAAAACTTAATTGGGGGGAAAAAGAAAGAAATGCATCACTCTGCTGGCTGAACAGTAAGGGCAGAGCAGGAGGCACCGCGGGCCACCGGCGCTGGTCCCTTCCAGCCTCCTCCACAGCTCCCAGTGAGTCCCAGCAGGAGCCCAGTCTGTCGTCTCTCCCACCAGCAGCTCCGTTACTGTTGGAGCATCCCAAACTCGTCCTCCGGCTTCCCACAGCCGCGTCCCGCTGCTTCGCCGGGCAGAGAGACTGCCAGGCTCCCGGCTGGGTTATTCGGGAGGGAGCCGAGGGGTTATTTAGCCCCCAGGAGATGGGGCGTTGGGGGGCTGAGGGGGCTTGTGAGCACAGTGGAAACCAAAAAAAGATAACCGGCTACGGCAAGGAAAATAGGGGTGAGACGTAGTGGGAGATGTCTGGGATGCAAACGCTCCTCGGGGAAGGGGGAATTTGGTCTGTGCCTCTTCGATGCTCAATGTGCAAAGGAGCACCCCCAGTGGATTGTGGCTGATGTCCCCTCCACCTTCCAGTGGTGCAAGTGGGGTGTAAACCCCCCCCCCCCCCCGCTCTGATCCGTGCGGAAGAGGGGGTTTCGAAAACACCCATGAGCGGGATGGGGGTAAAACTGAGCTCGGTGCTTCCCCGACCTCCCCATTTCACCTCCCCGCGCCCCAAAATTCAACACCCTCCCCCTTAAAGAAGGGGGGTTCCTCCGTCACCCCCGCGCTCTCCCTACGCCCCCAGCGCGAGCTGCCCCGCGGTGCGCAAACACCCAGCGCTGCACAAGTGTTCTTTATTATCGGCTCCGACAGGCTGGGTTAAGTGGGCGGCCGGGGCCTGGCAAACGTGCCTGGGTTTGCTTTCGGCTTTGGAACAACTCCGGGGCTCGCCACATCTGTTGGGTTTGTATTTTGTTTTGGTTTGTTTTGTT
The DNA here is from genome assembly GCF_028500815.1 of Rissa tridactyla. Lineage (NCBI taxonomy): Eukaryota > Metazoa > Chordata > Aves > Charadriiformes > Laridae > Rissa > Rissa tridactyla. Next base: position 6,191,852 of record NC_071485.1, read on the forward strand.
TCGCTTGTTTTTTTTTTTTTTTTTTTTTTTTTTTTCCTAATGGGAGACATTTATTTAGATTGAAGAAAGATCGCTGGGATAGCGGGCCAAAAACGTAACTTAAAATATCTGGAACTAAACAAGCTCCTAAAATAAGGAGAATTGCTTAATTTTTCTCTCTGATGTCATCTGTGGCTGCCGCATGCCGAAATCCTAGGCGTGATAATATTTAAATAAAATGCAGCCTCGGATAATTCACAGGGCAGGGGGGAAATGCATCATGCGTTATCAGCTATTACATGTCATAGATTTCCTATTTGTCAATCTACCCACCCTTAAAATACATAAACTGGCTGTGAGCAACTTCCTGAGCCTGAGTGAAATACGTGCCGCAGCGGCTGGAGGTCACCCCGAGCAGCCCAGCTCGCGTTTGTGGCGTCCTCTTTGGAATTTAATTTAAGAAAAAAAAAAAAAATTTTAAAAAAAAAAAATTTAAAATAATCGTGATTAATGACAGGGCCATCAGCTCCGAGGGCGAGCTGTGTAATTTTCCGCTTTCAACGACAAGGTTGCCAAAAGGAAGAGCCTCCTTAAATGCACAAGTGTGTGAATTGTGCGTGTTCGAATCGGAGAATCGTGGAATGGCCTGGCTTGGAAGGGACCTTTCCGATCATCGAATCCAACCATCAACCCGACTCTGACAAAACCCATCACTAACCCATATCTCTAAGCGCTGCGTCTGCCCGGCTTTTAAATCCCCCCAGGGATGGTGCCTCAACCCCTTCCCCGGGCAGCCTGTTCCAGTGCTTGATAGCCCTTTCGGTGTAAGAATTTTTCCTAATATCTAGTGTTGAGGATTAGAAACTCCTCCTCGGGACGTGGCAGGGTGGCTGGGAGAGACGGAGCCCCTGCAGAGCCCAGTCCTGGACCGAGATGCCGTCAGGTCGCGGCCGTGCCCACCCTCCGCTTCTCCCAGGGGCACAAATCCCCACCGTTCACCCCCGTCCACCTTTTTTCCCTCTAGTTGCCCAGGGAGCAGCGTTGATTCCACTCCGGTAGGCTTTGCCCTCCTCTATTTCCACGTCACGGCAATAAATTTCGCCCTGGTTTGGCCTTTAAAAGTAATGGCATGCCGCAGGCATCTGTTTCGAACAACCACAGGCATCCGCTGCCCGCGGGCACCGGTTTCGCTCCTGCAGCTCCCCGTGCTCAGGGCCAGAAGGCAGCACGTTCGGTGCCCGTTCTGCGGTGTTTTCCACCTTCTCCAGCCCAAACCCGGACCCTTTTACTCTAGGCATCGTACGGCCACTCCATATAAAACCGGTGTTTTATATAAAACTGGGATTTACACCATACCCGCTCCCCTTTGGGCGCAGAGAGCCCCGAGCGGCGCTCAGCGGGAGCCTGCGCTGTGTCGGAGGGTTTTATTTTCAGGCTGGGAGCAGCACAGCTAAGGTTTCACTCCATTATTCAGTTAAGAGGGAGATGAGGTTACCCGGCGGCGGGACGGCGATGCTGCGGGGATGCTGCCGAGGGGTACCCGGGCAGCACGGGGAGGGGGGGAGATGCTGCCGCGGCCGTTCCTGCCACGGCACCCAGATGTGGCGACCAGCGGCCGCAGCTGGTTTCTGCCGCCGCCACTTTCACAATATTTATTTTTGCCTTTCCCAGTTTTCACGGGCTGTTTTTGCGCTCGGGAGCCATTTGTTGGCTTAAAAGCGGCCCCGGGAACTGCCGCTGGCTGGAGGGAAGACCCAGACCTTGTGTTATTTCCCTTCGTGCCATGAAAAGAGCCGGCGGTGGGACACCGTCCCCTCTCAGAGCCATCCCCTGGCTGGTGGCCGTGCCACGTGCGTGGCCCTACTGCGGAGCCAGGGGGGTGCTGGGGGATGTCAGCATGGGGAAGACCCCGGGTACCACCCGGCTGCCCCATGGGGACGTCTTCGCTCTGCTCGGTGCCACTTCAGGCATCCCACTGGGTTTTCCTCGACACCGGCTCTTGCCCATGGCTTTTGCTGGGAGGACGCTGCTCTGAGCTGCTCCCGGGGGGGCCGGGACACCCCTGCAGACCTTCCACCTCCCTCCCTTTGGGACGGAACTGTGTCCCCTTGGCCCGCACCAGTGGGAGAGCTGCCTTTGAGCAACCACAGTGACAACACGGGACCCTCCAGGGCCACCAGATCGCCGGGGTGTGGGTGCAGGCAGGCTTGGGGGGGGCGCGAGAGAAGAGGAGGGGGAGCTCGGCTCACTTAAAAGGCTTTTAAAAATACAGCGAAGTTTCTTTACATTATTTAAAAGCCTTTTTAAAGAGCAGCTGCCTCCTATTAATACCGCTCGGGCTGATAATCTTTGCTGGGATCTATCTTTAGAGCGCTGCCAGCATAAATGGGGGCTGGAGGTGCAGTGGGGGGGTGACGTCAGGCTGCGGCCGGACCAGCTGAAAACACATCAGAGCCTCCCGGGAGGAGGAGAGCAGGGAGGAAAGCAAATAACACCCCTGGCTTTTTTTTTGCCTTTGGGTGGGTTTTGGAGAAATCCACTTTCGGGTTGTCCCTTCGCTCCGAAATGCTTCTTTTTGTGACACTCAAGAGCGGTGGGAGACAGCGGGGGCTGCGCTCCCCCGGCCGGGATGGGGATGCGGATCATGATGTGCTTGGCTGGCTCAGCCGTGAGGTGGTTTAAGCCCGGTTTGGGGAAAAGTGTATAGACGAGGGTCTGTTTTCGTGCTGCCCAGTGCAATCACAGAATCATGGAATGGTTTGGGTGGGAAGGGAACTTAAAGCCCGCCCAGTGGCACCCCCTGCCCTGGGCAGGGACACCTCCCACCAGCCCAGGTTGCTCCAAGCCCCGGCCAACCTGCCCTTGAACCCCTCCAGGGATGGGGCAGCCACAGCTTCTCTGGGCAACCTGGGCCAGGGGCTCACCCCCCTCACAGCAAACAATTCCTTCCCCAGATCTCATCTCAGTCTCCCCTCTGTCAGTGTAAAACCCTTCCCCCTCGTCCCATGGCTCCCCTCCCTGCTCCAGAGTCCCTCCCCAGCTTTCCTGGAGCCCCTTTAGGGCCTGGAAGGGGCTCCAAGGTCTCCCCGGAGCCTTCTCTTCTCCAGGCTGAACCCCCCCAGCTCTCTCAGCCTGTCCCCACAGCAGAGGGGCTCCAGCCCTCCCAGCATCTCCGGGGCCTCCTCCGGCCCCGCTCCAACAGCTCCGTGTCCTTCTTGTGCTGAGGACTCCGGAGCTGCCATCCCCATGGTGGTGCTGGTGTTAGAGGCGGCAGCAACTGAACAAACCACGCAAGAGTTTGCAGAGATGTGTCCCTGCCCCACATCAGCCCCCACAGCCCTCTCTGCCCCGAATCCGGGCGGCAATCGAGACGATTCCCCATTTTCAGGTGCCATCCTTTGACGCAAGCGCAGCTTCAAAGGGGACCCTGAATAATCCCGCTCTCCGGCGTCAGCGCCGTGGGGGGAAGAGGGTGAGCGGGATCAAAACTCTTTGACTTGCTTTTATTTCCTTTGCTTTCTTAATCGCTTCCTGACAGCCCCGGAGCTGCATGAGAAATCCTCCGGAGTGATGCTGTGCTTTCGCCCCGTTCCCAGCAGAGCAGCCGGGAGGGGTTTCGGTGGGGATTAACACTGAGCTTCAGCTTTGCCATGATGACTGAATCCCAAACTTGGTGAGATTTCATCAGTAATTGTCTTAAAATCAAAGTGCAGCTGAGCTGGGAGCCCGAAATGCCTCGCCAGAAGAGAGCACCTCCGTCTTTTCTTTCCCGTCACTGCTTAAACCAAATCCATCCTCAGTTTGGCTCGGTTAGACTTTTCCCAGGGCAAAAAAGGACTTTTTGGGAGCTCAAATCTGGGCTGGGGGAGCTCAAATCTCAGCCAGGCGTTGGGATGTCGAAGGGGGGCAATAAGCTGGGCCAGTGGGCTCGCTTCTTTTTAGGCACTTAGGGGCAATGGACGTGGCTAACGGATCACTCAGCGTGCGAGAAACTTATTACTGCATTAAAACAACATTTACAACCTCAGTAAGGAACCGCCGTCTGCGTGACAAGCAGCCAGAGCACATCAAATCGCTCTGACCACACATGTAATTTAGAAAAAAACCCTACTGTATTATTCATTCCTTCGTATCGTGCCCATCAGCTGAATATCAGGGGATGCCGAAAAAACTAACGCTCGTCTTGGCAGAGCCTGGCTGTGCAACGGGACATGAGCTTTTGGTCCGTCTCTGCTTATCGAAGTGCTGGAAATTCAGGTTAGAGGGAAGTTGTTGCTCTTCATATGGGAAATGATGAGCTTTTTCTAGCAGTTTGACCGTCAGAGCAGAGGGGCGTTCGCTCTTCTCCCGTCAGTTGCTGCAAAATTGAGCAGGAGACGGTAAAGCCGAGCCGGGCACCGATTCCTGCGACACCAACCTGACTTTTTTTAGCTGCGCTTGGATGTGAAATCTGGGAGGTGTCATGGCCAGGTGCTCCTGGCGGCTCAGTTGCACCGAAACGGGCCGTGGGGGGTGGCTGGGGCTGGTGTTCGGGGTGGGATCATCTCGGCCGGAGCCGAGCTGCTTTTTCAGCCTTGTTGAACACCTGGGGCTGTGTCAGAGTGTCCCGAGTAGCCCCAAAAGAGGATGCTGGGAAAATCCCTGGGTTTTATGGAATTTTCCTCCGGATGCTGATCTTCCCCCGAGCGTCCAGGGGCGCCGAGGCTTCAAGCAAAAGGTCCCTCGTACTTGACTCCCATCAGTGACTAACGACGGGGTGAGCCTCGGGCTCCGCGAACTCCAAACCCCCCCCTCGGAGGAATAAAGCCGCACAATGCTGGGAGCCGAGCAGAACGCCTTTCCACACCAGAGGAAAAAACCCAATATTGTCCTTCTGGTAATCTCATTTTTTCGGCCAGAACGTACCACTCCCCATCCTTAAGGGAAGTTTGCTCCCTGACCTGGGAATCCAGCTCCGGGGCTGGTGCGTCTCCCCGGGGGCCCCGTGGGTGGATCTGCCCAGAGCCCTTTCCTCTGATGCAGCGATAAAACATCTGCCCTCCCTGGCTCCGTCCATCAAAGCTCTAACAGTGGCAGCGGCTGGGGCTCGGGTGTCCGTCCCCGCCAGCAGCCGGGCGAGTGACGAGGAGGAAAAGGCTCGTGCGTCGTTGGGAGTCCCTTGACTCACCGACGGCAGCTCCACCTCGCCAGGCACGCACTTTTCCCCGAGCTGCCGGGACACGCAGCCTCCTCCTTCCTTCTTCCTGAGGATGGCGGCTTTGCCCAGAGGAAGGAAAGATTTCCCTCGGGCAGGAAAGATCCGCGGCCGCCTGGATCTCGTGTCCTGCCCGGCCGGGGGACGGCGGGCGAAGGGGAAGGCTGTTGGGGCAGGGGGTTGGGCGATGCTGGTGGAAACGGGAGCACCGGAGCAAGCAAACGCCACGGAGGAATGCAAAACCCAAGAAAACATCTGTATTCTTCTCTTGTTGTTCAGAATAATTTCATTTTTTTTAAATTTTCACGCTCGCAGCTCCTCTGCGAGTCTACCCTAAGGGGATGCTGCGCTACTTTGCCGTGGCTGGAGGGACGAAGGCTTTTTTAGGGAAAGATCAAAGGGACCTTTTTCAGATAATTAGCCACGGATGTGAACTCGAATCCCACAGACGGACACCTCATTCCCATGAAAAATCGTGGCCAGCGAATAACACTGATTCTAAGAAACACATGTGGAGCAGTTAAGCAAACAACAGCTCAGAAAAAGATTTTTTTTTTAAGTCCTGAAAAAAAAAAAACCACCTTCTAGGATTAATTATCAGCACCGTAATAAAAAGAAATAGCTGGGCTCTCTCTGCTGGTTGGGACTGTCAGAATTCCCCAGTTGAGAGCAAAATCGTGCTGGGGTTTCGGCACGGCCGGCTGGAGATGGCTGATGATTTTATTGAGCCCGGTTGATTACTCCAAGCCAAGCAGCGCATCGAGAGAAGAGCAGGGATTTGTTTTCGCAGCACAAAACGCTCCAACCTCGCAGACGAAAAATAACCCCGAAGGAAATTCAAAGGAACCAACTGGAATTTTCTCCCGGCTGGAGAATACAGGGAAGGCAGTTTCTATAAAATGGTTTTTCTCTTTAAATAACCATTATGACCCATTTTGTGCGGCTGGACACGCAGCATCCGTCCCGGACGGGGGGGAAAGGCTGGAGGGGTAAGCGGGAAGGTGCAGGTGATGGGGGTCATCCTTTGCAGCCCCAGCCTGGGCTGCCCTGGCGTCTTTGTCCGCTTCAGAATAAAAACCAAAGCGGGGGGGGAAAAGAAGATAAAAAAATCCCCATCTGTGTGAAAATAATTACTTTGCCCCCCCCACCTCCATGAGCTCATACAGGTTTTACAAGTTTTTCCAGCTGTCGTCTGGAATAAAACTCCCCGTGTCTCTCGCAGGTATTTTCTGCCTGAGGTTCTCCAGCCGCTTGCAGCCCGGGTCCCTCCCCGGCGCCCAGATAAGGGGTGGGGGGGTCCAGCTAAAATTGTCTGACGTTATCTCTGACGCCTCGCTTGGCCTTTTCGAGGAGGAGCCCAGCCTCGAAAATACAACTCTACTGTGATCGAGGTGAGGAAGAGTTGGCTCCTTGGAAAATTCCGATTTATGGAAAGGAAGTCATTTTTGCGAGTGGTTTATGCCATCGGACAATATTGTCCGTAAGCTTTCCGTACGTGCTGAGTGTCCCTCCCTCCGGCCAGGCCTTGGGAAGAAAGGGATTTCCAGCAGTGTTACCCCCCAAAAAAACCCCATCAGCATAATTTTTGGTCTTTGCCCTGAAATATATGAAAAATCTCGCCGGCGTTTGTACAGTGCGGTGTCCTGCGGCTGCGCGTTCCCTGCTTTCTAATAAGGTGAAATCTGTGTCCTTTTGCATCCCTTCTGCCCTTTCCTTCTGCGTCTCCCCCATCCAACCTCCCACGAGGGGAACGACCACCGCGGAGGCAATTTGTTTGCACTTTGATTATATTTTTAGCTTCCTACTTCATTTTTTTTTTTTTTTTAAAAACCTCTTTCATATTCCCGATCGTACTGGCTGAATCATGGTGGCGAAGACAATGTCCTTTATTATATTGTGGAAGGGTTTGGTTGTGTGGTGTGGGGTTTGGGTTTGGTTTTTTTTTCTGCTTTTTATTTTTTTTCTAAGTTCACAGGAGGCAGGAAGCGGAGTTTGTTCCCAAATTTTATTCCCGGTGCCAAAGACCACACTCCTCCTCGCCTGCTCGCGCTCCTTCTCGCTCTCCCCCCGCCTCGCTCAGGACAGCGAAGCAAGCAGGAAGGGTGAGGGCCAGGAAAATCTGAAATTATTTTTTCCCCTTGTTTTGTAATGAAACTTTAAAAAAAAATAATAAAGAAATTAAAAAAAAAAAGGACAAGACAAGAACATCAGTCAATCATGTACTTTGGGCCTCGGCCAAATCAAATTAACTCCCGCTCTGTTTGTTCCATTCGAAGACGATGATAACCAGGACTTTAATGCGCCCCGAGCTCTGCGTCGTCACCGAGCCCAGATTTCCTTTTGCAGGAGCTGGTTCCGTCACAGGCTTCCCACCCGGCGGCTCTTTCCGTTAGACCCCCGGCTGCGGCCGGCTTCTGGGAATCCGACGCCTGGTTATTAGCCCTGCGCTAAACGGCGCCTCCGTGTTCTGACTCCTGGGGAGTTGTTGCACTTCAGAAATATTGTCGCGGTTGGCGACACCAGGTATAAATTTCCCATGAAATGATGATAATGATAATAATGATGATAATGATAATAATCACCATCATCATCATCGTCACCACCATCATCATCAAATAATAATAATAAACAACAAAAAGAAAAATAATAAAACAATAATAATAATAATCAAATAATAATAAACAACAACAACAAAATAAAAAAAAATACTAGAAGCCTCCAAACAGTCTGATTAACACCTTTGCTCTTCATAAAGAACTTGACTTGACCCACGCTGCCGGCTTTAGACGCTATGTACCTGAATTGTTGACATTATTTATCTATAGGGTACGTAATCCCCACCATGAGGTCATAATTCGGGAGGAGAAAGGAAAAAAAAAATAAATCGATATTATAAGGCGGCACTTTCTGGTGGAGCACAGTCATTTTGCTTTCAAAAGTTCTTGTGTCATTTACTCCTTTCGTTTCGGGGTCGAGTTTTAGGACTGGGGGCAGCCATGGGGAGAAAGAAAAAAACCAAAACTCCACAACCCCGAATTAGCCGGGTTTCAAACATCGTTTGTCGTGTAGAATTATTCTAGAAAAGTCCAGACTTACTGAGTGACTCCGCGCATTGGGGTGAGGCGCTTCGGGCCGGCAAAATCCACCCTCTCCAAGAGCGATTTCATGTCAGGGCTGTATTTGGCTGACGAGGGCTGAGATTTATGAAGATTTCATAGGAATAATACATTGTATTGGCAGTAATTATTTTGTAGCGGTTATTAATTACAAAATAGCCGCCACAGCCGGCGCTTGGCTTCTGTACTATGTCCAAGGCACTCTGCTTTGCCAGAGCAGCGGCGGTCACCGCCGTTGTTTCCAGCAGCGTGCGATTCAGGTTTTGTCGTTCCTGACTTAACGCCGCTCTCGGGCGCCGAGGCAGTGGGGGCCGGGGGGTGTTACTTACCCGCCGGTGATTTACAGGTAGGCGAGCGGATGCTCGGCAAGTGATCCGGGGACTCCTCCCGACGGAAAAGCGAGTTAAAAACTCAGCGGGTGACATCCATTTCCAAGACCCCCGGTTTGTCGGGTGGCGCAGGGGCACCCGCACGAAGGTGGGAAGGGGTTTGGGTTCCTTTTGTGAACTCGTCTGATTTGGTGCTGGCTTATGGAAGCGATGCCGACGTTTCTCAGTAATCCTTCTTTTGCTTTCCACTTTTTCATTTGGGGAACGGATTTTATGAGAAACCTGATCAAACCGGCGGTACGGCCGAGTGCTTCGGTTGACGTACATAATGACGACGTTCTGCATTATTCTGGTGAGGAATGATAAATTCCAGTTTTGGTAACTTACCGTACCTTATTGCGAGCTGAGTTTTTGACTAAAAAAGGGATTTCAGCAAAAGCAAAGTTTTAAAAGCCCCTTTTGAAAGTCATTTCTAAGTTGCTGGACGGAACAAGAAGGAAAAAGACGTATTTTTTTTTTATCCACCGTATCGCTAATATTTATTGGTTTCAGTTCTGTCAGACAAGTCTTACCCTAAGTGACGGGGGAAATCATAGTTTTTTAAACTTTACAGTAGCTTTTGCAGCAATGACTCTGAATTAGTCTGCCCGTCTTCCTCCGATGCGTATTAAACTTTTTTTGATCTTCCACTGGAAATTAGAGATTTCCTGAATGAAGTGTAAATGCACATTTCCACCTACATCAAAGCCAAAATCAAGGTATTTTCTTTTTCCTGCAATGCCGTTATGGAGGAGTTCATTAAAAAAAAAACGGTTCTGCTTTAATTTGGTAATCAGGCTAAATAAGAGACAATTGACAAGGTCAGGTCGCTGCCAAAGAGAACGTGGAGAAGAGCTTTACGAGCCCTGGGATTTGCAGCCGCTTTTGGACATCGCGGGGCCCGGGATCGGAGGGTTTGGTCAGATCAAATATATCCCAGGGATTTATTCTAGCGATAGATGGGGGTCTAGACGCCGAAAGGCAACCTCAGGAATCATTTACGTCTTTCTACCTATTTTTCTCCGGCCTCACTGCTGGAGCCTCTGCCTCCCCATCCCCGCCACGGCAGGATCCGAGCGCGGGATATCCAGCATCCCGAAGAGACGCAAAAGCTCCGCTGCTCCCTCGAAGGGAAATGCAACAACTGGCTGCGTGGTAGTATCGTAACCAGCAGTCACAGTAAGGTTCAATGAAGGAGTCAGACACTAAAAAGCCTTAAATTTGACATTTTATTTCGTTGCAGAAGAAAATCCAACATATGCCTCATTATGTTATGCATCTTTAATTATAAAAATAAGCAAAGAAAATAACTTGCATCTTTCTCATTACTATGATATGTTTCAAATAACCTTTATATGAACACACTGAGCTTTAAAAATGTAATTTAAACAATAAATAATGACATATACCAGATATGCTCACTGTTTATTCCAGTACTCAGCAAAAAAAAAAAAAAAAAAACAACAAAAAACCCCAAACTCTCTCCCCCTTCTAAGTATCTTTAAATTATAAATACATAATGCAAATTTATAATGGCACAAAACATCTAAAGTGCAAACAAATCACAATGAGAATCATGCAAACATTTCTAGATAAGCCCCTCCCCGCCCCCAAGAGAAATCATTTTGCCATGAACGCAAGATTAAAAAAATAAAGCGTTAAGAGATTAAATAAAACGTGAAATAGCTGGACTTAATATTGAGAATCCTTCCCCATCCCCAGGGGGATCTCTCTCACCTAAGTCACACCATCGAAAATGGGGCGTCCTTCCCAGGGGACGGGAAGCGCCTCTCCCGTCTCCATGTCCCCTTCCCGGAAAAGAGAAGAGCTTTACGTGACCTGCTTAGGCTGGATGGCAAAAGTTGGGCAAGGTGAACCCCCGGCCTTTGGATTTCCGGGATGTGTGCATGTGTGGCTCCCTTCCTACTTCAGCAGAGGCGAAAAAAAAAAAGTGCCATTAAAGCAGCTCAAAAAAATCTCGTGATGGAGCTGGGGCTGTCCCCAGCACGGAGCATCCGGCGAGACCCCAGCGGCGCGGAGAGGCCGAGCTTTGGTTTGCACAGGGGACATTTCCCTGTCATACCAGAGCAAACCAAAGCGGGGGGAATCATTTTTCCCAGTCGTCTTCCCACCCGTATTAAGGGGACAAGAAGTTCAAATTCCTACTGGAAAAACAAAGCTAATTATTACACCCAAAAAAGATAGCGCCTGGGGTAATCTAATGCTCCGCCCCGTCCCCAATTCAACTTTATAAACTTTCTTTGGGTTTCCATAGAGAGGGATGCGCAAAGCAACGAAGAAGCCACTTGCCAGGAGGAGCACCTCCATGGAAAATGGTGGCTGGTAGATATCCTCATGAGGAGCACCTCCATGGAAAGTAGTCACTGGTAGATGACCTCATGAGGAGCATCTCCACAGAAAATGGTGGCTGGTAGATGTCCTCATGAGGAGCACCTCCATGGAAAGTAGTCTCTGGTAGATGTCCTCATGAGGAGCATCTCCATGGAAAATGGTGGCTGGTAGATGTCCTCATGAGGAGCATCTCCATGGAAAGTAGTCACTGGTAGATGACCTCATGAGGAGCATCTCCACAGAAAATGGTGGCTGGTAGATGTCCTCAGCGAGCTCTGCTGGTGCCAGCCCCAGGGGCCTGGGGAACCCAGAGCAGGAGCTGCTTCGCACGGCCCAAAGCTGGGCTCGTAGCACCCATGCAGCCACCCTGGCGGGTGCTGGGACACCACCTCCAGCTGGGGATGGACCTTTCTGTAAATCTTTCCCCAAACAGCGATATGCGCTTGATGCACAGACCCCAGCAAACTCCCCATTTAGTGGTGCCCGTCTCCCAGCGGTGCAGCGGGGTGGGATGCTGCCGGGTGGCGAGTCGCACATGCACAGCTCTGGGATCGGTTTTTAAGCACAAGTCAAACTTTTAGGGTGAGGATATTCAAAGGGCCTTTGGTTTTCACCTTGCAAAACTTTGTGTTGGACTCTACATACCTGACTGCGATTTAAGAACGAGCAATATTGCATCTTGCTTGCCCTGGACGGCACGATTCAGAGTATTAAAAAAAAATAAAATAACAACCCTCTACCGTCAGCAACATTTTTTGCTGCTTACAATTTTATGACAGCACTTTTGGGCTACATTTAATGAAGACAGCAATATTAGCAATGCTGCCACTGCATCTGGTTTCAATATATTAGCAGCAAGTTATTGTTTAAAGGCTTTGTGGTTTTTTTTTTTAAAAAAAAAAAAAAAGTTATATTGCTTTAGATTTCGAAAAGAAAAATAGATCCCTCCTTTATTAGCTCTCTAACTAGTTGAGCAAGAGGCATCCGCTCCGCAGGCGGACTCCAACGGGATAGACTGGGAGCGTGGAACTGGCCTCGTTGATGGCATGCCACAGTGTGGCTTTTTTTGGCTCCCCGAAGCCCGGGCGGGCTACTGTGCAGAGAGCGGCCAGGGGGGGCCCAGCCACGGCTGCTCCGCTCCCGTGGGCAGAGCCGGCCGGAGAGGCGGATGGAGGAAAGGCAGAGCGGAGAGCATGAACGCACGTGTCCTCTCAAAGGCAGGCACACCGCTTTACTTCTGAAGCTTAAGAGAATGGAAGGATTTTTATTTTTTTTCCTGCCTTTCCCCGGAAATCAACTTTCTAAAGGAAGTTTTACCCTGTGGCAGCTCTGAGAACCCAAAGCAGCTTTTTGTCAGCCATCTGATAATTCCCCAAATAGCTCTCCAGGAGCACTCGTGCCTTGGGTATGACGACGTCTCACAGCAGCTCTGTGGAGATAGGACTGGCCAGTCTGAACTCTTTTTTCTTTTTTTCCTGTTTTTTTTTTCCCCCACCTCCATTTTCACTCTGAGAAGAGAGCCTTGTTTCTGGCCCTGTAATTTCTGTCCTAAGCGTTTTCTCTCTTTCATTATAAAAAGGCCACAGAGTAGAATGTGAATTCTTGAATACGACAGAGATACTGTTTCCCGGAGAAAAAAAAAAGAAATAGCTAACTTACAAAACTAAGTTTATGCAATAAAGTTATTATATTCTGCTTCTTTTAAGCAGACTCTCGTGGAATTTATGTACAGTACATGACAGATTTTAAAACTATTTATACCACAGTTAGAGCAAGACCTTTAATACTCTAGTCTTAAGACAGGGTTTGTTTTTGTTAGATTTCTTTTAAAGCTTTAGACAGTTAAATACAGTACATAGATGTTAGCTTTTAAATACAATGCAGGATTATGTAACCTTCTGACTAGCTTCAACCATCGACTGGCACCTCTTTTAATCATTTCCGTAGTACAAAATGTTCCTTTTCTGATTTGGTGTGTGTCGGGGGTGGTGGTGGGGGTTAGTTTTAACTCATTTTGCACTGTGGTGCCAGGTCACGGTAACTAGAGTCGTCCACAGCTAGTGAGTTCGGTAAATCAACGGGTTAACGGAGCTGTATTGGAAGGATTAGGACTGTATGACACTAAGAGACCAGGAATATGACATTCATATTCGTCCATGGCCAGCACAGATTCATAACACGAATTCCATTGACATCTTTAGGATGTGCAATAGTTATTAGTGCATCTATCGTCGCCTACCAGCTTAATACCAGAGAGAACAGGCTATTCTCCTTGGTGCCAAATCTTCAGACCTCAATGGTGTTAGCGCTACAGTACGTTTAGAGTTTGGTGTCTGAAGGCCTGACTACTGTACGGTTATATTTAAGACTAAGATTGTTCGGGGTTTATTTTTGTGGGGAAGAAAAGAGATGGAGACATTTTGACGGCGGGAAAGCTGAGACACTGAACACAGACCCATGCAAAAGTTTTGTTCGAGAGGAATAGAAAATATTAATGACTAAATCTAAAACCAGTTCCTGGTTGTTATTAAAACTAGCTACAGTACACTTGGTTTGGGTGCATTACTCTTCTAGAAGAGAGACTTCAGCTTTGGTAGTGCTTAGCATCCCTTACACACCCATTGGGGCTCCCCCGCGGCGTTACGCGCTTTCGGCAGAGCTGCGCTTTGCGTGGGCCGGGACGGACCCCTCACCTCGGAGGTTCCTGAAGTAGAGTTTTAGCTTCTGCGGCTCGGTGATACGTCTCCTGGCGAAGTCCGCACGCGGGTGGCCTTGGGCGCAGTGATCTGTCTGCAGCAGGTGGAAGAGGCTTGCCATGTTGGGCCCAATCTTCTCCATCAAGCTGTCCTTGATGGTGCTGACAGTCTCTTCATCGCACTCCAATAAGCTTCTCACCAGCTTGTTGTAATACCTGCACAAGAGTTAGCAGCCGTTATTCCAAGGCATCTCCCAGAAAGACGAAAGAAACAAGGTAAGAGCTGATCTCAACCAGTCCAAGTGATAAAACTACGAGAGAATCAGAATTTTCAAGTCATTCAGGGTGTGCTGGAAATTGATTTTTGACAGCGCACAATGTACATAGTCTCACTGCATCTAACAAATGCCCTGGCCCTGGAGATGCTGTGCCCATGAGGTACGGAAGGAAAACAACCTGTTCAAACTTCTAATTTAGTCCCAAATGAGCGGCTGCTCCAGCTCGGAAAGGTAAGGCTATAAGCACGAGTGAATTTGGTGTTGACTTGGTGGATCTGGAAGAAAGTAAGACCAAGGAGCTCTAGATTGTCATCTAGTAGTTGGCTTAAGTGTACGTTTTACTCTCCGCTAAACATCCCAAGTCTCTAGAGCTTCAGGAAGAAAAATAATTGCATCTTTCTAATGGCCAGATAGGGCCCATCACCAGACGGACTAAACAGACCTCTGGTTTGAGTCAGTACAACCCTTCCTACGAATGAATCCACCCCTGTGGCTCCATTCCCTTTCACCCCTCTCCCTTCCCCTTCAGCAAGGGCCCAGAAGAGGGAGAGGCAAGCTCAGTCCAAGTCAGAGCCTGACAGATGCGTGTACTCCCTGGGGACAGACCTTTAGGGGACACAACCAGTTGTCACTTCCAACAAGCTGAGCATGCATGAAATCACAAGTGAGGACCTTACGCTTTGCCCTGTTGCGTGTCTGCCTCCTCTACAGCCTGCTGCTGCTTTTTCGCCTCCCCGCAGCCTTGCGTACGCGTTCCTTGCTCAAGGAGGGAGCCAGGAAATTGTGCTGATCTCTTTCCCCAGCGCTGTTTGAGCAGAGAACAGGGCTCAAAGGAAGGATCCTCCGCGGGGCTGAGGCAGAACCAGCACAGCCCTGCGCACACGGCTGGTTTGGGCAGGGAGAGCAAAGCCGGCAAGGGGGACCCCACTGTACAAGATAACACCTTCCTAGGGAGAAAAAGTTGGGAAAAGAGGAGCAGTCCCATATTTGCTGGGCTACTTCTGCCTGAAAGGACGTCGGGGAACTTATTTTAAGCCTTTAAGGTCACCGTGACATTTTTCCACAGGATCGGAGAAGAGAATAACCTGCAGGTGGAGGAGGGGAAGGAAGAGGGAAATGAGAGTTCGCATTCAAACTCCTTTCCTAAGGCTCAGCTTTGGCCTTTAGAGCCGCCAGTGGAGGTCAGGTGAGGTTAAAGTTTCTGCTGCGTCTGAAGCACAAAAGGGCCAGGCTTTGGCACAGGGGAGCAGAGCGCGAGCGCGATTTCGCAGTGCGAATATTAGGGTCTGAAGCGTGCGCAGTGGTTGAGGATGAACAGAGCTGTGCAAGCCACGTGTCCAGCTTCAATCAGCCCCGGTCTATCAGGACAGGAGGAACAGATCCTACCCGCCTTCCTCTGCTCTGCCGACAGCTCCTTCACACAAACACAGCCCGGTGGTTTCCATAGCTGGGGCTGCAGTCAAACAGCTCACTAGTGCCGTTCGGTAGCCGGAGTGCAAGCAAAGGCAACAAGGCTTTCCTCTCCTCCTGCTCCTGCCATGAGATTAAATCACAGGAAGATGCTATGACCTTTAACTACTTCCTCTCAGTGTCCCCGGCCAAGTGGCACATTCTTATTCTGTGGCTATGTTGGGAGAGGGGCTGGGAAAGCAGGATGCTTTAGGAGACCTCAATGTAAACTATTAGCTGGGAAATCCTGCTGCTTTTGTTACTCAACATGTCATAATATCCTTTGGCTTCGGCGAGGGCTGGCGGCTGTGGGGGAGGAGTTCCCTCCGCCTCGGGAGACGGCGGCTCCGGTTCAGGCTCAGTCTTCTGGAGAGGAACATCCCCAACGCTGCTGCCATCTCTGCAACCTTCCTCCCTCAAGTGTCCACACGTCCCTCCTTCACCCCAACGCCCCCACAGCCCCACCAAGGGCTCTTTAACTCTACAATCCATCGTATTAACCCAAACTGCTCTTTCTGCCTGTAAAACACTGATGCCACAGTGCTGCCGGCTCCTCGCCCCGGCCCTCGGGGAAACGCTCAAGCAAACCTCTTCCAAATTCGCTTGGGGGAAGAGGGGAAAGACACACAAGTATAATTTTTGCCTTCCCACAAGTATAAATTTCTGGATATAATATCTACAGTGGAGTTTTCAATAATAAATTTATGCCGGTCAGAGATGCAACATCTATATATCACTTGCATACCTCTCCTAGGATAGGTCTGGAGGTTTAAGATGCTTCTAGATCGAGTCCAACAGCCAGCCCAGAGGAGCTGTGGCATTCGCCGCAGCCAGCCAACACGTTGAACTGCAGCTTGGTCTGTTTGCACTCCAATTCTAGAGCATATTTACTCAAACTGTTCAAAAAGATCCCTTTTATCCCAATCACAAGACTCAGCACTGATTGTTCCAGGATTTAGAGGAAGAAATCCCTGCCCTTGCAGCGTGACTGCGCAGACTGCAGTAGCTCCCTGAAGCTTCTCTCTGTCCCTTGTCCTTGGAGGATGGGGACAGGCCAGTTCTGTGCGCAGATAAAGGTGCCAGAGGGCGGCGTGACGTGCCCATTTCTGCAGGCAGCCTTTGCTATTGAGAAGGAACAGGAGTGAAAACCCGAAAAGAGACCATTAAGAATACCAGACTATCCCTGGAAATACTGGATCGTGGCAGAATAAGGTTAGAGAGGAGCCTGTTCTTCATGTTACCATGGTAAGGCCTCATTTTCTAGGGGCCATGTAAACCCAAAAACGGGGATGGCTGCAGTCTGAAGAAGTGAATGGAATTGCAGTAGGTTGAGAAGCTCTTCAGTGCTCAACGTGCCAGAGATGCTAGATTAATCAAACTGGTTTGGTATTTAAAAGCTCTGCTTACCATTATACTACATTCAAACTAAAAGAACTAACATTTAAACAAACTCCAGGCTTTGGAGTAACGTGTGTTTAGTTAATTTTATGATTCTCCCCTGGAGATGTTTGCGAGTGTATTTACCAAAAAGAGAATTAGAAGAATGCTGGTAAAACCTAACACAGATTTGAAAAGGCAGAGCGCGTTACTTAGGCTAAGCTATATTAGGACTTGTAAGAAGTCAGTCAACTTGGTTCCTCTCATTTCTGTCTCCGTGCTCCACATTTTTGCATTTGATGCATTTCAGCTGAGGAAAGCTTCACATACCGGTTTGAGAACTGATTTGGAAGCTGGACGACCTCCGTGATGGCCTCGGGATTTCGTTTGGCAATGCCGCACATGTCCAGCTTGCTGTAGCACTCCTCTTGCACTTCGGAGATCATTCTTTGGAAAGTGGAGCACCTCCGGATGGCAAGGAACACCTTGGACGTAACCCCATTTGCAATGCATTTCAAGCTTTCTTTCACAAAAGCTTTTCCCTGGAAACAGAAGCAAAAACCTTAAACTGCAACAGATTTCATAGAAAGGGATGTATTAACAGACACTCCGCTGTGGTTGGCTGTTATTAATTACCCTCGCTGCAATTAACAGACCTGCTGGAGGTCCCTTACCAAGCACGGCAGGGAATTGGACCCTAAATGCTGGCGACTAAGGCGTAGTTATATTCACAGCGGTTTCAGTCGGGATGCACACAGTCCAGGGAGAACAGGGAGCTCCTGTTCCCAAAAGATGTAGGCAATGGAAGTCTTTGCGTGACCAGACCTCGGAGTGCCAGCACCAGAGATGGGCCAATTCTGCCCTCCGGGAGGGGGCTGGCCGCTTGCTGCACACCAGCCATTTAACACACCAGCCCTCAAGATGCTTTAAGAGCTTTTAAGTTTGTCCTTGGGAGCGAGAGCGCGGGGAACGAGGGGGCGCGCACATTTTGTGAAGAGAGTACGAAGGAAAAGGGCCACAGTCCTCTGATATTATCCTATTGATTCTGCTGGGAGCGACTGCAGCTCCGGAGAGGCCAATCTGGCTGTGCATTCCCAAACCCGAAGACTTCCAATTCAAATCCCAGCCCTGCGCCAGCTCACACAGTCAGAAGACTTACTTTGTTAGAAGAACGTTTATATTTCCTCCTGAAGAGGAAACGTAGCTCTCCGCCCCACAGAACGCTCCTTGCCAAGTCCTCACACATAGCGTACAGTATGTGGAAAATGTACTGTAGAAAATAGCCCTGAAGGATGCGTTTGTAGCCAAAAACCCAAATCGTGGTTCAGAGTTCAGAGGAGTAGCTAAGCAGCAGGAAGGGCTGCAAGAAAGGAAGGGTTAAGCCTGCGCAGACCCCATCTCCATGAGGACACAGAAATTAAGGCATCCATTCAGCAAAGCATTTAAGCACGTGCTTTAGTGCCGCAGGACTTGTAAAAGCACTTTATTGAATCGGGGCATGAAAAGGGAGCTCTAACGGCGAGGTATTATTCTTGTCCCCTTTATACTCGTACCGTACCTGAGTGTCAAATTTAGCAGCACTGTAGAGGAAGGACTTGCAGATGTCGTACATGCCATCCGTGTCGCACGTGGAGTTCTCCAGGCAGGCAAAGGCCCCGCAGCCCACCTGGAGGGCACTGTTCAGGCAGCGAACCACCTCGGCTGCGGAGAGAGGCACAACCACAACATTACGTACGCGCCGCTCCCCGACACCCAACACCAGAAAGCCCTTCCCCAGCGCAACATCAAGTCATGCCCAACCGCAGTCAAGCCTTATTGCTTTTGGGGACTGGAGGGAGACGTAATGAAGAGAGGCCAAAGGGAGCTTTATTAACTCAAGTCGTGCAACAGATCAAGGAATAGAAACTGCAACGGCCGAAACCTTGAATTGGTTGCGTATGGATTAAAAGAGAGGCAACATCTGATAGCCTTGGATTAAATGGAGATTTACGGGTCCATCCCAACCTAATTCTGATTGCATGAATTTACAGCTTTATTGAGAGCTCCTCTAAAGAAGGCAGAAGGAATGAGGATGGGCCCATGAAGAGCACTGGGCGGTGAGGTCTCCTCCATGGTCCCAGACCGAAGGGAGGTCAGAGCAGCTCGGCACCATCTGGCTCACAACCCTCGTTTGAAAAATGAGACCGAAGCGATGGCGATTGCCAAGAAGCTGGCATAAAATTTGCACTTGGTGCAAGGAAGCGCTGGTTTTGCTCGCCTCGGAGGTATTTGTGCTATTCTAAAAAGCATACAGTATCTAGAAATAAGATTTTAGTTTGCGTATCAATTATCAGAACTGCAAAGGACTTGAACAAGCAGCATGGTGCTAAATACTGACCTGGTACCCAGCAGTTTGCAAGCATAGCCAAGAAAGGTCATATTGCTGAAGATTCGCAAAGAGAAGGGACATTTGGGCAGAGAAAAGTTAAGGAAATGGTGCTGCCCACGTCTAATTAAAATCTTTGAGGCAGTAGTTAGTCTGAACAGGAGGGTGTCCATGTCATCCCATCTTTTTTAGAGCAGATACTAAGCATTTTAACAATGAATCAGCAGTATTGCCACATGATTGCCGTGAAATTAGTAGGGATTAACCTTTTTTGGTAAGCTGAACATCTGTCCCCTTATGTGTCTGTGCAAGGCATATTCATTACTTTTGCAGATCATGTTACGAGACATTCTTTAGGAAGAAATGCAAACCCAGTGTCTCCCATCGAGATCCTAGGTGTGGGAAAAGTGAGGATTTGCATTTTAGCGGAAGAGAACACACCTTATTAAGAGCTAAGTTGTAGCCTGAAGACGTATCTATAGAACTAGGATCTTTACAGAAAAGAGGAGGAAAAAAAATATTTAAAAAAAAAAAATAAATCACCCAATTAACCCCTCCTCGTTCTCCGCTCTTGCTTACGTGCCTGAAGGGAGAAATATTTGGTAAGATCATCCTCTCCCCAGTTCATAACCTCCCCATCGCACAAGTCATTCCCATAATTATGTTTCCACAGGTTCAAATTATAACTTTGCTTTCAGCAGACTTAGTATGCATTAAGCTTTTATTGTTTTAGGCACGGTGCAATAGTGAGACCCTATGTTTCTATAGCAACCAAATACAAAAGGAAATTGAGCAAACACCCTAGTATAATGCTGCAGAGCCTTGCAGATCTAAAATAAGACATCTGTTAATGAGCTCCAAATTAGAGACCTAATATCTTTTCAGTATACTAGAAGACAGATTTTTAATTTCCATTGTTCAAGACAATGTGTCCAACTTATCTAAGCATCTATAGTGCACAAAGTAGAGACATCCAGAGCTGACTTGCCAGCAATTTTTTTATCCGTTGTAAAAGCAAGTTTGCTAAATGTCACAATTGTATTTTTATGGTACCATCTAGCTGATAGCAATCAGTTTTTGAAAATAAATGCTAGCAGTGGACAGTTTCTAGGTTACTGCATTCTTCAAAG
This sequence comes from Rissa tridactyla, assembly GCF_028500815.1. Lineage (NCBI taxonomy): Eukaryota > Metazoa > Chordata > Aves > Charadriiformes > Laridae > Rissa > Rissa tridactyla. The sequence goes on from NC_071485.1 coordinate 6,212,155, forward strand.
TCACATATCTCTCTCCCCCTCTCTGAATAGACAGATGTTTGGCAGAACAATGGTTCAGTCAAATTTCCACGGATTTTATCAACTTCCTAAAAAGCAAGGAATTTAACACCAAAGTATGACTGCAACTGGAGAAGAGAGAAAGATACATGCAAGCAGGGGGAGGAAAAAAAAGAAAAAAAAAGTACATGGAACTCATTTAGTAGCTGGGGGAGGAGGAGAGAGAATGGATCGCATCCTGCAAGCAGATCACACACCGGTTCCCTGACCCAGCTCCTGAGAGGAGAAGATTTCTTCTCCAGCTATGCACCAACATCCTCCTGAATCAGACCCTTAAATTAATCTTTGTTCCTACCAGCCGTTAAGTTTATAAGCAAAAAAAAAAAAAAGAAAAAAAAAGAAAAAAAAAAAAAGAAAAAAAAAGAAGAAAAAAAAAAAGAAGAAAAAAAAGAAAAATCAGCAGTAGAGATATCTGAAACAGTTTAACACATCAGGGCTCAGGCTCAAAGCCCTCCTTGCTGGGTGTTACCTGAGTTCTGGGCTGCAACCCTGGGCTTCCTGGGGCTCACAGAGTCATTCTGTTCAGCTTCATAGGATGCAGATGCACTGATCACCAGCAGCAGGAGAAAACCAGACTTTAGGAGCATTCTCTGACAAGTTTCCGCTAAGTGTGTTTTTTGGGTGGGTTTTTTTTTTTTGGTTGATTTTTTTTTTTTTTTTTTTGGTGTACGTGTGTGTGTGTCTCTCTCTCTCCTCTTCCACTTCGGCTTGAGCAAAGATGTGGATCTGGATACGCGCTCCCAGGGAGAGAGAAAGGAGTCTGCCGAGGCTCGGGGACGCGCCGCAGCCGGGCTCTGCCTTGGACCCTCTGGCTCCTGCTCGGACCCTCTGGCTCCTGCTCGCTGGGGGACCAGGAGCAGTGCCGAGGGCTTTTATAGCCGCCCTTATCGGTCCCCCCCGCGGGCTGCCGAGCCAATCGGGAGGCGCTGGGCAGAGCCAATGGCAGACTGGACTCATTCAAGCCCCAGAAAACTGCAACTTCACAGGAAGAATATTTTCCAGCCAATTAAAAGTACCTGCCAAACAACAATAACCCAAAAGTTAATCTTTGGAGAGGCGGTGGGAAAAGGGGGGGGGGGGACACGACACACTTCCTATGGATAATTGAGCTTAAGGAAATGACAGGGCAGTCCTGAATCTTCCCCCACCCCAAAAAAAAAAAAATCACCTGCCCTTTAAGAAAAGCTATTTTCCCATCCGTTTAGCAGTTCTCCCAGGGTTGCAGCGGCTTGGAAGATGGGAAGGGGCATTTACGGGATGGGGGCTGGCAGCGAGCCCTCCCGCGGGGCAGCTCCGCACCCAGCCCCAGCCGGGCAGGGGGGGACGTACCTGGGTGCGTGCGGATGGGAGGCATCTCCTCTCGCCTGCCAAAGCCCGTGTGCGCAACACCGAACCCGTGGACAAACACACTACGCCTCACGTAGGCACATGCAAATACCCCTTCGGTGCCTAAAACCTTATTCCTCGTGCATTCCTTATCTTCCCCTCGCTTGCACAACTACATTAATAAAATCATGCGTTCGTACCTCACACTTCAGCTTAGTCTTGGTTTTACTGCTTCCCAGCAAGCTCAAGAAACGATTTTTTTAGGCGTTTGGTGGTTTTTCTCCCCCCTCAAGTTCAATCCTGTTTTTCAGATTTCATAACGGGAGGAGGCACCCTAATGCTTGATTTAATCTTCATTTTAATAGGCACATAATGAGGATTAACACACTAGAGAACTGATTATCCTGTATACCAGAGACAATTTAAGGCTCTGAGTATTTAAGGGATGAAAGTGTAAGCAGTAGTATTAAGCCTTAGAGCTGAAAGGAAATCAGGAAGGTGCACAGAGAAAGAAGATTTATAGATAAAAAGTTACAAGTTCCTGCAGCTTAGAATAAGTCAAAAGATTTAGATATCAGATATTGCTGATCCGAGACAAGATAGCTTCCTTTGGATCTTGAGCCTGTTTGATTCCCCCTCAGCTATGCCCACGATCTTTTCTTCTCGAAGGAAAAACGCTCTGATGTTTGTGGTGCCAGGCGAGGAAACGCAGCTCGAACAGATTCGTAGATACATCCACGCACAGAAGTTCCGTTTGGATGAACCCATTCTACAAATCTCTTTTAAGTGGAGGTGCAAACCCCCCTCGTCCTGTGCGCATTCATTCAGGTTTATGGGTGGCTAAATTTAAGTCAATAAGGAAACAATTTGGAGAAAAACAGAAGTAGCCTCTTCCTTAGCGAAGCTCCAGAAACAGTGCCCGCCGCTTTCCCTCATTCCTCTCTTTTTTTGCCTAGATGTGACAGCTCTGACGGTGACAACAGGACCGCTCTGGCTCCTCACCCCATCCCTGAGCTCCGATTTCTTCCGAGAGGGAGCCGACAGCCCGCTTTGGGCTGCACAGCCCCATCCATGGTGGCATATTTGGTGTCAGCTTCAATTGGAACAGGAACAGGAGCAGCGAGGTTGTAACTCCTGCCTTGGGGTCAAAATAACAGCTGGGCCAGATGTTCCAAGAACATTCAAAAAAAAAAAAAAAAAAAGCCCTGAAACAGAAGGGTTTCGGGTTTCGTCTCAGTTCTGTGACACCGAGCCAATTTCATTAAATGAAATAAATAAATAAATAAATAAGAAGAAAAAGAAGCAGCCCTGCAAGAGCGCTGCGGTTTCTCTACTTAATAGGACCCGTCCAGTTTGCAAGTGAGAATAATCCCATAGGGTTTGATTCTGATTAAATCAAAAGCAACTCTGGCATTGACTTCAATGGGGGGTGAATCACCATTCTATCTAAGTCCTATTTGGAGTGGAAGCATTGCATTTTCCACAAAATTGAATTTCAAACTCAAAGCCCGATTTCTCCACCCCTTCACCCCCAAGGTGAACATTCCTACTCGTCTTTTTTAATGTTTCAATCTGAACTGAAGTACTTTGCAAAACAAAACAGGTTGTCCTGGCCCTCTGAGCACGTATACATCCTGATTTGAGTCCAAGTGCCAGGAAAAATTAGCAGGGAGCAGTTCCTATAGATACTAAAATCCTTCCAGTACATTTTCTATTCTTTCTCGTATCATTATTCCAGGGCTGATTTACTCCTTTAGGGACATATTTAGTATTCGTACCTGCTGCGTATTTTTAAAGCAACCAGTTTTAATGACAGATAGCAAAACCGGGAGACTAATTGTAAGACGAGGTTGAGTTTGGCAGTGGGAACGGGCACTACACTACAGTGCGATATATTGGATCAGGATACATGTAAACTTTATAATATCAGAAAAACTTCATCGAGGCTCCAGAGAGACCTTGTGAGAGGGCAGCACCTTTATTAGTGCTTTACGAAAGTGGGAAAATGAATTCAGGAGTGAAGGACCCATACTGAGTTCCTGTCAAATTTGGCAGGAGACTTGTACAAGCAAATTTCTGCATGAGACATTTGAGTCCTTCGGTACCAGAGTATATTTGCATTACTTATTTTGCATACTGAAGGCAACAAGGACTGCAACCCCCCCCGTATCTTCCATTCTGCACTCACTTTATGATGGCAGAGGAGCTTGGGCTTCTCTCTTGTACTCAAGCTTTTAAAGGGAAAAAGAAACAACCAGCGCAGGAATCATTAGACTGTTCAAAGACCGATGGTTTGCTCACACCGGGGTCATACCGTTAAGAGCCGTTGCTAGAAGGTTTAGGGACACAAGAAGAATATCCATTATGGGGTAAGATTTTCCCTAAAAATCTTCCTTCCTCCTGTTCTCAGTTAATAGCTGGCCTAGACCCCAGAGACATCACCAAAGGAGAAAAAAAATAAAATAAAATAAAATCCCCAAAGAAGTTCCACTGTTCGTCACTAAAAGCTTGGTATAACCTTTAGCTAGAAGAATTTTCTCTGTAGCTTCCCTTACAGGGTAAATGCTGCCCTGAAGTACAAGGGTTTGTTTCCTGGCTCATAGACGTAAAGAAAAAAAAGAAAGGCACTGTCAGCCCTGAGCGAACCATCCCCTTCTTTCCATTTCCATTCAAGAGATCCTATTAAACAGAACAGTACACGCTATTGTACCGCTGGTAGTCTATTCCCAAGGTGTTACGATTTTTGTCCAACCTCAAGAAGAAATGTAGGAGGGGGGAAAAAATAAAAAAAAAAAAAGAAAAGAAGAAAAAGAAAAGCGGGGAACCCAAAGTCAACAACCCCCCCGCTTTGTGCTCAGCTGCTGGCTGGAAGCTGCTGGGAGGGCAGCGGCCCCCCCTGCCATTGTGTAACTGGATCCCTGCCCACCTTTCAGCCCCCCCCTTCCCCAGCACAGGACCCCTCCATTCGCTCCGCTCCGGAGGGACGTGAGCAACTGCATCACCTCGGGAGTTAGCAACGCTCCGCTGGTTCGTCCCTGCACGTCTGCTCCTTCCAAGCAAACCAACCTCCTCTCGCGCCGGCGACACTTTGGCACACACGTACGCAGCCACCCCACCCTTTCCTCGCGGCTCGGCCGGTTGACACACCGCACTTAACGCTGCTAACAGGCAAAAGGGACGGCTGCGAAGAGCCGCCGCCGAGCAGCACCGTGGGGTGGGGGGGACAGGTTTGCGTGGAGCAGGACCCACGTCCAGCAAAGGGCAGAGCACGCTCCCCTCCTCACTGCAACTGGAACGTGCGCGGAACCCCATGGGAAAGGCTCCGTGCCGTCGGAAGGATCAAACCTGCGCTGTCTCGAGGCCTTGAGAGCTCGCCAGCCGCCTGCACACATCTCGCCGGACCAGATCCTCAACAGGTGTACATTAGTCTAACCGCCGAATTCAATATTAGCCCTTCATCTACGCCATTATTCTGATGCGTCACCACACGCTGTCTGGATGCGATTCCCCGCCGTAGAGTTATAAACCAGGAGTAGCTTCAATTACACTGACAGTATAAAAGCAAAAGTAAGGGAGAGGCTAAGCAGAACCTTTTAATTTGCTTAGCCCAAATGAATAACCCCGGCTGCACCAGTGCAAGTGATGTCAGAACTTGTTCCAAAAAGCAGGATACAATTTAAGAGTTACCTGGGTGTCTGCCCCAACAAAACCACTTGGATCCATCTGCAGGCTTTGGCCTTCGCTCCACAAACCTGGCAACAACAGCAGCAAAAAACCTGCTCAAAACCTCCTTGTTAAACAAAGGGATTTAATATCTCTGGTTTACATGCAAAAAGTCAGAATAGGTTTAATTGTGTCACAACCGCCGCATGCTTAAGGTACAATTGTTTAATGCCCAACATAAGGTTGCAACTCTTGTCTTCTACTGTGTTTGAGTTAATCAGAAACATAAATGAAGGCAAGTTAAAGGTCTGCCCATCTTACTGTACGACATGATTTATTCACTTCGCACAATTTGAATTTTTTTAATAAAAGGAATTATGTATTTTAGTATACTTCTGCTGGGATTGTTTCGTATCTCGTAAAAGCAATGCATGATGAAAAGTGATTACTAATAATAACCCGGTATTACTTGTAATCCTACGCTCTAAATCCTGACTGCCTGTTTCAATGGGATTTTGATTAAAGCCAAATGTGCATCACATATCAGATACATAAAGAACTTTCAGCACTCAATTCCTGGTACCTTGGCCTGATCCAGGCAGTGAAAATACTCATCAGTGGAAGGTCCTCTAAAGGCACGGCTGTGGCAGGCTGCCAGCTTTACTCTAACCAAACACGGGTATTGTTGGCTTGGACTGGATTTGTACCCGAAAAATAAAGAGTCAGAGGTTTTTTAATCCTTCCGTTCAGTGGGTAGACGTGCCAGTCCCAGCCCCAAAGCACTGGCCAAGAGGAGTTACAGAAGCAGGACGTGGCCCACAGAGGCGAGGAAGTTGCGTTTGCAGGCGGCAATATGCTTTGGCAGGTTACCCTGCATCGTGCCGATGAGTAATGGAGTTTGGAAGATGCACATGGAGACAGAACGCCAGGTTCTGCACACAGCGGCAGAGCTGTTCACCTGAAGTGAAAGCGATCCGAGCTCAGAGATGCCGGCACAGATGAAGAGGGGGGGAAGCCCCCCAAAATTTTAGGGTTCTCGGACACCCATCACCTCTCCTCTCCACCCTGCAGTTCACCAGGCAGTTGATCCAAAATCCCCAAATCTTTTGCCTACAGCAAGAGTTAATCCCAATTTTGAGGGGCTGTGGGTAAAACCTTTACTCAGGGACACCCCCATCTACATGGGACTCCCACCGCAACACTCTTTGCCACAGAGACACCCCACCCTCACGCTTGCAATAAGTATTTCCCCCCCGCCGCTCCACAGCCTGATGACACTGGCAAATATCTAAATAGTTTCTTGCAAAGGCTTGCCTTAACCAGAAAGAGGATCTCTCATTAAAGCATAAAATTAAACACTTCAGAACAAAGATATTGGCACATTAATATGGAGATTCTGCCTCCCCCCCCCCCCTCATCAAAATGCATTAGCCCTTCATGTGCAATTTGCATTGGAAAGCGTAGGAGCCACATAGCATTAACAGCTGTGAAATTGGTGTCATTCTTAAAGGTTAAAATAAACCCAGCTATTCTCTAAAGCTGCCAAGCATTTCTTTGCAAGATCTATGGCCAGAGCCTTCATGAATCATGAATTTGCTTTTTTTGTGTGCGCTGCGGAAGGATCCTTGGGAAGATCTTTCCCCTGTTTACAGGCAGGCAAGAGCATTCCTTGCTCAGGCTCTCACAGGGTGACCTCAGTGCTAGGTGTGAAAGGAGGCAAGCAGGAATCAGCCAGCAATATACATTTCAATTTGCACAGCAGCTCGTTAAAAAAAAAAAAAAAAAAAAAAAAAAAAGGGAATGACATGGCAGCCTCCTCACTCCACTCTTGAGAAAGTCTCTTGAAACTTTTCTAGCCAATAGTTACTGGAATTTGTTTTGCAAGAGTGTCATTTTGTATTTTTTCTTTTTATTACCATAACAAGTCACAGATCCTAAAGTTAGCATATTAAATATTCTGGTTACCGTACTGACAAGAACATTTAACGTGAGAATCATTCTTCCCCTGTGATTTTTCAGAAAGACTATGCTCAGGGAAAAACTACCAAGGCCTCGCTAGATAAGCGGAGCTAAGTGAGCAGAGCATAATTCAAAACATATAGAAGCAAACGGGAAAGTCCCCCTGGGGATTACGGCCCCAGGCCTCCGTGCCAGAGGCTGACTTGGAGCCGATGGAACCCCAGAACTGCAGGGGCTGAGGGGCCCTTGAAAGCCTTGTCCCTCCTGGAATTTGGGCTAGTCAAAGCACAGGCCACTGGATGCTTCTTGTCCTAGTCCCCACCCTGAAATACCCGTATGCAATACCTGTTTGTAACAGCAGAAACACACACAGGGTGTTTTTAGAAGAAGAAAAAACCAGGGAAGTTTTTCATATTTTCTCTGAGGTTGCACATCAGCGATACAGCCGTTCTTCTCCTTTGAGGGCTCCTGATAAAAACCAGTGGCTCAGCATTGGGCTTAGAAGAAAAGGTAGCCCCCATAGCCTCACTCGCTGCGAACTCAACCACAGCGATCATGTCTCATTGCCCTCGGAAACTTTAATATTTATTACGCTAATTGGAGGGAAAGGCAGTTCCATACGCCTCTTTCCAAGCCTGTACAGAGAGTAACGGTGGGGCGTTCTCGGCCATGCCTCACCCCTATGAAGTCCCACTTGTGATACCAAGCCAGGGGAGCGTCCGGCGCCGGGGCTGAGCGTAGTGTTCAGACGGGAGGTTAAATCCAAGTGGAAACGGGCCTCGAACAGCTTGTTCCCAACCCTGCTCCGCCTGCCGCCCTCCACAGCGCATGCTATCCTCCCCATCTGCTGCTTTGGATGTTAAACCCCGAACATTGCTAAATAAGTAGGGCTGTGAAGAGTCGCGTGTATTGTCTGGCTGAAGTTCACTGCGGGTTGGCCTCCGAGGGAGACGATGATTAACTCGCCAGCACAGTTGGGGCAGTGAGAAAGGCTGGGGTTTGGAGAGAAGCGAGTCAGCATCTCCGGCCCTCCGCTTGCCGTCTCCTTCAGCAGGTTCAGCTGGAGCAGGGCATTTCGTCGCTACACCTCACACCTCCCTTTGCAAACGAGCAGGAAAAAGCAGCAGGGAGCTCTGAATAATGTATTGTGGTTTCCAAGCTGACTTTTTTCTTCCCCCCTCCCTCTCTCTAACCACCCCCCCTCCTTTTTTGATCAAAACTGAACTTAAAATAGAAAAGGAAAAGGGCTTGCATAAATATCTGACAGCTGCTCCGAACTTTCTCGCAAGGACGGTAACCAGCAGAACAGCGGAGAACCCGATTTTTTAGCTTAGTCAGAAGACCTGTTTTGGCCCATTTATTAGGAAAAGAGACAGAAGAAGGTGTTACCAAAGCAGCAAGTCAGGTGAGGTCTAGGGACACAAGTGAAAGAAAGAAACTTGAATCTATGGAGTGGACCAAACAAAAGGGAAAAGGATAAAGGACCCCAAGGGGGTGACAACAAAGAAGCTAATCTGGGTTGTCCCCTACCTCCAAGGAGGCTTTATGGATTTGCCATGGGAAATTTCACCTCCACCCGTTTCCTAACTGGGCACGCAGCAACACAGAAGAGATCACAGCTCCAGCGTCCACATTTTTAAAACAGGCTTTTGCCTTTTTCATACCATTCACTGAAAGCGGGAGGAAAGCAGATTTTACAGAACAGGGTTCCAAACACCCATATCATGTCAGGGCAAACAGAGGAGTTTTTGGGAGCCTGCAAAGGTGAAGGGAGAAGAGGTGGGATAATTAACGGTCCGCTCACAGCAACGATCTCAGCATCCACAACCTTGATTTAGCTCGCTTTTCAGCAGCTCCTTCTGAACCAGCTATGGGAAAATAGAGACATCACTAAACGGGACAATCAATTTTCACGGAAGATAAGAGCCTGGCCGGCAGCGTGTTATCTTCTGAGAGAACAATCCCTTTGTAGTCCTAAATTAAGATTTGTCTTCCAGATTGCAGTTGCATCAGATGGAAACGAAAACCAGAGCAGCCACAAATTGATTGTCTTTTCTAATTGTCACTTATCTGGTGTGCAGCCATAAGAATAAGCATTTAAAGGCCTTATATGAACTGTGAATTTGCTCCAGTTCAAGCCAACACATTGAAAGATTTGGCCAGATATTTCTAGTTTATGTCTCCCAGCACAGCAGCTTTGTGCATCGCAAGCACCTAAACACCAAGGGTCTTTTTCTGGGAAACCCCATTGTCTTAGCTCACAGTTTTAATTTTAAATAGAACAAAGGAGATCTTTTACCCCCATGTAACAGTTGGGAAACCGATACAGAGACTTTACGGCTTGATCCACAAGCAGATGGCCAATATCAAGAAACTAACATCTCGGCTAGATCATAAAACAAAAACCAGGACTTCAGTCCCGCTCTGCCTGTACTAAGAAAGACAGGACGATGCCCCAGTCCTCATTTCAAGATTATCAGCATTTAATCTTGCATGCTTTTCATCCAAAAATTCAAGACCGGGCTCTACATAAAAAGAAAAATCTACCACAAAGTGAAAAAAACCCTAGCTCATAAAGCAAAACCAAAAAAAACCCCAAACCACTAAGTTAACTCAAAACCAATGAAGTTTATGAAGCCTGCCATGATTTTCAAATCCATCCTTAGTAATTTTAGCCTGATTTAACAGGCTGATAATTCTACAAACACACTGTATATGCACGGGTGTGTGCACATTTCTGACCGTTTTAGTTCTCTGGGCACCTTCACCTGCATTTGACGGGGGCATGAATACCTCTGAGTTCCTCGTCACCTTTGTGAAAAGTTGTTAGAAAGGACAGTTGCCAGAAGACAACCCTCAAAACGTCTCCACTCGAACCCTACGGCATCTGGTCCCCCCTCACTGGATACCACGGACTCTATGGGGGAAGAAGGGGGAAGGGAGATGTCGAATGCCCCAGTTGTGGGAACAGCTTCAATCGCAATTAACAATTGCCCACAAGACACAAATCTGTGGGAAACCAGGCTTTGTTAAGTCCTGCGCTCAAGGAAATACTTATTCGGACCCTGAGGAAGGGGCCCGTTTCCTGCCAGCTGCCTTCCCACTGCAGGGACCCGGGTGGGTGTCTCCAGCCACGGCCACTCAGGACCCCCGTCCGCGCCATGGCAGCATCCAGCCACTCACTAATTGCTCATTTAAGATCTAAATATTTAAGACCTGGCTGGATGAGCTACATGAGTAATTTGAAGCTTAATCTCTTGTGATATTTAAGACATGGCTGGACAAAGACTGAAAGAACTGGAAACCAGCCCACGCTATTCAGAAAGATGGCCTGAAGGACCGGATAGGTTTTACCAGCATTTTTATCCCTGCTCTTCTACCTTTTGGGCAGTTTGTTTGGAAATGCCCACTCTACCCCCAATACACCCTGCTTTTCACTATAGTAACCATGCTTTCAATACAGTGTCAAGGCTTCGAAGTCTCAGATGTTGCAGATTGCTACAGCCAGGGAACTACCTATGGGGCTGCATCCAGTCCGGCCCAGATGGAGCCAATTGCTCCACAGTGACCGTAACTGCTACCGAACAGCTAATCCCAAGAGTTTACCAAAATTTTGAAAAGCTTTTAGTAATCTCATACCAGAAAGCTCATGACTTTTCAGCTGCAATTGCCTCTTCTTTTGGAGAACTCCTTATGGCGTACGATAGGTATTTACAAATATTATTTTGAGGGATTTCAGAGCTATGCTGGAAGCCTCCTGCTTACCAGAGAGAGAAAGGGGCCTGGAATAATAAGTGAAAATTGCTTAGATCTTTTCCAAAGATCACAGGCGAGAGGTGTGGTCTCGCTTGGAAATGCTCGCCATGGCCCAGATTCAGGGTAGCAAGAATCTCTTATAAGCTGTAAGATGAAGACGGTTAGCTAATTAACAGCACTTAATAGCTGGCTAAAAGAGGTAGGGGTGGAAAAATGTAATTCTAGAGTCCATGTCGCAGAAATTGAGATTTTTTTTCTCTGGGGCAGGTATGCTTTTGGGGCTACTCCTGGAGCAACAGCGTAGCCCAAAGTAGTGAACAATAGCGGGGGGAGGCAGGGAAATCAAGGCAGGAAGCTTTTGAGAATGCTCTAGGTCTAAAAATAGTCTGGAGTTTTGGTTATTTTAGTGTACAATGCCACCAGGCAGCCAGCTCACACAGCAAAATCTGCAAACTCATTCCCTTCACACCAGCTCTGCACTTCAGCATGGCTTCCGGGAATAAAAGTGCAAATTTGGGCAAGGATGCAAAGAATGCGGAGTTGCTCAGCTACTCTGGTTAGGAGAAGCAGTGAAAGGCCCTAATAGAGGCACAGAATCCCATCTAAATATATAGCCAGAAACTGAGAATAGCCTGCGACAGCCCTGCTCCAAAAGCCCACTCCAAGCTCTCGGAAAGCCTCTCTGACTTCAGCAGGCGTTGGGTCATGCCCCATCCATACCCAAGGGCATGTTAAATTGGGTTTACAATAGCCCTTTTCCATCCAAGCTGCCCAACGGGGCAGGCAACGCCTCCAGGACCCTATTGACTTTTCAGAGGCTACAAGAATAAAATTACAATTTGGAACTGAAATCGCCGCTGCGACTGTGATGGAGACCAGAGCTATTTAGGGATTAGATTAACACAGAGACTTTATGAAGCATCAGCTGTATGGCCACTGTGAGTGAATCAGCAGGCTGTTAGCCTGGGGACCAACTGTTAATTGAAAAGGGGGGATGGGGCGGGGGGGGAAGAAAGGCTGGAGTTTCATATCTAACGGTTAAATACATTTCAGTTGCTGGTCCAAACTGTTCAAAGGATTTGCCAGACTTGTGCCTGCCTTCCCATCCCCCCGGCAGCCTTTTAGCCTCAGCTTCCTCATTAAAACGGCTGAATAGAGCTGCACTTGTTCCACGTTTCTGCCTGCAAAGGGAGTACCAGGCTCAGCATCCAGGCAACCCTGCTCCCTTCCCAGATTTATCCACGGGGTCTTTACCTGCCTGGCAAAAGGCTTCTCATTGCAGCAAAAGTGATCGCTCATCTTTGGGTAGATGGAGCGGGCGGCCGTAACCCAGAGTAGAACACAGCCTAACGCTTACGGGTACTGCTAACCACGGGAGCGGGGCACAGGTTGGGCGCAGGTGTCTTCACCAGAAATATATGGCGTAAAACCTACTGCCTTATATTCACTGCCAGTCTAGCGTGTTGGTGAGCTGCACTCTGCTCCAACATCCTTTTCTAATGGGAAGTGAACGGGTGACGGCACACGCAGGAGAGCGCACGGCCAGAGGGCCAGCAGGTACTCTCCGGGTGCCCCAGTAAGTGGCAGAGAGCAGGGAACATACTCACTTTCGCAAGTTGGTAAATAAGGCGAGGTTTTCAGCACACTTGCGGTTAGAAACAAGAAGCAGCAGAACAGGCTGTGAATTTCTGGGCGAGAGATGCCTTGCATAAAGTTTTTCTTGCAATATATTATGTAGCTGCCTGAAGGCTCTATGGGTTATATTAGAGCCCTAGACAGTTGTCTGACAAATTCCTGGTAAACAAAGACAAAGCTGGAACTCAAGCTATGTGCAAGTCTATTTATGTTTGTTAGTTGCAAGTTACTTCTTTAGTAAACGTTTCCTGTTTAAGAAACATAGATTTTTAGTTCAACATGCTTGCAACAAAATGCCCAGGCACCCCTAGAAAAAGCAATTGTCACTTCCCAGGTTATGCTGGTCAGATACAGCCCTTCTCACATACGAGACGTTTAAAATGTATCTTCAAGAGATTTTATCTTCAACAGCTTTCTTCCTCCCCACCCCCCCCTTTTTTTTTCTTTTTTTTTTCTTCTTTTTTTTTTTAAATAAAAGAGGGCTAACCAGGAGTTACTGCCTTGAACACGTTTCCAGGGAATTGAAAGCATTCAACACTGCAAAGTTAATCTCCCCAAGCATAAACCATTTCCAATTAAGTTATTATATAAATGCACAGTATGACGGACAGGAGCTACTTAAACATACATTAAGCTATATGATATGGTAAGCACATGTTACTGCTGAACATGCAATAAAATTTGATTTTCCCCTATTTACATCCCTGTGTTGATTCAGTTTGCCTTTTTATTTCTAAGAGGATAAACACAAGCCCAGCTGACAAGTTAATCTTCACCACACAGTGAAAAATCTGCGTGAACACAAGAAATAAAAAGGCTAGTATGTTTTCTCTCTCCAGCACTAAAGTTTAGTTCATTAATGAGGTCCCACAAACTTTTTTCAAGGGGAAGCCTTCTGTACTCATTCTAGAGCGGACAACTGATGCGCAGATGTAATCAGAATAAGACGGGGACGCAGGCAGCCTGGCTTCCGACTCTCACCAGTAGATCAAAATCCTTTCCTAGAGGCATGAACAGAACCCTGCAGCCCCATTCCCAGTCACTCCCAGTTAATCCCTGCATCCCATTTTCTTGCAAAGCGGGAGCAGCTTTTTTGGCATCCCAACTGCTGGTCTCCTTCCTCCCTCGCCCTCACGACAGCGCTCCTCGTTGCTCTGTGAAGCGCCAGCTGCCTCGGCCTTATCAATTCCAAAATCATCGCCGGTGACATTATAACAAAGCTGTTTGCCTTTGCATCCTCGAGCATATAAGATGCAACCCCTCCCACACGCACTTTTGTTCCAAGCCAGACAATATCTGGGAGGAGAGCGAGCTCTTTAGCCTCCCACCCGGCGTATTTCTGCGGTCCCTGCTTCCTCCCAACATAACGGCATGAAAGGAGCAGGGCGGCAGCTCCGCGCTCTGCCTCGTCTCTCAAAGGCTGGGTGACTCTTGTGTCAGCAGAGCTGTGGTGAGCCACATACCGCTGCTCCAGTTCAAAGCATCTTTCCCGGGAGGATGGCCAGCAACATCCCAAATTGAAACCACATACTTGATAGCTAGCACCCTAAGCAGCTACATCTCAAACTTAGCACATATTGGCTCGTTAAAAAAAGAAAACTATATAGAAAGGCGACGGGGCTCCTTCCTTGGGGGCCCAGTTTGGCAGGTAGTTCAGTGCCTGCTCGGACTTATTATCAGGTGGAAACCAACCACTTCCCAAGGGCCAGGCTTGCAGCATAGCAGAGGCTCCTGCTTTCACCCAACATTTGGGGCCACAGAGTCCATGTCCTTCACCAGGAGATACCCACAGTAGGAAAGATCTCTCCGTACAGGGCTGCAGGTGCTCTCCCTCTTGCGTAGAGCACATTTTTGGCAGTCAGGCCACTGAGCAGCACATGTGTGGCGTATTAAAGATGCAGTCTTTCACACCTACTCGGTTCTAGAAATTTTCTAAATAAAACATAAAAGCCCTTTTCGTTTTTATCTGAGGCCTTAGGAAAATGTGCCAACAGAGGACAAAACACAGGTGGTATACAATGGACTCTCAGCAATGACTTCTCATTTACGAGATATTTCTTCAGGAGCCAAGCGATGCGGACACGCTATACCGCATACTGCCCTCTCCCCTTCAAACATAGTGGGGCTGAAGCTGAACAGCCCATTCCTCGGAAGCTGGGAAAGCAGCAACCTGGGTAGACATCTCCTTCAGGCAGAAGCGAGAGGGGCTGGGAGGAGCAGCATGGCGATCTGGGAGGTAGAAACACACCAGCTGTGAATTTGAATGGAGCTGCTTTGCAAGAGAGCAGAACGCTGCTGCTATATTTGGCTAGTCCCTGAGAGATTTTGCTGGGAAGAAGCATCTGTTTCATTTGATGCAGTGCCCATCACCCCCTAAAAGACAGCATCTTGCAACCAGCCATCACCAGGGGCAGTGCAAAAGGGGACAACCTGTCGCCAGTCTAAGGGAGATGACTGGGACCACCCCTTGGAGAACAGGGATGCTCTTGGCAAGATGGGGAGGCTTGTGTTTGTGTCACCGTAAAGCCCCCTTCCACCTACGTGAGCTGGGGGGATCACTACAAGGCAAAGCAATACGTTATATCACACCGGCAGCACCCACTGGGCAGGGTGGAAAACGCCGAGCTGTACCTTAATCCTCACCTGGACAAAGACGTGACCTAACAGCAAAACCTGTTTTTCCATTAGCTTCGTGTTGTGATGAACGTGTGAGCGATATCATTCCCTGCTCTACCTATTTCATCTTGGGGCAGATCCAAGGTGCTAAGTGTCTTTAAATTACAGTAGAGAAGAAAGGAGCAACCACCTACAGAAACCCGATAGCCGCTTCCTACAGTTGGAAACCTCCCAGCCAGGGCACACCGTGCTGCCAGGAGAGCAGCACACCCACCATGTGCACACACGGCTCTCCCTCTCCAGAGGCCACAGGTTTCTTTCCAGTCACCACGGGGTTTTTTTTCAAAATCCATCCAAAATAGCGACGCAGAACCAGTGCAAGGGACCAGCTGTTCTGGAGCATCCAAATTTAAGGTTCCTTGCTTCCAAATACTTTCTATGCATCCAACACTTGTTTCAATCACAAGGTCATTCATTTCAGCATAAAACCATTACACCACGAAATTAAGTATTACGGCAGTATAGATGGAAGTGTGTGTTGGATGGGGCTTGGAGCAACCTGGTCTAGTGGGAGGTGTCCCTGCCCAGGGCAAGGGGGTGGAACCAGATGGTCTTTAAGGTCCCTTCCAACCCAAACCATTCCATGATTCCATGATTACCCAGTGATGCTGGCGCTGCCTGACTGTGCCACCAACACTTGGGAGTCCAGGAGGGCAATCTGGGGCTACCACACAATTCACAAAGCTACAAGGAGAGCAATGTGTGTAGAAAGGATGTGCCCTAAAACCCTACAGGTTGAAGATCCCACATCAAGGGGACACCTCCCTGCCCATAGCAGCTGGGGCTGGAAGTCCCATGCTCTTCCCGACATGCGGCTCCGCGGGGGAATCGGGGTGAGAGCGAGCCGATTCCTCCCAATAGATGGCAGCAATGCATGGAGACACAGGCACTTCTCCCAGCCCTGGTCCAGCCTCAGGCACAGGTGAGCACGGGGCAGAGGCGGCCACGCAGGCAGCACCCCGGGGTGCAGAGCAGGACCCTGGATACCACCAGCCTCTGGACCACCCTGCCTTCCCTCCTCTGCTGCCGCTTCTTTATTCGTGCACTTGAATGCAGGCGGCTTCCTCCCCCCAACCTTCCCCTCGCCCTCCCCTATTCGCTCCTCCGCTACTTTTGTTCGGTGGTGGAGGCTATTAAATGCCGAGTGAGGAAGAGGCCCGTAGCAGCGAGCACAAGCACTAGATGTACTCTGAAAATAGACCACGTCAATGGAGCTGGGGTTTTGTTACTAAGTGTCCCTAATCGAACTCTTTGTGACTTAATCACGCTTTTGGCAGCGGCATAAGAAACAAGTAATGAATCAAGTTATTGTATTTCCTGGATTTTACTCTGCTATTGTAGTGTGCGACCCCAATGAACATGCCGATTCCACTTCTTACCCTTGGTTAATTCCTCCGGCCCTCCAAGCCTGGCCAAAAGGGCTTTTTTGGAAAGAGCAGTTTCGCTAACACTATGTGGTATATAATGGTTTAAAAAATCTCATCTAGAACTGTTAAATCACTGCAGAAGGAGCAGGGGCAAGAGCAGAAAGGGAAAACGGAAAGGGTTCAGTCATGTTGGGAGCCGGGAAACCGGGGAAAGAAAAAGCAGTAAGAAGTTGCTTTACAAATACAGGCCTCCTACTTTGTTAACACATTTAAGTAATGTTAATTGCAGTGCACTGCGGTATAAAGAGGCATTTGTAATTGATTAATCTATGTTTGCCATTTTCTAATTAAAGAGAAAAGAAACCCTAATTATTCCACTCTGTACTAGGCAGCGGAACAGTCATTATGGAATAAGCAATTTTCCCTCCTCAGACACTGGGTTCCCCTATTCTCCCACGTTACATAAAGCCCTCCCCACACAAGGCTCCCCGCAGCATGGCCGATTTCTGCTCGTTAGGCACTACCAGCATTGCTGACTTTCACAGCATCCCACTGCGCGGCAGCGGACGGCGAGCTTCAGTTGAAGCTCCAAACCTTGCAAAGGATGACTATGTGATGTTCTCCGGGCCCACCATCCCCACGGAAAATCAGATCAGAGAGAAAGATGAATTTTGGGACCCAGTCCCATCACTTCGCCCGTACTGATGCTGGTAGATTAGAAAGGAACCAAGGCAGCCATTGGGAAGATAACAAAAGTAAGCCCTAACAGATGGCCTGTGTCAGGCGGAGGTGGAAGGAGATGACACCAAGCCTGAGCTGCTGATGGTTTGTTCTGCATCACTTGAACAACAGAGAAAGGCAGAGAGAGCATTTGCTGTACTCAGGGTGCAAACCACAACCTGTGGTCCAGAGTGATGGACTCACCACTGTTGCAGCTCCCAAAGTTCTCTCAAGAAAGAAAAAAGCCCGTCCTGACTCCAGCTCCCAGCGCTGGCCCCTTCAAATAGCTCCATGCCCTCTCCCATTCCCTTCTCCACATCCCAGATTACCACATCATCTCCCCTTGCTCGGGGAGGGCAGTCTGTGGTCCAAGAGGAGCAGACACGGGAACAGCCTCCAACAGTGGTGGAGAAGCTGAGTCTCTCTCTGCTCACTCTGAAAGGTTGATGTCTACAATAAAGTTGGGCAAGACAAATCCAGAGCCAGGTAAATTTGTTCAGTGACATAGAGGCTAGCTGATGGAGAAAGATGTAAGGAAAACAGGCTCCCCTCTCCCTTGCATGAGGCAGGATGGAATATTTTCTCTCTAATTTGGAATACATGCTGGTAACACGGTTCCTGCTGATAAATCCCAGGCCATTGCCTGACTCGAGAAAAGGGGAAAAAAACTACAGTACACTAATTTGCTATAATCACACACCTGGCACACAAGATGCAGTGGCTTTAGAGCTGGTCTCCAGAAATAGTGAAATTGTACCACTTTGCACTTAAAGCGAGTGTTCAGGGCAGGCGATGCCACTCCCTGATCTTATTCAAGTGCCCAGTGCAGTGTTTTTGCCTCTGGTTTCTGTAAAGGAACAGTTGCTGATAAACTGCCGAGAGAGGATGATGCTGATGACACGCAGCCCAACTCGGAGCAGAGTTTGGAGTTCTTGCAGCAGACATACAGTGGGGCTGGATTGTAACTTTTTCACTTTTCATGATTTAAAAAAAGCTTTAAGAGGAAAAAAAAATATTTCATAATTAGACAGTGGGACTCATTATTCCAAGATATTGTTGAAGACACGTAGGAGGATTTTTAAAAAGAGCTTAGACATGAATAAAGATAAAGAATATGCAGTTTTAAGCCAGGCAAGGGTTTAAAAGAGAACATAAACCCCTCATGCTTCAAATTGAGACAAATAATTGAGGGTTGAGAAGAGTATTATTTTCTGCCATGTGCCAATGTCCTCCTCCTTGCTAGCACATCTTAACTGGTAGAAGAAAGTTGTTCTCCATCTCCCATGGAATCATTATTCCCAGTCTCAAAGCAGACCCAATACGATTACGTACATCAACCAAACCCAACAGAAGTGGCAGAATGGGAGGGTTTAAAGTAAAGCCCTTTCAGGGTAGATGAATAAAATGCCATGAGACTAAGTTTTTGCCCCTTGACTGAAGCAGATCCTAAAGCAGAGACCCCAGAGGTGCAGGCAGATGACAAGGGTGGAAACAGCACAGCTTAAATGCTGGTTTTCTCCCGTACTGGTATAGCAGAGGCCCAGATCATTGCAGGGATCTGTTGTGCTCAGTGCCATACAACCTCCAAGACATCGCTGATAAGATTATTTTGGTATTTACTGTGCGATAAAGTTACATGAGCACAGAGGTGCTTCCAAGTTAGAAGTGGCCAGTTCACACACCGGAGACTGAAGATCCCTTTCCCCGTATCCATACATATGTATTTAATTTTAAGCACTAGTAATCCTTTAAATCACAGACTTTAAGGAACCACTCATGCTTAAAATTAAGCACGCATGTGGATGTTTGCAGGGTCATGTCTGGAAGATCATTTGCCTCAGTTTCCACCTGTTAGGGGAGAGTCCCTTTTCACATTGTCATTTTTCCCTTTTTCCCCAGTTTCAGCTGCACACTGTAATAGCTGGGTCTGTGGTCGGTACAGCAGTTTAAGGACATGCTGGTCCTCACACCGGGGCCTTGAGATGTTTTTTTTTATACAAGTAATAAAATTAGTCCATTATCAGAAATCTCCTGAAGAAGCAAAAAATAAAATTGAAAATGCAGAAAGTTAACCAAATATAACCTCTGCCGGTCTTATTCAATGCCAAAGGAGCTCAGAGGTGAGCAGCATGTTTTTCCCCCCAGCAGCTGGATTTATCTTTGTTGTGCATAGATGGAACGCATGGCATCAACCCATAGATGAGGACAAAGCAAGATATAGGTAAATTGGCAAAGCATTAAGCTGAGCGTTAGAGATACACGGCCTATTTTTAACTGCAGTGCACAACCCTTGGCCAGTTATATCATTTTTTGTGCCCTTGTTTTTCCCCTCCTTTCCTTTGTTTTGTCTGTTCTCAGTTAAAGCTGTTCAAGAGACAAGTGAATTATAACAATTCTTAGAGATCCCACCTGAGCTCAAGGTTAAATTATACCAGGTCCCAGACAAGGCAGCAACAAAAAGAAGCACCACGCAGCTACTCCGGGGCCTGAGAGTCCCTCACAGCAACAGGAGAGCCAAAAAAAGACCAAAGTTCTTTTGGAAACCATCTTTTTCCTTATGTGAATCAACCCATTCAGTGTCACAAACACATAACAAATCAGATGCACCTGAAAGCCTCACACAGAGCTTTGCATATCACTCAAAACCACTCCAGATAGTTACTTTTGGGGGCCCACCCTCTTCTTTAGGATAAAAAGGAGAAGAAGAACAATCATAAGAAATACCAGAAAACCCTCAAACTTACCGGTTAGAAGGGATATAAGCCTATAGGAACTGGGTGGCAAGCAGCTACCCCAGCAGAAACACGCTTTCTTCCTTTCCCACCTCAATTTAAAGGGACGGAGGGCAGGTAAACCGGGAACTGCAACTCGGGCTCAATTTTTATTTCTGTAATAAAACCAAAAAGAATAAAATGCGTAATTCTGAACCTGGTAGATCTTTCACTGCATGTTATGAGACTATAAATTCCTATTTTGCCCAGGGAGCACAAGACCAGTTGAAGTATGATAGATACATGGCTAACAAACCTGAGGAATGTAAGTGAAGGAGGAAGACTTTATAATAAAGTCTTTATAATAAAGAAGACCCTGGAGGTAATTTTCTTGTATGACCCTTGTTTTAGTATTTAGGTAATTGCATGTAGACACTGCTCTGGTCTGTTGAGACACTGCATTGATCCTGGAGCTGGAGTTCTTTAACTGACACTAAATTTCTCAACGGAGATGGCAGATGTGTGTCAGCCCTGCCCAGGGGGACGTGTCCTCCTGTCTTTCTAGTGGGAGCTGTGCTTCAACCTCTGGACAAAATGCTTCTAAACACTTTTAGAAGTGAAACGGATTTCCTTCATCCCAGTGTCACACCAGAGCTAGATGTGTTGGGATGTGTGATGGTACTCCATCCTTGTTCTGCGCTCAGTTTGTTCCTTTTACTCTGCTCACTACAGGAGAATCTCCCTGCCCTTGCCTTATCCCCATGCTAAAGATAAGAGGATGCAGGAATGAGGGGGAAAATTAATGGAACTAATGTCTTTTTAATGATTTGGCGAAAGAGCTAAGCTGTCGAAATCCTCCCATTGTTAATCAGGTGATTCATCCCTTACCCACCAGCATATGAAACGTCAGGAGGATTTTCTCCTACCTGGCGTTCATGTTCAATCCGATGACCCGACGGCCCTCCCGAGCAGATGTAATCCCCAGGTACAGCCGTGCGAGCGGTTGCTCTCAGCAGGATCTGTCTGTGACTCTATTTCATAGCGCTGAAATGTCACCAAGACATAGTTGTCTGCAGAGGGAACTAACTGAAGGAAACCACCAAGAATTTGGCTCCACATTATCACCCAAATCACTAGTAAATTATCTACTTTGTTTTAAGAAAGGAGTACTTGGAGCAGAGAAAGACAAGGAAGTTCATCCAAACCCCTTGATCTGAATCCCCTTTGGGCACAATAAAAATATGTTCTGGCTTTCTATTCCTTTATAGATTGTAGGCAATGAAAGCTTCAAGTTCACCAACCCTCCACAGTGCTTGGCTTCAGTCAGCATAGATGGTATCTGGGGCTTTTGGAAAAAAATTAAAAGCGTTGGAAGATGTCTGCAGCTCTGACACGATTATTTATGGGCCTTCAATGAGTGTTGGCTGGAAAAATAATCAAGAATGGGAACTGAGGGGAAAAACAAAACAATGAAGCTCCATAGGCTTCTTTTTGCTAACAGGGAACCCCTCAAAATAAAGGGGCTTCTGAAAAGCTGTAGGTGTCCACAGGATTTGCTAAAAGATCATTGCAGGAGTTTAAACCTACAAAAAGAGACAGGGCCAACATCTGACCAAAGGGGAAGATCTCAAGCAAAAAAAAATAATCACTGGTCACATTTGGAGAAGAGTTACTTGAGGTAGCCTGGCTGAAAGCCCTGAGCGCGTGTGTGTACAAACCAAACCGCCCTCGACTTTTCAATTTAGACGCTTTATAGCCCGAAATGACAGAAAGGGGTTTATCAGCTATAGAACTGGAACTAGCCCTTTTACAGCTGCCTTCCGCTTTTCAAGGGAACAGCAGGGGCGAAGATTGATCCATATTATCTCTGGTTTGGTGCAGCCGGAGGTTTGGCCAGGCCAACACTACCTTTGTTAAAAGCGGGTTTGAGCAATGGCAGTGCCCAGCAGAAGCTCCACCTGAAGCAGGGCTGAAAGGGGACAGATACCTTGTGCTGTTCTTCTCCCCGGAGACGCACCTGCCCATGGAGAGAATGGCACCTAAAACAGCAGAAGGAATCTTCCCATGGTCTCCCAGCAGATTGGTGGTGGAGGAACAAATTAAAAAAATCAGATTTACGGCCTCTGCTCCAGCAGCCCTTTGGTGACTTCTCGTTGAGTCCCAGGCAAACTGGTTCTGAGCTCATGCAGGAGTGCTCACGGCGGCCTCATGTATCAGCGAGACTGAGCACGGAGGACAGCACAGACCAAGGCAGAGTGACAGAAGCTGAGACTACTACGGACAGGATCCTCAGAGCCTACAGAGGTGGGGCTGACAGTCCTTCCAGAAAACTGGAAAGACTTTGGCAAGATAAACAAACAGTAGTTATTCACTTCTTGGGAGAGACTTAAATGGGATTCAAGAGTTTTCTCATGGTTCCACAAACAACTGTCGTTATCCATAGCTCATCTCTGTGTAAAACTGAGCTTTCTCCTCCCACCCCCCCAACACGTTGAAAGAAGAAGTGAAAAGGTTACACATTTATCTTATTTCTTCATCCCCCAGGACTTGTCTTTACTTTTCTCCTATTTCCTTAATGCAGGGGGAGAGAGGGAGAAAGAGAGAAAAAGGAAACAAAAAAGTTCTCCATGGAGAATTCAATTCAGCAGAATTACACAGCTCTTACGTCCGCTTCGCGGCTCTCTCCCACGCACAGCCTGTGGCTTCCAGCACAATATCTGCACAGCCCCAGCACTGTGTCAGCTTTGATAAGAGCCCCTGTGTAATCAGTGCAGTACCAGTTATCCGGCTACAATACTGTATGATTTCCTCTTGTGGCTTCTTCATTCCTGTTTATAATTAAAGAAGGACTTCTTGCCATGCCAAAGGCTATATAAAAATAAGTAATAAGTAATAAAGCGATGGCATCGGTCCAAGAGCTTGCTGCTGCCGCTCTTATTCTTGCAACACAGTAATATCCAGCAGTGGTTAATAGCATTAAGGTTTTGGTGTTAGATTCAACTATTTGCATTTAGCAGTTATAGGAGGATGCAGCCAGCCTAGTTGAAGAAAAGGGCTGATGTGGTTTAGGGTTACTTATATTTAGAAAAAAAGTTGAATCATTTGCTGGGTTTTCTTCACCGCATTGTGTTCACTCTGCTGCAATCAAATTGGCCTAAAGTCATAAGCAGGGCAGGTGGTTAGAAGCTCAACCCTGGAGCCAGAACTTGTTCCATCCATTAATTATTTGTGTTGGATAATTAGCACAAGCGCTATGGAAATCGTGGCCCCATTGTGTAAATACATATGGTGCCCCCAAGAGCTTCAGACTTAAATAGTCGGGAGAGACAATGGGCAAATTAGCCAGTGCTACACAACAGGTCATCGAGAGCCAGCGGTCCCACCCCGACTTCCCATTTTCCAGGACAAACTGTTCTCTTCATTAGCCCATGCAACTTCAAAGTGCTCCAAATCACAGCCCCAAGCTTAAAAATTCTTTATCTCCCTCCAAGTGCCTTCAGTCCCTGTCCCTCAGTCAAAGGGACGTAGGGATGAGGAGGAGGTCTCTTGTGTCCCTGTATTTCTTTTCCCTGCTTGTGGAGAAGCTGTGTCATACAATCTCCTGCACAAACCAAACAATCTTGCTCTCTTGCATGTGGGAGAGAAATTCTCTTCCTAACCACGTACACTTGTGGGGCGCAACTATTGAGCAACGTACTGTTATTTAGTCTTTGTTCTTAAGCAACTTAAGGAGGCTCTGTGAAATCAGCGCAAGGCTGGGGACTGCAGCCACCCAGGCAAGTCACTTCTCCAGGGACACTGCAGGTGTTGCCGTTTGACAAATGAGGCTCTCAGGTGGAAGGACTCGAGTCATGCGGGATGTCTGTGGACGAAAAGGGTCCTGGATTAGCTAGCACTAACCACACGGCCATTTGATTGCATTCAGCATCCTCTTGCTGGTCAGAGAACCAAGCTGAGAACAGACACAGCACAGGAGTAAGCCAAGCAGTACTAAAGAAGTATTTAAAAACACAAGTGTTAAAAAGTCAGAGTGATTTCTTCACCTGTCTCTGATATGTTTTATCCGCTGACCTCACTGGGATGAACTCACTTAGGGAGTTGCAAAGGTTCCCAAACAAAGGCTCCTACCCATTCCGGATTCCACATGAAAAACATTGCTCCCCGTCACTCTGAGTCACTCCTGGGCTGCCGAGCCAAGCCCAACCAAACCCAACCAGCCCAACAGCCTGGGGAGGGGGCTCCCTGCCTTTGATGTCTTTGGCTAGAAACAGTCTTACCCTTTCTTACACCTGAGAAAACATTCTGCAAAGAACCTCCTTTCCTTTGGCTTTGATGCTGTCTTTCACACTCTCTTTTCTTCCTTCGCTTCATCCGCTTTCCTTAAGGAGAATGTAAATAAGGTACTGCTGTGTAACTCTGAGAACCTCAAAACACTTAATGAAGATGGATCAATTAAACATACAATCCTGGATGAGACAGAGAAGCATGGAAATGCTTCTTGGAGCCACCTTCTATTGCTCTGTAACAGAGCCATTTCTCATGTGCTGTACGCATTATGTGGGTAACGGAGAGCCCCCAAACGTGGCCCACCTCAGACGTACCTTAGTGCCCTCCTCCCATGAAGTCGCCCTTTATTTGAGCGACTCATCTAGAACTTGGGGTGTGTGCAACACACCCAGAAAACTTTCACATTCCTTTGTTAACTGTTTCAAATGATCACCCCCCCAAAAAGGTACTTTCTAGGTACATTCCCTTTTTAAGAGGAATTACGGTCACCCAGGGTGAGCAGCAGGCAGAAGGGACTGGATGAAACTGGTAACAGTTTGGATCATGCCTTTAGGATGGCTCTTATTTTATTACCATTATTATCCCTCTACTTCTGCGTTTAGGAGGCTCTGGAGTATCAGTTTGCTTAGAAAAGTTTCCATCATTAGGGCCTGATTTACTACTCATTTAGGAAGACACAATGCTGAAATTGTTGGAGCTACACTTCTGCAAACCCTTCTGGAAACGCAGTTCAAAGCCCATTGTGGTCAAGGCCTCATCCACTGAAGCCCACTGATTTCAGCGGGCCCTGCATTAGACCAGAGGTGTGATGAGAATCTGCCCTGGCTTTCCCTTAAAGGACTCTGAAGCCCCATTTGGCTACTTGTTTCCTGTCCCCGATTCATCCTGATGTTCATGTGCGTTAAAGCGCTCAGCACCTCACCAGTCAGCCCTGTCCTCGTCGGCGCAGCGCTGGAAATGGGGGCTGTTCTCTGCCGTTGGCAGACCTTCCGGGGAAGCTGTCAGTCCAGGCTGTTTCCAATTTCTGCACTTTGAGCAAGATTTCCACTCCAGTGTATCCAGCTTGGGTTGAGAAGATAGACGTTAGCCACAGAGCCTCCTTTTTGTGGTTTCCTGAATGCTTTGGTTGAAGACTCCTTTTCCTCCTCCCCCCCCACCCCATAGATGCAATTTTATTCTGGAGATATGGAAATGCGCAGTGCAAGCTTGTTAAAATACCAGATGGTTTTTGGTGGTGATGGTGGTAGAGCAGAACAGATACTTACAGGCTTGACTGAAGTTTTCCCAACTAAAGCCTGCCACAAATATGCAGCTGCCTTCCTGTGAGAGTGATCTGAACGAGACTGGATGTGGGGATCCGGCCACTGAATGCCCTGGACAGAGGGCTCATTCACTGGTCAATCACAAACAGAAATTACATACTTGGTTGCCCACTTCTCGCTTGTGTATACTCTCCACCTCTCTCCCAGCCATAGGGCAGGTGATGGCCCAGTCCAAACCTCACTGAAATGAAGAAGAACCGTTCCCTGGATTTCACTGGCCTTTGGGTTAGGACACAGTGTTTTTTTAACCAGCTATTTTATTCTGTTTCCCACCTCAACCTTAAGAATCCAGCACGTCCTTGAAAGAGGTTGTTGTGATGAAAATAACAACCCAAAGCTCCATGTGGGATTTATCTGTCACGTGGATTTACAGACATGCCAGGCTTTGGCCATATCTATCCTCACATCACCCAGACTAAGACCACGAACGCCCTCTTGCCTGGAATTGCCTCCAAGACAGGCTTGAGGTCAAACTTGCTCCCTAACCTCATTGCTTACCTGCTGCTCATCTTCAGATCTGCTTCTGGGGCGTCTCAGCTGCTGCCTCTGGGTGGAAAAGCCTCAGCAACACCTTTGCACAGGTCCTCAAATTCTACTTGTGGTTTTGAGTGGTTGGAGCGAGCGTTGTCACATCACATCCTCCTGCAGATATTCTCAGTTTAGCTCTTCCTAAACATAAAAAGGACACACAGAGATAGAGTTACGGCAAGGCAAACTGCCAGCAAAGCCAGAGAGCGTGTGGGTCACCGGGTGTGCAGAAACCCACACGTGGGCTTTGTATTGCCACTAAAATTTGACATTACCAGAGAGTCTTGGCAGACAAAGGAGGAGCCCAATGACATATTGCTGTTTGCAACAAGGAGTAGTAACAGTGCGGAACTGTAAGAGCATTTCTAGCAAGACAAGCTCTGCAAGGCAACATGACGAAAGCTGTGTCAGGTGAAGCTTCAGTCTGGCCTTAGGCTTTTTTGACTAATACCGAGGTGAAGACATGTACTTGTCTTTTTGACCCGGTTCTTTTAAGTCTCATCCAGCTGTGCAGATAAAGATGATTTATGGAACATTTCATTACTAATATCACTTATCTCATACTCCGAGAGACGATACCGTGTTATCTTAAGCCTTTTTTCATACCTGATCACCGTGTCTTTCAAACAGCTGAACTAGTGAAGAGGCTGAGGCTGATGGATAAGTGCGGTGGGTACCGGCTGACTCAGGGAAGTACAGAAAAAGCAATAATACCAGAGCACAGGCTGCAATTTTGTATTTTGACTCAGAGACAGACATATTTTATTAGAAAATAAGGAATTGCCTGGAACAAGAAGAGCAAGTGGGTTTGTCACCACTTGCACTGCTCAGTAACAGGATTTTGGAAAGATTAGAGGCTTGATTCTCTTTATCATGAAATGCCTTCCCTGGACCTCTGATTCCAACGCTATGTTTTCAAAGATGATGAAACCAAGTGCTACTAATCAGAAGAAAACAGAGTGACTATGGAGCAGGACTATCTACTCTGGGTCTTGCGCAAGTACGAACAAAATCTGAACATCTGCTACATTAACCCTGACCACTGGGTAGGCATTTTAATGACAGACATCATGTCTTGCTCTAGCACTGCAATATGTGTGAAAAACTGAGAGTAGGATGACAGACATAAGACAAATCTGACTCTTCAAGACAAGTGAGGTGAGCCAGAAAGGCCTGTTTCATTCTTTTGTATTAAACATGAAGCAAAGTGCCACTTCTATATATCACACTGACAGAAATTAATTACAGCTTCCTCCAGCATGATCATAAAAGAATCTAAATCACAACAAGGTCCCATGTTACAAAGCAACTTTATGTTTCACGTGTGACGTTACAAATTACTTCAAGTGACGGTATGTCAAAGTGGTAATTAATTTGATGAGTTTAAATTACATTCTATAAAGGAAGAGACCGTGTTCTTACACATCAGACATTTTTATATACTATCTCCTATGGGAAAAGCCTCATATAAAAAGAAACCTAGTTGTGTCTGGCTTTTATTATTTATTGAACAATGCTCCATTGATTCAGAGATCCTCTCCAGACAGCTCATAAACAAGGCCTGTAGTGCAAAGTTTAGACAAGGACAAAGATTTCTGAACTCTTAAGCATAACACAAAGCTCTGTGATTACCCACACCGGAAGGAATCGACAAGCTGGAATTTATAAGAGAGAAACGCAAGAAATGCAAAGATATTTTGCTGAAAGTAGTAGTCAGATTTCTATGAGAACTGCAGTTTCATGGCTTTTCCCCTCTGTAGTGTGCTTTTGGGTACGCTTGTTCTGGAAGCGTTTCTACCAAACCCATTAACTACTGGTTCCTCCAAAATTTCTTTCCCCAAGAAGATTTATTTTGGGCAAGCAGACGTTTTTCTCAGGCCTTTGGTTGAAAGCTCTACCAACTTCAAAATCCATACTAACAAGGAGGGCTTCAAGCTTGGGATTTACTAGTTTATATAAAAAAGGCCATGGTTTGAGCAAAAGGCTACCTAGACCACCATCCTGTTTCACTGTGGCCTGTGGTGCCATGGAAAGTTTAAAATGGTATTTCTGCCAGAGTATCTCCCCAGCAGTTCAAACGAAAGCAAAGTGTGAACGTGACAAAATCAATGTCATCAAAGGCATCTTAAAATCACCCCCTCACCGCCCTGGTTCACAGTGGGGCTGGCTGTACCTCCCTTTCTCAAAGGGGCCATAAGAAGATAACTGTCCCAAACTGGTGCTCGTATCTGGGGTTCCCACAGACACCATATATAATCTCTTAAATTGGCTCAATTCCTTGGAAGCCAGTCCAGCTCCTAAAACCAATGGAACGACTTTAGTGGCAGTCACATCTCCTTATATCCAGCTGTTAAATCATTTAAAAGCAGCTAAAGCTACATTCAATTCTCTCCCATTACCGTCACTTCCCACGTAAGCAACTGCTGAAGCTCTCTCTCTTTCCAGTGAAAGGAGAGGTGGGGTCCGTGGGATCATGTTCTCAGCAGAGAATCTCAGTATTAAAACATCATCCACCCTCTGAAAAGGGTTGAGAACCCCTTGGCCTCCGTGAACCCTGGCGGAGCGTTTCCAGCGCTGTCAGAGGGGCTCCCTCTGTTATTGCAGGCAGTCCTGTCCTACCCTGGCTCTCGTTCTTGTTGATGATTGTCATTTCTAATCTTTTGGCAACGTGCACAGTCCAAAAAAAAAAAAAAAAAAGAAAAAAAAAGAAAAAAAAAAAAACACAACAAAAAAAGTTCCTCTGAGTTGGCTGCATCTCAGCTTCCTGGCTTGAGGGATGAACTGCTCTGCCCCAGCTCCAGCTCTTCTTAATATCCAAAATATGCTGCAAGAAAGGTCATTGGAAGGGAGTGGGCTAATTCAAGGCACAATTGTATCACACTTTAAAAAAAAACCTGAGCCTAATGAACCTATTTTCCACCTGATGAGCAGTACCCTGAGTTTGTGCAAGTATTCCAGTCCCACTGAGGATTCAACTCAGAGACCTCCTGAACTGAATGACGTGTAATTGACATGTCACAATTAAGACTTAATATTCCAATTTTTTCTATGCCACTGATATTTTCTGCCTGGCTTTCTGTTCCAGCCTGGGTATTTCACCCTCTGGCGTCATCTAGACACGTTCTCAGTGGGTATGAGCAAACACAAACCCATTGACTCTCATGGCGTTACCCACCACGAGACCCTGGCTGACAAACGCGGCTCGTTAAAATGGAAGCTCCTGGCTGATGGGACATAAGGCGCACAGGGACTGAGAGGAATTTGGTTTAATTACTTTGTTGCATAAGTTTCCTACTTCTGGTCTGGGTTTCTAATTAGAAGCAAATACATGCCCTTTGAAATCTCAGTCGTTTCTGTGAAATCCAGAAGGTCATTCCTTATACGACACTAAGGAGTCCAGTGCCATCTTCATTTTCAGACCAGCCAATGTTCTACCCCTCCGTGTTGGGCTACGAAAGATACGCTTAGAATCAGCAGGACCTTCATTTCATGCCCTGACAAATCCAAAAGAGACTACCGTAAAGCCTTCAGGGCCAAAGATTTCTTTCATACCAAGTACTAACGCTGGGATGTGAGGATATCCGAACCCAGAGCATCTATTTCACTTCCTTTCAAATGCAAAATGGACTGCGGTCATATCTACAATCGATGCAATTAGAAAAACTTCCTAGTTATCCACTCTTTTAGCATTATTGTGCCTCCCTTTGGAAATGGTTTCAGTTACTTTTCCATCACTGCATTCAGAATGTTCTGGTTTCTCAGCTCAAACTATAATACCGAATCCTACCAGAGCCTCTAGAATTCACATTAGCATCTGGGTTGTGTTTGGGTTTTGGCTTTCTTTAATAGAATAGCAACGAGCAGCCGGGAGGAGAACGAAAATCGTTGGGATTCATCTCTTGCTTCAAGACAATGAAGTTACATAATAAAATAGGAGAAACGCGTGTGATTTAGCAGGCGAGTCGAGAGGAGCAGAAAATGAGTTTTACTGCTAAAAACTCTGCAGAGGGCCAGAGGCAGATACAACAAAAATAGCAGCGTATGTGGTGTCATGCCTTTGGGTCTCCTCGTCGCCTTAGCTCCGCGGCCGTACATCAGCCAAAGATCTCGCCCATCGTTGCTGATTCATCGTTATTAATTAAAGCTGAGACACATCCCTCATTCTTCCTACTCGTGACATCCGCCGCGGCACTGTCTCTGGGCCCCCTTTCCCCCTCACCGAGGACAGCCTCCCTCTGTCTTTTCCGTCCCATTCAGATTTGGCGAGAGCCCCAGTAAAGGAATCAACCCCAAGGGGAAGAGGAGGCAGAAATTTCCCTGCTGTAGCAAGAGCGTATTTTCTAGTTTGGGAAACGCTGTCCTTTCTGGAGAAAACTGTTGGCCAATAGAGACTGCAAAGACACTTGCAAATCCCAGGGCAGAGAATTCAACTGTGGGCCTATTACTTTTAAGAAGCTGTGGATGGACTTTTACGGTTCCTGCCTAAATATTACCCCTGGGAGGATCATCTTCCATTATGTGGGATTAAAACTGGAGGGGTTTTTATGCTGCAACAACATAACTACCTAGGATGTAACTAGAATAGGTATATGTCTTCTCACATCTATTTATTTATCTTAGTAGGAAACAACTTCCACTGGGACTGGAAACTGAGTGTTTGAGTTTTTTTAAGATTTCCTTTCAAAAGGCAAAAAAGCAGATCACAGAAACCAAATATTTAAAAGGCATCCTGTTAGCTGCACTCCTTTAAAGTTTGAGAAGAACAATGTTCCCTATGGTTAAAACAGACACCGTGCTTCTGAGTTAAAACACCAACACTGGGAAAACAGTATGTCCCAGCAGCTCTTGACGCATGCAAGGTCCAAGAAACTGTCGAACAGCCTTCCCTGGACCACAGTCTGAGGAGGGACATGAGGATTCCTGCAGGAGAACAAGTTGCGTTGTCACCACCCAAGAGAAATATGCCTTTAATTTGGAGGATCTGGCATATGGCAGTTACTGTAGGTGGGACACACTGTCTAAAACCTAATCTGTTACCCATATGCTCGGGAATAGCTCCTGGGAGAATATTCGGAGCCTGGGTGTAGGTATGAGTGAGTGTGTGTGGCCTTTGCCTCCCCATCCAGAGGTGACTATGACACCTCCGACCAGAAATATTTCTGTCCCAACAAGGAGAATTTGCCACCTACCAGCTCCTCCGTCATCCTTGCGGAGTTTAAATCACGAAGTTTATATTCACCCAGCTACTTTGATGCCCAGAGGTGTAATCCTGCTTGGAGCGGTATCCATGGCAAAATTCCAATTCCATTAGGTGAAATATATATTTATGCAGGGAGCTTTAATGAATCGTTTAAAGCTACAAGAAAAGGAGTTAATTAGGACATAGAGGGCTTGTGTTGACTAGCTGCTTTTAATCCTTTCAATGTAGAAAGGATAATATGTAATGGGAATTTTTCATTTAGTTTTTTAAAGCTTTGAGAAATGTTAGAATAGTGATGCTATTAATGCCGTTTCACAGTCCAAAAAAATGTCATCTCCACTTCTACTGCTAAACTAAAACAATCTGCTGCTGAAATAAAGCTATATTTAGGGGCATAATCTGGTATAAGGACTTAAGCTAACATCTAACAAGGGAGTCTGGGAAGGAAATTCCCTGAAGGTGGGTTATTTCGGAGCTGCTCGCTGCAGAACTCACTTTCTTTCAAAGCAGCTGGTACCAGCCGTTACAGGAGAGAGCTCAGGAGAGCAATTGAGCCACTGAACCAGCCTGGCCCTTTCTCTGGGCTATTTATACATTTATCTGCCTTGGCAGACCTTGAGAGGCTGAAGGACTTTGCTCGTGTGCATCCCGCTGTAAGATGAAGGGTTGTTTAGCTCGCACGTGAGCCTGCCCCGTGGCGTGAGCCTGTCCGGCGCTTCTTACCAACCCTCTCTCATGCCCAACATCCCACAATAGCCAAACTTTCCGCGGACGCCTTTTGTGACCGAACCTTTCTCATGCACTGAACCCAATGCCCTCCCCAAAAGACTGGCTTTTACAGCCACTGCTCCTTTCACCTTCAGGACTATGTATTTGGAGATATAACAAGTTAAGAATTTCCTTATTGCATATTAATGCCCTTTAATGCGCTTTGAACCTTTTCATTTTAATTACATTAGTTGCCATTCTATTTAAAGTTCCTACAATCTGGTTACTCTTATTCAAATCAGGTTTCCGATTCTCCACACTTAGCTGCTGTTTTTCCGCTTTGCTAAATGTGGAGCTCTTTTTCCTGCGACCTTAAAATCAGCATTAGCACCTTGCAAAGGACAAATAGGAAAAGACGACCCCCACCCCCCCTTCTTTGCAGCCATAGGAGCCAATCTTATTCCCACTCAAGCAAAGCAGGTGAGCAAACGATTTTTCCCTCATCCATTTTTTTTTTAATTTTCATTTTCCTGCTATACAGCCACTCTTCTGGATGGGTGAAATCGAGGTGAGGACAAATCAATAACCTGGGAGTCAGCGCAGTCATCTATCCTTGCCTCAGTTTCCTGGTGGCCGGACCTAAGATCACAGATCGCCGGAGTTTTATCCTGCTGCTCCGACTGTGACATTATATTGGACTTGGTAGAAGAAAATGCAATTAAATAGGATCAGCTGCAATTAAGCAGGATCAAAATAGTTCCCCTCCCATTTAAACAAGCAAATTAAGGGCAAATTTTTTGCATGTGCCCATTTATCAGCTGTTTCTATGGTAACACTTGTTTTTCTTAATACTGTGTCTCATTTGTATCACAGTAACACCCTGTAATCCTGGTCCCATTGTCCTGGGTTCAGTGGAAACGTGTATAAAATTCCTCTAAAGATCTTACTGTCTACTCACAGACTTGCACATTGGTTAACTTAAGCTGATACAAATTCACAATGATCACTTTTATTTTGGTTGCAGTGGCTTATGCCAGCATAGGCTAAATATTCCCTTCCTGGCTTGAAATGAACTGAAACAAATCTGGTTGAAGAATCAGTGTTTGCTCAGCAATTTGCAACCCTTTAACTAAACTGGTTTAAAATCACAACTTCAATAAACCACTTTAACACCCTTGAAGAGACTGAGGCTATTCCTCACTGTCAGAAACTTTGTGGGGTTTTGTATTGAAATGCTTCTCTTGGTGTTAAATTCCAGCAGTCAGAAGACCTTGTTATTTTTACCTGGACACAAATGAAAAATATCTGCTTTTGCAGGGCTACATCCTTCCCCACCAGGCGCTGTTAGACGGCTGTGCACAGGTTGTGTCCTTGAGTCTTTCTGTAAGATCAACTCTTGTGGCTGATCTTGTCTAATCACTGTGAAGTGAAAACTACTTGTCCCTTGAAAAACCAGGACTTTGCATGGGGGAAAGTCTCTGCTAAGCTAATATTCTTCTTTCTTTTTCACAGGCAAAAGGATTTCAAAGCATCTCTGCAGAACCCTAAAAGCTGGTCTGTCATTCTTTGGAAATATCGGTCCTGCTGACTTACCCATCCAGCCCATAAGTTGAAGCAACAGCCACTACCACCAAGAACGACCTTCCCTGAAAAGTCTCTCAGGCTCTTTGAAGCACACAGCGATACCTGGGTATGTCCTAAGGACAGACCTCATTACCACTTAAAGGTGTCTAATCTGCTATATGCTTCCTGAAGATTAACGGAGGATTGAAGGCCATGTACATTGATGTTTCCTGTTAGCATCTCTCAGTGAAATTAATATCACAACAAAGATTACACAGATGCTTTCAAATGACAATTAATTATATTCAGAGGCCAGAAATAGCTACGTGCTATTTCTACTGTAGGCTGCCTTTGATCTGCTCTAGCGAATGTATAAAAGTTTGAGGAGTCTCTCACAAGCAACCCGCATCTCCAAACTTCTCACATGAGGGGTTGAACATCTCCTGGCAAAGTCCAGAGACCAGTTTCACAGCCTAAGACCATCTGCATGGGTAAAGATTTGCAGAATCAGGCCCTTTGTGGCCTCTGCTCCCTGCTTAATTTGCTGTTATTTGTTTAGCTCCTGTGCAACAGAGGTTTCCTTAGCAACTGCTGTATCCTTTTACAAGTCATTGTTAATAACACGCATTGACGTCGGCTGTGTACGAGGATGCTAAAAAGGATGGCACCCAATAAAAAATAACCTTTGTGATTACCCAGTTTCCTTAAGTAAACACCACTATTATCCACCAGGAACTTGCTAGAGGGACTTCTCTTTTGAACAATAATGTAGGTTGCCTTTAGCATGACCAATGGGAGCCTTTTTAAAGCTTGCAAAGGTCAATAGGAAAATCTCCTGTCCTTTTCTCTTTGTGCCTAATGCCAACACTTACTGGCATACGTCTGGCCAGGAGAGAGGCAATTGCTCTCTAGCCTGTCTTGCTTCTAAAGACTGAGATCCAATTTCCTGCGCCGAGAAAATACCACTTTGTTGTTAAGTGATGGGAGATGGCAGAGAGCTGGGCCCCGTTCTCAGCTTTCCTCACGTGCTTCCCGCCCGATGCTCTGCAAGTCAGTCTGCTTCAGATTCCCCGAAACAGGGACGCTGGCTGCTCCTCCTTACACAGCAAGCAAAACCGGCGGCTCATTTCTTCCGTAGATTCTCTGTGCTTGAAGAAGCTGCAGAGAAGAGATCAGGTGCAGAACAAAGCTCCCCGACAGGGCAAAAATCGCAAGTTTTCTTTACTGGCAGTGTTCCCCCTCCAACTCCGTATAACATCTGGTACTGAAGACAGAATGGGACACGATTAACTAATTTTATTACTGAGTTCATTAATGTTTTTCTGAAGATATTGGCCAGAGGCACAGGAAAAGATGGCTCAGAGCCATTGTCCAACATGGTATTAATAGGAGCTTGTGCATGGAGCTGATTTCTGCTGGAGAAGTGGGTAGAGTAGTCCATGTTGAATTCATGCTGCCAGTACGAGGCTCTTACTGGTACTGGAGCGAGCTGGTTTAAAGCTTGCCTGTATCTGTTTTATTCATCTAGAATGTTGACATGCCCTGAAATGGAATTTGGAGGTTTTCCCGTGGAAAATTATGACTTTGCATCAAGAACTTGTTATTTTCCAGTTTGCGATTATTATTTTTTCACAAAAAGTTGACGCTATTTGTTTGCAGATAAAACTGGATTTGCTGTTTTCTGGTGGAAATATGAAAAAATTGAGGCAAACATGCTGCCTGTGAATGTTTTCAATTTAGTTTGAAAACTCGAGTTTCTACAAGAAAATGCGAGAAGAAAATTCCAAAAGGATTTTCTACCAGTCCTGAAGCGTAGGCTTCTCTGGTTTAGCCCATGATTTGGGTGGGGTACAGCTTGACTTGAAACCAGATCCAGATTAGGAGACCAGACCAGTCTCTTTTTACTTTCCCCTCTACATTTAGGGGTGCACAGATCTGAGGTTTGGTTCAGGCTTACCTCAGGCAGAATTTCATCCACAGGCTAGTTACGTGCAATATCCTCTTGTTTTCCCCTCCAAATTCAACAGAATTTTGGATTCAGCGGCAAAGAGGCTGTAGTTGTCGTTTCAATAGATTCTTGATAAGCCACACGCTAACGCCAGGCTTGGACAGATGAGGAAGGTAATGGAGAGACAGTCTCTAACTCATCTGAGCTGAGAATCCCACCAGCATCCCTAATGCTGTGACTAACGGCTGAAGCCCAGTGCAAAACCAGCAGCTTTTTCTTAATTTCAAGTTCTCGAATACCAAATGATGCTAAAACTGGAGGAGGACGGTGACTGTAACCTCAAAATGAGAACAGCGTTCCTGAACAAAATTTGCTATTGCAATCGGTCATTATCTTGGGCTGCAATTATTTTCAAATGAGTGGAAACCAACTAATACTGCAAGGCCCGATACGCCCTTCTAATTCTTAACTGCCCACCGTATAGGTTTTGCATTTTCAACTATTTTTTGAAAGTGACCAAAAAATTCATAAAGAATAAAATAAGTTTTATTGGCTTGGGCAAAATTGCAAAAAATTGCACGAGCCAAATAATTTCTCATGTTTAGGCAGCTCTTTTCTGCTATCACAGTGCAAATTGCCTAAAACTGGTGTGACCTGGTACTGGCACAACTGCTGCTCACTATCCACCAAGCGTGTCCAGGTGAAACGGCCCAGAAAGAAGCATTCCTCTGGCTACATGTGAGTATTCTGATCCGTACAAGGCGATTTTGAGGGGTTAGGGTAGAAGATAAGTTGTGTGGATAAGCTGATCTACTCTTGAACTGCAGGTAAAGATCCCTTACACATACGTCTGAAGAAATGCAGGAATGCCTAGAACTGAGGGGCAGGAAAAGCCTGTAATGAATCCAGTATTTACTTTTCATTTTGTTGTTGTTCTTTTCCCTCTTTTTCGCTTGCCCCCACAGAGAGGAGACCTAAGTTCTACTTGCAGTTTTGCTTCATGACGTTGGATATGGCCTTTCACTGCTCTCTGTCTTCGTTTCCCATGTATAAAGTGGGGATATTCATAGAAGCAGAGTCAGAAGGGAACTCCAGGTCAACATCCAGTCCCCTCTGCCGAGACAGGAGCAGTTTTGCCCATGTCATTTCCAAAAGCAGCTTTTGTTAGATCTGTTCATAAGGACTGCTTGGGCTGGAAATTGCTCTTAAAAAGCAATCAATTCTTTGTAAACTTATGTGAAGCTTAAGCTCTTTTGAAAACTTGGCTTTTTTATTGCTAGGATGTTTTTTCCTGCTATTTAACCTGAGTGACTCTTGCTGCGGCATGA
Source organism: Rissa tridactyla (assembly GCF_028500815.1). Taxonomy (NCBI): domain Eukaryota; kingdom Metazoa; phylum Chordata; class Aves; order Charadriiformes; family Laridae; genus Rissa; species Rissa tridactyla. The sequence goes on from NC_071485.1 coordinate 6,248,909, forward strand.
GCCTCCCCCTTCTCACTTTGTGCACCGTGGCCCTGAAGAACAAAGGTCTATAGCAGTGATTTGTTTAAGGGCTTTAAAGGCAATATCAAACACTTTGAAAAGTAATTGTAGGGTATTCTGATCCACACGAGGAGATTTTGAGGGGTTAAGGACAGAAGATAAATTGGCCTGGATAAGTCGGTCTACTCTTAAAGTGCAGGTAAAGAGTCCAACTATGTCTAACATCCAGGTATTATCATTACGATTACTAGTTTTCCATCAAAGGGCAGCTTTCTGTGCAAACATTCAAAGGCTACACAAAAACACAACGTGCCTAATCTAAGGGATTTGAGTGCACAGCTCCCAGCACTGGAAAACAAAACCCATTTAGCGTCAAAGCAGGATGTGATTAGAGATCCATGGCATCTCCATGACCACAAACTTCATCGAACTTTTGGTTCACGCTGTGGAGCAGAGCTGCCCACAAGGATGAATTCTGATCTCTTCTACCTTTCAGCACAAGTGCAATTTTTGAGCAGGGAGGTGCCTTGTTGTTAACCTCGGGCAGGAAATATGCCGTCAGGCTTATGAACGCTAAGCGTGGACAATTTCTACTCTAATTACAAGGCAGCAGTTCTCATGAGTACTAACGACTCTGTACAGCGTGAAGCTTTGAAGAAGCAGGTTCTTTGGGAGGCAAAGCTTCCGTGAGTTACTGCTCAGTTTGATATGAGAGAGGATTACATGGTTGTGCTCTAAATCCCTAGATGTCCATATCTCTTACCCACGGATTGAAAAGCAAACACTTTTCATTGTCTTGAAGTTACAGGGAAATAAAAAATAGGGTCCTATTTCAGTCCAAATACATAAATAAGCACATAAAGTTGATAGTAACAGAGCTCAGCAGCTGAATATCTGGTGAAAATCTTGCTCATGGCTTTCTAGTTCTGCGTTAGCTATTAGTGACCATGTTCTGTAAAACATACACAGCAGCAAAAATGTGCCTGGCTAATCTGCCCAAGCAATCTCGCCCCTCTCTCGCTGAGGGGGAGTTTATGAGAATCTTCTTGGGAATATTACAGAAGACATTTAAAAGGATGTATAAAAAGGCTATTAGAAAATTCACTGTTTAGTTGTAATAATAAACACGACTTTAGGGAAGGGAGCGTAGTCATAAAAATGTTTAGCCAAAATAATGATTGACAATGTGTGTGTGCATGGGGGGAAGTAGGGGTAAACATCCATTACAGTATTTGTTATTTGGAGAGATGTTAGCTGGAACAGTTTCAGACCGAAATATCTGAAAAAGCAAGATTCTTTCTAGGCAGGATGTTTATAACAACTCTGGGCTTGACGGTTGCGTCCACTGCCCATCCCTCCGTCTGTATACACCCGTGCCTTGTTTTCTGTTGCCACCACTGCATCACCCTCCTCGTCCCTTGCTGCATCATCCCCTTATTCTTTTTCCTCTCCTTCTTAATCAGTCTCTACTTTAAAGCCTGTCGCATTCTCAGTGCACGCAGAGCGATGGTCCCTCAACTCCCAGCCAGGGCTAGTTGCGGGCACGTCCGATAAACCAAGCGCTGCAGCCCTGTGCGTTTAGACCTGCCCCTGTATCCTGCTGTCTCTCTCTTCTCCTCTTTCTTTCCTCCTCGTTTTTTGCCTCTTCCCTTACCATAATCTCTTTGATCTCTCTCCACCTCCCCCACCATTTTCAACCCTCTCCAGGTTTTCGTTCTCCTATTTTCAGACTTGTTGCGCATTTGCTCCATGCGGCAGACCCTGCCTCTTGCAGCATCTGCACTCTCCTTCACCTCAGCCCTTTTACCCCTCTGCCTCCTCTTTCATGACTGGATATGAAAACACTGGTGCCTGGTATCCAAAACAGATCAATAAGAAGAGACAGAAATCCCACTCAAATAGACTAACCCGAACGGACTTCCCAGCTGACTGCTGAGAAAGTGCATCTGAGCTGTTGACTCAGCCCACACCCCCGCTTTGCTCTTTCCTGGGGGCCTGGGAGCCGGCGCAGGGGGACGCTGGCCCGCAGCCATGCCAGCAACTTGTTCGAATTAAAGTCTCATGCATTTACTTGGGTTACTCTGCTCCTGGCTCCCAGGGGGAAGGGGGAGGATGCACACAGAAAGGCAGCAATGCTTTGCTTTTCTAGCCATCGCTTTCAGAATTTTTCTCTTTTTTTTTTTTTTTTTTTGGTCCCTTTAAACTTGTGTTTTAAAGCAAGGCTTCACGCTGTCATTCGGGAGCTGGCAGGGCTCCTGAACAGGGAGGCAGGATGGGAAGACGACAGCACTGGAAAGGAAGAAAAGGGCTCTGATTCAGCAGAGCAGGTCTGTGACTCAAAGGGCTCCCGCTCTTTGAAAGGGCAAGCTTTTACAATGTTATCATTATTACAAATGAGGCAAGCGAAGGAAATCACTGGCGTGACAAAGACGGGAACGCAATCACGGAAGAACAGAGGCAGCAGCAAAACCTCGCTGCACCACCTCTAGTGAAAGTCCTTGACCCCCTTCTTCATAGGTCTGTGATCCCAGAAATTCAGAATATGAACAATTCCTATAGTCCGTGACTTTCTCCCAGCCTGGCAGAGCCCTTGCCTCCTCCTGAAGATACCCCCTAACACTTGACTCCGAGAGCTGCCACTATGGGACAAGAGAGGACAATAGGACAATATGGGACAAGGACCAGCCCGACATTCCTGACGCAAGGGCAGGGCGAGTGTTTTGCCACCACGAAACGCCCCAGCAACTTCTTCGGCCCTCCGCGTAGGGACCTTGTGATTCGGGAGCTTAATAAATCTGAGCGCGTTAACATGTGATTAAAACAAGCTGCAAGGCTGAAGCGGTGGCGAGGAGGGAGATCTGAACAATGCGATGGTTGATTAATGCTGTGATGAAGTGAGGAGATGGAAGACAAGTTTTCCGGCATGGGTCAAGTTGTAAGAAGTGGAAGTTGGGAAGTCGTACGTGTTCTTCAGTCCTCAATGGTGGGGAAAGACCCATCAGCAGCACCGTGTTGAAGAAAGCGTCTGTAGTCATTTTGGCTATTCTCAGCGGACCTGCAAATCCTTCTATCTACATGACTTAATCTCCACTTTAGCTCCACCAGTTGGGTGTAAAATGGAATAGGTTCATCTGCTTAAAGGTCTTTAGAGGCATCTTTTGGCATTGTCTGCATCAGGGCAAGTGTATGCTCCCAAGGGCTAGTTAAAGTTGTTGAAAACTCAAGTGTCTCTACCAGGTTGATCTTCATCCCAAGCATTCTTACAAAAACCAAGTGCGAGGAGCGTACCCTAAAACCGCAAGGTGCTCCATCCAAGGCAGCGTGCGAGCAGGCTAATATTTGGTTCAACAAGCTGCTGTACCAGAAACAGTTTGCTTTGAAAAAATGTCACAATTCCTTCAGATAAATTAGAAATCATAGTCTGAAAATACCACGCAAAAAACCAAGAAGGTTTTTGTGTCCTCTAAAACTGTACCTTGACATTTTCCTTTAGTAGCTTGGCAATGTTATTTCATTTATTTTTGTTTAAATGAGTTTTTAATGTATTTTTAAGGAAGTGTATTATCCTTAGCCTAAAGTCTGTAATTGGTTTGCAGAAAAATGCTTGAGATTTCTCATCACTTATGCATATAATTACCGGTCTTAGAGAAAATTGAGAGTTTAGTTCCTTTGTAAGACAGTAACATGCAAAAGGGGAAAAAAATAAGGGAAAGCAGAAATCATTTGGAATTAATTAGAGTCTGGCACAATGCAAAATATTCCATAAAATTAACCTGGGAACTGAAAACAGCAACTACTGATCTGCAATGTTACTGAACCTGAAAATCTAGTTTGCTTACAAACCACTGTAAAATTCCACTGTCTTCATCATCAGATGTTATTTACATGGAAAAAAGGATATTATGGTGGTTTGGTCATCCAAATCCATGTCAGAAGTTCTAGGCTCTGGCTTTTTAGTCACTTCCAGTTACTTTTCCCCTCTGTTCCCCAGCATCCCTCTACAATAAATTACGTCAACTACAATATTTGTTTGAACTTCTGTACGAAACCTGAAATGCCTTTGTGGAGCGCAATAGCTAACTTGAGTTCACCCGGTCTGTCCCTCTAGATGCTGCGCTACCCCTCAACCTCTCTCAGTGCTGAATTTAACACAAACGTATTTTAAGATGCTCAATAGGGTCCATCGAAAACATAAGGAGAGAAATGTCCAGTGACTAAGAAACTGCACTCAGCCAGAGAAGCGTAAGGTAACTGTGTCCCTCTTACAGGCATTTCACTTCAGTCTAAGTTTAGTTATTAACATGGAACTCCAGCAACATTAGTAAAAGGACTCTGCTGAGCTATGGCTGGCTGAATATGGGATGCAGGAGCAGGTACACAGCACCCACAAGTAGTTGGGATCCTGAATATCTTTCCAAATGAAGCCCATAAAAAATAAAAAAGCCCCAAGGGCAGTATTTTATGTTTGTAGGGTATTTGACCAACATCTTTCTGACACTTCCAGTATTTTATTTGAACTTGTTGGCATACGTACTACTCTGAGCTGCATCAGTGAGCTATTAATTTCTGGGAATCACAGTTTTATATCACAGACACTTCTTACTTCCCTGTTGCTTTTCTGACCTGAGGAGCTTTCCATTGGAAGGAACGAGAGAGGGCTTGCAAGCAAAACCATCGCTTAACGCCCTCTCACTACCTTTTTGAATATAACAGCCATCAGTAGAAGGACTAATACTCCGGACTTCCAATATTTAACAACTTGATACAGCCTGAATATATCCGAAAGCACACTGTATCTGTAAGAAGATGGTATTAAAATCAGTTTCCATATAGAGAAGATTTGAAAGAACCAAATTCAGCCGACTTAACTTCACGGAGTGCGAGGATTTTCTTCAAGGCCATATGAAAGTTTTCTTCCTTAGTCTTAAGAGTTTGACTCCACTGAAGGGCAGTTTGCCACCTCTGCTGAGGATCTGCAAGAGGACCCAGACCGAGGTCCAACCCAACATAAAATGTTCAATAAGCATTCCAGCCCTCTATTTAGTTGTGAGGAGTTAATTAACTGTGTATTACAGTATTTAGTCAGGATTCAGGCACAGACATTTTACTGTGTGGTTGCCTAGTGCTGTCCTGCTGCAGTACTGGGCCTTGTTAGCACCACTGCAATAGAACTAAATAATTAGTAAAGCTTGTAATAATAGAAAAGCATCGTTCAAAACAGCCTCTAAACAAGACAGCGGTTGAACGGTTCAGACTCTCCAGTCGTCTAATATATACCACAGACTCTGGTGACTGGAGCCAGATTCATTAGTCTTCGAATGACAGTCCGTAAGTGAACGTGGTTAAAAAGCAAGAAATGACTGCGATAATCACTGCAGCTTGGAGAAGACGACCTATGAATCACTTTGAAGGAAGTCCATACTGGTTCCCCAATAAAAATGTACATTGAAGCAGCTGAACAGAAGGTTGGTTGTCCAGGCTGGTTTGACTCCAAGGGTTTCATAACGAATTCAAGCCTGAGGTTCCCCTGTTACATGTTAACATGAATGATAGCTTTGATGGGGAGTACGGAGTGAGGAAGTGAAGCAGGTCTGATGCCGGGTGGCAGCATGCCTTCCACGGAACAGTTTGCAATGGTCTGTGCAGACAGCGGCTCGAAAGTGTGGTTAGAGTCCTGCGGTCTTTATTCAGGCACCATTCAACAATGACACTGCCATTAATAATATTTGGGCTTCTTTTTTCCAACAGGCCGATAAAACCTGACTACTTCTGCATCCCTCACATTCTGTCCCCATTCGAATTTTGTTGGTCTCCAAGCCCATAACCTGAGTTGACCGAAAACCCATTCGAGAGTCCAAATTTCTACTTTATAGAGGTATAGGCACCTATTTCCTCTGATCTTCTGTTTTAAAGCATTGGGTTGAGACATGGGGGATCTGGGTTGTCACCCTAGCTCTACACGATTTTTGGCAAGCCACTTCCTCATCCTCTGCCTGTTTTTCTATTTGTAGAAAGGAACTAATAATTATTCCTCTGTCAAACTGTTTCCTTGGCCTATTTAGGCTCCTTGGAGAAGAGTCAGGCTCTTGCAAATTGTTTATGCAGTGCCTAGCGCAAGGGAGCCAAGGTCTTGACTGGGACCTATAGAATGTACCATAAATATATACAACAGGCTTACTCCAGCTATAGGATACATCTGCTCTCTAAGGGGTTAGCCTTCGTCTTCAGCGCAAGTTTCATTCTGGTAACCACAAGCACGAACAAACATACGCAAATAAACTTGTTATTTCCAATGAAATTTGACATCCTCAAACATCCTACGGCCATCATATGCATCTTACCGAAAGACAGATGATATTTGTTCAGCTCCTTTTCCTCATCCTTGAGAAAAAGGGATATTGACTTAATCTACGGGTTATGAAAAAAATGCTCCCACCAGTTCACAAGTTTACAGAAAATAAAAGAATGAAAAAGTGAGCTTTTATCTAACCAATATTTGAGCTATGTGTCAGGCAACAGGCAAATATATTTATAGGAACAAATATACCTCCAGTTAAAATAGTATACTTTTTTATGTTTGACTGTGAAGGCAGAGATCTACAGGTAGAGAAGTACAGAAATAGAGAGAAAAATACAATTATATGCATATGTTTGTGATTATATCTATCAGTCAAGGTTACATACCTGTGGGTATTTTTATATGAAGTTTGCAGCCCCTCTCCAACCCTAAAGGTATGCACGTGGTAGGAAGTGGATCGGTTTTTTGTTTGGGAAGCGGGGGTTAAACATGAAAGGACGTGTTTTCTTGCATGTTCCTCATGCCACATGAGCGGCCAACAATGACAGTCAACAACGCGTCCAAGTTGTTATTTGAGGTATTTTCTAAACCACAAAATAAGTGGATTACTAACCAAAAAATCACAATTCCTGCCAAAGCACATTTTTTAAAAACACAAAATGAAAAAAAAAAAATTCAAATAGATTTAACTCATGGGAAAAAAAAGGAAAAAAAAAACCAGAAACAACAATAAGTGTAGCACAAAAGAGAGAGAGGCTAATCTGGTGGGTAAACTAAGGTGTTGAAGAATAATTGTTCTTTCCTGCTCTGCCAGAGAATTCACAAACCAAGTCAACTAAACTCTCCAGCGCTTCGCTTTTACCATCTCTGAGCCAGGGACAGGAGAACTTTGCAGCCTCACAGTGCTGCTTTACCTCTTAACTTGCTTGAAGCAAATTGAGCCTCACAATCTAGATAATAAACTCTTCGACCACTCTGTGCGCGAGCAATGGCCAGGAAGATAAGGATATAGGTGTATTCTTGGTTTGTAATCAGCAAGATTAAGGAGAGAGGGGTAACAGTTATTCCGGGTTACCTAACAGTATTAGTATTAAAGAAATCCTGGCTGGATTCTCAGCTGGTGGAAGTGGATGTTGTGCTGCTGCCAATAGAGCTGTGCTGGTTTGTACCAAAAGTAGCCCTCTCCTTCAGGAGCAGTAGCATCAATCTTAAAGCTATTTTCAGTGTAAGAGCTACCCAGCGCAAGTGAATCGAAGTACAGCTGGTTGTATTATAATAGCTGTTGGGAAATATTTTATATCCAGTTTACGCTTCATTGCCTATACTTTAAAGAACCGTGATTAGCTTGGGCTCCAAAGTTTCTTCGTGTTAATACCTAACATAGTTCATATTACTTTAAGCGTGAAACAGAAAATATGGCCATATGTGTTGTTCAGTAAAATTCTTCAGTGAATACTTCATGCCGCGTGCCCCTCCATCAGTTGGGTTCGGTGGGGATGTCTGTCAGAACTGCGAATCCACAGTAACTCCAATGGGATAACAGTGACGCTCACACTTGCTTTTCTATGACTTCCATGCTGTGATGCAGATTTGATGATCTAAAAGGCCATTTCTCGTCTCTGACATCTATGATCCTCTGACATTTAAACAAAAGGCAATCATCCCACGGCTCCAGTTAGGAAGAACTGGAACCTTGCCATTCACAATATTACCCTCGTCTTCCCACTGATGCGGTGAAGGCTGCCTGCGTGCTTCAAAGGAGCGTCTAAGCAGGATAAATCCATAGCGCTGGTCAGTAAAAACTGAGCTATAGCTTCAGTCAAAGGCTAACACAGAAACAGCAGAGCTGCTAAATCTACAGCTCGGGGTTGATAATCATCAGAGCTGATTGCAGACTGTTAGAAATAGTTTGTTAAACGTCTTTATGGGAAACAGTCAGCCAGGGATAATATCCCGTTTCTAAACAAGTCCAGAAAAGCAGGCCATTATTTACAACAAAGTGCATTTAAATGTCATCATATGCATGAGCTCCATTGCAGGGGGTGGGCTGGGTGCTTAAATTACCCCCAGATTAGAACATTAGAACTCCCCTATAGAAAGAGAAGATACGGACCTTCCAAAATTACTTGAGCAAAGTAATGAGCAAATTATTCAGCGCTCAACTTTTTGGCTCACCTTTGGAAGAGGAAAGGCCTTCTACAGCTCCAAAACTCTCCTAGGACCAAACAATTCTCTTCTGCTTTTGCCATTACCACCAGCGATACCGCCCCAGTGCTCCCTGAGTTCCCAGAATGCCTGTGCCACCAGTGTTACAGAGGATGAGATGGTGGAGATGGGCTCCGTAGATGCAATTCCGCGTGCAGCGGATGGTGATTCATGTGCAGATTATCCAGCTCTGAGCTAAGCCTGGTCAAGTGTTCTCTCTCCCTAGAGTACTCCCCTCCCTTATCCCAAGAGACCTGTTATGCCAGCGATTACTTCTGTTCTGCATTTCAATTTGTCAAAAATGAGAACAAAAGATGTAACAGGTCACTTACATAAAGGAAGGAATATATTGTCATCATCAAACAATCAAGAATAATGAAAAAGGTCATAAAAACATACATAAGGCCAACATTTCAGCTAGTGGAAGTAAGAGAGCTCTACTGGTGACACTGGTTCATAAACTTTAACAGCATGATGCAGTTATACACCATTTGAAGCCGTGGACTGCAATTTGCAGATGAACAATTTGTGAATAGAGAAAAAAAAGGAAAGCAAATCCCCAAGTCCGGCCAAACCTAGCAGATACATTACTTTCAGTACATGGTTTTCTCTGATTTATTCCCCAGCCTCTAGTTGATGAACTACTCCTTTTCAATACATTCTTTTTTTCCTCTCTATTGCACAACTGTTTCAAAGTATTGCAAAGCTCCAAGGACTGCTAGGGCTACTGGCTAGATTTATTTATTAAACTGTTCCCTGAGTCCTACATCATTAAATTGACAACTCCAGATGGCACAGACCAAATGCCATTCACTTCAGCTGGCTGCTCAGTGGCCTACAGGGAGGTCCTACAGCACCAGCGTATGGCTTGCAAAAGGCAAATGGCTGGTGTTTTATTGGCACCGTAGCCAGCAGGAAGACATCAACGGCCCCTCTTCTCTACCCTCCCCTTTTCCCCGTGGGATCCCTCAGCACTGGAGCAAACAGCGAAGGGTGCCATCAATGTCCTCACCCTGGTCTGTGAGGCTCGGCATGCCTCTCCAACGAAAGCCATATCTCGAGGCATTTGGTCTTACAAACCCTTCCCACTCCCTTCCTCCACCCCCTCCGCTGAGGGTTTTCCATATGTTAGAGCTAAGATATGAAGGACAGAGGACTTGAGAAGCTGGCTCTGGATGCACAGAGAATTCTTGTCTCCAGGACTGTCAGCAGTAACAGGCACTCATTATTATTTTGATCTTGGATATTTTTCCAAGCCAAATTGCTGCTTTCAAAGCTGACTAAAAGTTCTTCCCTGGGATGAATTTGTCCCCATTTATTTATTGCATAACCAGCCCCTGAAAAAAATTCAGAAAGGTTGAGAGTGAGGCAGGCTTGTGCCTCTTACACGCATGGGATATTCCCTTTATATTAGTCACTGAACAGATGTGTCTTGTCATATGATGCATGAAGTAGCATTGGAAAGAAAAAGAAAATTAACTCATCCCTTTGAACTGGAGAAGTTCCATGAGAATTTGCTCACCCAGGCATCTGGTCTACCTATTTTTCCTTTAGCATCAAGTACACAGAAGCAGAAAAGAAATAACCAACGAACACATTAAAACGTAGCTGTCCCTTCCAAGCAAGGCATCAGTTGGGTATCATTTGGAAATCTTTGGAAAGAAGGCTAAGGGGTTTCTTTTCCTGAAAAAGTTCTTGTGACGGTAGTTCAGTACCCTTTTTCAGTCTTGGAAATTATTTTGGGAGGTGGCAAGTTAAATTTAGGTGTTTCCTTCCCTGGGTGGTGGTGACACATGGGAAAGTCGTAAAAGAGGTAGAAGGAGCAACCGGAGCGCTGCCTGCTATCATTGAGTTTAGTAGGAGCGATAGAAGCACCAAACCCCATATTTTGTAGAACTGACGAAACTTGCACATTGCAAAAGTTATCAACAAAGAGCTGTTCAAGCTATGTCTTAACGTTACCTCTCAGGCTGTGCATGTCGTACGCTGCCCTGGTGCTTTAGTTCTCGATGCGGGATCCCTCTAACATTCTTCAGGCTGAACACGCAGATAGATGGTTGTGATTCCTGGCAGAAATAGAAATGAGAAACAGTTCCTAGTTAGTCTGGTGAAGTTGTTTCAATCCATAATGCAAACCAAGACAAAGACTGTCTTTATTTGCAAACACCACCGTTGAACGGAAACAGTAGAGTATTTCCCTGATAGAAGACAAGTGTTGGCGCCACTATTAAAAGCAGAAAAGTTGAAAAGCTAATTCCATTCTCACTGATGGAAAAACACAGGAGCTGTGATAAATGCAATACAGGTCTAAACATGTCTACAGAGCGCTGGTTATGATACCGGCATCTAGACCACAGGTGGGAACCGTAGTTTTATTTCATGCATAAAAATACAAGAGTGCCCTGTGTTTGAGAGCAGCAACAAGCACACGTGGCAACTGACTTTACAGTTAGTTGGGGCTCAGATCCAGCCCTGACTCACCCAGGGAGTGCTTTTCATTGCAAGTGGAAGAAACTTTGCAGGACCAACCAATTTTTCAGATGCAATTTGATGAGAGAAAAATGAAGGGAGCACCACACCTTACAAAAGGAATTTGGTGTTGAATCTGCAGCTCACAATCTCCTTAAGAGTTTGGAGAAATCTTCTCCCCAGGTCTCACTCCCATGGGTCTCCTCACAAACCCAATGGTCTTTGTCATTGAGCCACCACAACTGCACCCTGTTTAAAAATGGGCAATCTTTCCTATTACATGTAAAACCCTCTTCTGTTGGAGGTTTTTCAGTTATTTTCTCCTCCCCAATGAAACAAGACTGTCCTGCTTGCTAGGCAGCATCCTTTCCTTTCTCAGAATTCAGGCTAGAATAGATTTCCATTTAAAAATTACAGATTCATTTAACAGTCTGGCTGGGACAGCGTGCATTTACCACGTCTTCTTCAGGTTAAAAACTTGGAAAATTTGGCTTTCATATGGGAACATAATGGAAAACATTTTTATTACGTTTCTCCTCTGGTTTCAAATCTTTTCTTAATTTAACTTCCTTGTCTGAAAAAAACCTGAAAACCTTCCTTGTCTGAAAAAAATTTTAATTTTCCCTTTTCAGTTTTTCAAACTCAACATAAATTTCCTTTTTTTCAGAACTTGAGTAATTTACTTGAGAAATGGTAATTTCCATTAAAACAAGTTTGTAAAACTTTTACTATTAAATCAAAGCAAGATATTTCAAAATGCTTGAAACACAGTGTTTCAAGTGCCCCAGTCCACATTTTTCAATCTCCCTGGTTCTTCCCTTTTTTCCTTTCAAATGATCAATTTATGAGCTGCTGCTTTTTTTGTCCCAGAGAAGAAAGTAAGTGTTGAAATCATGAAGAAATGGGAAAACTGTGACCTACCAGTTGGGCGTCATTTATTAAGGATAGCCCTTTCTTTTTGCACCCCAATATTTCTCTCTCTCACAGCAGAGCAAAAGCTCATCCTTGAAAACCTGCTACACTTCTGGGAAGCGTGAGAGGTGGAGCTCCGGCCCTGCGCACTGGAGGTTCTGCTGGACATCAAAGGTAGCGTATGCCACTGGTCGAAATCCTTAAATAAGCTGATGCAGACCCAGGCTCCCTGGCAGCACGATGCAGGGGCCCATCTGGCCTCCATAGTTTGAGATTAAAATGGGTTGGAACAGTTTTCCAAGACGAAGTCTTTTAAATGACATGAGCAAAGAATGACCAATCCATTCTGGGTGGCATTGGATGGAAGAATAAAGATTCTGGCAAAAAGTCCTTTTAATGATGAAGGACAGCCGCTGACAGCCGACTACACCCCTACTGCGCACGCATGTGAGCTGATTTTTTTGTAAGCTGGAAGTGATTTGGGACTGAAAGGATTTATCTGAAATGGAAGACAGACCTGAGCCCTGTCTATTAGTTCTTCCTATCCTGCCCTACATCAAGCATACAGCCAAAACTTGGGGAAGGGAGACAGGATTTCAGGTTCCAAAGCTGTTTCTGATTTTTTTTTGCTAGGAATTGCTCTCTGATCTTGTTTATCCTAATCAGAAATAGGACTGACTTAATGAGGATCACTGCCGTGGATCCAGGTGGAATTAGAATTGAACACCTTTATCCTAATGCTGAAACGCAAGACAAGTTCCCATTAGCCCTGCAGGAAACACGCAGGGAGACCCAGTTTTTACCCTCGTGTCGTTGGTTCTGTGTGCTTTGTCCCTCCCTACCCAGCTGGAGCATCCTCCAATAGAACACAATTAAAGCCAGGCTAAGTGCAAGATATCCGTCATATCACATGTAACTCCAGATTTATGAAAGCTTATCTATTTATTAACAAGCTCTTCAGTCAGGATAATTAGTCACCACATCCATCTCCTTCCTTATCAGCTGAAGGTGAAAATATACCTTTAGTAGTTTTTAACTCAATAACCCCAAAATCTTAGATGAGTTTCAGTGGACCAGCTTTTCTGCTGGCGTAAGTCACCATCACATCATCAGCTCCTATGGGGAGAATTTGGTCCAGATTTCCTTAATTACCTTCTTCTGCCTTCTTGCTTGTCCAGTAATGGTGCTCCAATCCCATCTGCCTGGTGCAGTAGCACGACAGACCCGTGGCTGTTCTGTATCACTGCAGACATTACACTTCATCCTTTGCACAGAATACAGATAACGTGCTGGGGACTTATTTCTTATTCTAGGGTGGATGGTTGGTTTAATTTCAGAATAGATTTATACACAAGACATTAAAACCCAGTGCAGATAGCCGGATGCTGCTGTTGATAATTGCCAGGTGTATAAGAAGCGCAGAACCACAGCATTTCCTGGAGCAAGCAACACTAATTAGTTACTTGTGTGGGAGACTGTATGCTTGCAAGGGCTGCAGAGGTGTAAGTTAGCATGCGTAAAGCAACAAATCCCATAGAAATGACCCTCACAGCACGGTAAAATAGAGATTATTCAGTTTTCAAAGGCAACACAAACCCCCTCAAAGTTCTGGGAACGGTCCCACTGCTGTCCCTCACGGGGAGATATCAAAGCAGACAGACTCATCCTCCTTGAACTCTCAAGGACAGCTGGCTCAGCAAACGATAGACTTCACTGGACCATGGTAGCCAACCGGACAAAGCTCGAAGGCTGCTGGTGTCTGTAAATGCGGCCACAAGAAGAATTTCTCAATGGAAAGACACTCATGGGAATGAGTTGTATTAACGAGTCTGCAACGGGTTAAACCATGACTTCATTCCCCCATGCTCGCTCCTCTCCCAGGTTATACCCGTCTCGCTAACCAGCGTGCTCCTGCTATTATCTACTACATAATGCCTTCTGTCATAGGGGGTTTATTTTTCCTGGGAACTCTGGGAGATATTTATAAACAATCATAAAGTGGAAGAAATGTGTTTTGAATAGCTTGGTGTTTTGTCACATGCAAATTGCTAAATAACGTGGTGGTAAATAATTATGTATATATGTTTGTTTACATAGACTGACTTCAAAGCAATTCACAATTAACTTAGCTAAACTTTCCAGCAACTGATTTATACTCGCTGGCTTTTCTTAAATTTGTTTGGGAAATCTCAATCTATTTTTTGTGGTTAAGTGTGGTTTAAGCTCTTTTATTCCACTGGCACTAATTAGTACCCTGGTCATTAGCCCTAGATGAGGCACAGAACAAAAAAAACCAAACAAAAGACGACTGAGGACTTGAGTCAACATTATCATATCCCAGGTTTGTAGTGTAAGGCGTCTTGCCCTTCTTTGGGTTCCTACCGTATTGTGTAGCTCAGAAATGGGCAACAACGGCCCTCATGTCCTCAGTGACTGGTTGGTGGAGGGAATCCTTGGAAAGCAAGATCAGAGTTCGGGCTGCGTCACAGCCAACAGAGCAATGTATGGACGAATTAGACCCTATTATCTTCAAGCCTCAAGGTCACCCCTCGAGCGTGCTGTTAGGCCATGACAGTAAACCATTCCCCTTATTCTTTGTACAAGCAAATAACTCTGGTCGTGTGGCTACACCCACCAACATTTACCACAAGAGTTGCCTTAATCTCCTACTTTATTCCTGTGACTCTCTAACCCACTGTTTAAAAGGACTATTCAAATTTCCCAGCCTTGCCCCTGTAGCTAAGCCCATCAGGTACAGGATGATCTTGGACTAGACTTGTATCTCTAGCCCAAGCTGGTGAAAAACAATTCACCGCTGGGAAAAAGATGGAGAGCAGCCCAGTCCCTTCCCAGCACGGTCGGCTTGGCTGGAGAGGGCAGCAAAATGCTGCGAGCCTGGCAGAGCTCTGCACCATTAATTCCCCGGGAGCATACTTTAGAGCAGCTCCGAGGCTATTTTAGTTGTACACCCAGAACCTGTGAGCAGTAACAAAGGTTCTAGTGGCAATGAGGTGACGTTGGGCTGAGTTAAATCCATACAGTTTGGTTCTGGGCTATATTCTTTTTAAAAATAGGAAGAGGTTACAAAACATAACAATCACAGAAGGCTCTTTTCCTCCCGTCCCCACTTCTGGTATGAATAATCGTGTGGCAAGATAAGTGGGCGAAGTATTACAAGATGACGTTTCTGTCGACCGTGATTATAAACAACAACAGAAAAGAAATGTAAGACCTCTTGGTTAATTTTCCCCATTATAAAACCACTTGGTATTTCAAATGGATCTGCCAGAGAAATGCTTGTTTTAAAGTTCCACTGATGTAGCTACAAATCATCTCATTTGTAAATGTTGGTTATTGGTGGTGGGAAGGGGACACAGAGGAGGGAGAGAAGCTCTTGTTTACTTTATGTGCTGCACATCCAGCCTGGCCCAGGGCTCCAGCGCAGCGGTTTTCTTGCTGACACACTGGCCCCTTACATCAGCTGTGAGACACACACTGGGGCAGGGTCCCAGCGGGGGAGAGAGGACGCGGGCTCCAGCCTGTGCCATGGCCGCGGTTCTCAAGCACTGGTATGTACAAGCCTGCGATGGTATCTGTGTGAATCTGTTCACCGTTGCTGCTGGTTTAGGGAAGAAAACACGCATTAGCCTTAATAACACTCTGGGAATATTTAATCCCAAGAGAGGTGAAGGGATAAGAACATATATTTATTTGTTTTAAGCTTTTATAAAATGCCTATGGTAAAAAACATCTGGATTATTGAATAGAGAGAGCCAGACACAGACTGAAATGGGCTTCGGATACCAGCCATTCTCATAACCCGCAGAGAAATGGGCAAATGAAAATCTGATCCACAAACAACAATTAACAAAGGACTTGGGTTAAAATGACCTAGAACTGGCTGATCCGCTTTGGATGACACATGCCTGGTGCTCCCTTATGCTAACTATACTTTTTAATACGCTGGGGCATATGGAGTCTCTGAAATGGACACCAAGTTTCCTACCCCAGAGGCACTGATGTAAAAGAGGCTCCGCAGAATTCCGATAACTCCTGGTATCTCCAATACTTCAGCCGAGCAATTCCTAGGTCTGCAATGTAAAAGGGAGCTAACAGCTGGTTTGATGCAGTCAAGAGGGAACTCTCTCTGTATTGAATTCAAACCTGCAATGAGGTGTTTAAGGACTCGGAAGAGGACGTTCTGCTTGGGAATGCAGGAACTTGAAGTCTGCCAGAAATAAGCTGGCATTTATCTCCATTAGAGGTTCTGACTCAAAATGGAGCTTTTTGAAGCTCCACGTTTAAGCGGCAGACAGGCCAAGATGTTCATCCCAGACAATACGATGTTTTCTTTTCCCTTCTCCTCTTGATAACGTATTCTACATCAAGGAGGACTGGGGTCCAGTAATGCCGGCTAATACTATTCTCTAATTACTAGGCAATGGGAAAAGTCAGAGAGACCTTGAGGTTTCAGTCTCAGACCAGACTCCGAAATTGGACAAGGATTAAAACCAAAGCCAGTTATGGAAATGCTCCAGGACTCATTCATTAACTACCACTACATCGGACTATGCTTTATGGGTGCAATTATTATCTTTGCGGAGGGCAGACAGAGGAATCACAAACGATTGAAACCACATCTAACTCCTAACATACAGGATCCCGCACAACCCTTATATGCCCTTCATTTGCAGAGGGATGGGTGAAGGGCAGAAGAAGCGTAAATATACGTTTCAGGAGAGTAAATAGGTTCTGCAGGCTTGAAACCCTGGGAGCTTTCCGCTGGGGTGTCTGGTTTTCATATTCAGGTCTGCATGGATTGCATGCCTATAGCTCATTAGCTGCCTTGTGGATCAAGTTAAAAAGCATACTGTTTTCAGGGCAAACTATAAAATTAGTGATGTTGTATAAAAGGAAATAACTCAAATTGGACCTCTGTCCTTGACATCCTATCTGTAAAGAGAATGTTGCCTTTTGCAAACCCAAAGCAAGCCTTGAGAAGGGAGGAACGTCCCTTTAATCCTCAGTCCAGGCAACAGGACAAATTAAAAATGGCAAATCATCTGATAGCTTTGTTTTAAGGATCTTAATCTTCAGTCACTGCCCGGTCCTTTAATCAATGGCATTTTGAAGTAAGGAGTTCTGTACAATTAAATAGTTTACTCTTACATTTTGTTCCCTTTGGACTGAACATGTTTGTAACAGAAGTACTCACACATTGTCCCTACCATAAACCACAAAAACACACAGAAAAGGTCCCGTTGGACAGAAAATCTGACTCTTCCTTATGAGATTTTGCTGGACCTCAAAGATACCTCACAGTATAGCAGATGACCAGCCAACGTCACCCTGGGTGACCTGAAGTACACTACTGTGTCCCCTCTCATACTCTTAGCAGTGTTTGCAGGATAAATACCTTCAAGAAACAAAGAGTTCACCTATAACTCATATTATTATTCAGCCAGTAGATGGGAGAGCATGCGTACGAGAGTCTGTCCCCAAAGGATACCTGTAAGTTCTCATATGCTTCTGCTGTAACAGGATCCACCGATTTACTTTAGCTACAGCAATACTTAAACAGCCTCAAGCAGAAAATGGCTCCTCATTTTAAGAGGTACTGGGTTACAGGAGGTTCGTGGCATGACACACGGCAAAGGACAGGAGTTTTCAGAGGCAAAGCATGGCCATTTTTTGAAAATGGAGTGATTCAAGGTGGATGCTTTAGCCTGACATTGGATCAACTCGTACATTTTAGCAGAAATTTTTCAGTCGCAGTTAATCCACAGTGACTGCAAAGATCATCATCTGACAAATGACACACTAAGGACATACCTTTTTTGCTACAGATCAAGAAGACTCAATGCAAGAGGGTGACTGATGAGTTATACAGGTTGGGAGTTTGAATATTCATCTCGGATGCAAACAAAACAGTGTAGGTTCAAGTTCCTCATGTATTTCAGGCAAAAGAGGGACGTGGGTTTTCTATATCCCAGGTGATCTAGTCCCTGAGCTATTTTTTATTTTGGAATCTCTCTCATTTTTTTCCATGAAATACTTCAAAAGATCTCAGTTTCATCCTGTTGCGAAAGAGAAAAAGTTTGAAATCTTAAAAAATTTTGCAGAACGGGAAAGCTATTTCCTCCCCAGCTCTATTTCTAGATGTGCCCCGTGTATCCAGACAGAAATCTGGAAGGGGGATCTCGGCACAACAGCTCTAAGTCTGGTTATATTCAGACAAGTGGCACGGTTCAGGGCCATTCATATTTATTTTTTTTCAGTAATTCCAGATCTCCTTGGTTTAGTTTACAAATCAGATAGCAATTTCATCACATCCTCCCCGTCAGAGCAAGCATTGCCCAAGCAGAACAGCCGTCTTTCCATCTCTATTGTTACTAAATGAGAGTGTTTGATGATCAAAACTTTGCTGACGCTGTTTGTCAGAGAGGCATAAACTAGAACAGCCTTGAGGGGTTCTCTCTCAAGTGAAGCTTTGCAGGGCTGGTGGGAGTGAAAGCTTCTTTTGAGAAAGAAGGCCTTGACCTTCCAAATACAGAAGCAGGCAAGTAGCTCTTCTCCTAGAGCCAGCCAGCCAGCTGTTGGGCTGAGACCACTGTCCATCAGACCGAGCACCAGCACACAATTGTTTCCTTGTGTTTTTCTGTCTGCTTGTATCCATCTGCCATCCATTGCTGTAGCTAAACTCCCTGGCAGAGGGGAGGTTGCTGCCTTGATTTATAAAATATATAGCGCATTGAATTCATACTCTGCAGTAAGGAACTGCAAAGGCAGCCACTGTCAAAAACAAACACCGATGCGGTGATCATACTACAGAAATTCACAGTACTACTCACATAAGCAAAGTCCCTGATGTGTTCTGAAGCATCTGGGAGTGGGGAACCATAAAGGTGTAGAGAGCAGGGGGTGTCTCTCACAAAGATGCCATTTTTGTGTCATTGCTTTTTGTTAGAGTCCTGCCTACTGTTCAGAGACCTTCAAAGTCGATGGTCCAAATCACTTACTTTCCTTTTAGCGCTAGAGAGTATGCATTCTGCTGCTCTAATGCCACTGGGAAGAAACTGGGAAATAAATACTTGTCTATGTATAGTAGATAAGATGTAACAGTTAGGCAAGACGTAGGACAGATTTCTCGGAAAGGTTTACCAGCCCTCAAAAGTGTACAGATAGCCCCAAACTAAAGGAAGGAATGGTCTTACTGATTTTTTTCTCCTATTTTGGCACGGCTCCGGTATTCTTTCTCAAGCACTTTAGGAAAGGCACGTTAAGACCTAAAGCCTGATTAGGTTAGTTCTGATCTTAGTTCTGATCTAGCAAGACGTACACATGCTTTGAATTAATCCCAGTAAATACAAGGCACAACTCACCTAGCAAAGGTAAGCACACGGAGAAACATCTCCAGTTCTACAGGATGCCAAATCCTCCCTCCGTAAGCAAGCAAAAGGTTCCAGAAAGTGCTGAAGTGTATGTTTAATGAATGAAGCTCCTATAGCCACTGGAAGCCCAATACCCAAGTATGATACTGGATGTTACAGCCCTTACGCCACTGAGCCCAGGTACCGCAACAGGGACAGATGATCCCGGAAAGGTAGAGAGATATTTCCACCTCATTGAGACTTCAAGCCCCCGTTGCTATCAGCAGTGTATGTTAGGAATCACTTTGCTGCTCAGTGTTAATTTCAAACAAATGGTGTGTTCACTTTCGGTTTGTGATTATTTTTAGCCCCTTGGGCTCTTTTTAGATTTCAATTAAATGTCACTAGGTAATTAGCTAAGAGATAAAGTCAGCTGTTAGGGCCAGTAAATGAAAAAAACACATGCTGAATACTGAATGAATGGAAAGCTTTCTCCTTGGCAGATACTTTTCACTTTCTTTTTTTTTTTAAGGTCGACTTTTTGTCTTCCTATTGTAGGAGAAGAGCTTTGAAAACATAAATTAATTTTACGATGTATCTTCTCTGCTCCTCGTTCCATACTCATAAAGAAGAAACACACATACGCAAGTGTATGTAAAAGCGATCACAATAGCTCTACACCAAAACTTTTTTTAACCTTAAGCAAATGTTTAAAAAGTTCCAGAGCTGAACAACTCCAAAATCAAATTTACAACTTCCCTTTCTCAAAGCCAAAGGAAGCGGGGAATTCTTTAAAAGCTCTGTTTGACAGAGTAGAATATTTCAGCTCGTCTTAGGACGTATTACAGGAGGGGATTTTGACTGCAAATTATTACAGCCATATTTTATATTGCAGTTGCATGTATAAGTGGTTTGCAAAATGTTAATAACTGAAGATGAGCCCATAAAAGATAACAATATACATCACGTATTAAGAACACATCCCTTCAAGATGTTATTAATGATCATAAACACATTGCTGGAAGTATTGCCAGTAGGCGTAGGTAATTAATTGCCTTACAGGATTAAGTCTTTAAAAGTAGTTACCAATTGCTAGCATTCCTTTAACTCTATAGGCACTGTGGAAGTAGAACCTCAATATTCAACGTCACCAAGCCCTAGATGACAAATACCCACTGTAAGCATCGAACCTGCAGAGGCTCACAAAGGTACAACATGAATAGTTGTATTTTTGTCACTTAAAATAGCGTGGCGGTGAGAGCAATGTTAAAGACTGTGGATGCCATCCCGAGGAGACACGGCCCAGGAGCGTGCGTGACAGGGAATGCAATGCGAGAACGCGTGCAAGCTACCCAGAAGCAATACACGTGAATTGCTTGCAGATATAGAATCCACCAAAAATACAAAGTATGAAAGCCATTATTTAAAACTACGTACGCCTGTGAAAACAGTACATAATTGTACAGTGCACCTTTTTTTTTTTTGGTAGCAAACACAATCAATTCCTAGTGGGTAGAATATAAAGCACACAAAAATAGAAATCCTTTTTTAAACAAAATAGTCTCCCAAGGCCTGCTGGAAAACGTGGGATCGGATGTTTGGCTGGTTCTGGCAAGCATTTCTACTCCTACGGCCACAGCTTTGGTAAACCTCATACCACCCCTTTTTATCACATTTAGGCCTCTCAGGTTCCCCTCCTTCTTCTCTGGCCCAGGGCTCTTAAACCCATGCCTTTAGCAAAGTCATCAGTAGTCTCTCATTTGATCTGAGAGGATGGAGCAGAGCAGCAAGAGCTGCAATGAATCATCCAGCTCTTGGGAAGCAGAGCAAAATCCATCCTTAAATACATCATCTCACACTGCGAAGCCTTCCAGGAGAAGCCTTCCTGTGAAAAGCTCTGACTTGGGAAAGTGGCTCTGAGTGCTCTAGTCAGGTTCCAAGATAACTGTGACCTTCACGGAAGAGGCTTTGTCCCTAACCATATGACAATTTGCTCCTGTGAAGGACACAGTGTAAGCTCCCGGTGTAAAGCTTGGCCCCGACAACTCCCCGGTAACTGGGGCCTGTTAACTGCACGGCCAGATTCCTCAGGAGTTGGCGTCTTCAATACGAAACATGTACATTTAAGAAGAGCATGGAACGCTGGAGTTCAGCTCTGTGGCTTAGGTCTCACTCTCTGAGCTTCACAAGACAAGTGTCACTGAGCAGTCAAACCAGATGGAGGACGCAAAACCAGCCAACCTGGGACCAATTACTGAAGGAAGGAGAACCCAAGAAGGTCAGGCGATTCTAGAGAAGAGTTTAGTATAGGGATTTTTCAGTCTGCAGTGCATTCGTTATTACAAAATCGATCCACAAATTTACACATGGCCCCACTACACTGGAAAAAATTTAAATACTCAGATCTTTTTGCAAGTGCATGTAAAAATATCCTACCACCTACAGTGAAAAAAGCTAAGACTGCAGTAGATTTAAAATAAACCAGACAGCAAGAGAACATCTCACAGGCTGTCTTTGTTCCAACTCGATGTTTCTATCTGAAATATCCAGTTATTATCCAAAGCCGTTGCAAATAACATGGAAGTTTTATAGCCACGCTACTGAACGTTGAACAAAATCTTACTGTCTCTCTTTAAAGTTTGTGATAAATTATAGTGAGTAGAGCCCGCGACTGGGAATGTCGCGACACTGTCGATGACAGTGACTTCGCTCAGATACAGGCTAACTTACCCATCTGTATGAGCCGTTATAACAACATCTGCACTCTCGGGAACTCTGCATAACTTGGGACTGGATACACCTGACGTGCCTGAATCACCTGTGGTTATTAAACAGTGCTGCACCCATTAATGGTGGAGAAGAGAGGGACTGCTGCCCAGCTAGTAAACCAGCTGCGAGGAGCGCCGCAGAGGCAACAATGGTCAAGTCATGGTGCTTCCTGCACGTGGCTCCAATTGAGGAACAGGAACGGCTACAGCTCCTGGAGCTGAAGGCAGGTCGGCGGATGTGCTCCCAGCACAGCTGAGTTGCTCAGCTAGTTTCTAAGCAAGCAGAGAGAGGTGGGAGAAGGAGCACCGACCTCGTGCTGGCTGTGCCAAGCAGTAAACTGTGGCCATTCAGCCATTCGGTAGCAGCTCCGCAGGGAGTTGAGACATCCATGAGCGAAGTAGGAACGCTATGGGACAGACAGATGAAAGGAAGGACCCACACCATACCCCACGATAAGCTGTTGCTGCTCAGAAATTAAAGCCTTCACTTGGAGCAAGCAGGACTTCTGGATCTTGGGCCACATAAAGCTCTCTTAATATAAGATACTAAGCCAAGAACACTGTAAGCATCAACGATGCTTTATCCCATCCAAGCCTAAAGAGTCAACATCTGTTCTGAGGCTGGTTTTGTCCCCTGGGTATACTGCTAGTTTTAGGGAAATTAATATTGTGGCTGTCTGGAGAGCAGAAAACATACAGTGTGTCAAGGGAATATTGTTAATGCGTTGGGTTGGTGTTTTTTCATGTTAACATGGTGTTAAATGGTTGGGTCATGCGGACTGGCTGCCTAAAATACATCTCAGCAGAGTATCAAGATCCCACATAGATCCTCTTCACTATATGCCGTTACATCAAAATGAGTTTGTTCGAATTACAGCTGTCGAGAAGACCGCAACGCAGTCAAGGGGTAAACTGAGGAGGAAAAGACAGTTACGTGACATCACTGCTGGTCTCACTTAGCCCTTTCAAATGACAGTGAAAGCAAGCTACAGATTTTATTTCAGCCACAGGGATGAAAAATAATCTCATACTTTGGATGCTGAGACCTTTTGAAAGGGTAACAGAGAAACCGATTACGTTCCATAGACTTTGGCCTTCTGGGCTAATAGGCCTTTGAAGGAGAATTGGATTTTGCAATTAGAGCTGGTTCTAATGACAGTGTCGGGGGGGCTCCATATTGGATCACCTTCCTTTAAATCTCTGTATTTTGGAAGAGGAAGGATTAACTACATGGTCTACCGTGCCCAGCCCTGCAAACACACAAGCTGAGCTTCCAAAACACCAAATCCGCGCTTTCACTAGGAAAAAGCAAGGGCATGTTTATAAAACTGCGATAGGTAACTCACATTCACAACCGGAGCTAAAAACCTTGCCAACACAAGGCAGTTTAATAAGCGTTAGCTCCTTGATTTCAAGGGTACTGGGATTCAGGGGTGTGCTGCTGCTTTTCCCAGAATACTTCCAATGAATCTGGCACAAGTTTCAAAACTTCCTCAGTTTCAGGAAAGGAAACCATTTCTATGTAACTTCATTTCTCATGAAAGAAGGTGGATTCACACAGATATTAATAGCAGTTACCACTTGGCGATCAAAACTAACTTCAGATTATGTTAAAAAACATCAATTCTTCAAATGTCTGACTGTAGCAATTTCCTGGCAGCGTATGCAGCAATCATTACATACACATTTACAGTAAATCTGTGCCTGCTCTAGACCTAATCTAAAACTGATGGGCAGAATTATTTTTAGTTTAACCTTGGTATTTTGCTAAAAGGAATGCAAATGTCATTGCTAAAGGAGAAAAGGGGAAAAAAAAAAAAAAGAGAGAGACAGAAATAACAACTTGGTGGAAAATTAAAGCACGGAGTTGACTATGACCCCAGCAATTAAACATACACAGGTAACTGATCTTTACTTGCCTGGGTTTTAATGTCAGAAAAGTGACGTTTTTGACTCTCCCATAATGAAGCCTTAATGCGGGTAATGTTCCAGCAGCCCAAGGTAGACATTTAAAGTAAACTGCATTTTCTTTATCTAGATTTTAAATCTACTACCAGAACACTATTATTTTCTTTATTTCCTTCCTCCCTTCCACCCAGATACTTTATTTGCTACACGGTAAGTATTTGCTTCCAGTTCCAGCACAGCAGTGACCAAGTTCATTTTGCCTCCACGAGGGAAACTGGCAACAGCAAATCCATTCCCTGGACTGTTATGAACAGCAATGCTGATTCCAGTAGCAGGCCAGGAATTATATATATGTGTATATATATGTGCATTCCTATTCTTATGGGTTCATTAGCCTTTTTCCCCTTGTCTTACTCCGTACAGGACTAATACGATTCCCCCATTGCTTTGTCTTCTGTGCTCATTTACACCAGTGTAACAGGATTCAACTGTACTTTCCTCATATTCATTTTATGCTGGTAGCAAAAAGTGAATTCAGGCAGAGCATGAAGTGCAGACAACAGCTAGTTTATACAGCCAGGCATATCCTTGAAAACTCTCTTCTATTCTTCCTTTTTAAACATCTGTAAAGAGCCACAGGAACAGTCTGCTGTTTAATATGGACTTAGATAGATAAATCAGTATATTAACTTGAAGCTAATGACTCCACAGTAAGTTAAAGCTATAGCACAAGTCACACCAGTCACATCCAAAGCCAAGGGAAATTCAAAGTTTAAACTTTAAGCTGATCTAACTTTGTAGCTTCTTTGAGCAGAGCGTGGGACTAGAGACCTGCACAGGTCCCTTCTACCTGAATTACTCTGTGGTTCTCAGCTGACGATGCTCTGGGGCACTTGATAACCTTTGAATTGTAAAAAAAAAAAAAAAAAAAAAAAAAAAAAAAAAAAAAAAAAAAAGCTTTGCTCTTGCATTAGCATTCTCTGCTCACCACCAGCCCACCCCCATATTTCACCAAAAAAACCCAAAACAAACATTTTTTCCCTTAATTTAAAATGTCTCTTTTTTTCCAAGGGAAATCTAATAAAAAACACGTTTCGTTGACTGAACAGAGTACTCTGCTGTGTAAACAATGGAGATTCTTGTGTGAAAGTCAGTTTTGTCTGGCTTCTAGGAATTCCACAGGGATAAAATTAGAAAGACCTATACGCAGCCTAGGACTTGTACGTAGTGGGATGAATCCTGAAGTCAGTGCTAGTAGCAGCCATAATAGAACCAGAACCACGGCGATTTCCCAGCGCTTTTCTTTCTCTAGGACTCAAAGGTCTGACAGTCACTCACAAGCTACCTCAGGGACAGACCTGCTCGCAGAGTTGAAGTTGGAAAATCTCAAATGATTATGCCAGCCGTCAGCTGTGCTGCTGGCCAAATCTGCAGGGCCGCCTCTGATGACGGAGCCTGTGTCGATAACTGACTATTACAAGAACAGCTTTGAACATGCAAATGGAATGAAAAGCCTCCCCATTCATTGCTCCTAATTGTGATTTACATTAACACTGTGTAATTGAAAGTTGGGGGCACTGCGGTATTTAGCTTTTTCATGGGATCAGCTCCACTGAAGGAAGTGGCGATGCTCTGCTCTTGCTGTTGCAATTAAGGACAGCCGTAACACTTTGAAGCAATGGTCATGCTCTTGACCACTCTTTTCACCCTTTTACTTTGGTTTCTGCCCATTTCCTTTGTTCTTTTTCCCCCTTACCACTGTCTGTATAGGATAGTACATCCCTCCCCATTTCCCTCTCTATCACTTCCTCCATCAGCTGCATTTTTGAGACTCTTGGTTTAGATGAGACCGCATGGCCTGGTTTTCAGCTGGTGTAAAACCGGTTTTACTGGCTTCACTGGAGCCCCGTTGATTTACATGGGATGATGATCTGCCTGTATATATTTAAGTGTATATTTCTCCAGCAAATCAACCTTTCATTCCTTATTCGTTCCAACTCACTAGCTATCCAGGCTGGGAATTGCACTCGTCTCCCTTCTGTGTTGCGTCTCTCGTAAATGAGCCAGTCGGAAAGTGCATCGTCCACTGCGCAGAAAGATTACACTCCACGGTTATATATTATACACGATGGGTGAGTTGCTGAAGGCTTCAGAGTGCAGGATCAGACCAGTTAACAGCAAAAAATATCTCAGAAGCCTGAGACTGTTAAAGCCCAGCAAGAACGTCTGTGCTGTGAGAGAAGTGCTGGACAGAGACACAGAAATGAGCTTTTGCATCTGTTTGAGCTCTACATATAGGGACGGGGATGAGATAGCCACATGCAGAACTTTCTAATTAACGTTTTTAATCTCCAAACTCCAGCTCTGAATTCTCTTCTCCTCTCTTAATTCCCCAACTGAGGAGCTGCTGCAGCTCACTTAAAATTTTAGCAAAGAATTTGTCCTGGATCTAGATATAATGATTTTGGCCATTTCTTTGACAAGTAGGAAGAGGGCCCCTTTCCCACACAGGGGATCGCTGGATCCATAAGCCATAAACTCTCTCTCTTGCCCCATTAATGCACCCCCTCTATCCACATGCTGGAAGTTTACTGAAAACAGTAGCCAAAGGAATAACCACAAGAGCACCCGCAATCATTTGAACTCCATTTGTGTCAGCTGCGTAAAAGTGCCCACTCCCATCTTTAGCAAGACATCTTCTCAGCTAACAGAAACTGGGGCTGCCTCTTCACCTCTAAGCTGTGCAAATTTAGTTAGCCGAGGAATTGCCCTCCTGAGTCCGGAGGTTGAAGCCTTCTCTATTCCAGTTCTTTCGTATTTCATGTAAGTGGATACCACATTACCCACTGGAGTTCCATAAGTACTCTCCTTTCATGCATCATGCTTGACAATCACCTACATAAGCTACATTTGATCTAGGTCTAAATTTTGTTTTCCTATGCAGAAGGCTAGTTCTCTTCCCCAGTTCATTTCATAATTTTAAATCCTAATTCATCCCCATCCTCTGGGAAGAATGCATTTTTTGCAATACCTATGTTGTAACTTTCTAGAGCACATGCTTCTCATTTGAGCATTATTTTCCAAAGCTCCTAGCACTTAACCACAGAAGTTGTTCATTTATTTTCCTTTTTATTCTCCATTTAATCCATCCTCTTATTTTATGCTTTGAATCATCTTTATATCTTACATTATGGCCTCTAGTATAAAAGCTTTTTGTTTTAACTAAGTACTTAAAACCCACAGGGAAGTACAAAAATTATACAGGGGGAATTAGACAGAACTACCCTTTTCTCTTCTCATTTACTTCCCAATTTTCATCCCCTTCCAATCCCAAATTCTAAAGCAGAAGAGAAACTTCCAAAGAGCTCTACCAGTTTTAAACCAGAAACTGAAGGGGAAAAAAATGGATTGGAATCTAGTTGCTGCCACTAATTTTCTGAGTGACTTTGGCAAAGTCGTCTTCCTTGCGCTTCAAGGTCCATTGGGAATGGGAATACTTTGTTCTTGTCAGTCTCAATATACTGGGCTGGGTAACAAAGATCCTTAGGCAAATGGCTTTTTATTCCTCAAAGTTATGAGGCCCCTCTATCAGCAGGTGTAGATTAGGAGCTGCCAGGGCAGATAACATATAATGAGACGAATTTCTCTGGCCTGAGCAGAGCAAACTACAGCACATCTTGAGCCATGAGGTTACAGAAACCTGGCAGCATGAATGCCACGCTGGCTATACCACCTCTGCAGCAAAGTTTAAAGCCGAGCAGGGTCAGACGGATGCACAGAGGAAGAGGAAAAGCTGAGGACCCCCGAGCCAAAGCCTCCCCAGGCTACCAACACATGATGAGGAACCAGAAGCCTATCTCTCTGTCCCTCCCTCCTTCGCCCGTATCACTGCAAACATCTGAGCTTCCCAAGACCAACCTACCCCTCGCAACACATGACTGGAGAGCCCATTTCTGCCACCACACTGCAGAAAAGCACACATTTTCAGCAGCTCTGCCAGCACCCGTGAACGCTACCGCTAAGATTTAGCCAGTTGCTTTCCCTGTATAACTACAACTCAAATCTCTTCTTCAGCTGTGACCAGTTTAGGGCCAATTCTTGAGCTATTGAAGACTACAGGCATTTTGCCATCAACCAAAAGTTGGCTTCGATATTCTTAACCATCCATACTACTTACAGTGGGGACATTAAATGAAAAATGGGTGGTTTTTTGAAAGCTGGGCCAGGTGCTCCCTCTGTGGGGCATTTGCTTAAAGGGCATAGGGCAGTTCAGGAGCAGCAAGCACAGGCTTTTACTTCAGCTGTCCTGAAGCAACTTCTGTTTGTAATATCTTATGGAGCAATTTCTACCACCTTTATGATTAGGGATAAAACAGGAAAGAAGCTCTGGTTGCAGGCTGCTTCCCATGGATCTCTGTAGAGCCCAGGAAGCACAGAGTAACGACTCAGGAGTGTACGATACCCCCAAATTTTTGGGTCACTGCACTGTCCAATATCTCGGCCTGGGCCAGTCCTACCATTAGTGCACTGGGAGAGTATCTAGTCAATCCCTGCAGTAAAACAGTTATTTTAGGCTTGGATACACCTTGCTAATCCTTAAACCAGGAAAAAGGCCTGTGCGGCTACAACGTGGCTCCCCAACTGAACACGTCTTGTCGGACCACGGCTCTACAGAGTCAGTACAAAATTAATCTTGGTCGTATTTGTGCCTTCAGGGGACAGGACGTTCTCATTTCCATAGACAGCAGTACAAGTGTTTGCTTTTTTTTGGGGGGGGGGGTGGGAGGGCAAACAAAAACAGAACAATAAAGCAAATGAATTACAGCATACTTTAGCCGGCTTCAAATAACAAACATGACCCCATTCGTATGAAGATGATTCCCTCTCCAAGTTTGTAAGTATTTCCCTGGTATGTAAATCATAACAAGATGGAGACTCCCGGACCTGTAGATATACGACGAAACCTGCATTCAGCTGCTCCACAGTTTAAGATGTGATTTCAGCGCTGGCACTTGTATTGGCTTTAGCTTTCAGCTGAGCTATCCGGGCATAACCAGCCTTTTAAGAGGTTTAAGACACCAGAAGGTAACATTTCCCTGAAACTTTCTGGTAAAAAACAGTTGTTTGGACAAATCAACTAATAGCCTGGCCAAAAGGTTCTCAAATCCCTCCCTCCTCTTACACAAGCTCTTTTCTTTTAAAGCTTGTCACTTTATCTGTTGTCATAGTAAAGACTCAGAGTTACAAGCTCTGAGTCAGACAGCTTATTAATAACAAGTGAAGGACAGCACAGCACAGATTTCATTAGGCAGACTCCACTTAGCAAACAGAGTACGATGCCAGGGTCCCAGAGGGCGTATTCAGACCATGCTGGAGAATTTTCAGTATCTTCTTCCTCCTCCACCACAGGCAAGCTCAGACCAAACCAGAGCAACGTCTGACTACACGGGAACCAACGTTACACTGGTGTAGATGTCCCTGCACTCGGGCTGGAAATAATCTGCAGGCCAACCCTCACTGGTACTGTTGTGTCAACCACAGCACAGCAGAGCTTTACATAGGGAGATGCTACCTGACAGCAAAATAAACCGCTTACAGTAACTTAAAAAAAAAAAATATGTCCAACCAAACCACACAGAGGTCTGAATACACCTTTTTCTTCCTGGCAGTCAGAGAGGAGGACTCCTGGGACTCAAGGCACGAGAGATTTACTAAACAGAGTTTACTCCAGGCCAGGGCTACAAACCGCACCAGTGTAATGTGTACATAGTGGGACCTGAGAATGTTAAAGGTCTGGCCTTCACTGAGATGCCCCAAAGGACCTAGATTTTCCTGAAAATCATTGTCTTCACCCCCACTGGGACTGTTGAAAAAATCAGTGGAACATTGCTGGTGTCAGACTAGAATATAAACAGCAGAGAACTGGCTCCAAGGCAAAGCCTCCACTGACATGATCTCGACAAGCAGCCCTGGTTTATACCTGTCTCTAGGTTACGACATTTGGGGAAAGGATGGGGCCTTGCAGAGCGAAGTCCTTCTCAGCCACAGCAAAGGTACGTCCTCTACAGCAAGTCAGCGCGGAGGAAGGAGATCCTGCATCGGCCACAACTGAATTGGTACCATGTAGTTAGTTCACAGCCTTTTCCATGAAGCCACCTATTACCAGCAGTGAGGACTGTGTTTTAGACAACAGCCTTTTACACCCACAGCTACAGGGTCCTGCGTGGTGGCTCTGCCTTTCGGCTTTGGGCTGCCATGTCAGTCTCCGCTGTTTGGCCAAAGACAGCCCCTCTCACAGCAGTACAAAGCGAAGCAAACGCTTCTGTTCCTCGGAAGTCTCACAATCAATTACTGTGAATGATAACGTGTATTTTCATGAAATCTTGGGCCTGTGGTTACCAGAATCCATCCTGCCACTCACACAAGAACTTTGGGGTAGAAGAGGAGGATTCATCTGGCACTATTCTGTCAAGGATTTAATCTTTGGATACAGTGCATTA
This sequence comes from Rissa tridactyla, assembly GCF_028500815.1. Taxonomy (NCBI): domain Eukaryota; kingdom Metazoa; phylum Chordata; class Aves; order Charadriiformes; family Laridae; genus Rissa; species Rissa tridactyla. The sequence continues at coordinate 6,279,339 of NC_071485.1, forward strand.
GATGGATTAGGGCAAAGACGCAGGCTATCCTTATTTTTAAAGCCCGCTGACCTTTAACAATGAGAAATAATAAGAGGAAAAACGTGAACCCTGACAAATTCATAACTACAGCACAGGGGAAAGGAATGTATTCTTTTAACATATGAAAAAACATTGCGCATGACACGTCTATTTTCTTTTCAGTCCCGTAGCTGTTATGAATTATATACAGCATATTTAGTTGTCGTTTGTTCTTGTGCCTTTTTGTGTGTGGGGGTACTTTGGCTGCTCTAAACTTTTTCTTTATCACTGATCAAGCAATTGCATGAAACACCATTTGTTTTGTCTCTCCAGAATCCCGCTGTAGCGCTGTGTTCCTCTACCACCGATATGCCATCAGCGAGAGCTCAGAGACAAGGCTTTGCTGTTAACCAGGGGCACAAACCATTTATCATCCAACTTAAAGAAAAACAATATTTTGAATTAGCTTCTGCAAGCATTGCACAGGCAGCTCAGGAAGAAGAGATGCTATAAATATTCCCCATAGCCCATAGGATGACTTGGAAGGAAAGAATCAGGTTTGCCAACTTCCAGTCCCCAACTCCAACCACCTCTGTTATGGTGACAACAAACAACAACAGGCCATTACTTGCACGATAGCGGTTAGCCGGGCTGTGGATTGGCAGGACGCGCTGTCTATTGGCGTTATCATTTTGGGACGGAGATAAAAGGAATCAGGCTGCAGCCCTCGGTGAGCCGAGAAAGGTCACTCCATCTCAAAGCAAAAGCAAATGCGTGCACTACCTCATCTCCAAGTGCAATCGCAAAACAATGTCAGATGTCAGCAAACAGCTCAAACACTCATGGAATCTAGCAAATACCAAAAAAAATAATAATAACTAATTCCTTTTAATATGGAAAAGTTACCCCCAGTGTCTCTAATGAAGCTAAAGATGAAGAAATCCCATCCTTCTGTGAAATTTGCCAGCGTATTCATAAAGACACTGTTTATTTTTAGTCAGTTGAAAGCTTTCTTTTCTTTATACTTTCCTCATTCAGCAACAGGCCACATACCAAAGCTGAAGTTTTGTTTAGAGGGAAAAATAAAAACAAGACACAGGAAGAGGTTCGCAGATCTCAGGCTCCTTTCCCTGCAAGGGCACCGCCTCTGACACAGCCCTCCCGCAGCCACCAGCGAAGGGCCCTAAAGAGGGTCCTTTGCTCCTAAAGATGCCTGTTGCCTCCCCTCTCCCCACGACGGTGGATGGGTCTCTGATAAGGGCTGCAGGGACCAGGCCCACACTAGTTGCAAACATTCATGGAGCTTTTTATCCAGAGACGCCCAGGGCTGGAGCAAGAGGGAGATGAGGGAGAGCCCCAGCCCTCCCCACTTCAATGCAAGAGCACGGCAAATTTGCAGTAGAGATTTCTTTCCAGTGGGTCTACTGCCACTCAGGCCAGAGAAAAGACTCTTCTCCTTGTGAGAGACCTCCATCACTAGAAGCAGGAATCATGGCTTCGAGATAGATCTTAGCATGATGTGTTCTTCCCTGAATGCTTTCAGGTAATCTCCCAGATAAGTGTGAGCTCCCTTTGAGATTGTGTATGAGGCTCCATTGGTATATTTAGAGGCTGCCATTGGCTTTTACTCCTTTTCACATACAAATATCTGATGAAGACAAAGGTGGGGTGTTTTTTTTCTTTCTTGAGAGCAATGTATTTGGCTCCCTCCTGTGGGCACCAGCGTCGCTAATCAGAGAATCAGAGAATGGCCTGGGTTGGAAGGGACCTTTCAGATCATCCAGTCCAACCATCAACCTAACTCTGACAAAACCCATCACTAACCCATATCTCTAAGCACTGCGTCTGCCCAGCTTTTAAATCCCCCCAGGGATGGTGCCTCAACCACTTCTCTGGGCAGCCTGTTCCCAAAACATCTGATTTAAACAAGACAGTAATACCAGCTAACGCTACAGCTGAATCCACCCTTCCTCTGGCAGAGTCCTCTACACACTTGGCCAACAAAGATTTTCCTAAGCTTAAGCAATACCAGCAATGCCATAGCAATGTGCAAATGGCACACAGCAGTTTTAAAACAAGAGAACTGTGCAGGAATGAACCAAAGCACGTAAATTCTTCTGTTTAAAGTATAGGAGAGGTGGCTTGATGCTATATTGCCTGGGTGAATGCACGGAAGCAGTTTACTGTCTTCAAATTTTACTATGTAGTTTTCTATTACCTCTCAGTGTGAGTTCAACTCAGGATTATTTCCTATTCAGGATCCCAATACTGAATGGAATAAACTCAGGAGGTTTTAACTCTTTGTTTGTGGGCTGTCCTTACTAATCACATTAAAAAAAAAAACAACAAACAAAATGGGAATATGTGCAAGTTCTTCAGAACTCAGCCTGGATATTCTCGATGGATGTCCAAACCAACACCACCAGCTCAGCTGGGAAAGGGAACTCCTCTCCCAGAACTAGAAATTGAAGTTTCTGTCCTTTCTACAAAAACACCACACAGAGCAAAATCTCTAGGCCACTGCAAGGCTAATGTATCATGCAAACCATAGAAAAACAACAACTTAATACTGTCTCTGTATTGCTTAATCCCTAAAAATGTCATCTTTTTTTTTTTCCCCAGGATTAGTTGCTTGAGCTCTTTTAGTTGCCAGCTAGTTTCTCTGCAAGCACAAAAATAATAAGTGTGCAGGTAACAGCATTTGCCATGCGATTTAGATACCTCTCCCTCGGGCTTCTCTGGAGAGTTTCCTCCAAATCTCATCCCTTTTCTTGTATATCAGTAAATGTTATAGGAGACTAAGTGTGCCCAGTTGCAAATTCATGGTTTGTATAGTGACAAAGGGAATTTGGGATGCATATGAGGTATAATCAGTATTGTTTTACAAATAATTTCACTTAGAAGAACAGTTGCCAAGACGTAGCTAGCTAATGCCATTTGAGGCTCTAGGATATTTGAGTGACACTGGGAAATTCAGCTCCTACAGAGACCAACAGCCTTCTGGAAGGGGGACTGAAACAGCATTTCATGGAGGTTTTCCATGACATCTTGGATAGCATAAACTGTCTTTGCCTGGACAGCTAAGTCTCACCTGAGCAGTCTCTCCCTGAGAGAGCTGCCAGGGGGGACTGGCCCAAGGGTTTTATACAAAAAAAGCTTAGATGCTTCATCTGCCTGAGCTGAGGAAGGAGGGAAGTGGGGACCTATTTTCCTCTTGCAAGTTCTCCCAGACCATGAAACTGTGAAACTGTGAAGCTCTAAGAAACAGCAGTCTGGAATGGTTTCTGGGGAAGAAACAAGTAATTTTCCTTCCCTGCTCGCTAGCTTCCTCTCACAAACTGGGGCTGAAGTCACCATCTGCATCACGAAGCTGTTTTCATATGGAGAAATTTATCAGCTTTCCACTGAAGAAGCTCCGTTGACTGCAGGAGTCTCAGAACAAGGCCTCCAGAGGAGACAGCCTCAACCAGGGAACTCAGAAGATGGAAAATACTGAGATCCCTCCCGAGTTTCAGCACTGCCATGGCACTGGGCATCACCACGAACGCAGCCCAACAGGCACCCAGATGGCACGTAAGCTTCACCTCTAACACATCCACATCACCGCACGGGAAAGCAGCTCCAAGGAAGCGCGTTTGCAGCAGTTTGCACTGCTCTGATGCCCTGTAAAACTTGGTCTCTGCAGCAGTTCGGAAGTTTTTTTGATCCCTGCCTCAAAAATATGGGGGTTTGCCCCTGAGATGGGGAACAGAGAACAGAAAGTACCCAGAGAGAAGAGGCAGCAGAGCCTGAGCAGCTCTGGAAATGCAGAGAAAGACCAACTGCAGGTGAAGACCGCAGCTGAGAGGGGTCCTGGCACCCCACAGGCTGGGGGGTTCCTTGGCGACTGTGGTCCAGGACAGGAGTGTTACTGCTGCCCTCTCCTGTTCCTTCACTGCCAGAACAAGCCTGAGCGTGCTTGGATCAGCCTCTCCGATTATTGATGTCACTCCAGTGTCTCAGTGCAATGCCACCACCCACACCCACATCATTCCACTTATAATACAACACCCATGAATCAACAGCGTTGTCCAATTTCTGTGATTTTATGAGGGTGGGAGGCTGACCTGCCCCTGCCTCAGACCCTTCAGAGAGGGGAAGGAAAGCAGGTCCTTCAAATCTTCAGTCTCACCTAGCAGTCCAGTAAGACTTTGTGTCTCCACAGCTGTCCTAACACGCTGAAGTGCCCATGCTCTGCTCCACACAGCTCTAGATCCCTTTTTGAACTCATGGACAGCTCAAGGAATCAGATTTGGAGTGAACCCGAATCTCCCAGACAAGCTGGGAGACGTCTGCTCCTTCTAACAGACAGCCCCTCCTATTGCATTCCCTTCCATTTACATGGAAATGAGATGAGACAATAGTGATCACTATAAAATTGCAAGTGAAGCAGAAAGTCAGACTGTCTTGCTTGTGCTGTGAACACAGTTAACGCTCTGCCAATTCATCAGTCATCTGCGTTGTGAATTATTGACCTGCCACTCCAAAGACACCTACTGTATGGCTACACCACCATCAGACCTCTCCAGTGACCTTCACCCCCCTGTTAGGGCTGTGTTTTGCCTTCCCCAGATTAGCCGAAGGCCCAGGCTTTCCATGCGGTTCCCTTGTGTCCAAGCAGAGCACCTATGGCAGCTTGGCAGCTTTCACGGGCTCTGCTCCGGCAGCCCCGCACCGACGGCTCAGTCTGGGCGAGGGGGTTAACCACTTCAAACAATGGAGCCTGGCATGACTTGGCTGGACACATGACAAATGAGTAATTCACGAGTTCGTGCAGGTAGTGATTTACAGTCTGGATTTGAGCTGGAATATTGCTAGAGGGGGAGTGTGGAGCTTTCAAGTAAAGAGCTGGGTGACTCACTTTCTCGGTATTTGTTTTCTTGCACTGCCTCTGCTCCCCATTCCTCATGTACGATCTCGCAACCAAGTCTTGCTCTCCAGTAAAACGGCTGAACTTTCTCTTACACCAGATCAGTAGCTTTAAAATTAACCAGCAAGCCTCAGTCACACTGCGGGTCACAAGTGCCTCTTTGTGCAGGTATAATCAGGTAACGCTCCAGTAGTAAACACTCCAGGCAATACCCGGGAGTCATCTGCACTGATTTCAACAGAGTTGTGCTGCCTGATGCCAGCCAAGGATCTGCCCCTCCACAGAAGCCAGTTCTTTCACGTGGATGGGGTGGGGAGAAGCAGCAGAACACACCACCAAATCAAGTGTGCTGGGTGTACAGGAATCAGTAAGAGCGTGACCTCCGCTCCCTCAGTTTAAAAACAGCACTTGAAAAATTAGCAAGAAAGAAGCCACATTAATACCCCTTCTGAAAACCTAGAACTCCTGACCAGAAGCTGGTTCCTTCCAAAAATGCTTGACGGTACAAGAGCTCACAAAGATGCCCTGACGCACAAGCAATTCGTAGGTTCTCACATAGGCCACAAATTTCCCTGGGATGGTTTTCCTCAGCCTCTCTCCATGGCAGAAGAGTATCTTGACAACCCGACCATGTTTCAGATAGTTGTCGGTATCTGACATGAGGGCCACAGTGCTACACTCTTTGTTTCTAGTATCTGTGTTTGACCCCACCGCAATTTTCCCAGGGATACAATTCTCAAGTCTCTCTTCTGTCTGAAACAAGAAGTTTGCAGACCTTGTACAATAATGCAAATGGTAGCTCTTGACGTTTGAGATTATCACTACAATAATGAGCAGCCAAAATGACATGTATTTTTTTATACAGAACTATGAAGATTCACTTAAAGAGTAACTGAATAAAGTTAGAGAAATGCTAATCCATGAACACTGACCTCCTGCAGGTTCTTTTGAAGAGATCACGTTCTTCTTATTGAAGCCAGTGTCTGGGGGAAGAGAGAACAGCTTGAATATGAAAGGAAAACACACTTTCTCCAGATGTGGCAGATGCAGCTTCCAGTTCTCGCTGGAAACTGAAGCTATTTTGGAACATCATTCTTTATTTATGGCATTTATTATTTATCGCCTTTATCTTGCATGTGTAGAACAAGCAGAGTATCTTCTTCGAATGCACCTCACTCCAGTGAGCTCTGGATGGCAGCAACACACAACACAGAAGCGTTGTCCCCAGTGCCGCAGGTGCAAATTCACATCCTTTGCCTCAGTACTGGGCCAGGTACCCCAGCACAAGCCCAACGGAAAGATACAACTTCGCCTTGCTGCGATTCCTGGTGGGTTTGACACTTCCTGAACAACCTTTCTAGCGTTACGAGAACTGGCATCTAAAGGGGCAATGGAGAGCCCAGTTTTCCCCTGCTGTGCAAAGCTACCGTGAGAACAACACAACTCATGAACTTTATACCTACACGATCAAAAGCAGCCACTTAAGAGTGCAAGGCAGCGTGTACCCAGCCCTCATCCCTGTGTTGCCTAGGCATGATCGTACAAAAAAAGAGATTTTTTTCAAGCCACCTCTAAAAGTACAAACTCCAAGTCTCACCTTCCAACCACATCACCCGTCCCTAAGCTATCAAATAAAACTGAACACGAACATGCCAGGGGCTTGTACTATAATCACACAACCAGTTGCTCAAAGGGAATATTCTCTGCATTAATGTCCTGCAGTCCTCAAGGCAGTTGAGCCAAATGTGGCTAATATATAATTTGATTTTAAGTGTGCTAGCCACGTAGCTTTTTCAAACGTGGTTCAACAACCGTTTGTGGGAAGGCTTATACAACATGTCATTTTAAGTTATCAGCAGTTTTCTATCTAGCTCTGGTCACAAACACCAGGTAATAAAAACCCAGTAAGAAACAAAATAATAGGGATGTCTCCAATGAGGATAAACTCCCGTTACACTCTGATAAAGTTTATCTCAAAGCTCTCTGATATGCTTAGGTTCCTTGAATGTAAAACCCGCTCCCCACAAAACTATTTAAGTTCTGCTCTTATGTAATGGTCAAAATTCTGCCCTTGGCAAATGAATCCATCTCTCCCTGCTTGAAAGATCTTAATGAGAAGTGACCTTTTAAGAGTGCTTTAAATCTTCCTCAGTAACATGAAACCCAGGAGCACACTGGGAATTTGAGAAGAAACTTATCTGACATCAGTCGTACGTGCTTAATTTCCAAAATGCAGCTGGTTCCAAGTTGTCACAACAAGTAGGACTGGAAGGGCCCACGGAACTTCGGGTTTTTTTTATTATTTTTCTTTTTTTAACAGAGCTGATTCACTTGTCTCTAAACCTGGGTGCACAAGTATCACTTTCAGAGTGATTCACCTTGGAGTAAATGGAAATGTTGCTACAGACATGAGTAGGTGTCGTCATCTTTTGTTTTGTAGGATTTTTAAAGGTAATGCTGAAAAGTCTTAAAAAAAGGCTTTGAGAGAGTCACTCTTGCATCTTCCCTCTCCTCCCACATCCTTCCTCTCTCCTGGCTACTCTAGTTTTAGTAGTCAGAGCATTTCCTGCTGCTCCCTTTTTTATTCTTCCAGCCTTGCAATAGGTAACACTTGTAGAGTTCAGTGTCTGAAATTTTGAGACAGGTAAGAGGGAGGTGTGAATGTAAACGTGCTTTTGTGAAAGCACCAGAAAAAATAATAAGCAAGGGTTAAAAAACTGGCATCCGTTGAGAAGTAAGGATGTAATTGAGGGCAATTATGCTGGCAAACATCAAGGACGGTATTTTCTGCATCAAGAACACAGTAGATGAATTGTCACAGCAGAAGACCAGTGCTTCTTATTGAAGGACAGGAGGATGGCAAAAAAGGGAATTGCATGTACCGTACCTCTTTCCTGCTACCCTAACGGGAAAACAGGGTGTAGCTGCAAGGTACACAAAATGAGGAAACAAGAGACAATTGCCTAAGATGTAGGGAGGGAAATGTAAACAAGATTCTTCTTGCCATAATAACTGCTTACTTCAAAAGGGTGCCAAAAGACCTATTCAAAACCCAATTTGTTCTCACCATTCGAGAGGAACACAGCAGGTGTAATGGGGACACAGTCACTGGCATCCCTTGTTCTCCGTGCCACCGCAAGTAATCCTGCCCAGACTACTTGGACCTATACCTATGGGTGGTTTTGACTGTAGGTAAGAGAATGTGAATAGGTAGATACAACTTAGAAAAGTTAAGTAAAATAAAAGTCTCCTTTCCCTTCCATAAGGTCCTCCATTGAATTTTTCAGACATGAATTCCTACACACTTCTTTGGGTTGAGTGCTTGATGACGCAAATATAGTCATTGGCTTGTAACAACTGAACGGCATTAGTCAGCGATGTGAAACCTGGCAAAGTATAGACCGACAGACTGTTCAGCAATAAATCCTTATCTTAAGTACTTTCAAAAAATGTTCAGAGCTATAGAGAGTGGGGAACTGACTTTGGTCACTTACCCTCCACTTTTCCTCTGTTTTTCTTTGTTGTGATACACATTGAACAAAATCATATATAAAAGGAACACTGCAGTCTAGAGCACCTTTCAAAATCTCAAAATATTTTAGAGGATAAATTTCAGTTTTGCAACACTGTTCTCTGAACTGCTCGAGTATCACTGAAATTCCTGAATGACAATAGTTTCCAAGCGTGACATTTCTAAAAGCGTGGTGTGACTGAGAAGCCTAAAATTCTACTGTCACTTTGGGGAAAGAGAAGGGTGACGCGGCATCTGAATCACTCATACATGTTCCCCCTCTGCCCTCCTCCCCAGTCATTACAACTTGGCTTGCACTTCCTTGGCATTTAGGCACTGAATTCCCATGGACTCACTGAAGAACCTGAGCCTAAAAGCTTTACAGAGGTGTTTGAGCCTATGCAGAGGACTGAGTCCAGAGCGCAGTTAGAGACCTTGATGCTACCTTTAACCTCATCAACTTGGGTACCAAAGGAAACTAAAACCGCAGGGAGCTTGGAGAATGATCTCTGCTGATCTTCACTCCAAAGTCACCCCTGGTACCCCCCTGCCTCTGGTTTCGTTACCAATCCCAGCACTGGCACGGCCCCCAGTCCATCCCCAGCCCTGACCATAGCACTGTTAACAGTTCTTGTAATAGATTTAATCTTCAGTTTTCCACCTTGTGAAACAAATCTAATAATATTTATGCAGCTTTTCAAAATGCTTGGAAAGGCTCATGCAATTAATCACAAAGGTACATTTACTAAACTACTAACTCAAGAAGCTCAGCACGAGCATTCCGGTGTTACAGCACAAGCAAGCATGTCTTTAAAAGGTGCAGTTGGTAACAAAGGCTCACATTTAAAGTCTCCTGAGTAAAACAAGGACTTAGGTCCGCAGCTGACTGCTCTTGGCTAAAAAAACTGGTTCCGTGAGTGAGAAGTTCAGAAGTGCTCACAGAGAATTATCAGAGGACAAGGGTTAAGCATATATTCCTGAATATATGAAGAAAAACCCTATTTATTCATTTTTTGTCCTAGAAATTAGAGATTTCTGTATCGAGATGATGAATACCTTCTCCGCATGCACAGAAACCTACTTGTCCCTGTGCATCTACAAGCATATGTGCGTGTTTCTCCGTATGTCCCCAAAGCTGACATACACCACATCTCCTATACCCAGTATGGCACCGGCTGTTAGCGATGCAGAGCTGAGGAAGCGATTACTGTAATCCATGGCCACTTTATTTCCTCTTACAGAGTGGTGCAAGAAGGTTTCGTTTGCATGAGAAGCAGAGCGCTGTGTGAATGAGTAAGTGAGCGAATGCGTGTTCGCGTATAACTGCATTGTGTGTGAACAAGAAATTAGAAGGAAACAGTCAGGAAATGCATCCCAGACAAAAATGGATTTTAAAGTGCAAAGCTGCCTTATTTGCAGAGGAACCACTGCTACCGTACAGGCAGGAGTAGCTCTGGGCAGTATTTATGAGGACAAGTCAGCAAACACAGGCTACTGAGCTGTACCAAGAAGCTCTTCTATGTCTTCCCCCTCTACACTCATTCCATCCCTTATTCTCAAGCTTTGGAAGTATAATGTCACCAAGTTTAGTTTAAAAAGGGCACAGTACTGGGGATTATCTTAAACTGAAGTTTAAGATTTTAACAGAAAGAATGACAGCTTCATTGTATCGACTCCTATAGCAAGATCTTAATTTCTTGCCAGAACCTTTTGAAGGATATATGCCTCTCATGAGATTCTAACGAGCGCAAAGAACAATGATGTGGCAGAAATCTCATAGCCTAAATTTTTCGCAAGTGCTGATATTGTAGAAATTTGCTTTCGTGGCATTCATCGACAGGACAGATTTTCTGAAATGAGCTAAATAGATGTCAACCTTTTAAAATAACATCTACTAAGGATCAGATTTGCTCTAATTCAAATAGAGGAGATGCATGGCAGCTGTGGATATGTTGTAAGCTATGTTCCATGCCCGGAATAATTTCCCATCAAATTTCATTTGGACAGGGCAATTTACTGAATAAATTGCAGAATAAATAGACCTGTTTGGATAAGCTGTTATCTTGGCAGTTGTCTTAGTGACCTGGCTCTCGACTTCCTCCTCCCATCAGAAGCTGGCCGCCAGGCCAAGGGGTTTTTGTCAATGAGAATCGATAGTACAGCCTACCCTGCAGTGAAAGAGGGTTCTCTGGAGCAGCTACAGGTCTGGTGAGCTCCATGTCCTGCCTGTCCGCTGTCCCATCCCACCTTCAGACAGCTTCTGAGGGATCTGCAACTGGTGCCTGACAGTCCAGCGCACACTCATGGGCAGGGATGGCCTTTCAGGTCGAAGAGGGCATGCTGCAGCGTCCCCTGGGATGCCCGTTCCAGCTTCACAAGATGGCAATTGGGTGAAAATGACAAATAGTGCAAAACAAGCCATGATCCGCAGGTGGTATTTCTGCCCTAACCGGCTTGAAAAGGACAAGGAGCAGATGATCTCAGTCCAGGGATGTTGCTGCTTTGTTTATGGGTTGGACTGCAATATATTTACTATCCAAATGTCACCACAAGCACAAAGTTCTCTCACAGCCATCACAGACAAGCTTTTGTTTAAATTTTGCAGCTATTAATAGAGATATTGAACACAGACAGCATTTTGCATCCTGTTATTAGAGATTCTTCTAAGAAGAGGGCTATCCTGTCCTCAGAATAAAGGTGGGTTGCCAGAGTACAGGATTATATAGAATCAGACGGTGACACCAACAAAAAGTATATTATGTGAGATTAAAAGTAGATCACTAGCCCTGGGCTCTTCTGCCCAGACTTCCACCCCACTCCTGTATGTTCTTGCATCGTCAAAGAATAATGGCACAGAGAAGTCAACTCTTCATTCAACTTGGAACTGCTCCCTTGAAGCAGCAATGTCCTATGAGCTCTGGTTTGAACCAGAGCTTCTTATTGAAGGACAGGAGGATGGTAAAAGAGAACTGTATGTACCGTACCTCTGTCCTGCTGCGCCCTAACGGTCACTGCTGCAGGAGCTGGCTACCACGCCAAACTCCTCCTCTTAGCAGTAATTAAAAAAAGTAGAAACCAGAGACATTTAGAGAGTCATATGTGAACTATATATCTGGCTTTCACAGAAAGAGGAGGTTGGGTACTTAAAAATCCTAGGATCTTCTCAAAACCTGGGTATGAATTACCCAGGGAAGATCCCATCTTTTCCCCCAGCCCCTTTGCTTTATCCCCTCCAGCTCCTCCAGCCTGAGCCCCCTCCAGGTGTGGAGCTGGATTCGGTGGTAGCGGCTTTGCGATGTGGCTGAGAAAGAGCTCCTGAGACCTTGGCCCACTCTTGGCTCAACCACAGCAGTCTCCTCAAAAGATACCAAACACCACTATTTTCCCAGAGATTCCCAGCCCTAATTTCCCAGAGATTGCGACAATGAAATCTATACCCTTGATTGCAAATTCTCAGGAATGTCAACAGTCACAATGATTAAACACATAGATTAACTTAACAGTAACTTTTGCTGACACTGCTTCATCACATATGGTAAATATAAAAAGACTTAGGAAAACAAAAAGGTGGGGTTTTTTTCTTTTAAAATGCAAAATAAGTGAAAGGATATACTGATTAAGTAAGGCTGTAGAAGTTATTTATATAGTTGAGAGTAAGAATCCATTGCAATTCAACAAAACATAATTTCATTTTGTATTTTTCCACTTTTATTCGTGTCCCTATTGGACTCACACTAAAATTTTTCATAAAATTGTGTGCCTTTAACACAAATAAACATTATTAAATTTTTTTATTCAAATTTTTTACTCTGTTCTATAGCTGACAAAAGTCCTTAAAAGTTAGCGTTCATTTAGTAAAATACTTGGGCAATTGTATCCCCAAACATTTTATTCCTGAAATCTTGTAATGTTTCTTTCTCGTGAATTTTGTTTTACTACTTCACGGCACTAGTGAGCTTGGAAACACTGCAAAATCAGCCTTTCTTGGGGCATTCTGGCACTTTTTGCACAGAACTGACCGAGGCCAGAATGCTCAGAAGAAAATAAAAATTTTTTTAAAAAATGTTTCCCCGAAGTTTTATGAAACTTAAAAAAAGAAAAAAGTCTGGCTCCAGATTAGTATCTTAGCAAGCTTCCAAGGTTACTATGCCCTTCCCAAATTTTTATGATTGAAAACAAAATGAGAAAATAAAAAATAATTTTCCTAGGCATCAGATCAGAGCTCAAAAATATCTAGCAGACTTATTTTAAGAAAGGAACTTGGAAATGTTTAACTTAACCCACTAGAGAAATTGCCACACACACAAAAGCCGTGATTACTTGGGGTATTTACTTAAAGATTTTGTAATCTCCTCTGTGCCTATGCATGTTCTCCTCCTCTCTTATCTCCACGTAGACACACAAATCAAGACTCTAAATACTAACATAATGAAGACGCAGGTGAGGGGCCACATGTTCAAGTACACAGTGGAATTTAAGGGGGTTTTTTGTTTTCTATTAATACTTCTTCCTGCATTTGTGCACGAGTCAAAGCCCATAGATCTACACCTGAAGGCTGTAACGCCAGCATGAGTAATACACAGGCTGCATGTGAAAACCGAGCGCTGGATGTTCATCCTTGGCAGCATGAAACCATCAAATGGCTCAGCTGAGGGACAGTGGTGGCCTGTAGCTGGTGGCACATAGGGAACAGACGTAACTCTTGTGCAAAATGCATGAGTCATTCTCCCGTTACTTCTTCAAAGTGGTGCAAATTTAACGCTATCACCCCATTTGAATGGAGCGGAGGCAGTAGAGAAGCAGTTGCTGAGGTCTTATCTCTCATTTATATTAATGCTGTTATGCCTGTATTAGAACGGCATTAGCAAATACCTAAGTATCTCTGACACTATTTGCTAACCTAAGTAATTGCTAACAGCACATTAATATAGTGCAGGGATTTGGGGAATCTTTACTGATACTATCAGTGCTGTCAGAGCCTCGAAGAAATGAGGTGAGGCAGAATGGTAGCTTATAAAAAGTCAACCAAAGCCAGGAGCTGTAATAATATAAGGGAAGGCCACAACAACAAGAGTCACTCTATGGCAACTGCCTATCGGCATTCACCTTGGAATTAGGGCCGTTGGGAATACGAAATATTTCATACAGCGCTGGTGAGCTCTGCTAGTGCACGTTACTGCTGTTTGCTATCTTCTCTATGAAATATTTTACTAAGTCTGTTCTTTAAAAATAGTTATCATTGTTTTCTGAGGATTAAAACAGCAAAAATAATAGGGAAGTGTGGATTAGTGGCACAAAAATAGACAGCTAACAGATGTACGGTATTCTGTAAAATTGACTAACTTCCAATTAAATGCAACTGGAAGTTTACTTTACTCGATTTAATTGTCAGAATTTTACCTTTTTCAGGTAATAATTTGAAAGGGCCTTTTCTGTCAAATGTACCTGTGTACATTTGGGTTGGCACTCAGCAAATGTACTCTTTAAACAGGATGGTTAAAAACTTCTCCCGTACAAATGTAATTTTAAAGCAGTCTTTACTTTGCCTCCAATTAAAATACCCAAACAGGCCAAAAGTCACACGGAAACCAGGAAAAGGTGGTAAATAAGTTTTGGCTGAATGACACCAATTAAAGCCTGGCTGTGTTCCAGCTTAGAAAGAAAAATAAATGCAAGTCAGTAAATTTTGAATTAGCTAATGTTTAGACACAGAGTACGGACAGGTTAGGACAACGGACTAACCTCTTGCCTCTGTTTGGAGATGTGGTTGTGGAGAGCGAACACAAGAGTTTGCCAACCTGCCAGAGCCCAGCCACCAAAAGTGTCATTCACAGGGTCGGCTCCTGTCTCTTGTAGCCCTCCCGTATCTCATGTCTTGGCAGCTTTCAAGCAACAACCTACCTACTACATGGCAAATGCAGCTTTGCTTCCAGATACCCGATTCCTTTATGCCCCCTGACCAGTTTCCCTACTTGGTGGGTAAAATCCTGATGCAGGAAAATACACCTGCAGGAAGAGGCATACCTCAAAGCAGGATGAAACTAGAAGGCACTCTCTGCATGGGAATCACAGCCAGTTCCCTATCATATGACTTGATGGGGCAGGTACATACCTGCGACAGACGAAACTTGAGAGGTCTGGTGTTTGTCTTTGAGTCTCACTTTTTTTTCTGGCTGATTTGGATCTGGAAATACTCCACCACATGGCCACAGGCTTATCTGATTGAAGACAATAGAGCATGGAGTGAGTAAACAGCCACGCTGGGCCTTGCCTTTGTTCCTTCTCTTCTACGTTCAGTGCCTGTCCTTCTCACAGGGCACGTGGAGGGCAGCAGAAGAAACACGATCCACACAAAATGAGTTCCCATTCCCGAGATGAAGGGAGCTGGTAGGCAGGGATCTCTTTTTATGGAATTGTATTTTGATTACAGAAACTCTCCTTTTAGAACTGACCCCTCCATGACCAAATCACTGATGCTCTGCTCATTTATACCCAGTCAAAGACTATTTGCAATTATTTTTTTTTTTTTTACTCGAGAAACAGCTTACTCTGAGCTGCTCAGAAGCAGCACAGCATCCTCAGCGGCAGCTCTAGGCTACTTTGCTGCAGAGGAGACTGCGACTTAGAAATCAGTTCTTTATGCCTATGAGACCTTGAGTCCCTAGTCTCAAACTCTTTGAAGTACTACATCTGTAAAGCAGGATTACATATATGCTTCAACTCACCTTTTTCTTTTTATGGCTTGAAGCCTCTTCAGAAAAGGGAATGGATCAGATCAGGACTCAGGACTGCCAACTCCAAGCATTCAAAACCATCAACCAGGCCTAAAAAAAAAATAACAAAGAAACCAGGACATTAAAAAAAAAACCCAGCATTTGGAGTTCTTTTTATTTGCTTTCTCAGTTTTACATTGCTCAGGTTCACATTTTCAAGCATTTCTCTAGACCCCCGAGACACAGAAAACTGCTTTCTTTTTAATTAAAATAATAATAACTGAAAGCCAAGATAGCAAACTATTCACATGACTCCAAGGATCAAGACTTTAGGGAAAGCAATAAATGTACTGAGACTCATCATAAAACCATGTGCGTTGGCAGGCACTCTGTGCCTCATGTCTACCAGGATGAAGCCCCGGTAAACAGAGCCATTTATAATTTCTATCTTGCTATTGTTAAAAGAGGTCCTCCCTTCTCAGAAGACACACCTTCATATATCACAGACAGCTTCTAGCACCGTCCACACCGCTCATTTCTGTCTGTCTGCTATGGCTCCAATGGAGTCATCCCAGCAAAAATATCACTGAAAGGCACATTTGATTCTTCAATGGTTCATCAACCATTTGATGGTTCAATACCAGGATTGGAAGCAACACCCTTCACACATCCCATTAGAAATGCAAAGGGACCAAAAGTCCCCAGCTTGGTACAACATTTCAGATACATCATCAACACGGTCATACCTAAGAAAAGGCTCAGGTACTGCCTGAGAGCAGCTGAAGCATGCAGAGCAGTTTAGATAAGCAAAATGAGGTGATTTCAGTAAGTGCAGAGGCAGAAGAGATACCCATCTTTAAGGAAACAGTGTGGTTCAATCCATTGATCCATCCTATTACACTGACTAGAGGTTGCCTGTTGTCAGCAATACCAAGAAAGCAATTTCAAGGCCTAATTAATAAAGACAGCACGAGAAGTAACGAAACATGTTCACGTGTTGCAATCCCCTGTAACCAAAGTATCCACAGATGCTCCACAGATGTACCCTCTCCTTGGCTACCTCTGCCCACATGCTTTCATCTTAGCACAAAAGAACGTCCCTGTTCACTGCAGATCAAGGAGTATCTCACAGTACAAAAAACCATGACTGCAGGGTGTCCTGCAGAGAACCTCCTATGAGCCTATTTCCACACATCTCTTTTTTTTTTTTTTTTTTTTTCTTTTTTTGATTAAGCAGGTTGGGAAATGCCTTCAGCTACCCTGCATTCGTGTGACGCATCTAACTGCTCGCGGTTATGTTGCTGAGGTTGCAAAGACCAGGATAATTTCAGAGAGGTCATTAATGCGTTTGATTTTTGACTCCTTTGTATCTTTTGAAGACATTTCTAATAGCCATCAGGAGAATACAAAATCTGCACATTGGAGGTCAGAGCAGCCTAAAGGTGTTTTGGGGGAGTTTTTCTCGGACAGAATCAAGGCCTTAAAAAGCAAAAGGCAGCTACTGAAAATGAACAGCAAAACCCACACATCTTTTGAAGCAGTCGACTGGGCCAAGAAGAACTCTTAGGCCAGAGACAGAGGCACTGCAGTCGCTATAAAAGCCATGACTCTTTATAGTAGTATGTAGTTTGTATCACATAAGGATGTTAATTGGGGTGAAGAAGACACCGCTGTGCTAGACGTGGCATCCTGAGGCAGACACAATCGTACCTGTAGGGCTTGTTTGACTCAAGTGGAAGGCACTTTTTCTCTGCTGGTCCAAAGCACAGCTCGGCTGGTGGGTAGCCCTGTCCACACTGGGAGCTCTTTGTCAGTAACTACATCAAGTTTCCTACGCCAGGAAAAATCTCCTGCTGCAAAGGTAGCTCAGGTTGGACAGTTGCTTCTTTGTTCACGTTCTTGCCTCAAACACAGAGGTAAGATGACTCAATAAAATGTTCTCTATGTGTGTGGGAAGCAACTGGAGTCCATCAGACTGGAGACATCACGACAGGTCATCCAGGTAAAATAGTTCTGCTTCCCCTTTCTTGTTTGCCAGAAAAAAGCTGGATGTCTTGCCAGCTCTCTCCAAGTTCCCTGTGAGGGAAAGGACTTGAGCTGAAAGCCTTGATTGTGGCAGAGCCAGCAAGACAGCAGGCAGGGCAGGCAGGTACAAGACCTTCCATGGGCAACGCAGGGGTGACGGAGAGAGAGGATGGGCAGAGATGAGGTTCAGTTCCTGGAGGTCTAAGGTGTGGATCCATTCTTTGCCATGTACGCACATTGCCTTGCACAGCTCCAACACAGCCTAGCAGATCTACCCGCAGCCTTGGGTGGTGCCTCCTCCCTCCTGAAACCCAGGTCTAAGAATTGAGCCCCTCTTTGCCCTCGTGCATAGCCAGCAGAGCCCCAGATGGATGCCAGCCAGAAGAGGACTGTGCTAGATCCCATGTCCCAGCACGCAGGATTGCCCTGTCCCTTGGCAAATTTGAGCCAGACCTCACGTACTACAAGTATAAACAATAAGCAACACGTTAAAAAAAGGAACTAAGACCACAGTGCTTAATTCACAATGATCTGCATTGTCGCTCATGCTGTACAGATGGGAAACATTAAACACCTTGTACGTGTGCACACAATTGCACAACACGCGGCACAGCCAGAAAAGGGGTTGCATGTGGTTTTTTGAGAAGCATTAACCTTCAAAAAAATCACCTTAAGTCATGTTAAGGAATTATGAGCAGTTAGTGGTTCTTGAGAAATATATCAAAAGGTCCTCCTGCACCTTCAATGAACCACCTACAGCCTGCATGAGATCGCTGCTGTATATTCTACATTGCTTTGGTGCAGGAGAACTAAGCAAAATGCAACTAATGAAGAGGATATAGAAGGAAGATGAAGTAACTATTTTTCATCCTATGTTTTGAAGAAAAGGGAAGGAAATAAGAAAGCAACATACTTGTAACGTACCGCATATGTCTACTATCGTCTCCGAGGCAAAAAGGGTGACAGAGAAGTTAAAAGTTTATAATGAAGTTTCATTAGTCATAATCAGATGACAGTCTGTGATCTGATTAGAATCGTACCAAAAATAACTCGGCTGGTGCTCACCAAGTTAGTTTCTATCACAGTTTAGGTGAAAGCATTTTACTTTGTATTAAACCCTGGAATATAAATGTAGCCAAGCGCTGCACATAAGCTGAGGAGCAGGTAACTAATAGCTATAAGGGAGGTAACTTTTCCAAACGCTCTGATTAGGTCTAAAGCAGCATTCTGATTATATCCTTCAACAGAAACCCAGAAAATAAGAAGGACAAAACATTGAAGACCGGCAGCTGAGGAAAAGAAGAATAATTCACTTTGTGAATGTGTGAGACAACAGAGGCAAGCACAAGAAAAAGCTTTATGTAAAGAGTAGGTTTTAAAGAGGAACTGTAGAGCTGATCCAAGGGCCCTGGAAGGCAATAGAAGGTCTTCTGTCGAGTTCAATGGGTTTTGGATCAGCTCTGGGAATGGAGGGGAAGGGCCTGGGGCTGGCACAGAGAGGCAGGTTGTGGGGAGACTGGAATGCAGCTGCGAACAGACAGAGGAAGCAAACAGGAGCGTAGGGCTGGAACGCAGATGCAAAAGCCACATGGTTTTGTTTGTATGTCAGAGAAAAATAACCTGCAGGCTGGCTTGGGTTGAAGCTTGGGGAAAAGAAAATGGAGGAAGGCGGAAGGCAGGTTACTATTCGAGCTGAACCAATAGAGCCATGGTTGGTCTGGTGGCAGCTGCGAGCGAAGTACCACATTCTTTCCCTGATCGTGTTCCCAAGAGGAACAGGATGTGGACACTGAGCTAAGAGGCAGAGCTGCTGAGCTGTTTGCTGACGCCGTCCCAGGGCTACACAGGGGGAACGCAGGAGGGAACAAATGGAAATACACGGAAGAACAAAACTATCTCTCAACCACTTATCTCTGCGTGTAGTAGTTATATGGGTGTCCTCACAGTTGTGGCTGAACATGTAACTATTGAAGCGCAGGGAAAACAGATACCTATGTTGTTTATACACTCCTGAAAATTCCTGTTAGGTGCATTAGTACCTTTGCAAACCTGGTTCAAAGTGATCTTCAGGACGTAAGCAGAGAAGGCAGAAGCAGAGAAGGGATTCGAACTTTGAAATTTCCTGAGCTCACTCCAGTGCCCCAGCACACATTTTACTTTTAATACTCAGTTTAATCTCACACAGGCAGTATTTGTGCAGAACCTCAGTATAAGGGTGAATTTCTGCTTCTTTTAATTAAGCAGACAGCACTTGAGGTAAAGCTACCAACATTCTAGTTATTAAATGTTGAAACAAACTTGTCATCCAATTTTACCCCGCCACGAGTATGAAAACTGCTCACTTAGACGTTGCACAATTGTTAAAGGGTTTCAAAAAGTCAGAGGCCGCTTTCCTGTCAGCTGAGACCTCACCGATATCTCTTTGACCACCTCCAGGGGAAGAAGCTACAATCAGACTATTACGGAATCGCTGAAGCAAGGGCAGAAACATCAAATGCTTCTCAACTCACAGAAGGAAATTACATCCAATTCCCTTTAAAGTCTACCCAGGACCTTCACCACATCACATTCCCTTCTTAATGCCAGCTCTTTGTTGGGATGTTGTGTCTATTCATACAGTAACTCCCCTTTACATACTGTTCAAAAGCAGAGCTTATTAAGAAGAGTAGCTAAGGAGAACGGTGGGGTCAGTACATGGTTTTCAAGTGCGTCACACACAGAGAATGAGCTGAGATAAATGCTTGGATAGCAGCCACTTATTTTTAAAACCAGTTGTTCACAGTTATTTTTCTTAATTATTTTTGTAAGGCAAAGATGTTGTCCAAGAATGCAGTGCTTATTTCCATTCACATAACATTTAAGATACTAAATTGTCTAACTTTCAGACTAAGCTTTATCTTTACAGAACTAAAAAGACACTGAGAAATTAAATTACACACCTCCCCTCTGATGCTTGCTGCGACTGAAATGAACACCTTGGCAGCGGTATGTCCAAACCCTTCACAACGACGCGCCATGAATTCTTTGCCTGAAGTGCTCTTTCCTAACCTGGGATGGCGACACGGTTTGGTGTGGTATGTGACTTTTCTTACAGAAAGTCAGCTCGCTCTGTCTCTGACCCAAAGAAGTTGCTACCAAAAAGCATTCCTGTTCCAGGAGTGTCAGGTTGCAGCTCTGTCCCGGAGCTCAGCTCCCAAGGCCCTCGGAGGAGACGGAAGGTCCATCTAGAAAGGTGTCCTTTGCCAGAGCACAGTGCTCGCTAAAATTAGTGTCATCATAATAGCAGGTGGGAGAAATATTGACCCGAGTTACGATAACGTTGCTGCAGCTCACCAGAACTCCTGGCTTCCAGCCCCACAGGAGAGAAGAGGTTTGAGGGTGGTTATCAGGACTCTGGCAGACAGATGCCCTTTTCTTTTCTCAGGCGCTCCTCCTGCCACTAAACCCCACTCCAGTGGCTCTCAAACACTTGCAGAGACCGTTCAAGCCCAACATTACTCATGAAGACGACGGTGTTTGCACTAGCATATCTCAGAGCACGCCTGGAGGCCAGACAATGTGTCTGGTGTACGCTCAACTCCTATGAGGGAGTATTTTACACCTCCATATCCCCCATTAAAACATCTGCTAGTGCCAAAGCAGAGCATTCCCTTCAACAGACCAGAATAAACGATCCATAAAACGCAAATGCTGAAGGAAGATCCAAGACCTAACAGCAAGAAAAGCTGCACAAAGGGTTTGTATGTGCATCCAGCCCAGCATCTCTCGGAGCCACTGAAGCCACAGCCCCACGCCTGGGGTGCACGGCTCTCCCGGGACCACAGGAGGTTATTCCGCCCTCAGCCTCCATCACCCACACCGCTGCGAAGCAACACAGAGCGAGGCGAAGGTCTCCTGCTTCTGAACAGCAGCATTTTAATCCATGTCAAAGTCCCTTTGCATCACTGTAAGTGGCTAACTAAAATAAAGATAATCGGGCTCTTGCCTTTGAATCAAGTTTTACTATTAAATTGCCAGTTCTACACCTAAGTTGATTATTGCAATCAGCATTGCACATAAATTGTTATTAATTAGCACCATTCTGTCCTTAAAGAAAGCTCAGGGCCCATTTGTTTGTAGCTCCCAATCTGTCCCAGAATGCCTGGAGATTTAAAAAGTCTGCATTTACAATTTCAGGTTTCAATGTTCAAAATATCATAACTTTTCAACACATTCCTGAGCCAGAAATAGTTATCTAATAACACTTCATATTAAAAGTGTGAACCTTTGTTAGCTATGGCAGTAAAAATTCTGCTGGAGGTCTATACAGATATTTTTCTTTATTTATAAATAAATGTAATGTATGAATACCTATATTACTGTGTAATGTGTATTGCTAATATAAATTTATATTCATACACTGCAGTATACAGCACGATCTGTTCTAGTTCTCTGTACTCTGTAATACCTATTCTAACATATGAAAAATTAAATTTCTATAAAGCGGCTCTATATTGATAGCTGCAGCCCGAAGAAATGCATAGTACTATTTTATTACAACTGGCTAAGTCAAAGCGATAAGTTTCTAGCATAAATTTTTAGAATATTATTTGACAGTGATCAGCTTGATTACTCACTTGTCTGCATCCCCTTTTATTTAGACATTTATCACATGAACCTCGAGCAAACATTACTAATATGGATGGAAGGGGCAGAAAAGGACCTACTCAGTGTTTATACTGTAGATATGATTCACAGATAGAGAATTACACGTACCTTTATTGGTGCTCTAAGCCCTTCCCTTCCGTACAGATTAAATGGCAAGTAGCAAGAACCCAGACACATCTTTAACACGAGCCCTGCGGACCTGTCTTACCCTACATCTCTTGAAAACTCTCCCGTTCCTTGAGCCACCGGTGGTACCCACGGTTTCTATGGTAGCTTTTCACCTGCCAAACTGTACCAAAGACAACTCTCCAATCTCCCTCTATATGTATTTATTTATTTTTATTTTTTCTGATGAACAGTTTTAGGGAATGTGTTTCAAAGAAGTAATCAATCTATCACAATTCGTGTGACATTAACTAACCAGCAGGAACTTCCGCTTGCTGTAACGCTCTGCGACTTGGAAATTGTGCAACACCTTTAGTAAACACTTCCGCAGAACAAGAATAAAGCTGAACAACTCACTCCCTCTCACTCACTGCACCGGAGTGGACTGCTCAAAGCACACACAGTCTGGGAACCCAACTTTCCCAGACCACGGAGACCACTGTTGTACAAGTGCGACGGAGATGACTAACACTCTTCTTGTTTCTGTTGTTTTGCTGCATTTTCTCCAACAAGGTACAGCTTCTTTTTTTTTTTTTTAATCCTTTATCAGTGGTTGCTATGGATAACTTTGTATCGCGTTTATGAATTTTTAATTATTAACACGTAGATAATATGGAAGAACAGTGAATTAAAGCCATTGGGGGGAAAAAAAGGTATTGCTGAAGTTAGGGATGTTTGCTTTTTTCTCTTTCTGTTCAAAGCAATTATCTAAAATTCTCTAGTTTGAGAATTATTAACTTGTGTGAAAACTGGCCATAGATTGCCTAAAGACCCAGAACCAGTTAGTTTTGTGAGCCAATTAAAAAGTACTTCCCCTGCAAGTGAGCGGACAATTTATCCAATTGGGACAACTTATTACACTGTCAGCATTTTGGCTGTAAAAGAAAAGACTTTTCTTTGAATTCAATTAATGACATTACCCGAATTAAAATAGTTAGCACCCTTATTATCTGTGTGATACTTCAGGTTATGAGTATTCATATGACCTAGCCTTAACTGAACGCACTTTTTTTTTCCCCCCACGTGCATTGTTTCTTTCAATTCATGTCAACAGGGAACAGATTTTTTCAGACCTTGGCATGCACAAGCATGCACGGCTTTTCTCTACATAATTCGACACGTAATGTGTAGTCAGCCAGGTACCTTTATGATTTCATTAGTTGCACAGAATACCTGAAAATGTGCACAGGACTAATGCTTAAGGTGCTATATATTTGGTTTCTTGACAAAATCAAACCTTCATCATCAATGAAATCCTCACTAATGATTTTTCTTCCCGGTTTACGCTCTTCGAAAAGTACACAATTGTGTGTTCCTTAGCACTTTCTCTAGTTGCCGTACAAGGCCCAAGGAATTTCTTTCCTCCTTAAAGCTACTGATTCAAGACAACGCCTGAAGCAAGACAAAGACAATATACTGAGTTGATTAAAAAAAAAAACTACATCTATGAAACGATTTGTTCCAGAACAAAACCAACCTGTTTTCCTCGAAATGCTGTCTGTATCACACTGCAGAAAAAGGACAAATTTAGCTCTGAGTCTCCTTTTAAATCTAGCCTAAACTCGAACCACCCGGGCTACAGTTGGCCTTGTCAAAAGAGTCTGCAACCCAGAGCGGGTGGATAAAATTGAAGCACGGAACTCTGTTCCGAGAGGCCTATAATATTGCTGTGATGATAATGTAAGAACCTACAAACTTGACCGTGGGAAGTTCCATCTCAAGACGAGGAGGAACTTCTTTGCTGTGAGGGTGGCAGAGCCCTGGCACAGGCTGCCCAGAGAGGTGGGGGAGTCTCCGTCTCTGGAGACATCCCAAACCCGCCTGGAGCCGTCCCTGTGCCACCTGCTCTGGGTGACCCTGCTCTGGCCGGGGGTGGGACGGGGTGATCTCCAGAGGTCCCTTCCCACCCCGGCCACTCTGGGAGTCTGTGAGGAAAGGCGCAGCTGATGTAGGATAACTTCTTAGGATATAATACCATTATACCATCATGCCTTTCTCTACAGCACTCAGCTCTGGCAAGATACAACCAAGTTCATTCTGCAATTAATTTTGGAATGGGTTTAATCAAATAAACCAGTTATGAAGAATTAATTTGTTTATTTTACTGGAACAATTTGCATGAGGATGCGCTCTGGTGTTCCAGATACAGAAAATTATAGTAATTGCATGTCCTGCTCTTGTAAAAATCTGACCTTGAGGCAGACAATTAAAATGGGAGTTGCACTCTCCCTTTGTTGTTTGTGGTTTGTTTGTTTTTTTCTTTTTTCAAAAACAGGCCATTGTGCTTAATGCTGAGCCCTCAAGAATTTGCCCATGCAGGTGAAATGGCCTTTTGTAGATTAAAGAGCTCAGGAAGCCATATAAAACCTGCGCTGCCTTGTTGGAAACTAACGCATCCCTTGTACGACCCTGTTGCCTCAAACACTGATCACCAGCTGCTATTATTAACTTCCAATGACGCGAGGTGTGCTGACCACCCCTGCAATCATGACACAAATTACCTTTTGTCAAGATTCACTCAGGCTCAGAAGCAGAAAACAAAAAGAAACACTTTTCATCAGTATTTCCTCAACAAGTTCTTTATAGCCACTGCAGAGACGCAACACACCTTACAAGTGCGACCAGTAAAAAGGGTTTATGCAAATTAAGGAATTATCATCTGGATTCCTTACCGCCTTCAAGATTTTCCTACTTTACTGTCTATCTCCTATTATTTTAGCTAACTTCATTGAAACTCCTTCTCCAGCCCCGCTGTCCCAAGCATGTAACAGTTCCCAACCTGACTCAATAGCTAAGAATGTACCTATTAAAGTGCTGTCACAAGTATTTCTGTTATAAGACCAGCTGGAACGCTTTCCAAAGCAGAAATCTAGGCTTGGTCCAGACTTGTAGTGAATTGTATGAATCTATTTGCTTATCTAGAGGCAGTCTTAACTTGTATGTCATCACGTGATAAGGTCTGGAGATCACTAATTTCACAGAACCGTATAAGTTAATTCATGTCATCTCTAGATGTGAAGGCAAAAGTCGCCCCTTGCAGAGCTGGTCTAGCACGTTGGTACTCGAAACTGCTGACTGGTGCTGGGGAAAGAAATCCAAAGCAAATTGCATAAAATATTTTGACACCTGGAAATAGCAAAGTATGTCAACTTATCTGAAATCCAGACAGTAACAAACATAATGGGGGTGACTGCTCAGCAGAACGGATGAGCACACACCGAAGCCAGCGCAGAGGACACATGAGAAACGAGTGGTGCAAGAGATGAATGACTACGTGGCCCAAAAGAATTGCTCTTGACAGACATGCAATATGGTGTTTAATATATTAATACTGTGTTTTCCTAAATATACATCTGTTTCTCTATAGGGAGCACGAGCAAGAAATTACCTGGAGTTGAGCAATATGAAATAGTTTATCCACGGAAATTGCACACAGTACACAAAAGAGACGTAGAAAGAAACAAAGAGGTATTAAAAGAGAGAACCTTTTTTTTCTGTGGGAGATAGGGAAGGTTTTCTGGAGCTAGAGTACCCTTGGGTTTTGTCCTGGTTTGGGGACGCTTTTCAAGAGTAAGAGAATTTGGGGTCAGACACTTGATCTTGCAAAATGAAATGAAATGAAAGAAAACCTGCAAGAGTGTCCCCGTGCCTGCTAAAGACAGGACCTGGGTGCCACCAGCGGGTCTTCTGTTCTTGCATCTCTGCCAAGATGTAGGTTTTGATACTCCTCAGATTTTGAATAACCTACGGATGTTTTAGTTTGAAGTAAATTAAATCAAACATTTAAAACTAAGCATGCTCCTACATAATTCAAGAGTTATGAAAATGTTTGAATTTAAGCATCCGCTTCAGCACTTTCCCGAATATGCAGGGTAGGTGCTTATGATTGTAGACATACATTTGCAAAGTTAAATTTTTTCCTCTAATTAAAAAGTACGAAACAGAGTAACCTCCTGCTTATTCTTTAACTGCCAGAACACTTATTTTTGGTGGGAGGAGGAGGAAAAGAATGCAGTTGGCAACTCAATAACAGCCAGCTCATAGTGAGGCCAGAAATTGTAACAGTCCATATTCTAACACTTAAATCTGTTTACAGACAAAATATGATGACACAATGGAGTACGGAATCCAAGCCAACGGAGAGGAAGTCATACTGCACCTACAAAAAAATAAGTAGGTCCAGTTCAACTTTTTCCTTGAGCGTTATTCCTCACTGTAAATGGCTCTCTAGGGCATTCAGGATACAAAGAAACAGAACTTGGGCTCCTATAAGACAGAGGTATTTTGGTAAATACAACCTTTAAACTCCAACAAGAGAAGAAGAGGGGAGAGAAAGCATCATGTCACTATTTCGGTAACGTGAAATAACTACACAGGCATATGACATTACCATGATGGAGTGACTTGCCTATACTGCTAACTCTGTTCTCCTATTTATTTCCTAAATGGCTGAATCCACTGAACGCTCAATGTTTTCGTATTATTTCACACATTTTCTGTAGCCATGGATAGTCTAAGGGTTATGTTTATTTGTTATATGCTGGTAGAAACTACAGAGATGAACAAGAGAAATATCCATTAAATGGGGCTGTCTTGGCCAAAAATAGAAAACAGTAATAAGAAATGTGATAATCCTCAATAACTTGGCTTCCAACACTCCCTACCTTAACACTACGGCTGTTGGACTTCTAATATATACTGTCATTAACAAAATGCTTTATGGAAATGGAAAGCGAGGACAGCTTGCCTCCCCGGCTGAAGAGATTAACAGCATTCAAACCGGCCACCCAGAGGGTATAGAGGAGCAGTAGGGTTTGGTACAGAACAAAGCCCACAAAGAAAAGTCCAAAACGGTACAGAGCAACACAAATAAAGCACAGTGGTGACTTTCTGCTTGCTGGCTCCACCATAATATTTAACATAGGATCAAACAAGTCTGCTTTAATGGGTACTTTTCTAATGGCTGTGTAAATACAATAGCCCTATCGTCAGGTCACGTTAAATATAGACTATAATTAACTGTTTGCCCCTGGTTTAATCTAATCTAAATATTTGGAAGGGGGGTGTGGGAAATTATATTATACTAAATCCCACTCTTTAAAAAGAAATGGGATTGTGGCAGTTCGGGGTAGTTGCCCAAACAGATGTGAATGTAGACTTGCTTTGCTGCTGGCTGTAGTAAGACTACAGCCCTGGCTTAAATTTAAGCACCTGCTTAGCGCTCTGCTGCATGGGCGCCTGGGTGCACAGAGCCTCGCAGGATCTGGCCTTCCAGAGCAAGGCACGAATGTCTATTAACAAGAACCCAAAGGCACCTTTCCCACCAGTGGCAGAAATGCAGTAATTTATTCCATAGTCACGATGTCCTTCTTTGAAAGTTCATGTACAAATATATGTACAAAAATGGAGTTTTATTTAGACAGAAAAGAAAAATCAAGTTCAGATAGAACGATTGCAGAGATGAGAACTTGTGCTAGGACAGTTATAAAAAAAAAAAAAAAACTGTGAGCAAAATTTGGACAAACATGTTAGTGTAATCTCCGCACAGGCTCTCTTAGTGGGCGCACGTGTACACACACACGGCTGCACACGTACACACACACAGCTGCACGGGCACCTGTGAAACACA
Source organism: Rissa tridactyla (assembly GCF_028500815.1). Lineage (NCBI taxonomy): Eukaryota > Metazoa > Chordata > Aves > Charadriiformes > Laridae > Rissa > Rissa tridactyla. The sequence goes on from NC_071485.1 coordinate 6,306,938, forward strand.
TGGGGCAGCTTTCCCACTAACCTAGAGCTTTGCTGCTTATAATCAGCGGGGGTGAACTGGGAAGCGAACGGAACGGTGCCATTTCACACGCCCTGTGGAGCGGTGGAAATGTCTACACAAATTGGAGGCCAAAAAAGGATCAATATGTACTATTTATGCATATGTAATTATAGATTTGCTTTCAGATCTGCTAGGAGATTAGTTTATACCAATGAAATAAGTAGAGTTTAATTGCTTTCTTAGTTTAGAAATGTCCCTTTGTTTGAGTAAGGATTACGAGCAGGCAGAATTCCCCACCCCGCAGCTTTGCTTCCCTAGTTTTTCAATACTGGTGGTAACCTGAGTAATCATTTGAATTCCCCACATACTTTGCGTGTTACACAATTGCCTCATTTCTGGATGACTACAATTTATTTTCAATAATAATTGTACTTGACTCTTTCCAGGCACCTATTAGCTAGAGACTATACCGAAACAGTCTATTCTGATGACGGTCGACAAATAACAACAAGTCCTCAGATCAAGGTAATAAAAAAAAGATTTCCTTATACTTGCAGTCTTGAAGAGGTCTGTAAGAGATTCACGGGTCCATGAGATAATAGCACATATGAGATAGAAAGAAAAGATTTTAAATCTGGGTTCTAAGCATCTAAGCCTCTGAAGGGATGGGGAAGATGCGACCTGTGACCTGGGCAGAGCTACACTGATTTACACCCGTTGAGAATCAGACAGTTTGCCCATTAAAAAACCAAGCGCTTTTCACGGACAAACACATTGTCTGAGCCGACTTTCTGTCTTTTGTCAGGAAAGGGAGTGGAGCCAAGGCCATTCCACTACTGTTACCTCCCGACTTTGCCCTCCCGACTTTGCTCATTCTGGGCAACTTGATGATTGGCTTTTACACCCTAATCTCAGTGAGATCATAGATTCAGATAAAGACACATTTCCTCACTGGCTCACGTTACCACCCACGCTCACAGCAAATGCACTGCAGGTTACCCCAGGTGGTTTCTCCGAGCCATGACAAATCAGTTATACAGATCCAGACACAAAGGAAGTCACTAAATTTATTTTTTAATTAACTGTGCACTCATGGGTCTTATCTTCAACAAAGCTCTCACCTGAAGCTTTTTGTCCAATGTCATGCTATGTGTTTTAACACTTGTAATTTGGAATACAAAGCCTAATATTCTTTGCCATGGAGGGCTTAGCAGGAACAGGAGGATCTTGAGTGAAGTAGATGGGCATAAAGAATTCTTTTGGGTGGGTTTTTTTGGTGGAAAAAAGATGCTATTTCTGATTGCTCCAGTTACTTTCACTCCCTGGATGGATGCTGTGAAAAACAAATAGCACCTACGCCTGGGTAAAGACAATCTCACACGTCTACCTATGCGGCTTGCTGAATTAGAAATCCCTAACATTGTGGATACTTTATCACAATCTCAGGAGCTGTTTCTCTTGTATCCTCAAAAGACGCAAAATAATTCTCCACTTCTTTCTCTAGTAATTTTCACTTTCTTGATGTCTTTTTCACTGTAGAAAGTTGGCACCTTCTGATGGAAGGAAAACAAATACATGCTAAAGTGAAACAAACATCCCTGAGAAAACAAAAGGTTGATGCTGTTATAGGTCTCTCTTAAGACACCTATTAAGGAAAATGCTATAGCTAACATTTTCCACAATAACTCAAGTGACTTTGAAGTCTCTTTGAACACAAAAGCGTTCATTAGACCTTAGATCCTCAAGTCAATTAAGTCATTAAAATTTGTCCTCTAATCATATGTCTTAACATAATACATGCATTTTAATCTAATTGAAGTTAATGCATTTAATTGTTGGGTTAATATTAAAGGGTGTTTCCTTGAAATTTGGCCACAATAAAATCATTTGGTATGGACCTCAATTCAGCAGAGCACACCAGAATATGCTTAATTTTGCGCAGTGAGTATGCGTATTCTCATTTCCATGTACCGTTGTGTATTGACCAGAGCCCGCCATGGCCAGATTTGTCAAAATCTGGGTCACTCTGTGTAGAAGGGTAACAATAACGGTACCGTAGCAACCATGGAAACGGTCACCAGCTTCTTTCATTTTAAGAATCTCCTCTAACGGGAGATTTCCTCAGACAGTGTAGTTGTAGGTTGTAGCTAGTGTAGTTTGTCTTCTGAAATCACTCTATCTAAGCCAACTCATGGTAGTCAATGAGGCATGGCCCGATTTGACACTGTATTTTTTCTTTCTAACCAGGATCACTGTTATTATGAAGGTTACATTCAGAATGATGCTGGTTCCATAGCAAGCATCAGTGTGTGCAAAGGTCTGAGGTAAGATGGAAGTTTTCTTCCCAAAGGGTACCAATGGCAGAATACGCATGCTCTATAAATTTTCCAATATAAAAATAATCAGGATGTAAAGAATTGGCGTTATCTTTTATTCAGGCTTACAAGAAAACTAGTTTACCAAAAAAAAGGAAAAGAAGGGAGGAATAAAAAGCTACCTTTCTACTTCAGTTTCAGAGTTTATAAAGTGGAAGCTAAAGAAACATCTACATCAATAAATTTATATGACTAATTCCATATTAAATCCAGTCATAAATCATAGAATTTGGTGGTGCTTACAGTAAACCTTTAGGGCTGATGCTTCTCAGCTGTAGGAAGCTCCAGTGACGCTCAAGAGAAGGCTACGTTTTTTTCAGCGCTACAGCAGCTACAGGGTCAGGAAGTTCAAGCTTTTGCATGAAAAGCTCGGTTAACAGAAGCTGTTCATTTCTAATCACCGAAGACACAGTGGTATACCATAAAAAGGCAAGAGGATAGCTGAGGAGTCTGAGAATCCGCAATATAACATTTTCCCAGTGGTTAGCAGGGTTTTGCAAAACCCAGACTTTCTTTGGGAACACTTCTTGCATATCTTGTTGAGTTTACACATTAACACAGAATGCTTATTTTGACATTTGCTGCTCAGAATTATTCAAAGCTCTTAATTCCTTTCGATATTTCAGCTTTTCGTCTCAATTAAAGATGAAAACATATCTTTGAATTCCCCACTGAACTGAAATTCACTTTTCAATCACCTCTATTAGCACAAAACCCTAAAGTTTAATTCATTTCTTAACCAGTTTCTTTTTGACTGACAGTCTCCTACTCATAGACTTCACTGACCAGCCAAATCTTCTAAATGATTTCTACTTTTAAATTATTGTACACTCTGCCTGCATGCTGCCAAACTCTTCCATTGCGTCAGTGCATGCGATGGTCCGTACGCTCAGGCTAAACGCTCTTAGGGATAACGTTGCTATCTTGACTCAGTCCTGCAGATTCAAAAGATCACAGTCTAACTCATTTTCTTAGTGGCTATTTTGAGACCCGTGGCCAGAAGTACCTTATTGAGCCCTTGGGAACTTCAGACAGAGAGGAACATGCAGTCTATAAGTATGAGGACCTCGAACAAAAGTCCATAAAAACCTGTGGGCTAATCAATAATACCTGGGAAGCAGATTCAAATGACCCCATCAGTGACTACTTCAAATCCAGCAACAATCCAGAAGTAAGTACCTACTTAAGCAACAGTCCAGTGAGTAAATGTCAGAAAAGAAATCGCGGCTGTAGGAGAGCTATGCAAGTAGCACAAGTCCCGCTTTGTCTGGTGGCACCTCCAGAAAAGAAGCGATCGCAAACAGTAAAGCATAATCAGATCTTAAAAACCTGTGCAAAATCTCACAGATCTGAGATTTCAGAGTCATCACCTGAGTTAAGCCCTCCTGCATGTACTAATAGGTGCCCATGGGCATCTTTAAACATCTAAATACTTCTTAATATTGAGTCTACCTTTCATCATTCTAATAATCATTTTAATACCTAGCCTACCTTTCATCATTTAAACCAGGCAGTCCCATTCTAAAAGACTTAGCTAAAGAAATACCCTCATAACTAATACAAGGGTTTGAAATTGCAAAGGTTGGGACGGAAGCAGGCTTTAAAAGTCATTTAAATGTATCTTTTCTTTAGATGAAAGCATACCTGAAAGCAAAAAAGTATCTGGAAGTTTACATAGTTGCAGACAATACTTTGGTGAGTACTGAAATGATTTTTTTTTTTTTCATTTGACCAGCTTGAGGTGAGCTTTCCAAAGTAGGTACTACTCATACCCCTGGGCTCCTACCAAAATTACAGTGCTGCACTGTGTTTTACCAGACTTTGGCTAGGAATAGGATTTCCTAATGGCCATTGATTTTGAAAATCCCACCTGGAGAGAACGAAAATGCAGAAAACGCCCTGCAGTGCCTGTTCTCTTCTGCACCCTACACATAGATACACGTTTTAAAAGGGCCTGATCTTGAAATACGTTGTCCGATAAAATAGTACATTGAAAAGATAGTATGCAGACCAGGCGTGGTGTGGTTTGCGATGCAATATTCTGAGGGACGTTTCTTAACTGATAAATCACTTTTTTCCTCTCCTTTTCCTAACATACTGCATTTACTTTTTTAGTATAAGAAGTATGAGGAAGATGTTAAAACTGTAAGAGAAAGGATATTTGGAATAGTCAATTACATCAACACGGTAAGAGGAAATACAGCAAAGTGAAACTGAATTAGAATTCTATTAGAATTTAATTAGAAAGTGAATTATTTATCATTTTTATAATGAATTTTCATTATTGCATGTAGGAAAGAATGAAAACTGAACCTCATTGTAATTTATGATACAAACTTAACACATCTTTCTATATTATCTTGTTCTTTGTCCTCAGGTATGAGATTTCTATAAATGAATTATTGTTAAAGAAAGCGTTATACCATATTTTCTTAACAGCTTTTAGTGAATGATTGAAATCCTTCAAAAAGAATGAACTCATTTTTGATTCTTGTTTTCTTCTGCAAGTCAAATTTCTTCCAAAATATTCCTTGAATTTTCAAGTATTTTAAAGAATTTTAAGAATTTTCGAGTATTCAGAAAACATTTTTATAGTTGGTGGGGAAAAATAAGATTTCACGTTTTGTTTTTCTTTGTAATTTCTTGTTGCAACTTCAAAGTTCTGAAAAGCTTAAATCAGGTCTGGAGTGAAAGATATATTGCAAGCGACGAAAGTGAACCAACTACCAGGATAAGCGTTTGTTTCGGAAGTCTTCATAACCTACTTCATTTTTACAGCACCACTGTTTTTCTGCTGCAGGTTTATAAGGCCATAAATATCTACGTGGCTTTAATTGGCCTCGAAATTTGGACAGATGGCGACAAATGCCTCCTGAGTCGTGCTGCAGGATTCACCCTGGACAGTTTCTCAAAGTGGCGCCGATCAGATTTATTAACGAGGAAAAAAAATGACAATGCTCAGCTACTCACGTGTGTATCGCTCTGCTTCCTATTTGCATTCCCAAGTATGCTAAAGGAATTTGCTCTTTAAAAATTGGTGACCAAGCCATCAGAAACATCTATATCGAGCAGGATTTCATGCTTTCCAATACAAGATTGTACTAATTCTAGTACAAACAGACAAATGTAGGCTCCCTTTCCTTGCTAGTATCTAATCTTTCTATCTGAATCCCTGCAGAAAAAGGCAATGTAAAGTTTTGTTACATCTCAGTCTCTCCTTTTCTTTTTCCTCTCTCCTTTTCCTTCTCTTCAACTGTCACAGAACAGTGGAGTGTCCCGAAGACGGCCGTGCAGTCTAACAGCCTAAGGAGCCATGACATGAAGTTTAACGGCTGGGAAATGCACGTTGCCAAACTAAACCAGCACTCACTTCGCTCTTCTGGCTCCCGTTCAATGGCCCTGATTCATCCAAGCACTTTGCTACATTTAGAGCACTTCATCAAGCTCTTTACACTCAAAGAGATGCTTTGAGCCTGATGAACCGCAACGTAATTTAAGTAAAAGTTTAAAATGAAAAGTGTATTCAATTGTTTTCTGATTTGCAGTGGTCTTAAGTACATCCTCAAATACTGTATTAAATCAGGGAGCTGGAAACGAGCATATGCTTAAAGCCTGGTTAATAAGGTAGACTTGATTTCAGATTTGGTTCCTGGTCACTTCATCGCATTTCACTCTGCCTTTCTTCTTCCCCACAGAGGCTATGACTTTGAGGGGACAACAGTCGGATTAGCCTTTCTAAAATCCATATGCAGTGATATATATTCTGCAGGTATTATTCAGGTCTGATTTATTTTTGTTTATTTTATGTCTTAAAGCCTTTTCTATGTTTTTTACTCAACCAGCAAAGAACTTCTGTGAAAACTATTCGGTGTACGACGCTTTCAGTTCTGTCTGGTTCATATCATTATTTTATTAGACTGTAGAAATTGACAGTCAGAGATTTTATTTTAAATGAAGTGCAGAGAGTAAAGAAAGCACACACAAAGCATGGTATATGTGTTATCTAAATGCCAACATCAAACCGACACCTGTTTTTGGAGTACTAGGCTCCAACAGAGTCAAAGGAGGGAAATAAGTAATTTTGTGCCTCTACCTTAAGGTTCCCTGTTTTGAACGGGGAATTGGTTCTGACTGTCACAATGCAAATCATCAGTTTGGCCACTTAATTACAGCTGCCTAAACTACTGTACTTAAACTTCAGCCTAAAGAGGAAGACAGATCCTAAACTTTACCAACAACACCTGGAACTCAACTGTTGCACCCAGCTTCAGAGGCCAGGTTGGTAAGAGGAACAACCCCCACAAAAATCTGGCTTTCCCACACCATAAGGAAATCCGAGCATGACTGGAAACCCAGAATACTTTTTAGGGCAGGGGGATGCATTCTGTAGCAGCATGATTTGCGATGCCATGCTGGAAGAGTACGACCAGTATGCTGTGTCTCGTGCTCTCTGTGTTTCTACTACCACCAGCTGTTTATACATCTGGATTTCACCCAAAAGAGCAGGACTTTTCCTTTCCTCCCTCCCACCAACAGCACAAAACACTGAGCTAAGAGCCAAGATGGAGCGCAGCAACCGCCTTTCTGTGCACACACAACGCCGTACACAACAGCTACCTTGATGTAATGAGTAATAATTATATCACACCCACATAATTACCCTAAGCACAGAGACAGCTACCCAGAGAGAGCATTGAGAGTCTCAGATGTTCAGTTCCCCTTAACACTCCGTTGTTATTTGGCAGCCTAACTTCCTCATGTTTATTTAAAAACCTATTTATTCATGTTCCTTAGTGGGATCATCTCATTGCTATTGCAATATAATCCAGCATAAACTGTGGAATAGATGCATATACGGATTGAACAATATATCAATATAGCACTGAAGATAATTCCACTTCAAGAAAAATTGTCCTATTTCTTAGCCGCATGGCTTCTCTGGTGTTCCTGCTTGTTCCTAAAATACTCATAGAAATAATAGCTTGCTCTTATCTCTACAGGATCATAACAGAAATGAAATTGCAGTTGGAGCTACCATGGCACATGAGATGGGACACAACCTTGGCATGAGTCACGACACCAGAGCCTGCACGTGTCACGATAAAGTTTGTATCATGACAGATACTGTCAGGTAGGAGTTTGGACAAAAAGGCAAAGGCATTAATGTACGGGGTGGTTCAAGATGGGCTTTGGATAAGCTGCCAGTTCCCAAAATGGAGTAGCAATTATTTTTGCCCCCTGGGATTATTCCATTCGAATTATACAAGAAGAGTAAAATTAGGAAATTCCGTGTCCTTCTAATGTATGCTGAGATAGATACACCACCGCAAAAAAACCCAAACCAAACCAGACTCTAGTCCCTTTTGGATAGCATTGGCTTTGCGTGGGGTGGGGGCCTTCTCATTAAACCACCAGTCATTTCTTCCTTACAATGACAACATATATATGTATATGGAAAAATGGTTGCACCCAATAGTTTAGGGGCACGGTCACTTGTTTCATTTCTTTTGTAAAGGGTTTTCCCCTTTACATAGCTTTTCCCTACCTATGCCAATCCTAATGTAAATTCTCCTGCTTTCTCAATATAGTTCTATCATCCCCAAGAAATTCAGCTCTTGCAGCCTCCAAAGTTTTGAGAAATACATGCTGAGTGACATGCCAAAATGCCTAACGAACATCCCAGATATAAGCAGCATCATAGCACCTCCATCCTGCGGAAATGGCTTTGTGGAAAAAGGAGAGGAATGCGACTGTGGTACTCCTGAGGTATCTGCATAACCGGGAATAAAATAATACTTGGAAGAGGCAAAGAGGTTTCTGTTAGTTCCTGAGGTAGCCCATTCAAAGCTGGCTGAAATATTTCTGTAGAAACTGCGGTCATCAAATTGCTGATCTGCAATGTAGTCCCCCCTATAAAGTGCACGCCAAATGGTGAGAAAGATGCCTACATGGTTTGTCCTGCTGTGTTCAGAGAGGAACTGAGAATGGGGAAAAGCCACACATACGAAACCATCTCATCAGAAGTAAGCAAGTTCCCTGCTCGACTTCCATCAGCACTCTCATAATCAAACACACTTTGTATTCTTTATCTGCTCACTCCCAATGGCTGGCGTAGCTTCTAGTGAAAATGCTGTTCAGAAAAGCAAAGCGCAGGTCCAGGGTCCACATCCCTCCCTCCCTCCCTCCCTCAATAACCAAGTACAGGGCGGCTCGTTGAGAACCCAGAACAGAGGGAGCGAGCCCTGAAGCAGGGGACCAGAGCTCTGACTGCCGATTCTCTCACAGGAGTGCACAAATGAGTGCTGCGACCCCGAGACGTGCAAACTGACAGCAGGTTCCATATGCGCACAAGGAGAGTGCTGTGAAAACTGCCAAGTAAGACACCTTTTAATCTCTATATTTTCTAGGGTTTGGGTTTTTTTCCCCCCCGTGATAAAGCAGAAATACACCTTTCAAAAGAACCGACCCTCTTTGTAATTCCTGACATAGCACTGTAATGACAAGCGCACTTTGTCCATCCCATACTACACCAAAACTATCAATTGACTTAAATCTTTCAACATCCTGGAGAAATGAGCATTTTGATTACCCACTTTCTCCTGGAAAGAAAAGCTGAGGCACAACCAGGCAAAAATCTTGTCAATTGACAAAACCAACTTTAAATTAGATACGGATCTGGCCCCTCATGCAACTTGTACAGTGAGGATGGGATTTGTCTCCCCTAATTTTATCCCTCTAGTTCGCTGTGATTTTTAAATGGCAAGGAAGAGCACCGTGTTACGCGTGGTATTGCTTTCTCTTCCTTCAGTATAAAAAGCCAGGAGCTGTGTGCCGAGCAGTCAGGCATGACTGTGACCTGGCCGAGATGTGCACCGGCTTTTCTGCAAATTGCCCAGAGGACCGATTCCGTGTGAACGGACATTCCTGCAACTACGGCAAAGGCTATTGCTACATGGGAGACTGTCCCACTCGAGAAGACCAGTGCAAAGCTGCTTTCGGACCAGGTGAGTACCAGCTGGCATTGAAAAATAAGGTTGCCTAGGTCTAAGGAGAGAGACAGTGGTAGGCTTTGTCTACTAGCACATCATCAAGTCATCCTTTTGTAAATCAGGAACAGTACATCTATATAAATGAGTTCTAGTTTGTAGTATACACTATATTATTATTATTTTTATATTTACACTGTAAGAGATTATCATCACATGAGCTGAAGCCCAGACCATACAATGCAATGTATTTCTAGAGAAATGGGAAGTGGTTCGCTTATTCCTCTTTTGCACAATGCTTTTAAGATAACTTTGGAATGGAGCTGAGTGAGTATTCTTTGCTTGATAGGAAGAGGAAACGTCTGTATTTAGATGTCCAAATTTAGCATGCCTTTATGTTTCTGAAGATGGCTTACACTCTCCCCAGTCCTAAACCATCTCCAGTTCTGACTGTGTCCCCTCTCCTACACCAGGTCTGTAGGTTTGTACTGGACAGAGAGAGAACGCACAGGATGGGTCCTGCTGTGTGTACACGATAACAAATGACATTGCAGAATTAATGCATGAAGTACCAGAGTCATTTAGGCCCATGGGCAACTTCACTGGGAAAGGCCATTTCTTAAACAGGGAAAAGAAATTGAATATTATTATTTTTCATGCGCAGAGAATTTAAAGTAATGCCATTGCATTCTCCTCTTTCACAGAGGCTACTGAAGCTGCAGCTTCCTGTTACCAGATGAACACGAAAGGGTTATATTATGGATACTGCCGAAAAGAAAAAGGTAGTCACGTCCCGTGTAAAAAAAAGTAAGCACTGTATTACAGAATTTGCTGGGATTTGGGAAGAGAGACCACTCCTATTCGAATTAAGAGACAGAAGCAAAGAGTGTGCTATTTTAGATGGCATATATGTCCATGTGTCTCTTGTTCAGTTTCAATACTGTGGTAAAGACAATGCTAAGAAAACTGGTTTCAAATCTTGGGATCAGTCTGAGAAAGAGCAAGTGCGTACATAGAGAGGTGTGAGCCTCCTTGCGAGGGTGACTGCCTGCGTGTGCATGTGGGCGCAGGTAAGCACGGGGAGAGGATTTTTGGATAGGGAAGATGAACCTCAGGTGAACCTCAGAAGTTGAGGACAGGTCAGTTAAACACTCATTTCTGCAAATAAGCCCACGAGGAATTAAGAAGTCGCCACCTTCTAGTCACAAACCGACCTGAAAACACCACAAAACTGAAGTCCTTTCTGCAACTATTTTTACTTTTTTTTTTTTTCAGTTCCTGTAGGGACACAACAAATTCAGGCTGGAGGAGAGACCAGCTCAGATAGTTCTGTTGTGCCATGTCCTTGTTCTAGCAGCTCTTGTTCTCTTTCCAGAGATGTAATGTGCGGAAAGTTGTTCTGTACTGGGGGGAATGAGATGCCTCGGGACGGGAACCTGGTGACTTTCGAGTCCTGCAAAGCAAGTTTTCCTGGAAATGGAGGAGAAGACACAGGGATGATTCGCGATGGAACGAAGTGTGGGAATGGAATGGTTAGTAGAAAATGGCTTTTCTCCTTATTTTTCCCCCTCTTTCAGTCTTGCTTATATCGTTAGGTCTTTTATCAGAGAAGAAAGATTTTAAAAAGGGAAGACTGAAGTGGACACTAAACTTCTGCTGGTCTGATTTGCCATACTTTCTGCCTTACATCTGTCACAAATCAGTCGCAAAGCAAAGAGGAACTGCTGCCATTCCGATGCCTTATGCTTGACTGCTGCCTTGGTATTTTTTACCAACCCAAATACAAGTAGAAACAGACCTTTGTATGAAGGTTTAAAAGATCATACATATATTACTATTTTTAATTATTTACATAACAGATGTGCTAGGCATCACTGAGTGCTATTTCCAGTTTCTTTGCGATATATTTCTACTTGGGGGAATGGGGGGGGGAGGATGAAGGATGGAAGAGGGTTGGAAACAGTGATGTCTGTACATCTTTGTCACCCCCCTTTGCTATAAAATACCCAAAGGTCAAATGGAAAATTATATCCACACATCAAGCTCCTAATGTAGGTTCAAGTGATCTGCAGACCTGTTTCTATGCCTCCTCTTGCTCTTCACCACTCTACACAATAATGTGCAAGCTTTGCATGTTCTGAAAGCTATAAATCACTTCGTTAACATTTGCCCTGTACATTTCAGGTGTGCAGCAAAGGAGAATGTGTCTATGCCGAAGATGTCTTTAGATCAACCAACTGTTCTGCCAAGTGTACTGGACATGCTGTAAGATATGAGCATTTGATGCTATTAACTTTAAAAAAATTTAAAAGCCAAGAAAATTTTGCACATCAGCTACAGTCCTTATTGATGACAGTATTTAAGTCACTTGGACTTAAGTTGTGGAGTCAGAAGCTTCCTATATTTTTATGAATGCAAATCTAACCTGATCAGTATCGGTATTTTTGCCACGATCATGAGACGGATTCTGTGTCTGGCCCTGCCTCTGAGCCATGGTATCATAGCTATTCTCTTTCAGGCAATCTTCTGTTTGGGGATGCTCTTATTTGAGCACTCAGAGACGTACAGATGTAAAGATGAACTCTGCTGCTTTGTGCCTTCTACTGGAGCTTTTGCTGCAGAAACACCTGCCAAAGGCACACGATAGCAGACAGTCAGGCCTGTCCTTTCCTGTGCAAAACTGCTACTCTCTGTGCTAAATTTTAGTCCAAGTAAAACGAGAGATTTCCAGACCCAGCTGCAATAAGCTTAGCAGGATCCTGATCCAGAGCCACTGACACTTTATGAGACCACAGCTTCACTCGTACTTCCAACCTGAAGATATTCCTGGCTTTGTGCTTCCCTAGGTGTGCGACCACGAGTTGCAATGCCAGTGTGAAGAAGGATGGGCACCACCAACCTGCGACAGCTCCTCGGCAGTGACCAGTAAGTGCTGCATGGCCACACACTGGGTACTGTCATCTGCTGGCTGAAACGAGCTACTTTAACTCCAGTGGAACAGCCCTAGCTTGCACTGGGCGCCACGCTGTTTCTTTGCAAATATTGCATATCCAGGTCTCTGATTTCTGCTCATCTGCAGCTCATATGAGTGACTGGAGCAAGTCATTTTTCTTTCTAACCTGACAGAAGTGTTACACCCAGGAGATTATTTAGAGTAGCAGGCTTTTCCTTTCTCCACCCTGAGATAACAGGCACACCATAACAGCTCGCTTAAATTTGAGTGGAGGCAAGCTCCCAGAGGTTTTGCTGCGAGGGAGGCGGGCAAGTTCATTTCTTTATCATCTGCATGGAGCTGGCCTTTAACTGATCTGCCTCTGAGGGAAAATACTTTGCATAAACATTTCCATGTGTCTGGGGGAAAAAAGTAATTAAGTTTTTCTTATGAAAATATTTTTGTCCTCTCTCGACACTCACTAGAGCACCATCAGCTCTCAACATCATGGCTTGGTTGAGGCTTTAGAATAGCTTTGTTGAAGGAAAATCGTGAAGCCTTATTTGTATACAACGCCAAAGGCCTGCACCCAGGTTTGGGTAACACCCTTTGAGAAAGAGGAGAGGAATGACAATGAAGCAATCTTTGAGGACGGACAGAAAGGGCTAGGTTTGTTTAACCCAAGGCCGGCTCAGGCAATAACCACCATTTTCAAATATGGCAAAAATGGCAGGAATACATTCCTTTCCATCGTCACGTGTGGGAGGAGAAGCAACCATAAGCTCGAGCAATAGTGGGTCTAGACCTTGTAAAAAAAAATTACTTTGCCAATGGTCATGATGGGAAACTGCTTAGTAATAGTGGGTCTTTTAGGAAATAGCAACTTGTGTTCTCTCTCCCTGACAGCCTTCGCTATTGTTGCTGGTGTGCTGATTGTCCTCGCTGTCACAGCAACTACAGCAGTGTTACTTATCCGCTTCCAAGTATTCAAGAAAAGGTAAAATGCTTACCCCCAATGAGGGGAAAAAAAAAAAGACCCTAAAGCCATGCAATTTCTGGATAGGTTTTAAGCTGGGGTTTTCAATGGGGGTGGAGGGAATTAGACACTGGAAAGCCAAGGAAGTTGGTCCATGACCTTTGTTGAGCTGTTTCAGAAATCCCATAGTTGGGAGAGAACTGAAGACTTGAAACTGTTCCTCTCAAGATTAATCCTAAATAATTAAAATAAGAGGGAGAGACGAAGAAATAAAGAGAGGACTTGGCTGTATAACACACCAATAGGAGTACGGCAGGCATTCAAATTCAGCAGGTATTTTTACTTCAGTCAGGGTAAGATTTACAGTCATATGTAATATTTGCCTAGCTGCCAGACCAGAAGGGGACCTGGAGCCACAAACCAAGTCTTTGTGGATCAAGAACAAAGATGCAGAGAACACCCTGTCCTGGCCGTACCTGCCCAGAAGGTAAGAGCGGGGAGGTGCTGGGTCGGCTGTAGTCTCCCTGGGACCATAACCGAGGGGCTGAAACAGCAAAACTCATCAGCCAAAGTGTGCTGCACTTCCACAAGGGCTTCAAAACACTTGTCAGGCTGAGAGGACGGTGCTGTGAATCCCAGCATGGGGAGGGAGTGGGGAAAGCACATGGCACTAAGTCCCTGAGTAATGTCTGCAGTAAAGGCACACCATATAAGGGCTCCATCCAATTTAACTGCTCCCTGTTTTCAGATGAACGATAAGAAACTTCTCCTTCCTGTACCTCCACCGCAGGAGAACAAACCACAGCGCCAAAGTGTAAGTATTTCTAGAGAATTCCTTTGCTTTGGGGAAGACAGCACAAACAGTTCACGCCATGGTGGAGACCTGCAATGACAATCTGATCCCAACGGCTGGAGAAATCACTGCATGTTCTCTCAGGGCCAGATAGCATAAAGCATCCCTACTTCTGAAAAGAATGCATCCTTTTACCCTTATTAAAGTACTTTTCACATAGAACACAAGCCTGCACATTCCCATGGGAAGATGTGGATGCACACATACGCAATCTGTATATAGGGTCAATATGGTTTATATTCTCTTCTTTTACAGCCTGCCATAAGGCCAAAAGGTCCCCCACCTCCTGTTCCTTCTACCAAATCAACATCTTCTCACACAGAAGCGATTTTTGTAAGTATAACCCTGCAACTTTTCACGTCTTTCATCTGCACTGCAAGTGACTATCAGAAAATATCTACCACCTCAGCATCTGAGCCCGCTGCCCACCTGATCCAAGGATGTAGAAACCATCTTCACACTAGCAACATAATTGCATGGTACTGCCTGCCTAAAGAATGATGGATAGGGATTAAATAAAAAAAAAAAATTAAAAAAACTCCACATAGCAGCTTAATAATAAAAACACAGTTAAATTCCACTGTCTTTAGAGATGTTTTCCTCACACGCACCTTGAATACATGACCAGCTTTAGCTTCCTCAACAGTCTATTTGAGCACGGATACTCAATACAGATTAATTTAAACACTGAGAATAGCCCAGTGCTCTTCTGAAACAGGAGATCTATACCCCTTGTGGATGTGTATTATTATGCTGCCTTGTATGTGGACAGATTAATCTAATTCACCCCTAGCTTTTCCGCTAGGAAAACGCTGTAGTAAATACACGAGATAACAGCGGCAGCAGCTGAGGTCTGCAGAGGCTCTGCAGCTGCTCGGGCAGGAAAGCCTAATGACAGTTAAACTACATTTTTGTTACAGGCACCAGAGAGAAAACCTGCTCATCTCCCAGTTCCCAAAGGCAAACCTCCACCTCCACCAAAGGTAACCCAAGTTCAAATGTAAATAGCAATTCCTTCGGGATGCAATTCGTTGAAACTGCACCGGGCACACTGTGATTCGTTTAACTCTCTCTTTTTCATGTAGGCTTTAAAACCTCTGATTAATCCCAGAGTATGAAGCTTCTGCAGTAGGGCTGATCGAGATATCTGAAATTTTCAGGGACAATTTGTTTGCCCCTTGATTCCTCCATTTTTGGCGAAGGCAACCAAGATAGTCTTCCTGTTCTCTTTAATAAAAGAACAACCGACTGACAGCTGCTTTGAAAGAAAAAGTTCAGTTTTCAAACAGCGAAGAACTCTTTGGTGATGACATCAAGCTACTGCCCAAAAGGAAAAGAAGCAGAATCACTGCTTGCACAGAGGTGTAGACTGGGAGTGAGTTGTGGAAGCTGCTTAACACATCCTAACTCCTAGGCCACCACCGCAAGATGTGGCTGCACTGGGATGCCCTGCACCTACACCACTATTCTGGGTACAGGCCCGAGCAGATCAGGGAAAGTATGGCTACTATACATTTGTAAATTGTAAACTTTTTGCTATGTTTCCGGATCTTTGCTAGACCTCTCTTCAGCAACAGACCAGACCTTCTCCTTCAGGAAAAAGGAAAATCCTTTCTGCCCTTTGGAGAAAAGTTTGCGTCCTCAAGGCCTGAACTAGCTTTGGAATAATAAGATTATACACTGGAAATGCATTGATTCTGGAAAGATCCTTTTGGATTCGGTTCTCTCATTAATCCTTAGATTACCTGTTAAACAAGATTCCTCTGTTGAGTCGGTAGAGCTGGAGATACGCTCAAAAGCAAAGCACGCAGGAGTCAAACCACTTGCTGCTTGCAAGTGCGCCCAAAGCTCAGGCTGTGCCAGCTTAAAAAGCGCTCCAGCTGCCACCACTGCACTTGGACAGACACATTTAGAAAAGCGCAGTCAACAAAATCCTTAATCATTTTATTTCATTTGCCCCTCAGCTCCAAAAATAGCTAAGCATTTCTCCCTTCCAGGATATACACACCTTGGTGTTTTCGTTTAATTGCTCTTGCACTGGGGTGTGTTATTGTAAAATTGCTAATGAGAACTAGGCTGGGCACAGGGGTTTGTTATTATGGGACAGCACCGTGGCGTGAGGCTTTGCACACCGGTTTATTACTGAGGGGTTCTTCATTCGTTCTGGCCTGTTGGCATCAGCACTGTTGACACTATGGGCCTGCTGGCATCTATCTGCATGGTACTGCTGGCATTGACGTTAATAATACAGTGAGGGTGCTGGCACTGATGCCATTGTTACCGTTGGCACTGATGCGATTCATGCGGTTGGCATCAGTATTTTTAACTTAAAGTGCACAGAAGTGTTTTTCAAGGAACCAAAATTTTACCAGGAAAAGAAAAAAAAAAAAAAAAGAGAGAGAGAGAAACAAAATTGCCCTGGACCCAAAGTACTCAAGATTTTATAGAGGTTCCAGTTTAAACTGGATTTGGGTTTGGATCAAGATCAACATCAGAACACAGATCCGAAGCGATTGCACCATGGCTCAGGAAGGCAGTTTCCAGCCCTTGGGCATAGTGGCTTTGCTGGAGAAGACCACAGGGCTGCCAAATACCAGAACAAGATCTGAGGCCTCGGGCCAGCATTGTCCATACGAACCTTTACCTGTACTTGCTTCTGACCAGGGCCCATAAGGACTTTTAAAAAAGCCCAATCCTCAGAGGGCCCAAAACCTTCCACTCGAGCTCACAAACCAGCTCACACCTGCTGAAATCCCGATCCGCGTAATCTTGTCCTGGTACTGAGCACATCACTGTACACTCACTTTTCAAATGCAGAGCCCTGGTGTTTACCGTGACTGTTACTGCAGCTGCACGCCGCAGATCCACCGTCTCTGATACAGAAATGCATCTAAGAAACCCAAATTTCTTCTTTTGGGCTAGGCTTGCTTTGAGGTTGCCAATCAAGTACTGTATGCTCTGCAAAACACAGATGTGATGAAATTACAGTCTTCAGTTTGATGAGTGAGGTGAGTTGTTTTTTATTTTAGGATAGATTTTTATTGGAAGATGATAGTTTTCTTGCACTTTGGATAATTGCTTCTTTATTTGAGTCAGAAATGAATTTTAATCTATCTGTATTTGACTGTGGTGTAAAGATTCAGAACTTATTTTTTATGAACTGTAATTAATGTATTTAGAAAGATTTCTGTATTAAAAGTATTCTATCTAAACCGGGGGTAGTTGTTTTCTTTTTTAAAGATCAACACTTGACAATAGTGTAAAGTGGGATCATTTGTAATATTGCCACATCCCTAAAATTCCCAATTTGGACCAAAAAGATCATTCACAGGTATTGCAAATCATGCCAAGTTAGCCAGCAAAGCTGAATTAAATTTATAATAAGGGTTGACAAGATACTACATCACAGTTTTTCTGCCACCTTAAAAGCTACTTCTTCATGGTTTCCAACCTTTTCCACTTTGTGAGCACTCAAGAATTTTCCAAGGATATAGGGATTTGAAGCAAGCTAAAGGCTGGAGACTTGCTTTTTCTTAATTACCTACGACTCAACTCCCAAACACGGAGCTTGCGCTTTCTTTCTCCTGCAGAATGCCAGGGCCCTGTCTGACCCGTACGGGCTCAAACCTCAACATCTGAACGCTTTCAGTAAGCCAAGTCTGCACCCTGAGCAGAGTGTAGTGAGACCAAGCACCCATCTTCAGCAGCAAGAAAATATATAAGAGCATACACCTATAGCAGTTTATGATTTACAGCTTTTCACAGCTCCAGCATCCATACGACAGGCAATAGTATCTCCTGCTACAGAACACACGTTCTGGCGTTCCAGCCAGGCCTTGCACAAAAGGGCTCCTCTGTAGGTACAACCTATTGTTCCGTTATGCAAACGTGACATCTACCGTTAAAAAGCCTCCACTGCAAGAGGAAAGTGAACCCAAGAAAACCGAAGCCATCTTCAGCACTCCAATTGCCAAGAGCCTGCAGGACCTAACCCCAGAGGATGTACCTCATCAGATGCATTTCCCTCTGTGGTCTCACACTTGTCACCGACTTGCAATAGCTTGATCCGGGTCCAGCTGTTCCCTTATTCCTGGTTGAGGGCCCCTTGCTTAGCCACACACACGCGGTGATTTGCCACACACACGCGGTGCAGCAGAGCAGCAAGCCCACCTGCTGCTTCACGCAGCAAGACACAGAAGGGATTTTGGCACAGTGCGGTCACCACCAGTGAAGTGACACAGCCTGAATTCGCATTTGCCATGCAGGAACCATGTGCCAGACCCTTGTCTTGCTCCCAGCCCAAAAGCAATGCAGTTTACCACTGGTTTGGGCGTGTTCTGTTATTTACAAGTGATCGCTCCACTCCTCCATTGCCCCTTAATCCATGGAGAAACAAAAATATCTGTTTTTTTTTTTTCCTGTTTCTTTTCAATCTCTGAATTTACCACCCTCTCTCATCCCTCCTTTCTCTCCATCCGTCTCTCTCTGCGGAATGGTACTACCAAGAGAGAGTACACCTTTTGCTCTTTGCACCCCCAAACCAATCTTCACTGTGAACAATTCTGGGGGGGGGGGGCGGTTCTTGAAAATAAGGCACACACTGGACCATCACAAGATGCCGATTTCCTCAGTAGCTCCTATCTGGCCCTCGGAATTGGCCACTTTGCTGTGCAAATTCAACACTGGCCATTAGAGGGCAATGGGGCATGGAAAAGAAGTTTCTCCTGCTTGCTATCGGGTGACTGCTATCACCTCAAACGAATCAATTCTGAATTTACTGCATCCTCTGACCTTGGGCTATAGATTCGGGAGACATTAACAAGGACGCCATCAGCCAGGAAGAGTGGGGAGATTGGAGCACATTCCGATTTTCAGACACAGAGGCACCAGACAACTAATAAATAGGCAAAACCCAGCCCTTCAGACATGATGCCACAGACAGTACATGCTTTAAGCTCTACACAGCAAGAGGCAGCCCTGATTGACTAAGGTTTTACTGACCAGAAAACAAAATGTTGTCCTACCCTTATCAAAAGTAATAATAAATGTCACTTGTAACTTGAAATGAAGAATTTTCTTCCCCTTTTGCTTCCTTACGCTAGCAGATCTTTCATAGCCTCATAGCACTGCATAAATCATTACCATCTCAATAAATAAGTGAATAAAAGGCTGCAACTTGAATCCACTGATGTGCAAATGAGTGAAAGTTCATGGCAATATTGAAGATTCCCTAGGTGACAGACCCTAAGAATTCAGACCTTACTGCCTGTCTGCCATCCAACGGGGCCTAACGGTGGCTTTCCAGTGCTATGAAACAAATGGCTCTTACCATGACGGCCTTTGCCACTGGCTGATAATATCAGCAAATGTGGACCTCAGCCATCAGCTACTTAGTGTTATTTACCAGTGGTTGAGAAGTGCCAGTCCTTAATCAGCAGCTTATTGATAACTTCCCGAGCACGGCATTGCGGGATGCTTCTAATCTTCCTCTGGTGCCGAGGAAATGGAAGGCCCTGGGAAAGGAGCAGGGGGGGCTGTCGGCTTGCCAGCAATTGCCCTGGCCCCCAGATCACTTTAAAGCAGTCTTCAGAAGAGTGGCACCGATATGAACAGGCTTTTACTGACATTAGATCCATAAATAATTCCACATAATGCATGGCCCCAGCCTTTAGAAGGTCTAGTGGAAAAAAAGTAGAGGCTGAAATATTGACAAATGTGTCTGCAAGAGCTATTAAAAAAGAGAAAGCAGTTTCCATGGGATCGGTCTAAGCCATTGCACCCAGGACCAAGGGGAAACCTTAGTCACATGCCTGACAAAATAGGTAAGAGCGCACAGCACCAAGAAACTAGATAAATGAAGAGAATAACACAACTTTAGCAGGACTTCAGAAATGGAGGCATCCCCCTTTAGCAGTCAAAAACTGTTGTGAAAGACTGGAGAATTTTTTAGCAAGGTGAGGACAGAGCTCAGGTGTGCTTACTCTGTGCTGCAGATACAGAAAAGATGTCTCTCTTACATCTGTTCATGCATGGAGAGAGAAATGAGCCGCTCTCTGCCATACACTGAATCTATTTTTTTCGTGTCCTTAACTGCACTGGAGTAATGTATTTTCCATGTCGTTTTTTGCATCTCTCACTGAGACACATGTCCCTGAATCCCATCAGTGGGTACATCCCGTTAAAGTGCTGCAGTGAATTGCTAAACATGTTTTATGAATTAGCTTATCCAAAAATCCCTGCTACCCAGCCCCATTCCGTGATGAGGCTTCATAACAGTAGAAAACCCATGAGATGACTTGAACAGAGGAAAAAACAAAGAAATATAGCGTAGTCTCCCAGTCAAGGTACTGAAACAGATAAACGTGATTCACCCCCTTCAGAGACACCGACTGAGCACCTACACACTTTGCTGCAGGCATCTAATTCCACCCCTCCCCATTCTCTGCTTACGCCACCTTCACTCCCAACACACACACCTGAGAACACCGAGAAGATTCCCACTGCCTTGGTGACATTGCTCATGGAGCTTCAAGCCAGATTTCAAGGCAACAGTCCCTCTTCAATCCTCAGAAGGTGCCACCCGACTGACTCCCACACCAGTGGTCAGATTTTTTGGCACTGAGCAGCTGCAATCAAGGGTTGGCTTTTCACAAGAGTTCAGCATCTTTAGCACACCCAGCACATTACGCTCACTCACCTGGAAACCCAATTCCAGCCTAAAGTTCCTTGTCCTTCAGCTTTGCATGTTCAAAATAAGGACATTGGCTGCTCTTGCCTCTCCCCATCTGCCTCAGCTTTTAAAGCCCAAGCCCATTTTTGAGCTGAACCCTATTGGGACCAGTTATCTAACCTCCATGCTGGGCATCAGTACCTTTCCAGTTCCCATTCTCCTTTTTGTGCATTTATACTAGCCCACACAAAGGGGCCTGTGTTAATCTTTTCCAGGCTATAATAGCAAGAATGACTTGCAGTAACAATACTAAAGTGTATATTAAAAACCTCTGGTGCCACCACATCTCTTAATACACAATCTACTGACACACTGCTCTGATGAGATTGATCTTTGTTTGACAATCCCTCTGCTGAAGCCCTGCAAAGGAAAACAAATAACCCTGCACAGGTCCGAGTAGACTGCGGCAGCCCAGCACCCCAAAAAGGGGAGAGGTGGAGAGAGAGAAACCGCAGTGGGACCCTGGGCCTGACTCATCCAGCAATCACCGCACCTCCGGCTAGCTGTAATTTGCTGTGAATTTTTCATGCTAGAATCAGCTGTGTACTGCAGGCACGTAGCCGAATGGAAAATAAACCTGAAATATTAATGATCCACTGCAGAGTGCAGGCAGGAAAAGATCTACAAATGAAACAGGAAACCTTAGGTAGCCTAGTGCAATTGCTCCCTTTTTGCCCAAAATGCAGATGAGTTAAAACGAACACGCGCTGTCCCAGAGGCACTGAGAAGGGCACTGGGAAGGAAGAGCACTGGATTCCAGGTTTTTGGGTGTTCAGCAGTTGGTCTGTGTGCCACGATGGAAACCCAGAGTAGCTAAACCTTCCAGGTTGTCACTGGAGCTTCTCGGCCATGGCTTGGCCCGGATTAGCACCCCATGTGTCAAAAGCTGTCTCCTTCCTAACCACAGGTCTGAGCAGCACAAGTCACAAGGCGGACAAAGCCCACAGAAAAGGGGAAGGGGATCTAATTGGGCACTGATTGATATACCTTGGCAGCTGTCTAGACGTTATAAACCAGCAGACTTCCCTCTCTCACTGATAAGAGCTGACCCAAAATTCCTTAAATTTAACCAGAGTGGAAACACGAGACCTCTGTGAGAAATGAGCAAGAGCTCTAATTCATACCAACATCATGTTTTTTATTTCCCTTGAATGATTACGTTACTAATTTCACACCTATTCCTTATTCATGTCACCATTTCCCTGCCTTAAAAGCCATCCTGACATGGGGTTAGAGTCATTTACTTGATCACTGCCATCACTAGGAATGCTGCAATCAGAAGAATAGTGCCTTCTCATTACTAATTTAGAACGTGCCAAGCAGCATAGACGTTTGTGAAATATATGCCAAATTACGCTCGATGGAAAGGGGGAAGAAAAAAAACAGTGACATATATGCATCTTCTGAGCATCTGCAGAGTACTTCATGACACGTAGGAGTAGCACGGAAGCTCCGATATTAGTTTAAAAAATTCATGGGACAGTAGTTGCCTCTCTCCAGAAATAAACCTGTTAGTAAGTGTTACTCAGACTGAAAAAAGGTGGTAATATTTGCCCTGCTGAGTTTATGCATCATGTCTTGTTAGGAAAGTTATGATATGGTTCCTGGGTAGGAAACTGTCGCAAAATTACATAGCATCATTCACTCGGATTGATTTTGACATGTTTAGCAAACTGTATTTATGCAAACCATGTCTCGGGAGCTGCAGTAGAAGGCAGATAGTGGGAGGTTTTGCAAAAGCTGGGGATTTGGACCACCCTTGCTCTGTAAAGTGAGAGCTGCTGGTGCTTGACCCTGCTGTGAAGCGTGGGTGGTGCAGCGGGTCCTGTCACTGTGAGTCTTGGAGAAAAGAAAACCCCAGCTGGCAATGGTAATATTGCTCATTTTCTAGTGAGCTGTGGCTGTCGCTAAGGGCAGATCCCATCCCCTTCAGACAGGTTTGCTTTGCAAGTCCACCCAATTTTGGAGCAAGTCTAATCTAAGACTTTGACTTGCCCCATCTTCCTATCTGAAATTGGTAGCTGCAAACAAGAAATGAGCACTTGCCTGTTCTCTGGCACATTTTCCTCTCCCTGTGCAGGATTCAACCTTTGACCGCTCCCTGGAGCCCACAGAACTGGGCCGTGCCCTCCATGCACACAACAGGTTTTAAGATGATACACAAATTGTTGACCTGAAACAGCACAGGGCTCCCCGCAAGGTCCAATACTCCCCAAAATTGGGTGGCAGGAGACAGCCCCAGTGGCACAGGCTGCTGTGCTGGTCCCCAGTTCCCCGCCGCAGCTGGGCAAGCATCTCCTCTCCCTCCCAGGCACCGCTGGGGAACCTCATCCCTCCCCACAGCCAGAGGGACCCACTTGCCAGGCACCAGCTCCGCTCTAGAAGACACCGAGGCACACTTGCTCCTGCCTCTACTCAAGGCATAAAGCAAGAAGTACTGCTCTTCTTATTTATAAGTACTGTCCTGTTCTGGGGAGTGCTGTGTATCCCCAGGGTTTGAAAGATTCAAAGGTGCTTTATGTATTCACGTGGAATATGTATTCATACTTACGTATGAATATGTGTAGACCATGCGAAGAATGCTGTGTTCATTCATAGAATACCTGGTACATGAAGATTAAGGCTGCAGCACGCGCTAACTGCAACATACGCACGTGTAACTGCTAGAGACAGAAACACGCCCACCTAAACCATGTGGAACTGCACATAAAAGTACCGCACACTGGGTATTTCACTCCATCTCTATGTATAGAAGATATTCACTTAGAAAATAAATAAACGTAACACAGAAATCTTCATTTCAGAATGTTTTTACAATAAGGGTCAACTTTCTTTCTTTCTGTCACATATATTATTCAAGTTGTTAATTCCTCCTTTTTAGCCAGCTCCTATTTCTTACTGCCAGTCCTTTGAAATCTGGGACCTAGGGTGTTTTGCACATGACATTTATAAGAACTCTGCAACAGAATTTATTTTAAATTGTTCTGTATTTGATTTCTCCAAAAAACAAAAATTTATAAGCACTTGTAAACCTGATGAGCAACTGAAGTGATTGTTACACTTCAAAGGAAACGGTCAGGAGGTTTTCTTTACTTATTTTCCCCCTGTGGCTGCTTTGGCTCACTATATTCAGCTAGACAAAAGTTACCTCATCTTGTGGTATTTCTGAAATTAATGCGGCTACTGATTTTTAGACAATGAAAAAATGGTCCTTTCTTCAACATGACTCTTCAGTCATTTTTCAAATGTTGCAGACTTTCTCTGTTTTGAAAGGAAAATAAGAGCAGTTTTATTCCCAGTTTCCCAGGCTCCTACATTTCCCTTTCCTTGGCGTCTATATTTCTGCTTTATTATTTCCTTCATAAAAGCAAAGAAAGCAAGCAGAATAGGGGGAAAGAAAAAATAGAACAAAACTGACCTCTTTCACTTTTCATTTGATCAACTGGAAGTATTTTTATGGTGAAGTTTTTAAAAGCTACATTTCTTAAGTTTTTTGTGCTTTTCCAACCAGCTCTAGAAACTCTCTAACAGGAGTCTGGTTTCACATTACCTTGGTGAGGGAGGGAAGTTGATCTGGCATTAAACCACAAACCTGATAGCAGAAAACCTGCAGATGGTGTCCATCTCTGCCCCATGTTACGGGGACTCCAACGAAGCCAATGCCCTTGTATTTTAATATATGCTTAGTTTTACGCACATACTTAGATCTTATAAGACATTCTTCTCATTCTCTAAAGCATCGTCACTTTCACTTGTCTTTTTTTCCCGTGTCTTACAGAGCACCCTCAGCTGTGACTGTACCCTGCCAAGCCCATGGCTTTCATCACAGCCAGGAAAGCTATGTGAGGAGCGGGATGAGCCATGTTCAGATACTCCGGGATCTCCAGAAAGAGCCACCAGAAACAGGTAAAGAACAGCGGGTAAAGTGTTAAGGATCTTATTACACATCAAACATACAACTTCATCCACAATCAGAAATACCTGCAGTATTATTCTTGTTTCTTCCCTAGCAATATTTGCCACCCAGTTTGATCCCTGCTGAAGCCACTGGCAATGTTTCCATAGATTTGACGTGACCTTCACAAACCCTATTTGTCCCCCAAAGCATTCATCCTGTTTTCTATTTTTACTGTAACACTAAAATTTCATTTTCTGACTGAGTGTGTGTTGAGCTGCCTGATGGACAATAAATATAATCACACTTAAGTTAATGGGCAGGACACCAAACCCAAAAGCTTTTATTTTCATTAAACATCATTAGATATGGCATGTCTTTTATCAAAGCTGTCTCCGATATCCACTTTATTAAGAAGTCCATCACCCCAGACTGCATAATGTAATCTGCAAGGACAGACAGTGAATTTATATTAAACATGTTGGCAGGTGGGGATACAGACTCCTGAAAAAAATAAATATATTCAAAACCCCTCTTTAAAAAAAGGATCTTGAAAGGACATGCAAAATAAAGATAAATTAATAATTCAAAGCGTGCATGTGGATTATTTTGCAAATAGTAAAGAGAAATAACCTATTTTAGCTTAAAAAAATATAAAGTTTTACAAAACCCAAGTCAAAGGTATTTAGATGAACACGGTAGTTAAATGTCTTTGAATATCTGCTCAGAGTACACAGGTTATAAGCGGCTTCCAATTCTGCAAAGTACCTCACATCAACAGGCACAAGCCAGGGCCCCAAGGATTTCTCAGGACGCTACACGAGTTACATGAAAGGGATGGCTGCACTGAAAATTCCCTTCCCCTCACCATGCCCTGCTAGCTTTGGGAGCCCCGCTAGCTTTGGGAGCCCCGCTAGCTTTGGGAGCCCTGCTTGGGGCATACAGAAGAGAAAGAGTTTCGTTTACCATAGACTACACCCATGTTTTCAGCGTACAATTTCAGGACGTACAAAGGCACGATTTTCCAGGCTGCAGAGATGCCACTGATCTGAAACACTCTGGCTGGGGTTGAGGGCGTTCAGGCAATGGAACCTCCTCCTGAATCACGTAGCTCATTTTCTACACGCCTTTGTGACTCCAAAAGCTAAAACCTGACTTCTTGCAGCTTCAAGGAGCCTAGGTCTGATGATTCTTAGTCTGTCTGCATACAGGGGGAAAGACAGGAGGGGGACTGGGAGAAATCTGACCTTCCACTCTCAAACTCCCATAGGCACGGGCAGAGCCTTGGCTGCAAGATGTTAAGACTAGACCAAAGCTTTACTTAGTTTTTCCGATGCAGCTTTAAATTCTGCACCTTCATGTTCAATTTAAAAGCCTTCGGTGCAGGTAAGGTAACATCTCTGCAAGCACGCGATCTAACCCCAGCTTGGAAGAGAATGACAAGCTGCAACATGCTGAGGACAGCTTCTTTCTCTGCACAAGCCACCTTGTCGTCTTCCACTCATGCTGATGGTATCGTTTCCCAGTGGGCAGTGCTGCCTCACACGAAAGTCTTGTGAGACCTCAGTCCATCACGGCGGTGAGACGAATGATTGGAGAACATCATTCCCAAAGCGAGGGAACTCAGAAAGTTCTCCTGCAAATAGTTCTAGCAGGAAGGAAGCACCCTGCATGTGGACGTCACCTGAATTATCTCAAGACTGACCTTTACCAAGTTGTACATCCCACCGCTCCAAATCTTCACCGTTTGACTGGGAGCAACCTCAGGAATTTCACTAGCTGACGACTGCTCCAATGGGTGCAGGGAGATGTGACCTCGCACTGCCCTGAGCCCCAGACTGGCTGGACTCAATCCGAGAATCACACATGCGCTGATATAACGCAAGTCTAAGAAGTAGAATCTATTCTCTGTCATTCTAACTCAGAGATACAACTTCCAGAACAGAGTTGGTCTGCCGTTAGACAGCTTGGTGCCGGGGCCAAAGAGCTTGCATCTACCCGAGCTCCTACGCGTCTACCGCACGCAAAGGTTCGCTTGTTCCTAAGCCTCAGCGCACTGAACCGTAGCATTTGCTGCATGACTTGTGACTATAGACTGATCTTCAGAAAAATACCTCCGTTCAAAAAACGCAACAGAGTAGTGTCAATCTCTTTTCACTCATGCTTTACTTTCTATTGTTTAAGACTGTTAGTTAACAACAAAAGGAAAGACAGATTTTGCTACAAAATTACCTTGTATTTCCTTCTTTGGCAAAAACCCACCTCCTCATCTTTTCCTGTCAGTTTAAAAAAAAAAAATCCAAACCCATCAACTCAAAAATTCAAAGCACTTCACACTCATGTCACAGTTTTTAATCTCTGAAAATCAGTTTTGTAAGTGAATAAGGATAATCTGTGCCAGCTTCGATTTACTTGACAAGCCATTTGCTGTTTAAAAAACAGGAACATTTTCATGGGAACTTGTGAACCCACTTTATGGAGCCCGTGCTGACTAATACAGCAGCAGCCACTGTACAAGGCTGTTTCTGGGTTTGAGGAGAAGCAGTTCCTGTTGAGAGTGTGACTCCAGGGCATATAGAAAACTCCTTGCACATGGAGGGATGTCTCCCTTTGGCTAAGATTAACCCTTGCAGTCTGCCATGCATGGCCTCTTAGGAAGGATGCTCTTATCTAGGGGATGTTCTGCTCCAGTCCAACCACAAAAAAAAAAATAAAAATTTCCACTGAAACAGTATCACAAGGATTTCATCACACAACTTTCAGATCCCCGACTTATTCCACTCTAAGAAGTAAAGTGCCCCAGCACTGCCTCTCACTCACATGTGATAACAATGAGGGCTTCTTCACACACAGAGACCACAGGCTCTAGAAATTAAGTGATGATTTAGGAAGAGGAAGCTATCAAAACTCAATTTAGCCCTGAACTGTTATGTCCTATAAGCATCAGTGTAAACTGGCTGTGTAAAGAGAGAAGTAGAAACTACTGTGCATCTTGGCAGACGTAAAAAGTTACAAAACAAGAAATCACAGACTATTGCTCACTTCTGCATTGTCTGACTAGCGGATGGGATTTACAAAACACTTCAAAAACATGAACTAATCCTCCAAACAGGCCTGCACAGTCAGCACGTTGGAGCTTAGCGTTGTAGCCTTCCAGATGGGGAAAGCGAGGCACAACTTTACGCAGTCTTTCCCACATCACGAGGGAAGCAGCTGCCAAAGGCAAAATGGGACTTGTCAAAATCCAGGTTTACATAACTACGCCCTGTGCAGCCTGAGGAATAAACCTCTCAATGCCAATTAAATCTGCGCTCACAAGACTGTCTCCTCTTCTCTTTCATGTGCAATCCCAAATTCTTAGTCCTTGGGCCTGTGGGAATTAGAGTCTATTCCCAAAGCTGCACATCTGGTAAGGGCAGGGAGGGTGCTATTTGCTGTTGCGTGCTTTCTGAGTTTGATTTAGAGTTATTAACACTAGCCTCGGAGGAAAAAAATCTTTGCGTTGCGAGAAAGAAATGCCAAGTTGGGTGTTTGCCTGGTGTTGTGTTCACCTGCAAGCCCAGGACAAGAGGGTGCTTTTCAGTAAGGTCAGCTCTTTGGAGAAATGCTGAACTGCACAGCAGCAGTGGCGTGACCTTTCAAGCCATTAGTTAAACAACCAACAAGCTGCCTACGCTGCCAATTAAAGGGGGTAATTTTCTGTGACATCAGCTTTCGAACAAGCTATCAGTGGCATTTCCTAGTCTGGAAAAAGAGAATTTATGTCTCACCGTGGAGCTGATCTAAAAATGACTTAAATCATTAGAAAAGGCTGCAGCGAATTTTTGATTGGAGTCTGACAGACAAGGAATTGAGCAACAGAACAAGTACTGTTTTCTAATTAGCTACCCTAAGGAGCTGCTAGTATTAATTTATTTTGGATGGTATTAGTAAGACACTAGTAAGTGATCTTAATTGCAGGCATTAGTAAATATTATGAGTTAAGTAATGATGTATTTAAGTTAAAATACACAATGTGCTGCCCTTTTGATCTGCAGCACGCTCTTGCGATGGAAGCCTTGTCAGTAAGTCCAAATACGTGTAAAAGTCAAGCTGTAAATAACAGCATACGGACAAAAGAGAAGAGCGCTCTGCAGTGCACGAGGAGGTACCGTGCCATTGTGCTGAACCCCACGGCATTATCCGCAGTTAGAGCTGAGCTGAGGGTCTCACACCGCAGGGAACCAACCTTGGAGGTTTCAAAAGTAAATGCAGAGGCACCCTCTTGGTGACGTCCGTTTGTCGATGCACTTAGGATGGATGGGCTCAATTCACAACGCTAAGGACGTGCTTAAGTGCTCTACTGACGATAGAGAGATGTCCAAGCATGAGGCCAGGTTTACCTGCAATTCCCTGTTTATTACACCCTTTACTCAGACTGGTAATCATCCCCAGGAACAGCCTTACAGCCTCCACAGGACTAGATCCTCTCAAAGACAGTCCAGTGTCAAATCAGCCGCGGGTCACGCTGCTGCAGCCTGTATCACTGCTGAACGCCTCCGATCGAAATGAAACTCCTGATGTTATTCAAATCTAGGACTGCACATGCCAACTTTATTTTGCATAACAGGACTCACTTGACTACAGAATCTATTTCCCAGCTCGCATAACCTTACTACATTATAACTTCCTTCCACCTTTTCACTGATTATATTGTCAGAAAGAGGAGTATGAGCAGCTCAACATTCCTGGGATGAGGGGGTTGCTCCAGCAAAAATGCATTTATATCAGGGACACCTAAAAACAGAGGTTTCGCAGGCAGCCTTACACCTCTCTCTTGGCAGATGTATCAACTTCTCCAGAAATAACACATCAGTCACAGCAGGAAGGAAAGGGCTCCAAACAGATGGTTTAGAAATATGAGGTTTGTCAGTGTAGATTGAGTCTCAGTCCTCGAAGGAGACTGTAGCCAAAAATACTATAAAGATCAGGTCATTCAGAGAGAAATACTAAATCCGGTAAGTTAGAAACCTGTGCAAAGCTGTGCATAGGGATAACAAGGGATGATTTCATTGCAAAGAATTACTTAACATCCTGAAGCAGTCAATTATCATATATAGCGTAATCGATCACACTCAAGAAAGCAAGTGCATTTAATTTCACACAGCAGTGAATCCCACAGCTTCCCCACACAGTATTTAAAATGCAGTGCTTTGTCTGACATGATGTTCCACCCACCCACCTCAGCGACACATTCAGCGTCGCTGTCAGCATGTCGGTAAGGTGGGAGCCGCCACCTCAATCAAATCATCCAGCCTGGGATGCTGCCACGTGCATGGCTAAACCCAGCGGCTCCAGAGGCAGCAAGGAGCCACGGAGTAACACACCGACAAGGACAACCTCTTCCAGTTCCTGATCATTCTGCAGCCAACACACAGGGGTCTGAATTCCAAGCAGCACGCCAAACTTAAAATCTTCATGTAATTTTAATTCCAGGTATGTTCATTATTTAAAGCAAATGTCCATTCTACAAGCAGCACTTATCTCTACAATATCTTGTGGCAAATCTCAATAGAAGGAAAATTGATGCCTAATAAATCCTACATATCAAGAACTTTAGCTTTGGCAAAGCCAGAGATGTTAAAGTCAAGATATACTGAAGCTAATTCTCAGTACTTGACTGAAATGAGGAAATAGAACAATTGCTATTATCTTACATCTGTAACAAATAGGCTGAGTGTATGTCCTATAAATCTTAATAAGAAGGCTTGTCTTTAATGAAATGCCTGCTGCAGAAGGGGCATACGTACACCTTAGGCTGCTCCAGGGCCAAGATGAAGAGTTCCCTGCTTAAATCCAACATCTTAAGCCTCTTTATTAATGCCTCAAAATCGCGTGATCGATGAGAGTCCTTCCACAGCAGGTATTGGAAACCTTTGAGAACAGCAGCTGCTTCACTTCAATTAATTAATCTTTCTGAAATTTATCACATTATATGTCAGAGCTGAAGATGCTGGTGCTGCTTAAAGGTTACGTGGTTCACCCTCCATTCCATCTTAAAAGGAAAAGAGTGATATGCAACAAATTGGACAAAATGACAAAAGCATTTCTTGCTGTCATATAATTCAGAATTCAGGGTGAAAACTTTGAGTATTTTACAAGATGAAATGAATATCATAACTTAAGAAACAAACAGTAGGTTCCAAATAACCAAGCAACCCTTTAACATCATCTATGATAATCTTCTTTTCAAGGCACCCAGGGAGAGACAGGATTTCAAGGCAATCTTGTCCTTCCTATATGCAGTAAAAAAAAAAAAAAAAAAGAAAATTACAATGTGACCTCAAAGCATGCACCTCTTATGTTAACCTCAGTATCTGCTTTATTTTCAGAAAGGCTGACTCTGCAGAAACCTTTGTTGAAACATTCCCAGAGGGTATTGTAGATTACACTGGGACAGCTGAAGTGTCCTGCTGCCAAGACAAGCAATTAAGAAAAACTAACAGAAAAAGAAGAAAAAGCAGCATCAAGAAACTTCATGTCAAGGTTAAAAATAATGGATGGATTAAATGGAACCACACTCCAATTACTTCACTCCGAGAATTTATGGTACTTGATTTCACAGCATAGAGCAATAGATGAAGAATTACACAGATAAACACAGCAGGCTTATTTTCCTATAATATTTGTTTTGTTTTATGCATTAATCAAAAACATGTGGACACTCAGCTGACAAATGGAAATGTTTTCCAACAGTTCTATTTAAAAGACCCATTTAATTGGCAGCAATTTTACTGCAAACCTCTTTCAACTCAGCCACAATTGAAAAAGCCATTTGCTTCTCTGCTTACAACATAAAAGCAACCTGTAGTATATGCACGGTCTGGAATTGCTTCCCCTGCCCCGTGACTGCCTCCTGGCCTCTTACTAGATACTGGGATCTCATTTTCCCCTCTAAATGGGCACCTGTGTCCCACAAGCAGTGCCTCCAAGCAGAGAGCGAAGCCGGCTCACACTGATGGGCAGGGAATGCATGTATTCAGGATAGCAGCACAGGGTGATAAAATAAAAGAGCTCAGATGCAGAAATGCACGGGACTCTACAGAACACAGCATGTGCGCCTGGAAATAAGTCGCTTTCTGAATTACGTGCCCTTTTCCTTGCCTGTAAAGTGAGGAAGGCCCTACCTACCTTCACTATCTCTCCAGCAGAGGTGATACGGGCTTCACTTGTAAATGCAAAGCACTTGGTAGCAAACATTGTCCCAGTTCCCTTGACAGCATAACTCATTTTTAATCCTAGCTGACTTTTCCATGAACACACCCTTTTCCTTGGGCTCACTGGTTCTCTCCTTCCAACCACATCCTAACCTTGAGAACAGACTGAGGTCAGTTTAGTTTTAAATTGAAACTCCTAAAGTCAGTGTAGTATCTTAGCATGGATTCAGCTTTTAATTAACCAGTATCTTATCTCACCCACCCTCAGATACTTTTCATCTTACTGCGTTTCTCCTACTGCATCTCAGCAAGGCAGAGAGATAGCAATGCACCAGCTAAATGATGGCATCAGCATTTGTGCCTCACCCCAATAGGACAAATGATGTCATATTTTCAGTCTGACCTTCCTAAACTACTTACTATTCTCAGATACACAGAACAGCATTTTCTTCTCCCAGAAGGTGGGGGGGGAAGAGAAAGAAATCTACTGATGCCAAACCATGCATTAATGTAAAATACTCTGCTTTATAAATAGAGGAAGATACAGATGTAAATTAATTCTGAATAACAGATGATAAATCATGGATTTTTTTCCCACTGAATTTTCTTTGTTCTGCATTGCAGTTGAATCCTTGCTAGAACTCATTACATTGCTGCCTGCAACTCCAGGCAGCCCACCCCCGCTATGCACTTAATTAATAATATTCTTAATGGAATTTAGAAACAATGCATTTTAATTAGAGGTCAATTATGAACAACCAAGTATTAATCCTGAAAAACACACAAAAATATTTTAAAGTTCATGAATGGGCTGTACTATGTATTTCAGAAATCTTCAGGACAGACCGTGAGGTCTACAGTACAAAAATCAACATGTATCTTCTAAATGCTCCTCTCTAGGCAGGGATTGAACATCACTTTCCCTCTGCGCAGGGCCATGGGTCCCACCAAACCCAAGTGTTCTGCAGCAACGGTACAGACCAATCTCACTGGCTGCAAAAGGCACGATTCCAGGGTGAGTCTCTGTGTGTTCATTAAATCTTTACACGTTGGGTCTCTACCTAAACACTTCCTCCTAGATTAGACTTCTTTCCTGTTTCATCTTTCATGTGCAAATCTTATTTACATCAATATTTAACATACTGGAAATAACTGCTTGTGAGGACTGTATTAAAAGCTCTAATACTGAAGCCATTGAAAGGCATGGAAACGTATGTAGGAAAAAACATAAATCCCGAAGGCTCATTATGACAATAGTGTGGACTGTATAAAAAAAAGTCATATTGGTTTAAAATTTAAAGATTGAAATTTATTTTTAAGAAGATTTAATTGCCAATGTAGATCTGTATATATTGTCAAAGTATTCTTTTACGTGTGTATATATACGTATATACAATACTCTCAATTAATAATATATATAATGCTATAAAGCTATATCACTGTCGTCTATTCCCCCAGTAAACTGGGAAATCAGTTGGGCTGATGTAGGTGACCTCATTGCGCCTCCGGCTCTGCCTTTTACCAGCTCCACATGGCACCAGCTCTAGCTACCCTTGGCTTGCCTTTGTGTCCCCAAAGGGGGTGGCCATCATTACCTTTTCCATACAGTTCATGGACACACCGGGATGAGAAATGCTATGAACAAATTATCTTATATAGTTTCAGTGCAAAATTAACTTTATTTACCAAATACACCTTAAGCATGAGGTTATTCTCTGTTATTAACAAAACCTCCTAGTCCCCCTCTCAGTTATTTCCAGATAATTCACAGACGGAGATAAATACAAAGGGGGGTCAAGCGCTAGCACTGGACACTGTCACATCTTCCCTGCATGCACATGAGACACGGAGCCAAGGAGCCCTCAGGTGCCAAGTTTCTGTCTCTCTGACCAGGGTAAAGCAACCCAGACAGAAACGCCTCTGTCTTCTGTCTCCTTCACCACTTACCCTGGCATCATGCCTAGAGGCGACCTGGCAAGGGACAGCTGCACAAAGCAACTCTACGGACTCACTGAAAATGACAGTCACTGCCATACAGAAGTCACAAGCTGATGAGAGAGCTGGGAACTGACCTTTCTTCTCCCCACTCAACAGGCAAAAAGCTCAGATGAGCTTCAATTAGCACAAAGGAATGCCTGTGCTGCCAACAACAGAGCAACACAGCTGTACAGACTGGCAGAGGCACTGCCATAGCACCCACTGAACTTAGCAGAGCTGCAACATACTGGTCCCCTTCTGCCCTGTGTCACCAGAAAACAGATCTGCGCTGGCAGGCAGCACACACGCTCCCGCCTGAGATCTCAGGTACCGAGATCCCGATTGTCTGTCTCCTGCAGTCGCTTCTGGACTTGCAGCTGCCCTTTGACTTTTTATTGTTTAAATGGATGTTTGCTGCCAGGCACGCTAATGGTTTATGCTGGGGTCAAATCACTACTGGACTTCACTGTCAAAACGGTTACGAGCTGTCTTACCATCAGCTTGGGCAAATACACGGGAGCAGCAGAG
Organism: Rissa tridactyla; assembly: GCF_028500815.1. Taxonomy (NCBI): domain Eukaryota; kingdom Metazoa; phylum Chordata; class Aves; order Charadriiformes; family Laridae; genus Rissa; species Rissa tridactyla. The sequence goes on from NC_071485.1 coordinate 6,341,386, forward strand.
GGCTCAGTGTTAAATCAACATGTCATGGATCCTCTGCGTGGTTTTTATCATTTTCCTCTTAATACCTTACAAAATGGGCTGTCGCAGATGTTGGTATCTTCAGCAAAAACTCCACCAAAAAGGACCAAGCCACTGAATGAGGGCTTGGGTTACCAGATTGAGCCCTGGATTTTCAATTTGTGTTACTAGGCACTTTGGCCCAGCACCAATACAGATAAGAGACAGACTCCCGTTAAGGTCAATGAGAAGTGGTCTGTTAATTTTAGGGGACAGTATGCATGTCCAAAAAATGCATAAGCAAGTTGTGGGAGGTACTTTCTAGTGCCTTTCCTCTGGGAGACAGTGACACCCTTCACTCAATGCCAACTACCTTGTATTTACCTGCCCCAGCACACGGCAAAATCCACTTTTCAGCTTACCCAGTTATGATGTGCTCCTGTGCGCCAAATCTTGGTTCAAAAGTAACTTAACCAAAACATTTTCAAGTCTCACTGGTTTTCTGTGAAACAGAGTTGCCCAAATTATGTATTAAGATGAAACAGTGCTGGACAGATTGAGCAGAGTAAGAACTTACCACCCTTTCAGAGCAGGTTTTGGCAATCAGCTTGCAGCAGCAAAGCTTTAAAAGGCAAAGCAGACTGCAAACCAGTATGTCTGATTTTTTGCTAAGGGTGGTATAGGTGGGGAAGCAGAAGATGTAGCTAACTTTCTTCAGAAAATGTGATCACAAATTATCCTTTTAATGTTTTGTCTTTCTTAGTAGAGATTGAGATAGTAATTTACTGCGATTGATGATACTGGGAAACTTTAAAAAAAAAAAAAACAACAAACACTGCTCTGAACAGCTAGAACCACCAATTCATTCGGGTTTGTCTGAACCAGGATCCAGGTAAGGAAATACTACCTGGACCTCTGGTTTCCCTTCAGGTCAATGGACTGAATGAAAGAATACCAATACTCCAAAGATTGTTAAATACCAGGTTCTGATTTTACTTACTATTTGGTTTAACATTCAAATTTACTCTCACTGAGCTCTTTAGAAAAAGGAGGCAGTTTTACATTATATTCTATAAGCAATAAAAGATGATTTACTTATCCGTTAATTTTATTACGCTGCTTTAAACATATTCATGCTGTAAAACTCAATTATACTAGACATATTTGTAAAGTAGGGGAAATGTCACCTGAAGGGCAACTGCAGTAAATTTGCAATATGGGCCGCATCAAGAAACTTAGAAAATCTTTGCCATTTCCCCAATAAGGGTCGCCAAATCAGTAGGAGTCAAGAGTAATAAACTTCATTTATTGAGCTAGAACCATCTGAAGTTATTAGACATCTCAGTCTGCAAATGACAAGCCAGCAAGGTCAAAGCCACATACAACCCTACCGACAGCTATTTTCTCTCTCAGACACAGAAATTTCTAGTATTTAAATCAAAACAATGTGAGATACAACCCGGCAATGACTTTTACTCCAAAGTTTCTTGTAGCTACCTACTCTGTTTGCATGAAGTTAGAAGATGACTCTTTGCTGCTATGACTGCGGAGATGTTTATACACTGAACTAGGATTTAGACTGGCAGGAAACTGGAACCAAATGTTGCAACACATTAGTAGGACAGCACACAGCTTTGTCCTACTTTTGGATACTCTTGACAAGCTCTTGAAGGTTGAAGAGATCCGTGTTAGACAGAAGGTCCAGCCTTCTGTACATGAAGCGATGAATAATAAGTACTGGCACTGTGGCATGAGAAAGTCTCAGTTGCAGGAACGAAACAGTTGCATATCGCAGTGTTGTCAAATACATTAAGTTATTCTGTAAAAGTTCTCACTTGTGAGCAATCTGGCAGTTTGTTAAAATTCCCATGCAAAGTTGACCTAACGCATGTTCAGACTGTGAAATCACATATACCTCCCCCTCTTTAAATTTAATTCTTATGAACTGATTTCACTAGAAATTCAATCAAACCTATTGACTAAGTATCAACCGTTGAGTCCCCATCACATGAACGCAGGAGTATTTCACTGGGCAAGACAGGGGTTCAGCTAGTACTGGCTCTGAGAACGATATCATTACAGTGCTAAGCAGAAACAATCAACCCTAACAAAGTTATAGTGGGTATCAGAAACCATTATACTCCGGAGAAGCTGCATACATCTAATAAGTTAGTTTTTTCAAACCTAGCTCAGCTATTCTTGCTTGGCACTCTGTTGTGCTGCGTAGACAATAGCCCTTTGTCTGCAGAGCAGCAGGAAAAACAATCACCCCTGCTCGGAAGGGAAATGGAGACTGAGCCTCAAAGATGAATTGAGCCATTGGGATAAACAGATGCAACTCTGCTGAAGACAATGGCAGCGAGCCCGCAGATATCAATGGTGAATTTTGTCGCTATGTTGGCTTTTTTAAAAAAAAAAAAAAAAAGAAAAAAAAGAAAAAAGTTTGAGCAGTTTCTCTAGTAAGGGCAAAAGTACATCACAGACAGGCTTTCTTTGCAGAAACGAACAGCACGTTTTGAAGACGTGAAAGAATTAGATAACTTCCCATAGCATTCTTCATTACAACAGAATTTGAAAAAGGGAACAAACTCTCTGCAGTGGAAAATACTTAAACTGAGTGGGTTAGGAGACAGCTCACTCTCTACTACAACTGAAGTCATCCAAACTGGGAGGTTACTCAGCTAAAACATCAGTTTAATTCAGGGGTATGGCTGCAATTTTTACGCACAGCTACGCTTTATTGAGAGAGAGTGCAGCAAAATACCAAGTAAGATATCAACTGATTAATGCTCTGCTTCTGCAGCTAATTTTAGCACATGGTAAATTGTGGCATGTATATCAGGGATATTTATAAAACAATACATTACAAACAAAGGCTTAGCGTATTTGCAGAGTAAACAGTACATGGTATGGGGAAACACTGAAAGAGGCCAGGAGGTTAGAACACTGAAGTTGCTCAATAGCAATGCTGAAAAATCAAATTACAGCCAGAAATGAAAGCAAGTTATATACCTAACTAAAACTGCAGCATAAATGTACTTCAGAGTTCAGATCTGCAATTCATTTTTTTTTACTTTATATTCCAATATCTCCTTGGCCACCCCAAGATTCATTTCCTATTCACAACCGCAGCAGCAGTAGCCCTTCTCGTAACTTCAAGCCAGACCAGCCCACAGGTTTTAATTTTTTCAGTATTAGAAAGCACTGTTGAGTTCCAACTCTTCTTTCCAGTGTTTCTTACTGATGCTTGGATTTCATTACAAATATTTACAGCAAACAATAGTCCTAAATTACATTTCATATTTCCCAGCAGTTCTGGGGCAACTAACACTCACACAAGATCATTTTTTTCTTCTGCTCTTGTTGGATTTTCAATTTGCACACATTTAATAACAGGACAACAATCCATTAGGGATGGAGTTAAAATGACTGCCATTAGTTATTTATTGATTTACTAGACAGAGTAGCCGGGTATGAGAAATAGACTTTTTGCTTTTCACTGGCCCATAAAATTGCAGTAATAATCTAAAACAACGTTGCTTGAAGCTTTTATCTGTTCCTCAGCTATTCCAAAGCAGCGAATCTTCCCCATCTCATTTTGTCAATGAGCAGTTTAAAAGACGCTGTACCCATTTGTTATCCACTTAACAGCTGCCAATGCTAAGTAAGTATATACATGAATATATATATCCTAAAATGACCAGAGAAATCACTCCTGCTACCAAAAGCAATGCAGAGCACAACTGGAAAGATAACTAAAGAGACTACTCCTATTGAATTAGGTTTTTCATTACTCACCACTAAAGAGCTCTTCACTTTCTAATATTAATACAAGGAAACCAATCACGACACTGACTTCGATGCTGGTTTAAATCTGTGCCACTGACAAACTAAATAAAAGCTTCTTTACTATTTACCTTTACTGTTTCAAGATCCTTTCTCAAATAACGATGAGCTCTGTTTCCTTACCTGTCCTGTCAAAGAAAGTTTATTCGTTGCTATTTTTCATCTTTTTTAACCCATGGGAGTTTTAAAATCATGCCCTAGTGAAAACATCATTATTAAACATTCCTAGTACTTAACATGCATTTTATGGGGCATGAAAGTTGCATAAAGCAGTACAAGCAGAATTAATGTTGAACATGTTGATAACTTGGCTATGAAGAACATCAAACACTTAATCATGCGATTAATAATTATACCAAGTACATCATAAGATAGCACAGCATTTATAATATCTCCCTAAACTAAATGCAGATCTCCCCTGTGCTCACTCCTTTTATCTTCCCAGACTTCAGGGGAAAATTCTTCCCCGTGCAGAGGGTTTGCGCAATGCCTACAGGCCCCTCACGCCTCACTTTTTGATCTGCATTCACTGGGGTCCCCGGTCCATCTCAAGAGGTCTTTTTAGTACCAGTTCCTCCCCAGCCCAATTCCGTTGAAGTCAAAGCTTTGCCAATTCAGACAAACCAAGGAGATGGATGTTTAAGGGAGCCCGAAAGCACTGAAAAATTGCAGCAGAGCGCCTCAAAGCATACAATTAAGCCAACTGCAGTCACAAAGTACCGTCTTACAGCCTTCCACATAGCTTATCCTGACAAAAAGCCAGATAATTCAATAGGAGCTGAGGATACAAGATCTTGCAAGATCATGTCTGAGTGGAAGTGCCGCTTCATTAAGACTCCTCAGCACTTCGGCCTGCAATACCTGCAAGTGCAGAGCAGCTCCCTCCGCTGCAACAAGCAACCCCTTAAAGCAAAACATGAAAATCCCATCCAGATATGCAGCAACGCCTCCTCCCCCGGGGGAGAAACTAAACTGATTTTGTTAATTGTAACAGCTCCACGTTTTACAAAATACCTATTACTGGCTTGCATCATGAATTACTGAATCTCCCCTTGTGTCCTGAATGAGTCCTGGTGGAAGGTCCAATTTAGAAATGCAAAAATAAGTGGACAGAGCAGTGGGTCACACATGCTCATACAGTCACTGGAGAAAGAAAACGTTCATTCAGTACGTTATTACAGTGCTCCGAAGATAAACTTGCTCAGGACACAGAGGAATTCAACAGATTCTGAGGAAGCCAATTAATTAAGAATTTCTGGAGGTTTTCCAAGCTTATTAGAAAAAAAAAGTGTCAGGACTAAAACTCATTCAAAGACAAACCCCGGCTGAAGTTTTAAGATGTTATCATCATTTACTTCCTTAATGAGACAATATTTGTCTGGAAAGAACACAAAGTTCCAGGCAGCCTGAATTTCTCTGCAAGCGGCTTTTAAATCAGTCACTGTAACAAGAGACCGAATGTCAGCGTTGGGTGAACCCTCCAGGCAGATTTTGTATGTACACTGTGGGCCAGGCCTGCAGTTGCAAAAACTGACCCACGTCCTCAACTGCGCTGATTTACACTCCCAGAGATTTGGCTTCATGGGCTTGGCCCTCAACTACATTGCACTGGTGTAATTCTGAGTCATGCTGCCGAGCCTCACTAATGTGAGAGCAGCTAGAACCTATCTTCACTAATAAAAATATGAAAAATCAGCCAGAAGAAAAAAAAAATATCAAACTCAGCTATTCAGTTAATAGCTAGGGAAGCATAGCTATAGCACAGTGATTTTTGCCAATCCATATTCAAGAGAAATCATTGCCAACACTTCATCACAGATGGATCATTACATTATACGTTCCATGTACCTGTGTGGATTCCAGATTCCAGCAGGCATTTGAACTTGCTGAACTACCTATATCCCTTCACATCACCTTTTTCCAGACTCTTTTTTTCTCTCTCCGTGATCTTCAATTTTGACTAGATTCACATCAATCCACCAAGCTGCAATCCAGAAGGTACTACTAAGACAAGGATAACTGAGTGCCCAGAACAAGTTCAAGGGTCAGGAGCCGTGTGATCTGGTTACACTGACTTTACGATGTTAAGGGCTGACAACCATTAAACCGAAAGTACTAGACCAGACAACCCCATGTTTAGCCCCATTCATTTCACAGACGTTGGCTCAGACTTTTAAACAGATAATACATTAAGTTTAGTGTTGAATAAGGCTCACAGTGGTTTGCCTTCGACATGACAACTAAAGCGATTTAAGCGGCAGCGCTGTTTTAAGATTATTTGATATTGCCCTTGAATCTACAACACAGAAGCCAAGCTTTACATCAGCTGTTTCAGCGGAACATGCTTCTTACAAACACAGCAGTGATGAAACCAGAGGGCGATGTAATCACAAATTAATGTCACTTCCAAAACAATCCGCCAACCTGAGACATGGCTGTTGTGTGGCTAAAACCGTAGAACCACAGGAGCAAGCCCAGCCCGCTCTCCCTGCATGCTGCGATGGCTCCGAACCCAAAATTTTTCCTTTCAACCCTCTCTCTGCTCACCCCAGCAGCTGACTGGGGCTAGCACCGTGTCTGCACAGCGACTGGTGTGGCTGGGGTCTCGCTGCTTGAGATTTGTTCTGGCCTAATTGTAAAAGCACTAGCTCTACTAGAGTTGACTGCTGGAGTTAACAGAGCTATCTGCTGAGGGACTGAGTGCAGAGAGGAAAAAGTTTCTTACAAATTGAGTTATTTTCAGCTCTAAAAATGCAAATAAATCACATGCTCAAAGTCGTCTTGGTTGCAATAAAATAGTTTTTAAAACCCAACCTCTTCTATTGAGTGACTGAAGCAATAGCAGCCCCAGCTGGATGCTGTCATTTAGCATAACTTCCCTCTTTCCGCTGCAGAGCAGGAGGGCAGCCCATTAGGAATACGGCAGGGATGGCCACATTACCTCATGGACTGCTACTTTGCACACCTTCCAGATTCATATACCAGTCCTCAGGGCACCTTATTGTCCTTCAGACCATATCTGAGCTCATCCCAGCTGCCTCCTGTAGCGTTGTGGGGGGTTGTGTTTATTTTTTTTTTAATTGCATTCTGACAGCAGTGGAGATCTCTGGGTCAAAGAAAGAACAGTCTTAAGGATTTCAGGGTTTCTTTTTTTTTTAATGTAAAACTGCTGGTGTTAAACAGTTCTTGAAACAAAATGGTTAAACTCAGGAGCTGGAGTAGAGCACCGAAGGACAGCACTAAAGTTTGCAGAGAATCTGGGATTCCCTTGTCATAATTTCCAGTTCTGGGTTCTGTGGTTGTCTCCATTTGAAATCATCCCCACCACAGCTCTGGGTATAAACTGGTTTTTTCTTCTCTCTGCCAGCTCACTCAGCTGGAGATTTAGTTATAATTCCAAATACGAACTTAAGAGGGAGGCTGAGTACATAAAAAAACCTCAAGATCCTGGGATGAGCTGGTTGTTTAATTCCCATCTGTGTACCATGTATGCTCAGAACACACGTGCAAACGAGGAGCACTGCTTTCAAATGATTTTGAAATGTCAATCTGCAGTTCCTGCTGCACCTTGGCTTTGCCAGATACAACTCGCAGGCACAAAAGAGACTAAATTAACTTTCCATTATTGTCAGAGAAGCATCGACTGACCTGCCAGAGCTTGGAAGAGGCCGATACTAACAAGTCCTGTGCCTTGGAAGACAGAAGCCCCTTAATAGAGGGTATAATTTTAGCTGCAGCACACTAATTGGGAGAAAATTACTCATTACTATTTAATAACCTAATCACAGGTCCTTAACGTTGTATCTATCAGTATGGTGTCCTCTTTGGACATATTCAGCCCAATGGCCTTTGACACTGCAAACTCTTTGCATGCTTTGCATTCGTAAGAGAACGGTGCTTTAATTAATGAAGTTTCAGAATATGAAATGGAAAAAGAATAGTTACCCAGCAATAAAAGCAAAATACAAACACTTCTCAGCATGGCTCAAGCTCCAGGTGAGTCCAGGCACTTCATTCTAATTGCATCCATTAAACAGGTGCTGCAAAATTAGATAATCCATATTCATTGTAGGTCAAATTCACCCAAAGCCTGGGAGCCCAATGACACTTATTTAAGTCACAGTGTGAAGCCTTAAAGGGGAAAAGTAAAGATATGGATTGTTGCAAGGGTCACCAGTTTTACCAGCTTTTCACTGCTCCACAGCAGAAAGGCTCATCCACCTGTATGCAGAATTACCAGCTTCATTTCCAAGCCTCGTGTGCTTTGCACTGCACAGCTGTTTGGGCTTCGCACGCGTGTGATGAGTCAGGAGGCAGAGAGGAACCACAGTGTTGCTGTTCCACAGTTGTCGCACAGCAGCTGACCCAGCCTCGTCAGGCTCTAACTCACATTCCCCTCATCCTCACCCCAAAATTATCTTTTTGCCTCCCCCAGTTCCCTATGTTTCCATTCACAAGTAATGCTTAACACTGATGCTGTACCTCTTGTGCAAGCTCTTCCGAACCAATTATTGCTGTCAAATTATGTCACTAATCCTTACACTTAAGCATAGAATTTTTATTTTTTTTTTTTGCTGAAGCACTCAGTCATTAAAGACAGATCTCCCATTTGATCTAGGCATACAGAAGCTACGCCAAAGTATCAACTTTTGCCCTCCTATGTTTCCATTACTGGCATGTAATGTGCCATGCACTGCAAGAAAAATATGCTAATGAAAGTCTTTTACAGACAATCACATTCAAGGCTTTTATTCCCCCTACCCTGGATCCATAATCAGAAAAAAAGAGGTTAGAAGAAAAGTATTAGCATAATTTAGTATTAGCTGATCTTTAGCTGACATCTTTTTCATGTCATACTGGAATTTCCAGAAGAAAAAAAAGCAATAATAAAGTTAGTGTATTGCATTTATATAAGCAGAGAAACTTAAAACTATTTGTCTTCTAATAGGACAGAAAGGTTATGGGTTTTAGAAGGATATTTAATTTTTTTTTTTACTCTGTCCTTCCACTGAGTTTTCTATTCCAATATACTTCAGAACTTAGAATTATGTCCAAATTTGCTCTCTAAATGTCATTTTTACTGCATTCAAGCACTGGAAGGTGTTCAAGTCAGGAAAATAATAAAAGAAAGTACTTATAGTCATCTCTAGCAGAAGATAAAGTCTGCAACCGAGTCCTCAAAGACAGACCGTTTTGCCCACGGGAAGCTAATGGGACTCTGCAGGGGAACAAAGGTTCCTCTGGACCGTAATCCAAGCGTGTCACCATTCAAGTGACAGAAAGGCACAGTCCAGTACTGGCCTTTGATTAAGAAACAGCCATCCCATCTGGCTTTGATTTATTATTTATCCCACTACCAGCATAGCAGCATCTCTCTCTGCAGCTTAAATCTGGCTCTGCTATTCTGTACCTAGCAGCAGGAAGATACCAGAATACCTCACTAGATCATCAGCACTGCTGAGATAAAACACATGAAGCCACACTTGTTTCACAGATTGACATGAAGCCACCCAGGTTTTCCTGTACGGTCTGTGCATGAGCATGATTAAGTTTACTGCGCTCAGATTCAGGCACCCAGCTGCAGATTTACTGGTCCATCACCAGGATTTAAGGCCACTAGAGAGGCGGGCACCTCTTGCAGCTTGTTGAAAAGACACAGATATTCACCAGGTGAGACACATGGGGCATAGGATACAATCCAGACTTTCTGTCCTGGAAAGTAATGGTTTGTGATTAGATGGGAAATGCTAGCTAGACTGTGCAAAAACTCCGTGTGAAAAAAACCATGGGATTTTCTTCTAACAGGGAGTGTGCCTTGGGCACTAGATGTGAATTGTATTTCCAGAACTGCCACTGATCTGCAGAATGAACCCAAGTTAATCTTTCGACTTCTTTCTGCATCAGCTACTTTCCTTTCCCAGTCTCTGCCTGTCACCTCTACTTAAGCCATAACCTCTCAGGCGCAATCTCTCTACCTTACTCCACTTTCAGATGGCCCACAGTGAAAATATAAACACAAGTTCCTATTCTATAGGGAATATAGAAATCTTTACGGTTTCCACCTCACTTCAAAGCAAGTTACTAGGGAACATGACTATTCCCAGCTGCTTTAACAACATCCTGAGGGATAATTTTTGTCCCAAGGTACAACGTGGTAAATTAAGGTTAATTCCAGTGAATTAAACCAATGTATAACTGGGTTTAGAATTGGGGAGCTCAAGTTTAGTTTTACCCTAGGCTGTATCAGGCATAATTCCACTGGGGCCAACATAATTAGAGTATTGTAAAAATAGCACAAGGATGTAAAAGACAGACCCTAAGGTTGTGAAAAGCACAGGAAATTGGAGAATTCAGAGCTATGTCTTAATATACAGATCTAAGGAGAAAAAAAATAATATGTAGGCAATGCCTGCTCGGCAGACAGGGGACAGAAGCAAGAAGTGGTATTTTGGTATAGATTTGCTAATTCAGGGCAAATTCATTTATAGAAGTAGACAGAGCAATTCTGTGAAGCTGGTGGAGTAGCTCTCGTTAGACAGCAATGCCACTGAGCTCTGAATCCGGCCACCGGTTCTGCTGCTGAAAGCTCTTATTATCAGATAACACAGTTTCATTTTTCCTCTCTGCATCTTCATCAGCTTTCAGCTTCCTTCCTCTGCTGGGTTTCGGAATTCCAGTCAATACTGCATTAGCAAATACACATTATTGGATTATATATATTCTCTACACACAAGGCATAGGAGGTTTTTCTGATGTAGAGAATGGCATTTTGACAAGCCTGTCTGTAGAGGCATTTTAACATTTCTTAGAATTGCCATTTGAGAATAGTTTTTTCCTAGTACAAAGAGGGGGAGGAAAGAAAAACAACTGCAGCACTTTTGATTGTGGGCATAATCTGCAGGCTGATGTCAGATCTGCTCATGCTGACCTAGATGTCCCAATGGACTTTCTAATTCATGCTGCAGATACTGCAGAGATATGGGTGGGGTTTTCTATATGGGGAAAAAAAAAAAAATCTACTGTAGAATATAGAGATTTAAAGATATAACCACATCACTACCCAGTCAGAGAGCACAGGGGTCTGCTGTGCCTTTGAAGAAATTTACTTAAATTAGACTTGCATTACACAACTTCAAAAAAAAAAAAATCAGTCTCTAGAATGATTTTTAATTTTGTTTCATATGGTTCAAAATAAATTGGTAGCATTTAGCAAACAAGAAATACAACAGAGCGTGCAAAGACAGTATAGCAACCCCAGACATTCGCCTTCTGCTACAAGTAGAAGAAACAGAACCGAACCTTGCTACAGTGCATTTAGTTTTAATGCATTTTCAGCAGGGGTTTTTTGTTTGTTTGTTTTAGAATAAGTGAGGCTTATGCAACCATGCTGTGTGTGAGCACAGCCCTAAAGCTGGGAAATCAGCCTGTCGGGCACTGAAGTACATGCTTTCTCTAAAATATCCTAGCCCAGGACTGGCAATTTATGGGAATGATTAACCCACAATTTTTCTCGTGTTATTTGCTTAAAATCACTCTATACTCTGGGATACGGAAATGCATGGAGCACTCACTGCCTGGAGTGCGAAGCATTCCTGTTTCCTCCTCGTATGAAAACTGCTCTCCTGCCATCTTCCCTGGATTCTCAGAGGTCCCAACTGCACAGTACAACCTCAAGACCCAGACGGTCTAGGTCAAATCTAATTGTAAGTGTACTAAATCAATCGACCGGTTGGCAGATTTGGCAAGAGGTGCTTATTCCTACAAGTTTTCAACATAATGTTGGGCAGGGATGAAAGATCATATTATAAAGCCTACAATGAGAGACTGACGACAGGCACAAGCACAACCCTGAGGAGATTCTGCATAGCCTGCAGAGAGGCGCAGCCATGAAGACAACGGGAGGGAAATAGGCTTCCTTAGCTAACCAAAAATCTGCACTTTTTTTCATGTAGTAATGACTGCATTTCCCAAAGCACCTTATGAAAATAGAAGACAGCTTCTAGATTCCTTCCGCAGACTGGCATACCTCTTCAGGCCCTTCAGAATAACAAACCAAAACCCTCAAACAAGCTCAGTCTTGCTTAAGTTTAACTACTCACCAGAAACCCTGCCTGGGACTTGGTCCTCTGGAGCTGAGCCACAGTCAGTGTTATCTAGAGCAAATACTGGAACATAAAACTAGATGCATCTTCTACACATTGTAGATGCTCCTGGAATTGATCACAGGTGAGCATCAAATTTAATCTGGTAAAATTCAAACTTCTTCTCAAAGCTAAAATTGATTTCTGGGCAACATCTCCATTTTTCTTGTTTTGCCAATCTTATTTGCTAGCCTTAAATGTTCTTTCCCCTCCCAAGTTTACTTTTATTCTATACAGAGAGCATATTTGTATCCCTCTTATCCTCAAATTTCCTGGGTTAACTAAGCAGGGACTTCACTAGCACAGTTTAAGATCTAAGCTTTCCATAGAATAGGATCGCCTGATTTACTTCATAGCCCTTTTCTGAACATTCTCCACTTGGTCTATGGAGTGAAGTGAAAGCACCACACCACGAATATCAGTGACTGCAGGGCACGACCCCAAATTTGTCAGCACAAAGTCCCATCAGTTGAGTGAAGCTCGCACAACCCTCCAGAAACTTGACCGCCAGACACAAAGACATTGCCAGTGAGGACATGAGAAGGAAGCAGAGTTTGCACCTTCTTATTTGGGCAATGGCAAGTTCCCATTTCTTATTCCCTGGACTGATGTTCATTAGGACTCTCTATCGCCTTTTACATTCCCACTGGCACCACACCTCATGGAACCAGCAGTGATTTACACCAATGCAAAGCAGAAATATAACACTGCCTTCAGAACAGCAGCACCCAGCACTGAGCTTGGGTTTCATTTTACCAGACAAACAGAACACAACTCGCTGACACTCGGGACCGAGCCGAGCCCACGAGAATTTCTTGGCAGGACTGTACAGCGCTAATAACTGTGCAGTGCTAATTATAATAACTAATGGGCTGACACTACACTGCCTTTGTGTTCCAATTAAATTCTACCACCACTTTGTTTAATAGCAACTATAAATGCACGCTGTAATTCTGGTTTTTGAAAACAAAATGCAAGCAAAGAAAGAAATCCACACTAAGAGACCAAGAGGGGAAAAATACAGAGGAAATACCGTTAGCAAATCCCTGGTATCATCAAATGAAAATGCTACTTTAAAGCAACAGATAATGTTACAAACTCAAGCAGTGTAGGAGGACTGCTGTTTAGTATAGTTTATTGTGATAGAGAGGCTTTTTCTTGTTCTACTGCAGAAAAGAGAACCTGCTGGAGTGATGCAGCAGGTACAGAACACAGAATAAAGCGACTGCTTCTCCAGCCTGTTCACTTTCTGCCCTCAGACAAGGCATTCAAAAAAAGTAAAGCTTAGCAATTATTGCAATTAATGGAGCTGAAGCAATCACTCACTGTCTCTAGGATTGAACTGGGTTATTCATGACGTCTGGATATCCAGACCCTTATGGAGTGTCGTTTCATTCCTTTATAGTTAAGTAATGGTAATTAAAACCTACCTCATGTTTGTTTTAACGTAGCTGATCGCTGATTTTGTGTGTGAAAAACCTGGGCAGGCAGATGAAAAAACAGTATGCTTGCTTTTTTCCTAGGTGCAGCTAAATCCCACTTTGCCAAGAGAAATTATTTTTAAAAATTGCAATGCAATGTCCCAACCATCCCCATGTTCTAATCCAGTGTGCAAATTGCCATCTAAAACATATGGTAGGAACAGATGGGAGGGAACTTCCTGTAAGCCACAGGAGAGAGAGGGGGGGGAAAAATTCCTGAAAATTAAAAAAAAAAAAAAATCAAACCACTTATTGACAATTCACACTTACAAACCAGCTAAAAAAAAAAAAGTACGGAGCAGTCAAGAAGACATCCATATATGATGTGCAAGTAGAAGTTAGAGCTGGATATATCACGCGAGGGTGGACATACCCAGTGAACAGTGGAGTGACACCCAGTCACAGGCAGACTGGAATCTGATCATACACAACGCAGAAGACTTCTGGATTTCACCATCTTCACTAGAAGCAGAGAGCTCTCATACCTGCAGCATTAACTCTGCTAAAACAACTGACGTAATTCTTGCACTAATGTAACCAGCCACCTCCCACCTTTGTGTTTTCCACCTTAGATTGCTTTTTCTGGTCCTAAACTTCGGTTGCATAAAAAACTGAGCACTCATCTTGGCAGATGTATCATCCCTTCTGTTGGCTAATACTGTAAAAAGTATAAAGCGTGGGACTACAGATCCATTAGTCCAAAACTGGTCACAAAACAACAGAAATGATGCAAGCCCTCAGGCAAACCCCTCCACGCTCTGGGCAGGACAAGTGCCAGGTCTCCAGGACATAGTTTAGGACCTCTGCGGACTCTCCAGGAGGTTTCACAGTGATCTCAGGAAGAGAAAGAGAGCGAAAACTGACGTAATGAGAAAGAAGGTGACTTACCCAAGTGATAGAGTTGGGAATGAACACAAGATTCCCTTATATCAGAAGTCACTGATCTAGTCATTGAGCTTTACTGCCTCCGATTCATTTACTTGAACACCCAAATTAGCAAAACACCATTGTATTCAAGGACTGACATATTTCTTAACAATAAGTGCATCTTATAAATAGGTATTCTAAAGATATGCATATGACAGACTCCCTCCATCAATCTTATCACAAAGAAAATAAGGTTTAAGATCTTCTACCCAAGAGTCTTTCCATGTATTGTCTCTTCATTTTGGCAGCTCTCATCCAAGAGAGCATTACATCATCTGGCTGGATCCTTTAGCCATCAGTATGGGAGCAAGCATCCCATAGATCTGAAAGCCTGCAATACCTCTTAACAGTGCCTCTGAATATGCAGTCTGTTCCCTCAGACTAAAATTAATAGCCTTATTGGCAGGATGACTCAGGGAGCTGTAGTTAGGCTTGTCTCGTCTCCCTGCATTTTCAATGAGATCTCCCTGATTTATTTTATCTGCAGTAATTAAGGCAGCCTTCTCCCTCACTACACCGTGAAGATTTAAAAATAACACAAGAAACAGCAGTAGGCTAGATGAAGGGATCAGCAAGAAAATTGCTCCGAGCAGTTAAAATTTCACCTTAATATACATAGAGCATTTTCTGCTGCTCTGGAGCCCTCCTTGCCTGTACGACAGCACAGCAGAGCTCGCTATGCCGGGTAAGGAGGCCAGCCAGAGCCCAGCCGTGCAAGTGGAACACACCCCAAGCCACACTACTTTTATTTTGGGGTAGCAGTCCTCAGCATCCCATCAGACAAGGCTGCTGTGCCAGCCAATACCAAAGACTGAGCCCTTTATGTGGCAATTTTAGTATCGACAAGAAAACATCTAAATGTCTTCTAAAGAGATACTCATAGTTTGTAATTTCTGCAGTGTTACACGACTTTTGTCCTTGTAGAAGAGTCACTCCCTCCCTCAGGCAGGTTGATGCTGGGAAACCAGAGCTGCTGCTGCAGCAGGCACTGATTTGCTCTGTGCTTTGGGGAAAGTCCCTTTCTCATCTTTGCAGCCCTGTGCAGAATGTGAAAGGCAGCACTGGCATGACCACACGCTGCCTGCCTCCCCTGCAGACACACCCAGCAGGAACAAGGCTGCTTAGGTGCCACTTCCACTGCGCCGGACCCCGCAGGAACCTCGTTAATAAGAACCTGCTTCAGCTTAGACCAGCCCTGGGACAAAAGGGTGCACACAGCTCCCCTCCGCACACTTCTGAGATGCAACGAGGGAAGGTAAAAACAGTGCAAGAACCCCCAACCACAGAGTATTGCAGTTGTGCCAAATTCCACACAGCGCTTAGTCCCAGCAGTAATTTTAACCCTTGCATGCTTTCTGGGCCACAGAGCCATACGCGACGCAGTGGTGGGGCAGAGCCCCAGGGCTCTACATTACAGATGTTCCTTCTGCACTGAAGCTCTGCAGGGCTGGATCCCACAAGGAGGACCAGGCATGTCTCTACCTATTTTGCTTTGGAGATGGGCTCAGGATATGATTCTCTCATAGCCTTTTTCCCATTAGTTCCTGCTTTCTGCTACTTTCTTCACTCTAAAAAAAAACAACACCCTATTTCAGGCACTTAACTCAGCTAATTATGGGAAGGAACCACATCGCAATCTCTTGTGCTAATGAAGGATTTTGTAATTCTTTGGAACTCTGCTGTGAATGCTGCAGTATCTGCTCCCTGTCTAGTATAAAAAACATCTTCCTGGATAAGTACCGACTGAAACACACACTTGCTTAATGCTGCAAGTCAAGGTCAGACAGACTGTAATAAAAATATAATCACAAGGAACTAAACAATTAAGTACAAAATGGAACACCGTAGACTCACAAATAACATTGCCTCTTACACTCTGCTCTGCCTGACTGATATTTCATATCCCAGAATAAACCACAGTCAGTTCTCCAAGGGAAAACAGCACTTAGAGTGCTTGCCTTAATTTTCATACTGACTTCACAGATATATCCAAAGTGTCTCCAGGAAAGAAATGATTTATAAGGTTCATTACAAACTCCTCCACTCTATGGAGCCGATTCTTCACTGCTCTGCAGCTTGTGCTGTCATTTACACCACAGCAATGTGCCATTCTGCTAATTTAGTTGCAGTTTACTCCCTCCCTACACAGGCTGAACAACTTTGCAGAGTGGAAGGCCAGCGGCGGTGGTACCTCCAGATTCAATCAGCTTCACCTGAGCAGTTTATGATTTTTAACAACCTTTTGACTCACCATGTTCCCTTAGAAGATGCACATCCTATTTATGTGACAGATGTGGCTGAAAGCCTGCATGCAGCAAGTCAAAGGAAAAGAGACAACTTCACACCATTTCAGCTTGTACTGACTCAGCACCAAGCACTTTTTGCTTCATTTATTGTGCACAGGACTGAAGTGCAATTTTAAGTAGTGTATTAGCTACATGGGCCATCGCTTCTCTTGCTTCGTGGCAGCATTGCCAGGAAAGGAATGCCCACCTTAATAAAGTTACATACAAAATTACGTTCTATGCCTGAAGGCCTGTTTGTCTCCAAACTAGAAGCAGCAAGTCAGGTGCACAAGGGGAGTCTGACCCTGGCTTGATCAGTCCTCTGTAGCCACAATGGTTATTTCTGCCTATGCATGGAGCCATACCAGAATTCAAAGCCATGCTTTTACTCCAAACACTCACTGCACCCGTACAGCAGAAAGCAATCGGGAACTAAAATAGGAACTGGATAATAAATAGCTATCTGAATGAAATTATTTCAATAAAAGGGTTCATAACAAAGAGCTCCGGGTTGTATTTCATTAGTCATCAACTAAATATGGATGAAAGTAGTGGCAAACTAAAAGATGCCCAGTATGTCATCAAGCAATCTCACAGGCTGCTAGAGGATTATCATTATCCTTTCATTACATTAATTAGTTTGATACATAGAATAATTCAATATCTGTGTGTGCATCACAACTGTGAAAGATAAGCCTTCCCTCTTTCTCCTTTTCCTTTTTTTTTTTGCTCTACAGGTATCCTTGCTTATTAATTTATAGATTAAAAAGTCCAAAATTATCATGATGCAAGGAAGCATTTTGTTCAGACAACTGTTTGATTTGCAGTATGTCTCTCAGAAGATTTGCCATCTTTCAGAAACACAGATTCAGCTACAGCATTTTCTAACCACTAAAGCTGTTGCCTTTGGCAGCTTCCCCATCCCTACCACATCAACACCAAGAATTTGGCCAGTAAAGTACCCAGAACCTCCCAAGGTTAAAATTAAAGCCAGCAGAGACAGAGAAGAGGGGCAAGGGATGCAGGTGCTTAAAGACTCAGACTGTGTGTTTTCAGTGAAAGAACACGAATATACCTTGGTCACTTCTAGTTTATTACTTTCCATCAAAATATAAACTGGTATAAACTGATGAACAGCTGGTATAAACTGATGAAAGTCCCCTGTGTTCAGTGGAGCTGTACTACTGACGCCAGTCAAAAAAAAGCCACTTGTCTATATTTAGCCACTACAAGACGCAAAAGCAGCAGGTAAGGCAGCTAGGAGATTTATACCCAGCCATCTGCAAAGCATCATACAATTTTTATAGCATCGATCCAAGGCTCCGAGTCCCCTTTACCTACCCTTCCCCCAAGCTCACTAAATTCTTCCGGGCTTTACAGTGTTTCTAATTTGTACGCTACAAAAGCACAAGTGCTTTCCATGAAAGTTGTATCACATGGATTAATATTTCCTAACATCACTAATGAAGTGAAGCATGGTCCCAAACTCAAGGGAACAACAGCCTCGAGTCTTTATTTCAAATTCCCATTACAAACCTTCAATTAGTTTCCTGGAACCTTTTTCTTCCTCCCAACCCTGATGAATAGCAGGAGTTAGCCCACTTACTGAAAAATATGTCATTGTAGCTTATGCAACTCTGAAACCTCTGATGGCAGCATTAATCTTTGTGTGCACGGGAGAGAGAGATCTAATGATGAACTAATCTGCTGAAAAGTCAAGCAGACACGCTGGGCTGTGAAAAGGTACCCCTTAAATCAAAGGCATTATGGGGCCAGATTTTGAGATCCAGGGATGCCTTTCAAATCCCATTGACTTAAAGGCATTTGAAGGCACTGCACTTTTTAAGAGTAGCTTTATGAAAGACTGATGGGTAACAAACAAGTCAGTCCCCGCTGCTGGTGTTGCTGAGTTCACATAGCAATACTTTGTTTAAATAAGAATTAAGCACTAGCCAGAAGTTAATGGTTGGTCTGTAGAGCTTAGGACCGTGCCTGCATTATTTTATCCAAATACAATGTTAGTGTTAATTGGCATAGCTACATTGACTTTAATTGCACAATGTTCTGGCACCCACATGCTGGGATTCAAGTACGCAAAAGAAATAAGAATTAAGGTTGTCTGATCTGCATTGAAAATACACCTTTCGGATTACGACGTTGGACGTGTAAAATGGAGGTTCATGGGACAAAGTGACATTGAAGTCATTAAAAGGAAAGATTTGCGTCTCCAGTTTAGACTCATGCATTTGAAAAATGGCCTTGTTTACATTTGGGACTAAAGTAAATCAAGGGATAAAGCTATCCATGGCATTTTGTTGTGTTTCTTTTCCCCAGCCAAATGAAATTAAACCTAAAAAGTCATATTTATTTACAGTATATGCTTATCTAGAATATCTATTTATTATAACAATTACATCAGGGCTTATAGAGCAACAAATCTAGTCCATTATTAAAGCCTACAGGTTTGCAATTTCCGTAAGCAAACACCACAGCAACACATACTGCAGGGACATTCGTTTGGGTTGTCACTCGACTCTGAAACTAGAAGGAGCCCTATGTATTGGCAGCCTTTGCCAAAGCTGATGAGATAGGAAGCCTGTAAAACAGAACACAAAAGAGTGAGCTCCGGCAGCAGTGCTGGGTAAGATGCAATATCATGGCTTCCGTTAAGAAATACCTGCTTTTTTGGTTTTTATCTGTCTGCAAATACACACTTTAGGGATTGGGTGGCTAGTAGCAATCACCTTTGGCCATTCAGTCCATGCTCTGTCTGAAAATGCTGTCTGCGTATCCGGAGATACTGATTAATGGTTTTTTGAGAGGTGAACATCAGATCATCTCAGAGAGGCTACTAAGAGGCTGGTAAGGACATATTGAAAACATGAAAACCTCACCCAAAACTGTCAGCCATAAATAGAATAAAATCCTATTTTGCAGAATGCTGGACATTTACAGGGAGAGAGGCAAGCGCTGAGGTCAGGTGCTGCCATTCGAAAACAACCAGATAGAAGGAGATGGTATTGTTACGCTCAGAATACAGCGAGGGAAATGGAATATAGGAGACAAAAGATAAAAAAAGGATTTAAACACTAAAAGCTCGCTGAATTTTATTTAAATTACTTTGAAAAATTCTAGGCTAACAATTTACAGTCAAGGAAGCTCAAGGCTGAACAAAATGCAAACTTACATTTGCACCAATATCCAATATTTACCTCTATCTTGCATGGAGCAAGTCAGACATGATCCTGGACTATATGTAAGCCACGTTAAGCATGGCTGATCACAATGTTACTGTATTTCCCTAGCCATTTACCTATTAAAGCTTTGTTTTACAGCCTTGCCAAATAGCTTCATGTATATTTTGTCTCTCTTCTGTGGGATATGTACGCCAGAGTTTATCTTACATGGTATTCCAAAAAATCTAAAGAGAACAGATTACGTTTGAAACGCAAAACGAAACCAGATTAAGCCTTGATTATTTTTTTTTTCCCTTTAAAATATGATTTGACCTAAAGGCCCCCAGTCTACTGTGAGTTGCAACTACGTATGGTATTGCATGAGCAAGAATCCTTACAGCAGCGCATCTGAACTGAGCCCTCTCCTTGCTCTGCTTCAGAGCACCTCCAGCAATCTATGATTTTAATCCCCTAATGTAACTGTCTGTCACATTTTACTAGTAATTTTGATTGATTGCATTTGCTTTGCTTTAATGAGCTCTCAGATATGATAAAGAGATCTAAAAAGTCTAACTAAACATTTATAATTCATTCATAGCATACACACGTACCTAGTACCCAGAGTTATGTAGGTTTATAAACGCACAGAGAAATCAACACATAGAATTACGATTCACAACATATGCAGACCTTCACAGCTGATCACAATAAGAAAAAAGCTGCAATTACTTCCTCTTGAAATAGACCAGAAATTTCTGAAACAGATGAGGATTGCTGTCAGATACTGCTTTCTTGCAACACTCAGGTGAGTGTGAGAGTTTTCACATGTGGCATCCTCCAATTTTATGCCCGTCTTTGACCGCAATTACAGCTTTTATCAACAAAAATACAGACCAACAGTGGGCAAATAGAGATATTATTCCTAGGTGAAAATATCAGTAAAGGATTAAACAATGGGCTTTAGGGCAGCGCAAACACACACACGCACACAAAAAATCACAAATGCATCAGTTAATTTATGGCAGCATATGCAACTTTCACATCTTTATGCTAATTTAATCAATATAGAAACATTTGAACAAGTTTTTCAATGATCAGATCATCAGCAAAATGCCCAGGAATAGCCACCTGACATTTATTTTATCAAAAGGAAATGGCTACAAGTAAAACAAATTATTATGTGACAGATCCTTATGGTGCCAGAACTAAACGAGAATGACTGAATACGTATGGGCATAGAGCGCAACTGCTAGAATGAGATAATTAGGTATTGCTGCACTCTAATCTGGGGGGAGTCCATTTTCCTTCTCCGCTGAGGAGCAGTCTCTGTTGCTGATCAAATTAGTAAATTCCATTAAGTACTTCCAACTCCTGTTGAACTAGTAATGATGAGACTTAGCAAAGATAGCCCGGCTTCACCAGGACAGTCAGGATTAGTCAGATGAGCACCAGCTAACCGGCTTCTCTGCAGTGGCCCCGTATCGATTTGCCAACCCCCTGAGTTCTGGCATCTACTTTGTCTCAAAGTTACAGCCAAATGACATATGATTCTGCCCCATTTCTTCTTTACTGGTACAAATACAGACACTGCCACAGGCACAACTGCACAGGTGAAAATCAGAAGTCAATCTTTAGGACATCAACCACGCCATTCTCACTCCCTATGTCTCTCCTGTCAGTAAGCAAAAGGTAGTTTCCCCCCCAGTGAAAGAAACAAGCTACCTCACATCTACTGCAGGATAAGCACGTACACAGAATAGCTGACTCTACAGATTTACCCCACATAACCTGCACACGCACATAAATCCAAAGCCCCCGAGGCCTGGGAAGATAATGCATTGATGTATGGGAGTCTTGGTAGGAGCCTGCAGCAGGGACACATGCCCCTATCAATTATACATCTCCAGCGCCGAGCAGGCACCAAATGCAGAGGTTTCAGGCGTTTCTCAAGTGTCCGTGCTGAGCATCTACACACAGATTTGCTGCCTACAGGGGACAGAAGCCCAGAGCAGCATTTTCTACCTGAGCAATTTTACTTCACCTATGCAAACATGCCCTGCTGCTGTAAAACATAAATGTTTTACTGCATAAGTGAGTCAGAGCTCTAGAAAGAGGCAGTCACGCAATATGTCAGAGCCACTTAATCCAGACAGGCCTGCCTTTACCCTAGGAAACCCCGCTTGCTTTTTAAGTGTCAAAGTTTGGCTTTTCAATGTATTTGCATATTTCCTCAAGTTTGACTTGTGTAACCTGAGCTCTTAAGTTAAGCAGACCTCAAGGGACAAACCCCACCAGGATGTATCCATCTACACATGCAGCCCTCATTGCCAGCGAGCTGGGATACTGACAGGAGCGAAGGGATTATGAGTTTAGGGAAGAGCTAGTCAGATTCTACAAAGAAGGAACTGGCACAAGAAGATGATATAGGGATAACGAAGGCCCAGAACAAGCCAAAGTCATCACTGATTCAGCTACAGAGCCAAGAACATAGACTTGGCAAGAAGAATCAGATCTATACAAGGAGAAGACCTTCCAAGTCAAATTTCCATTTGCGTTATTAATAAAAAACCTCTTAGCAAACAACTAGAAGAAAAAATGACTCCATCCTCTAGCAGAGTAAAATCTAATCAAGTTACACAAGGTGACATCTCCAAAAGCCATGCATTTGATTACGAGGATGGGTGTTTAATTAAAAGGGCTTTGTACTCCATCTGTAAAGCTGCAGCTCGAGGAAGAAGCATCTGATTAGATCTCTGTGGTCAAAATAACCTTTGCTGACATTTGTTCCAGGACAAGCACAAACTGGTTCATCACAGAAATAATGGGAAAGGGCAGTGCATTTAGTAAACCCTTGACTTGGTTTCCACTTGTAAAGCCTTGGAAGTCTCCTCCCATAAACCAAGTTAAGCGAGCAAGCGGGCAGTATCTGGTTTTGTTTGTTTGTTTGAATTCATAGCAACGTGGGCCGCCCAATAGCAATGCCTGTAATTTTAACGGCCAGATGTCCAGGGTTTAAAATGAGATTAACTACTTTACTGCACTCTGAGCAAGTGTTCATCTTCCAGTGCTCCTTCCCAAAGTACTACCCCTATCTAACAAACTCGAGTGTTGTACTAGTCCCACATACATTTAGAAATTGGATGCTGCGTTGTTACACTAGTGGTTACAAACCCATCCCAGATGGGTCTTCTGAAAAGGTCTGGACACCACAGTGACCATCAGAAGCTTGTACTGAGACCTCCCCAGAAAGTACTATGTTGTAGAAAACTCAACCAAGCTCATTCAATCCACAAGCACTGCAAATAAAAGTTGCTGAAAAACTACAAACCTCGACAGCCTTCTCTACCCTGCCTTTCCCTTCTCACATTCCCTAATATTTCTTTCACCTCCACTGATCATCACAAAGACAACAGTTTTAGTGTCACAGCATAGTACTACTCACAGGTCAGAGGATATCATGATGGAGGGAGGTAAATATTAAATTAAAAAGCAGCAAGCAAGGAAGTCATTAGAAAACATAGGTTTATTATACTGTTACTTCTCACCACCCTGCATCCAATGCTCCTAGAAAAAAGCACCATGGTTTTAGAAGATAAGGGAAAAATGTGACAAAGACATCTTACTGTTTCCAGCTCAGAAAGAGAGAATCAGACCTATTTTATACTCCCACAGTGAAGCGCTTGTCTGAGCGGGGGACTGTGAGTTTGCCCTCACTTGTGCACTTGGCAGGTACCTTTGCCGTGGGCCCTGCAGGGTCTTGTCAGTAGAAAAGGAAACAGAAAAGAGAATAAAGCAAAGGATGGGAGGCACCTCGCAACAGCAATAGCAGCATTCGGACAAGATTTGCTCAGGTCTGGCTGCTGTGAATGGGTGTCTGATCCCTCAGGATAGGAAATCAAAGGCAGCCAACTGTGGCACCAGCCGTATCCCTGTCAGCTATAGGAAGTCATACGCTTTAATCAGATTTCCCAAAAGATTACTTTTCCATTGGAAAACTACGAACCTTTTGATCAAAAAAAGCAATGAGTCCTAAGGAAAAAAAGCTGGGAGCTAACTCAGCTATACATCATCTCTGACATCTTGACCTAAATAAGACATCCCCTGTAGAGTTAATGAGGATATAATTTTATCATGTGCAGAGACACAAAATTGAGCCTTTTAGAGATCCAGAAATGACTGTCCCCAGGCTAGGCTGATGCTAATGCAGGAAGCATTCCTCATTGACTGGATTATTTTAGATAACACTGAGTTTCTCCGGTGATCCCCCCAAATGTTGAGACTAAAGGCAACATTTCCTCTGGAACTAATCCACCAGAACAGTTTTCAATTAGGAATGAGTGTTAATCAGCATAGCAGAATGCATCCTTCATCTTTATTCACAGCGCAGCTGGAACCTTAAGGGATGGACAAAGCAAGCGGTTTCTGGCTGCCCCTGAAGAGCAGTATTTTGTTCATGCTACAGGGCAGTCCTGACACTGAGCTGTCGTACCAAGATACAGGAGACACTCAGCAGCTCCCAGCTTTACCATACACACTCCTCTATGATCTCAAGCAATCACTAGACCTACGAAGTGCAAATAATAATCCTCCTTGGTAAGCAATTTAGGACCTTCTGATCTTGGCAGAGGCAGGAGTGCCTGTAGTGAGAAGCAAAAACTACTTTCTTATTGCGCTTTTATTTCAAATAACAAAGAGAAAATATTTTCTTCAAAACATTCCCATTGTAAAATATCCTGTTTCTTAACACAACGATACTCTTTGGGATCTCAAAACTAAAGTTTAAATAAAATGACACATTTTGAGAAATGAGTGATGGAAGCAATTTTTGATTAAAATAAGTTACTTTGAAATGAAATTTCTATTCAACTCTAGCTGAAGCTGTCATATTCTAAAGTTACAAAGCAACTGGCCCCAAAATAATAGTATGGGAAGCACAGCAGTGAACTCCCAGAGCAGTTCCCGCTGTCTACTTCACAATCTCAATTAAAGGTCTTGCCCCAGGACTTCAGGAGCTGGTACTTAGAGTACTTCCATATAGACAGTTTACAGGATTAAATGATAAGATTAATGGGCATGTCTTTGTCTAGGAAAATGTAATCTGCAACATTCATTGAAACAAGCAATAACAGCATTTTTGCAACCATGCAAAGTAAAATGAAATTAGAAAGTAATTGGCTGTAGTTCAAAATTAATAATTGTTTGAAGGAACACATTATAAATACAATGTATAATCAAATCCAAAGGACGTATTATTTAGCACGAAAAGTAACTACAGAAACATCTTTTACACCATTAATCTTTTGCAGCAGACTCAGACTGGGAAGCTAATCTTTCTCTCTAAATTTCCTTTTTTTTTTTAATACAATGGGGTGTTTGCTTCGTGAGTTGTTTGGTTTTTTTTTTTTTAAAGATAATTAGATGGAATTGCTTAGAACTCATCATTTGGAAGTTATATGAATTTTGAAAACACCCATTCTATAAACCACATTTTCTTTCATTACAGCTTCTGATCATAATGTCATTTTAAGTGAACACAAAGGAAAAGAGTCCAAGCAAAAGCAAGTGAGGAAGGTTTTGTTCTCCTGTTTTCTTCTCCTTGCCCGCATTTCAGACGTTGCTTAGAATACCAGCGGGACCCGCCCTGGACCTGCTTCACAGCCCGAGCTTTCCTAGCAAACAGCTGATTACATGAAAGAAATGCAATTGGAAAAGGGCACAAAGTGTGCCCTACCAAAGAGCCAAGGTTGACGGTGTTACTGCGGTATCGAGTAGGTCTACGAACACTGCCTTGATTTGAGCTGGAGGACAGAGGGCCATCAGGGATTGTGTTACCTCTGACAAAATGAGCAGCCAGACTGGCAGAAAACCACCCAGCAGAAAAAAGATAAATACAGTGTATCCTGGGAAAGCTGTCTGACAAGTAACAATTCTTTGCTTCTGTTATTATCACATCTTTGTTTTGTAGAGATACAAGTACAGCCTTAGCATTGTGTCCAGGTTTTTTCCTGAATTGGGACTTTCAGAGGTGGTCTGGTGGGGCTCACTCATTTCATGGGAAATAAAATTACAGCACAATTAGCACGATACCATGCAGCTGCAAATACTAAGCAAAACATCTGTGCATAAAATCTGAAAAAAATTAATCCTTGTAATTACTAATGCATCTTTACTATTTATTAACAATGACAGGATTTCTTCTGGAAAGATAATTTATTCCGCCAACTATACATTAAGGTGTGAGAAGAGCAAAATGCCATGTCATCGCTTCTCAGTCATGCATATAAAGGTGAAATTGGAGCATAAACCTGAATGGTGATATACCCACGACATTCCACCCCATATATTCTGAACTTCAAGACCCCCATTCCCTCTCAACCCACATCACCAAATCTCTCTCTAGAGGCATTGCTGGTGACATTAAACTTTGTGAGCTCTATTATCCAAAGGTCAGCAAATCTAACTGATACTTCCTCATACATTAAGACACTGCAGATTCTAATTATTATTTGAGGAGAGTGATATTTTCATTTTTCAGATGATGCAATGAAATAAATCAGTGTGGTGTGTCTCCACAGTGAAAAATACTATAATTTAGCTACTTTTGCAAATCCTACTTTAATTCTCTTAAGTGACTCATCCTAACTGGGAGCATCCATGGATCTAATCTTCCTAAATCACACTAGTGCTTTCAGAAGTCCTCAAACAAAAAAGATGAGTCACTTGTCCAAACCCATCTCCTACTCTTCTGCAGGCTTCCACTATGATATCACAAGTGTAGGAGGGCATGTCTTCACCAGAGGACCTAAAAGGCCAAAAACGCCAATGGCATCCTGGGGGGCATCAAGAAGAACGTGGCCAGCAGGTGGAGGGAGGTCATCCTCCCCCTCTGCTCTGCCCTGCCCTGGGGAGGCCCCATCTGGAGCCCTGGGTCCAGTTCTGGGCTCCCCGGTTCCAGAAGGACAGGGAACGGCTGGAGAGGGGACAGCAAAGGGCCACCAAGAGGATGAGGGGACGGGAACATCTCTCTGATGGGGAAAGGCTGAGGGATTTGGGGCTCTTCAGTCTGGAAAAAAGACGGCTGAGGGGGGATCTTACCAACACTGATAAATACTTGGGGGGGGGGGGGGGGGGTGTGCCAGGAGGACAGGGCCAGGCTCTTCTCAGTGGTGCCCGGGGACAGGACAAGGGGTAACGGGCACAAACTTGACCATGGGAAGTTCCATCTCAAGACGAGGAGGAACTTCTCTGCTGTGAGGGTGGCAGAGCCCTGGCACAGGCTGCCCAGAGAGGTGGGGGAGTCTCCGTCTCTGGAGACATTCCAAACCCGCCTGGAGGCGTCCCTGTGCCACCTGCTCTGGGTGACCCTGCTCTGGCCGGGGGCTGGACGAGGGGATCTCCAGAGGTCCCTTCCAACCCCTATCATTCTGTGACTTTGCTACAGCCAAGATGTTTGGTAACCCATGCTTCCAAATTAAGGTATGGGAGGCAGCACAATCTGCCCTTCCCCTATACAAGGCTCTAACATCACAACACACACCTGCTCTGGCAGAGGGAGGCGGCAATGCCTGCAGTATTGAACAAGGGCAGCACCAATCCCAAGAGAGTAGGTGGCAGCAGTGAGGAATAGGACACATATTTGGAGAAAAGATGCCGAGTTTAACAGGCAATGCAAGAGCAAGCTGCGATTTTTGCAAGCTTATTCAACTCAGATTTAACCATTTCTATCTCAGTTCTGGAGCTGGGCAGCCATTTGATGTCCAGAAGAAGGAAATTGTGTTTTAACCTTCTAATTACAATGAATGAAGAACCGACACAATTAATTTAAAAGAAAACGCAAAGCGGATTTACCACAGGATGTCCTATATAGCCATTAGCATTCCAGAACAATATTTAGTTAAAGGAGTTCAACAAAGGCTAATGCACGATTAACGTGCATGTATCCTGCCTTTCAGCTGTCCTGGGATAGAAAACCAGTTTATAGATCATATAACAAATCACCTCTTAAGGACACAGCAACATGCATTACTTCACAAAATACCATAGGGTGACTCTGCTTTTCTTCTTAATCGGCAATTCTGATTCTGCAGCTTTGGCTCCTCATGCATTTTTAAAAGCTTCCGTCTTTCTCCTTCTGTGCTCCACATGTCTCCAAAATTACTTTCCAAATGCAATTAACAAGTGCATTAATTAAATCATTATTATGACTTCAGATATGTTTTTAATATTTGCTCAGGCATATAAAACCAGAAGATTGCTTGTGGCCCCTAACAGTCACCTCTTGTCTCTTTACACTGCTTTCACTTCCCCAAATCTCATCAGACATGAGCCAAAGAGATTAATTTTCAGGAAGTGGAAACTGGTGCTATTCTGCAGCACAGCAGAACTGCACTCGCTTCTGCCAGCTGAAGTCTGACCCCTAAAGTGTACTGAAGAAAAACAGGAGGCTTCCACACGCATCGAGTCCCAGCTTCATCTGTTGTGTACCAGTGGCTCCCCTGCACTTGAATGCTTAACGCAGGATGAAAGTCTCTGCAGCTTGGCTCACAAGAGCAGAATTTCACAAGGTATTTTCCTTTTTGACCCAGGGACAGGAAGCATATCCTCCTCTCTACTCTCCTTTGTCATATTATCAAGGGCAGAATCTAATCTTCAGCCTGCCCTGTGGCAAAGCATGCCAAAATCCTACTCTTAAAAAAAGCAATGAGAAGAAGGGACATAAAGACAGCTTTACATTTTGTATTTCATTCTACAATGCAAAGTACAGGATATGGAAAAATCACAGATACTAACTTCCAGGCACAAGACAGTTGTATTACACTGACTATCCCAGAGTAAAGAAAGGAAACAAGAAACTCCAGCCTCTTTATTCCAAGCCAACATCAGTCCATGCTTAAGAGACTTGTTTTACCTTACTGTGAGATCATTCACAATCCTAAGGATCTTTTAATTTCTTCCTCTAATCTACGGTACTGCTTGCAAAAGCAGAAGTGTGCAAGAAAGATGTTCAAATTCTATAGTAATTACTGCTACACTGACTTTAAACAGAGTCAATTTTCCTGCCACATCCATGGCAGTCTCCTCTGGGGATAAGAGGGATAGTTTCCTCCAGGGTCTGAAGGCAGAAAATCATTTTGCTAAAGACAATCCAGATCCTGAAGTGCTACAGGGACAATCCGCAGACACTAAAAAGTTATCATTGTTTGGCAATAGCTTCTGTTTGCTCACCTAACTTTAGAAACTTTTCCACTGTTTGAGTAGTTTTATGCGCTGCAAAGAAAAACCTGGCCTGCTTAACTTGGGCGTATACTTCAGTTCTTTGGGTTTCAATGGGACATAAAGTTAAGCACTGGCTTGTTTGATTCAGCCAGCTCCAAAAGCTGTATAATTTCCCTGTGCACCTACTGTTGGGAGAATGAGTCATACAAGAAAAGAACTCATTTTCCCATGTCTTCACTTCTTCTAGTTTGATATGAAGGATTTTTCTTTTTAATTAAGAAAAAAAAAAAAGAACAGTTTACAGCTGTCTTGCAAGATCACATAGCTCTCATGCGCTCACCTTTGACTATTTTTTTTCCTTTGCCAGAAGAAACAGGAGAATATTCAGGATTAAGTTACATCCCTTGTTACTTACATGGTCCAGGCTTAAAAACACATAATCAATCTACATCCACGCTTAACCTCTCCTAAGAGCTTTACGAAGAACTAGACAAACATTAATGAATTTTACAAAGAACCGGACAAACATTAATGAGTTTTGCTTTACAGCAGTCCTGGATTACCAGGAAAGAGGGAGAAGGGAAAAAAGAATGGCTTATTCAGGAGCACAGTGCATGTAAAAATGAGTTCTCCCAACACCTAAGATTTATATCAAGGATGCCCTTCCCTTCTGCTCCTGCATCAGATGTTACTGGTGCTGAGAACGCTAACTGAGGCCAGATCTATCTCCATATTGCCACCTCCCTGCAAACCTGAGTTTCAGCTGCACGTAGCCAACAAGCTGCCTCACCCTATAAATGGACAGGCATCCTTCTGAAAATACAGAGACATTAAAGGCTGGCCTTTTTCCTTGATTATTAACCACATGGGAGGGTCAGCAGTGTGTATCTGGTTTATTGATTTACTGGAGTTTCAGGGCAGATCCAAGCAAGCTGCGAGCCAGCTGTGTTCTCCTCCGCTTCTGTGCTGTGCAAGCCTTTGTTGGAGCAAATTAAATACCACCCCTGCTGTAACGTACAGGCTGCTGTGCTTGCACAACCGTTGATTCTTGGCTGATACTCATGGCTTGGCCTGGGAAAAATAAAGGCAAGATCTGCTACAGCATCAGCTGAACAGCCAGGGCGCTCTCTACAGCTAGGGGCAAAACCAAGTCATATCCTCTGTGACTTGGAAGGAGAAAGGGACTTCAAATACGCATTCACCAGTGCGTTACACATTTGCTCTTTGACAGGCTCTTGTCCTTCACAAATCATAGCTGAAAAGAGCATAAGATATAGCTATATGGCCTGAAATAAAGACATTAAGCACATGCTTATCTTCAAGCAAATGAGGAGTCCCGGTGAAATAGATTCACTTAAATCAATGACTCCTAATACAATGGTCTAGTTTTCATTACTATCATTCATTATTGTATGTAATGTGGTTAAAATCCCAAACAAAACAATGAGCTTCTGCATTATTGTGCTGATAAGAACTGTCACCATCAATCCCAAATGGTCCTCGTGAAAAATAAATATAGTCTTTGACACCAGTCTTGCATGCTGATCAGAGAGCCATTTAAGCCCATGGGAGAATTCTACATTTCAGCAGCATTTTGTCCAGGACCACAACTTTAATAGTGATGCTTTGAGATGTGCATGGTGATCGCTTGTTTGGGCAAGGCGGCATTTCACCACTGTCATACCTGGAGCATCTGCCAGCCACTAGGTACCATTCACATCCACAAGTACAGACAACACGACCTCAAATGCTTATAGGCTGAAGAAACTAGATGAACGCAAAAGGAGAAAATAAGAGACTACGCAGCATGTCAGGGCAAGGCCCAGAGCTGAAATCGGGTTCTAGCTCACAGTTTTCTGCATGTCCTTGAAAGCCTGGGTTTGACACCCGTTACATATAACAAAACAGAGTCAATAAAAACAAAAAGGCAGCTGTGTGCATGTTTCACAGAAATAGCTGATCCTGGTAGTTTTCATCTACATTATCAATGTCTTTCCTGGAAGTAGCATTTTTCTGAGCCCATTTAAAAAAATATTTACGGCCTTCCTCAGCCATTCTCATGGGAACTCCTGAGAGAGTGACATGAGTTCACTTCAGCTTTGTATTTTGTGTGAATGAGCATTTTTAGGCAAGAGAAAAAACGTGCTATAGGAGCAGTGTCACTGCTACAGCTTGGCTCTGTGATTAGGCAGCTGCTGGACTAGTGGTGAGGCTCAATATTACATGAGCTACTGTTGATAAGAAACAGTTACTACTGCTCATCATCAGCTCCTGATGAACAGTCTGCTGGTGGTGTGATAGCAGATCGCGGCTGTAGCACCTTTTCCTGCACTGCCACCTCCATAGTGCACATTTTGAGTTTTGTAAGCTTGGAGAAGCTGCCCAGAAACCTGTCTGCTCTCTTTAGGTCTAGCACCAGGCTGTACCCTGAACATCGCATCCTGCTAAAAGGTGTCTGATGTATGAAATTAGTTTCTTGGCCTCACTTCTGTCTTCAAATGGTAAATGCTTTAATCCACAAAAGGCACTACAATAACTGGCACCTTTGAGTTAGTGGAGAGAACACAGACCAAGCAAGTCACCTTTTTTCCTCTTAAAGGTCATCCAGGAAAAGAGCTGCTGGGGAACAGCCCGAGAGCAGCATGGGGGAGCTTGCTCCCTGCTCGCGCCCAACCTGAGAACAGAGATTCTGCCAGCCCAAAACCCTTCATCTGCCTTCCCCAGTTTCCCCCTCGTTCAGCCATGTCTGCTCTTCAGGCGCTCCAAACAAAGGGCAAAGATGCAGCTCTCAGGCATTACCTTTATATTAAATGGCAAACCACAATTATTTTAAAGCTAAGACCAAAACAATGCTGAAGCACCAGCGTTCAGAAGACATTAAGTTGTCTCTCTTTGCTATTCAAAGATACCATGCAATTTGCATGTAGGGATATCTCTAGTTGCTGTTATTTATAGTAGCTGTACAAGGACACTGCAGACAGATACTGCAGGAAATTACCAACATTTCCTCCAGTCTTCTAATAAACCCTCTCCATCTCACGCGCACACACACACTCCTTGCTGTGCTGAGTTTTTGCAGTGACATTAACCTCAATTAGCTGCAGCAGCATCTCATGAACCTAGAAGACCTGACTTTTTTTTTTTTTGTGTGTGTGTGTGTAGTTGATGCATTGATCCCAGTAGAATTCTGGTAAAGCAAGAATGATTCCATCTACAGATGATAAGTAGCCAGTTAAATATGAGCATTTTTTGTCTCCGGCAAAGACATCAGTTCCTAGATTGTGGCCTGATGCAATAAATAGAGTGGCTCTGAGATACACCCCTTCAGGCTAGTAGCAAAAATCCATCCCCTGTTACCTAGCTCATGACACTAATTTGCATCATTCCACATTATCAAAGCACTGTTATTTCAGCTGAACATTCACGGATGCTTTGCTCCATGTTCAGTACACTCCATTGCCAACCGAAAAGGCATAACCCGCTTATCAGAGAACAAATGCATTTCTGTTTCTGAAGAAAGGCTACAGGTACTAAGAGCAGGTTTTACTTTGGCAAGGTATCGCGCAAGTCCATAGAGCGTAGTTTTCATGCAGTGCTCATTACTGAACAAGAAACCAGACACAGCACTCTCCGCCTGGGAAGCCATAAGGTCAGAAGCAAAAGTCAGAACAAACTCCCCAAAGCCAGATCTGAACGCCTGCAGGTTTGGAAAAATCCACATCTAGAGCTAAACAATGAGCTCACGTGCTCATGTTTAAGTTCCAGCCCACCCTTTGATGTCTGCTAAAGACAAAATTTCATCTGACCACTTTTGCAAACCAGTGGGCAAAACGTAACACTCAGTATGTCCAGCATGGAATTGTACCTCAGAACTTATTCAATACCACATGGAGATGTGACACTGTTTGACAAGAAAAAAAATAAACTTCTTGTGAAAACCTAGCAGAGATATTACTGTGACAAACCATATCAGGAAAAAGATCTCCCCTGAAATACAATTGCATTCTTTGCATTAGGATGAAAGTCCATTTCCAAGAAATGAACTGTCTGCTCTGATAGCAGAGGTTGAAGCAGAAACTGTCTAGTGACAAAAATGATTTAATACAGGGAGCGAATTACTATGTCTCTCCTGCTAATAATGCACCTATGCAATAAGTGGAAGTCATGAGGCCAATGTAAACATGTTGAAGAATCAGTGAATAAAAGTTTAAAAAGCTCGTTGTCACTTGGTACTGCAAGAACAATACTCATAAAACTATTTTGTAGGTACCCTGTAATGCTCTTACACTATCTAAAACAGGATGAAGATTGGTCCTTTATAAAGGTGAGGTAAGTAATTTTGCATTTACCGAGGTAAAACATGCACATGGACAGTTACTGAGTTAGAACTATGCGATATATTACTGTAGAGTAGGTAAAGTTGTGTAAAACAACCTGGCTTAATGCGTAGTGAACTTGAGAGCTGCAGTCTCACTGGATGTCATCAAAACTTTAAAGAGTAGATTTTCAAAGATGCAGAGAGCTTGACCATTTTCCACTGAAAGCCAATGAAGTCAGGGAGAGACAGAAAAAAAAAATGCTAAGTTCTTACAGGTACAAATACCTGCCAGGGGAGAACAGAGCATCAAAATGTTACCTGAGGCAAATGTGCCTTTGAAAGATCCCTTTTGTACCTACATGATGTGGGTAACTTTAAAGTGGAATAACTCATGAAAACTTTATCCCTCATCTGATGCGAAGGGCTGGTCTCATTGAAGGGAACAGAATACCTACAAGGAAATCAAGAGGCAGCCTCACATGTAACTCTGCTTTTCACGTATGACTGCTTAACTTGGCTATGGGGATGCCCATCTCGATGCCCATGGCCCAGATGCAGCCAGAGATACTGGAACACTGCAGAAGATCACAAAAATAGTGCTCAAGTCAAAGCAGCTATTAGATAATTTTAAGACATTTTGTTGCATCAGGTCTTTTTCAGCAATGTAGTATTAAATCAGCAATAAGAGGTTTTCATTTTATTTCTGAGCATGGAAGAATATGAGTTATGGTGCACTAATCAACCCTCAACCTACACATCACAGTTTTTTTTACATGATTTTTAAAGAATCCGTTTTGTTTTCCAGAAAATAAGCCCATTTGTGATAGTTAACAGGTATTGTTTTGTCAGCTCTCAAATGTGTGTGAGATTTAGCTAGGCAAAATGCCAAATACTGATGCTTCCAGGCAAAGCCAGCTATTTAGCACAGTGATAAAGAACTTACTGATGCTGCTGAACTTTGCCTTTTTTTTTTAAATTGTTATATATATTTATTTTTTTCAAAATCAATCTCTAGTCTGTCTCTGTGTTCTCCAGATTCATGACAGAAAACTGAACTCTGTTCACACTGTATAAAACCAGTGTGACAGACTGAGGTAGCAGAATGGGGGAATTGCCATTTGGAGCTGTAAAGTCACATTTATTTTCAGCTGACTCCGACCTTTCTGCAGTTAAGCCTTCCTTCTTCTGTTTTTAATACGCAGTGCTGAGCTTTTATTATCAATAATGCAAAAGGTGCGAGTAAAGCAGAAGCTGGCCAAGAATGGCCGAAACACGATTAACTAAATCTGCAGATTTACTTACCTCCGACACTCACGCATCACCTTTTACAACCATTTCATGGTAATAGGCCAAAATACATTTTTTAAAAAATTGTTCTCAAGTATAGTTCAGTGAGAAGCTGTACTGAAGCTAGACAAAGCAAGCCCTAGATTGAGAATAACAAGCAGAAAAGAGAAAGTGGAGAGGACTAGAGTTTCACTCAAGATCATTTCCAAATCCATATCTTAAAATGGTGGAAACAACTCGGAGGAGCAGTTTGCAATCAAGATCACCTCCCATATGTCCTTATCAGCATTCAACAGCGACGCTGTTAGAGGAACAAGAGTTTCCATTCATAAATATCACCACTAAGAGGGATTATTATGAGAACCTAGTTACTACAACCACACCTTTTCAACCTGTACAGAGATCAAAACATCCATTTCAGTTCAGACTGAAGGAAGCTGATCTTCGCAGGACAAAGGAAAGTACCAGAACTCGACGGCTCTTGTAGATTAGATCCCTTTTTGGAAATTGATTCGGAAAAAAGCATATTTAGTAAAGTCCCCTTCAAAATTGTTTTTGGCCAAATTATTCTGTTGTAAATTTTCAAATAAGGCTATTTACTCGGATCCGTTCTGAAATAACTCTTATTAGATTCACATCCCATCTTGCTCCAGGATAGCTTCTTGTTGTAAATAAGCTCTTAGAACATTTCTTTAACAAAAATGCACATGCTTTACACTCAAATATGGTAAATTATATTCTTTTCCTACAACACAAATAAAATTCTCCCCCCATATGAAGAAAGAGGATTCAAGATCTGTTGGGATATACAAGATTGACAGCACTGGATAGCATGTATATAAAGCAGCTTTCAGTAAAAAGCTATGCACATGCAGTAGTCCCTGCCCTCTCAACTCAGATTCAACCCTAACAACACTTTTATAAAACTTCAGAAGTTCCACATTTCTCATCAGAAGGCAGTTTAACCTTCATTAAGAAAGGAGTGTGGCATTTACTTTCTACAGCAAAGTCATGTGTCCTCTAAGACCACTGCTTAAATAATGAATAACCGTGCTTGTCAGGGAAGGAGGTGAAAATATTTCAATTAACTATATTACTTTAAAAAATTCTTGCGTGAATGAAGAAGTTTGTACGCTGGGCCAATTCCGCCAAGGCAGCAGATTTCTGCTTTCTTCACCCTTACAATCAATTATCTGATTGCAATGCCCTTGGCTTGACCACTGCTTTTCTCTGCCTAGCTTTGGACACCGAGCAGACTCCTCAGCCCAGTGCTAGGCAGCCCCTCATTGATTACGTGCACATTATTATTCCCTGTAGCCACGGCATGGTGTACAGTCACCACAGATCCAGGATGCTTGCGCTAGAAACTTGAACCGCCATCCTAAAACAAGACAATAACAACGGTGAAACTGATAAAAAGAAAAGCTGTGATAACTCAGCAGGATCCTGAAGACATAGCTGTATATATGGATAGCAAAGCCATTCAGATTTATATCAGTTACACATGTTTTAGAGTGGACGTAACCCCTACCTGCCTTAGAAATAGAATAGATAAGTAACTGTCAGGAAGCAGCTTTTCCTGAGAGCAAGTCATTGTACAGATATTTCTCAAAGAACTTATTTCACTTTTTGCTGAAGCAGCAGATAGTGACCACAGTCAGAGCAAGGGTATTGGACTAACTGAAGCACCACTTTGATCAATATGGTAATTCCTATCTGGCTACTCACTTTACCCAAGGTGAGTGCTAATGGGTCCACACAGCATTTTTTGATATCTTGAAGTGACAGATATTGTGGCTCATCAATTCAGTAATTTTATCAGGAGTGCCAGTGAAACAAATACTCTCAAGAACAAACAGCCAGCTGCTGTCAAGAAACGATCTAAATTTAAAACAGTAATAAAATTAAATACGCAAAAAAAATCTCCCCTAAATTAATTTTTATATCTCTTTGCATGACCACCTAAATATGTGGCATAAAGATTACAAAAAAAAAATGCACAAGTGTAGTAGCAATTGCCCTAAGTATGTCCAGCAAATTTATATTACCAACGCAAAATAGTGTATGTATTTGGACGATGAGTATATGACATTTATGCATAGCTGATACAGGGCTAGATCCTGAATAATCCAATGAACACGAATAACTCATTGACGCAAAATTTCAGTGGAACTAGAAGTTATTAAGGGATACTTATACGATTAAGGAGGTGTGGGATTTGGCTCAGAGTGTAAAGGACTGATTTACAGCTGATTAAAGAGAACAGAAGTTTTTTTGTATGACTTCAGTGGAGTTCAAATGGACTGTCAAAGCAGCCTCCTTTACCGAGCTAGCTCAGGCACTTTCCCATAATTTTGTCATTTCTTTTGACTAGTGAGGGATGATGCTGAAAAGGAATTAATATTTCTCTTGCCACTTTGCCTCCCAGTTATCGAGAGTCAAATGAATAGGTTTCTGCAAGTTTTACACATGAGTGCAGTTCAGGAAGAGGAATAACGTAGTATATGTATCTTTATTAAAAATGGTGCTGAATTTAGCAATTTTGTATTGAAGTTGTTCATCCACGTTTATGGAACATTAAGAATATATATATATATGAAAGGATACTTTACCACTAGTTCTGAAGGGCAGTACTGAGTAATCATCTTTCAGACAAATATATAAATATGCATGTGCACACATACTTACATGCTATACTGAAGCTGCACCAGAGTCAGCATACTATACAACATAAAAAGCATATTTGGACACTTTATTGGAAAACGCTTCTCTTAGGGAATGGGAGATAATGGGACATGACGTGGGAATAAGGACTTGGGAAGCCTGTATTGATTTAGCTTGGCTATCTCTGGGAGCTATCCATGTAATCTTATTACTGCATTAAGGGCTACATTATTTTTTGCATTGAGATTAAGTCTACATACATTATGGAAGTCATGCGAGAGACAGAGAAAGTCTACGGTCCATTATAATGTGCTTAGACCTTAATGCTCCAGAAGACTATTAGCTACAGTCACTCATTCTCGTTAACAAGGGAACTCGTGACAGTATCTTCTTTGACTCATACCACCCTTTTCTCATCTCCCTTAGGGTCGCTATTATCATTGCACAGCCCCTTCCATGTCACCTTTAGACTTCAATTGCTGAAGCTAACTGGATGGAAAGGAGCCTAAGATCATGCTTTGACATATCAGAAGAAATGACAACAAAGACAATAAGTCACAGAACAGGGAGGAAAAGGAAAAAAAAAAATTAAGTTTAAGACCACAATCTTTTCAGCCACTTCAGGAAGCAGAGTTCAGTAGGTGGAGACAGGAACCTCCAGACAACAGTATGAGATCTTATATAGACTAACTTAGAATAGAATTTAGTGGAATATAGATTTTCTCTGGCATCTGAGAAGGAATATGCCATATCAAATGCTCTTAAATATCCTTCCAAATCATAACCTGTACAAGTGCAGCCTTTCCGTTTTCGCCATGTAGCTAGAGAACAACTAGATACACAGAAATATCCACTATCTGCAGTGCATTGTTCCCCAGTTCCCTCTGAACGGCCACCACATTCCAGACATGGTAACTGAAGTTTAATTAAACTCAACATAAGAAGTTCCCAGTGTCTTATAAGGACCTCCTGGAGGTGTTGGGGGGAAGGGAGCAGCTTTGAACAGTACTAATAAAGTGCTTTGGGCATAACATTACCATTATTTTGTCCTTGAAGGTCACTGACTATCAGTCATGAGCAAAGCTTCTGTTCCCATTAACTAAACTCTATTCCTCAGGACAGATGACTATAGATTATCACCTTGCAGAGCAGACTTTGGCTTGATTTCTACTTCCTTCAGCTTTTTAATCTCCCAGAGGAACTTTCCCTGGATACCCCCTGAGAGTGTGCAAATAAGCTCCAAAACATGTGGCAGAAACCCCATAATATTCTCTCACCTTCCAATGAGAAATGTTCCACTGATGCCAGTTTGCCTCAGCTGAGAAACCTTTGCAAATTACTATTTCCACCCTCAGGAAATCTCTCATCCTGGGTATTTCACCATGTTGCTTATTAAAAGTATCTTCCTGAGAAGAAAATAGCATACCAATATCTACAATTTCACCCTATTATGTGAAATCTCTGAAATTTAGCTAGGGTCAGAGATTTCTCCCATTTGTAGCATTTTCACACGGAAGTGGTGACAGACTTGGAAAAGACTGTTGCCAGAAATAGTTATTTAAGGATTTCCTGAAGAACTCCTTTCCTATACAGCAAAGGAAAACTCAGTGTAGAGACATGACTGAAAAATCTCTGGAAGAGTTTTAAAAGATGCTAAACACAAGTTAGAGTTTAACCAGCCATCCCATTTATAATCGGCTTTTCCTTCACCAATAGTTAAGGCTAGTGCAGTGATGCTGACTTAAGTGTTTTTTTCAGAGAATAACGTTGCTAACTTTAAGGAAACAACAGGGCCGATTAATTCATCACACCTTCTAATTCCACGGTAGAGTTTTTCAGTTATACACCTATGATACATGGCTAAGAACAAATGCAGAATCAGCAGAGAAAGAGGTTTAGATGTGAAATGCATGCTGAGGGTGTTTTACAGAGGCTTGTACAATGAAATACAAGTGCATTTTTAGGGTTGCTACGAAAAACAAATGGGAAATCATTAACAATAGGCTGAAAGGGCAGAGTCTATTCCACATAGGATGAAGAAGGATTATATTTTCTGGAGACAAAGCGCAAACATATGGCTTCAATTTGAAAGGCTTTATTTATTCTAGGGGGAGAAAAAAAAAAAAGCCCAAAACAACGAGCCAGAGAAAGAATCTTCTTAAAATAGCACAAAATAAATCTTGGGCACAATATGCTGCATCAAGGTAGCTGTCCTGGAGGTACGAGCTCACGTGGAAGTGCTGTAGAAAGCCACAACACCCACACAGACAGATAATATAAGCAGGCGGCAGGCACTGTTAAGGGCTTTTAAACTCTCTGCCCTGCCCAGATGAGCAGCGGAGCACAAAGATGCACTACACAGAATGCAAAGAACTATTTTGAGCATAAGGATATTGATCCCCATTACTGGTATTCTACCAAAGCAGACCTAGTTTGTCATCCAGGTGATGACAGAGACATCAGAGCCTTGGGTAATTCCCCACAGCCTATCTGCCCCTTTTCTCTAGCACCCCTTTTCTAGCATCTAAAAACACATTTCTACTTCCAGCTCCTTCTACGCCCAGCACAATGTGCTGCAAGAAGGATTGATAGAGTGCCATCTACTGTTACAATTTAAAACTTTTCCTACAGTTAAAGGGATCAAACTGAGAAATAAAACTAAAATCAGGAAGAGCCCCAAAACAAGAGCTGGGGAGCTCCAGAAATGCATGCAACAGGCAGTTCAGACACAGCGACTGCAATCCCTAATAAACTTCAACGCAAATGAGGTAACAGTGGAGCAAGACTATTTTTCGTAGCAGAGACTGAAAAATAGAAATGAGTAAGTAGGGTGCTGGTTTGTGGTAGGAGAAGGGAAGCTCTGGGCAAGGAATCTGTTTCCCAAACCCAGCCTATTGAGGGTTTCTTTCAGCCACCTGAAGTTACCCAGGCCTCACCACCAAGGTTGTTCTTGCCCAGGTAAAGGTCAAAGAGTGGTGGGAGTGGTACAGATGACTCAAAGACACACTTCTTAAACTCAGAAAGGAGAAGCCAAACTAGAAACAGGTCTCAGTGCTATCCAAATCACCAGTCCTTCATTTACTACACAACTCCGTCCATCGCTTAACTGCACCTCTCACCGAGAGAGAGGAATGAGATATGCTTGAACTAGAAAGACCCATTGTCTAATATATAGATCAAGGCACCGATACAGCTCCATAAGCCTAAACATGCGATGCAGATGTTTGATATGGTTTTCATACATACAGGGGCAAATTGCCAATGGCTTAAACAGTGACCTTGTTTTCTAGAAGCATGCCATGTCAAAAACAACAGCGGAGCACATAACAAGCT
This sequence comes from Rissa tridactyla, assembly GCF_028500815.1. Classification (NCBI taxonomy): domain Eukaryota; kingdom Metazoa; phylum Chordata; class Aves; order Charadriiformes; family Laridae; genus Rissa; species Rissa tridactyla. The sequence goes on from NC_071485.1 coordinate 6,382,057, forward strand.
ATCGTGCAAATAGACCAAAAGCAGCTGTTATACAAGTGGTCTGTTTTGCCGTTTTGGTGCTTTGAGGATAGACAAAGCTTGCATACTTTCCATCCACTGTCTGGTCCCTCACTTCACCTCCTTTGCTCCCACTTAGGGACAAAGCCAAGGAGCGGTTTAGTCATAAACAGTTAAGCACTTAGAGCAATGATGAGCCATATCGCCAAAAATGGACATCACGGCCCAACATGAACTGCTTTCAGAGTAAGAAGGGATTAGAAGCCATGCATGAAGACACAGTTCTCCACCAATTCTTATTAAAGCTGCTTCATGCCTTGCTCAGATGTGCTCCATTTAATCAAATGAGAGCCAAATGATACTCTGCTGCCAGCATCGATCTGAAAATGATTCATGTGGCAAGATACATGGCTAAGGCTCTGAATACAGGAGGTCACAATTTTCATTGCCATATCTGTGTATTGACAAATGCTTATTTCCTGACATTATTCTGAGGAAAACAGAATTATTTGCTAAGCATGAGAGAATCCATACCAGCAGAACATTCAACATCCCTCTTTGACCAGGCCTTGCTCTTTCTCTAAGAGAGAAAAAACAGGGTTAAGATTCCCAGAGCTTTGAGAAGCCTAACTGTGAATTTGGCTTTAATTCTGTATATTGATTTGTGCATTAATATGCCATTATCTCAACAATATATGATAGCTGAAATCTAGACAATGTTCAAATTTATTGCTCCCTTTTTTTTTTTTTAACCTTGTTAAATCACTCTTATTGTTTCTCCCATCTCCAGAGATACCTAATGAACAACCTTCAAATCAGTCATTAAGTCTTCCAGTCAGGAAAAATGTAAACTGTGCAAAAAGCACTTTTTTTTTTAATATCGTAAAGTTATAAATCTTAATAGCCTTAAACATTTTTTATTTTCAGGGTCCTTTGCCATTAATTTCAGCTTGTCTTTGAAACGCTCGAGAGTTCTGAAGATCAAGGAGCTGCACCTGTAAGGAAACCATGGGATGTTTTCACAGGAAGGTTGTAAGTGAATGTATCACTTATTCCTAAAGTAGCATTTTGGAAATACCACTGTCATGATTGACCAGCAACGCACAAAAAAAACCATTCAGACTTAAAATCCAAAAAGGAAGTTTGAAAGGCTTCATGTAGGTATGAAGTAGAGAAGTACATACATCGGGACTGATTTACACAACCTCGGGATGTGTCCCCTAGTATTTTCGGTACTGATTGTATGTAATTGTTTCCAAGCCAGCCTAGACATTGAATACAGCACTTACGTTCTATGCTTTCTGCAGGTTCTATTAAATGAGCCTAATTCATTACAGATTCATCTAAATGCAAATTACTCAGCCTTCGGCAAAGGGAAACAATATTAGTTAGGGCCTTTCTTTGATATTAATCTTTCCTACCTCTACAGCCCCCAGTATGATTTTGGCTGTTTCTTTTTAAGTAAAACTGTCTTTACGCTAAATGCAGTGAATTTTCCAAAAGGAAGCTGGGTTTTGCAAGAGACAGAAGAGGTATATTGGTTGCATCAGGACAACATCACTATGCAGTTGAAATAAAGTCTAAGCCTCTTATATCTCATGGACATTTGAAAACAGTCTTGATGAAACCCCTGGCATTTGCACTGAGCTCTGCCTGGTCCCCACCACAAGCTATTAAGACCTATACACAAAAAACATTTTCTTTATTGCCTCTTTATGTACCACACAGTTTTAATATTAGTGCAATGGCACGTAAAACACAGCCAGATCTGTCTCTGCAGCAGCATAAATTATAATACAAGACACCAGACAAGCCTGCCGTATGATTTTCTGCCTCCAACTTTTACCCTAGATCTTCATGCTACAGTTTCCTCAATCCCCAGAGCCAACCTACCCTAAAAATCAAGCTTATCTGGGTGGTTCTGCACACTGTTGCAGTCCCTTCTCTCAACAGCAATGGAGACATACCTTATGCAAAACAGATAAGAACAAAGCATTCAAATGGCAGCAGATTTGGGTGCATGGAAGCAGCAACCAAAGATTTACATTAATCCCTGCAAACCATGTAAAAACATGCCATCGCTCTGACAGAGCAATTCAAAGACTTCTCGATGCATTGGGTAGCCTTTCATTTTCCCCTTTCTGTGCTGTATCTTAAAAATACTTCTACAGTGTCTCCGCATAGCTATTGTAGTTTTCAGATAACCTCAACATGAAAAGCTTTCCTTCAGGTAAAGATGCCCTCCCTTGCATTTTTCTAGAACAGGGGAATTTCAGCACAGGAAAGCATCACACAGCAATCCAAGAGTTACAGATGAATGCAGCATTTTGTTGGGGCGGGCTGGTGAGGTTGCATCTATGCACAGGCAATCAGAATAGTGCCAAAAAAAGGGCTGCACAAACTATTGATGCATTGCAGATAAAATGTAGATCAGCCGAGCTGTTTTGGCAGCAAGCCTGTTGGAGTGGAGAGCAGGAGCTCTGTCTCTGGGGTGGAAACACATATGTTCCTGCTTCTCCTCCCTTCCTTGTCCCACATGGCCAACATTTTTTTTTAAATACCAGGGACTGGCTTTAGAAAGTACATGTGTGCAAGTACCCTATAGCCATTTTACAGAGCTCAGACTTTTTGGATATTCAGTCCAGCTTTCCTTTCATATGAACGTAAATACTCCATCTTTGTAAGAGATATAATCATTTAATTAGGCCACAGTCCTATATAATTATATTAATTATCCATTTTACCATTTATATAGCAGGTAATTGTATACTTCAGGAGATGGCATAAAAGTATCTTTAGCCCTATTGCACACACAGAGAAACCAAGACACAGGAATATAAGTGACAGTAAAGTCCCCGCCAGGGTCCCAGATCAAACACAGCCTGAACCTGCTGTCACTGAATTCAGAAGGAAAATTTACTGATATTAATAGGAAGAAGATCATGGGAAAGATCACTCAAATAACAATGTGAATACAGAATTAGCTTCTCCAGTGTTGCTGGACTTGAGATGAAGACAACTTCTAGCATCTCTCCAAGCCCTGCTACCCTAGGGAACACTGCTGCAACTCCGCAGCACCTGCCGCGAGCAAACAACCTAGTGTGAAGTCAGGTTCCACTTAGGCTTTTATAAATCAGACAGAAGTAGGCTGATGCACACTTCTTTGGCTCGGGGTAATTTCTTTCCAAATGCACTTTACTTTCCTAACATGTAGGACTGAGTAGAGCTTGAAAATTTAATTTCAAGGGCTTCTCTGCATTATTTCCATCCCAATTTTGCAAACCCCAAAGGATCCAGATATTCAAACTACTGTTACTTTCAAAGGAGAGTGATGTCCATCAGGACTCTGGATTCAGACCTGAGTGTAGTGGAGAGATTTTAAGGCTGTTGAAATGTTTCATATTAGTATTTTACCCTTAGCTTCCACCCCCCCTTACCGCTTCTGTGATTTTTCCTACTTTTCTTCATCAGAGAAACACATGAAACCTCAGCAGTCTTGCAAGATTTCAAGTTTAAGAAAACTGTTCTTTTCCCTGGAAAACATCAATGTTCCCTGCTCTTCTCCAATGAATACAGTGAAATTCTAAATACAGAGGTCATATCTGCATTTCATACATACCACCACAACCTGCTGAAACAAAACTGAGAATCTGAAAATGGACATTCTTTTAATTTGCAGCCAGAAATGTTTTCTCAGAGAAAAAAAAAAATCGTATTCTTTCCTCTTATACATGCTTTCCTGACTCATGAAAGCAAATGAGAAAGACTGATAATTTGAGAAAAACACCTCTACCATTTAAAAAAAAAAAAACTCTTCTATTTGTGACAGTTGTCAAAGCTATTGTTTCATATGATCTGCAAACTCATAACTAAAGGCACTCAGTTTTCAAAGATTACCATGACTAACTGGAAAGCCTGGCAAGTTCTTAATTTGGCAGCGTGTGATGGTGGGGAGGGGTTTTGTCTAGTGTTTAAGTCTCACATTCTGCACCACAAGTTAGTAATGACAGCAGAAGACATGTTCACTAGCACTTCACTTTTTTTCATTTGTTCAAAATCTGAAGTCTATTTTGCATGCAGAGGATTTATAGCAATTGCCCCATCCTGCTATTATAGCCTCATGAGCTCAGCGGTAGCTTTGACTCATTAAAAGCTTCAGGATTCAGCTCCTGCTCCTCCCCATGCTACCATGAATGCTCTGCTCCATGGACTTGATTCTATTTGTGAGGTGTTCTAACTCAAGTTCACTTTGAAAATGTAAAAATTGCAATGTCAACCCTTCTGTTCGCCTTTCCCCGTAGTCTATGCAATACCTTGTGCCAGATTCCCTTATCTGCTGTCATAAAGAAAACTTCAGGCATTATTTGTGTGAATTCCTTGACACCAGCCAAATTGATACAAAGGGTTCTCCCAGTGTCCAAGCCTAGCATGACACACCAGACCGAGATCAGATTTAAGGCAAAAAAAAAACCCCACACATCAGCAAGAAGAGTTTTCTTTGAAATCACTTTCAACTGGCTGAACATCAGCTTGCTGTAATACCAATCAATAAAACCCCATCTCCGAATCCTGGCATCCACAGGGTAATAAAATGTTGTAACCAGCAGAGAGATGTAAGGGAACTGTAGAGTCATGCTGCTGCAATACATTACGTTACATAATAGTGATAGCCTCACACAACTTCTCTTTAAAAACTCCCTTTTACCCAAAGACTGTTTCTATCCACGGTGTGAAAAACTTACCTCCCAATAGCACTGATGTGACAAGCTTTTCCACGTGAGGATACTTTAGTTGCCAAGCCTTCAGAAGCTCCTGCTAAACCAGAGGACCAGCTAGTATCTGCACTGCGTGGCACTGGGCACTATATAGCACTGAAGACTCAATTCTCATCACAATAAGGCCTTTTCACCGCGAGACTGCTGAGAAAGAACCCTTACATCAATACAACAATTGTTCTCCCAAGGAAAGGCCAGGCTAAGCAGGTCAGAGAATTACAGGTGTGATGGGTGGGAGGAGTGGAAGATTATGAGGTCCGTTTTACAGATAAAGGAAGTACGAGAGACTAAAGCCCACAACCATTAAACTACTCTGGCTCTGAACTGCCACTGAGCTCTTGAGTTTGATAACCAAAGAGTTCATGCCCCAAAACACAAAACTCTATAGGCACAGCAATCTCATTGAAAGCCACGGAAAACAGAAACCTCTTTGGGACAGTTTTATAAATCTGGATTTAAGTTGCTCAGGATCACAAAGGAAGTTTCTAGCAGAGCTGATACCTGATGCTTAATTTCAGTGCTGCCATCTTTAGGGATTTGATGTACTCCAAACATTTGCTTTTGTAGCCTAAAATCCTGATTCACGACTACGTCTGGAACTTCATTACTGGACTTCAGTTCTGTGCAAAGACTCAAGTCATCTGATGTACAGGGCACATTAAGAAAATTTGGCATTTATCCTTGGGGAACAGCAACATGAATACTCCTAGCAAATGGATACTTTATAAGGACTGGGAGAAACAAAGGCGGTATGGCAGCAGCTGAATCAATTTTTCAGAAGGCTTTATTAGTTCTCACATGTCACTGTGCTCCTCTCCGTATCTCTACAGGCTTGTTGCCTCTTCTCTGTGACTGCCTTTCAGCCATTCTGTACCATAGCCAAGTACAAGCATAGGGCCAACGAGCCATTTCAGCTGGGGGGAGATGCCGCATGTCACAAGGGTTGTGGGTGCTCAGCTTCCTGCCTGCTCCATGAACACTCTCCCCACACCGCAGTATTTCATACCTGCTGAACTTTGTTCTCTGCAAACTGGGAACACAGTGAAAGGAATGGCAAGAAACAGTGTTGGCAGCAGCCAGTGTATTTCCAATGCCAGAGTAATTCCTCAATCTTGTCCAAGAATCTGTATTTATTCTCCTGGCTACCCAAATTAACCTCCTGCCCCCAGAGATGAATAAACAGAGTGAAGGGCAGCGCAGCTCCTAACTGAACATCTGTGCTGAGGGCTCATTTGTGACAAGGAGTAGGTGGAAAGGGGGCAAGGGATAGACACCTTTGTATCTCGTCCAACATTTGCTGGCCAGTGTAGAAACTCAGCACGTAAAAGGCAGTTGCAGTCTATTGCTGGTATTAATCAGTATGAAATTTCTACTCTGCTGCAGGAGCAGGGAGAAAGCCGAGAGGACATTGATTATAATAGACAGATACACCCCATTTTTGAGGGTGGCCCAAGAACAGGTTCACTGGCTATAAGCTATTGAAATCCAGCACTGGTTCCTTGGAGGAGATGGTTCTTACTTTGCACCAGCTGAGGATTTTCCCCAGAGACACATATTGGTTGGGAGCAGCTGGTACATACCTGTGCCTATTAACACTGCTGGAAATAAGTCTTTAAAATATGCCTAGTCACTAGCACTGGGTTGGGTCTGACTCAGGCTCTTCCTTATCAGTGACTGAATACACAATACAGAATAAACCCCAGATTTTTGTTAGTGTATACACCACTTTCAGCTCTGACAGAAAGAACAGTTTTTCTCCCGAAAATCCTCCCCCACTCCTCAGAAAAACTGGTGGTTTGATCACTTTCCCAAATTACACAATTTCTGTAATCTTGTTTTAGACTTTCTTACAAATGATTTCTGGTTGTATAGATCATTTCAGAAGAGCACATGTGCAGCTGAGAATCTGATTTCGAATTACACATATCAAGTTATTTCATCAGTGCTTAGTGGTCAGCCCAGCCTGAACACTGACAATCAGCTTCTTTTACCTGCACTAACACAATCTGGCACAGATCCCCTCAAAGGTATTAGGAGACCAAATCAATTTAAGAAAAAGGTATTCTGCTACCTCATGCCCTTCCAGCTCCTTCAGGGAAACTGGGGTCTGTAAAACTCTTACTGCAGGATTTTTCTACCATCATTTTGTAGGGCAAAGACTCTCCTCTTCCTCCTTTTTCTGGTCTTTGTCTTCTTTATCAACAGCAGCCTCCCCACAATCAAACAACAGCAAAACTTCTGCAGGGCCACGTTGGAATTGCTGATATCCACTGTTATCACTATCTCGTTACAAAGTCAGAGGCCAAAGCACGAGATCTGGCATTCATAACCTTAACGAAATTACACACAACACAAACATAGTAACACACTGACCATTGCTAGCAGTCAATTAAGTTACTCAAACCCACTTAGCTCAACTCCATATTCTCTACCTAATGCCTTGAGGCAACCAATTCTCCCAATAAATATTTAAGTGCCTAGTTCTCTGATCACATAGTAACATGTTCTTTTCATTTTTAAAGGGCTTTGATAAACTGTATGTGGTAAGCCTCAAAACACCTGCATGGTTAGGAAGACAAGTCACAAGGTCCCTGTTCAGTATTGCACATAGCTAAAACTTTTTGCCCAAAGAAATATCTGCTTCCAAGGTAATTTTTCTCGGCAGAGAAAATATTCTGTGAGCTAGTGAGAAAAATCATTCCCAAGGGAGTTGATTAGCCACCCAAAATACAGTACCAAAAGGAAAACAGAGACCAAATTACAGCATAGCAATATGACTACACTATTTAAAATACATAGCATTCGAATTTGTGTTCAGGGTAATAGCCACAAGAAATATAACCACTAAAATTCCCTTTTTTAATTCTGATTTAGACCAACCCCTTTTCACAAAATACATCCATATAGAACCAGTGGTAAATGCAGTGAAGATGGTCCTGCAACACAGTCTACAAAATATCTATCAATGCAGTCAAAATGTGACCCAAGGAGACAAAACTACTGTTACCCTGCATTGTGCTAAGCTGAAATCCTTCAGACCAAGGATTACATCAAAGGATTGGGGTTCATTGTGGGGAACCCATCCTTTGTCTGTCATACAACCACCCTGTCCACTGATTTTCCCTTTTTGAAACACAATTATTCTCACCTATCACACAAGTGGCATAATGAATATTCATAGAGCGCTCTCAGACCTCTGGTGAAGAGTTATTATTGCTGCATCATAATCAGTTCCAATTCCCTGGAGCAAAGATGGAATTTCAGACCATTCCAATAACCAACCTTACAAAGCTTTGTCCAGCCCTATTAGGGAATGGCACATTTCCTTCAGTACAGCCTCTCTGTTTTAACAGCCTGAAATCAGACACTTGACATTCAGTTCGACTTACCCGTACCACTGCTGAAACACGATGGATTCAGATCACATTTAAATTACTGCAGCTCAGTCTACGGTTCACAGTTTCTACAGTAGGTGTGAGAAGAATCAACCCCCCAGATACAGCTAATTATAAAACTAAATAAGTGAATTTCACATTAAAGTGTGAGCAAGCCTCTCTGTTTCGCTGTTCGCAATGTGCAGATAAGAATTCCTGCCACAGGAACCAGAAGGAAAAATTCCTCTGGGAAAATACATCACACCATCCCCACCTTACTATTACTCTAGTCTTTGAGCCTGTGACGACAGCTTAGAGGTATCTCCACTTCTTGTTAACTAGAAGTTCAGGTAACATTTGAGAAAACCCGTAGAAGCAATCAGATAGATATTCAGCTGACACAAATTGGTGTTGCTCTGTATGTCAGTGGACCAATTACCCCAGTTGTGGATTACCTCCTGGCATCAAGACAACTACTTTCGAAGTGCAGGAGACCCCCAAATGACACTTTAAGAAGTGTCATGTAGCAAGTCTTCCTTCTAACAAAGGAGAAGATATGGTAACCTGCTAGACATACCCACATTGAAATCATCCTCCGCACAACGGGGATTTGATGTCACAGATATTGTACGCTTACAGGGGCACAGCTGTTCCCTTTCACAGCTTCACCCTCCTATGCATAGATTAACCTGCTCTTGCTCTCCTGACAGACAGGCAGCCAGCTCAGGATAACAGTTAGACAGATACCTTTGCAATATTGCAAAAACACCTCACCTCTTGCTGAATCAAACGTGGCACGGCGCAAAAGCGTTGCCAGTTTGGCTGACTTAAACACATTATGTGATCTAGGACCTTCTAATTTTGATGTACCTCTTTCACACGCCTTTGAAAACTCAATATATTAACGGAAACAAGTCAGCACTAGCTGGCGACCTCCCTCCCTCACTGCCTGCTTCATAAAATTGAACAACAAGCTGTCCAGAGGCAAAGTGAGAGGTGAGGAAGAAGAGATGGCAGCTGCCTGTTGAGTCACCCCACAAACACTCCTGGTTGCTCTGATCAGACTTTGAGTCAAGCAGCTCTGTTTGGAAGGAAGTCCTCTGCTCAGCAGAGACCAGTGAGTCAGAAGCGTAGGCTGTGCTGCATTAGCAAAAGTGAGCTCTGAAGAGAATAACAATGGGCTTTCACACATCTTTCTTCCTGTACCTAATTACAGCATCAAAGCAAAACCCACTGTGCCTGCATCCCTGCCCTTTTCCTGGTACCCCTCAGGCCAGACACCTGCTTAGTGCTGTTCTGCACAAGATACCACCTGCAGAATTATTCCATTACTTTTTTTGGACAACTGATACATATCCCTCCAGGACCAGAATACTCCTAACAAGTGAATGTCTCAAAAACCCCTCCAGGGGTTAGCTGTAGCATGAGAGTAAATAAACTCAACAGACAGGGAGAGAGCGCCTTACACCACAGGGTCCCCAAGAACATCACTGAGTTGCAGTTCACAACAACCAGGAAAAGAGCAGACACTTACGTTCCAGCTGTAGACAGGCAGTGGGAAGGCTGGAAGCGTGGTTTTCCCCCTTTCACCTCTCTCTGTCAGGTCTGCTCACAAGTCAGCACTCTTCAGTAGCATCCACGGGGGTAAAGCCAGCTCTGAAGATACTGGGGAACAAACGGAAACCCAGTGAGGCCGGACTTATGCTGGGCCCTTGAAGAGACTATAGCTTATTCTTCTGCCTCTAGGCAACCAGTAATGTAATCAAAGTAATTACATCAAAGCAGCAAGGATAGGGGCTGCTATCCATCTTTAAGCCTTTTCTGTCCAGACAGAGAGGAACACTCAGGGAAAGGGCTGGCTCTTCACGGCTGTCCTAAGGTATGACTAAAAGGAAGCCAGGTCAAACAAATTAGGACAATACTCCTCCCCTACCTTACTTCTTTATTTGGAAATTAAGGGGCAATTAAAGCCTTAAATAGCTCTTTATTAATCCCAGGGGGGTGGGAGAGGCTGCTAAAATCACTGGGCCCCAATGCAGCTGAGTTAATTTATAGAAGCTGAGGTTCTGGCCCTTAGTTACTGCAGTTCCTAAAACACTCAAAACAGATAAGCCAGCTGTATTGTAACTTGTCTTCCAAATTACAAACCTGTTTCCCCTGCAAAATGAAATGAATCCAGGGAGATCAATCAGCAGAACATTTTCTGTCAAACCAGTAACACCTTCTTATGTAGTTTATCTGGCTGCAGCCATCTTTGAATAAATTACCAGCCTGGATCTTAAATGCAATGTTTACCTTCCTCTCCACTTAATTAAAGGCATCATATATTTTGTAAGCTAGTCAAAAGTGATTTTGACAGCTCTAGTAACAAATGCCTTCCAGATGGAGGCATGTCTTACTGGTTATAAATAGAGCAGCCCCATCAGGGTGGGCAACGTGGAGCCCAGGGGCCTGCTGAAGATAAGTTTTTCTTAACTATCGCCTTTCCTGGCATCATACCCAAGATAACACTATTTTACTAAGGAAAACAAAAAGTGCTGGAGCCCAAGAGACAGAGCAGGGGAACAGAGTGACAGACAAGGCAACTCACAGCTCCTGAGAGGTTCTGCCAGGCCCTGAGCTGCTTCCACACCTCAAAACACCTTCTGTAACGCTTTCAAACAGCTGCTGCTCCACACACCGCCACCTGGGGCTGACAGGCCTCCCCTGAGGAGAGGCTGGGATGCCCACGGCGGGAGGCCGCAGCTGCCCTGTCCCAGGCGGTTCCAATGAGAGCACAGTTCAGTCAGGGTAAAGGGCTGCCTGGAAAAAGGTAGAGGTAAAAAGTGTGAAGAACAGCCCTGTGAAGAGCAGGATGAGAGACACTGGCGTGTAAGGTTGCCATTTGCAGCCCCTTGAGAGGGGCAGGGCCCCACCTGGGGAGGAGGAGGAGGAGCAGGAGAGGCGGGGGGGGGCGTGGTTACCAGCCGGCCGCAGCCGCCTGTGCCTGGGCCCTGCCCCGCTGTGGGGAGGTGGAGGAGTGGGAGGGGAAGGGACGAAGTGAAGCCTGAGGGGTGGAGGGGAAGGTATTTTAGTCTTTGTCTTTGCTTTTCACCATCCAAATCGATTTTAATTAGCTATAAAGTACATCAATTTTCATAGAATCATAGAGCGGTTTGGGTTGGAAGGGACCTATAAAAGGCCATCTAGTCCAACCCCCTGCCCTGGGCAGGGACATCTTCCACTAGATCAGGTTTCTCAGAACCCCGTCCAACCTGGCCTCGAATGTTTCCAGGGATGGGACATCTACCACCTATTTGGGCAACCTGGGCCAGTGTCTCACCACCCTCATTATAAAAAATTTCTTCCTTATGTCTGGATTAAATCTCCCCTCTTTTAGTTTAAAACCATTACCCCTTGTCCTATTGCAACAGGCCCTGCTAAAATGTCTGCCCCCTTTTTGTTCGTCTCCAGTTTTCCCCGAGTCGAGTCTGTTTTGCCCCTGGCAGTGATCGGGCAGTGATCTTCCTGTCTTGATCTCATTCTACGAGTTTTTGCATCTTATTTTCTCCCCTCACCCTGTTGCTGGTACGCAGTCCTCAGCATTGAGCATAGGACTGCATTGACCCTTCATCCCACACCTTGCCTTCCTCTTCGTTCTCCATTTGCTGTCTGGCACTAGTTAAGATAGAGTAGGGAAGATGGAGTAGTTAAGATGGAGTAGGGAAGTGATGGTGCCTCCGTACTCGGCGCTGGTGAGGCCTCACCTCGAGTGCTGTGTTCAGTTCTGGGCCCCTCTGTACAAGAGGGACATTGAGGTGCTGGAGCGTGTCCAGAGGAGAGCGACCAGGCTGGGGAGGGGTCTGGAGACCAGGTCATCTGAGGAGAGGCTGAGGGAGCTGGGCATGTTTAGCTTGGAGAAGGGGAGGCTGAGGGGAGACCTCATTGCCCTCTACAACTACCTGAAAGGAGGGTGTAGAGAGGGGGGTGTTGGCCTCTTCTCCCAGGGGAATAACGACAGGACCAGAAGAAATGGTCTGAAATTGCGGCAGGGGAGGTTTACATTAGATATCAGGAGGAATTACTTTACTGAAAGAGTGGTCAGGCACTGGAACAGCCTGCCCAGGGAGGGGGTTGAGTCACCATCCCTAGAGGTATTTAAGAAACGTCTAGATTTGGCAGTTCAGGGCATGCTCTAGTGGCAGAGATTGTAGGGGGGTTTTGTGTGTGTATGGTTGGACTCGATGATCTTAAAGGTCCTTTCCAACCATGAAGATTCTATGATTCTAAGATCTCTAGGAAAATCTCTCCTGTGATTATTGGATTGCAAAACCCTCTGGACAAGAACATTGCAGCTGAGCTGATCAGTTTAACGTCCATGTCATTTTCAAAACAAATTGAAAAGCACATTCATATTCTTGTATCATGGATTTTTTGCAAGCTGCCAGCTCTGATACCTTGTTTATATGAGGCCTTTGCTAATTTATCCCAGATATAAACAAACCCATCGAATTTAGTAGGTGGTGGAATACACATCAATCTGTTTTACTTCTGTTATTAAAAAAACCCTCTTAGGCGTTTCAGGATCACAGGAATTGGATAAATTATCTCTTTATTTCCTCATATTTTTAGAACCAACATTGCGCATACAAATGAAGGACGCTTTAAGATATTTATTTCTAATAAGAGGTATCTAATGGTCCTAAAAACATTTACAAAAGCAATTGCATAATCTGGATTTTTGGATCCTGTGGCTGAGGTGGCTCATCCCATGTCCCCCCCCACTCCCCAATCTCAGGCACTGCAAGTCTTGTCATGATCTTCAATTAAAGATTGAAATAAACCCCAAAATACGAGATTTACTATTCTTTCCAAAGCATTTATCAAACCTTACTATGCTAGATGGTAATTTCATTTCATTTCCTCTAGTACAGCACATCCCTTCTTTGAATCTCTGTGACAAACAACAGTCTGGTCCCTTGTCCCATCCCACCAAGTCATACTCCTCTTCTTCTGAGAATAATTTCTGAGGGCAAATGTATTGCTTTTAAAATATACAACTATCCAACAGTGACGTATACTTTTAAAGCATCTGTTCCTGGTGAAGCTGATCCTGGAGTCCTAGCAGAAGGATTTTAGTCTCCTCCTATCACTTCTTAAAATATTTAATTTGAACATTAGTGCTGGCAAAGAGTTCTTTGAAAAGTTACATCCCATTTTGGTGTCTAATAGGGCTCAAATGTTTCAAAAATCTAGCCCTAGTGAAGAAAATTGGAAGACAAATTTGGCTCTTTAAGCATGATCCAACTCATAGTGAAACATTCAACAGAGAGACCAGGACCTGGCCCATGGTGGAGAAGTTAACAGATCCCTGCTGTGGATACGTGTAACATCTGTCACATGAACTCAAGGTGTTCTCCTCTTGATGGTATTCTTTTTTTGCCTCTGTATTTTTCTCAGGCTTTATATTTAGTCTCTGGCTGCTTCACGCCTGACTTACTCTGATATTTATAGATGCTCTTACACAGATAATCTGGGAGAAAAAAACAAAGGAAGATGTTAAAAAGAAAAAGGGTTCCATTTAACAGTGCTCTTCAAATCCTTGAATTCTACCCGGAATAAAAGGGAGGAGCAAATAAGATAAATGCATTAAGGCATGGCTGGGGCTAGATACCACGCAGTCTTTACAATAAAAGTATAACGCTGGGAAATAACTTGCCTTAAGGTTGATGTTTTTCAGCTGCTTCAATAAGCAATTGAGTTTAGGTGGGTGAAGTTTTATGGCTCTAATAAGAAAGGCTAGTTTTCTGGCACTGCTAAGCACTGGAGTCCTACATTAGCTTTTATAAAGAACATAAAAATTGTAAAAATCTTTGCACCAAATTCTACATAGGAAAAAAAGCACTTTTTGATATATGTGCTTTAAAATAGCCTATTTATGGGATTGTGATATAATTTGTTTGCATTTTGGTTATTCTTTCAGCTTAACTGTAACAAAAGAATCTATAGGCCTTCTAAGAAAACTGAAGTCATATTTTTCTAGATCTCTCTTCTGTATTTCCATACATTTTATCCTCATAATTCCTCATATAACCAGGGGACCCCCCAGTCAGATCAGGATCCCACTAAGACAGAGTCAATTGTGCAGATACATCATGATATTAAGTGTCCAACCCCATGTGATTAAATAAGCAGTATGCAGAAAAGAGGATGATAGCAACTAACAGCTACTAAGGAGATGTGACGAAGATGGTCATACTTACAGTGATTTTGGTTAGCGCATATGGATTTCTTAAATAACTCATTCATATAAATCTGCATAACACCACCAACTTCAGAGCACCCAGTTCTGAACAAAAGGGAAAACCAGCAGATCCTGAACTGGTATAAATTGCTGTGATGCTGGTTTCAGTGCTGCTGGATTTCCAACAGCTGCACATAGCATAAATCAGTGTCCCTCAGTAGAGCTTCCCTAATCCGTGGCTGCTGAGCATCAGTCCCTCAGCGCCCAGTTTCTTTCCTCGGATTATGACACTGTTCAAGATAGATGTTAGGATACAGGAGTTCCCAGTGTGAGCAAGTCTGAGAGCGCACTGGGGAAACCGACCGTAAGGGCTAGGAGAAAACTCAGTTATCAGTCATCTCTCCTGTCTCTTTTGCAGCCATTAATAACGCTAACAGGGTCGATGGCTTTCTGCCTGTCCACTAGCAGCTAAGTGGAAAGGTATCAAAGAAAAACCTAGGTGACAAATAACCTTTACTTACGCCTTTTCTTTAAGGCTGTTTGAACAGGACACACAGTTAAGCTCCTTTATTTAGGGAACTATACCTGTGAAAAATACAGTTCTTGTAAAGTCTCTGGAAATATCAGCTCTACTTCTTTACAAAATGAGGACACCTGATTCTTCTCACTTTCTTTTCTGGTTAAAAGGACACCAGTTTTTATTAAGCCTGCACAAGTTGGGACAGTATCGGTTTGCAGGAAAACAGCCGAGGGTTTGAAATTCTAGTAGTTTTCTTAAGAACAACTCAACTGCAGCACAAATATCACCCAGTCTTTCAAGTGTTGAGTAATGCCAGTTGTTTTATCTGACTTCAATGGATATGCAGTCACTATAAGAATAAAGAGCCAGAATACGCATTTCTGCCTGAGTAGGACTTCAAAAACATCTAGGGGTTTTCTATCATTTATATTTCAGCAGCAGTTGTGTTTCCAGATCCAGTAAAAATTATTTGGTAGATATCTGGGCTATTAGCACTATTACACACAGAACGGTAGGGTTGGAAGGGACCTCCAGAGATCATCTAGTCCAACCCCCCTGCCAGAGCAGGTTGCACAGGAACACTATTATACATTTAATGCCCATACACCAAATTTCAGTTTAAAAAAAAAAAAGTAACGGGATTTCTAGCGCTAAATCTTCCAGATTCACAGAAGTCAAAGTCTTCAGGATGGACTCCACTATTGAGCAAAAGAAAAAAAATTTAAAAAAAATCATTCCATCATAAAGCAACACAGTTTCAAGTTTTATTTCTTTTAAAATTCCGGGCTCAACACATTTTCTCATTTTAGACAGCATTAAACTAGCATCTTTAAGACTTGTTTTTGTTATGGTTATTTTCAGCTTATGTTGGTATTCTTCTCTTTCTGACATATTTCATCTTCTGTGTACATTTAAAAGTTACATAGTTTCCTGCAAAAATAAAAAAAGGAAGAAAAGCAAGATTTATTCCTATCTGTGCCATCAATTTTCTCTGCAGCACTCCAGGGCACCTATAAAAAGTATTCATCATTATTAGTTTACTGTAACAGCCTCGAAACTTGTAGTAAATAGGGTGTTTAGGACCAGCACTGGCAAATGCTGCAGTGGTTTTGCTGAGAGCAATATGCAGGAAACATTAAGCTTGTTCAGGTGGTACAGCATCACTGACACCGCACCAAAATCCGCAAGCTCTGGATCTGGCCCTGGGTCAAAATTATAAGCGTAGTGCTTCAACAAGCGTGAACTCAGCGCAGCTGTGGTGAAACACATGGTACTGCTTCAGACACTCAGGCAGTCAAAATTGTTATACCCCAGGGTAAAGAAGCAGCAGTAGATGCTTTACACTGATGAAAATCTGTGAAACTCAAATGCCTCCCACAGCCGCTGCCATCTCACTGAAGCAAACGCACCACCTCGGGCTTTAAGCTAAAAGCATGGTCTAGTCCTGCGTGTTTAAAATTTGCAGCAGCCTGGTTTCTGTCTTCATCCTCCTTTTCTGCCATGCTGTATGCACATTGCTGACTTTTACCTTGTTATATTACTCTGTATTCAGTCTTGCAGTTCCTACCTCAGTAAATGTCTACAAATCAAATTTTGCTTTCACAACCAGAGCTATATTTAGCAACAGACCCAGGGTTTTTCTTCATCTCACAGTTCAATAGGTTTATTTTTCCTTCCTGGAAAATGCGTCCAGGGTCTGAAGATTTATCAGGCCTGAGTCACTCATAACACACATCACATTGCTGTGCTCTCTGCAAAGACACTCAGGGTAACGGTGGTCCAGCCCATGCGTAGTTTTGGTGATAACTCTTCAAGAAGCAGGATATTAGTGTCTGTGTCGGCATCCACTGGAAAACAATTGCAAAACTACTTCTGACTTCACAGGGCTACAAAAATGAATCCTTCACTAACGTTACTTGTTCAGCACCATTCTTTTGTTTTGTTTTCACCTGTTAATCTAATGGCCTTTGTTGCTAATCCTTGTTGCTGAGGCAGGAAAGACATATGTATTTAGAACTATCTTTTTTGGCATTTCTTTTGAGTACTACCTCCCAGAGGCATCACTATATATAATTTTTTTCTGCTCCTTGCTGTTCCTTTCAAGGGCTTTTATTTCCCCTGCATCAGACACAGATCAATCTATTGGCAGCTGATGTCTAGTTATAGGAAAATCTGATATTGAAAGCCTGGA
The DNA here is from genome assembly GCF_028500815.1 of Rissa tridactyla. Lineage (NCBI taxonomy): Eukaryota > Metazoa > Chordata > Aves > Charadriiformes > Laridae > Rissa > Rissa tridactyla. The sequence goes on from NC_071485.1 coordinate 6,399,137, forward strand.
AGTGATTTGTAAAAAACGCGCTGTACTTTATCTTCTCTTTCTTGCCCACCAGCACTCAACCTCCAGCTCCAGACAATATCTCCACTCTGGTTTTCTCCTGCTGCAAACAGCTCATTTCAGTTTGTACCCTCTTTGCTGAGCAGCAGCAAGGTAGTACATGGGTTTGGTCTCCTATAGCTGAAGTGATCAAGCACATGATTTTTTTTTTTTTTATTTTTACACACGCGGCACTACCCAGAAGTTTAGTTAAGCTGGGACAGCACTACATACTAGTATACCGCATCTTTACACAGATACGGATCACTTGTGGGGAAAAGCAATAATTTTACTACACTAAATTGAGGCTGTTTGCCCCTAATTGCCTTCCTCTCTGAAGTTGGCTCCACTGACCTCCCCAGCTCCCCCTCCCGCTCAGTCAGAAACTGCTTCCTTTGCAAGACAAGTAGATAGCTTGTGTGACAAGGTTTATCATTTAAAAACCTTATTTCATTGCTGCTTTGATTGAAAATACAGTTGCATTTCTATTACCCCTTCCATTTGTCAAAGGCCATTAGTTAGAAATCTCATCATAATTCCTTGCATAGTCCATGAAATGAATTTCTTTTATGGTCCTGCAGCCTGAACATTCCTATTGTAGTTATGTGAGACAAAGAAAAACCATTTTTAATAATCTCTTTCCTTCCTCACTGCAAGGGAATGCAATTCTGCTACATCCATTCCTTTTGCCTCCTGAACACTCCCAATTTAAACAAGCCATACGCGAATCTTGCAGTCAGGTCTCTGTCCAGACTTCAGGGCTCTGCTGCAGCCGGAACAGTAGTAGAGACTGGACTCCAAACAGCAAGTCCCACACAGCTTGCGATTTGAATAATCTACCAGCTCTTTCACAGGGGTACGGACTATGTTTCTGTGGTCCTTAGGTCCTAGAGGATTTGCCTCACCTGTCAATACCCCAAATTCGCAGGAGTAAGAGGATTTGGATGACCAATTCTAGTATTCCCTCAAAGCTAGATTTCTAGAAAGTGCTGCACACTGCTCCTAAAAGCCTCGAGAGTTGTATTTTTAACAAAGAACACATCCTTCTTCCTGCTGATTCCTAAGCAGGTCCCATCTAGACACATCCAAAAGCCACTGGGACCCCTAAATGTCACTTCAGCCCTCAAACATTCAGGTTTTTTTAAAAAGAAAATTTCTAAGCCACTGAGAACGAATTTTAAATGGTTACACCAAACTCTCAGCTGATAGCAAACATAGGCTTAAAGTCTCTGAAGGAAAATCCTTATTAAGCTATTTAAAAAAATAAAAATCAATAGTACTTCCTGCCTTGGTTTGCTATCTCATTTATTTTGCTGTAATTTTCTTGAGCACTACCAGCCCAGTCACTTTTAATCAGATCTCCAGACTGAAGCGCTCCAGGAGTTTAACTTGGAAGCCAAGGTTATCTTAAACCATGTGCACAATTCTGTAGCTGCCTCAGCATTATTCAATGACTGGTCCAGTGACTCGCCTCATTTGCTGCGCACACAGCTGGTTTGTCAAAGGCCATCTTGCCAGACCCTGTAAAAGTGTTTCCAGCTCCGAGAATCCGTACGTGTTATACACTTGAGATACCTCAGACACCAGGTTGTTACATTTGATTATAGCATGCAAGTAAGTAAGTAATGAGGCAGGACATTGAGGGTTTTGCTCTGGTCGAACCGGTTGTTTAAGATGCAGAAGCAGAAAGATCACCCTTGCTGTGCTCTGAGCAGATGTGCAGTCAGCTGTGCACCATTTTCTCTTTGGTAGCTGAAACCCCACAGAAGATGAGGAAGAGGATACAGAAGCTCTGGCACTAGAAGCTTCCCCCAATACATCTTCTCCCCTTAGGTTTTTGTATTAGCTGGGTGTTTTCATAGAGAATCTGAAATAGAATATTGTTATTAAGGACTCCGGAGCTTTTGAGTGAGACTTAAGACATCAGGATCTGTGTAACTAACTAATTCACGTAACTACTAATTCTTGTAATTCATGTATTTTACAGAGGAATTCTGACTGACAGGTGCCTGAGCAGCTTTAAGAGCTTGGCTTCGCATAACAGGCTGAAAACAGTCACCAGACTTCAAGAAGGGTTTTTCCAGTAGTGAGAGCTTTTCTGAAGAATTCAGTACATGTGGAATTCCATACATCATAAGATTTCCTCAAGAACCATCTGCACAAGTATTAAAAATACAATATCCAAGGCCAGTCGTGTTCCAGTTTGTTTTCCAACAGAGGGCTTTTCAGAGGCTCATTGTTTCTGCATGTGCTTTTACGGAAATACTTGGAGTCGTATGCTTGCAAGCAGGCTTTCAAGATGGCTTTCAGTGCTATTGCTGGCCTGGTCTGAGGCTATTGCAGTGGCCAGAGAATAAACAAGACAGTCTGTTACAGATACGGACCGTGCCGATCCCCAGATCCCCATAGAGAAGTTTTAACAAGCCACTCCCCTGTTTGGTTCAAATCACAACTGAGTTGCATGGCCTCTGTTGAGACAGGTAGGAGGAAGTAAAGGAAGAAATCAAAATAGGGTCTAACCCCACCCAAATGTTGCACCTTAGAATCCTCTAGTTCTTATTGCCATCTCCAGAAGCTGTAATAATGGCCAGATGAGTAATCTGTTTCAGTTCTTCTTTATCTGCACAGCACATGTTAAATTCTATGTTGTCTTGCTGACACCTCTGGATGACAGCAACATAAACTCCCCTGAACAGCTCATGCCTGACGTTTTCTAGCAGATTTGCCAATTAGCAAGGGGCAAGGCTATTTGCCATGCAGGGTTTATTTCTGTTGTTTCATTATTGGCATGTTATCTGCTTGCCATGGTGAAGCATCTTTCGGGACTGCAATTAAGATACATGAGTTGACTTGCCCTTCTTTCTCTTTCCTAGAAGAATTATCCTGCTGTCTAGTGTTTCCCTGCTGCTTATACATGCCACTCAGTTCTTGCAGAAGGGAAGATCAAATCCATCCAGACACAAAACAAATCCATACTGCATTCTGGCAGTATGGATTTAGTCCATCAAATACTTATTTCCATGTCAACACTCAAGCCCACATGAGACCTTGCTTCAGTCTGAGTTGTCCAGCGCATCCTGGCCATATTTGAAGTTTCTGATTGATAAGATTAAGTTTTTCACTAGAGATTTGAGTGTCCATAATGTGTAGGGAACTGTGAAGCAGTCACTGTTTGGACTAGAGAGTCTGGGACTTGGAGGACTTCATTTTTACCTCGGCATAAACTAAGGGCTACATGTTTTAGCTACACTTAGTAATTAGAAATACCCTGCAGCTCAAACAATTACAATTCCTATAAAGGACTGTATTATATTACCTGTCCTGTCTTCAGTGTCAGCAGGTTTTTCCAGAGTAGTAGACACTGCCGAGTCTCTTTCAGAGATCAAGGACCACACATCTCCTGAAGATATTACATGCTCCGAGATGCCAGAACACTCAAAACAGCCTAGTGCTTCCTATTTTGACAAGGAGAAAAGTTGGAGTTGCACAAATAACATTTGAAAAATGGCCCGATAGTGAATTAGCCTGGATTTGCTCCCATATGCTGCATTTGACCTCAGTTCATAGGTAGAGGACAGAAGATACCTAAATCACTTAACATCCAGATACACAGCGGTACTTGAGATAAACATCACAACAGAATGCTTCCTGTTTGCCTCAATAAAATTAATTCATTCCTTACCTAATAAACTAGGAAACAGTCCTGTCACAAGACTTACCCCTTAGACTGCTGACTGAAGAGTTTCTGTTACTCCACATATCATTAACCTAAGCATATAAAGCCCTTTCCTGGGGGAAAAAGCATTTGTTTGCTGAGAAGTAGCAGAAACAGCCCTAAAAGATCAATTTTACACTTCAAGATTTAGAAATTAATTCAAGAAATCCTTCCTGAAGGCCATGTCAAATAAAGACATCAACTGTAAGTCAGCTGAAGCAAGCCACGAACTAAGAATAGTCCGCTTTATGAATTGGTGTATGGTATATTTATCTGAGTGTTCAACTGTTACTGCAGGTGACAAATGTGACATACACTTTCATGAGGAAAAAAATAAAATCAAGACTGCAGTTCCGTTCACTGTTTTGAGCAATACTGCAGCAGCCTATTTTACTTATAATATATATTTTATTGGCTAATGAAAGAGGTCTGGTCCTTCAAGTCTCAAGTGAGACAAATACTATTGATGCTTTTATTTTGAACAGTATGTGGCTCAAGCCAAGTACCGAATTCTACAACCAATGGCCAAGTTAGGGCAGATGGGTGTTCAAACATACAAAACATCTGCAGCTGGCTTCATCCAAGTTCCTTTGCAGATCCATGAAGGTAGGTGCCCAGACATGGATAGAGTGCTAGTGTTAGTTTACTGCCCTTTGCTTAGGCTGGAGGCTCATTTGAGAGCCAAAACCGGCATCTACACATAAAAGTTTTGCATATAGCGAGTCAAGCAAACTGAGAGAAGCACCTCATACATCCTTTGCGTCAGTACGATCAGGAAACCAAACTGATGAATGATCCAGAAATAAAAAGCATCATTTATCAGCTTGCCCCAAGCCTGAGATTTTTAGCTTTTTCCATAGCTACTAATCTTTCTTGACAATAAGCTTTTTATCAACTGCTTAGAAAACAGAAAGCCCTAATTTGCAGCACCAGCAGTAAAGCTGTCCGTTCTGGAGGGCCAACACTTCCAAACACTCCTGTATGATATCCTTGCTGAGATGGTGATAAAGTAAGGGGTGGCTTGTGAAAGCCCCCTAGCTTGCCTTGCCAAAGAGCCACATCCATCAGCTGTGAGCACAGTTGCAGCTTTTTACTTTGAACCAGAGTGTTAAGCGTGTTTGAAGATCGAAATCAATGCAAGTTATCCTGCTAGCACAAAATAAAGCAAGTTGCTCAAGCTCCCCTAGAACAATAGGGTGTATGAACAGAGTAGGGGAAAGAATAATTTGGATCCTGCATACAGAATATAATTTACCACCAGATCTTCAAACAGTACCCTGCCGAGATGAAGCGCGGAAGAGAATTGTCATTGCAGCAAGGCAATCCTTGAGCTCTTGACTTCCGGGAAATACCACCACTTATTCCTCCCCTAAAAAGAACTTGAAACAGATTTATGAAACAGACTCCTGTAAGATTATCTTAAACTGAAGAAATGGAATAAATCTCTGGATAGGCAGGTTCCTGTGTGTGCCAGGCAACTGTTTCGGGATCATGTATTTTTAGATGACTGCTAGTCTCAGGCAGGACCCATTTTAGATCACACTGTGAATAACCACCCCTTATCTCCCATGGCCACTTTTTAATCTCTCTCCAGGATGTTGAGCCAGAAGCCATGCCAATCGCTTCTGCAGTAAATTACCATACGAAGATTCAGAGCAGGTAAAAAAAGAAAGCATTATCAGATAAATAAAAGAAATTTTATTCAACCTTTCAGATGCCTCACCTGAGGTGAGCACCAGGGGCTGAGAACATAAGGCATCTTCACAAAGGTATCAGCACTCCTAAACTTCCCAGCTGCTCTGTCAGGGCAACAGCAGGCCAAAGGTCTAGGAAAGTGTGGATTCAGTCTCAAATCCAGTGACTTTATGCTTACTCGGCTCTTGCTTTGTCACCCCTCATTTACTGAAGCCTGATCAGACGCTACTGTGGTTACATTAGCACATTTTCCACTTTTTTCTTTTTAACAGCTCCCACCACAGGGACACAGCAAGCCTCCATTTGCAGGCTGATAGCCCACAGCACTATAGAGGAGTTAAAGCCAACCCCCTCCTCAACAAGCTGCACCACACACACATGGAAGTCACCATCTCTCAGCCAGAAGGGCAGAAGCTCATTAAAATATGCTAACAAGGTCTTCTTACTTCACCTTTAATCTAGAAAGGAAGTTGCTTCTGTTTTCTCAGTTTCCCTTAGAGTCAGTCACTCCTGCCTGAGAAAGAATTTGATTGGTTATTGTATCTTGCTTCCACCATCTTTTAATTTCTTAATGTTTGATTTCTGTCTTGGTAAAGAGAGAAAAAGCCAAGTTAAAAGAGACAGCAAGCATTTCCCCAGTGACCTGTGAAAGAAAGCTTAATTAACACTTGGAAATCCCTCACATACCTCAAATTCGCTCAGCACTTGTGGATAGGCTGCTGTTCGCAGCTGCCTTAAAGGCAGGCTAGTGAGGTGATTGTTACAGCTGAAATTAATATTTATGTGTCTGTTAGTAACAGCATCCCAATATCCCTTGTAACCAAGCTCTCCGTTGTCAGCACATGTACGCAGGCTAACACAGTTAGAAGCAGAGGACTAGAAAGCAACGTAAAGATAGAAGTTTCTGGGTGCTGCTGTGAAACCAGCAGTGGTATCGATCAGTCGTTTGGCCTTTAAGAAGCCCATTCCCCCGGCATTTGGCAGGATGAGTTATTCCTCAAGATCATAAGCCCATAGCTCCATTATTCTCTGTTCTGCTACAAAAGATCAGAGATGACCATTAGCCGCTACCTGGGCACTGCTGAAGTGGTGCTTGTTTCCAAGCTTTTCCCTTCATGACAACCCACAAGGTTATGAATATCTCCAAGCTAGGGATCAGGCTAAACACTTCAAACTAGACTAAAGTTTGCACTATAAAAATTAGCCACAGCTTACCCAGAGGCAGTAGCTCACCCAAACACCCCAAGGCACAAAGGCAGCTCCTTCCTTGCCAGCAAAACCCTCAGGGATGCTCCACACTTAGCTGCCTCCTAAATTGCACAGCATTACCTAAAAATCCAGGCTGCTTTAAGGTGTTGCAGCTATTCTCAGACAACAAACACAGAGAATCACCTTAGAAAAGCATGACCATACTTACCAATTGTGCAGCACCCCCAAAAAACCCCAGAAACAGAGAAGCTTCCCCTTAAACTCGGGATTAAATACCCCAGGAGCAAGGTGGGGCTGAGCGAGACTGGCCGGGAGGGAGGGCTGAGCAAGAGGACACGCAGGTGGGTTGGGGCTAAACCCCCAGCTGCTAAAAATTGGTATAATTCAATTGAAGATGAGATTGCAGCTTTTATACTGAAAGGATTATGAAAAGTAAACCATAAAGAACGTCTAGCACTTTAGATGAACACTTTTAAATCGCTTTAAAATACAAATGTCCTTGATACGTCTTAGGGTCAAAATTTAAATTACGGTCCTGGAGCAGTTGTTTTTTTCAAGGTCAGAAGTGCGTTTATGATCTGAACCTCCTCAGAAGCGAGCTTTGTTCTCTTCTCCGTCTCTAGTCACTTTTTTTTTTAAGCTTCCATGGCTCAGTCAAAACACATTGTACTTTAAGCCAGACCAAACAGAGAGGGGAAAGAAAAAGCTACATGCAGGAAGTGGCATTCATACAAATAAATAAACAGGGGAGACTGCAGCTGACATTCTGTTCTATTTCTTTTTGATTAGTTTAGAAAACAAAATAAATGCAGTTATGTACAAAGCAATACAGGCTATGTAAATCTCTTTTCGTTCCAGCGGTGTAGTAAAGTGTGTCACATTTTCCTTTATTATACCGCTTCCTCATGGACTTAAAATTTGTATGCAATAAGCAAATCCACTCGGAACTGAAAGCTGAATCTTGGCAGACGGGAAAGATCAATTGAATATCTAAAAAAAAATAAAATCGGCTTGCTGCATAAAGAGCGGTGTGGACAGAATGGGAGTGAATGTGTCTTTAGCCTGATTTGCATTTCCAAAGCCCTGAAATGAAATGTTTTCAAAGTTGCATTTTCCAGATGATGAATATAGTTGTACAGAGTTAATTCATTATGGGATTGATATCCAAGGCTTCTCCATAGAATTGGGAAGAATCAGAGTCTTTAAAGACACTGAAATTCAACTGAAATTCACCCGGAATAATAAATTAAGTGCAAGGAACACTTGAGGCTTTTGTCTGGCAAACTTCACGTGACGGGTTAGGGGGTGGCTGATCTGGCCTTACACTGACCCAATAGTACATTAAGAGCCCACCAAGGACTACATTAGGGCTTTTTGTCTCAAACAGCTGAGAAAATGCATCTGCCTACGCAGACCCCAACTTTCTGCATCTTTTCTGCTTTTCATGTCCTATTCATTTCTCCTTTTCATCTCCAGAAAAAGGTTATGAGCCCCTTCCCCCTTGTCAGTGAGGATTTTGCTATGGCCCCAAATTGTGGGGGATAAATGCATTTCTTAGAAAGTCCCTGGGCTCTCATTCCAGCTTTCCAGTTGAATTTGTGTGGGTTGAAACCAGGTTCTTCAGATTGTTCTAATTTCTGGTCTTTCTCCATCTGTGACTTGCAGATTTGTCCGTCATAAAAATGGCAGTGGGGCGATGAATGGTATTAATAGAAGCAAATGATTCTACAAGCTTCACAAAGTGCCATAAATCTAACCCTTAGAGCTAAATTTTCATAGCAGTCAGAGTGCAGTTACAGCTGGGAAAGCGACTGTAAAAATGAACCCTTTTTCCTCAATAGGTTTGCTCACGGAGGATGAAATTAATACCTCCAGACCAGTGTCTCTCGACAGAGAGCTGCAGGGAGGTTTTGTCATATGCGGTCCTTAAATTGTGGCCAGGGTCCTGATCACCCCCTGTTCGATGGTCCCCATTGTTACTGGGCTGGCGATCGCGTTGGTGCTCTGCAAGCACAGACCAGCCTCTGGCCAAACTTGTCACCTGCGAACACAGACCCAGGAACAAGCTCCTGATGGGGACACCTTACTGTGTGCCAGTGCCGGTCCATATGGGTTTTCTTCCCCTTTGGTGCCTTGTGCTAAAGGAGAAGGAATTTATCTCTTTTATGGTATAATCCCCCAAACTATGGTCAGGAAAAGGCCCACCATGGGCAGCTGCAGCCCCTGAATGGGATCTGAGATGCCGGCAGACTCAGAGAAAGGGCCACATGGAAATTCAGTGGTGGCATGGGTCAGCGTACGGATCCCTGTAGCACGGCACGGAGGTGGTGCTGCAGGCGCTTTAGCAAGAGATGACAGCTTGAGGTTTTGTCTCCTGAACAGGAGCGAGACTTTGGTGTCTAACCCTTGATGCTTCCACTTACAACTCAATTTTCAAAACGTCTTGTGTGTACCGAAATACTTCCAACTGCTTTTTATTTGTCTCCTAAATTCACCACATCAGGCGAGTCAAGAGCTGGGAAATAAATTGCTGAAACACCCTTGCAGCTTGAAAGATGTAGCATTTTTACCTTCAACTTCGTTTCATGAAGACAATAAATACTTTCCTATTCCCATCAAGCCTCCGTTGAAAAGCAGGGCTGATGCTCCATTAATCACTAGCGTGATGGTTAGTCATCAGGAAAGCCAACATTTCTCTCCCTGTTATAATCACGGAAACATCAGGGGACAAATGGCTAATTGGGAGGGTTTTAGCGAATAGTACAAACCACTAAGTGGCTGGCTGTCAATTAAAACTCTAATTGCATCTGAAAGTCACGTTAACAAAGCTGATTTTGAATAGCAAAGAATTATAACTAACAAATTAAGAAATAGACATTCAGTAGGAGCCTGGAAAGGAAATCACAGCCTCCCGCAGCCTGGCTACGGCTTCCAGCAATTTAACACTGCTGATGGGAGTTTTCTCAGCTCCCGATCCCAAAATGTTTTACAAATATGGTGGAGTGCTTGCAAACAGAACAGCTGATGCACAAGAAGCGGCTCTGCCTTCCCCAAGGTCAGATAAAAAGCAGACGACGTCCAAGCACCAGCAGCAGGTGCCAAGTACTGTTAGGACTTCTCGTTACTTCTGGACGGGCACTGAATTACTCCATCTACCTGTGGTGAATAAGTGATGTCCTCCCGCTCTTGCACATCTGTTGGCCAAGAAGGCCACCAGCATCCTGGCCTGTATCAGGAGCAGTGTGGTGAGTAGGACTGGGGCAGTGACCGTCCCGCTGTGCTGGGCACTGGTGAGGCCCCACCTCGAGCGCTGTGCCCAGTTTTGGGTCCCTCACCACAAAAAAGGCCTGGATGTGCTGGAGCGTGTCCAGAGAAGGGCAACGGAGCTGGTGAGGGGTCCGGAGCACGAGTCTGGTGAGGAGCGGCTGAGGGAGCTGGGGGTGTTCAGCCTGGAGAAGAGGAGGCCGAGGGGAGACCTTCTCGCTCTCCACAGCTCCCTGAAAGGAGGGGGTAGCCAGGGGGGGTTGGTCTCTTCTCCCAAGGAACAGGCGATGGGACAAGAGGAAAAGGCCTCAAGTTGCACCAGGGGAGGTTTAGGATGGATGTTAGGAAAAATTCTTACACCGAAAGGGTTATTAAGCATTGGAAGAGGCTGCCCAGGGAAGGGGTTGAGGCACCGTCCCTGGGGGGATTTAAAAGCCGGGCAGACGCAGCGCTTAGAGATATGGGTTAGTGATGGGTTTTGTCAGAGTCAGGTTGATGGTTGGACTGGATGATCCGAAAGGTCCCTTCCAACCCAGGCCATTCCATGATTCTCTGATTCTGTGATTAGCAGAACGTGGACAACCATGGGCAGGGAGCAGGGAGAGGGCTGCAGCACACGCTTTCACTTTGTCCAGGACTGAGTGGATCTGCAAGGAATTGCTGTTGAAAATGCCACCTTTGAGGTCAGATTGCCTTGATGACGTTTGCTCTTTGCCCCTCATTTCAGTTATTCTGTGACTGAGCGGTTCTTTATCAGCCATGAGTCTAGTGGGGACCCCCGGGTGCTCCCAAATTTGTACACCACCAGTTTGGGATTCGAGATATTTGGAAAAATACCCCTGAGATGCTGTTTACTCCATGTAGGAACTCTCCCCGTTCTGCCGCATGCTGACATTTCTCACGCTCCAGATTTTCAGCACAGCGTTTTTTGTCACTTTGCTTCAAAAGAGCCCAATTCCAGCGGCACGAAAAGCAGGTGGTTTGTGACACTTTGTGATCAGAAGAGCAGAGAAAACAGCACAGAACCCCTCGCTGTCGACTGACAAGGGGACAAGTGGGAAACCTGCGTTGCCTTCGGAATCATCCGGCTCGGTGTCGTCTGCTCCCCCAGCCGCAGGGAAGCCCGACTCCACCGCGATCTGCTTGGTTTCTGCCTTTACGAAAAAAATAAAAGCAGCGTAACAAACAAGCTGCTGTTTGACCTTCAAGATCCTACAGTGGTTGGGACCGAGGTAGACTGTTACTTTGATTGAACGTCAGTCTTTCCCGTTCGATTTTCCAAGCGAGGTACGCGTGGACTAAGCAATTCTTTTCTCTAGAGTTCAAGGTGCCTCTGCCCCAGCCTCCTTTCCTCAGAAATCAGAGATATTTTTGCACACAAAAGAAAGTCAAGGAACACAAAGCCTGACACAAACACTTCCTAATCTCTTTATTTCTATACCAGTTGGAATCCATTGCCTGTAGAAAACAGACCGGTAAGAGGCTCCTTTCAGTGGGAAGCCTAAAACACAAAGCTGCAGATGAACAGGTTTCTTACATTTTCTCTTTTTTTTAATGTGTGATATGGAAAAAATAGATACAGGCTCCAAAGTACAGATCGTATTTTTTCATGATAGGTATGAACTCGCTGCACTTATACTCACTTTCTGTTCCTGACAGTAATCCCTGTATTTTCAACAACCAGAGCCCAAATTAGGTTGTGTATTTTGCAAACACATTTCTTTTTTCGTGCTTTATGTGCTCCCCATGCTGACGACCGAATCCAACTTGCGTTAATATTCATGAAAAATCTCTTACTGATGTCGGAAGTACCTGGACCAAGCAGAGAGTTTCTTGACAAAAGAGGTTTGCATTTTTGTATTATCCTTTGCAAATATGTGACCTAAATAATATTAAGTGTATTATAGTGTTTATGCCACCTCGGACCCCAATAGAAATATAGGAGTCCTCTGTGCAACTGCACACACACGAGCCTATATAATGAAAAGGAATATTAAAATGTGAACATCAATTCTGGTGATTAACATTTAGTACCAAATAAAAATTTAGATTACCAAAGGATACGGCGCCTGATGTGTAAAGTTGACAGCTAATTTAACTTGGCAAATAGCTGTATGAGAACGGGAACTGCAAATAATCTTTTACCCTGACTCTTTTTTTTTACGTTCTTCCTAGGCATGAATCTATGAAGCAAAATTTTAAAGCAGAAAAGTAATTTAGGAACAACTTCAGTGTTTTATTTTGAACAGTGTTTATAATAATAAAAAAGAAAACATATTTGGAACAGAAAATTTGGAACTTTGCACCCTGAATGTTTTATTCACTTATTTTTATCTACTTTCAGGCTTTCAGGGAAGCTGAGGTTTCTGGGAGTAAGCAGCTTTCCAGAATAACTAGCAAACACAGCGATGATGTCTGAGAAGAAAACGTCCCATAAAAATCCCTGTATGATTGTTTTCAAAAATATATTTTTAGCAGGAAATGTGAGATTTAAGTCAAACAAAACTATTTTAAAAGTCAGTGGATGAAACCAGCCGCAGTACATGGCCCTGGGTGCAGGGTTGTATCCGCTGTGGGGCTTGGGAATGGCAGGAAAACCTCTCGTGCGAGAGGGGACAGCAAAGGGCCACCAAGAGGATGAGGGGATGGGAACATCTCTCTGATGGGGAGAGGCTGAGGGATTTGGGGCTCTTCAGTCTGGAAAAAAGACGACTGAGGGGGGATCTTATCAACGCTGATCAATACTTCAAGGGGGGTGTCAGGAGGACAGGGTCAGGCTCTTCTCAGTGGTGCCCGGGGACAGGACAAGGGGTAACGGGCACAAACTTGACCGTGGGAAGTTCCATCTCAAGACGAGGAGGAACTTCTTTGCTGTGAGGGTGGCAGAGCCCTGGCACAGGCTGCCCAGAGAGGTGGGGGAGTCTCCGTCTCTGGAGACATCCCAAACTCCCCCCTGGAGGCGTCCCTGTGCCACCTGCTCTGGGTGACCCTGCTCTGGCCGGGGGCTGGACGAGGGGATCTCCAGAGGTCCCTTCCCACCCCGGCCACTCTGGGATTCTGTGAATGTCCTTGGGGCCATGAGGGATGGGAGCGGGTAGCTGTGTTTGCAGGTCACGCCATCCCCCCACAGCCATGGTCCATCCAACACCCCCACCCAGCAAAGGAGGGACCTGCTCCCCATTCCCCAGGGCAGCCCCTGGACCTCGTCCTGCCACGGGAATCGGTGGGAATTCCCAAATTCAGCTGCTTCAGGCGCATGGTTTCTGCCTCCCGTGGAAGTGAGGGTGGGGGAGGCTCGAGTGCCTGATCAATATTCTTAGTCGTAGCTGGGTTATTTAATTATCTGGGGATAGGCTTGTTCTAAACCAGATTTTTCAACTCAGGCTATTAAAAAGCTTTTCCTATAAATATCCCTGCTGTACATCAGGACCCAGGGGAGGGTCCTTGCACTCTCGTAATCTAATTTGTGGGAGGGGGAGTTCAGCAAAGAAACGCATCTGAGCAGGAAGCTTTTCAGCCTGAAAGCCACCTTGAGCCCCCCCTGCACTAAAAAGCCTCCATTTAGCCCCAGCCTGCAGCGAAGGTGCCTCCTTTTCCAGCCTCCTCCAGGCCAGGCGCCTCCGGTGAGCCATGAGAGCGGTGATCCATCTCCCCTCGGGAACGCGGCCCCCAGCACGGGCTTGCCTGGAAGACTGTCAAGAGCCACTTTGGCTAATTGCAATCCTCCCTTAAAAGCATCAAGGGTGCAAAGCAGCAGCCGCCTAATGCAGGACCAAAGGTTAATGCACAATTACACGAAAGCATTTAATCTTAGAGAAAAGGAAAGGTGCATTTATTTATTTATTTGCTCGGGTTTGTCCCTTTAAAAGGAAAAATCTGCTCCGCCACCAAGTAACAGCACATTAAAAAGGAAACACCCGCTCTCTCCCCAGCTCCTGCGTTCCCTAGCGGATGCCTCGGCTCTTTCTGCAGTGTCCTTGGTGGCGTTTCGGCCGCGTCTCCCATCGCAGGGCATGGTGACGTGACACAGCCCCAGGCAGACATTGCCTCACCGGGCTCTGGGGGGTCCCTGCGGAGCCCAGGGCTCCCGTTGGGCTCTGCCTCTGGATAACATGCCAAAAAAAAGAAAAGCCATCAGGTCCCAGGCTGCGGCGCAGAGGAGACTGAACTATTTTGATTAATGAGAGCTGATGCACATCCAAGCCCCATTTTCTCACCGAGTGATGCACAATAAAGAAAACTCCCTGCCAACGACATGTCGGGGCAGGAGGGGGAATGAGAATAATACATCAACTCAGCAGCAGGGCTGGGAAAGGGCAGCACGCCTAAAGAGCAGGCGAGACCTTTAATAACAGAAATGTTTCCCTGTGCAGGAGGCTTTTCCTTTCCTGACAGCCCACGCCGGGAAGGCAGCAGGGAGCCGAGGGAAGTTTGTTCCTGGGTGAGGTCTGATGGATGATGAAGGATGCTGGCTGCAGCCGGCGGCAGCGGCGGGGACCTGCCACCAGGCTGGGCAGCGAGGGCTGAGCTGCAGCTCCAAAGCAGCAGCTTGGCTGCTGCTCTCCTTGAGGAGTTTATGGCTGCAGAGCCTGATCCAAAACTTAAAACTCACGGAGACTGGCAGCTCGGTGAAATTGTCCCACGGGGGCTTGATCTTCCCCTGACATAAAACTGGGAAGTCCTTGAAGTCATAATAGATTTGCAAACCAAAGCTGATCTGCACCAGCTAAGCATCTGCTCCCTCCAGCCGATCTTGCCTTCAGAGGAACCAGGCAAATTTATGCTTTCAGGGAATCTGACCCTAAATACGTGGGGGGTTCTGAGGTGACAGTCATCCCCTGGTATCAGGGCACTGGTCTGTCTCCTCCATTCATCTTAAAACCTTACCTGCTGTGCCCATCTGCTCCAGACATCAAGATCAATATTGTCAGTGAATAGCGCTGAGATTTGCACACAAAACCGTGCAGTCAATCAAAAAGTTTGCAGAATTGGGTTTTCCCCACCCCTTGGCCGTTCCAGTGCCCGGAGGCTGTTAGCAATGGCTAAAAGCACTGACCTCTTGCTTCTGCACAGCTGTTGTTACAATGTGAGTAGTCTTATTCACCTCCCAAAGGGCCAGGGAGCGCATCGCATCAAGGCACTGCCTCAGCAGCGCTGAGCAGGGGGGACCCAAGAGTCAGAAGTGGGAAGAACGGCTTTCGCAGACCCTCTGGTTATCAATTATTTAGTGAAAGATGAGGCCCCAGCAGTACAGCCAGGGCAAATCTTGTCTGCTGAAAAAAGCCACAAAGTTTAAAGAAAGGAAAACTCCAGTTGGTGCTCAGCACCTGGTGGAAAAGAGGATGCAGATGGTCCGATGCAAGCCGGGCTGCAGAAGGGAGAGAGAAACACTCTGTTGCCTTGACTTCAATTTTGTGCCTGTTTCACCCCCTCCCTGAACTTACCGGTCATTGATTTGTGCCCCCGTGCGCTTACAGGCAGACAAAGTTTATCATCTGAGCCGGTGCCAGCCCTGGAGCCTTCCCGCAGCCGGGTTTTTCGTTGTGGTCAGCACGCTGCGGATGACTAAGACATTTCTGATTAATGAGAGGGGGTAGAGTCTGCTCAAAAAAGCAATAAAACACCGAGCCGGGAAAGCAAGTTTTGGCCTGACACATGCTGTAATATTTCAAGTGGTGATCATCTACAGGAACGAGATATACTGTAAACCCGTGATGGGCTGTGGAGGGAACTCATTACAAAAGCAAGTAGAATTCAGCGCCTTCCAGGGCATGTGGGGTCCAACACTGTCTGGTGCATTTCTGCTCCTGGTAACTCTCTAAGGAGACAATTACTGTTTCCTGCATTTTGTAGGCAGAGAAGTTAGGTTTATCCCAAAGAACGTGTTGAGCAGAACAGAGAATGAAACCTCAGTCTCCTGAAGCAGAGCTTGGTGTCCTGATGACCGAGCCATCCGCCTTTTGACAAGTGCCTGCAGAGAAAGCAGAAAGAAGGTGAGCAAGCTGTGAGCAAACTTTACATCCTCTCCTGCATCTCCTTTGACCCTTCACATCCAAAACATGAGCAGCACATCACGGGGCTGGTGGGAAGACACCTTCCCAGACGCAAGGTCTGATATATCAGCTGCATCCCCTGGTGAGCAGGGCCACCAAAGCCCACACCATGAGCCAGGACTGGCACCGAGACTGAGGGTTTGCAGGACGGGGTGCGACATTCATGATTCCCCATTTCGTGACTGATGTAACAGAGCTAAAACAGAGCTGCCTTCAGGCAAAACACCAGCACTTAGTGGCTCAAAGTCCACTGGGCCTGATCCTCATCTACAGCAATGTCATTCTACACCTGCCGTTGTGTCTGGCTACTGTAAGGATCTTGCCAGGAATAAGAAAAACCCAATAAATACTGCTCATACATACATATCTCATCCTGTCTTATCCCCATATCTGAAATAAATATTACCCAGCTAAAAGCCAGAGGTTGAAGTCCCCTTGAAGATCTTGGCGCATACCGTGCTTGCCATTAGTGAAACATCGCTTTTACCCATAGATTTCTCATCAAGACCCTCCCTGCGATGCCGTATCGATCCGAGCAGGCAGAGGGGCCGGGGAGCACCTGCGCTCCTCAGCTCGGGCCCCGCGGCCACGGAGCCTTTATTAGGATGGATGGGAGAGGCTGTTGATGAGCGATGTCCGGGAGCTGGGCAGGCCCTTGGCTAATCGCACCGGGCATCAATAAAGCTGTTTTAGCGGCACAGCTGCCACCCCTCCGGATGGTGACCGCTGAGCAGAGAGGCTGTTTCTGGCCGGGGGGAGCGGGGAGATCAGCTGGGCTCTCTGCCTCTGCGGGGCTGTCAGTGGGTCATCTTCTATCGGGGCACGAGGCCCAGGGCACACAGGACAGTATTTCCCCGTGGGCAGTCGCTGAAACAAAGGAGGTTCCTGCAGCCTCAGATGAAAAGAGGAACTGAGCCGGTTTGGAAAAAAAGAAAAAGAAAAAGAAAAAGAAAAAGAAAAAAAAAAGAAAAAGAAAAAGAAAAGAAAAAAGAAAAGAAAAGAAAAGAAAAGAAAAGAAAAGAAAAGAAAAGAAAAGAAAAGAAAAGAAAAGAAAAGAAAAGAAAAGAAAGGAAAAGAAAGGAAAAGAAAAGAAAAGAAAAGAAAAAAGAAAAAAGAAAAAAGAAAAAAGAAAAGAAGAAAAGAAAGAAGAGAAAAGAAGAAAAGAAAGAAAAAGAGAAAAAAGACACACTTTTGTGGATAGTCAGGTTCTAGAGGTGCAAAAGATAACAGCAGAGCCATTACGCCCACACAGAAACACGCAAGCCACCAACATCCGCCGATGGGAACAGACTGCCCACTATCTACCACAGAACAACTGCCATTTGTCTTTATTTTTAGGCTCTCAATTTGAAACAACTGGGAGAGCGATGGCTGCTGGAAGGAGAGCACTTGGGGTTTTCTAAAATGCAGACCTCTTTCATAGCACCCACCCGACCTTAGCAGCCACCTTAGCCCTGGCCCAGACCCAGATAAAAAACATGATGCCGGACACCTCTTTTAACCTCCCAGCTCCCCTCTGAGCCCACAGGGCAACCAGCACCGCTCCGTGTCTGAAAAAATAGCAAAATGAATCCACGAGGAAGAACAGGGTGACTCTGTCATCTATATATAGCCCATAAGTGGTGCCAAGCCAAATGTAGGTTACTATAACATGTGAATCATCCTGCTTTGAAGAGCAAGGATGAAAATAAGGGATGCGAGAAGGGGGTGGGGGTAGAAGTGGTTATAAAATCCTGCCTTGATTGACTACAAGTTGTGGTTTGCCAACAGCCTCTAGACGGGAGTAAGTAGCATGTGATGTGCCTGTTCCCACTATGTTGGAGAGGATCTGCCTGTAATTCCCAAGCATCGTGCCAGCAAAGTGCTGTAAATGTGCCAGCACTGACAAAAGAAATCAGAACAGTTTATCTGGTTGAATATCTATGGCTGGTGCCCTGTAAAACAGATGGAAGTGTTTCCTAACGGGCAGGGCAGGAGACTCGTAAGGCTCATTTCTTTCCTAATTCTAATTCTTCTCTTAGCTCCATCTCTGTGGAAGAGGCTCAAAGACAGTGCCCCCCCCCCCTTTTCAATCTCTTTGAGACTAAGTAATGAAAAATGCTATAGAAGGAGGTGAGTACCACGAGTAGTTAGTGTCAGTGGGTACCAGCAATGCTAAGAAAGATCTGGAAACTCTGAGCAATTTGGTATTTCAGTTAAATGTGGCCCGCTGCAAAGGGCACCATCCGCTCGGGACCTCGCGCAGGTCTCACTGCCACCACGCCATGCATTAAAGAGCCTGTTCTCTTCTGGGTGTTTTGTGACCCACGTGCAAACGAGGTGATGCAGCGGGTTACTGTGACTGTTACTGGGAGTTCGGGGCTAACAGAGTCCCTGCTCTTGGTGCTTCTTTAATTGGCATAGTCCGTAATACAGCAGTGCGTGTGCTTTCTCCCCGCTCCTCCAAGTGTGATGGTTTTCACACTCAGCAGTAGCAGAAAGGTCCCCCAAGCTCCGAGCATCACTATAAAGGTAGGAGAGAAAGACAGCACGCAGGGTTAGCAAAAATAGTGGTGATAAAAAGAGAGGAGAGTTTCTTACAGGGAGGCAGGAAAGAAGGCAAGGCATTTTAGTGCTAATATGCCACAGCAATGTAGTGTAGAAGCAGAAGAAAAGAAAAAGGTCGTTTCATGAGCAAGTAACGTCCCCTGCCAGGAGCATCACTGAGTTTTCAGAGAGGTAAAACAGAAAGGTCTGCCCCTTTCCTGCAAGAAAACACACACTGAAAGGAAACTGAGAGGCAGAAACTAGGACACGAGCTTCCCCTTCAGTAATATGTCATGCATGGAGGAGAAAGGGCAGAGTGGAGCCTCGCTAAGATGCGGGAGCCACCCGGCTCCCGGTGCCGAGCCATCCCCATCGCATCCTCCCACTCCCCGCGCTGCCGCGTGCTCTCTCTCCTGCTTCTGCAGTGCAGAATTCTCCCCGTCCCACGGCCGTTGCGGTGCCTGGGGTTGGTACGCGGCCACATCACTCGCTCGGGGTGTGTTGGAGTGTGCCCCACAAAGCATCGCTGATTTAAAGCTCTTCCCTCAGATTTTGGAATCATTTGTTGCCCAAATCTCCCTAACACAGAAGTGAAGAGACGTGCCAGGAGAAAGGACAGACTGTGTCTGGGAGAAGAGAAAAAAGAGAGAAAGAGGGAACACGTTTGGGCTAAAAACACCCTCTGGAAGTGAGGGTTAGCTCGTACTTTTAAATCACAGCCCTGTTTCAGGAGCGCTGTTGAAGCGAGTTACTCTTAGAGGCAGTGAAGGAGATTTTTGCTCCTTGGGGGACTCCAAGACATAGGACTGCTGCAAACCTCGTGGCTTTTGGCATTTTCCTTATAGCCACCCTACAGCTTTCCATGCTCCAACCTTTAGGGATCAATCACCCACTCCAATGTTTAAGGTAATTCTATTCCTGCTTACATCCAGGAAGGTATGCCATTAATGTTGCCAGGCCCAATTAATTAGCATTTGCTTTGCAAAACTGAAGTCGCCTAATGCAGCTGGTGCTAAATCTGAACTATTATTAATCCCATCGCAAGCTTTGGTCCTTAGGGTCGTTGCAGAAGGGGACTGTAAAATGCTAAAGGTCGGAAACCTGATGGGATCCATCAATAGAAAGGCAAAAGGTCTGAGGAGTCTGATTCAGCCACCAGAAAAAAAGACGACCTTTATTGTTATTTGTATCGCCTGCTTTTCCTGAACTGTTTTAGCCTTTAATTATTTGTCTCACATATTAATAGCAGCTCCCCAATGCTGCGCGATCTCCCTCTGTGTTTGGGAGTCTGCGCCTCGTAGTAAGTGCCTTTTCCCCCGTGGGGTTGTCTGGGGAAGGGAGGAAGAAACGTAATCTTGTGGTCTGCAATGCAACAGCACGGTAATAAAAGCTCTTTCGGGCCCATTGTGTGCGTGAGGGACCAGCACTCAGTACCTGGTTTGCAACTGAAAAAAAATATAAATAATCTCTTCAGCCCTATTTGCTTAGTCCTTCCATAAATAAATAGGAACTCTTGCCTGCTCGCATCAGTCCGTCGAGAAAGGGTACAGGTGATTAGCATCTGAATTTGTTTTTTTCTAAAATTATGTGAAATGGAAGTTATGAAGAATTTCACACAACAACAACAACAAAAGCCTTTTCCTCATAATGTTCTCATAAAGCTCTGCGCCCATTTTTCATTTGAAAAAATCATTAGCCCTACACATTAGACGGCAAAATTTAATGTAATGAAATGTTTGCCATAGAAGGGAAATAGCCTGGAATACAGATGGTAAATATTCATGGAAAGTTGCTAGCCATGAAATATTTTGTGGAAAATATACAGTGAGCATTAATAAATTTATGCCCAAGGAACACAAATCAAAGGAAGTGGTAAGTATTTTTGCAGCCTAGCTAGAAGTATTTCATGATACAGACGCACAGATCTTTCTCGTCACGTCTTGTTACCGGAGAAGAATTATTCCGTATCTATAAATACCTGGCGATACCCGGCCAGCAGGGGCGGCAGGACCGCAAAGCTACTACAGTGCAATCCCTCTGAAGAGTTGTAACACCGCCGCGCATGGGAAAATTGTGTTTCCAGTCTAACGACTGCTGTAATGAATCACGGCTAGTGCTGCCTCAGAGATTTCCAGCCCCAAGAGCATCCCCATCTGCCATCTGAGCCAGAGGGAAGGCTCCTCTCCCTCTGTCCTTCAATAGACCGAATCCTCGGGGGACCGTTCCCGGGGAAAGCGGCGCGACCAGCACTGCCAGAAGGGCACCAGCCGAGGGGGACTCGCAATCACACGAGCTCGTTTTACTGCTTCCCTCCGCACAGCTGCTAGCTACTGCCTCCTCCCTGACATTTCACATCCTCTACAGAACACCTCTTCATTTTTAATTTTTATTATTCCAGCTCTGATCATCTTGGTTGCTGGATTTCAATGCACTAAATAAATAAATAAATAAATAAATAAATAAATAAATAGACATATTGGCCTAATGACACTGCCAGGTAGATGGAGCATCCCTCATTTGTCAGGATGTGAAAAAAATTAGGAAAAATGAAAAAACATTTCCCAGTCTCCCCACAAGGTTTTAATGAACAAGGTTTTTCCGTAGATAAAATGCATAAAATAACTGCATAGTAGCTCCCATGTCTAGTCCTCAGAGTTTAAAACTTAATGTCTTTAAAAAAAAATAATCTATTTTTGTATCTATCTTTCAGAACATGTTCTCTGCATTACATATAAATGCTATCCATTAAGATTAATTATGCTTCAAGCCGATTATCACTTAGACATTCAGAACATCCTCCACACCTCTCTTCTCCCTGTCTTCTGATTCACCCCTGTCTCTGAGGTATGCAGCGACACTCAGCTCTTCAGTTCAGGAGTTTTCCCACAGTTTTTTAAGGATAAAATGTATAAACTCCCCTCCTGTAATCGGGAATTTCAGAATATGCCCCCCCGCAAGCACACCCCTGCACGCAGCTGCCTTTCTCCTGAAATCGGCATTTCTCTGTACCTTGCGTGTTCACAAGCTGCTCATCAAGGATTTCCCCGTTTCTGTCTAGTTTTCTGAAGGTGGAACATAAAAAAAAAGCCTCGAAAGCAGCCTAGTGGAGAGCATGCCGATGAAATGAGTACTCGGACATGTTTAATTCATCAAGCAGTAGCTGAAATTTTTGGAAGGAGAAGCTCCGGCGCTGACTCACGCCGGTCTGGCTGAAGAGATTTTCAGGCTTAAACCTGCGGAGATGGAACAGGAGAGGAGAGAAATGACCCATATATCCACCCATAGCAACAGCAGCCCTCAAAGCTATAGAAAGGGATCACAGGATGTGTTGGGTTGGAAGGGACCTCTAAAGGCCATCTAGTCCAACCCCCTGCAGTCAGCAGGGACATCCACAACTAGATCAGGTCGCTCAGAGCCTCATCCAGCCTGGCCTTGAATGTCTCCAGGGATGGGGCCTCCACCCCCTCTCTGGGCAACCTGGGCCAGTGTCTCACCACCCTCGGCGGAAAGAACTTCAATCTCAAAAAAGAACTTTCATTGTAAAGAAATCAAGTGGGTTTCTTGCTTTTGGGGGTGTCCCTTGACCTGAACCTTGGTAAAAAGTCCTTTTTTTTCTTTTCCTACTCCCCCTCTACAGATAAAACCTAGTTATTTTTGATGTTAAACAGAAATTGCCTTAAAATGGCCTGACACAAAGAGGTGTCTTCAGGAAGGGGGAGCAGGGAGCTCAAGGCCTCCCAGAAAATGAGCTCCTCTGATGTGTCACATGTGGGGAAATAAAAAAGTCATATCTCTCAGCTGAACCTGTTGGGCAAAGCCTGAGGTCAAGGCTGAAGCCTGAAGCCCACCCTTGCTGCCAGCTCCTGCGGGATGCCGTCCTCCTGCCAGCACGCATTTCTACTTCATGAACTTCTCTGGTTCTTGGTTTTATGCAGAATCATCCTTTCGCCGGCACATTTTAATCCTGCTTTTCAACCAGCCACGTTAAGCACCCAATTTGCTCCAAAATCACCCAGCCTGAACAAAAGGCAATAAACCCTTCTGGAGCGCTCCGTTGAGGGAGCACAATTACCTGTAGCGAACGGAAATGGCTCTGCGAGAGAAAATTGCTCTGAAAAGGGAACTATGGGTGGGAGAGTCTAATAAAGGTGGAAAAAGCAGAAATGAGCCCCTGGCCTTTGAAGAAAAGGCGGGAACAAGCAAACCCAAGGACAAGCAGGGTGAAGAGCAGGATCCCTACCCAGTGTTCAGGCCATGGATGCTGGCTTACTGGTTGGACTCGGTCAAGTCCCTTATCCTCTGAGATGTCCATCAAGCACACAAGTTTTCGGGCGTGCAGCTAAGGGAATAGTCTAATCAGTGAAATGCACCTCAATACACCAGCTTGTAAGGGGGCTTTACTAGCAACGGTGCGTTTAAATACCCTGAAGCACAGATAAAAAAATTAACACAGTATTCGGAGAGAGAAATGTGCTGTTCTGCTGTGTTAATACAAAGAAAGCAAGGCAATTCCCAAGTCAAGTCACCGCTGTCTTGGGAAGGGACCGGCAGCCTCTCCAGCGCCACAGGAGCGCAGTGCTTTGCCGTGTAAAACAGGCTCCAGGTGTGGGATGCGACGCTGAAGCTGGCGCTGGCTCCCACCGAACGACAGCTCACCCGGCACGGGGTGGGGGGGCCGATACCAGCCCCGCCTCATTTGTCGCTGCTGATCCCGCTCACATTATTTATTCAGAAAGAAAAATTTAAAAAGCACGTAATTTTTTTCCTTGACCTCTGAAACCTATTGATTGCTGCTCTGTGAAAGAAATCAGGCTCCATTTATACTTGCAGAATGTCCCTCTGCTGCTGCAGAGCAGCGTTTGAAGGTTAAATCCAGCCCCGACACACGCGTTATCACACACAGCTGCTCCAAAGGAACCTGCCTCCACTCCTTTTCATACTGCTTTCCAAACATCTTCACCCTAATTAAAAGACATTTTTTCACTAGTACACAAGGACGTTAAGAGCTGCAAATGAAGATAAGATCTGGCATGTAGCATGTTTCCTTTCTGAGTTTAAAGGAGGTAATGCAGCTCCTGTGGGTGAAAAATAACAGTCTGAAATGAGTCCAACCCTTTCTGCAGAAGGAAAAAAAAAACAATAAAAAAAAGCAGTTCTTGGCATTAATATTTTAATGTTAAGAGTGGCTGTTCTTGGCCTCAGTCTACAGCGTCTGTGTCAATAAACACGGGCTCTCTCGGCATCCCCCGTCGCGGCAGCAGTGGTTGCCTTGGCGGGGCAGGTGGCCCTGAGACCCGCAGCCAGGGACCCCGGGGACCACCGCGGCGGTGGGGACAGAGGCCGTGCTGCAACTGGGGCCAGCCATCGCCTCTTCCTCTGTTGTTAATGGCAAAAGGTATGGGATTAAGGAAAGAGGGAAGAACTGTCATGAAAGAGGATGCGGATTCCTCAGGACAATAAATAAATATCCTCAATCTAGTTCTATAAGCAGGATTCAGTGGAAAAAAGAAGTTGTACAAGCGTGTTGGTCGCAAGTGGGGAGCTGAAGGCAGCAGACCCACGCGCCGGGTGTGAAACCAATCAACCCGACCAATGCAAAATGCTAATCAGGTTCTTCTGGAAAAGGCAAAATGCTTTGGCGTTAATCCCAGAGTGTTTTCTCCTTGTGCCCAGCCTGGATCAGGACAAGACGTTAGAGAAGCCAGACGACTGATGAGAATCATTAGCTTTTCATTATAGCCTTTCATCCTGACAGAAAATTTCATATTGCATCTTTTGATTCAATGACCTGTTCAAACAATTAGCTGAAACAATTAAAATCAGGGACTAAAAGGGGTGGGTTTGGTTTATGATGGAAATGCACTAAAAGCTCAATCCAACAAATTTGTTCATCCCCCTCTTCCAAAAGTTTCCAAACCCACTAAACTCACAGTGAGAACTTTCTTTTAATATTGCTATAATTAGGGTTAGCAAAGAGGTGGAGAACATTAAGACCTAATAAATGCACCACACAAGAGTAAACAAATTACTTTGTTGGATGCTGCGCAGTGGAGTTATTAGCTCGGGAGCCCGAGGGGCAGCAATCCGCGGCTGGGAATGCAGAATAACAGAGCAGCGATTTCTTGGGGCCAGCTTGAAGCTTATACTGAACCTGTGCTTCAAGTAGAGATTTTTCTACACCATATTTTTTTTTGCATAAATTAACAAGGTGTCTGTTCATCCCTGCTTCTGGTGGGAGCAGTGGAATGATGTAATAATGTTACCAAAATATTCAGGAGAAAAAAAAACTTTTTTTTTTTGTAAATAGCCACTTTTTTGGAAGTGTTCAAGGCCAGGCTGGATGAGGCTGGTCTAGTGGGAGGTGTCCCTGCCCAGGGCAAGGGGGTGGAACGAGACGGTCTTTAAGGTCCCTTCCAACCCGAACCATTCTGTGATTCTATGATTTTATTTTACACAGCCAATGGATCCTTAGCAATCCTTTTTGCTGTAAGCTGAGGAGCATTGGGAACACCAGTCTGTGTTCATAACTGCAGTCGGACCATGCGGTTGCTCGTCTTTAAGACAATTCAGTTCCCAGAGAAAGGTGGGGAAAGCGAGCAGAGGAGAACCAGACCCTTCCCCCTGTGCCGTCATGCTAGGCAGGGGTGTCCCAAGGAGCTCAGCAGGAGCTGAAAACGTATACAAAACGGTGGCAGGTTTCAGCCCATAAAATTCTGTTTTAATAACACCACACTAAGTTATCCTTGGTTTATTGAAAGGCATTTAATCACCAGAATGGACACCAGCGTGGCAGCCGGTTCTGCAAACCCTCCTCAGAGAGAGTAAAATTGACTTTGTTGCAGGGGTTTGAGATGAGACCGAGGTACAACTTAAAGCAGAGAACTACATACATGAGCTGTTCTCGTTACTGAGAGTTGATAAAAACCACCTCCCTTTTATCCAGTAATTCGCATCAGTGGATCTCAAATGCATTGCAATGAAGATGGTTTCATTAGGTTCATTATCTCCATATTCATTAGACAGGAACAGAAGCAGGGCAAGATGAAATGCTGCCGCCATGGTTCCCCAGAGCACAAGTGGCAGAGGTGGAAGGAGGGGCCGCGTTCAGACCACGCAAGCCATGCTACCTCAGTACTGGATTAAAGATTTTGTTACCACGCTGTTGAAATAAGAGCTGCTCATCGCAAAAGTTCAAAGTCCCACGGGAGAAAAAGCAGGCTCAGTCCCTCTGCACCACGCGCACAAAAAATACACCACGGATTGCATTTGGGTTGGACAAATAACGCTCATACCACAGGCGGAAGGAAGCGCACAATCAGGCCAAATTACAGCCCACGGTGGGTGCTGCAATTAAGCAGCTCCGGTGTGCAGGCACCACTTCTCCCTAGGAGACAAAATACCTGGAAGATGAGACTGATCCGTGCACGCACAACCAGACAGGGTTTTCTTCCAGCTTCAGCAGCAGCTGATGGGAAGGGTGGCTCTGGGTGCCGGTGCAGCGCTGCAGGCCATAAAACCAGCCATAATTTGCTAGAAATGATGGGACAGACCTTACCTGGAGCCAGTGCCACCCGTGCTGCCACCACCATTGATCTGGGGGCTCAGGTAGGCTCCCCGCATCCCACACAGGCTGGGGAAGGTCGACTATGTGGCGTGTCCAGGGTAAGGTCCTCATCCAAGCCTGGCTTAAAAAGGAAGGTTACTTTCCTTTCCTTCTCATTAGCGGGCTAACGAGGGCATGCCTTTTCTGCCCTACCATCGACTCGTCAGGCTCCCGCGCCCTGGGAAGAAGCCGCCGGGGCAGGAGGCTGCTCTCATTTGCACTGGTGCCGCTGACGTTAGCAGCCAGCCCCTGGGAGTTTGTTCTCTTTACACTGCGGTTCTGCAGCGTGTCACTCCTGGCAAGGGCATAAATTTAATCCTGACTTTCCCTGGGATGAGCAGGAACAGTCTATTCTGATCCCCAGTGCCAAAGTCAGCTCCGTTTGCGACTGCTCTTTTGCAGGGTGTGACGCATCGCACCCCCTCCTGAAGGGTGTGTTAGCGCCTGCTCTGGGATGTTGTATTACTGCCTCTAATAAAATAGCGTGTGAAGATTGTATTCCCCAAATGACAGTCATACCGGAATAGATAATTCTATTTAGAAAAAGATTTTGGACGGGAGGAAAGCTAGTTAAGGAGACTGATTGATGGCAGTGCAAGATCTGTCGTATCAGAGGTGAGTCCTGCTGATGGAAAGGATCATTAGAATCCCAGCGAAATCTCGCTGGCTGCCCGAGCCTGACCTTAGGGCAGGTCCCATTGAATTCCATTGGAAGGAAAAGCTGTGGAAGGCTGTGCGGTCCGTGCCCGCTGCCTGCCTGACCTGGGCGATCAATAGCACGCTGAGGACAAACCAGGGGAGCAGGAGATGTAGGGAGAGCCGGGGACGAGAAAAGGTGAGAAGCGTTATCATGGTCAGGCTGGGTGGAGTTTTCTAAAAACGGGGATCGCAGCGTGATCTCTGTTTCAGGTTATGAAATTGTAACTATTGGACACAGCTAAAACGGTAGGACGTGATTAAACTTTATGGGGGACTAAGAGGGAACAGCAGCATCTACAGAACGGGTGTTGTTCTGCCGTTGATAGGAGAGGACATTGCATTGAAAGGAACAAAAAACAGTAGAAAAGACAGCGGGAGTCACTGGAACAAGTTTGTTGCCATCTTGACTGCTGGCTCAATGATGGAGAGGTCCCTGCAAGGCAGAGACACCGGGGGAAATGGATGCATCGATGTAAAGGGAGCAGACTATGGCATCTGAGAAGGAATGAGATTATTAGATAAAGCTTTCTCTCATTCCCCAGAAACATTAAATAATTCCCATTAGCTATTTAAGCAAATCAGGTTAAGAGATCAGTTGGGAGAGAGTTTTGTTTATTTTTTGATTCTAAAAGCTACAGACTTCACATCTGACAAAATTTCAGACATAACCTGCACTGCCAAGGCAAGCAGCATTTCAACTGATGATGCAGAATATTCTGACCTTGAAATTTACAGGTGACAACTTTTAATTTGTTTTCTCAAACTGTTTTCTAAATGCATTTAATTGACAGTCAGTTGATGAGAGTCAGTTGATGAGAGACAAAGCTAATCCGAAGCTTGGAAATTAAAAAGAAAGCAATGCAGCAAATCCCACCAGGTTTGCATGTCATGGTCTTGCGGCATCAGTGTGACCACAGCATTGCTGAAGGTCACTTGAATCCCTGTCTATTGATACCTTCTCTGTCCCTGCAGGTCCTTCTCACACTCACCTTTATGGGGGTAGGAAAGAAAGAAGCCTGCGTGGTGAACGTGCTGATAGGGGATCTAGGCAAATACTTACGAAGCAGAAACGTTGGAGTCTCAAAGCAATGAATATAATCATTTCAAGGAATATAGAATTACATTTTATACTGGCGAATTTAGAAAAACGCATTTTTGTTGACCTTCCCTTCCATTGCAAGTGGAAAACAAGCTCCTGTCTTGTCACAAACTTAGAGTCACTGATATAATCATATGTACAGCTGTCCAGAACAGGCATTGATTTTTAAAAAAAGCACTAAAAATTACCTTTGTTTTTTTATTTTTAAATCACATTATGGAATCATTTCAGAACGGCCACAAGCAGCTCCCTGTAAACATCCCTCTTCTACTTCATCCCTTCAGGATGGATGCCCTGCCCGGCCTGGCCTGTGCACGTTCTGTACACTCCAGCTTTCACTCGGTACAAACTGACACCACTGCTTTTAAACTCATTTAAATCTTCTGAATTTTAGTGTAGCGGAGGACCCTGAGACAAAAGGAAGACTTACAGGTCCTGCTTAATCGAGACTTCAAAGGAGCTATTTATATTTTTTTACAATAAAATGAGTTTGCAAAACGTATTACTAAAATTATTGATTTTCCTACTGTGAGTGTCTGCATGATTCGATTTGATTTGTATTTATTGCTTCCCTCCTAATCAGCTTATAGTTATTTCTACTAAGAATATTCTTTAGATGTTAGAAGACTGGAGAAATTGAACTGACATTCCAGCCAAAAAGCAGCTCATTTTTCTGTATATAGTCTTAAAAACGTAAGGAATATCTAACAAAGCAAGCCCATCCCCCTAATTCTTTATCCGGTTCAAGCAGAGATCATCACCCTGATACTCAGAGTTCCCATTTCTATCACCAAATCCACAGGGCAATCGTCGCAGACCTTGGGCCGTTCCAGGAGATGACGCAGTAAAACACGGACTCTGTTGTTGCATTTTGTGACTGCATTAAAGAAAGTTGGTCCAGTCGCTGGAAAGAGCCATCTGTATTTAACATTGTGCTATTTTACCTTTGCAGTTTAACGTGTGGTTCTCATCCAGCAATGTTTGATAAAGCTGTTGGAGGAACAGCTGAATCTCGCATTTGTTTAGGCCAGAAAGCTGAAGCAGGTCATGGCAAGGAGTCCTAAGAGATGAAAAGCCACCATGCTATCGCAATTCAAAGAAAAGCAGAATGACTAAATTGCCCAGGCTCCTTTGAGCTCCTCGGCCAAACTGATAAGATAATTCATATCATTAAATTCTCAGATTTTTTACCCATAAAGCCTTCGCGCAACATACGTCCTCCAAGCAGGACTACTTTAATGGTCCCATCTTTCTTAATTTTGCTATAAAACATTCTTACCTGAAAAACTTCTTCAGTTCTGTTCAGCATTTACTGTAGAGGTCTACGTCAGAAAAAAACCCTATATATACAGCATGTAAATAATAACTGATCCCTCAAGATCTTAGTAGCCTTATGCAAGGTAGACTCTTCCTTTAGCGCTAATTAAATAGAAAAATAGTCATTGCAGTTACGTAGAGCCGTCGCTGAGCTACAGCCTTTCATTGGCTTTCTCTATGCAAATCAATTAAACATCCAGCATGAGAGCAATTAACCTAGATACAAATTAGACTAGCAGGGAGAACGTGTTTCCTTGTATCAGGCCTTTTATTTTAGAAATACAAATCATCCGTATTTAAGTGCACTTTTTTTTTTTGCCTCAGTTAAAAACAAGTCAATAAAAGACAGAAAAGTCAAATGTCGGAGGGAAGCAGCAGGGTGCAGCTCTTGCTTTTTGAGTAATAAGGACTGAAGTAAAGCTGGGTGGAAAAGCAGAGTGACAGTAGGCTGGGGAGACCAACACAAATGCGTATGGAGGAGCCAAGCCCACAAACAAATTAGTAACAGCTGCCGTACATCATCTAATGACTGCCTGCAGAGTTAGGCCCATGCATTATAAACATAAATCCCCATAGATTATAGGGTTTATTCCCAGCTAGAGCAGATGTGGGCATCTCTCTGAAGTTAGTGGAGTAACACAGGCTCATATTTGTTTCCAGTTTCCCCAAGAGCTCCCCAACTCCATCCTGGATGCTACAGAGAGCTCTCAGCCCCTGCACACCGTCATCAGTTTTGTTGCGTTAAAATACACTGAGTTTTAGTCGATGTGTCAGGCCCAGGATACTCTGAGCAAACGAGTCCAGAGAGGAGGGATTTTAAAAACCGATCCTAAGCGTAGGTGTGGTTTGCACACAAAAACCAAGCTGTAAAAAGAGCCAGTGGGCTTTCTTGGCGAGACCTGCCCCCGCCTGTGCGCTGCCACTGTATTGAAAAATGGGACTTCTATCCCAATAACGCCTCTAACTGCTAGCGTGACGTATGTGTTGTGATAACTGATGTCAAAGTTACCCATTGCTGCGGCTAACTTTCTCTGATTTCCAGTCTGCAGTAATTTTTCTCCATTTTTCCTTGGAAGCAGCACTCCAGAAACAGTTCTGCCCTATGGCAGTGGTGTCACACGGTATGTACGACTCCAGGAAAAGTGGGCATAAAAGGAAGCATTGTGGCTACTTTTCAAATTTATATTTTTAGAAAGGGAGGGCTAGGGAAAAAACCTCTCAAAACGAGGTAGGAAGAGCTATTTTTGATCACTTTATCACGAAACGATTGCTATCCTGACCTTTTCTGGATGGCAACTTTCAGGATAGTTCAGTTCGAAACATCAGACAATACACGCAGGAAAAATGACCAGTGAGCCATAAAAAGAAGCAGAGCGTAGAAGCATCAAGGGAACAAAGTCATGTTACTTCCTTTGCTTTTCATCTAAGCCAATTAAACTTGAGTTTTCCTTTGCCTGGGCTGTGGCTCAGAGAGGATCCTCTGCAGGGTCTGGTCTATTGTGTGCCTGAATCGGCCAGTTCTACAAAAGGCAGAATTGGGTGATTTAATACCTTGAATACAGACACATTTTCCAAGAGAGACCAAAAAATCTGAAATCAACCATTTCCTAACAATTGGTTAGAGGACATCAGTAAATGATCCCCTGTCACTCCTCTGCCATCCTGCTAATCCTATAATTCAAAGTTATGACCCCAGATGACAGGTTACTGCAGACCATGTTTCCTCAGCAGTGTACAATTCCCGTCAGAGTTACGGCTTTTAGGAGATGTCACATGTGAAATTCAGCGTGTAGTTCAGCATGGGACCAAGAAACTCTTGATTTGAATTTGAACCAAACAGGCAAGGCAATTTAAGCTAATGGTCCTCAGTTGTGACTTCCAGACCCCACGCTATTCCAACCCCAGGCACACTCCCCTAAATGTACAGCAATACCCAACTCACCCATTGTCTACCCCCATCAACGCCAGTTTTCTCTGGCAAACCGATTTGCAACAACCCGCTGAAACTAGTTTTAAAACACGTAAACTCTGCAGATGTATCTCTGTTATGAACCCTTCTTTTGGTCCAAGGATAAATTAGTCCTTTTGGTCTCATCAAAGGCTGCGTTGGGTGTTCACTGGGGTCCAATATCCATCTGAAGCATCAGGACACTTGGATAAAGCTGGCTGCGACGAAATGGTAGTACTATGGTTAAAAGACAGTGATATTAACAGAAAGGCACTAAGCGTCATTATTATTGAAGCCTTTAGAGCGGTCTTAGGGCTGCTATGTTTTTTCATTATTTTCTGCTATGTGGGCAGAGGATCTAACTCCAGTCCTGCACCCAAACCCCTCTACATCACTCTGGTGTTACAGCTGGGCCATGGCGTCAGAGGTGCATCTCTGTTCAACCGATGATATAAAAGAATAGTACCAGGAAGGAAACAGGGGCTCAGCGTCTTTGTTGAAGCTCATGCCTTTTCTTGAGTAGGTGCGAGTTTGCTTCTGACTCTATTTCGGGGAATCACAGGATCACAGAACGGTTGGGGTTGGAAGGGACCTTTGGAAATCATCTCATCCAACCCCCTGCCAGAGCAGGGTCACCTGGCGCAGGTTGGACAGGAACGCATCCAGGCGGGTTTTCAATATCTCCAGAGAAAGAGACTCTGGACACTATTTCATTAACCTTCACCTCCAAACTCTTTCTGCCTAAAAAAGCTGTTCTAGGCAGTCTTATTTCTGCTTTGTCAGGTTTTTGCCTTCTCTAATATGGGAATCTACAAAGCAATTCGCTGGTAGGAACCAAGTTTTCCAATATCTGTCTAATGTACATGGCCATCGCTTCGGAAATGTTGTCATTAAGAAGGGTCACAGTTCGTTTGTGTGCTGAATCTGCTTTTCACACAGCGAGTTCATCGCACATCTATAGTTAATTGGCCAAAGAGCAGTTTAAAAAAGCGGTGGAACTGAGCTCAGCATCCAGTTCAAGTAGCACAGACAAGGGTTCTGCTGGCCAACGGCTCAATACGTTACTTGAATGTATTTGTGGAAAACGGGAGACGTGAGTACCTGTCATGGAGATGGAGGCACAAAATCTCCCTTTCCAGCTTACCCAAGCGAATGCCGTTATCCCATGTAACGCCAGAGAAAGCTGCAGTAATTTATGTCAGGATCTGCAACTTTTCTTGACTATTTTTCTATTATTAATCATAAGACTCTAAGGCTAAGTCCTTCACTGGAGTAATTCGACGTTGCTGCTCCTTTGTGAATTCACCAAGCTAAAGAACCAGCCCTTTGAAACAAGGCAGGAGGTGGCCACGAAAGAGAACGATGCATCACAGAAGTTATAAAATGAGTGTGCAATGCAGTGTTTTTAAAATGCAAGGAAAACACCACTGAAAAATACAGGCGGTACGGTAAATGTTTAATTTTTTAACGTTAGTAAATGACTGAAGTACGCTTGTAGCTGTGAAATCATTCTTGGTATTGACACTGAAGGAAACTTAGGCCTGTGCGTTTATCTTGCAGCAAATAAATCGGGGAAAGCGAACAGCAGCCTTGAGCTCAGGGATGATCTGCGGGAATTTGCAGGAAATGTTCATTCACTGGCAAACCCAATGCAAACGCTGCTTTAGGACTGTCTTTTCAGAAATGTATTCTTTTCAAATGCGACACAAAGCATTTCTGCACGAAGAAAATAAGACAAGTGTCTGGAAATGTTTGATTTAAGGTCCTGAAATACGACTGCTGGATGAATGGGAATGAGGAAAAGCGGGATGTGTTAGGGAATGGGATTGTCTTACAGTTCTGTCCTGAGTAAGTCCAGGTTAGAACAGAAAGAAAATGAACATACACGTTTTTCAAAGCAGAAGCATTTCCCACTAGGATCTTTGGATGTTATGCCGTGCCATGCTATCGGAAAGCCTGGCGTAGCCGCGTCAGTCAGACTGCCCGGCCTCACCACCGCTCCCAGCCTGGTCCTGTCCCCTCCCCACCACTGCGACCCCTTCCCTTGGCACCAAGCATCCCCAAACGATGCTGAAGACAATTTGTAAATGACCGTGATGACCCACCCTTAACCGCCCCCCCCCCCCCCCAAATCTGATCTGTCAAAACCTCAACACCCCTGAACAAATTACAAAAAGAAACAAACAAACAAACAAACAAAAGTAAATGCTTTTAAAAGTTCAGTTTCCCGTGAAGCTGGAGACCAGCTCTGCTTGTTCATGGCCCGGTCCTGCAGCGTGCTGTGCACTCCTTCTGTGCGTGCTCATCACTTCTTGGCTTCCTTAGGAATTAGGGACTTAAAGCCCTTTCGAAGAAGCATCCAACACCGTACAGGACTAGGCCCTTAGTGCATCAATCCCAGTGTTTTCTCCCATAGCTGTCGCTATAGAAATGTTATAGGACATATCCTGAAATGTCCGTCCTTGCTCTCTTGACTCTGCTGGAATGAGACCAATTTGCTCCAGCTGATTATCTGGGCCATTATTTATTATAAGTTTTTGGTGACCAAATAAGGTTCTAGGACATCAAGGTCTTCAGCTGATAAAAATCAGTGTAACTTCCTTGGCCTGCAGAGTCACGCCAATTTACATTTCTCCGTGGTGGGGAACACAAAAAGTGGACCAAATTCTAATTCTTTTCTCCTTTTTTCACTCTGACAAAATTCCTTCTGATGTTACTGTTTGCCCTTCTTGCATGGATGTCACTAAGACCCATTCAGGCTTAAATTTCTTAATCTTAAACTTAATTCAGGCTTATATTAAAAATGGGCAGCCACTTACCAAGATAAATCGCCTTTAAGCTGAAAAATAATTTTTGTAATAGTTCTAACCAACTGCATTGTACTATCTATCTAGCCCTCTTCATTCTACTGTCTCTCTATAAGCTAAAAACACCCACCCAAAAAACCCTTTTCTTCTACTCATCTGAGTCTGTAATTTTTAAAAGATATTCGAGTTAATTCATTATCATTGGATATATCTAAAACTCCTTTATCTGGAGGCAGTTGGGCTGTTGTGCAACTCCGCCTTCTGTATTTTGTTTCCTTTTATTTTTTAAGGAAGCTGCAGAACTCAGTCTCATCCCTCTATAGTATCTCTTTAATGCAGGTTTGTCAATAGCGTATAATCAAGATTAAAATCAATGCCGCTGCTTTTCGATCCTGTGGGAGTTCCTGTTCCTTCCCTCCTTCTGCTTCAAAGCCCGAGACATCAGGTTGCTGTTTGCTCCAACGTAGCAATGCCTGTTTGTTAAACTTTGAGGCAAGAAGTTCTCTATAAGCAGAAATATTAGTCTGCATTTCAAAATCTCCAAAGCAGATATTGATAGAAAAAGGGATTAGTTGCTCATCAGAAATAAGGCAACATTTTAGACTGATTTCCCTGACTCATTCTAACCTTCAGATCACCTTCAGGGTAACGTAGCAGGAGTACTCTCCATCTGCCTCTGATTATACACCAGAAGCAAACATTGCAAGAATATGTTTTAAATTAAAACAACGTGTTTTATTTCAGAAGGATGTCTGTACATGCTTGTAAATGCCTCTGTGAATGCAAACTTTTTCTCATTTAAATATCCTGATTTTTTAAGGCAATCAATATGTATTATGAAAACTATTGTATTGTATAAAATTCGATAATATTCTACAAAACTTTGCATTGCTTGAATTTCAATATTAAATAAATAAGTCAAATGCTATCGCTGCTTGATTATAAAGCAACAATTTTTTTTGCGTACTGGGTAAATGGATTTAAAATAATCCATGCATTAAGGTATTTAATGAAAGGGAGTTCTATTACAAAGTTCAGTATGCCCCTCCTTACTTGCTGCTCAGCATCAGTCGCCTGTTTTCATAAGATTAAAAGGGTAATAAAAACTCCCCAGCACCTCTGTTAACCATACATTTTCTTCTAAAGTAAGTTTTCTCTATGTATAAAAACATCAGCTGTTCCCCCCTCGCAGTCTATACTTAAAAGGTAAAAAAGCAGGAATAAACCAGACCATAACATATCATTTTCCCTAAAAGGACGCAAAATGCAATACCATAATAGACAGTAATTTTGTTTTGACTTCCAATTAAATCCAAAGAGATGCTTTTCGCCTATGGAGAAAACTTTTAGGAAAATTAACGGAATAGATTTAGAATCCATGATTGCTTCAATTATAATAAAACCTTTTCTCTCGGTTTATCATATGAAACTCCGGAGAGGTTAAACAGTGGATCTAACTGCCTCTGTTTGCAAATACAGCAGATCCCTCGGATAATTCTGACTTCTCTGGTGACTGCAGTGCTGCAGTCCTATGACAGCATCATATTAATGAGCCAGCAGAGGTACGGTGTTCCATGTGGTTGCAAAGTTTAACCCTGTCCCTCAGACTTTCCCAACTCTCCACAGCGAAGACACAGCAGCAGCAAACACAGGAACTGAGCGTGTCCCAGGTTAAAGGCATGACGGCAGTTTTTGAGAAGGATTTTGCCTGTTAACAAGATCGTCTGCTTAAAAACTCACAGACTGCTGAACACAGGCAGACCCTTTTCAGCATCTTTCTGAACGAGGAGTTAAAACCTCCCCGCCTCAACATCCCTGTGCTTGGCAATGGGAGCTGTGGCAGGGCTTTTTTAGCACCAGCAGCTTGGGGTTTTTTTTTCTTTTTTTTTTTTTTTTCCTTTGCAGTTTATTAATCAATTGCCTGTGTAGCTGTAATCCATCCAAGAGGAGGTCAAAGTCTGGATGGTACCTAGTCACCGTAATACAACCCATGCAAAGTAATGGGCTATGTAAATATAATTTTGAACAAGGTTTCAAGGAAGGAGAATTTCTTTCTAAGCAAAGCACCAAGCGTTAGATTAAAATGGGAGGGTGGAAGGAAAAGAGGGGAAGAAAGGGAGGGAGAGAAGAATCGAGATCAAGGAATTTGGATGCCGGGGGGGTGTCTTTCAAACTCCTGTTTACCGCCCGGCTGCTCTAGCACTGCGGCGGCCGCATCCAGCACCCGCCCCCCGCGCAGATCCACCGTCCCCCCGCGCCGGGGGAGGCGAAGCCTTTGCCGGGAGCGGTCCCTGCCGCAGAGCCAGCGACCCCCCCGGCCTCCCCGCTCTTGACCTTCAGATGTCAGACCCCGCCTGGGGAAAGGGGGGGTACGGAGGGGGTGTCTGTATTCGGGACCCCTCTGCCCCCCACTCACCCCCGCCATTGCGGGGCGGCCCCGCTGCTCCCCGCGCCCGCCGGGAGCTGACCGTGGTGCTGCAGCCGCCGGCGCCGCGCCCGCTGCCGCCCCCGCTCCCGGTCCCCCTCCCGGCCCCGAGCCCTACCCTGGTCCCGCTACCGGCCCTGGGCCCTACCCTGACCCCGGTACCGGGCTCAGGCCCGGGCCCTACCCTGCGGGCTCCGCCGGGCGCTGCTCCGCTGCCCCCGGCAGCGGCCCGGTGCCGGCACCGCGCTCCGCTCCGCCATGGCCGCTGCGGGAGGGGGGAGCTAAGAGGCGGGGTGGGGGGAGTGGGAGGGGGAGGAAAGAGAGAAAAGAGGGAAAGGAAAGAAAAGAAAGAGAAAAAGAAAGGGAAAAAATAAAGGAAAGAAAGGAAAAGGAAGGAAAAGGAAGGAAAAGGAAGGAAAAGAAAGGAAAAGGAAGGAAAAGAAAGGAAAAGAAAGGAAAAGAAAGGAAAAGAAAGGAAAAGAAAGAGGATGATGGCCTAGGGAAGGAGGGAGAAGGGAGCAGGGGCAAGAGGAAAGGAGCAGCGGAAAGGGAAAGGGGGAGCGGGGGGGGAAGAAGAGAATGGGGGGGGCGGGGGCAAGGGGGAAGGGGATGGGAAATAGGGAAGGAGGAGCAGCGGGAAAGGGGAAGGGAGGGGGAGGGAGCGGGGGAAGCAAGGGGAAGGGGGAATGGGGAAGGGGCATCGCGGGGGGGGGGGGCGCGCAGGGGCTGGGGGGCCGGGCAAGGGGAGCAGGGTAGGGCGGGGAAGGGGGAGCCGGGGCAGGAGCGGGGGAGGCGGGGGGCGGAGCGGGGGAGGCGGGTCCGGGGCAGGGCCGGGGGGAGGACGCCCCCCGCACACGTGTGCGGGGCCGCCCCGCTGCCGCCCGGCCGGGCTATATAAAGGGCGGCGGCGGCCGGAGCATCGCCGCGCTGCCGCCCGCCACCCCCGAGTGCCCCACCATGAGCTACACCATGGAGCCCCTGGGCAACCCCTCGTACCGCCGGGTGACCGAGACCCGGGCCACCTACAGCCGGGCCAGCGCCTCCCCGTCCAGCGGCTTCCGCTCGCAGTCGTGGTCGCGGGGCTCGGGCAGCACCGTCTCCTCCTCCTACAAGCGCCCCAACCTGGGGGGGCCGCGGGCCGCCTACGGCTCCACGGTGCTGAGCTCGGCCGAGAGCCTGGACGTGAGCCAGTCCTCGCTGCTGAACGGGGCGGCCGAGCTGAAGCTGAGCCGCTCCAACGAGAAGGAGCAGCTGCAGGGGCTGAACGACCGCTTCGCCGGGTACATCGAGAAGGTGCATTACCTGGAGCAGCAGAACAAGGAGATCGAGGCGGAGCTGGCGGCTCTGCGGCAGAAACACGCCGGGCGGGCGCAGCTGGGCGATGCCTACGAGCAGGAGCTGCGGGAGCTGCGGGGGGCCCTGGAGCAGGTGAGCCACGAGAAGGCGCAGATCCAGCTGGATTCCGAGCACATCGAGGAGGACATCCAGCGCCTGCGGGAGCGCTTCGAGGATGAGGCGCGGCTGCGCGACGAGACGGAGGCCACCATCCGCGCCCTGCGCAAGGAGATGGAGGAGGCCTCGCTGATGCGGGCGGAGCTGGACAAGAAGGTGCAGTCGCTGCAGGACGAGGTGGCTTTCCTGCGGGGCAACCACGAGGAGGAGGTGGCCGAGCTGCTGGCGCAGCTCCAGGCGTCCCACGCCACCGTGGAGAGGAAGGACTACCTGAAGACCGACCTGACCACGGCGCTGAAGGAGATCCGCGCCCAGCTGGAGTGCCAGTCCGACCACAACATGCACCAGGCCGAGGAGTGGTTCAAGTGCCGTTACGCCAAGCTGACGGAGGCGGCAGAGCAGAACAAGGAGGCCATCCGCTCCGCCAAGGAGGAGATCGCCGAGTACCGCCGGCAGCTCCAGTCCAAGAGCATCGAGCTGGAGTCGGTGCGCGGCACCAAGGAGTCGCTGGAGCGGCAGCTCAGCGACATCGAGGAGCGCCACAACAACGACCTCACCACCTACCAGGTAGCGGGGAGGGGGCCCGGGCCTCGCCCGGGGCGGGGGAGGAGGCGGGGGGGCGGTGGCGGGGCCCGGGCAGCAGCTCGGCGGCGGGGGATGCCCGGGAGGGCGGGGGGAGGCGGGTGGGTCCCGCTCTGATCCCGGCACTGCTGCCCGGGGGACGAGTTTCTGAAAGTCCCTTTCGACAACTTTTTCCACTCCGTCTCTGCGCAAAGCTTGTGTCTGTGTCTCAGAGGTTTTTCTGTGTCTCTGTTGCAGGACACGATTCATCAGCTGGAGAACGAGCTTAGAGGAACAAAGTGGGAAATGGCACGTCACTTGAGGGAATACCAGGACCTCCTCAATGTCAAGATGGCCCTGGATATTGAAATCGCTGCATACAGGTACAGTAGGATCATTGCGGACATGTCTGGAATATTAATAGCACTGCAGATGCTGCTGGCTTGGGAAGCTTTATCAGAGATAAGAAATATCTGCATGCGGTGAACACAACTAAAATTGGGTCTCGACTAAATTATTGCAACCGTTTAAAAATTTACGCAGACCGCGGAGGGTTTGCAGTAAAACCCCAGAGGTCATTAGGGACCAGCTCTCTGGTAATCAGTGGCAAAGCTCCCAGCGAGCTCAGTGGGCACAAGACGGCATGACTCAGTGCAGTGGCTCCCCGGTGCCGCATTCTGCCCTTGTTTACAGAAGCAGAAGACAAGTTTATTTTTAATTCCTGTTTACTTTGCTTTGCATATGCCAAGCAAGCGGTGCTTGTCATTTGAATTCCCTTTTATCGCTTGAGAGAGACAGTGCACTTGCTTGATCATGGTTTCAAGCAGGGAGTGCTAATCTGCTTGTCACCAACACTTTTGCTTTTCTTGCTCAACTTTCCTTTAAAGGCATCCGCTCTAATCTGGAGCAGGAACACTGCTTGCTATTGCCATCACCTGGCAGGTTTTTTTAGTCTCCTTTGAATCACTTTAGAACTCTCATTGGAGAACTGCTGATTTTTCTGGGTCACAGGCTTAGATGAAAAACATGCATTTGAATATAAGAGAAGTAGAAACAAAAAAACCATCTCCAGATCCGCTTAAATTCCTGAGGCTGTTCAGACAAACACACAGATACCCTAGGGTCTATAGCTGTTTGCTGCCAAAGTTAACTAACAGAAGTCTCTGAAGTATTCAGTTTTCATAGCCACACAAGAAAGGTGGATGCCCGAACTATTGAACTAGGACATAGGCTCCAATCAGCTTCGAATGTCTCAGCCACAATATTTGATTTGGGTCTGTTGGCTGTGTCAAATTCTCAGTTCACCTAAGCCGTAATGCATCCTATCAAGTTAATCATTTTGCCGTACTTTGTGCCATACTAACGTTTTTGCCGTTAAGGATGAATTTCAACTGATAAGCCAAAGGTGTTACCCTTGCCACATGCAAACCAAGCTAAAAGCTGTTTGCTGAATATGAATTTAGCAAAAAAGCTGATTCAAGGAAAGACGAACTGGGGCTGTGAGCGATGGATTATGCTGATCAGCTCTAGCGTATTCCACATATGAACTGGTTTCATCCTGCTGACAGAGGGAAATAGTCTAATAGCTGTCCTTTATATTGGGTTTCTATGCTCATTTTTTTTTCCTCCTCCTGATTCCCTTAGGAAGCTACTGGAGGGTGAAGAGACAAGATTCAGTGCCTTCTCTGGAAGCATTACTGGACCCATATTCACACACAGACAACCCACTGTCACAATAGCATCCACTAAAATTCAGAAAACAAAAATTGAACCACCAAAGCTGAAGGTCCAGCACAAGTTTGTAGAAGAAATCATTGAAGAGACAAAAGTAGAGGATGAGAAGTCTGAAATGGAAGATGCCCTAGCCGCTATTGCAGAAGAAATGGCAGCCAAGGCCCAGCAAGAAGAACAGGAGGAAGAAAAGGCAGAAGAAGCTGCAGAGGAAGAAGCTGTTGCCGAGAAGGCTGCTGCAGAACAAGCAGCTGCACCTGAGGAAGAAGAGAAGGAGGAAGAAGAAGCAGAGGAGGAAGAAGAAGCTGCAAAATCTGATGCAGCGGAAGAAGGAGGATCTGAAAAAGAAGAAATAGAGGAAAAGGAAGAAGGGGAGGAGGCTGAGGAAGAGGGAGAAGAAGCCGAGGCCAAGGGCAAAGCTGAAGAGGTAACAGCAAAGGTAGAAAAGGTCAAAACGCCTCCCTCAAAGTCCCCTCCTAAATCCCCCCCTAAATCCCCTGTAGCAGAGCCGGCCAAGGCTGTCCAGAAAGAAACAGCTGCAGAAGCAGGAAAGGAACAGAAGGTGGAGAAAGGTGGTGAGAAACCAGCCAAGGGGGAAGAGAAAGCAGCATCTCCGGAGAAGCCAGCGACACCAAAGGTAACCTCTCCAGACAAGGCAGCAACCCCGGAGAAGCCTGTGACACCGGAGAAGCCGGCAACCCCGGAGAAAGCCGCAACGCCGGAGAAGCCCCGCACCCCAGAAAAGCCAGTGACCCCAGAAAAGCCCCGCTCTCCAGAGAAGCCGGCAACTCCGGAGAAGCCCCGTTCTCCAGAGAAGCCAGCCTCCCCGGTCAAAGATGAAAAGGCTGTGGTGGAAGAGACCATCACTGTCACAAAGGTAACAAAAATTAGCGCAGAGGTAGAGAAGGAGGCCAGGAAAGAAGACATCGCAGTGAACGGTGAGGTGGAGGAGAAGAAGGAAGAGGAGGAATCCAAAGAGAAGGAAGTTGAGGAGGAAGACAAGGGAGTTGTCACCAATGGCCTAGATGTGAGCCCAAGTGATGACAAGGGTGAGAAAATTGTAGTTACCAAAAAAGCAGAGAAAATCACTGGTGAAGGTGGGGACAGTACAACCACATATATCACAAAGTCAGTGACAGTCACCCAGAAGGTAGAGGAACATGAAGAAAGCTTTGAGGAGAAACTAGTGTCCACTAAGAAAGTGGAGAAAGTTACTTCACATGCCGTAGTAAAAGAGGTTAAAGAGACCGAATAAAATAAATCATAGCTAAATTAAAAAAATTAAAGAGCTTGGGTTGGTGCAAAAGGTTAAGCCATATGACAGCTGCAAAATGCATGTGAGTGACGGCTTCAAAGCAGAACGGGTTCTCTCATGGAGGCTCCAGACACACAGTATTTTACTTTTTTGTGCAATATAGGGGAGGGGGGGAATGCATGCAGGCTCAAGATGTACTCCCTCCACAGAGCTTTGGGATCTAAAAAAAAAAAAAATTATACTAATAATAGTGCATGAGATGAAATGTGCAAAGGAAGCTTTTGAATTTCCTGAGCTGTTGGAGGGACATATCTGAGGAACGACTTAAGATGTATTATGCAAAGAACCAACTGAGCCAAAACCAAACAGAAAACAGTAATAGAATATTCATGAGAACCAGAACTCTCCTAGCCTTAAAAAAAAGCTACTTATAAATAATTATGTTTACCTCACTGGTGCAATTAGGGTGGACTTTTGCTCATGGGAGAACCTAGTTGACATGCACAGTACGCAACCTTTTGTTGTTTGATGTAAAAGTCACAGCAGTTCTTGCTCAATAAAGGTCAATATTGAAAACATGACTTGTCTGGTGACTCTCTTTTTCCAACTCAAATCCTTCCCTGAAGTTTGTTCCCATTCAGGACAGAGCATCAGAGCTGCGTGGGTTGGAAGTTGCTTGAGGTTTTCCTTTCTCTTTGTTTCCTCATTTAGAAAATGAGTTTGAATTGGAAATGATGAACAAATTTGCTGTAACATAACACAAATACTTGAGCTGGTTTAAGCAGATACTTAAGAGTGGTATCCTATGCTTTCTAGAGTAAGGAGGAACCTCTTGAGCTCTGCTGCCTGGCCTCTGGGGCCTCAGAGGGGTTGCGATTGCTTTTGCTAAGAAGGGGAAGGTCTCTAAGCCACGTGCTGCTGACATTACTTACCTGAGCAATCCTCCTTGTGCTAAGTGTAAAAGCATTTAATTTTCCTCCCTGCACGCTAGTCTCAGCATGTAGGACTTAAAGGTGTGGCAATTTTCAGTTCATTCCTTGATTTTTTCCTGTGAAGCCAGCCTGTCTGCGAGCCACAACTGGTCATGGTATCTTCTCTGACACTTGTCCATCACTTAAGCGTGCACAGACCCATTAAGTAATCTCAACCAAGACACCATGTGTTCATCAAAATGGGGTAGTTTCGGATTATTTTTCCCCCCTCCTGCCCTAATTCTATGGGAATATCCTTATCGGTTCTCTGTCTCACTATGAGAACATCCTTATCGGTTCTCTGTCTCAAACGATCAACAGGCGCAATCTGCCTCTAAACACAAAATTCCAAAATTGAGATTAAATGAATTCCTGGAAAAAGGAACCTGTCCCAGAGTACTGAGTATCAAAAATATTCCTAACTTGGTTTTTCTTTTTTACGTATTTGTCCATTCCAAAATAGCTGTAGAAATGAAACGCTTCCAGACTGACCTGAGGCCGGGTAGGGCTCAGATTATACCCAGTGTGACTGACAGATAAAACCAAACTAAAACATTTCTTCCATTTCCAATAAAAAGGCCTCCTAAGCGTTGGCCTGTGTCTACTGCTACGTGCAGGCTGGCTTTATTAAGAAGAAAGCCAATTGAAGGGTCCTCTAAAATCCCACTACGTGGAAAATAAATGGAGACAAAAGAAACAAAGGGAAAAAGAGGGGGGGCCCAACTCCAATTTGGGGAACTAATATTTCTTATTATGGGATTAATATTGTTTTTATTTCTATTACATTTCAAAGGGAAAACAAAGAACGCTGCTCCTGCATTTCCTACCATAACTAGCAAAGAAATGCAAATAATTTTTAAGGCTGGGTTCAGCACACGGACTGTCCTGAAATCTGTTGACTAATTGAGGCTCTGATCAAAATCTCTGTGATTTGCACATGCCTTCCAATTCTTTACCCTATCAATAATTGAAGATCAAGTAGTTTTTAATTGAAAGGGTTCTGCATGTTCTTCACTGGAGAAAGT
Organism: Rissa tridactyla; assembly: GCF_028500815.1. NCBI lineage: Eukaryota > Metazoa > Chordata > Aves > Charadriiformes > Laridae > Rissa > Rissa tridactyla. The sequence goes on from NC_071485.1 coordinate 6,442,528, forward strand.
GTAGAAAGTCCACAGCAGATAAGGCTTTCAAATAAATCCGACATAAGTCTTTATGTAGCAAAGTAATGAACGGTTCTCCTGCTGATATCAATAATGGGAATCTGTGCTCAACAGCTTGCTGGTTGAGTGACGTTTAATTAAAGCAGAGTTAGCAAATTAAATGGCAGCTTCTCTGTAGCAAGCTCATTTGTGAAAGTTGCATGTGTAGGTGACATAAAAATACCTCGACCTTTAGGAATAAGAAGTTAAGTAGCCCAGTCACGCTCACCTATTTTCGGTAAGTGGTCGCACCAAGTTCTGTTAAAATATGGAAATGCCCAATGGTTTGTGAGCAATGAAGCTGTTTTTCTCTTGGGTCTAATCAAAGTTTTCAAGAGAACAATAACACTAAACCCAAAAACTAAACCAGAGACCAGTATTTAACATAAAACTTACTCTTTACATGCTTCCAAATAAGATCTAGAATCTGCTACCACCCCTCAGCATAGAAAGTCGGGCATCTTCAATGTCAACACCAAGAAGGGTCACCTTGTACAGTGAATTAAATATTGATGCCAGTAGGAAACTCAAGAACACCGTTAACTCCCCCTTTTCCGCCCCAATTGTATTTCAGCCTTTAGTTATTACCCAGAAATACAATTTTTTTTTCTCTGCTCTAACACACAAAATAAATTTGTGAGTTTAGTCTATTTCCCACTGCAAATGTTTCCATCAAATCCTAAGAGAAATAAGCAACTGGTTAACACATTTCTAAATATTTATAAAACTATAAGAACTGATTAATATTTAATGTTGCCAAGAGGTTTTGTCTACTGACATCTGCAATCAAACAGTTTCAAAAGGAAGCGTAATTCCAGGGCAGAGATGCATAAATAGTATGTTATTTGCCTGTTCTGCACCAATTACTTCTTCAGACTGTGCATAACCAGTGAAGGGATTAATTACTTTCAGACACAGAAGTTCAGTGATCACCAAAAGGCTCCATGAAGGGAAAAACAATAATTAAAGGAAGTTACTGTGAAGATTTATGCATCTTATTTAAGGTAGACCATCAAGACCCCTGTGACTTCAGGACCTGGAGGGCTCTAAAACAGGATGTCTTTACCATAGTGGATTGCAGAGGAGCTATGATTAAGAGATTTTCAGCATCCCAGAACTAAATTCCAGGTGGAAACAAAGTGGGAAGAGTTACAGAACACAAATAGGTTGCATTTGCCAGGGAGCTGAGTCAGGCACTAGAATTTTCTCCAGGCATCAGGGTCTGTGCTTTTCCCATTCCCATGTGAGCTTTCTTCCCTCTCTGTTCAGGATTAAACTACCCTTAACTAATCTAGGAAGGCAGCAAATGATGAATTGTCAATTATTCACCTACTAGAAGGTAAATTCCTAGAATCCGGATGTTATACCTGTACAAGTTTTCCTCTTGCTGAGTGGAAGGGGAGCGCGTGTGTACGTGTGTCTCAGGAAAGGCTTTGAGGACCTCCGTGGATTTGTCTTCCCTGTGCTGAGATCTCGGCCCCATCCAGACCCCGTCTGCCCAAACAGCAAGAGAAAATTCAGGGACAGACTCTCGGCTTTACTCACAGCCGCAACTTGGGTTAAAGTTTCTATCCTGTCTCCCTCTGCCTGCTTTTACTGCATTGCGTCAAAGCCAGCTCCTGGATTTTCAGAGGTAAAGCGAGTGTTGCCAGCAGGATCCCCACAACCCTGAGTGTCTCGGCACGCAAAGGCACTCTTCATCCTCCTCCCAGCAGTTTACCTTAGCGGCAGGGCAGGACTGGGGGTAACAAACCAGGCTGGACAGTCACTGCAGCTTGTCACTCTCCGCAGCTCATCGCCACGGCTGTGACTCACACGTTTCCTGCGGAGTCGTGAAATCTCTCCTCTAGCTGCAATACATTAAAAATAACATAAGGAGTGGGGATCGGACTGAGATACGCTGCAAGGGGAAACGTCTTTGCTGGCGTATCTCTAAATGTGCTGGTTTGAGAGCATCCCCGGCAGCCTGGCTGCAAAGATGTGGAGAGCTGTATTGCTTCCCAAAGTGAAAGGGATACAAGGGACTGAATGAAGGATGAGTTTATCTGCGAAGAGAGACATGACAGAGGAAGCAAAATCAGGTATTGAAAAGTTAAAAGGAGCCCAGAGTGCTTGGAGAAAGGCAGGATGGGGCAGTGGCTTTAATATATGCCAATCAATTTAACAGTGCTTTGGCTTTAATGGCCGTGACGAGTTCTGATCTGGTGCTCAGCGTGTTCCTTGCTCCGTAGGAGCAGAACCTCTTTCCCAGCCGAAGCGCCACGCTAAGCGTTTTCTGGCGGGGCACTTCAGTGAATTTCCAAGTAGCATCTCTCAGGCTCGATATTCTGCGGCGTTTGAACGAGGGTATCACATACCCAAAGGAGCAGGTTTCCAACCAATTTGGCTTTTCAAGGCTTTTAAAAGCCCTGAGCAAACAGCGAGGTCAAGTCTCTTGCCCACGGTGCTGCAAGTGCCCCCCACCGCTCGCCACTGCTCTCCTGGAGCCGGAAAACAAAATCTGCTTTGTAAGAATAACTCTGCATAAAGACACGTAGAAAAAATCTCCATGAAAAGCAGAAGGGAAACACAAAAAGAAAGACTTAAAAGAGATGTTGTTGAAGAAAATTAATTTACTTGTTTGCCTTCTGGTTCTCAAAAGCATCAAAACACCAAGAAAGAAGCGGGGGGGAATTAAGCATTTAGATACGGGAACTCCCTGTGCAGGAGTTACTGGAATTATTACCTATGCACACAAGCTCTGTTCCCTAACTGGTTTTACCAAATCTTCTTTTTCTTTCTTCTGTCATTTTTCCTGGTAAAATGGAAGGAATGTTAAGTTCTTACCTCATCCATCATTTTCTTCTTTATGACTGTTTCAACGCTGGAAAGGGAGATGCTTTTGGAACACCCCTAAAATTCATATAAAAAGACACTTCCTTTCTCTCTGAACGTAGCCATTGAGTAGAGCCAATGCAAATCAACTCATACCCATGAAGTCAGTGTACAAAATTAAAAGTTACCCCAAAATCCTATGCAAAAAAAAAAAAAATATCCATCTAGCTAAATGTCACTGTGAAAGGTTTCAGTGCAGCCATGGCACGCCTGTTTTAATGTGGGCTTCCATAGGTTTAATTTATTTAAAATGGTTTAATTTGCAGCATTAGCCTAGTACTTGCCCTTGGCACAAGGTTTAACTATATGCATCAACTTCAGCTAATTAAAAATAAATAGGCCCAGACTACAGGACACTGCCATTGCTTTCGGAATGGTCAGGCTTCGTTGCTTTTTGTGCCTGATCACACAGTGGATTTTTGCCTGGCTCATACTCAAAATTTTAAAAGGCCCTGCTGACCGCTCAGTGGAGGATGAGGCTTAGGATAGCACCTGCGGAAGGCAGCTCACCTTCAAGCAGCAGCAAGGAAACACCCCACCCCCCCACATTGTCCTTCTCTTAACATCTCACCACAGCTTTTTCCTTTTTTTTTTTAAAAAAAAAAAAAAAAAACAACACAAAACCAAAACACTCCAAGCCTCAGCTACATCTGTAGTCACTCTTCCCTTTCATCCCTGAATTGTCAGGCACTGAACAATTTCATACCAACGTTTGACACCCATGTTTACATTTTGCTTCTGTATTGGTTTGCTAGAATTTTTTTTTCAAAAGGGAGCTTGTGCGTGTACAACGGCCCAGTGAGACCCACCACAAAGCTAACAGCACACACTCACACCAGTGTATTTTACCATTGTAAGTGAAATTTTACAGCTCCATCAAGAAATTTTCTCTACCTATTATTCCCCCAGGCGTATCAGCTAGAGATAGAAACCAGTATCCCGTACCCTGTGACACAGGCTTGAGACAAGTGCGACACAGCCCTTTATCAACCTTTTAAGTGCATTAGTGACACGACACACACAAGGAATCTGTGTAAGCATTTCTGTAACTTTATTGACTAGCTTTATTGCACATACTTATTGAAGCCTCCATTATTGTACCCACCCAAGGTTTCCATAATTATTTTAAATGCAAGTTAAAGACAACTTTCATTCCCATGACTTATTTTTTTTTTCCCCTTTTTAAATTTTAAGGTTCTGAATCACCCAAGAAAGACATAACCCCTGAATTCATACGTGTAGACCATGCGGCATTCAGGGAGCAAGCCAGTGGGTGCTCTGCAAGCATACTGATACTCTGCACAGAGAGAAACATCATAGATCATGAACTTTAAACCTCAGTGGTCACTGAATTAAATATGTGAGACTGCAATTTTAGCTGAGTCAATCATCATTTATTCTGTTGACCTGATGAGAAAGCTATACTGCCTAAAGATCAAGCCTTCTTCTTCACTTCACTCTCTTCCTTTCCTGCTGCTTCTTTCTCTTCCTTCTCCTCCTCACCAGTTTCCTCAGCAGTTTCCTGAGACTCCTCTCCTTCTTCAGCTGCTGTTTCTTCCCCTTCTCCTTCCTCTTCCTCTCCCTCTTTGGCTTCTTCAGACTCTTCCTTAGCACCTTTGAGAAACAAAAAGAAACATTTCACATCCTATGTACTCTTCCTAATCCAAATTTAACAGGACCCAGCATACCTGCATCCTTCAAGCCCACACCTTTGGACAGAAGCCAGCCAAACTGGATGGGGCTGGCAAATGATTTTGCATGGAATGGCAAATGATTTTGCATGGAAGCAGGGACATTTATCTAGGACTGCCGAGGGAAACGAACAAAACTACATGACCAACTTGTCCTAGATTTCAGAGGGAGTGAAGCACTTTATAGGTCCTTTCAAAATCATGGCCTTGAAAAATAGTACTGTGGACTCATTGCTTTAAGCCTTATCCAAAGACTTGAGTTCAAAAAGGAATGTTGCCATTGCCCTCCCATTGGCTCTTCAACTATCATTTCATTATAATTAATCTTTACATTAGCAAGCTCCTAGTTCAGTGGTAGTGAATGCATTTTGGATATGTTTAGGTTAAATCTTTCAGATCTATGCAATTGAAGTTGGAAAAGCAACTCTTGGTAACATTCCTTTTACATTTTCTTTAAAATGAGTTTGGTAAATAATTCATGGGACAGCAAGGAAGTGGCCTATATTTTGGCTGAACAAAAAACTACCCCGACCTCAGGCAATAGATACTGCTATCCGCTGAACCCAACAGTGACACCCACAGACATCAGCTGATGTTCCTATTATCACAGGCTACTCTCTGGGAATTTGTATTGAGCTCAGGATGTCCTTGTTCCCTGTTTTTGAGGATGTCTATAATAGCTAAGTGCCGCTTGATATGACATTACACCCAGCTAAAGTATTATCATTCTGCTTTTGGAAACCCGAATGGAAAAACATCCAGTGATTTTCAAGGGAGTATAATCAGTCCTATAATCTGCCTGATATTGAACGGTTACCTTATCTTCCACCCAATATTCAGGCTTTCCTGCTTAAACGCTGTGGGCTTAATCCCATGCTCCTTTGCTCATGTAAGCAGACAATGGGAAAGGTCTAATGATTAGATCTAGTCATCAGGATTTCTGGGTTTTACCCTACATGAGCAGGGTGAAGCATGAAAGAGAGGGATTTGAAAGTAACTAGAAGTACCTTCCTCCTCTTCTTCAGCCTCTTCACCTCCCGCTTCTTCCTCACCTTCCTCCTTCTCCTCCTCCTCACCTTCTTCTGCAGGGGCTGCCTTGGCTTCTCCCGCTTTAGCAGCCTCAACTGTTTCCTCTATTTCAATCTGTTCTTCCTGGACGTGACTGGAGTAGTACGTGGGGAAGGAACGGGTTGTCATCAAGTAGGAGCTGGACTGGAGACCACTGTAGGCAGACCTGCCAAAAGTCGGGGCAGTCTGGGTATAGCCACTGGTGATGCTTCCAACGCTAGTGAAACTCAGTCGGGTCTCTTCACCTTCCAGCAGCTTCCTAGCGAAAAAAAAAAAAAAAGCAAAGAGAAATGACTTTGTTATACTGCAACAGTATTCAGCAGATTCAGCTACAGACCAAGATACTGGGATGCTTTGAGCAGCACAAGCCCTACAGACTGCATACTTCTGAGTGCAAAAACTCATAATGAATAACTATACGGCAATGCTACCCTACTTCCTTGGAATGAAGTTTCAGAGGTGTGCATTACGTGAATTAATACTTTCCCTTGTTAGGAGAAATAATGGGGAAAAACCCTCTAGGATTATGTTCCTATAGCAGGTGAAGCCAGAGGTGTATTTTGGGTTGCAGATAACAATGCAGATGTAACAATTTGATGTTACGTTTAGCTATTAGATGAGGTTTGTAGCCACTTACTCAGTATTCCCCCTTGTGGCATTCATAGAAACTCTCTTTCGACATTTACAAATTCTGACAGTATCTGGGACAAAACATTAAACAGCTATTTAGCAGCAATTCTGCTGTAAAAATATTTACTTTCCAGGAGATTGCTTCTGTGAGTTAGAAACAAGGTCTGTTCTTAAAAGCATGTAAGGGATTTCCAATTTTGAGAACACAGCCATCTGTATTATGAAGTTCCACTGACACAAAATCTCTTTAACTACAGAACAGGTATTTTTACCTGGGAAGAGAACTGAGATCATATTGCTGAGCAGAGAGCTCTGTATGCGTACACATACATACTATTATATTCACAGAGGTTTGCTACACACAGAAGATTTTGCTTAAAGCAAATATTTTACCTCAAAAGCACTGCTTCTTCCAATAGAAAGACAATGGAGGAGACCTGATTAAACTCTGACATCTATCTATGAAAACTTCTGCTGGAGGAATGACAAAGAAAATGAATTCTCTTGAAGAGAGAATAGGAACCTGATCCGAGTTCTGATTTACTGAAACATTCCCCCCATCATACCTATATGCTGCAATTTCGATGTCCAGGGCCATCTTCACATTGAGCAGATCTTGATATTCCTTCAAGTACCGAGCCATTTCGCTCTTTGTGGTTCTCAGCTCATTCTCCAATTTGTTGATTGTATCCTGTTGGAAGGAACAATATTGGCAGCGTAAAATTCTTAATTCTCCCATGTCTAGATATAATACCTTGCAAGGAATTTCTCCAATCCTAATATCTTAATCTTGCTCTAGCAGAAGAAAAAACCGAACAGCTCCAATTCCACCCTCAGCCAAAAAGACACCATTTACCAAATCCCACCTTCCCTGGCAGGGTTTTCCCACCCCGTGTCTACACCTTATTATTCCATCCCTACTTAATGTTTCCCAACCCTATGTCTACACTGTATTATTCCATCCCTACTTAAGAGCCTCATTTTCTGCTACCCATGCATGCATGAGGTTTGTTTTGCTTTTAGCTTCTATGTGCTTTTTCTATTTTTAGCTTAAGTCTGTCTTTTATATGATGATATAGTTAAGGATTGACCGGTGTATCGATAAACGCTGTGTCATGTATTATAGCTCTGTGGCACTTCGCATGATGATTTTATGATACCTTACCGTTCAGCTATGCAGCATAGCTGGGGAATGTGCGAGCTAGCAGCAATGTCCCCCCCTTTCCAGGTGCCCCCCCCGGCCCCCCCGCACCTGCAGGGCGGAGATGTCAGCGCTCTGCTTTTCCTCCAGCTCCTGCAGCTGCTTCTCCAGCGCCTCGTTCATCCCGCGGGTGGCCTCGATCTCCAGCGTCTTGGCCTTCAGCAGCCGGCGGCTCTCGGAGACCTCGTCCTTGGCGGCGCGGACGGCGTCGGTGTTCTTGGCAGCGCTCTCGCTGAGGACGGTGAAGCGGCTGCGGAACCACTCCTCGGCGTTCTGCATGTTGCGGGCCGCCAGCTTCTCGTACTGGGCGCGGATGTCGCGCAGGGCGGCGGAGAGGTCGGGCTTGGCCGACACGTCCATCTCCACCGAGAGGTGCGCGTACTGGATCTGCGCCTGCAGCTCGGCCAGCTCCTCCTCATGCACCTTCTTGAGGAAGGCCAGCTCGTCCAGCAGGCTGTCCACCCGCTTCTCCAGCTCCGCCCGCGCCAGCGCCGCCTCGTCCGCGCCCTTCCGCACCTCCAGCAGCCGGGCCTCCGCGTCCTCCCGGCTCAGCACCTCCTCCTCGTAGCGGGCCTGCAGCCCCCGCAGCGTCTCCTCCAGGCTCTCCCGCTCGCCCTGCAGCGCCTGCTTCTCGCTCGTCGCCTCCTCGGCCGCCAGCCGCAGCTCGCGGATCTCCTGCTCGTAGAGGGCGCGGAAGCGGGAGGGCTCAGCGTGCTTCTGCCGCAGCACCAGCAGCTCAGCCTCCAGCACCTTGTTCTGCTGCTCCAGCTCATGCACCCGCTCGATGAAGCAGGCGAAGCGGTCGTTGAGGTCCTGAAGCTGCGCCCGCTCCTGGCTGCGGATGGACTTGAGGTCGTTGCTGATGGCGGCCACCTGGCTGAGGTCCAGGCTGTCCACCGAGTGCAGGAGGGAGCCCGAGGCGCTGGAGGTGGCATAGCTGCGCCGCACCGACACGGAGGAGACGGGGGCTGACAGGCTGGAGTATGCCGAGCGCCCCGAGCTGTAGCCGCCGCTGCTCCGCATCGTCGAGACGTGGATGCGCGGGCTCTCGGCGTACCGCCGCTTGTAGGAGGGGAAGAACGGGTCGTAGCCGTACGAGCTCATGGCTGCGTTGCGGGGGGCCAGCGACTGCTCTGCGGACCGGCGTTGCCCGACCGCCCCTATTTATGGGCGGGGAGGGCGGGCGGGCGCAGCCGCCGGGCGGGGCTGTGCCGGGCTGAGGCGAGGCGGGGCGGGGCGGAGCGGAGCGCTAGCGCCGTGCGGAGGTACGGACCGCGCCGCGCTGCATCGCGGGCTCGGGGGGCTGCGGCAGGGCGGGCTGGTGCTCCGTGTCAGCCCGCTGTGGCACGGCCCTGCTGGGCCCAGCTCCGACCCGCCTCACACCGACTTCGCCTCAGGCCCATCGGGGCCACCTTGAGGCCTCCCTCGGGTCCCCCTTGGGTCCCCCTTGGGCCTATTTGCGGCCCCTTCGGGCCTACCTTAGGCCCACCTCGCCTCAGGCCTAGCTGCTGCCCCCGCCCCAACCTGCACAGCGTCCTTCTTAACACAGGAAATTCCATCTCAACATGAGGAACATCTTTACTTTGAGGGTGTCAGAGCACTGGAACAGGTAGCCCAGAGAGGCTGTGGAGTCTTCTTCTCCGGAGATACTGAAAACCTGTCTGGACCCGTTCCTGTGCAACCTGCTCCAGGTGAACCTGCTTTGGCAGGGGGGTTGGACTAGGTGATTTCCAAAGGTCCCCTCCAACCCTGACCGTTCTGTGATTCTTCTCCCATTCTCTATAACCTGCCCTGGCAGAAACCCTGGGGAGGTTGTTACAAACCCCATATTGTGGTTGGGGCCTTAGTGAGGCTGGGGTGCAGCCCTCACCGCACCTCAAAACACCCAGAGTGTATATGTGAATAGCATGTGAATAGTGTTTTTTTTCCTTCAGTTCGCAGTTTTCTCAAGGTGTCTGCTCATCAAGTTCCTGCTGTCCTCACCGTGTCCTTTGTTGCAAGTGGTTCCTAATACCCAGGTAATTACATGAATGAAGAAACAAATATGGGGCGTGGTTCATAGTCCTAGCAGAATACATTAATATTTAGTAATCTATCTTTGCTTCCTCTGTTCCTTGAAATTCTCTGGAGGCAAGTCTGTCTGAGACTTGGACCACAGGGACTGAATATTTATCCTTGCCTAATCTGGCTAATACAGAGACTAAAACTGGATGGCTGAATTGCAGCTACCTCTGACCCAGATTATTAGCCACTGGTTGATTAAAACAAAGGCAGTATTTATGCAGTAGAGATTTATCAGAAGTAATCTAGGAACATACTGAGCACAGACTTCATTGGATGCTCAAAAAGACAATAGTCATTTGTCTCCCTGAGTCAGAAGGGCATCTTTAGTACAAAACAAACTCTTTAAAGTTTTCTTGAGGAAGGAGTAAACGTAGGCGTGGGCTGGGGGACATTTATTAAGAGAGACACACCACAAAAATGCCTGGTTGCTTCTTAAAGAAAGGGGAAAGACTTAGTAATATACACAAATTAGTCGCTATGCCTGTCGCTAATTGCAATGGTACTTAAGTATTTCTGGCACAAAGATATGTTTGCTTAATACCAGTCATCTACTAAAGGTAGAGCAGGGTTGATTTAATCATGTTTCCTACTGTCTTCTAGTGATCTCAAATAGAACATTACCAGTTGTGTAGTATTATCTCCATAGGCTTCAGGGTACTTGAATATGAGGGATATTCAGCTGTGAAGGGCAATGGGCTATCAGAGGTCTCTCTTTATCTGAGCTCATGCTAGATGGAATGAACTGTACTAAGAGCTAGTAAAGGCTTATGCATCACTATATCACAATAGAGCTGATGAGATACTTTATTTTGCAAATCTGAAGTGTACCCATAAAGATCAATGGAACTGCACTCAACTTACAAGCACCACAAGTGAGGCTTCTACTAAAATTTTTAATCAAAATTTGTGATTTATATTTTGGTAGGAGTTGCATTCATGCATGTTAGAACAGTTATCCATTATTCAGACACTGAATATGCAAAGCAGAGCAGCACAGGTATAGCTTTATCCTAATACATTTTAGCTTTAACAGAGATTAGGTTGACTTTTGTCCAAAAGAGGTAGTTTGTGTAGTTTGCAGAGCACCTAGGGAAGAAATAAGCAATACAGATGTTATAGCAGATGGAAAGATTCACAGCAGGCTTGGTCAAAGATTCAGTGAGCTTCTAAACACAAATTGTTATGGGATACTTAACTAATGCAAACTGGCATACCTTGTTTCATGCCAATGGATTTATGTTAATCTTCCCTACGTTCAATTTGAGCATAAGATTTAATCATCAATGGTATCAGTAATTATGCCACGTATTAATAAAGTAATATATCTCAGCTTCTAAAGTAACTCCCCTTCATATCCCAGGAAAATAAGCTTTGTAATTCTAGCCTGTTAATATTCTTTCTTATAATTTTTTAGAGAGGGAAAACGAGTGGAAAACCCCTTCCTCTCTGCCAGCAGTGTGTGCCAGGAGGATAGGAAGCGTGTCTGCAGACAGCCCTGTAGTGTTGAGTTTCAGTGTGACTCAGAGGTAAGGATGAAGCTTTGTTCCTATAAGGAAAAGAACACTAATACTGGATGCATCCTACTTCAGAAACTTGTATTTCTAGGAACAGGGTAGTGCCGGCTCCGGTTTCCCTATTCCCTTTGTCTCCCTTTTCTTGCTTTTTGCCGTAATGCAAGGTATAATCTTGCCCCTTGATATATTATTATTAGAAAATCATTGAAGTGGTAGTCAACAGAAGAACAGGATAAAGACTGGCTTCCAGCTACGCTGAAATGGTCCGTGCCATTTGTCTCATCTTTATTTAAGACCATGTTGAAAAAAAGCAGTCACTAGAGATGAGCTTAGTCACCCAGCAGCTTAGCATTATGTCCCCTTCCGTCTGCTGAAGCTAAAGCTGCTCTCCTGCTGTTTTAGTTAGGTGTGAGTCTCATGATTTCATCTAATGTAAACTTCAGGTAGAAGAATCCCAAGTCCAGGTTCTCCCCTTGAAAACCTCCCCTAGGTTGGCTGACCTAAATCATGAATTATCATGATGAATGACGCAGAAATAATAGTAGTGACATGCTAAAATGGCAGCTGGGCAGTCACATACTACTGCATAAGCAAAGCAAGCAACTCCATGACAATTCATTCCTGTTCATACGTTTCCCTCTGCTACTTACTGTGTAATTAACATGTACTCAGTCTAGGAATGGCATTTCCCCAAGGAAGAGTTTAGGTCTAAGCCCTGTGCTAGGGCCTCATTGAGCACCAAGAAGTTACTTGAATGCAACCAGAGTCAGTGAAAATTCCCCTATGCTGCAAGACACTCGGGCCTTGAAGCCTAGTGGGGTTTGCCTTTTGACTTTATTTTTTTAACTTTTTTTAATCAAAGAACGGTTTCCCCAGCAGAAAGTGTAAACAGGTACGTTTGCGGTTGAGGTGGATGGCAGAATGAAGTCCGCATTGTCTGCGCCTGGTCTTTTTTCTGAAGCATAAAAAGGGCTGTGCCTGTTTGGTTTGAATTTGCACAGAAATTGTGCAGAGCAGTGAAAAGCAAAAGCATTGTTTGTACTTTTTATTGTTTCTACTTCATGGAGGCACAGGTCTGAGAGAGTGGGGAATCGGATACTCCCACAGCTGAAAATGTTACATAGCTCTGATGTGCTGTGCAACATCATTTTTTTTATACAATATATAAAATGAGATGGTAAGAGCTGATCTATGCATGGTACCTATACTCACAAAACAGGCAGCCGAGAAATGCTATACATAGTAAAGTATGATTAAGCAATTTCCTTTCGCAGTGTTCTGGAACTGTTAATAACTTTGCTTCAAATTCAAAAATCAACATAGTGGCATTCAGTGGCACCATGTTTTTATGGATTCATTGATTTTTATTGATAAGATTGATCAGAGCAGTTGTGAAGGAGAAAGGGGAGAGCTGGAACAGGTCTGTTGTAGCAGTCAATGCTTTGTGCCAGTAGTTAGTGCTATGGGAATGCAGCAAAGCGTGCCTACGGCTGAGCTGTCCCTACAGGTCCTTTTATTGATCTTACCACAGAGAGGTGTCTTGCAAAAACTGAAAAAGAGAAGCATCATTGAAGGCTCTGGGAACTGCATCTGAGAAAAGTCTGGTTAAGGCTTTTGGACTTGCCCTACAATGGTTTCTCTCCTTATAGTTACTTCTTTCTTTAAAACTTCTAGGAGGGGGGGAAACCTTGATGAAAATTCTTTAGAGTTTATTCTCATGTGTGCTAGAATTTCTACATCTGTCTGGGCTGCTTTTAAATTTTGACCCTATGCTGAACACACTTGAAAATTGCTGTTGTATGTCACTAATGCTCTACCTATCGGGGGAATATTTTGAAAGTCACAAGCAGGAGTAACGGGTCCTCTTTTCTTTCCCTTGTCCTGAAGTTAGGAACCCAGATCTTAATGTATACGTCTAAAATTATATCAAAATCTCTGAATGAGTTTAATTGAAATGTGCAAATGAAAATACTCTGTTATACTTAGATTGTCTTGATCCTGCTGCATTTTTCTGGTAGGAATTGGAATGAATCCTACGTTTTAGGAAGATTTTAATCCTTTCTATATTCCAATCATCACATTTAATATGAGACAACACTAACACGAATTGTCAAAGACCATGCAGAATTTTGTCTGCAAGGACTGAAATACAGTATCTGTAAGACACAGAAAAAATGCTAATAAGTATTAAATTTATGTCTTTTGAACAGCTATTTGCTTTGTTTGTTCCATATATAGCAAGTGCCTGAGCAGCTTTCATTATTTTATTATCGCTTATATCAATTCTGTTTTGCTGTGCACAGTAACATTAATTTTCTCCCTTTGAGTTTGTTCTGTTGCTTGATTACAAGAGCTAGAGGAAACAGCCAGCCACTTCTTTCATCTGAGCTCTATCAATGAGTGCTTAATTAGAAGATTCATTAGCTTTGTTTACTCTTTGGATCAGGACTCCAAACTGGGTCACAAAATCTGATGGCAGATTCCTCCTTGCAGTTTCAAGGGTTAGTTCGTAACTCCCAGAATCAATTAAATTAGATGTTCTGCTTTTGTTTGATTCCAGCAATTAAACATAAACAAAAAGGTTCTCGGACAAAGAAGATAAAACTCCCCTACCTTGCCAGCTGCAGAGCAATGTACATGGTTTGAAAAAGCCCACTCGGCCCATTTTGAAGGAGATCATTTACTCATTTGCAAAGTCTCATTGCTTTGAATAGGTCTCCTGCCAATCTGAGAAGTGGTTAGACTCAAGAGACCGAGGGCCGCATCAGGAGCTTGTTGTAAGTTGGCACTGGGCTGTAGGCTGCTGCTGAAGGCTACCTGACGGTCTAAGCTTCATCTTCTCCAGTTGTCTCCTTGTGAGTGATCTTACCTGTCTTAAAGCTGTCACCTGAAAAGTGGTATTTTATGATGCCATAAAATACAAAAGAATAATTGAGACGGTTCTCAGCTGAATCAATTTCTGATGAATTGCAACAGAGATTCCTTTTTCCGCCCCTCACATGGTTTGCTGAGTTATAGAACACAATTCTTATTCTGCATTCATCAGTATTAACCCATCAGTCTTAATGGTTGTAACATCCAGTTTACACTGGATTGTGCAAGATTGGAATCAGTCAGTTGGACCTTATGGTACATCATAGAGCAACTGATAGGCATATTATGTAGGTATCCCCCAGCAGCAACATGCCGGAGTTGGAAGAAAGTGGTAGAATCAATGTCTGTCTCTTTACCTTACTGACATTTGTAACATCTAGCATCTTTTTTTTCCCCTTCCAGTGGCTTATCTAAGTCACCCCTTATATATTTTATTTTTGTCTTGGAAACCTTTTTCACTACATTAAAATATTCTTCACAATGTGATTGTAATAGTTTTCAGTCTTCAGTGTTTCTGAATTACTGTTCTTAGCTGATTCCTTCTCAAAATAACGTTAAATTGAAGTGAATGCAGTTGTTTCAGCTGACTGAAAGCAGAGTGCTCTGCCTACATATCTACTATATACCAAGCCTAATGATTCAAATGGAATTTTCACGTGTCTCTAAATGCCCAATTCACATTGAATCCCAAAGGAATTTGGACGTACAACTCCTTCAAACTCCTTTGAAAAATTACAGCTTATTACAATTGTTTTTGCAGAAAAAGCTGAGTTGCATGCCTTGTGTCTGCATGTGTCTTTATCTGTAGGGGGAGCTGAATATGTATGCCTACAAACCTTCATTTCCCTGTGCCATTATATGCAGGTATTTTCTGCTTGTGGTCTGTACTCATGCATGTTAAGCAATGGACTCAGTTAAAGACTTGAGACATTCTCATCAGTAGGGTGAACTACCTGAACGTTAAGGTACAAAGACAAGGTGAATCCTAAGTGTTGGTGTGCCCCAAAGAGTTGCTCTGGGAAACCAGCACTATGATTACTGCAGAGTTTTAAATGCTCAGTGAAAATAATTATGTGTATGTCATTTTGTTTGAGGGGTGTCGGCTGTAAGAACATGTGTTTGAGCAACTGTAGATGATAGTAATAGAAGAAATTTAATATCCTTCATATTTTTCAAGTTGAATATTCATATTGGCAGTAATATCCAGAGGCAAGTAGTGTGACTATTTCTGCTGACCACATATTGGCTGCGCCAGCTGAAGTTAGTTCTGTTGGTGATACAGTGGGTAGAAGAGAGGAGACTGCATTTAAAATATTGTTGAGAGCATATGAAAGGCTCATAATGCAGTCAGAGACTCTATTTCCTTCCAAAAATCTTCCAGTATGGATGACAATAAAGATAAAATGTGGGTCAAAAGAGTACTTATTTGTGGACTGCATGCACAATTAAAAGGCAGAGAGATCTTGTATCTGTGGTCTGCAGGGAACGTAAGCATAGTCTGAATTCCTGATTACCAGGATATGTTCTTCCTTTGATCGCAGAATCTGGATAAACGATTGCAGAATACTTTCCCTATAACTCAATTATTCTTTAAACCTTTGAGAGATCTTTCTCCTTGCTGCATATGCAGCAGTAAAATTTATGTGGGGTGTACCCAAAGCCACCTCTACCTTTTAGTATGTGCGTAATCTTCCCCCTACGCACATGTGCAAGCATTTCTTAGCAAGATACAAGCATCCCATTATTTAATAGGCTGGCATGTACTGCTGACCATAAAACACAGAAGGAAAGTGAGCAATAAAACTGTCTGACTTGTACTGCAGTGTGTTGACTGGTTAAGTTTCACAGCAGCGAGCTGAAGTTGCTCAGCTCTGCAGTATATGAATAAAAATTACTAAACTTCTGCAGCCAGTGCACCTAATTTCCTACATCGGATCTTCTTGCATGCATCAGATTCTGGGCATTACATTTGGTTATTAAGGATGATAGTCGAGGATTTATGCATATGTGAGAGAGAATATGAAATGCAGCCCATTACTCCGGCTTTACGCTAATGTAACTTAATTGAAACATTTGCAGAGGTCTGCAGGGGTTTAATCTCTGGCACTACTCCTCCTAGAGAGAAAATGGCTTTGCACCACTCTTAAGGCATAGATTAAATTATACAGCCTGATTGAGAGGCTCTCATGGCATGTGTTAGCTGTGAAAATTCAGGTGTTTTCTCTGTACTAGTAATAAGGGCAGATAAAAAGTTGCCATTTTGTCTTTTTATTTGTGCCATTTTTTGAGGGAAATAGAAATGTTTCACTTCCATTAAAACTGCAGTTGGATTTTTTCTTTTTTTTTTTGGTCTTTTTTGACTGTGGGGGAGTGAAAAGGGAATTGCTCAAAACTTGAATCCTGAAACTTTGAGTCATGGGCCAATCTTGTGGTTTTTCATTGCTGAATAATAAGAAGATTTAATTTTTCAGGGTTTGGAGTTTTGACAAGCTCCAGCTTTTGTCTTATGTTACTACATCTGCACAGCTATAATGTCGCCTTCTATGATTATGAAGCCTAAAATATAGTTAGTCCCATAGTGTGGGAGAATCAGCTCAGCCTGGGAACAGTCTCTGTTTTGCTGTCAGTAGCAAGAGCATGATGCGTGTTTCAGGGAGCCCTGAGCAGGTACTAAGCAATGCCTTTGGGCATTCTGTGATCCTGATGACAGAAGGCAAGGCTTGGTTAGATCAGGATCTAGCGTACTCACTCGTTTAAATTTTCTGCTGTCCTGATGCTAAGCTCTTGGCCCTTGCTGTGACTAGTGTCTAAAAACGTCAATGGTGAGCCTAATTTAGCTGTTCTAGACATTTTGGTTTTATCTCCTATGCATTTGCAAAATGTTTACATGAATAAATCTTTACTGATTCTTTTCAGTTGGCTTAATCATCATAATCATATTTTTCTTGTATGTTAAATGAACATTCATTAAGTCTTTTCACAATTTTACCCTCTGTCTAATTCTGTTCCCAGGGTATGTTCCCTCTATACTTAATTGATGCCAATAGGAGTTTGGAGCCTATGTTTTTCTGGAGATCTGGACCTTAAGGACTTTCAGTTTTAGTATTTTCAGCACTTGCATTGTCACTATCTTAGACCCTTTAAAAGCCCTCAGGTTAGTAAACTTGCAGCATGAATTTGGCTTTTGTATGAGAAGTGTATTCTTGAAATAACAACTTCAGAAGCACTTAGCCTCTGTAACTAGCCAGTCTCAGTCTGTTTATTTGGCGTTGCCAAAAGCTACTCAGTCATTTGTTTTGTTTTAGTTACTCTAAAATCTCAAAGGGGTGTTGCAGATGGTTGTAAGTGTTACCTTCTAAGTGACTGTCTGCTTCCTCTCTGACAGCAGAAATGGTGATGTGCACTTACACTGGCCCCAGTAATTAACCAGGAGGGGTGGGGGAGATTATTTGGTTTACCTAACTGGTCCATTGCGATTGGAATGAAGTTCCTGCAGCATCTGAGAAGCGCAGCTTCTAAGCCTCCACAGTAAAAAAATAAAGAGATAAATCTTCAATGGTCTGCTGATTCACAAACATGGCCATCAGAACTGACTAGAAATAGTATTAACTTTGCTTTTCAAGGAGAATAACCTGGTCATTTATTATAAGGTAGGGTAAAGCACTTGAGATGATGCTGTAGAGAATAGCTCTGAGTAGACAGGGGATTAGGAAAGATGAGGTAGGCAGATATATCCTTTTATCTCTCATTTTTCTGCTTCTGTTGATGGAATCCATAAGAGGATGTTTGTGAACTATAATAAGCATATTTCAAATACTGAAGCCAAACATGAAAGGTCATGTTTCACTGTTCAATACAGCAGCGTGCAGTACAGAATAACAGAGCTGGGCAGCAGCGTAAAAACTATTTGCAGTGAAGTTTTATGGGTGGATTCTTACAGCCTCCTGGTTTGTGCCTGGCTGCAGATGGGATGACCTTTGGGAAAGCTGAGAGCTCTGTAACCTACAGGATGTCAGTATAATGGTTATATATCCTTTAACAATCCTCTTTTTCTGGTATTTGGGTATCGAAATGATAAAATGCATGTGAACAAGAAATGACCAGAAGACAAGAGATTGTAGCAAAGGTTTCTCAAGTATGCAATTCACTAAACCATCAAACAAGGAGATTTTTGTGCCAGTTTGAGTTGCTATGCTTGCATCAGTTCATGTGTTATAAATCCAACCAAGATTATCTCTTCCAGTTCTGTGCTTGAACTGGAATTCCTGGAAATTTTCAATTGGGAAAGGATAAAACCACAGCATAAAGCACTGTTAAGCTCTTTGTGCTACTGCACCTTGTCCTTGTGCTTCGCGTAATCTTGAGCAAGTCAGGCGCTACTCCTGAAATGCATTTGCAGCTCCTTTACTCTGGAAAGCAACAGTTTAGAGGCTGAGTCTTCAATGCCTCAGATTTCCAGATGTTTTTCCTTCCCAGCTTTTGCTTGCCTAATTACATTGCAAGTGTGTAAGAGCAGGCTCTCTCTCTGAATTTATCTGCATACAGTATCTAGCAGACTGATTGGGCTCTACAATGTGTGGCAATATTAATAAAAATAAAGCATAGAAGTAGCACTTCTTGATCAGTTAAGACAGTGGCTTGTCATCATAAGGAGGAATGTGCTTTAAAAGATTTCAGTGAAGATATTTGTACAAGCTGTAAGATGTACTTGTGCTTTTGAAGTAATGGGAAAAAGTTTTCAAGATGGCTTTTTATGATTTCAGGAAGATACCTAGTTTGTTTGTTATATCTATTGCACGTTCAACATGGAAAGCAGTTTCATTAATTCTTTTTGTTTTGTTTTTTTTTTACTTCAAGAGTGGCTACATGCAACTTGTTTTTCATCTTATTCTTTTGAGTGTGTACATGAAGATAGCAAAGAGCAAATTGTTACTTTATCCACAACATCTAGGGACACGTGTAACTTTCTGGAAGGCTGGGATCCTCCTTCTGTTGCATTTATTCAAGTGGTTTGTGAGCATGGCAGTGATTTTGTTTCCACTAATCTGAGCAAAGGAGAAGTTGCATAAGCTGGGTTGCTCCTGTAACTAATATGATCTTTAAATCTGGTAAAGTCTGAAGGTTGGGTTAACACCAGTAAGTCTAGAGATCAGATGTTCAGAGAACTGATTAGTTATTGTGAGTCGGCAGATTTTGGTGAAGAAGGAGAAGCGTTCTGTCAGCTTGCAGCCCTGGAAACAGCTGCGCCTGCAGCACAGCACAGCCAGTAGGAAGGAAATGCCTTTATTAGTAGGCACAGCACAGTCAGAGAGAGGTGAAGGTCCATTTTTGGGCTGTCTCCTCAAGATGCATATGTGTGGGATGCTGAGGGGGAGAAAGGGAGGAGTTATTTCTTATAGTAATGCAGCCTGATGAGTAAGACAGGAGGCAGCCTACTGAGTTCAATGGCCCTGGAGGTTTGATGCTGCTGTGTTCAGAGGGGAAAAAAAACCCCAACGCATTGCAGATTTCACTTAGGCTCGCCAAGACTGTACAACTGCATCTAGGGCTTGCCTTGAGGGGCAGAGTTACTATCCATATAATCTGACCTAGATCAGTCCTTCCGGAGGCTTGCCATGCCTCAGAGCAGCCTGCAGTGGACTGAGAAATGCTGGGCACAGTGGGAAAGGCAAAGGTTGCAGGAAGGGTTAATTCTGGATTTGCAGTTCCCTGGGGGAAGACTGCAGTAGTTTGGTGCTCTGTGTACTCCTCCAGCGCCTCCTGCTGGGAATTTTCCCCGTGGAGCTGCAATTTAGGGGGACAAAGGAGGGCAGAAAGGGAGCAGAAACTTTTTTTCTGGCCGTTTTCAGGGAAGGAGGTGGAATCTGCCTGCATGAGGTCTCATAAGTGCCCGGGATTAGTGTATCAGGGATAGCAAAAGGGGCAGGTGCAGCCCAAGGGAAAAACTAATCAAAGTTTCTCTGCGTGTCCTTAGGGAGGGATGGGACATGGTAAAGGGGGATTTGACCTTTCACAAATGGAAAAGGAGGGAGCAAACTCTCTTGCGTCAGTCCTTGGCGGTGTCCTTTGCCTGTCACTGCAGGGATGTGATAGTAGGACCCTGCACTGCCTTCCCTGTAGTGGGAATTTATGGATTGACAGAGGCTTGCTATAAGCGGAGAGGGGAAGAAAGAGGGAGAAGGGATTGTTTGACTAGCTGCTGTCAAGTGGAGCTTAGAGAAAGCATTACTCAATCTGCCTCTTCCCTCCTCCCACTGGGAAGCTGCTGCTTCTGCAGCAGGTCCAGTTTCTGGCAAAAGTTCAACACTGCACCAACTTTCAAAGAGAGAGGAGAAGGGAGGGAGAGAGGAGGAGAGTCCCGCATAGAGGAGGAGCTACTATGTCCCAGGCTCCCTTTGGCCAGAAGCCTAACTGCTGCAAGCAAGAAAAGAATAGGAAAGAGCAAGCCTCCCCTTTAGCAGCAATGCCTGCTTTGCCCCAGCTTTCATATAGTTAAGAAGTTTTCAGTGGCCTTATCACCTCTAGACCTCACCCCAAGAGCTAGTGTTTGTGGCTTATATTACACAAAACTCTCCCCAAAGTAGTCAAAAATGATGCAACAGACTAAGTATTCATGGGATCAGAAGAATTTTTGCCCAGGGAAGGTGGTTTTTTTTCCCCTAAGTGTTCTGGGAGAAGGGGTCAGGTAAATTTTGGTGAGGGGGAGGGAGAAGAACACTCAAGAGGAAGGTGTCAAGGTAGGATGGGAACAGATAGGAAATCAAGGCAAACCTAGCAGAACATGAGCAAATAGCTGAGGAGTAAACACGAGTGGGCTTTGTACCTACTGTAGGTCTCGTCTCTCTCGCTTCCTCAGAGCCTTTGCCAAGCACTAACTTAGAAAGCAGTGTTTGTGGACATCAAGGGCTTCTCCCCACCAAGTCCAGATTGCAGGAACTGGGCCCATTTCTGCAGTGGGAGTGGGAAGAGTCCAACTTCCCACTCTGGTCAGCGTGATGGCATCAAGATCTCTCCCTGCCCTTGCACGTTGAGCAACTCACGTGCACCTTTGTATGTACGTCCTGTTGGAGCACAGCTTCGATTGTGAGGGTCTGCACGTGCAGTATTATTTGGCCCCTTTTTTTTCCCTTTTCTGTCCTATGACAGTGACTCAAGTCAGTGGTATATAGCTATGTGAGAATTAGATGGGGTGCAGGAGAGGAAGAGGAATCAGCTGCTCTTCTGCTCCGAGTGAGTGGGAGGTGAATATGGCAGAGTGGGAGTTAATAGCATTTCTGCAGCTCCGAGGGAGTGTAGTGATGGCTCTGGGTTGCAGTGGGGAGGTTGGAGTATGGCAGCTTTGCTGATGCTCTCCCTGGAGCCAAGCCCCAGGGAATGGGCTGCATGGATGCTCTGGGAAGGCAGTGGCTATGGAGGGAGCTGTGTTTCTTGCCGTTATTTGCAGGGAGATTTTTGGGCAGAAGGAGACCAGCTCTCCGTGGGAAGGGGGCTGGCATGGCTGCAGTCTCTCTCCTGCAGCTATTGCTGATGGGGAAGGGCAGGCCTTGTGCTCGCAGCGGGGAAGGGCGGTGGCTGCTGACATGCTCCCTTTTTGCCGCAGAAGGATGCTGAGTCACTCCTGCAGCGCCTGCTCCTCCTTTTGAACTTCCAGCCTTTCCTAGTCTCCCGCAGTGAAAGTGATGAAGGCAGCTCAGACTCCTCTTTTCCTCTAGCCAGACTTTTTTCTCTCTTTTCTCTCTCTTGTGCTCTCATTTTTTTCCCCTTTCTGGGTCCCAACCAACAGAAGGCATTGCTTTAAAATTAAAATTTATCGCTGTAGCTACATAAGGTGATGCTGAATCTATTTCTCCTTTGGTAATGGATCTTCCTGTTCCTCTAGAGAGCAGCAATTATATTTGATGAATACAGTGAATGCTGCAGCAATTTTCTTCTTTAAAGGAGCCCTCCTGGGCATTGAATCAGCAATGATTATCCATCGGGCAGACGTTTCTTGGAAGAAGGGCTAGGGCAGGGGAAACGTGATTTTTTTTTTTTGTGTGTGTTTTGCTGGAATAGGCAGCAATAAAGCACTCTGTACTGCTACTTTCCACTGCCTGCTGTACAAGCTATTCCTTTACCCTCTTTTTCCTCAGGGATTGCTGCAGAACATCTCAGTAAAACTCTCAAAAATTGCCCAGCGTGCAGCTTTTGCGGGGATGCTCTGCAGGAAAATAGGAAGGTGAAAGATGAATCTCATTGCAGGACTGTGCTTGTTTCACAGAGGCAGGGGCTTGGGGAGAAACGGGTGCTGACTGAATACTGGCATAGAAAAAACCCCTTCCATCAACATTTCACTGTTTGTCCTTTCCAAACATAAGTGGCAGCTAACAGCTGCAGTAGCAGGTAGGAATTTATTAAGTGAAGGGTCCTGGTCTCCTAAAAACTAAAGTACTTGTTTGAGCGAGCTTTCTTGTCAGTGGATGATGATTCGTTGCTTCATGTCTTACAGCTCTATGTTATTATTCCTATGATCTTATTTCCTTCATATTACTACAAAGAGATGTTAGCACTGAATTTTTGTTAAGATTAGCTCATACTTCCTATTTTAAAATCCCGTTTCCATTTGTTCAGAACTTTAATATTAGAAACAAAAAACAAACCCTAACTTATCCTTTAGAAGCTCTTTTGTCTTCCCATATTTTAAAGCAGGGTCTTGAAATTTAATAAAGGTGGGCATTATTGCAGTCAAATCTTGTTCGTTATGTTACGTTATGATTAAATCTTTTAATTAAGTGATCATGCACAGTTTTTTCTAGAATACTTGTAGATTTATACTGTAAATTAAACTTTACATTATTAATATACTTTTTTATCCTCTTCCTGTAGTGTTCAACCCCATGTACTGTTTACAGCATGCAATACAAATTCTGCAGGGAATACCTTTAGTTTTTATGTTGGGTTTTTTTTTCCCCATGGTGATCACACTGTAATTAATACTAAAATGCATTAAATGGTGAAATATATGCAAGAAGAAACATTTTACCATTTAACAAACCATTGCAAGCCAGTTCCTCCTCCTTCACGTTTTAGGACGAAGCAAGGCCAATTGTGGCCAGCCCAACAATAAATCTGTCTCATTGGCTCTTCCTGGCCTGAAATCTAACTATAGGCTTAAAAATAGCTGTGAGACAGCAGGGTACATTAGCTACACACAAAAAAATCTTTATCATTAGTCCCTGCAGCTTCTACCTCTAGCATTTATTTTAGTCCAGTGGCCACTGCTAGCCACAAATCTAAATCCAGGCAGCTGTCCTTGGCACAGACCTGCTCTAAATCTCATCGAGTCCTAATCCTAACTTGTTTCAGAACATGACTTTCAGGGAGAATTTACTAGAAGGATAAAAAGTGGAAAACTTGTTTCTGAGCTCTGAAATCCTGGCTTCTCATGAGCTGCTGGTCAGACACAGGAAAAACCTTCTCTTTTTTCTCAGCCTGTGTTCCAGAATCTGCTCACATACTTATTGTTTCCTTTGTCAAATCTGTTTTTAGCTCAGCCGTTCCTAGCTCGACGTCTTTAGGGGA
Source organism: Rissa tridactyla (assembly GCF_028500815.1). NCBI lineage: Eukaryota > Metazoa > Chordata > Aves > Charadriiformes > Laridae > Rissa > Rissa tridactyla. The sequence goes on from NC_071485.1 coordinate 6,466,044, forward strand.
TGCAGATGTTACATAATGAGTAAGTTATTTTTCTTGTAGAAAGACAAGAGGGTTAGAGTGGAGCCTCGGAATTAGGAAATCTTTTTTGTCAAGTCCTGCAATTTTCATAAAGCTATTTATATAGACAGAAGTATCTATCTGCCTGCAACAGCAGTTACATCAGGCTTCAAGATTTCATTGGAATAGCTTTAAGGGGATTACTCAAGTTAAAAAGGAGTGTGTGTAGGAAGACTGCCGGTCTTCCCTTCCCTGTGTGTCTCTGTCTTCTCCCACACTTATCATCAAAGTCTCTGAGCCTAGTAAACTGCTTTAGAACATTTGGAACTGATGCCCGCGAATCTTCTCCGGTAGCTAATGGGCAGATCGTTCCTAATGCACTTTGTGTAGCTATAAAAGGAGTATTAAAGACCAGGCTCTTGAAATATAATAGTTTATCAAAGAAATAGAATTAAAGGATGGAGCAAAACAAAAGGGGAGAGGAAGCATCAAGGTTTTTCCAGCGACTTAATTTCACTGTGCGTTTCTGTATGTTTGATTGACTAATAATAGAGTAAAACATTGTCTTATTCTGGAGCTTTAATCTACAGATCTCAAGATGCATCACAAATACTAATCAGTAAGCTTCAAAGGAGATTTGGATTGTCCTAGCTAAATAATAGTTAAAGAACGTTTAAGCAGTACTGGCAATGTTTTCTGAAGGTGGTCCTATTGCATTTGCTTGTTTTAAAGACCACAGTCACTTAATGGCTTCTCGTGAGTTGCTACAAAATGACACCACCGTGAAGTGAAACCAAAACGGGGATGTTTTTGTTATTGTCTTATGTTAATACATTTGATTACTGATTCCAGTTAAGGATCTGATCAGCGTCTTTCTGAATGGAAAATACTAGCTGTGTCTTTCCTGCAGTCTGTCAACATTCGGAATGATTATGTGCAAAATGAAAACTCTTATTTCTTCAGGCTAGTACACCAGATATGTAAACCCATCCTATTAAAGGAGTAATTTACTTAACAAGGCACAAAATTGGCTTGCCATCCCATGAATAATTGGAATAAATATCTGCCATCTGAGCCCTTGCTGCAGCCACTAATACAGATTGAGATTTGCAAGGTTTGGCCGGACTGTGTGCTAAAAGCGCTCCCGTGTACAGACTTAACTGCCTTCTGGGCCGGGGAATTACAGATGGGCCCCATCAAAATCCCTCAACATGCCCAGTGCGCTTGTATGGCAGAACAGGCAGACGTGAAGAGGGGGTGAGCAGGAGGTAGAACAGGCCATGTTTATTCTGACCTCTATCAGCCCAACTTAGAAAAAGCTTTATATTCTGTTGGGGTCTGAGGATTCTGTGTGTAACCGCTTTTGTTGTGGAACAGTATATATATGATCAACTATGTGGGGGGATATATTTACTCTTTAACATCCTGATCTTCACACTTTATGGGATCAGAGGTCTGGAAAATGGGACAAGAATGTAGAAATGATAACTTTTCATTACATGAATCTTTAATTTCAATAATAAAAAGGTAGCTCTGTTTTCCATAAATCATAAATCCATTACTATGGTCAGGAAGGAAAGAGAATATGAAATTTACCTGAGGTATGACTTGCTCCCACCCTGGCGCTTTATCAGGATAATATTGCTTCACTTAATATCATAAAATGTTTAGCACATGGACCTAAGTAATATTTACCCCAGGTCTGGATTTCTTCTGGGTTACTTTACACTGTGAAACACTTATCTTCCTGTCTTGCACCACTGCAACCCACACACCAGAGATCCACTCTCTAGGAACTGTATTTAAAAATGATTCACCACATGTGTTTGGGTCTGACAGGTTTAATTACAATGCTCCATCTGTATGAGATAATACAGAAGAGCAATTGAGAAGAGTCAGAGACGTGCTAGGATTCACACTGGATCCCAGATGTTTTGTGTGTGAAAGCACGATACAGGTTATCAATCGTGGAGTTAATAAATGGGCATCAGGAGGCACATGGTGATTGAATGTAATTACTTCATTAGAAAAGAAGGAAACATGAATTAACAGTACAAAATTAGGGGGGTCTGTATATCAGCATGTTAAAGAACATTCATTTATTAACACCTAAGGGTGTCTATCTGTTATGAATATGACATTGTCTGTTATTACCTGCTGCCTTGCTCGGGGCTAATATTTGAATCTGTGAGCTTGAGAGCCAAAGGTGTCAATATAAGTAGTTCAAGGTAATGAACTTGGTCCCAAGGTGGGTGTTACCGAAGATTTCTTTCTGTTGATCAGGCACTCACTGAACAACAGTTTTACAAGTTTGAGTAGTGAGATCAAATCTTCACCCGTCCTCCTCAGAAAATCCAATCACGAATAGTTATTTAGGAATAGCAGTAGTATTATATAGGGAAGCTTTCTAGACAGTAGCACCCCCCTACAGGGACATAAGAATTTCTTCTCAACCTCATGACCCAGACATGAGGGGAGTCTGGCAGACACTTGTAAATTAGTTCTCACAAAGGCTGGGCATTCGTTTGGGACCCTGGCTAAATCTTTCCATTTATTATTGTCATAGCAATAAATAAATACAAAGGCAGAGACTCAGCATGATTGTTTTTTTTACAGACAGGTTGTCTTCCAGTTCTTCAAATGTTGCCTTCCATGATGAGATCATTCCAACCTCAGTGTTTTCAGGATGTGGCACTTAGAAGTCACGTCGCTGGACTAATCCTGCATCTAAGAAGATAGGTAAGTGCTGCAGCTTTGCTGCTTTTCTTGGTAACATACTGTGAATTACTTATGCCAATTCTTCCTTGTCCTGGAGGCTTTGATGAAGGGAAGAAAATGCATGAGTATGCAGCTTCACTTATAGACTACAGTAAAATGGTTTATGAAACAGACGCGTCAGCACGTAGTAGAGTTGGTTACAAGTTGTAAGGATAGGCTGACCACCTACATGGATGCCATGTATTAGTTGAAATTGTAGCAAGAGGAAATTTGCTGGATCCTGTCATAGAGAATCTGTTATTACCTGGGTATAACCAGTATATTTTTCTCTCCCCTATATCTCTGTGAATCTGGTGTTACATTAGCAGTATAGCTTGGAAAAGCTGTCATGCACGTCCTGGTTTAGAGAGATATGTAAGCATGCGCCTGACTTGAGAAAATAATGTAAAACTGTTAATGAATACTTTCCATCAGAGCCTGAACCAGCTGGCTCCCAGCTGGTATTCTGTAGTGTCTGAACTTCACAAATAGCGCACGTATCCTCTGTCCACATGTGTCTGTAATGGCACATCATCCTGTTTAGGAGTTGGGAATGGCACACATATTTACGGACTTTCAAAGAGAGCTAGTCACATAACACACTTTTATGCATTCCTGTGAGTCCCACAATGCACCTTCTAGCAATTTTGTACTCCCAAAGGTCTTCGTAGTAATGGCTGTAAGTGATTTTCTGAGATGTCCATGGGAAAGCAGGAACCTGACTTTGGTTACTTTGTTACCCCAGAAATACCCTGTTCTTATGATATATAACTAATGGTTCTAATAAAAAATGAGAGAAGACGAATGAGTGCGTAGCTGCATTTGTCACAGAGAGAAGGTAAGTGCATTTAACTGTTTTCATATATGGTATTATAGCGAAAGGCAGCTGTCATCTCGGCCATCACCCCAAATTCTGCATGTCTTTGCTTGTGCACCTTCTATTACTGCCTAAAACAATAGCCCATAATAAAGTAGGTTGCTGAAGAGCATGTAGATTCTATTACATGTGCAGCTGCTGCAACATTTTTAATTCAATTTGTTAAGGGATATAGACATCAGCTCTATTAAATTATCTGCCTATGAGAAATGTGGGATGGGAGGGACCATTAGCAAATGCCATATGCTAACCTCAGCCTTGTCTGCACCATAATATAAGTTATGAACAAAGGCATATTCCCATTTGTAGTTACCTCATATGAAAGAGACTTATAGGATCATCACATCCCATTGTTCACGCAGACCAAAGGATGAGGTTTGGGTGTGGGAAAGAGGACACAGGCAGATGCAAAGCTGTGTGATGGATATGCCTGATTACGGCATGAACAATAGCTGAGGAGAGAGGATCACGCTGAGCTTGCTGCTGTGAATTTACTCAAAATTTAATGAGGCCAATCTGCCACCTTTGCATCCAGCAGGAATTTTGCCATTGATTGGAAAGACAGCGGAGTAAGCTCAAAATCAGACATCAGGTAATGTCATTAGTGCACAGTTTTGTTGCCATTCTTTTTAGGAGATACAAAGCCGCCAGTAACAACACTTGCACATGCTCTTGTCAGTACTTCACAGAAAGGTAAGCTAGGGTTACAGCATTCTGTCCTCTGCTCGAAAATGACTGCTGTACAATTACACCTTGAGAAATACCCATCAGATGTCATGACTTCCAGTTTGCTTCTCCCACGTAGTGGCCTAATTACTAGTCTACCATCCTGCCCAGAGTGTAAAACATAATCAGAGGGTTCAGAGGCTGCTCTAATTAGTCCTTACCTTCTAAAAGCTGGGAATAAAATCCAAATTTTTTTTACTAGCAGACCCCTGTTCTATCTGTTTGATTATACCATTTCCTTCAAAATCTTTTTATTGGGGTGTCCAGTTTAGACTACTTCTTTTCAGATCACCTTACCTTGCTTTTATTTTAAGAGGTATTCAGTGTCTCACGTTACGGTTTCCCAGTTTAGGACTAGACTTCAATGTACCTCCATAGTATAAATAATATATAATGTCAAGAAGGAAGCTGTCTAGAACATAATTACTTGCAGTCTTTCTAATAACTTGGAGTAATATTTAAGGTTAAATTTCATTGTAGGTAGTCATGAAGACCAATCTGATTAGTAGTGTTAGTAGCACAGAAGTCATCTTTGATATTAGATTATTGCTGCTTTTCCCCTATCAAATTTTTTTGCCAGTGTTCATTGATTAAGCGTGCTGCTCCAGGCACAAATAAATAAATAAATAAAATCACATCCTGCAGCTAATCAATGAGCTGGTTTTTAGAAGTCTGCAGATCATATTACAAGGGCAACTGCTATTGCAGGTTCAGCAGATGTGACTGCAAGCTGTGATTTTGCATGCAAATGTGATTTAAAAATAAAACAGTGTCTGTCTCCCTTTCAGCCCTCTGGTTTCAAAAATGGCCTGTTCGCTCAAATGCTAGAATGCATTTCTTTAAACACCATGTTATGTGATGAGGTTGGCACAACCAAAAACTTGTTTCAGCTTTTCTTACTATTTGGTCCTTTGCACAAGGCAAAAAGAATTTCATATCACAAAACCCTACTTTAGCCCATCGCCATTGATCAATATCATTGGACGCAGTGCCCTAATATATACTGGCAAAGCAATTAACTCTCATTATTTTGCCTGATTCCCATCCTGAAGGGACTAGGTGGAAGCAGTGTTGACTCAGTGCAGTTGTAATGGAGATGAGCATTTCAGTGGATCTTTTAACATGCCACAATCGTAATTTCTTTCCTTTAATTTGATGTGCAAAAGCGTACGTTTTATTTTTGTCAATATGGCTCTCTCTTGTCACTTATTGACATTTTTATATGTGGCACTTTGACATTCTAATAATATTCTTAAGGGTCCTTCCAATGTTAAGATGATACTAAAAAGCTGAGAATGAAATAAACAGATTTGTGAAAGTTTTGTAGTAGGAATTGTACAAGCACAGATTCCCACAGAGATAATGTTTTAAATTGATAAGGTGGGTAAATAATGGAAGAAGGTTTGTCCAAAATGGCACAGTGCAGTAAGGAAGACCAATCTGAACCTTGCTGTTATTTTCAGTTATCCATTAGCTGATGCTACTCTTCCTCCTTACAATCCCACATAATAGTCCGTGTAAGAAAGCAGACTCCAGCGCTTGCTGTGATCTCACCCGTAAGTGTTTAACTCCATCTTTATGGGCAGTGTGTGCTATTACTATATCCTAAAGTGGCTAAAGAAAGTGGGACTCCTTTTTATTGATTTCTGTGGACTTTTAATTAAGTCCTCATGCAAACCTGCCTGAATCTCTTAAGAGTTACTGGGAGCTTTATCAACAATTCTGCTCAGTTCAGAAGAATATTTATGCCCCTAACTTAGTAAGTCAGCAGGAGTCCTGCTGTGGAATGGGGGACATCTCCGTGTACCTCCATCCTCCTATGGAAGGGTTATAAATGCTTAGAAAATTTTGAGCTGTCATGTGAGTGCTTTTAAGTCAGTAACAGCACTGGCTGAGGTCCACAGACATTAAACTAACCTTATGTTCTAAATATCTACTTATTAAATACTGTGTTTCAGTACTCAGTGATGCTTATTTCCACACGCCTAGATGTCTGTCCTTTCTTTCTTTTCCACAGCTAACGCTTCCTAGATTTTACTCTTTCACATTTATAACAAATGTGTTCTTTTGAAATGCAAAACAGTGGCAGAAACCGTTGTGTGGAGAGAACTCTTGAGTAGATTCTGTAGCTGTGATGAATCTTTATTTTAATAACGGGTGGGTTAACAAACATGAAAGGAAAAGCTTTTGAGGAAGTGAGGCTTGTCTCTTTCCTACCAGGCTGCTGATAGACTCCTCAACCACAGCTGCTTTGAGGCATTGTGTTCCTGTATACATTACATTTCAGCCTGCGCTTTTTATAGATCCCGTGATTTTTAAAGGAAGGGGATATCTGACCACAGGATCACTGTAAGGTTATAAAATGTTACATGGAAAAACAAGAATCATCCTATAGGATTTAAATTTTTAGTACCAAGTCACCATGGGCAACATCCTGCTTACTTTACTTCTATTTTAGCCAAAGGGTGTTTTGTAAGGATAGGTTCAAGAGGGATTTGGCCTTGTGTCTTTCACAAGGTCATTTTTGTCCAGCCTAGCTGTGGCATGTCTACAGAAGTGCCAGTGTCTGTGACTTGTCTAGCGATCAACAGTGACAGCAGAACATGACACTATCGTGCGTTGGCAGATAACAGCAAACAAATTGATCTTATGTATCGTGCATGTCAATAAACCAAACAACTCTATTCTTTTGAAAATAACTGCCCTTACTTTCTCTATTTCCTGCTTTCTCTCTTCCCCCTGCCCTCCCCCCCTCTTTTTTTTTCCCAGTAGGTAGAACCAGTGGTGTGTAATGTAGACATTTCAGTTTTGGTTTAGATAGTCTTCGTGTACCAAGCTACAAATCCTGTTTTGAGTGCTTATTCTGAAGATGAGAAGCCAAGGGCTGCTGCATGTTATTCCAGGTTCTGAGACCAATAGTTAAGTATATCAGCTGCCCTTTGGCTATCTTGGAGCAGAATCCTTTGCCTTTAGATGTCCTTTATTCCTCTATGGAAGACTTACAGAAAAGAGGATGATCTATCTTGTGCAGTGCAGATTTACTCTTTCATTACCACGTTCTCTGTTTCACGATATACTCCTTTCTGTACCAGTCACCTCAGTATACTACCTGACTTCTTCCTGAATAGTTCCTATTTTAAATTGAATTGCACAATGTCATGCAGTTTCTTTGGGATTTTTTTGTTTTCTTTCTAGAACAAGGATAAGTAAGGAAAAGGCTAAAATGCCTGAGAGCCTGCATATCCGAGACTTCAGGCGTTGAGCACTGAAAGGCATCTACAACACATTATTCAGAAAATACTAGGCAGACAACATACCCAGTGAGTAGGATCAGGGTATCTGAACTCCATCTTTAATGCCAGTACCTTTGTGCTTCTTGCTAGCATGATTTACAGCGCCTTAAATGAATTAGTACCTGAGCTTCACTGGTCTTGAAAGAACACCTATGCATCATCTTACTTTGACAGAGCAGCTAATCACATCCAGGAGAATTAGCAGACACGTAACCATAAATTCTGGCATTTAAACTTCAGATAAGGATTGGAGGTGAAAAACTGGGTTGGGAGCCAAGTAGATGCTGTAGTTTACAAAACACATCCTAGGCATTTGGGCAGAAATCTGGAAATCACAAGGTCAAAGTGTGCAGAAGTTGGTTTTAACTCAGATGCCCTAATCACTTGTTTGCACTCCCAAAGCTTACTAAAGTAACCAGAAGTATTGATCTCTAAGTTTCTTTCCTCCAAACATTAGATGTGTGTTCAGATAGACCGCTTTCCCATTCATCTTGCTAGTGAAGTGACCAGAACTTCCAGTGGTCAACCCCACAACGTTCTCATGCTGGCTGCCCAGAGGTGAATTATCTAGTAATGGAAGCCAGCTTTTCCAATATCCAGTCAACAACTGAAATGAAACAAAGTAAGGGTCTCAAGCAGAGTATCTTTAGCCAGCAGATGTTAAGGATGCTATTTTTATAGTGTCAACAGTAGGAAGAAACCACTTTCTAGTCCAGTTAGCTTTGTCTAGTCCCATCTAGAGGGGAAGCGCCAGTAATAGAGAGCCTTTGAGGAAGGAATAAAACAAGATGAAAGAAACGTAACCTTATCTTTGCTTTCTACTCATAAATCACTAAAGGTAATAATATGTGTCATCAGCTGCAGTGAATTAGGAAAGCTCTGCAGAAATCCTCTTTATACCAGCTTGAAGACGTGGGACAAAACACAGGTTCTGCGCAGTAAGTTTGTATTGCTCAGTACCAGATAACTCCCTGCAAACGTCCTTGAACTCTGAGTCAGTTTGGATCTCGATTTTTCTCTCTGTAAATGGTAAAGGATCTATACATGCAACAGTAAAGGTGTATGTGTAGCCTGGATTGCAAGTGCTCAAGGAACCTTCTGCTATTTTGTTTCCTACTATTCCACCGTACAACATCAAGTCCTATATCCAGTAGTTTCTATTACTAGACCAGGGATTTGCTTTCATTGGCACACTTACTGGGAAAGGTATCTCTAAATACAGGTATAAAAAAAAATGTACAGCAGTCTTATATGACATGGACTGCTTTGAATCTCTTTCTCATATAGATATATACACACATATATATGCACACACACACTGGTGTCTTTATACCCACCAGTGATTCCACTGGCTTGAATTGCTAAATTACCTGAGTGTAAAGGGAAAATCAGACCCACCTACTTAACAAAAACCATTGTACTTCATTTTTGTTCCGACTGACGTGAGAAGGATTCAGTGCTTCAGCTGTCAGCAGTGAGACAGTAGATATCACCCTTGGAGCTGCTACAAACAAGCAAGAGCACTGAAAAGCTACTGACAGATTTTTATTTCTGTTAATGGGAGGTTTAGGCATTGATGTGAATACAAAAGAGCATAAGTTTTCTCTGTTAGGTACGTTTGCCTGGCTTATGTGTAAGGGCTCAAAGTCACTCCTGTTTGCATTTTCACATGGCATTTTTTTTTTTCATCTTTCCTCTATAACCGGACACTCTCTGAAAGGGATGTGTCACTGATTTCCTCCACGCTGTACTACATATTGTCTTGATTTTTCTTTTCTTTCCTGCAGCCTCAGCCAATTAGACTGTTAACATAGTTATTTGTGATGAAGGATGGGAGGAAGGCAGGAATCTAGGCTCTGAAACAGAACAGCAAGCCGTATGATTCTGCAGTGCATCCCTCCTGTCCGTGCTGCATAGTCATTAATAAAGCCCCATAGGTTTCTCACTGCGTGCTCTCGGGCTCAGAATCTGGGCTGCCCTTCACAGGAGAGTCAGGATAATGCTGGTTTGGCTCTTCCCAAATTCAAATAGGTCTAACCTCTGGGACTGCTCTAATTTATTGTCTACAGCACCTCTCCTGCAAGCCAGTGACAGACAACCTAGAACAGGTGAACTACAAAATGTTTTGTCTGGGTTTCCTCAGACCCTTGCACAGAAGCTTTATTCAATGGCAAGGAGGAACAGCAATCAAAGATAAATATTTGTGTGTAACAGATTGATTTGTTTAGTAATCTAACGCAGACAAAATTTTGATCTTGGAAAGAAATTCAGGTCAATTGTGAAATTAAAAGTCAAGGGCATTCCTTTAGAAAATGTTTCTCTGCTTTAGCTTCAGCAAAGTTCCACTTTTCCTTTATTCTTCTGACTGAAACTGTTTACTGAAGTTGACCTGGATTTACAAATAGCCGGTTTTTCATCAAAAGTTTAATGAAAGCCTGTAAGAGAATTTGTGTGGAGCCTGTGCCTCGGTTTACCATATAACCCAGATGGGTTTGGGAAACTGCACTGTCATGCTTGCCTTGTGTCGGATCTTTGCAATGAGATGCAAGAATCAAGATTCTCAGGCAGGCATTTGCAAACCCTCTTCTCTGCGGCAAGCACTTCCTACGTGAAAAACAGCAAACCAAAATATTCTTTACACACATATATACTGAAACTTTGTTTTGAGGAAAGAGGGTATCTGTAGTGAATACGGATCGCTTATATCCTAAGTTTCTAGCTTAAATACTGCACAATGTGATGCCTGCTTTTTTGAGGCAGTTTGCTTTAAAAGGGTTAAGCTTTGTGTTTGTCGACAGCATTGCAGCAAAGGGGATGAAGTAAGCTTGAAGGGCAGAAACGATGTACTGCATCTTTAACAGGGTGTGTCCGATCCACTTGCTGCAGTCTCTGCTGCAGTGAGGTTTAAATTGGGCTCTGGCTGTCTGTCTTGTTAACCCTCCTTATTTAATGATAATTGGAGACAGTCATCATATTCAGACATCGTGCCAGAATGGCTGTTGATCTGAAACCGACAATTAGCCCGTGAAGGATGGGAAACTTTGTACAGCACATATCCCCAGCTTTGTCACCCATGACTTTGTCCAGAAAAACTTTTTCACTGATTCTGTGCTTTAGGGAGTTAAAAGGTTGTGCTGCCTATAAAAAGGAGCCAGGCAGAGATTTCAGCACGCTGTAGCGTGTTGCCCTGTTAGGAACTTCATATAGTCATCAAACGTTTTCTGCAGCAGTTGCTGAATGTTGCTGAATCAATTTGGCACTTACAAGAAGGAGATTATTAGGCTGTTGAGTATCCTTGAGATTTTTAACAATCCCTTAAACTTACTTTACATGTAGTCCTAAAAGATGCTGGCTTTTATAAGTACTGAGAAGCAGTTTTTAGAGGATTAAAAGACAGAAGTGATTTTGAAATTGGACACTCTGCCTTCATAACTGCAGTGCTGGCTCTGCTGTGCTGGGCAGTCATCGATGGCGTATTGGTTTAGTTATCCAGAGCTTCCCATGGTCTCCTGAGTGCGTGTGTTCTTTATATAAAAACATCCATCTGTAACAGAAATACCATATTCAAATCTTGTGAATTTGTGTATTACAAACTTGATAGTGTTTGCAGTTATTTTTATGTAAAAAGAAGACACTTTCTTAGCCTTCTTTGTAATTTATTACTACTCTGACACAAAGTGCTGCTATAAGAAGACTTCCAATGTCACCAAATGTACTTGCTGTTTCATGCTCAGATCTCATCCTTTTTTAATTGAGGTTTTGATCGTAATATGCGTCCAAGGCTTGATCTTTCTTCTAAGAAACTGAAGCAGTGGCAAGTATTTTGCTAACCTAAATCCAAAAGTAATATTTAACCAAAACAAAACTATAATTTAGGATATTGGTTTAATAGCAACTTGCACATTCTTACAGATTCATGCTGCTAGCTCATTTGTATGCATGGGCTCCTGCAGAATATGTGGAATCCAGATAAAACCGATCAGGCTTCCCGCTAATATTAAGGACTGATTGCAAGATCAGCCTCTGTAATTATAACATGGCAGACATAATTTCTGCTTGTCTGTGAAGTGTTCGCTGTACTCTTGGTACTGGAAATGAGATAAGTTGTTCAATTTCCTCTGATGTCGTGAGAATTCACAATTCTAAATCCTCTGGAGACTTCAGAGAAGATTGCAGAGAACTGTAAGTGGATAGCATTTCACTTAGAATTATATAGCACGTATATTTTCAAAGAAAGTGCAGAGCCAGGCTTCAAAGCTCATTGAGCGATGTTACAGAGCAAACCGTTTTATACGACACTGTGCATCAACTATATGAACAGTGAAATGCTGCTGATTCATCTGTATCTTTACTTTCACTTGGATGAACTCTGGTGCCACCAAGTGTCAGCCCACAGGAAGAAAGCAGCCCTGCCTGATTGACACAGCCAACTTAACTGATCTTTTTCAGGGAATGCAGTGATCTGCAGCAGGTGGGATCAGAGCTAAAATAATCTCTGAAATATAGAAATACAAAGGCTTGAAGTTGGGATTTACAGCATGGATTCTTCCAAAGCTTTAAAACTTATTGCAGCTTAGCTATTTATAACTGATTTAGCCACATTCTCAGCTTAAATTTGTTGACTGAAAGGACAGAAATCATGATTCAGTTATTAATATACCAAACATAGATCCTACGGCACAGTTTAGACCAAAAAAAGTACCAGATGCTTTGTTCGTGATTATGTCCTTTTCCTCCCGAGCCAGGGATTCAGCAGACGTCTGAAAAGAATTTTGAAGGGGTGGCCTGAAAGCCAGCGTGAGGTTGCTGGGCTGGATTTTGCTGGAAAGGACCTTATTCTGTTGGCCTCTGAAATGCTAGTTCTGCAGGTGACAGGAAAAGGAGACAGGATACTAGTACGAAACTGTGGCAGCCTTAAAGCAATGGTGGGTGAGACAATACCTCATATGAATACATTAATCTTATGTAATCTTAGAGAAGCAAGCTTGCCAGAACTGACGTAAATAGAGAACTGGAACATTTTTAGGTATATACTCTGCTTGATTCTCAAGTGGACTGTATCTGCCAGCACTCACTGTGCTGGTATTTTTATATGTTTTTTTCTATACTACTCAAGGTGATCCAGGTTTGTCCTGCCTTCCTTCTGCTGTGCTATGAGAAAGGAATAATGCCTAGGTTTTAGAGCTTGGGTGATAGAAACTCTTGCTGTCCTCATCCCATCGGTAAAGCTTTACTGAATTGCAGCATCTCTGGGAGTTGTATTATCAAGAGTTGAGTCTTTTTTAGTCCTTGTTTTCTTTTGAACAAAATTTGGAAGATTTTACACTGGCTAATTATACTGTACTATTACAGCAGTCCTGTTAAGACTGGAATGCTTGCATAAGAAATTAAACCTGTATGAGTAGATATCCTTGAGTCTTTTACAGGAGATCCCTCTTGGACTGGGGACTCTAGCCCAATGGAGAATTGTTCCCTACAGTGTATTTTCTAATTACTATTTGCATATGAATCTTAACTGACAATTCCTAAGTGGGTGAAAACTGGAAATAGCCAAGCGATAGATAAGGTTCTATACCTTTTCCTTTTCTATCCTAGAAGAAAGACTGCAGAGCCCCGTAGCCCAGGCAAGACAATCGTGCACCTCCCCAGGAGACGAGCCGGTTCCCTGCAGTGCTGAAACAAACGCTTCCATGTTCATAGGGCCGGGGATGGCTTCATCAAATTGCACATCAAATCTGCATCTGCCTTTCCTCCCATAAAACAATACATTGAACTGCTACCTATGAATCAGTCATCCCATCTGGTACTCACTGAAACCAGAGAGAGCTGAATCACCAAATTGAAAAGAGTCAGAGCTGGTTCCTTAGTTGATGGATTTATGTCGCAAGGTGTGAGAAACATTCAAAGGCCTGAGCGGTGTCAGCATGTCACTGAAGGCAGCAGAGTGGGGCTGATTTACAGCAGCTGAGATCCAGCGTTCTCATTTGCTTTCTAATGCAGACTTTGGACTAGTAATTACAGATTGAACAAGAGCACACATAAGAAATGCACATATTTTCTCTTAGGACAAAAGGCTCATCCTTTTTGTGCAGTTTTGTGGGGTTTTGTCTGTTTAAGTGGGGTGTGTCTCTAATTTATATTTCAAGACTGAAGTGATGTTCCAGGCTAAAGACTGTCATCTCTCTTATTTCTGTTACTGCATAGGCTTATAAAAGAATGCTCGCCTGATTCTGGAATCCCCCAGCGCTTAATCCTCCACCCTGAAAGCTAGTGTTGGATCAAGCACTTTGTCTTACTCTGATTAGTTTTTGATGTCAGTAGAGCAATAGTATAATCAAGTCTTCCTGCCTTTCTTGCCGTGCAGCTTTGATGAACAAATTAGTTAATGTTTTTAGACTGCTATCTTAGCAATAAGTATTATTTGGGCTGAATTACTTGGGCAGGGTGCTAACAATCTGTTCCTCTTCAATGTCTGTTCTAAACTCACTAATTAAAATCCAGACGAGTAGGAAGACAGAGGGAAACTTTTTCTTACCTATTACAGAATAACCAGTTACCAGCAAGTAATTTTTTTTTTCTTTTGCTTGGTTGGTTGATTCTGCTTTGCTACAGGCAGTGCATGTATTTCTAAATGCCTGGCAACAGTGATCTGACGTCAGTCCAGGCTCACTCCTGAGCTGCAGAAATAGAGTGCCTTGTCAACGTGTTCTCCTTGTGAGTGAGCTACATTATGCTATTGCAGGGATAGACTGTGTCTGAGATCCCCTGGCTGCGCAGAGAAGTGAAAACACGATGGCTAGAGAGGGGGGTTATAAACAGGCTGGTGATGGGTGCGTGGTGTGTGCTCCGTGTTTAGGGCATGGGTCCATGAGCACAGCAATAGCTGTTTCCCCACAGGAACAAGTGACAGCTTGTCACCTGATGACAACTTCTGTACAAGGCAGTGGCAGAGCCACTGTCTTCCATAGAGCGAAATATTATTCTGTGCAAGGCAGTGGTTCCCCATTCCTGTAGGACCTGTGGAGTGATCTACTGTAGGGAGTTACCGTTACCACTCAGCCAGTTGGCAGTATCCTTACTTGGTGACTTCAGGTTCTTTTGGGCTCCCACAGAATAGGAAGTTTTACTGGGAAAAAAAAAAATAAAAAAAATATGAGACATCTTCAAAATTAAGTGAGGTTGGCATAGTATACAGGGGGAAGCCTGCAGAGGGTATTTGTTACGTCACTATGAAGTTTATCTTTGGTGTGGATTTTAAAAACTCAGTGACCACTTAATCACTTTTAAAATTTTGGACTGCCACTTATGGCTTTAGAAAGTGAAGATGTTTTGAGTTGTAGTTCATGTGCACATCTATAGAAAATCCTTATAGAGCGTGACTCTGCAAATGCACTTTTTGTTCTCACACAGCAAACACTGAGAGCATAACTGAATGACAGTTTCATCTCATCTTATGGCTCTGTGCTGGAGGAGGTAGTTTTTCATGATAAGAAAATTAAGTCTCCTCTTGTTTGCCGTTGATGTTAGCTGCAGAAATATTTGAGGCAGGCAAGGACTTTTGTAGGAAATAACTTTACAGAAACTGAAATACCGTATGCTGACTCTTCAGCTGTGCAAATTGCGCCATCTTTATGGATTTATGTGGAGCTGTTTTCATTTGCTTTTCTTGTACTACTGCCAAGGAACCTGCCCATTGGTCCCAAATATCACAACTTGTGCTGTCACCTTGCCATGAAATGGGCCAGGGCTGTTTCCATGCTGCAGTGAAGAGCGTTCTCTCCTTCCAGAGGTTGGACTACTCCCTGCGAAGTCTGGGCTAGCACTGTTCTTTTCCATGCTGATCTCTTAGTGGCATCTAGTGTTTAACACGTGTCATAGCGTCTTCTCGCAAACGTTTGGGGCTTCAGTAACCTTGAGGACTTCCCCTGAGATAAAGCATTTGTAGATCTCTCTTTATGGAGAATATCCACTCTCACATGAGGGCTGTAGGCTTAGACCTTTTAAAAGAAACCATTTCTAATACCCTCCTTCTCCCTAGATCCCAGTGCTTGCCTTTGATTTTGGTATTTAGTGAGTCTTTTCTTAAACTTTGATATATTTGTCTTTAATTCTCACTCTTAGGGATTTAGGATCTCCACAGCCCTCAGTGCTAATCTCCATTTCCCCACAGCAGAGATTTTTCTCTCCCAGTACAGTTGTAAAAGTTTTGCTTTTCTGGAGGGATGAAACAATCTAATGGATTCTGTGTTAGAACAAACCTCATGCTCTAGGAACATCAAATGACATAGAGGGTGTCTGTGCATGTCACTGGCAGAAAGTCTGTGTTGAAGCGCTCTACCCCTTTTGTGAGGTTTGTATGGGGAAGGGAGGGGAAAAAGCAGGACACGGAACAGCCGTGAGCAGCAGGGTGTGAGTTAAGAGATACCTTAACGGTTAATGCCAGAGGTCTTCAAACCCTTAGACTATACTGCTCATAGGTGTTCATTATTTTGGCTGTTCCACCCCATTCCTGCACGCAGTGAGAACCAAGTCTACTATGCTTCCTTTATTCTCTTTTTTTGGTCCCCTTTAAAAAAGAAAAAAGCTCTATATTCAGTATATTTATGTGAGTGGTGCTCTGCGCAGAGCCAGCGTACTCTCTTGAAGGCCCACCTGTGCAAGAGAGGTGCAAAACTTTGAATGTCATCTGTGCTTTTATTTCTAGAATGGAGGGGTTCCCAGGTGGTGAAGCGTTCTACCTCTGGAGAATTAAAACCGAATGAGACATCACAAGAAATTTACTTTAAAAATGAACGCCTATTTCAAGCCAGAGAGAATTGACTTACACAGAGGACATTTAAAGCTCTGAAGACAGCCTCTTATCAGCAGTATTGCATGCAGCAGGCAGTACCCTAGAAAAAGTGATTATTGTATTGGTATTGTTTCTCAGTTTTGGTTCTTCATATTGCAAATATTTCTCTTTCCTCTTTTTCAATGGGAGAAAAGGGAAATAAGAAAGTTGAAGAAAAAAATTAGAAAGATAAAACTCATAAAAAGAGTCAGATGAATGGAGAAATTCTTAGGGCTATGAATTGAATGTATTGCTCGTGTGCTTATTTATTCCTATGCAAATGGAACTGAGTCATAAGAAGCATACAGTCTTTATTTTTTTGTGTGTGTGCATTGCGTAATAAAACTTAGTGCTTGTTCAGAGCCTTTCCTATAAAGATCTCTAAGCTGCTTATGCAAATAAATCAAGCCCTGCAAGTAAATACAGGGGAGTTTGTCTTTATTGAGGATGCAAAGAATAAGCTGTACCCAGAACCCTTAAGTTGTAGGTTAGTACTTACGAAGAATTCCATATAACCATTAATTGTTTGCAACAAAATAATGCACATCCACATCTTTGTAGGTCCATACTTAGGTCCATACTAAGTAGAGATTAGTCTGAGTCACAAAATATGTATCTGGGTATTAGATTGGGTGACTTCTTGGCGCCTTTATTGTTTGTGAATAGGTCTAGAAACTGCAGCACTTAGTATTAGCTTGAGCTCATCAGTTCTAACACTTTGATTTTTCTTTTTATCAGCATTGATTTATTATTTGAGAAATGATTACATCTGACAGTAGAGATAAGCAGGCATCAAACTCCTGTGAGGTCAGAGTCAAACCCTTCCACTGTTGCTGCTCTCTCTCCATCTGAATCTACATCTCTCTGTCACCAATCAAATGTCTGTGACTTTTTTGTAAGGAAGCAACCTCTGAACCAAGGCAAAACAATTACTGTTTTTTATGAAATGCATGTGAACTCCCAAGGAAAAAAACCCTCTGCTCCTGCACGTAACAGGCTTCGGACTTAAATAGGTGGTTTTAGCTTTCTGGTATCCTGACTGCCAAAATCAGAGGCTTGATTTTGTAATAATACTTTTCACATAGACCTCCCAGGAGCAGAGGAAGAAAGAGTCCTGCCCATGAAAAACGAATTATTGATTGCAGTCTGCTGAAGACAACTCCTAAGAATTATTGGAAGCTCATTTCCAGCCTTGGAAATTTTGATTAAATCTGACCGTACTACCCCCTGCTGAGGACACTTTCGGGAACAAGCTCTTCAGACATTAAAGATGTAAGAGATACATTAAATATAAAATAGTCGATAGGCACGACTCGGCTGTGATGGATAGATACCACAGGCATTGCAAGAGGGCTTCTACTAATAGGCACTTTGGAATTAGCCAGTGATTCTTAATGAAAATGCCTGCCAGCGCTTCCTCCTTTTAATCTTTCACATGATCTTGAAGAGGAGGGAGGAGCAGGATTACTGGCACAAAAGTAAAATATAAATTCAGAGTTTGCAGGTCTCTTGGTACCTGTTGCTTTATTGCAGTTGTGCCATAGTGGCTCCAGATGAGGGTTCTGGCCCACGATAGCAGAGAATCTGGAATAAGAGAGAGAAGAAAAACTCAACCTGGATTGCTACTGCTGTAAATAAGCAGAGTTTCTGTCTAAAATTTTAAACTACTGTCCAGAGCAAAATGTATCCTTCATTAACACCACTTGCAGTTCATGCTGTTACACCAAGAATTTTGGTGAAATCTTTATCTTACTATTCGTCTCTCAGCTCCTTAAGTGTTGGCAAAACACCTTTCTATCTGTTTTTAGTGCTAAAACAAACTTTCATCCCAGCTTTCCTCACTGCTCCATGCATTGTAAAGATAGAGTAATTATGTATTCAGTAATCTCCTTTATCCTTTAGTCTTTTGCAATGAAACGTCTCTAACAGGTAGGTGAAAAATGCCACAATAGCAGCAATAACAAAGTTTATTCTTCTATCAGGAAATTAACTGAGCTCTGTTGTATCTCACTGATTATAAAACCGGTTTAGTTTTCCATAGTAAATGGGAACAATATAACATAATAAACCCCACAGTACATTGGCATTGAAATTAAGTATTTTATCAGCAATACATTTCTACAAAACATTTATCTCCACAATAATTATTCAGTCAGGTAGCACAAGGGGGCGCAGGCATATTCATGGTGTGAATGGTGTCATAAAACAGATATTGCCCTGGGGACGCTTCTTTGCTGTTCCAAATCCAGCAGAATCCTGTGCTTCCTTTTCACAGTTCCAGACCATTCATGGAGCTGCTATACGCAGTTGCTTACATAGAAAATAGTATTAGAAAGTGTGTGAATATGGTTTTTAATAAAGTTAGGAACAAGGGGCTGAAAAGATAACCCTGGAACCATTTAGTTCTGTAGAAATCAACAAGTAGATGAAAGAAGACCCATCAGTATTACGACTTTATCATAGACAAATACCAGTTTGAAAGAGAGAAGTTTAGATCAACCCACCTGTTGTGAAAATTATCTTTCTTGAATTGTAGAGTTCTTTGTCCAACATCAAACATTCTTTTACTCTAATAAAATAGGAGAAGAATAAAATGATTAAAACAGAGTGTGGGAATTTGGAATCCCTAGGTTATGTCCTAGGGTCTGAAAATTTCTTT
This sequence comes from Rissa tridactyla, assembly GCF_028500815.1. Taxonomy (NCBI): domain Eukaryota; kingdom Metazoa; phylum Chordata; class Aves; order Charadriiformes; family Laridae; genus Rissa; species Rissa tridactyla. Next base: position 6,485,183 of record NC_071485.1, read on the forward strand.
AACACAAAGATTGAAAAAAAAAAATAATGAGAATTTGCTTTTCCCTTCACAGTAATTAGCCGTGGAATATAATTTTAAAGAGCAATGCCACCTCAACTGTTCTTCCTCTACAAGTTAGAGTGTCCTTTTAAAAAACAGTGAAATCAGTTCCTTTAAACCCATTTTCTGTATTTTCCTGGGCCTGTTCTTTAGGGTGATTCACTGTGAAGAAGGAGAGGAAATGACTTCAGTATTTTTGGAGGAAGAGTCACTTGCTGCATGCTTTTCATCATTCTTAATTTGGAAAGCTCGAGTCGGTAGCTGAGGGAGTTTTAAATAACCCCGAGTTTAACTAGATACCAAGACTTGGACACATACACAGATTTCCTTGTCTAATTATCTCATGATAAGTTGATAATGGTCATTTCTTGTGGAAGGTTCTGGTTTCTTTCAGTTACCTACTAAAGAGATCGTGTGTCTGTCCCTCTGGCAATAGATCAGAACCTCAGTTAATGTAATTTGTGGTAGAAACACTGGCATTGGTGGAGAACTGCTCACTCACAGCAGCTGACAATGTGTATTCTGCTGTTTCCTTTAATCTGCTGAGTTTGCGCAGGTAATTTTATGGCAGGCTTCATTTGGGTAGCTCCTACCTCATCAGGTCAGTTGTTGACAGGATAGAGTAACAGAGATCTGTATCTTACTGCACAGGTTTTGTAATAAAAGCTTGAAGTACTAAAGGTCTATTTCTGTCAAACTTTCTCTTCCTGTTATTCCCTAGAAATAGTCACAAATTCCAGTCCGGCAATTTTGCTTATGAGACTTTACCCAAGGCCACTGACTTGCAAAACCTTTCATCAGACATGCAGCCGTCTTTCAGACAAAGGGAATTGCAAGATAACCTCTGCCTATGCCTTCTGCTGACCTTTTTAAAAGAAGCTCAAAAGCAAGATACAACAATTTAACATCCAGCTGTTGGGAAAGATCTTGGCATCATGACTGGAAATATATCAGTCAGATGATCTACAACTGAAATTAATGTCACAACCCTTTTTGACATTACTGAGACCAACATTTGGTGCATGAAATGTGAAAAGCGAGCAAAACCATTTCTTTCAATGAGGCTGTGCTGATGTACATTCATTGAGGATTGTGACCACTGAATGAGTTACTAACATGAATAACAAAGTCTGGCTTCCAGCAGTAATTCATTCATGAGCTGAAGAGTTGAATTTGCTGCTGGCCCATGAGGCTTTTCCTCAGTGCATGTGGCAGCAATAAATGGACTCAAGTGAATTATAGATGATGAAGATAGTTAAAAGCAATTTTACAAGTGAGATCTCTGAATGTTCTACCACTTGAGGTATCATTTCCCATTGTGTTTCATTTCAGGAATATTGGATTTGGGACTTAACAGTACCTACAGGAGTACGGTGTTGGCCTTCTCACGTTGAGTTGGTGCAGATAAGTAAATGAAGGCGTGCATCATGCTGGCATTTGTAGCATTGAACATACTCTTGAGCGCTGCAGATGTGGTGTTAACACCTTGCATTTTCTAATGAAGCAAATAACCCTACTGAGCTTTGCAACTAATGCTGGAGTTGATTGTATGATTGATGCTTTGATTTGCATGGATAGAATTCATGCCTGAACAAAGGGAGAGATCACCATCTGGATAAAATGCCGACTAGATGGGAAGATACTTCTGTCTTTCCTTAAAAAGAAACAGATGGAGGAGGGGTACAGAAGCTATGCTTTGAAATTTTAATAAACTTAGACATAAAAATACAAAGCTATTAAAATGGAAACGCCAACTTACTGATTACTCAGAACCTGTTCATCTGACTTAAGGATACATCAAGGCAGAAATTTGCAAAGCTGCCTGAGGGCTGTTATAGTCCCCATTCCTGTTTAATTGAAAAGGAGTCAGGTTTCAGTAGTCAGATGGCTTTGGAAATATTTGCACAAAATCATGAAACAGAGATATTACATTTCATCTAGAATTGCTCTTGAGAAAAAGTGATAAACCTGTCTAACGAACTATTACCCTACTCGGCACCGTATCACCCCAGCTCCACAGTGGCAAAATTGTGCTGGAATCAACAGCTCTACCCGATTAGGACTGAAGGAACGCAGGGCTGACTTGGAGGGAATGCAGGGGAACTGCATAGCACTGTGTCTGCAGACGTGTCCCATGCTAGGGATGCCAGTCATGCTACTTGCTGCTGATAAGGGGAAGTCAAGTCCTCCTGACCTCTCCAAGAAACCTGTGCCTGCTATTACTTGGATGCAAATCCTGAAGCCATTAAAGCTGGGAGATTTTGAACATTGCTGAACCCAACTGAGTAAGCCATGTGAAGACAGTATCTACGCAGCTTCTGAATTTGAGCTTATAAGCTTGTGTGGCACAGGGCTGGGTTCATGCAATGTTGGGTCTTTCTTACCTTAGACATACACTAGCAAATCTAAGCCTGAATGGCTTGCTGAGAAACTTAACGTTCCTACATTAATTTCACCAGGAATTAGCTTTTAAGGTACTTCTAAATTCCTACTAGGCACCTTTCAGCATCATTAAGCATCTTTATAAATCTGTCTTCAAGACATACCAGTTTTGGACAGGAAATCTGTCCAAATCATCTAATTGCTTTTGGTATTTTTATACAAAAGCAACGACTTTTACATTGTGTCTTCTCCATTACTGGTCTTGGCACAAACATCGTTAACCACAGTTCTGCTGCTTTGTCAGCCCAGAAGACCATGCAGGACAGCGGGGTGTGATCGTAGGCAGTTAGCCTCCTGGGGAATTTGCTACTCGGTTCTGTTCAGAGGAATACTATATGCCCTGCTTAAGAAGCAACTTACACTGTATGTAAATAGAATAAGGAAACAGTGAACACTCATTCATGTCAGACCGTGGGTCAATGTGGTGTGCACAGAGCTGCTATATATTTCTTCCAGTGAAGAAACTGTTTCCTTCCATCACTGCAGGAAGACGGAGCGTACCGAAATGTATTTGCAAGAGAGAGAGATCTTGCAATAATGCGTGAGCTGGTGTCGGTCACGCGGTCCTTGCCTTACTCTTTAGCTGTAAATCGGAGAAAGTACTTCTGTACAAGTTTGTCATGCTTTAGCTCCATGTGATACTCAAAAGGCGAGTTGTAGTGGCTGTAAACCTCAATTTAGTTAATGAGTGTTTGCCCTTTCTCACAGCTGTGCTGGTGCAGAACAGTCCAGAAAAAGAGTGCCAGTGAAACTGGTGGCAGGTAAATAGTTGAAAATTTTTTAGAAATATCCCTGTTATATTAACAGAACAACAAAATGAACTGACAATAGAGTATTGCAAACTAAGTAACAAAACGAGCATTATCATACGAGCGTTTGCCTCATTTGGGTAACGAAATGTGCAGTGAAATATTCAGCTATAATGTATCTGGGCTGTGAGATTTTCAGATAATATGTTAAATATTGTTTCATGATAAAACATGTACAGGCAGATGGATAAACCCACTGTTTTCTTCTATTTGTGGTGTATGTATGCATTTGCAGACTTAATTGCTTATCTAGCTTACTCTGCTGCTTTTTATTTATGGTTTCTACTGGTGATTGGAAAATAAGACTCCAATTCTTAACCAGACCTGATCTTTCATCAGCTAGAGGGATTGACTTATTAAATTAATGAACAGATGGCTTTAGTTGTAGTAGTAGTGTTTCAGTTGGTGTGCTAAAACCACTTACTATTTTGCTGAACAGCGTGGTTTGGTTATTTTATGGTTTTTTTCCACGCTCTTTCCATATCCTTTCTCCTGCTTTGAACGTAAACTTGATTCAAATGCCATCTTTTTAGTTTGTATACGCACAGAACCTGGCTAGATAGGATCCGGGCTGGTGACTAGAAGACTTCTCAAGTGTTACCACAGGAAAAACCTTTTTCCTTGCGTTTTCCATTCATTCAATGAAGGTCGGTGTATTCTTTAGCTATTGCAGTTCTTATCTGGAACGCAGGAGGGCACTAGAATTACGTTTCTTAAACTTGAATTGTGCCACAAAAAGCGGCGCAGTTAGTACTTCAGAACTGTTTCTAAGGACGCGGGCTTCTTTCTAACGACTCTGCTGACTTCACTTTTTGAAATGCTAAATTTAGATAAAAGTTTTACTTCAGCAGTTTGATAATCTGCAAACATGCTCTTCTTTCAACTATGAAGTAAAAGACCCAGGAGTAATATGACTTTCTTAGTGCACTAAAACTATGAATGAACCTTAGTCACCCAAAATCTCCCCAGCTCTGACCTGTAACATGACCTCAGTATTGTAGTTTTGATGTGGTACTTATGTAAACTGATTTAATCTCCGATGTAACCTCAATTAGAATTTAACTATCCTGCTCCTGTTTGGGACAGGGAAGAGCAGGGTCCAGACTGCTCATCGTTAATGGCCCTGTTCAACAACACTTGAGCGTTAAAAGAAAGAAAGAGAAAATGAAAAAAAATATTTGGTGATATTATAAAATTAAACTAAAGGCTTTCTGAAATAAAAGCTACTTTCAGTGATAGCTGAGATTGCTTCCTTCATGTGCCCCTGACAATAACGATTTGCAAATCGTTATATTTAATGAAACATTCACCAACTTTCCCCACTTTGGTAATGAAACCAGATACTCTAGTTGCTACTTGTCTATCTTTCATGCTTAGCTCTGTTTTTCATTTGCTGCCAAGAATTTGCTTTACCTGGGTTGGAAAATACCGACGCACAGCTCAGCCAGCTTAACTACAAAATCAAGAGTCTTAAAGTAAAATCAAGGTTCTGGGCTGTCGGACTCTTGATGAGAGAACCTCTAGCCAAAGGCCTTGGCAGCCAGGATACAGGTGGTCTTTCAAAAACTCATTTCAGTGTCTCCATGAATACTTTTCTTCTTTAATAATCTGGCCTCAGATCTAAGCGTGTTCCACAGTCCCTCTCATGTCACCTACAAGATACTACTCATCCAGCTGTTTCTCTTCTTTATTTGGGATGATGCTACAGGAAGCCATGGTTAAGCATAAGTAAAATGGAAATAACGAAAACTATCTTCACTGGAAAAAGATGTTTTTCTCTTTCTAAGGAGGGTCATTTTAACTAACCTTGGGTGTTAGCACACACACAGCACCTTGAATCGCAGCAAGGAATGTTTAGCTCAAAGCATTATAACTTTGACAAGGCTAACACTTCAGGCATTGCTGGAGCAGCCCTCCAGGGGTGGATGGAGCGTTCCCTGGGCAGGAGGCAGTGCAGGGTGATGCAAAAGCAGCAGTCTCCTCTGCATCGCTGCTTCTGCCATACACTGCAAACGGGTCACAGAAGAGCCATACCCCATTTGTAGCAGGGAGTATTTTGGAATCCAGGTGGTCCAGGATCGGAGCAGAGAGGCCTAGAATAACCATCACCCTGTTTAATTGCCTCGATAGCCTAGTTATATTGCTCTGTGTCTTAAGGTCTTGAAGCACTTCGCAATATTAAGCTTCCTTAAAAATAGTCTGAGTAAATTTTCCAAAGAATAAAAATTTGTAAAATATCTAAATATTTGCTGTTCATACAAGCGTGGATGCCCCCATCCTGCGGTGAGGGGGCCCTAGGCAGTGCCCTGTACTCTGTGAGCCCTCAGCTCTCTACAAAAACACGACAAGGGCTACATGCGGTGGCACTACACAAACTTCAGCGAGAGGGTTTTGTGCATAAAAACAATGACTTCACATATGCGCCAATACAGTATGGTTGGCTGGGTTGAATTAGTGTTTTACAAATAACAAATTAGTTAACCAGTTCCAGCTTGCAAATATTTTCTTTTTTTTCCTCTAACATGTCCTCCGTATTGACATACTCTGTGTTGAAGTTTCAGTTGCCATTTAAGTATCGGCAGAGCCCCCCGTGTCCATATTTGACCCCTAAGCCGCAGTGTTCTCGTGTTCAGTGGCGCAGATGGGCACATCTGACTATCGCTGGGAGCATCTCAGTCATGGCATGTGCAGCCCTTTGGGAGATCAAAACATCGTTTTAGAGAAGGGTTTGGCCGCCTGGTGGAAACTGGGTGTAACATTACTCACATCACGGCCAGATGAGTAACGCGCTGTGTGTGTAACAAATTCATGGGCTGCACATTCTTGACACATGACGGATCACCACGTATTGTTAAAAAAACAGTATATTGTACAATGATACTGTGGCTAATAGTGATATTGTGGCCTTATCTTTAAAATTCTGGCTTGCAGAGAACAAGTTTATTTCTTAGAGCAAATTACCAGTAATTAGTTCTTATTTATATTACTTTGCCACTTAGAGGCGCCAGTGAAGATCAAGGCAAATTAAACTTATTAGAAGCACAGGTGGGAGAGCCGGTAGTATGGAAAGCTGTTCTGAACACGCAAGAGGGATGTAGGCTGGGAATCCAAGAGATGAAGTGATCTGCCCAGGGCACCACAAGAGCTGAGTGATAGAGCTACCCCTAGTGCTTCTACTGGGACTGTAAAATGATGAAAAAGAGTATCTCCCCAGGTTTTCATGCTTAAGTACAATTAAACAGCTGGTTAGGTTTTAAGATATTCTGAACAATCACAGTTCTCATTGCTTTCCACGGAGATGGGCATACAGCAAAGATCAGGCACTAATAAAAATCAGATCTAGTTATTTACAGCCCGAGAGAGATGATGAGAACCTGGGTCTCCTTGGTTTGGACCGAATGCTTTGTAAGGAATCTGCCACTGTGATTTGCGATGGTGCTACTTAATTAAGGGCATAAGTAGTAGGTGCTACGGAACATCCCTCTCCCAGACAATTTGCCACACCACGGCTGATATAACTACAGAAGCCAGCCGGTCTGGTTCAGGTCAGAACGTCGGACTGGCCTTGCAGGATCCAGGAATGTGCACAGCTCGTGTCTCTATCACCAATCTGAAATTCTTTATCGTGTCCCCGTTCACAAGGCTGGAGTCAAGTGGAAGTTTACGTCATGGAGTGCCAAGTCAATCTGACAAACAAGAACATTGCGTCTTCTGCCAAGTGCAGCCCTGTGACCATTCTCACAGATGCTCGGAGTACCTTTAAAATAACCCTTTTGTTTTCTTAGTTATTAACGAATTACTTCTTAAAAATCTGTATTGATGCTCAGAGCAGGAAAACCTCTGCACGCCTATCCCTCAGCTTATGAAGCAGCAGTAACGGGAACCGCTCACCGTGGCCGCCCACCCTCCTCATTAGCGTTCACTCATCTCTCCTCCTGCCCCATTAGCACCTTGCAGCGGCCCCGACCGAGCGCGGGGGCCGGTTCCCCGGGGCCGGGGGGGGGCGGGCCGGGCCGGGAGCAGGTGATCCCCGCCGGGGCGGGGACGAGCCGCCTCCTCCCCTCCCCTCCCCTCCCTTCCTCCTCCCCTCCCTCTCCTCCCTCCCCTCCCTCCCTCTCCTCCGCTCGGCGCGGCGGGGGAGGCAGGAAAGTTGGGCGGCTGCCGGGAAGTTTGGGAGCATGGCGGAGCGGCCCGGGGCGGCCGGCCCCCGACAGCGCGCCGGGGCGGCGGCGGGCGAGCGGCCGCGCTGAGCCCAGCCGATCCCCCCCCTCCCCGCCCGCCGGCATGGCCCGCTGGATCCCCACCAAGCGGGAGAAGTACGGGGTCGGTGAGTGGCAGCCCGGACACCCCCGCCCCGCACGCCCTCCCCTGCCCTCCCCTCCGCTCCTGCCGCCGGGCCGCCCCGCGTCCCCTCCCCGCAGCCTGCGCTCCCTCTCCGCGGCGGGGCACGGCGCCCGGCTGCCCCGCTCCGCCGCTGCCGGCTCCCCTCCGCCGCACCTCATCGCTTCCCCCATCTGGAGTCGTTCCTTTCCTTCTGCGCACCCTTGACTCGTTTCTCCTCCACGCGCTTTCTTATTTATTTATTTATTTATTTTCTAGTTTGTGCTCTCTTCCCCTTTCAGGTTTCCGCAGCGCCTATTCACTCTTTGAACCCTTAGGGATGGAGGCAGCGGCGTGTGTCCAGCTCACGCCTTGGGAGCTACGGGTTCCTGGCAATTCGGGACTGACCTTTGTAATTTTGCCTCTCTAGCATGCTTTACAGTGAAGAGTGCTCTAATGTAGCAGCAAACATGAAGATGTGGCTAGAAAAAGCGATGACAGGATAAAGGTTGTAATGAGTGAATTCAGGATTGTGGGTGACATCTTTGCAGGCGGTGGAAATCTCGACAGTCATAGGGAGAGGAATGGTGAATGCCTGACTGTCACCTTGTACCTTCTGCCCTGTCCTCCCCTTTATGTTTAAAAGGAGATTGTTGAGTGCTAGCTCGCTTCTCTCTAGGAGGAACATAACCAATGGTGGCGCTGACAAGTTCTTCTTGAGAGTTTGACAAATCGAAAGCCATACAATTTTGAGGTTGCTTGTGAGAATTGGGCAGAGAACAACAGGCAGGAAACCACTAATGACACAAACGACTTCTGATAGTTTATTTTAATGAAGAGTGAACTTCTGTGCCCCTTGTTTTACACAGTGGATTTCCTGACGTGAGGAAAATTTTAAATTTCATGCTTGCAAAGTGTTAATTGCCCTGACTCCCATAGGTTGTTTATGCAAGTTCAGTCCATGAGTTTAAAGGTGAAGAACCCCATCCTGCACAATTTTTCAGAGAGTGAGTTTGAAATAAGTTACCCGCCTGATTTCAAAGTGGCTTGGCAGCAAGGCAGCCCGCTTGCAGAGCTGTGGCTTAAGCTTCCGAGATATTATACGCTGCACAACGTTATCTAGTTTCTGCTCTGGTAGCTGGGAGGGTGTGGAGTATTCTACGCCCTGAACTTTGTTTCTTTCTGTGTAGGTAACAGCCCAGGCTATTTATACCTGGGAGCCCGTCTGTATGCCTTGGTGAGATTCCTCTGAGCGTCAGGAATTAAAAAAATTTGCTATTATAATTAAGTAAACTATATAATGCTAGTCTGATTGGCTGTGCTAGGTTACGGTGGGGTTTTTTTAAGCACACCTTTGAGCAAGGCTCTCCTGCCTCAGGAATGGCCTTGGGCAGTGGGATGAATCAGAGGTGCTCCTCTCGCTTCCTTTTTATTAGCTTCCGGGGTGAGTTTTTCGTGCTGGCCTCAGCCAACTGCTGATTATGACAGCTCCTCTGCCAGAAAGGGCACTGGCTTGTGAGTAAGCAGGGTGGAGGGGAAAATCTGCCTCTTCCCTTACGTTACCAATCAAAAAGTGTGCTGGTGGGAAGTTATCTCCTTGTTTCTGTGTGTTCAGGCAGCTGTGTGAAAAAGATACTTATTTCCCCTGGACCAAACTGACACAGAGTTTGCAACGCTTCAGCTCTTGCATTTAGTTTGCAACCAGAACTGATAGGGTTAATCCACAGGCAGTAAACAGAATTATTTATGGAGTGACTAACTTTATCAGGCAGTGTTTGATACGTTAATGGAATGATAATTTTGCCAATTTGATGTTTGCAGACGTGTCCGTTTCCCATCTACAATTGCATCCTGTGCTGTGCTCGAGCTCTGCGCTCAGGTACCAGTCCTCATTGGTTTTGTGCTTAATTTGAAGAATTCGATGAGGATTGAGAGGAAATTGTGAGCTGCTTGGGCCGTTAATCTGCCTGCTAACCAAGGTGCCTGTTAGTACCAATTATGAAGGTGGTTGTAATGAGGGTAATGTCACTGGTGTGTATGGTACAGGCCGTTAGATGGTAACAGCTTTGGTTCACTGGTAGCGTGGGTAAGGTGATAGTTATGAAGTGTCAAGATACAAGTTCATCCTTTTTGGAAGGAACACGTACATTGTGGCTGTTAGTAGTCTGTGCTTTGGAAACTAATGTAGAAGTACTTGCATTTATTTTAAACACAACCCTGTAAATCATACCCATGCAGTAAGAAATTCCAAGAAGTAAGCAATGTGATTCAGTGTCACTTGTCTGATTTTTGTATTTCAGTTCAGAATCGTTTAAGTCCTGGATTATTCTACAGATTTGTTGATTGTGGGTTCAAACTGATTTGTTGCCTTCTAGTGTTGTCCTCAATTGGTTAACCCTGGAGACTGCTACCTTTACCATGGGTAGTACAGGTGGCATATGGGCTGAGTTTGAAATGGCAGACAGCAGAGAGTACAAGATTGGAAATTGTAGCATTTTTAGGGAAGCATACGTGAGAGACAAATGGCTTGCAGTTTCTCACTTGCAATGAATTTTCAACCCGGTAACAGATGGGATTTTGGAAGCTTCAGCTTCGTAGAAGGACAAAACACTGCAGATCATCTGATGGGCAGCATCTTGCCTCTTTAAGCAACAGCATTTTCTGTGTCTCTCAAAGCTTCCTTGCAACATGCTTCACCTGTAATTCGGGAAGGGAAGATGCTATCTGGTGCATCGTCTGTGAAAGCTGGTCAGTTCTTGGTCTGAGCTAAATGAAGTAACCTATGCTTGTGCTTCTCTCAAAAAGGTGTCGTTTGCGGAATGCCTTTCGTGCAGACTCTTTTCAGTCACAAGAGCGTGCTCTGAAGGAAAGAATAGCGGAATGGCTCCCCATGATTTTTACTTTTACCTGCTTGTTTTAAAATTATTAACTTAGGGCATAAGGAATCAAAATGTAATTATTTTCTTTTTCTGCTGGCAGTAACATGGGCTTGCATTAACTTCAACTTAAGCGTTACAATTCAGTTGTAAAAGCAATTATTTCTTTAGTCATCATCTGTTCCTAACATGTAAGTGTCCTTTGTGGACTGAAGACGACTCTATTGATGGCTTCAGTACCAGGTATGAGAGAATCCGGAGCCTGTGGAATCGTAAGCTGTCCTGGTGTGAACCCAGGGCCGCTGTCAGAACAAGTGGTCGGGCAGACCCTTTTTCCAACTCCTTCCTGCAGGCAGTAGCAGTGCGGGAAGCCAGGTCAGGGAACGCACCCTGCTCAAAACCAATTCAGAAATGCAAAGTGCTGAGTTTTCAGCCAGAACGGTTTCCAGGTGACTCTGGTGAGGCATCAGGTACACACATGCTTTATATGTCACCTGTGGCTGTGAACTAACAGGATAGGAAGTGTTTCTTTATAATTCTGTAGCTTGATCTGTGCATGCAGCTATTGTTCAGCCAACCCACAAACCTGGTCTTCCAGTATAAGCCATTATTAACTGAAGTTTTATTGAAAGAGCTCTGAGACGAGGTCCAGAGTAGTTTGCATTTTGGTGAAGATGGCAGCTTGCACCTGGATGCACTCATATGACTGTCTCTTGAAATGTAAATTTACCCTGATTTTTGGGGTAGTGGCTATTTCATAGAGCTTGTATGGTAGGGCTGGGGAAGGACCAGGCAGACTATCGTGGCTTGGCCTTTGCAGTTGCAGGCCACAATGGACCATTCATTCCACATACCACAAAGTGCTTCAGCCCAACAACAAACTTAGAGCTTGCAGCGAAACACTGAAAGCCACAAATTGCGATGTCCTGCTCAGAAGGAGCAAGGGAAAGCTTAAGCGATATTTGTTGCCTGTGATCTCTCCAAATTGTTAAATTTATAACTTAAAATGTTATTGAGCCCACAAAAACTGCACTGGTCCGTGAGGTATATCAATGCATTCTTTGTATTTTAGTGATCTTTATAAGCTCTGAGTAAAACTAGAGTCATGTTTTGTTTAGAAAATGTCTTAAAATGTTGGCTTGAAGGGAAGCTAATTAAACAAAGTGGTTCAGTCACTCTGTGGAAAGTGTTTTGATCTGGTGCATTTTTAAGGCAGGAGGCTGGGAGAGAAAGGTTGAGAAACTTCTGGGCAGCTTTAATTCTGAAGCTTTCTCTGCCTCCTCACATCCCATTCTAGGGATTCCCATTTTGCACGTCAAGTGTGCAGATACATAGGTGGCTCTTCGAAAGGGGATGGCGCGATTTGATCTGGTTCCAAAAGGAGTGTGGCCACTTGCTATGGCTAAAATACCTTAGCCATAGCAGCAATAGAAACCTTGTTACAGTGGCAAATAGCAGCCTTTGAGTTTCAATCTGCCATCTTTTATTTTGGTGGGTTTTTTTCTTTTTGAATAGATTATTTTTTTTTGTTAAACTGACAGGTAATTACCTCTAATAGTTATTGGTGGCCTTTTAAACCCATTACATTTTTCCCTGCTGGAGGGATCGGAGCATAGGACTATTCTTGTCGCAAAGAAGTATTTACTTTTTTTGAAATACCATGTGGTGGTTGAGTTACAATCAGCTGCGTCATGTCTTAGGAATGGCAGTAATTTTTCAAATGTAAACCAGTGCCTGCCAGCTACGTTAGTGATTTATGTGAGCAGAAATGCAAAGGATCAGAGAGGAAGAGAGAGTGCTGCAGAATAAGATTTTCTTACTAATGGTTTGATTTGTGATAACTTCTGATATGCTGGGCCATCAGGTCTTGGCTTCGTGTTCAGACCTCATATGTCTTCTGCAGAGTTGTCTCGAAATGCAGTCTGTGATCAAAGGAGTTTCACGGTACTGATAGTAGTATATCATGTCAAATTAGAGCAAAATTCATATTTGTTTCAACTTGCTGCTTGCCTTATGCCTGCCATTCCTGTAGGATGCTTCTGATTTGAAACTTAAGTCCACGGTTGTGCAACAGGCTCCTGACAAGGGCTCTAGAAGGATGGAGGAGCCCATTCCCACTGCAGAAGTGACTGTCTTCCTCTCTATTGACAGAAACACTCTATAGCTACTCATTCATTTCCCCTCGTTTGCGTTATTATAACGTGTCTAAAAATTGTCGCGTTGATGGCAATACCAACAAAACTTTCAACAGGAAAAGTGAAAACTTGGTATTGTTGACAGCAAAACATTTTGAGTCTTCAGAGTAGTATACGACACTTTCTTTGTGATTTGGTTCCCCAGTTTTTATTGCTGTGTGTACAGTTTATTTGATGTGAAAGCTGGCTGTGCTACTTCCTACTTCCATAGTCCTTTCTATTTTTTGTTAATCCGTATTAGCCCCGGTCTGTCTTCCCTTGCTTTTGGTGATAACTACTCTACTCCTTAAGTAGTTCCCTGTGAAACTAATCCTGTGGTCTTCAAAGGCATTGCTGACATGGACAAGACTTGGAACCATTTCTTATTCTTACTTTGAAAAGCATTATTTCTAGAAGTGTCTTGTGACTTCTGGGTGCTTTATCTCTTGAGTAGCCACCTTGAAACATCACCGACAGTCCTGATGTTTAGGAACTGTCCTACAGTTCACTGTACTAAGAGTCAGGTCCCTTTGTGGAGGCTCCACATCCTCTCTTGAGGGCATCCAGAACTGGTAGTTGCCTTCTAGAGTTTTGTCTGGGCTGTCTCCCGCTGATGAGATGTGGGCCTAATTGTTCAGAGGTGTCAAGAGGCTGTAAGTACGTGTTTTCACTAGAGCTGGGTGTGCCAGCCAGGTCTGAATTTCACACCAGTATCTTCCGTGTTCTTGTGGTTCTTCATTTGGCGTAGGGCTGTATTTGCTAGCGCAAATGCAGACAGGGACTATGTTTAAAAGCAAAATAATAACAGTTCATGAACTGAAAAAACTTAAGTCAATAGCATATTGGTCACAAAGCAGTAAATGTGTAATAATCTTTCCCTGTCATTCAGAAGTTGAAAAATGTACGCCCCTTCTACATGCAAGCTTGCCGAAGCTCCTTTAATTGAAAGTCAACTTTTTTTTTTTTTTTTTTGCTATTTAACTTGCACTTAACTAGACTGGTAGGACATTTCTTTCAATTAGTGCTTTTAGGGAAAAAAATTGTATTTATGCTAGCACGTTAAAGACACAACCCTGGCCAAGCTTAAAACTACCTTAGTCCAAAGTCATGAACGCGTTTAGCCCCTTGCTACCAGAGTGAGACTGTGCTTTCAGCCCCAATGCAGTTAACTTGTGATTGCATGCCTAAAATACGGTAATAAATGTTGGTGCATTTGCCAGGAAACATGTGCTAATAAAACTGGAACATAAATATGAATTACTAAACAGCTTGCTGGGTGGCCAGTTCATGGTTGCCTTCAAAAACTGAAGATGTTACAGAGTGCTAGCTCGACCACTACTTAAATGATAAAAATGTCTTTTTGGTACAGTACAGACTGTACCTCCTAGGGGGATCTCCCAGGAATAGAGGGGGGAGCGTTCTTTAAAGGATGAATTGCTCTGGCAGCCTCTTGAAGCTTTCACATAGGTGTCTGGCACGTTGTCAGAATATATCTAAAAAAAAGTAGTGATTGTTTTGTGAGTTATTCTTTGGCCACTTCTTATACTCTCAAATTTTTGGAGGTGTTGCTGCAATAAAAGTGGACCTCATTCTGCAAAGTGCTGAATCTGGGCAAAAAGCTCATTGAGATACAGTGGAGATGATAACAGTTTTCTGCTCTTAGCCAGGCTTGGTACTTTGATCCTCCATAATAATAAAGTAGTTTATAACTTCAGCTCTAAAGCTCTAATACTGTTTCAGAATGTCACATGCAAATAGTGGCCAATTAGTTCTGAAAGACTACTTTTTTTTTTTTTAAAGGTAAGAGTAACTAGCTTAAATATTAAGAGACCTGAATCTTGCAGCATTTCCATTCTCACTGCTCTGACAACGTAGTGGGGGCTTCAGGCTGCAGAGAGATGGAGCTTAATGCAAAGGAATAAAGTAGCTCTAGAAAACGAAGGGAAGGCTGCAGTGCTTGGTACCCAGTTCCAAATTCTTCGTCTCCTTGCACCTTGTGCAGTTTTAATTAAAACTCATCTGCTTACTGCAGTTTTTTAGCTTGTTCTCCATTCTTGACAGCAAAGGGATTGATATTCTTGTTTGGCTTTTTTCTTTCCAGGGTAAGACCCTTAGTTCCCAGCCAAGATTTCCTGTTCCTTCTTTCAACGCTGTTCCCCTGTTTGCCATTTGCTTGTTACCTGAGATAGGTGGTGAGATAAAAATGCTTTGGAATTAAAGGTCTCTGGAAATGTGAAACTGTATATCTCGCCATGCAGTGCCAGTTCTCTGATTGGGGCTTGTGTCATTTTGCAGACAGGAATCAATGAAACCACAGGCAGCCATTATGGGAGAGTAATCTCTTACGAAGCCTGTGTTGAATGAGAAGGACTGAAGGTACAGAGGCCAACTGAAATCCCTATGCTTATGCGTATTAGAAATTCTACTTGTGTTAGCCCTGCCAGCATGAGTTAGCTCAAGTGCTAGTTTCCATAGAGGTTCTATCCAGTGGAGGTAAAGAGGTTTTTGGCAACACATCCCAAGTTTCTTAAAATGCAGTGGGCCAAGCCACGCTATGAATTCTTCTCATGCAAATTGTGGGAGAGCCTGTCTGTCTCTTCCTGAGCGCACGGATGGAAGGGGGAAGGTGCTGGAGGCCTGAGAACACTCGTATAAAAATCTGTGGCTGTAATTCTGGTGGGTTACATTTGCAGCTGATGAAATGGGATCCCTTAGCTTTATGTTCTCTGTGGGTCTGTCAGCTTGAGTTTAGTGTTGATATGAGTAGGTGCGATGCTAGCAAGAGACAATGCTGAAATTTTAACTCGAGTGAACTTTAGGGTGAAGACTAGCCTCTAGGCACAGTTGGACTCCATGCCCAAGTGTTTTACTCATTAGACCTCCTCTCATCTCTCCACCCTCACTCCCTCTGAAAGTAATGCATACAGCAAAACTCATTAGATAGTAGCGCTCAGTTCTGTACAGTAGTATTTCCAAGTTTTCTTTCTGCTTCCTTTGATGTTTTGCCCAGTAAGAACTAGGACAGTAATTTAAAGCCAGTGGCAAATTCACTTAATTCTTTTGAAAGTGCCACACGCTTTCAAGTTGGGAATTAGCTGAGTAGTCCAATTTATCAAGTGACGGTTTTGGGGTTGTGCTTTTACAAATCTGCTTGAAAACTTCATTGCAAAAGTTACTCTTGTACTGAATGTGTCCGAGCACAAGTGTCTGCAGGCTTGGAGGAAAAAGAAAGGTGACTGCAGTTGCAGTTGTATGTGTATTGTAAATGAGCATCTATTTCTTCACAGGCCATAAAAATGGAAGCATTCAAAATCAGAGGTTACTCTGTGAAACTAGATTTCAAACCTCTGGTTGGTAATGAGTTGTTAAAACTAGAATGTAAGTACCAAAATATTCAGAAGGTTCTAGGTACGAACCTGTTTTTTTGTAGAGGACAACCCAAAGAGTGCCCATTTTCTTCCAAGTCTCTTTCTCCAAAATGCACAATAGAGAGAAGATGCATAATATTTTAAGTTTCTTGAATTCCCGTGATATCAATAGGCTGGCCTGAGTACAAACCAGGTTCTGATACAGCTAAAGCCGGTGGCCAAACCGTAGATTTCTGTGGTCATACAATAGTTGAAACAGCGTTACAGGGTTAGAACAATTGCTCTAAAGGACAAGGCTATGATTTAATATATTTTTGGGAGAATACTAATCGTTCAGGCTAGATGTTACTGCTCAGATTTCAAAGAGGCAAAATATAAAGCTGCAGGGCTTGGAAGATATGTACCTTACAGTAATATCAAGCACTCTTTAACCTAATAAGATCTATAAGCCGCCTGTCATTATGGTATCTAGTTCTTGTAGCCTTGCCAACAGATGAAAAGGAGCAGTCTTGTCTTGTATCCTGCACGCTGAGAAGGTCATTGTGTCACAGTGAAAGCAGCTGAATGTATATCTTGGTAAATGAATGAAGTATTTAAACACACTAGGTGGATGTGTTTTGTGAAATTGGAGCTGGTAAAAGATGCAGCTTTGATAGCACCAGGATCTGAGGTTTCTCTGTAGTAATAACAACATTGGCAGCTGTTGCTGCACCTTTCCTCCCTGAGCCAGCTTCATACTGCTCAGAGCTGAGTACCACTGAAACAACAACGGCAATTTGCTGTCACTGGCTTCTTTTCTTCTGTGTCAACTAAAGGAAGGTTGGCTCGATGAAATTGCAAGATACTCCAGCAGCTGGATTGAGAACCATTAAGTCAAGGCCCACCTTCCAGACCCAACGAGCAGTGTGTATCGTCATCTTTTTGCACTTGGAAGCTGCTTTTGGCACGTGAGTTCCAAGTTGGGTACTCCTGCATCTATTCATTCCACTTGAACGCTGACATGCTATTGCATGTTGTTTAATTTGAAGCAGCCAGACCTGAAACAGACTGTAGCCTTAAAAACTGTTTTACACTGTGGCTGACACCTCGTTATTTTATCTTCTCTTTTTATGTTTGAACACTGTTAGGCAGGTGCTGTTCTCACTGACTGCAGGACGCAGAGATGCCAAGGGCATTCCTCTAAACCACAGCCTAGGGAATCTCGCAGACAGCCTTAAATAGTTGTTGTAGAAAGATGTATCAAGGCAACCTGTTAAAAATTTACACAAGTGTGAATCTTCAAGAAGAGAAGCTAGGCTGTTGGGTTTTTTTTTCCATCTGTGTATTTGCAAAAGGGGACATTTCATGATGTTCCAAGGTGACTAAAACCGCAAGCCTAGTTTTTTAGAGGTTTTTTTTGTTTGTTTTTTTTTTTGTTTTGTTCTTTTTTTTTAATCAAGCACTGGATTTAGTTGAGTGTAGTATATTCAGGAGCAGGTTGGCTCCTACGCTGCTAGTACTGATTTATTCTTCCATTGGCTCACAGCACTCTCTCTTACTCCAGACATAAGCTGAGACAGCTAATGTAGATTAATTCTTTATCTGAGCTTAAAATCCCTAAGGGCCCTTTAGAGTGAAAATAATAAAAGGAAGTAGAAAGCCTAGAGAAGATTGCACAGCTAACGATATGTGTATGCGTTACCCATATGTAAAATAAAATGCATACTTACTGTTCTGTACTGTGTGACTGCTATTCTGGTACGTGTTTTCAGGAAAAAGGTTTAGAAAACTGCTGCGTGTGTAAAAACAGCAGAGCTTTAAACTCTACTTTGAGATGGGCAGAAGGGAAAATGGGACTTTTGGAGATGGGGAGCATTTGTTTAACTTCGGAGGTCAGATTTTTTCCAAGTGTTATATCTGCTCGTGTGCAGCAAGGGCTGGGTTAGTACGCCATAATGCTATAAGAAATGCACGGTAGCCTGGCTCCGTAGCTACTGACATAAAAGTAAGTCCGAAAAGTCACTGGTCGCCAAGAAAACTTACTGTAGAGTCTCATAACAGAGCATTTCTGCGTGGTTTGGATCACAGAAGCAGCTACAGTTTGGCTGCTTCTACCCTAAGCACACTTACAGAGAGACAAACCAGCTTATGCTGTGGTGACTTTATTATTACTGGTGTCCAAATCCGTGTGTGTTTAGGATCGCTGTCTCCGTCCTATGTTGCAGTGTAGATGCACTCTGAGAACAGAGTAGCTTTTATTTTCATACAGCTACTGTGTTATGAACACTTTGAGATAAATAATTGAGGGGAAAGTGACTAATGGGAATTCTGTAAACATGAAAAGATAGAAATTATTTCTTTTTCCTTTATAATCAGTATGTCTCTTGATTCAACAGTTCTGAATCATCTCAGTTTCCCTGATCTGAATCTACTAAGAAGCTCTAATTAAGATACATGGGCTAATTTCTCCTTGGGTCTGCCACTAGCTGCAGAGCATTGCTGTGGAGCTGGCTGTGGTTTTAGTCTGTAGAGTTTAAAGCCATAAGAGACCATTAGATGATCTAGTCGGAGCACTTGTGTAACACTCGTGAAGCCATCCATATTCCCATGGGCTGAGATTGTTGTTTTTTTCTAAAGCAGTCCAGGCCTTAAGGGATTAAACCATTGATAATAAAATCTGATCCAGTCTATGATAGAGAGAGAGAGAGAGAGACAGGAATATCCAAAAGTTGATGATGGCATGACTGAAAATCTTCCTCAAATGTGGAAATTAGTTTCATTTAGACTGTTTGTGCACAGCAGATTCTGCAAAACCTCGGATTATTTGCCTATGCCATCTGCAGGATAGTACTCTGTTATTCAGGGGAAATCAGAAAAATCTTAGCAGACTTTTGATCAACTGTGCATGTAGCAGACACGCTTCCTTCTCCTCAGAAGGTGAGCGGGTAGCACTCTTATTTGGGTTTGGTTATTGGAATAGTCTTAGGCTGGAACTGCAGGTGTTGGGAGCATATTGAGGGTGTAGATCTTCCTGATTTTCTCACGGTTCTCAAAAGAAAGGCATGAATATAGAGTTTGACAGTACAGAATCTAAATAAGAAAGGCCATGCCGTACCATATTCTCCTGCATAGGCAGACGGTATAACTTCTCCGTTGATTTAATGTCCATTTTTAAGATAACTCAGCTTAAAAATTTTAAGGATAAGTAAATTCCTTCCAAGTATATTCACGTGTGTGAGGTCAGCCTGAAACAAGGTGTTAAAGCTCCATGTCTAGCTCAGCAGGTGTTTGACTCTGAAGCCTAATGATGTCTGTTAATTAAAGCATTTCCATCCACATAATGCTGTTATTCTGGATTATTTGCGTTCAAAATGCTAAGCAGTCACTTGGAACTTTGTAGAACTGAGACTGAATGTCAGCATCAACCAATTCAGGAGTAGTAATTTTTGTTCGTAACAATCAGTTAATGTGCATGTTTCACAGTGTTGAACCATGACTTACTTTTCTTGAAGAAGCAGTCTGACATATGAATCTTAATTATGCTATTCTCAATTTTTCAGACACAAATTCCTGGGAAGTTACTAGAACTTTTTGCTCAAACATCAAAAAGCCTTTGTTCCTATTAAGAATTAATTCCTTGGGCAGTTCCTTGTTTTTTAAATAAAGCCACTGTTTTTTTGGTTATATCTTGGCACCAGATAGCATACCAGGCTTCTCCAAATGGGGCTGTCCGGCATAAATGCCATTTCTTAATACAGGGTTTTTGCAGCGTAAAAGCACATACTTCTGTTTCCGTACAATAGTTTTTGACTCTTCAGTTGAAAGATGTAATGAGATGAAGTCTGGTTATTGCAACAGCGCTGAATGTGATCCTTTGTTCAGAGGAAGCAAGGCACAGCCCTCTCCTATCAGATAGTGGCGAGGGCAGACCTCGGAGAAGTGGGATGTGGTATTTGGAAGCGGGTATCGTGTCTTTGTCATGGGTGGAGGGGTGGTTATTTTGAGCCAAGTGAGAGATAACGGATCTTGCAGTGGCTGTGTTTTTCAGGCCAATAATCCGCATTTCAAATGCATTTAAGCAAATTATTGAGGAAAGAATTCCATTTCATTCTGCTCGAATCTCACACAGAATAGCATGTGACAGCTTCTGCCTCGTTCACTTTCGTTTCAGACATTTCAGATGAGCTTTGCTTTTAGAACACAGTCTTGAAAATGAGTTACAGACTTGTGATTAAAATGGGTCTAGGAATTAATATTTGGTTTCCCCCTTTGGATATGCTGCAGATGAACAGTATGACATTCAGGTTGTTTGTCCTCAGTTTCTCTGCTTGCAGAAGAGAACAGTTGCTCCCTTTCTAACACGCGTCGGTGGTACTGCGTGAAAGACACTGCGCTAGTGCAGGAGATCACTTGTCCAGATGTTTACTAGGTCTTTAAGGTGTGGCCAGATCCGTATGTGGCATCCGAGCTGAGTGCACCATCGCTTTACTTCCAAAATGACGTTGTTGGTAGGCACTGAAGACATAAGCCTGCCACGGCTTTCACAGCAACGTGTGCCAGAACTCCCACTGGTTTTACTAAAAGCTACATCGGGCTCAATGAGTTGCTGACAGACCTCTTGCAAATTAAGGCTTCTCCCAGGACTCTTGAACAAAGTGAAGCTTTGTGGGTTTTCAAAGTGTGTTTTGGGGTTTTATACATTATAATTGCGCTGCTTCTCATTTTCTGCCCCATCCATGACACTGAGGCCTCTTACTGTTTAAGTGCCACTGTCTGGTGTTTCACAGGTCAGGAGTGTATGCTGTGATTAATCTTCTGTCTTCATACAACCGGAGGGAGTGACATAACTGAACCTGCTCTTCCCATCGTAATACTGCCGTGTGCCAGCTCACATCAAACTCTGTGCCTTCTCAGAAGCTTCCAGCTCACCGTTAGCTGTTACTCAGAGCCCTGGCTACCCTGGAAAGCCCAGGCTCTCTCGGGTTTCCTTTGCCATTCCTGGAATCTTTGCTTCTGGTGCTGACTGTTGCGTGATGCTTCAGACCAGAGCAGTGCATCCCCTGAGATCCAGCGTGTATGCCCAGTTGCGCAATGTCTCTGAGTTCCTTGACGATCCATTTTGAGGACTCACCTTCTGCCCTGAAGCATGAAAATTGCTTCTCCTTATCTTCACCTACATTACTCTGGCTGCTGTCATCGTGTTATCTGTTGTCCTTTTCAAACCAGCCCCAATGTTGACTCCTCTGACCTTCCCTCCCAATGAATTCCATAGGCTGGATGCATCATTGAAAAAGCCAGCATTTCTTAAGCTTACTTTCTGCTAATCAAACTGGGGAACTGCCTTCACGTTTAATTCATGTAAATTAAACAATAAGATACCTTGCCTGTAGTTATACTCAAAGAATATGATCATTAAAACAGAGTCAGTACCTCTTTCCTATGGATCATGTTTTCCATCTCATCCTCTTTGTTTAGATTATATTTGCGAGACTTCAGTGCTGCTTTTCATTCAGGATGATAAAAGGAACAAAATCACCGTTCCAAAGTGAATTTCAAGGACAAAATCCCACCTGAAGTTTAACTTGAAGGGGAAAGACTTATCTTCAGATATTCCTGCAGATTTGGGGACAAAACTCTGTATTTTTTAAAATTTCTTTTCTTCCTTTCTAGCTGTAAGGATGAAGGATTTTTATTTTTTCATGCCCTGACCATGTTTGTTATGTGCAGCTTCCTTTAAGTTTGAAAGAGGTCAGATTAAATACACAGGATGCGAAAGAGGTTAAGCAGTTGAAATAACTGCAGATGGACTGTTTCGGACAGGACTGACTTTAAACAGCAGGAAGCATCAGTTGCAGCAGCAAAGCTCCCAGGGAAAATATGCCAGCAATTTGTCTTTTATAACCTTGCGCATAACCATTGGGTGGGAGATTTTATACACAGTGGCCCTCTGTTCTTGCTTAAGTCAATCTAGCAAAGCAAGATGCTACAAATCTCCCCTTTTTTTGATGTGCAGTGGCAGGAGCGTGTTCCTTCAGCTTCTAAATGCTACGCATCAGGATCTGAAACCTTGCCGGTAGAGCAGGGAAAGAGAAGGGAAGGGAACTGGGATGTTTAGTTCTCTGTCTTGCGGCTGTTGTGATCTTTGGTGGGGGGAACTGCAGCGTTTAGTTCTCCCTCCTCTTGTGGCTGTTGTGCTCTTTGGTTTTGAATTAACTGTCTGTGTTCTCAAAAGAAAGGCTTGTCTGATGCCCGCCCACCTTTCTGTTAGGCACTTGGTGCTGCTCAGACTGCTTTTGTCTGATGCTGAAGCAGCATTTTATGGAAAAATACAGACTGATATTTATATAATGTCTGTCCCAAAGAAACCCAAGGCATCTAGAAATTGTACGTCGGAATCCCTAGACGTATAAGCACACATGCCTTTTCTAAACAGCGGCCGTTTCTCCTGCAGAGCACAGCCATGAAACAGGAATCCCAAACAGCATTTTAAGACAGAAAGAAAGGCAGCCCAGCTGTAACCACGGGAGGAGACTTCAGTAGACAGAATGACATCGGCCAAGTTAGAAATTGGCTAAGACCCTGTGCTTTAAGTCTTCGAAGTCTGTTGACAGCGCTATAGGATTATTAATGTCCCCAGACTGCTTGCTGCCTGGGCTTCACCTGAGGAATGACACCTCCTGTGTCCCCGTAGCACATTACGGGCCAACAGTTCAGCAGGGACTCCAAAGGAAGCCCGGGTTGTTTTATCCTTCCACACCGCTTCCTGCTGCGCCTTGGGGAGGTTTGGAGATGTCCCATCCAAGTAATGGATTGTGACATCCCTGCTTAACGCTAACGATCTGGCAGGTTTACTGCGGCAGGAGGCATGGCCGCGGGGAGCTGACTTTCCTTTGGGTTGGGCGCTGCACTTTTCTGCTGACCTCTGCAAACCCTTGCAGAATTATTTTCTTTAACTGGCAGAACAGTTTCTTTTTAACTGAATCAAATACGATATTAAGCAGTTCTTCTGTTATGATCTCGGCATCTGTCAATACAGGGAGGTTCTTGATGGATTACTCTGACGTACTCGTGTATGTTCACATTTGTCTTTGCCCATAAACACAATACAAATTTTTCTGCTAAAATGTTGATGGGATTTTTACTTTTAGGCCTATTTAGGGGCCTTTAAGGCGTCTAAACTGAGTATCCAGACCATCAGTCAGTTCTTAATATCTTGGCTTACAACACCGTTGTGGGAAGGGAGAGAAAACTGGATGTCGAACCAGCCAGTGCCTTAGGAGCAAAATTCCAGTGACATTGGTGTAACCCTCTGGAAAACGTCAGATATTCCATACGTCCTGTGTGTGTGTCTCTGCAGGCACTGAAGTTACGGTAGGCATGAATTCGGGCCACCGTGAACAAACTGTGCCCCTGCAGCATCGGAAAATAAGTATCTGTTTGTGATCAGGGTCTATTTCAGATACTGCAGGGAATTCACGTTCCCTGCCTACTTCTGTTGGATTATTTATAGTTACAATATTTTAAAGAAAGCTAGTATATGTGAAATAATTTCCGGTGTGGTAAGCCACAGTCATTTGCTTATTCTGGATGCTTGCCAGGATGCAATATACCTCAGCTTGACGGAAATGATAGGCATTTGATGCGAATTTCCTGATATAGGAGCTCAATTCTTCTTATTTAGTTAATTTTCAGAGAGAGTTCTTCAAATGCAAACCCTCTGAAAAATTTTCCCAAAGCCCCCCTGAAAATGTTTGCATGATTTATTTCCCTTCTCTGTAAAAATAAACATTGGGCTTACTTCACAAATACATTTTCTCGGGGAACAGATTTGGAGACTTAAATGTGACACTTATGTGTGTGAGAAGACTACGTTGCTGCATTCAAGATGCAATCTGCACTTAAACCAGTGTTTTAAATAAATACATAAGATAATCTCGTTTTGGTAGGGGAGCGGTTCTGATTTAGCCGATCAATTCATTGAGCCAAAGCATTTTCCTGACTGCATTATGTCTTTGTGCTCACATTGGTTTGAAAAGAAATTCAGATTAAACATTCTTGGCTTGACAAGCCTTCGGCAGCTCTAAGGAGCTCTTCTGCTTTGCCTGGTGAAATTGGGCATCTCAAGAAAGTTCCAGAGAAAAGGCAGTTTAGAAGCCTGGTCTTCTGGGCTTAATCCTATTCCCACTGGAAATCCGATAAGCATTCTGATTAGCTTTGCCTTTGGTAGGGATTAAATTTGCAGAGAATCTCAAGTTTTCGTGCTAAGATAGCTCTTGTCTGGAAAGAGCCTTTAGTAGCAAATAGTTCAAGGCATTTAATATAGAATAGCGGCATTTTTTTCTTATGACACCGAATTTATGTATTTTTTCCGGTGCTTGTGAGTGCTACATTGCAGTTAGTCCTGTGAAACACTAATAAAAAATGACAATTACCTAATTGATCCATAACCCCTGCCTGGGGTAAGAGTGACCTTTGCTGGGCAGGTTGTCAGTAAAGTGGGAAGATGCAGCTTCTTAACAGAGCGTCCCAGATCTGCGTTCTTAAAAGTGAAAGACAAACTTCGTTGGCTGTTAAGAATAATGTTTTTTATCCTTGCAGGAACCAATGATAGAATCTGGAAATACGTAAGCTACATACTTTTCCGGTGTATTATATGCACAGGATAGCTTAGTAACTTTATAGTGCTTTTTCAAAATCATGTTCTGCCTTTGACAGGTGCCACGATACCAGATTTCAAAATCTGAAAACCTCACAGCTTTCGTGATTGTGTTTTTCATCTTTGTCTCTTGCCTCTTCCCTTTTTCAGCAATATACAATTACGATGCCGTCCAAGATGTGGAGCTCTCCTTGCAAGTCGGCGATACTGTCCACATTTTGGAGATGTATGAAGGTAGGTTGCAGATCACTTCCCAGTACTTTGCAGTTTTTAAAAGTAAATACAACAAATCAAAATACATATTTTTTTAAATAATGCAAATTTCAGGTCTAGAATTTCATCCTCTGGTATGTCCAAAAGCACAAAGCTTGCTCAGTCGTGTTTGCTGTATGCACTTTACTCTTAAATCTGGATTAAAAATGCATAAAATACAGAAGCGGCAATCATATCTACACCGTTTCTGGCAGAGGTTTGTCACGGTAAGTTTTAGTAGTATCTGGAGGCAGCACTGCAAGAGAAAGAAACACTTCTGGCTGTTTATTCTTGTTTTCACACCATACCTATTTACCTTGGCTCCTCCTTGTGCCAGGCCAAGCGGTTGTGTAGTCATGTGACGAACTGATCCAGCTGGAAAATAATAATAATTTTTTAAAAAGTAGCTTTTAACCTGCATTAGTTCTTTGATCTGAGACAACAGAGGCAGTGGATGAAAGAAAAGGAGAGGGCAGGCCTAATTGTTTCAAAAGCAATGTTGCTTTAAGCCTTAATATCGCGAATTGGCATTATGTGTTTTTAAAAAGCCTTCAGTTACAGAGCTTCCATGCCCTTTTTAGGCTGTTTCTCCCAGTAGTTTACTGGGAAGTTTTTCATAATACATACTTTAATGTAAAACATCTTGCAGAAAGGAAAACAAAATTCCTATTTTAAACGATGAAAATTACACTTGTCTGTTTCCTATCTACTTATTAAACTAGACTGTTTAATGAAGATTTCAATATTAAGAATGGAACATGGCCATTTAATTCTTTTAAAGAATGTAGTAGTCACTGCTTCATTTGGGAGGCTCTCCAAAATCTAAATTCTCTTTCCAAAGTATAAATCCACTTTCAGAAGCAGCGTCAGCTTGAAAAAGACTCAGTGTACAAGAACTCTGTAGCGTCTGTGCTGGGAAGGGCGAGCTGCTTGTTCAGCGGTTTGTTCTTAGCCAGTTGGTGTCTTTCCACTTCCCTTTGCCCTTGACATTGGACACAGCCAGCCAGTTCCTACACGTCCCAGCAGATTGTGTTGCTGATGTGTGTTTTTACACTGATGTGCGTGGTAGTGGTGAGTGTGTTTGGCAGGGGGAGAGAGAGGGAGGGAGAAATGGGGAAAAAACCCCTCTGTAATAGTGCTGCTTTGCGAACTGGTTTTGCAAAAAGACACAAGGAAGAGAGAGTGTTGAGGATGAGAACTGCCCTTGTGAAGAGGATGCATCTTGTACTCCCAAAACTGTTGGTTATTTCTTTCTCTTTGTTTAAAGCAGCATCATTGTGTGGTCCTACTGCTTGGTCTGTAATCAGCTGTTGAACAGAGACAGTCAAGACTAGGAAATGAATACCCAAATGGCATCCCTTTCTTACCTGTACGTCCCACTTTGGAACTTCAGCCTGAGAGGATTGATTGTAAATTGTTTGGGAAAGGGAATGTGTTTTGATTGTTTTCATAGCCTGAGCCATCAGCATGGCATCCTTGTTTGTGACTAGAGGCACCTAGGAATTCCTGCAGCACAACGAAATACTTCTCCTGGAAAGAGCAGCCAAAAATTCAGGCCAGACATTTGTGGATCTAAAGGAAAAGATGCAGATTGTCTCTGAGGTGGTAACTCTGCTGCAGGTCTGGTCTGTCTTCCCATGAATTCATCTTAGAAACTCCAAATTCTGATATTCTTTCTGCTTGGGAGAAAATTCTCATGTCTTATTGTATCTATTTTTCTTTCGGGACATCAGCTTTCAGCTTTGTTTCCAGACATCTGTGGGTTGTGTTTTTGAGAATCAGTGTTCTCACAAGAAGCCTTTTCTGTTTCTTCTCATGCTAATGATGTATACTTACAAATACAACTCCAGTCTGATAAAAGTGGTTTTTTTGTTCCACTAATCGCTGTTCTTATCTGGATACCCAAGTCTCAATTTAGAAAAAGGTTCTATTTAACCAGGGTGTTGGCTTTGCAAGAAGAAAGGCTCAGAGATGCCCTGTGAAGTCTTTCTTTCAGTCGGTGTGAGTTATCCCTGCAGCTCCTGGCTGAGGGCGTTCCGTGGGCTATCGGTAACATTCTTTAGGGAATTAAGGATTGGTTTGTTTTTTTTTCAGGATTGGCTGGAGGTTCTTGTAAGGGTATTAGCCACTTGAAAGATCTTGCTCCTTGCTGTTGTTCCCTACCTCAGGATGCACAGGAGCATCTTCTGTGAGTTACCAGAAGGTTCTCAGGGCTGTGGCATCACAGTTCGCTTCCCACTCTGTGCGTGATCTAGAACATGCCTCCTCTTTCCTCCTGGTCGAAGTCGGCAGGTTTTCTTTCCCCAGCCGTGTTCAGTGAAGGCTCTCTGTGTCTCAAACAGCCTTCACTTGAAAGCTCTTTGTATTCTGCATCTGGGGCTGCGGCTGGCTCCGCTCTGTCCGTAAGAACTGAAGTGCACGGTTTGTTCCTTGACGGCGAGGCAGCAAGGGTGAAGCTTGGGCTGGGGTTTGGTGTTAACAATAAATGTTATCTGACTCTCAACTGGCTGAATAGCTCTGAGACATAACATTGATACAGCTAAGCCACGGGGGGAGGTGTGTGAGAAGCAAAGAGCAATAAAGTGAATTAAAGTGCAAGCCAGAAGGTATGGGTGCAGTTTGGTGCAGGCCTCTGTGCTATGAAGACTCCTCGTGTGAAGTGGCTTTGCCACAGACTGGAGTTTCTCACAAGGTGTCTGCCTGCAGTCAGGTGCTGCTGACACACAAGTCTCTCACAAGGAGAGGAAGCACCTTTAAATTGCAAAATCCCCGATCATTTATGCTAGCACACGCTATCAGGAGTTAGAGGCCTGTTGCAAAGGCTGGAAGTCCTTGGAAAGTTGGCCAGATTTGGGGTGAGACTCCGGCATTACACTCCTGTTAGTAAACCTTTCTCTTCCCATGCTCTAAACAGATGCTTTGCCTAATGTTTTGTAAGTCCCAGTTACAACTACACAGTTAGGCTGGGATTGTGAGTGCACAAAAGAAGATAAGGGAGTGATAACGTGGTAGATGTGTGTTCGCAGTGCCGGACCGCACTTGCCTATGTCAAGGATCGTCAAAGGGTGATCATCCCTGTAAGTGGGAACTTCAGCTTGGGCAAAGTATGTGACATGTAAGTGAAGGTCATCAGAGCTGAAACCACAGGCTGAGCAGTTTGAACTAAAGGTTTCAAATGTTTCTGGTACAAGCTGTGATGTACTGATGTCTAATGCAGCTTGAATCCGTACAGGGACAATCTGAGAGCTGTTTGCTGTAGGGTTGAATAACTCCATAGTCCAGATGGTGCAGCACTTCCTTCAGTCCAGGAAAATGAAGATTTGTGGCACGCTGCATCCTTGTCACGTTGCCATGACGTGCAGTTGTAAGTGGGGTTTGTGCTGCAGGTAGGGACTAAATTTGCACGTTCAGTGTTTTGCTTTGAGACTGATTTTAAATAACTTTTGAAATGTCTTAGTTGGGCTTCAGGCATGCTTTGAAATGCCATGGTGTATTTGTTATACATAAAGATGTGGAGGATACCAGTTTCCTTAGACTTACCTTCCCTTTAAAATAAACACACGTATACCCTCTGCAAAGCATGAGTTTGTTAGTTCAGGTGTCTTGGTCATGATAGACTCCTAAAAACTGCAAAGCAAGGTATTTTTTTCGTCCTTTCTCTGGTTGACTGCTTGGTTGCAGAAAGGCATGAAGACTTTGTATAAAATTACTTTTTCCAGTTGATAATAAGATAAGCAGTGCGTGCTTATCCTGTTGTTTACCAAATACTGTCAAGACTGGGCATATGCTGCAGAATCCAAACAAAGAAGGAAACTTGCCGTGTCCAATGGTTTGAAGGCTGCTTCAGCGGAGGATTTACTCTCTGGGAGGCTGTCCTTGAGGAGTGAGCTGGGGAGGATACATTTCTGTTTAGGGGCATCTCTTCTAATCTGCAGTATATATTATTCTTTCCTGCAAGCTGTGGGAAATAGCCAAATTGTGGATATAAGGAATGTGTGCCCACGTACTGTGATTCCAATCAGTTTCTTCTCCTGGTGAAAATACGTTTACATTGAATTTGTTCCTGGTTTCAGTATTTATCTTGCCTCTGACCACTGTAGGTAAATGAAGCAATCCCTTCTTTTATTTCGGTGCAGTGCAGCAGTGTGGGTTGTGGTACCGAGAGCCGGTACGCGACAGTGGAAGAGGAACGAAGACCTTGTGGTTAAGCATGTGGTCTGGGATTGCATCACTGCATATAACTTTTAGTTGTCTAAACTATAGTAATTTGAGTAATTTTTTCTTGGATTTTTCTGATCTTTTATGTAGTGCATAAAATCCATTTAATGAAAGGTAAAACTGAGGACCTGTGTTCCATAACAGAACACACCCCAAACCTTTACGATATCTCTTTGCGAGACTCAGTCCGCTATCCTTACGTTCTTGACCGGACTTCGGTTTGAAAGTGTGTTGTAGTAGCTGAAATTTGCCATGTCGTCTTCAACTGAAAAGCCTTTCTCCATTTAGCACATCTCTGCTTGGAGAAAATACTCAAGAGACACACTTAAATAGTCTATCGTTCCTCTGAAGCTTTAAGCAGATTTTTTTTTTTTCTTTAAAGAAGAAATCAAGTAATCAATTGACCTCTGCCGAAAGCTTTAGTTCCTTTTAAAATGATGAATAAGATTATTGAAAATTGGAGCAGAATTCTGAAAAAGTTGCATGAGATGCTTGCTGAAATAGTTTTGCATAATAATATAGAACATGCTTTTATGCAATGATTGCAAAATATTTTACAGGAATATGGTTAATGCCAAGAAGCCATTTTAAATATGAGGAAGCTGTGGTGTAGAAAGGTTGAGAGACTGCGTCAACTGGAATTGAAACCACTGGGAAAATACTCTTGTTAAATTCCATGAGCTTTGTATCACACCCTAAAGAATTTGTACTTGACCGTTCAATTAATTACAACTTGGGTAAAAATAGAACCTAAATCTTCTCATCCCTAATCCAGTACCTTATCCATTGGTCCATGATCGATGTATAATCCTATCTTCATCCTGTGGAAGGAATGGAATTTCTTCTTTCCTCTTAATTTACTACTGGAATATCGGGGATTATGTGGTCAAGTTGATTCATGTTCTCATTGCTCGAGAAAGGGGACAAAACTGTGCTTAAAAAAAAACAAAAACAAACAAAAAAAACCAAAACCAAACCCAAAACAAAGCAACCACAACCACACACACACACACATCCCTACCCCTGACAAAACAAAAACCCCATCCTAAGCTCTAATTTATAGTTGAGGGGGTTTCAGACCTATGGTTCTTCATGGACCATCATCTATTGGAGGGGAAAAAACAGAAAAAAGAAAAAACAAACACCAAAGCCCGCCCTCCCATCCTCTCTTCTTTGCCTGATTATTCCTCTAAATCCCTTTGCCTTCCTGATGCTGCTCCCTCTGCCACTCGGCTGAACGTAATCATCTTGGATCAGCGATGTCTGTCTTGATAGCTCTGGACATCATTTGCGCACTATAGACCGTAATCTACACCCTTCAGGTTTGCGAAGAGGTAGAGTCAGAGTTTGCACTTTCAGTGCCAGTAGAACCTTAGGAAAAGAGTCAAAAGCTGGAGCTCTAGGTTAATTAAGGTGGTTAATTGAGAGCTGGGATTGCAGAGTGTCTTGGCATTTGGAGTGATGTTTTTAGTGGTAAGAGTCAGTGAGAAAGCGTGAGTCCTATCCCAGAACAATACAAGGGACGTTATCGGTGCACATCAGCATTTCAAACGGAGCAGATTCTTCATCTGAAATGTTTAGTTTGTTATTTCCACTCCTGTAACTTCAGGAGGACCAAAGGTGATGGAAACTGTTGGTTATGGCAGGGAGGAGGCACGCAGTGAAAGAGCGCTTGATCTCACACAGCCGAGACCGATGATGAAGGTGGGAGTGTGAGAGAAAACCCCGTTCGGAGGCGGTGGAAGAAGACTGGGGGTGACTTGCCCACAGCCGTGCTTCTCTCCTGGCTGCTCATTGAGCCAGGCTCGCTTCAGGACATGAGAAGTACAGCAGTTTTTTTTCATACCCTTGCATTTCAGTGACCTTGAAATGAAAATACTCGTCAAACCCAGGTGCTGAAGAGAGAACAAATGTACATCTGACAGTGACACATGCTTCTGAGTCTTGGGGATCACAGTTATTACTTTGGATCTTATACTTTACTAGATCTTGTCAAGATAATATTGAGAAACAATACCTGTACCAGGCCAGGCAGTTCAGAGTTGGGTTTGGTTTTTTTACCTTATCTAATAAAACATTTTCTTTGAGCCTTCCTTGGAAGGAAAGCTTTAGACTGAGTCACAGAAGAAAATAAAGAACCTACACAAGGTGGAATTCAACCGCAATCTATAAGATGATTTGAATGAAAATGCACTTCATAGAAAAGAAAATTGTGAAGGAATGGTTTGGAATTGGACTTGGGACACTTGATTTCTCTCTGCCGGATAGATGCTGTATGGCCTCAGGCTGGTAGTTGTGTGTGCGTGGCTGTGTGTCTGCCTTGTCGGACAGGTGCTCGTAGCAGTACTTCTGTGCTGTGTATATAACTTGTAAGGTTTATGGGGCAAGGATTGTGACTTTCAAAATGTATAGCACGGGGTGGCCTGCTTTTCCATTGGGGCCTCCCCATACAACCCTAATGGGTGTGCGGAGTGGAGTGCGGGTGTCAGCTCATGGTGGGAAGAGACACCTTCTGCCCTGCTCCTCGGAACCGAGCCACCCGCAAACAGCAGAGGTGGCTTCACGACAGCAGATCTCAAATGAGCGATATCAGTAGATTTATGTTGTAGAAACGTGGTGAGAATGACGACGTGTGTTTAATTGCTGTAGAGAGGGGAAAAAAAATAATTTTTATTTCCCTTTGACAGGCTGGTACCGAGGATACACACTCCGAAATAAGTCTAAGAAGGTATGACCTCACTTTTTGCAGTAACTAATTTTTATTTCACACCTTGTCAGGCCCCATCTGGTGCCATAATCTGCTGTGCTTCTGCTGCATTTCTTGTCTTAATATTGTGCAGGTCTCCTGATCCCTGCGTCCTTTTCCTTAGCGATAGAAATAAATGCCCTTGAGCTAAACGTTTCAGAACCATTAAGTGGCTACTCCTCCATTGTAAGCATGTGTAATGTCATTTGAACTAGTAAAATTGACTCTTGCATATCTGCATATGCTAGCTTATTGCTTTATTATTATGGTCTTGGGCCTGTACATGTCCAGCATTAGTTATATGTAATGGTAAGATCAGAGTTTTGATTTGGCTTGGAAAATACTCCAAAAATTATGCATGTGTGGATGTCAGCCAAACTTGAGGTTTGTGAAACCAATCTGAAAACTGCATGGAAATCTGGTTTCCCATAGGAATCCTGGCACCTCTAATGTGGTAACATCCTTCATAGTCTCCACTTTCAGGCGTAAAGGGGAATGAAAAGAAAATAGAAAAGGATTGAAGCACTCCTAGAAGGTTTCTGTTAAATAAAGGAAACTTGGGACTGATGAATTCCTACAAATGTTGTGAAGTGTGTGAGGTTTTTTGGAGAACCCAGGGCAACTTGGCAAATGTCATTACAGTGAAACAAAGAATTGACTTCTCTGAGGTGCTAAGATCAAATATAGTGCTCACGCATGCAGCCTGACGCTCCTTACGCTCCTTTTTCCTGTGATACTGGGACTGGTGGACCTGACACGTTTCTGTCATAGGTAAACAGTAAACATCAGTCACAGTTACTGTTCTGCTGATCGTGCTCTTACCCGTTTCCCCTGCTTTGTTGAATGCATTTTTGTCATGTCATATCCTACTGTGTGATTTATTTTATTTCTGAATTTATTTTCAGGGCATTTTCCCAGAAACATATATCCATTTAAAAGAGGCGATCGTGAAGGACCGGGGGTAGGTTGGCACTTCTTGGGATGGTAGCAAAACCAATGGGATGCTGTTTCATTTAAAAACAAGCAAGTAGAAAATCAACTGAAGTAGTGGTGGTTGTGATGAATGCTGCTGGTCTGTGCGTGCAGCAGGACGTGCCACCTGTGCGAGACTTCTAGAGCTGCAGAACTGCTTTTTTTCAGAGCATTGCACACACCAAAACAGTTGCAGGCATAGGTGCAGGAGAATACTATTTGCAAAAATAAGAAAGCTCTGCTAGACAAGTTAGTAGCGAGGCAGGTCAATCAAGTTACATTTAGCTCCTCTGGGGACTCCTGCAAGTCATAACACACTCCCGCTCGCAGCCAAGTAGCCAGCAGGAGTGTGGATTCCTTCCTGCCTTGGAAAACATTTAAGGAAATGACTCCTCATTTGATTCTTAGAGCTGATTCTGTGATCGTTGTAGTGAGAGGAAAACAGCAGTTGCAAAGGAAGACACTTTAGAAAGTACTTTTTTTACTTTTTTTTTTTTTTGAAGAGCCGTAGCCAAGTTACCGTTGGAAGCGGTGATTCTTCCAAATGTAATTCCTGTCTATTTAGCATGTTTCTGGAACAGATCCATTGAGAAGAACAAGACTGAAAGAAACTTGAAACGCGTTTGCATTAAAAACGGATGATGAATGTGCATGTATGTGTTGGAGAACCAATTGAACAACTTAAGAATCTTGGCATCGTGTGTGAGTGAATTGTGTGATTATCAAGCCCTCTGAAATTTCCATTTACATATTTATCAAAAAAGGATGTTTACTACTAAGTTTTAATACCTTTTTTCTGTTTTCTCCTTTTTTCTCTAGACAACATGAAACAGTGATTCCGAGTGAATTGCCCCTCGGACAAGAACTCACTTCTACCCTGAGGGAGTGGGCAGTTATCTGGCACAAGTTATATGTGGTGAGTTTTTTTCAGTGGTTGGTATTTTATTAAATGACCTGAGATGAGACGAGACTGGGCTTTTTGCAGGGCTCTTTAAGACTTTGAATAGAAGGTTATGCAGAATTGTTTAACGATCCATATTGTGAAGTTGGTCTTAAGAGAGGTTAAGAATGTTCTGTTCTCGACTGAATGGGGTGCGTGATCACAGACAGAACTGCGGTTTAGTCCAGGCTACAGTGTTCGCTGTTCTTGAATAATCGTGTGATGACACAGCAGTGATGAAGCATTGACTGGCACAAGTCACACTCAGCGTCGTGTCAGCTGGTTGGGGCTGCGTGTGAGTCACAGTTCACTAGTCAAGTAAGTGTTCCTGCTTTGCCTGTCGTGATCTGTCCTGTATGAGGGCAAAATATCTCAGCTGTGTCAGAAAGTTGTGCGAGAAACCATGATGGTGTTTTAACAGAACCTTTAACAAGTGTGAACCCTGGATTTTTTAGAAGTTTTGTAGGTACCTAATAGAACAGTTGATCCTCACGCCAGCTCAACAGGCAAGATAGACAAAGGATGGGAAGGGAATTAGGGCCGTGCGTTGTGGGGAAGATTTGACTTCTCAGAAGTCCCATATTTAGTTCTCAGTGGGGCAGGGGAGAGCCCTCTCATCTACTGAATCTGTTTAGTAGCTTGGCCATGTGATAGCCACCTCGGAAAAGTCAGAAGCCAAGGTAATGCATGGATTTGGTGGGTTTGCTGAGGTAGGCGCATTCTTGCTCAAAGAAACACAACTGGAGTTCACAATGAATTGCCTTCTTTTAAAGGTGATTATTAAGGCACATTAAAAAGAGTCAAACTTGATTTTTTTTTTTTTGTTAGTACCAAGTTCAGCCTGCATACTGTGTGCTCTGAGACTTTAATTAAGATGAGAGAATGGTTTGAAATTAGCTCTAGCCATTCAGTTTATCCAGAGCAAGTTCTCCTATTGGAAATTTCACCAGGCCACAAGTACGTTTTGTTTGTGCACCACGAAACCACAAGAATTTGTTCCACCCTCTTAATTTAATGAGAAGCTGTATGTGACGTTATTACTGTGTGAAAAGAGAGTTTTGTTCCTGGCTCTTTTTTTTTTTCTGAATAACTTTAGGATCTTAGCCTCAGAATCTATTTTTCTTAAGAGCAGAAATCTTTCATGTTCCTGTGCTTAACCAACATAAGTCTTAAAATAGTCTTGGAAAATGTTGTGGTTTGAAATGGATTTGAGTTTATTTTATTTTCCCCTGTAGTATGTAAAAAAAGAAAAAAAAAAAAAGGCACTAAAGGAGGAAGGAGGTATTTGAGGAGAAAAAGGAAATACAGGAGATTTTTTTTCTTTGGCAGCATTTCATTTCACTTCTTTAATTTCTGTGTTTTTCAGCAAGCATTGCACCAGTGGGTATATCTCCACTGCAAAAGAAATATAAAAATGGGTGAGAGTTTTTAACTTCATTCAGTTAATAAGAGTTAGCTAATGTAAACAGCTGTAGAGATAACAGCTCTAGCTAACTCTCGAGTTCGGGTCTGCTCTGTATTTCCCTGAAAGCTAACCCAAGTTGCCTTCTCTTTGCCATTATTTTAACGCAAGTTGAGAACACACTTTTTTCTTTGTTTACTAAATATGCCTCTAATATCTTCCCTATAGGAACTGAAAGACTTATCTAGCTTCCGTCAGCCCCTTCACGTTCCCCAGATCAAAAGGAAGATGGCTATTTATAACTCCCTTTAGATTTGTGTTCTCAGGGGGCAAATCATGAGTAGTTTATATAATTCGTGTTCTTCGCAGAGACCAGAATGGGGAAATAATGGAACCGAGTCTCTCTTTCTGCTGTGTGGCAGCAGTTGGGGTTCATGGTTAAACATTAACAGCTTCGGCACAGAGAACTGACGCTCGTCAGCTGCTGCCTGCACGTACCAGCAATACACCATTGGCCAGTTCCCACTAGCTGTTGGATGAGATGTAGTCAAAAGCCTCTTGACGCTCGTTTTGGAGCTGCATAACCATAAACTTTGCCCCAGTAGATTAAAGTTTAATATCCTTGGATTTGTGGCACTTCCCTCTGAAAATGAGCGGCACTCGACACTCGGTGCGAGTCAGGACCATCCTAGTGACTGGCTCGCCGTGCAGTGGTACAGAGAGGGTGGGGCCTGGCTTCCCTTTTGGATGGTATAAATTGTGTAGCTCGTGCTTTTAAAGGCTTAATTACTTATCTAAGCACATACTGCTACCAATAGGGTAGGTTACCACATAGGTATTCACTTTTTAATTACAGCGTCAGCCTTGGAACCTGAAACTATAGGAAAGAGGTGTATAGGTGTGTGACTGATTTTATTAGGGTGGAACCAGTAAGTAGCATGAGAAGTATTTTCATTAATTAAAGATGATAACAGTAGAAATAGCAGGAGGAAGCTCTTCACGAAGCAGCTTTTGATGTCCTGTTCAGTCAGTGCTTTATAATTACAGATGCTGCATTCATTGCAAAAGATGAAAATGCAGTAACTGCAGCAGCAGACTCGAGCAAGTAGATTGGGAAGGTGGTGTCCAGACGTGATACTTTTATTGCAATTTTGGACGACCTCTGGCAGGATGGGTTCTGAGCAGCCACTGCTGGGGTGGTGCTTAAAAGCATGGGATGAGTCAGGACAGCGTTGTATTAAGTTCTGTACGAACGTAAACAAAAATGAGTGCTCTGAAGAGCAGATAATCTTCAGCCTTATTTGCTGATAGACGCCAGCCAGAGAAGTTGTTGTGTTTCCACAGAGCTACTCTGATTTCCATGAAACTCTTGTCTAGAGATCACACGTGGACATGGCAACCCATGCGTGAGTTACCAGCGGGTAGAATAGGAACCTTGAAGTATAATATGCGTACTGGCAGGGAAGCAGCGTATCACAGATATCACTGCATTTTGTTGCTATTCCTTTTTTTAATATAAAGGATTTTGAGTGTATGATGGGACAAGATAAGAGCATAGGCAGCCGTGAAAACGGACTCATTTCACTTAGTGTTCTGGCTTTAAAACATAATTGCTAACACCGTAAACAGTGGTGAGGGCAGAGATTCCAATTCACCATGTTGTTCATGTTGTTCATGTTGTAAATGTTGTATTCTGGTGACAAGAGACCTTTTCTATACGTAGCAAAGAGGCTGAAGAGTTCTTTAGGCTGGTGAAAACTATAGGAGAAACAGACATGAGAAAAAGCCTGTGTTGGCTTCAGCGTTGATCATCTGTCATTATTTATGTTTTGGTGTCACCTTTAGACTTTGAAAAGCAAATAAAGTTTGGGGGTTTTTTTTGCCTCAGAGTCTTACAATCTAAATAGGCGAAACAAATGAGAATCATGGATTAAAAAAAAATGACTTGCCCAGTGTCCCATTCTGAGAGTGACAGAGGGAAGGAGAAAGGGCCTTTGTGTATTAGGTCGGCATTCCTGTCTCAATCTGCCAGAACACAACTGCAGTCACTTCACATCATCTCTCTGTCCTGTATATGTATAAAAAGCACCCATCACAGCAGTTTAAGTGCTGGAAAACACCAGGAGTCTATTTTTTTGTCTGTGACGTTTTTCTGAAATAATGTCTTGAGGAAATGGTGAAGACCCCAGATCTTGAGACGCTTAAACCTTGGCAGTGTAGAATTTGTTCCGTGGGTCTAATCTTGTAGTGTCATATGGTGCCAGTTTCTCAGATATTTTTAGTTAAATACAACTTATATGGTAGATTCAGTTGAGTACATTTCAGAAAGCTTAGTGAGCTCATTGTTTTCAGGCTATCACTGGCTTAAAAATGTCCCTTTTTTCCTGTAGGATAACAAGACAACGCAGTTTCGGCATGTTCAACAAATGACTTACAGCCTGATAGAGTGGCGGTCACAGATACTGTCCGGGACGCTTCCCAAAGATGAGCTGGCTGAGCTAAAGAAGAAAGTCACTGCTAAGATTGACTACGGCAACAGGTAAACTCCAAACTGTGTCTTGAAGGTAGGGGACAATCCCAAATCCCAGTAAAGGCTCTAGATGACGATTAATAGAAAATGGTGTAAATGACGGTGCAAGGGGAACACTGAATTAGGCTTTACATTTTTCCTTGGAAAGGGGATAATTACAGCTTTCAGTCCCCATCAGAATGTGGCTAGCCTGGCAGGTGGGCATGTAGCAGTTGGTTCTTCATATGCCAGCAATCTCTTTGACTTGGCAGGAAACCTTACCTGTCTTAATTCTGCAGAAATGCTGGCACATGATCGTTTTTCCCATGGAGCACAATTTGTGCCTGGCTAGCTGGAGCCAGGACTTGGATGCTGGTTATGAACTAAACTGCTTTATCAGCAACTGCATGATACAACTCTATAGGCCACCAAAAGTCCACCTTTCATTGGTTGGTACAGAACAGGGATTGTCTCCAGAACTCGTTTATCTGCCTGTCAGACTTGATTCAGGTCAAATGAGTCAATTAAGAAGAAAGCTTATGGCGAAGAACAATAATTAGCCATAATCCATAAGCCTGATAGATATACGTACCTTTAAAAAACCACAAACTTTAAGCAAGAACAAAGAAGATGTCATTTTAGAATTACATTACTTGACTAATTATTTTTCTCTTTAATGGGAAAATGAGGAGTGAGAGATAAGTATTTCAGGACAGGAAAACCAGCAATGTGGTTGTTACATGGAATGGAGTTAGTGTGCATTGGGTGCATAGTGCCGTCCACAGTTTGATCTGTGGTTTGTGCTCTTTCAGTCACCTACTTAAATATTGTGTTGCTGCTTTTATCCTCGTGACTTGCGTGCTGCTCAGGATCCTAGGTTTGGACCTGGTTGTACGAGATGACAATGGGAACATCTTGGACCCAGATGAAACCAGCACAATCTCTCTCTTCAAGTCCCATGAAACTGCATCCAAAAGGATTGATGAAAGAATCCAGGAAGAGAAGGTACGCCTCTTGTCACCGTCTTTTTTGTCTTCAAGTAACTAGTACCCACTGTATTTGTACGTGCCTCTTAAGGATATTGTGCTACTTTGGCAGCAGAACTAAATTCGTCTGTGTTTGTTTTTAATGGGAGTACTCTCTTCCTTTGCAGTCCCTGCAACAGAATTTGGACCTCCGAGGGCAGCCAATATTCAACACAACACATACATACAGCCTGTATGTAAACTTCAAGAATTTTGTCTGCAATATTGGGGAAGATGCAGAGCTGTTAATGAGCCTCTATGATCCTGATCTCTCCAAATTCATCAGGTAGGGTTTTTTTGTTGGTGCATAAGCAATTTAGTCGTCACGGCGATCATTCTAAAGAAGCCAGCAGAAGTTAGAAAGGAAGATCCAGCAGATAAGTTTTTCAGTTCTATTGGTTGCTGCCCCAGAGGTGATTCGGAAGGAGGTTATTTAATTTCAGATGAGATAGGAAGTCAAGGTTCTGAGCCCATGCACTCCTCTTCTTAGAGCTGGCATTTCTGTAATACATTAGTCAAAATCACATATTGTCTTTTTATGCTCTTAAATTTCCCTACTGTTGTCACTAGACTTGATGCATTTGATTAATTGCGTGCTGTCGAATCATGTATATGCATGATGTTTGCTGTCAAGTCAGTGCATGCTCACACCTAGGAGTTGGGGATCTTGTACTGGTAGGAGAAGAGATGAAGAACTTTATCAAGGAAGCCTGTATGTGTCAGGCACCCTCTGTCTCCATCGCTGACCTTATCAGGTGTGGACACGCAGTCAGAGTTCCGCAGGGACAGACTGAGGGCACTCATCACATTGTGCCTGCCTTCTGCCATCACTGAAATGAGTCACTTCAGAATCACTTCGCGATAGAAGATTTTGGCAGAATTTTTCAAATATTCTGAAAGATCAAAACGCTTTTGAGCTTTTGCCCAGGTGATGGGAATGTCAAGTGTTGATTTATTTATTTTCCCCCCTTCCTTTATTTGCAGCGAAAATTACCTGGTTCGTTGGGGCAGTAATGGGATGCCTAAAGAAATTGAGAAACTAAATAATCTTCAGGCAGTCTTTACTGTAAGTTATTGTATTTACGTCCTGGAAATTCTTCCCTGTGCTGCAGACATTTGAGTTTTGGGTTCTTTCCCTCTCCCCTTCCCTCTCCTCATGCAGCAGGGAGGGGTCACGTATGGCCTTTGGGGGTGTTTTCATGGACACTTAAGGTGTTGTAGGCAGCCTCAGAGGAATGCTGCTGAAAAGTAATCTTTTTGTATGTCAGTCCAAAGCAGTAGTAAAGGGGGATTATTTAGCAATAGTACTGTCGGTGGATGTTGTTTACCCAGACGTTTCTGAAAATCTTATTAGACACTTCTCTGTGGAGCCTAACTGTACCGAAAGTCTAGGCTTGAGATCATAGTTGTTTGACTTTGTTCGTTGCTTTGATGATCCTTTTCTGTGTTAGTTATTTGTAACAAGATATTAATGGAAGAATTGCACATGAGTGGTATAACTTCTGACAAGCAGCAAAGGTGGCACAAAACTAATTGCCTGGTCATCAGGATTTACTACTTTGGCAATTAACATCATTTACTCTCCTTTCAGTACTGTTGCTGGGCTGTGTTATCAAAGCGTAGTGGGATGTTTATAAAACGCTGTGTGGAAATTGGTAGTGTTTTTTAGTTTTGGGTTTGTGTTTTTTTTCCACTAGGGCTCAAAGGGAACAGGTTTTACTCTTTAAAAAAATAATTTCCTTTTATATGTGTGTACAGTCTAACACAAAAGTCTTACTCTCTCTGTCGTCTTCTCTTCCTTTCATAAAGCAGATTGATATAACTTTATTTTAAATCATTGCTAGGATTTAAGCAGTTCTGACTTGATCAGACCGAAAATCAGCTTGGTGTGTCAGATCGTGAGGGTGGGGCATATGGAGCTGAAAGATGGGAAGAAACATACCTGTGGACTCCGGAGGCCCTTTGGTGTGGCAGGTATGGCACCTTCAATCCATGGAGGAAACAGCATGGCCCCGTGGCTGGGACAGGGGGCTAGGAATTGGGAAATATATGCTGTATTTCCATTCCAGCCATCTCTGGCTTCCAAACGGAGATGCTGATGCTGAGCTGCACATAGTACCCCTTTGAGACCTTTTAATGGAAGTTGTATGTTATTGTTCACTTTTTGTTTTGTCACCCCCTGAAAAGATGACGCACTACCATCAGTGCAGTAGACTTTTTCAGATCTTTATCAAAGAGGGATTTGCTCCTCGTGACTAATGGGATAAAGCTGGAGTATTTAAAGGAGCCTTGGTGAACACATCCAATTCCTGTTCAATTCCTGTGATCTCTTGTGAAGAGACTTCCTTGAAATTTGCGGTGGAAAACAATTTCAAGACAATCAGCATTTGAAATCTGAGTGTAATTTCTTTGCCTTGATATGCCCGAGTCCCAGCTGTTTTTTATCAGAGAGTATATTCACATTCACTCCCATAGGCTGACTTGAGCATCAATGAAACGCCACTGTTTAAAAAGTGAAGTTGAGAGTGGTGCTCTCTGTGGCTGTCATGAGGGGCACTGGCCCCAGATAAGCGACTGTTGTTTCCATTCTGGCAGGGGAAAGCTCTCTTTGTATTTTTTAGCAACTTGGTAAAACTATGTGATGAACTTGTGCTGTTGCAGTGATGGACATAACTGACATCATACATGGAAAGGTGGACGATGAGGAAAAGCAGCATTTTATTCCATTTCAGCAGTAAGTACTGGACTTCAGAGTTCATCGCATATCTGGCTTATTTAAAGTAGTTGTCCTTTGGAGAAGGACAAATTTGTATGGGAGCCTGGCAGTGTACCAAGGTCTCTACAAATAGATTAGTTTATGGCAGTAGTCAGCTCTTTGAAGGAAAAGATTTTTCAGTCCTCTGAAGCCTTTGTTCCCCTCGATTTACATGTCTGTATGATAGGCTAAATTGCCTGGGGAGTTTTGGCAATGCAGGTGGAATTGCTTGGTGCCCATATCATCTGAGGTAAGAAAGAGGAGCACAGTGCAAAATAGTGTTGTGGGGTCCGGGGGATGTGACCTTCAAAACTACTAGGGGCTTGAGAGGCAAGATTTTTAGAAACACCTGAGCATAGAGAACACAGCTCCTTGTCACTGCTGTGCGGTACCCTCTGCGGTACCCTATGTGATTTCTCCTTCTTCCTGGGAAAGAAATTGAAGCCCCAATGTGTTTTGCATTTCTGTGTTGCTAGTTAGACTTGTGTGTTCTGCCTGCTCTCTGATTGCTTTTTCAGCACATTACAGTTACTGAAATGAAGCTTGTTTGGGTAGACTCAGCCATGTTGTTACAGTCCTAAATATAGCAATCCATTTGGCGTAGCCATATGTTATTACAAGGTATTTTCAGGAGAAGTTGTGTGGCGTTTGGGGTTGGTTTTTTTTTTTTTTCACCTACCCTTTCAGGGCCTGAAAGGCTGGAAAGAAGGTCTTTTTCTTTGCAGAGTAATGTTAGTCTGCTACTTTATATGTTCTTTTTTTTGTTATTTTTCTTCTGTTCTAATGGGGCTGAGTCTAGGTCCAAATCTGGACATCTCTACAAGGATGGGGAGCCTGTGGAGACATCTCTCTGTATGTGCTTTGGTTCATTATTGATGGGGTAAATTCAGGACTGAAGTCGGGTTCAAGATCCAAAGCTCAGTAGATGTATTTGTGACCAGGGATAG
Source organism: Rissa tridactyla (assembly GCF_028500815.1). Lineage (NCBI taxonomy): Eukaryota > Metazoa > Chordata > Aves > Charadriiformes > Laridae > Rissa > Rissa tridactyla. The sequence goes on from NC_071485.1 coordinate 6,527,612, forward strand.
GTTCATCATTTGTGTGATCTCACAGCAGTCGTTAGTTATGTTAACTTACCACTAGGCTCTTAGGGGCAGCTCTGAGGCACACCTGAAGACAGGGTTCAGCTCATCTGACAGGAGTGCAAAGCCGTGGGTGCTGAGCTGTTCCTGCGTGGTGGCCCAGAGCTGGACGTGTTCTCATGGGTCTGGAGGGTGGCCTGTGGATGGGGAACAAGAGCAAAACAGAGCTGGGTTTGTTTATGGTTGTCCTGAAGGCTGATATTTCAGTATGATACAAACGTAGTCATGGAGTCTTTAGGTCAGTGTTACTTACAGAATCACAGGATGCGTTGGGTTGGAAGGGACCTCTAAAGGCCATCTAGTCCAACCCCCCTGCAGTCAGCAGGGACATCCACAACTAGATCAGGTCGCTCAGAGCCTCATCCAGCCTGGCCTTGAATGTCTTCAGGGATGGGGCCTCCACCCCCTCTCTGGGCAACCTGGGCCAGTGTCTCACCACCCTCAGTGGAAAGAACTTCTTCCCAATGGCTCATCTAAACCTGCCCTGCTCTAGTTTAAACCGTTGCCCCTCGGCCTGTCGCTCCATGCCCTTGCAAACAGCCCCTCCCCAGCTTTCCTGGAGCCCCTTTAGGGACTGGAAGGGGCTCCAAGGTCTCCCCGGAGCCTTCTCTTCTCCAGGCTGAACCCCCCCAGCTCTCTCAGCCTGTCCTCACAGCAGAGGGGCTCCAGCCCTTGGATCATCTTTGTGGCCCTCCGCCAGACCCACTCCAACAGGTCCATGTCCTTATCCTAAAGCTGAGCTAGCACTGTGATGTATTTCCTAGTATGCGAGTTTAAATGTATTTCCATTGGGTTTGTGCAGGTGAAAACAAAAAAAATATTCCCGTGGAATCCTTTAAAAAAAAAAAAATTTCTGTGGAAAACAGTCAGCTGTTGGCCAGCCTTCTTCATGCAGAGCACATATTTGATGTTTGTGTGCTTCCCGGTCTCTATTGTTGTTCTTCTCAGGATTGCCATGGAAACATACATCAGACAGCGACAGCTAATCATGTCCCCACTGATAACTTCCCATGTGATCGGAGAAAATGAGCCCCTCACTTCTGTCTTCAACAAAGTCATCGCTGCAAAGGAAGTGAATCATAAAGGGCAAGGTACAGCAGCTGGGCAAGAAGCTAATGTGAAAAACTGGTGCGGGGAAGGATTCCCCTTGCTTACAGAGGAAAATAAATGGCTTGTGAAAGGCTTACAGGAGTTTCCAACCTTCCCTGAGCCAAACGTATGGTCTTTGTAATGGTGTCACTCCAGCAGATTGGGAGCTAGAAAAAAAAAAAAGATAAAAACAGGAGCTGTTCTTACTTGTATGAAAAGAGCTTCCCTAGGTGGTGACTTGCTTGCTAGTCATGTAATATTTTTAAGATAAAACTGTTTATATGGACATAAAATACTTGTAAGTGAACATGGCTGGTTGCATACCCTAAATGGCTTTGGGTTTAAACTGCGTTATTCAGGATTCTTCTGCTCTTGCTTGTGTGTCTGGCCTTTACTCAAATACACTGGAGGATTCATCTCGGAAAGTTTGTGTCTTACTGCAGAGGACCTACTTGACAACTAAGGTCTTATTCAGCATCAGGGAGGTAGAGAACTGGGCGAGTGAGAGCCAGCTTGGGATATTTAAGGCATTTTTGCATGGAGATCACATAAAGAAACAGTTTTCTGTTAAGCTTAGGCTTAAATTTCATGGTTTAGTACTTTTTTTTTTTTTTTTTCAGTAAACAAGCGTTACCTTTCTTTTCTTAGGTCTTTGGGTCTCCCTGAAACTGCTTCCTGGCGATCTAGCACAGGTGCAAAAGGATTTTTCCCACCTTGTAGACAGATCAACTGCTGTGGCTCGCAAAATGGGATTCCCTGAGATAATCCTTCCTGGTAGGTCCCATATGCCTCCCCACTTCCGTGGGGTGAAAGAGCCAGTTGAAATTCTAGAATTTCTGGTATGAACAGGTTTATTTTAAAGCTATCTGAAAACTCGTTTTCATTTTTCTTGACATTTCCAGCTGATCTTTTGTTTCTTGTTAAAGAGATAAAAACATAAGCTTCCTTTAAAAATGATAGTGTGTGTAGTTTTAGGAAGAAAATTTCTGTTTAGTCAAAGAGACATTTTTGTTCCATATAGGTTTGACCCTGCTGTATTTAATCCATTCAAAGTGGATTTAGCCCTATAGAGCTCATTACGTTAAAAAAAAAAAAAAAAGTTAAAGACAGAGGCTTATAAAAAGGAGAACTGTACATTTTAAAAGATTTTGTATAATTTGAGATGAAAATGAAATGGTGTGATGTTGGGTGTCATTGATTAGCTGGTATCAGTAAAGGCTAAGAGGAAGATAAGGATAACGTGGTGCCCAAGGGTGTTAAATGTTAACCTGTGAAACTGTCTGTATGAGGAAAACCAACTCATTAAGCGCTATGAATTTTAGGTGATGTTCGAAATGATATCTACGTCACCCTGATACAAGGGGAGTTTGACAAAGGGAAGAAGAAGACTCCCAAGAATGTGGAAGTCACCATGTCTGTACACGATGAAGATGGCAATCTCCAAGAGGTACGATGGCCTTTGCAGGAGGTCACAAGGCTGCTGTGCTTGCTAGATGATAGCTTCGGTCTGTAGGATCTTATTTAGCAACTGTATGCAAGAACTGTGTGATAATGACCAAGAGATATTATGGGTGATCTTGGCGGCCAGATTTGAATAATCACTGTTTATTTTTCTTAAATTAATAAGAGGTGTGAGCAGATCTTTAAAGATTCTGTAAAACATGGTTTTACAGGTGACGTGCATTGAGTTCCCTTGACTGTGAGGCATAGACTTCGAGTAACTCTGACAGTTAGATGCTCTGAAAATTCCTGACTCAGAATACTTCTTGCTTTTATTCCAGACCTTACCTTTTCGTTTTCCCCCATCCCCTTGTCTTTTTGTCCAAAGAAAGCTATCCATCCTGGTGCTGGTTATGAAGGTGTCTCTGAATATAAGTCTGTTGTTTATTATCAAGTCAAGCAACCGTGCTGGTATGAAACTGTAAAGGTAGGAGTGTGTAATTTATAGTCTCCCTTCCTTTGTGTAGAAAACAGAACTAATTTAAAATCAGTAGATGCATCAGTAACAGAATGTCCTGTAAATTGACCGGAGATAGAGAATGCTGGTGCTGCGTTTTTCATTGTGCTATCATCTGCAGGTGTCCATTGCAATAGAAGAAGTCAGTCGTTGCCATTTAAGGTTCACTTTCCGTCATCGGTCATCACAGGAGTGTAAGTATCAGAAAAGAAGATCCGCAGGAGTACTGTGTTCTTCCTGCTCTCTTTGAGATGTTCCAAGTAGCCACCAAAGGCGTAGTGCTTGCGTTTCTACTTATTTCCAGCGTTGGGGATTTTCTTGCAAGCAAAGAAAAAGAATTTAAACTTTTCACAGCCTTAAAAAAAAGTTTGGTGCTGGTTTTGTTCTACAACTGAAATTAGATAGGGAGCAACATGTTAGCCCCCTTGAAAGACAATTGTCAATGCTTATTGCTGCTTCGGCTTCTCAGTGTATAGTGTTGGTTTTAATTTATTTCAAGGCCTTCCCAAAATTCAGTGCAAAGCCTGGTGGGTTTCTAATGGTCTTCCTATAGGAGGATTTCTAATGAGGTTAATGAAAGGCTAATGAGAAAGTTAGAGCCAGAAGTTTCATCAAAAGACTTCAGAGCCCTGAAACAAGATCAATAATGTGAGACTAAGCCCCTTGAAAGGCTCTCAAAAAAAATTCTCTTCAGTTACCTGGGAGATGCAGGATACCTCCACATCGCAAGCAGATTTGTAAAATCCCAACCAGAATATGTATACAATTATGCATGTCCACCTAGCAGCACAATTAACCACTAAAATTGTGTGGCGAGAGATGCGTCAGAGGATGTTTTTCTGTGTAGTGGCAGGTACCTGCTGAGTGCCTTGAGATGAGAGGGAAAGAGGTAGAGCTCTTTCTACTGTGGGTCACAAAGTTTGCTAGCTCCGTCACGTTACTGTGTGATGTTATTAAATAAAGAAGAAGCTGCATGTAGTTAGAGAGCTGCATTATGAATAACATGGGCATAAATAAGTCATTCCTAATAAAGATTTTTCTTTCTGTTTGCAGCTAGGGATAAGTCTGAGAGAGCTTTTGGCATGGGCTTTGTGAAGTTGATGAATGCAGATGGAACCACACTGCAAGATGGCAAACACAATTTGATTGTTTATAAGGTAGCTTGGGCGTTTGCAGTCTTCACTTTCGTTTAACTAATCAAAACAACTCTTGGCTGACTTTTTTCATAGCAATGTAAACATCATAATTGCAGAGATTTTTAGTAATTCTTCTAGGATAATAGGACAGTCATTTTTTTTATTTTTTTTTTTTAATAAGTCACCCTCAGCTCTGCTCTCATTGGTGGGTTTTCTGACTGCAAGTACACAAATCTGGTACATCTTTGTATGTATCTGTATAGAGCATTTTTCCTCTAATATCATTCACCTAGACAGCATTCAGCAAACAGGCCTGGTGAACGCCTGCTTTGGAGGGATCATTGTGCGATGGTGAAAAAGACCTGGTGTCTTTAATCACAGTGAGAGGAAAAAGTTAATTGATTGCAGTAGAAAGCTACGAAATGAGGGGTGTGGGGAAAAAACCCTCCCAAACTCTATGGCTTGAATCACTCTGAAAAGAGGTTAGTTCATTGGCAGTATGGGCAGCTTCTGTTCCCTAAAGTTAGAGACCCAAATGGACGATGTGAGTAAACAACAATAGACATAAAAAGGTGTTTAAAGCCCTCTGTGCTGTCCCTGCGTTGAAGTGTCTGCAGAGGAGAACGGCAGGAGGTCAGCTGAGGTGTCCTGGGTGTGAGATAACCCTTGTCTTTGCTGTGTTCAACCAACAGGGTGATAACAAGAAAATGGAAGATGCTAAATGCTATTTAACTCTTCCTTGTACCAAAACCGAGATGGAAGAGAAGGAGGCCCCCTCTGGGAAAAATCTGCACCATCTAGCCAACTTCACACCCACTAAAGACAGTACAAAAGACAGCTTCCAGATTGCCACTTTGATCTGCTCCACCAAACTTACCCAGAATGGTAGGTCTTGCAGTAGCAGCCTAGCGGCATCGTGCTGTATATTTGAAGTAAAGAGGGCGCTTTCTTTATGCAATTTTTTTTTGGCACTGCAGCATGTGTGGGCAGAGCGCTTTAGCTGTAATCTTGCCGTTTGGTGTGTCAATGGCAGCCCAATCCCAGCATTGTCGGCATCATGTTGCCAGTACAAGCTACAGAGGTTTATGAAACCACTAGATACCATGCCACGTGAATATTTTATCCAAACTACCAATGTTAAATCTAACAGGTTTGTCGGCGTGTATAGAAATGTCACCTGTCAGTGATGGTGTATATGTGTTTTCAGAATCCTTTATGTTTAAGATTAATTATTTTCTTTCCTCTGCCTGTTAAGAATGTAGCAGTTAGTTAGAACTGAGCTCTTCAGGGTGCTGTTATGCATTAATTCCGCTCTGCATGCTGCCAAAGTGCTCAAAATGAAGGACGGTGTATGTATGTGAATGAACGCAGTAGGCGTTGGTAAATGATGTGAGATTTCCAGTAGCTCTGGAAGGCTCTGGGTATAATGTACTCTCTGGCTTTGGGGAAGAAGCATGTGATAATGACACCAGCTGTGGCTCCATCACGGTGTAGCTGTGTAGCTGCTGGGAGATGGGCATGAGCTCTTCTGTCGCAGTTTGAGCTTGGCCAGTTAGCGTCAGGTCAGTGCCGTACTGATACATCCATGTGCGTGGGGACTGAACCTGACTTCCGTTATCCTGTCCGATGTGCAGGCCAAGCATGTTTGCATCGTTCTGCCCTCCTGCGTGTAACCTCTGTTTCTGAATGTGGCATTCTTTGTCACGGCTGTTAAGTTTTACAGGTATTCTTACATCTGAAGACACAAAATGAATTTAGTTTCAGAACAGAGACAATATGTACATATTTCATTATCGTGGAAGATGAGTGTGAAACCTGACAGACTCCTTTAAAAGCTTCAGCTGTAGTTTGTAAATAAACTTGAGGTCCTGGGATGTCCCAGAACTGTGATAAACAGCTCTGCAGCTTAATGTCATTTATACAAGAGGTTTCAATTTTAACTTTAAGAACCATCTCCAAGAGGCTGCTCTAAAGTAAACACAAGCTTTAGTAAGAAAAGTTATGCACGGTAATAAAATTCCTAGCTTGAGATGCCTTCTCTTGAGTGAATGAGAAGCCTGCAAAATTGTCTACCAAATGCCTTGCGTTATCAAATTACACCAGGGTTTCCATTCTAGCAAAACTTAACTTTCTTGCCAAGACAAAAGAACCATTTCAAGATTATATTCTGTACCTCAGTGTGACTTTTCCTTGTAAGCTGATTCTAAAAATAACCTCTAGTACTTGTTCTGTATTGTTCTGCAGCCATTAAGTCAGCTGCATTGTTACAATCTGATTCTAATTGCTGGTGTTCTGTCCTTGCTAGTTGACCTGCTGGGTTTGTTGAACTGGCGTTCTAACTCTCAGAACATAGCTCACAACCTGAGGAAGCTAATGGAGGTGGAAGGAGGAGAAATTGTAAAGGTATGCATAGAGATTTGAGTCTCCTTGTTATGCAAACACTTAAGTATGTGCTTGGTGTTGACCTTGAAGGGTTGTAATTGTGTTGTACCCAAAAGCTCACTGTATAGGCCAGGAGAGGCTGTTCTAGCTGCTGAGCTGCAGGAGAACAAAAGGTATACTTTGGCCCAAGAGCTCTCATTAGTGGAATTCCCCGGAATTCCAGAAGTTAAATGTTACCAGGATCAGGGAGATAGTGGTGACTTTATTTTCCCCTGTCTCCTTAGGAAATACAAGATACATTCAAAGCCTTACTTTGAATTTTCAGTAGTGGCCCTGGGCCTCCTTTGTGAACAGGGACATGCTGTGGATCTGGGAAGAGAGTGCAGAGGAGGCCCAAAGAGCTTATAGTCAGAGTATTGTGAGGAATAGACCTGACATGTGGGGAAGTGCCACAGAAAGTACTCTGCTGAAGGATTTAGGAGGCGAGGCATCCTGTGAGGTTCCAAGTGTGGATCTTTTGGGATTATGCAAGGGCATGGTTTTACTTAACTGCTGAACAACTGAAGTAAATGCTGTGTCATTGCAGACCGGTCGTCGTGTAAAATCTCATGCCTTAGCACAGTGTACGGGGTTGATTTGTCCCAGTGCAAGCTTAAACTATATGGACAGAATTCAGTGTATTCAGTAGGTCTCTTGCTAGGTAAAAAGGCAATAGGACAGAAAAGTGGGGCCATTCAGAGCTGGTAAGAAAAGATCCTCCTTGCTATAGGGAGGGAGAATAGCGTGGTGATCATGACAAGCATGTGAATTAATACAGGACTTAGATCCCTTTTTAAATATTCTTTCATGGACAGCTTTTACAGTTCAACTGGGCTAGGCTGGAAGGGGAAAAAGGATCCAAAAAAGTAGGCTCTTGTGCAGGATTCCAGAAGCAGTTGTCTTTTCCCACCCTTTTACTATTCTTTTTTCCCCCCTCTAGTTTTTGCAAGACACCCTTGATGCACTTTTCAACATAATGATGGAAATGTCAGAAAATGAAACCTATGACTTCCTTGTGTTTGATGCACTGGTGAGTGAGTCTTCGCTTGTGGATTTAGAGTATTTGTTTTTCAGCCACATTTTCAGTCCGTTTCTGGTGCCCCCTTTAGATGAGTGATTGGTATTTTGCTCTGAGAAATAAATTATATTTAAACACTTCTTAAGGCATTTTCAGGAGCTCATACTGAGATACTCATTGAGGTTTTCAGTAACCACAGTGAAAACAGTAATAAACATTTACGTAATTTATAGTAGTTTATTCAGATAACATCTTTAAGGCTACAGAAGAGAAAAGCGGTATTATCTATCTGCAGCACAAAGTGAAATGATTTGTTCAGGGTCATGGTGGTGGAGGACTTGTGGCTGTGGTGGCATCGGGACCTATGCACCCTAAATCCTAGTCGGGTACTTAGGCAGTGGGGATGAAGACTCCTCTGAACCTTGATAGAAGAGACATAATGACTGAGTAAAAGACTTCACAAGTTTTCTGCATCTTTGGAGAGGTTGCTTAGTATGTGTGTGAAAAGCACAGGCTTTGGCGTGCAGTGCAGTAACAGAGCTATGTGCTTCGTGCTGAGGAACGAATACATACTTGAGAGTTCAAGAAGAAATGTGAAGTCAGATGTCTCCAGCTGACGTTGGCTGGAGGAGTGAATACAGGGGGACAGAATGTCCTGGCTCTAATACGTGTCATTGTACTAAGAGGACTGAGTGTTTGCTATGAGTATAAATCATCAGAATCTCAAGTTCTAGCTTGAAAAAAATAATTTCTTAGCTTTGAAAAAGGGCCTTCATCGTCTCTGTGCCTGTTTAACCTGTGCTAGGACAGTGTCACGTAAAGGCTGCGAGTGGTGTCGCTTCCTGCATCACCGTTGCTGCTTTGAGAAGTAGCTCCCCTTAATCCAAGTGCTGCTATGACCTGCCTTCCCTCTGAGCAGTGGTGTAGTCACACACACTGCAGTGTTTAGTCACTATTAGAATACGAATAACACTATTTGTAGCATTAATGCTATTAGAAAAACAAACAAAAACTATGACCCAGCAAAATAAATGACATGCAATTAGAGACAGTTATGGTCCAGTTAGTTAGAGGTTGTGCAGCTCTGTATATCTGTTTCCTTTTGAATCTTTGGCAGGTATTTATTATTTCTTTGATCGGAGACATCAAGTTCCAGCATTTCAACCCTGTACTTGAAACTTATATTTACAAGCACTTCAGTGCAACCCTGGCATATGTGTAAGTATTGGTAACCGCAGACCCACGGGCTGTCGTGCACACAGACTCTCCCTGGTACTTCCAGTAAACTACACTAATGCAATACAGGCAGCTTAGACCAGGCAAGAGTGTTCCACCCTATTCTTCTCTGCTTTCGGGAGGGAAAGAAACCCTGTAATTACTCTTTTTACCCTGTAAAAAATGTCGGTTGTGAGAATTCCTTCTGTAAGGAAAAGACACCGCTGTCACGGAAAATCCTGTATCAGGCTGTGTGATTCGGACTCTCTTTTGACCTGTAGCCCTCTGTGTGTGTTTGTGTTGTAAAAGCATCTTCATGGTTTCCAGCCTGATTTCCTATTGAAAACAGGTTTAATGCAGCCAGTCTGTATATATTTATATCTCCCTTAAAACTTTTGAGTGCTTTTCTGCTAAAAGATTGGCGGGGTGGGGTAGGAGTGGTGGTTATGGGTATATGCAGAAGGAAATGGAAAATCTCGTAAGTCGGTATGTGGTGGAGGGGTGGAAATTGATGAAGGAACACAAATTCGTAAGAAATCTGGTCTGATAGGTATCGCTGCTCTCGGAACTGTTTTGGCTTGCCGGTACCTGCCTCAACCTTTTCAATCCACCCCAAAAGTACTTTGAGCAGAAGAAAGTTTGAAATAGTCTGTATGCTTTGTACTCTGTGCTGCGATTTTAGGGCTATGTTTGAACAGGGAGTAGAAGCAGAACCATACGTGGCTGAAATGACATAAGACGCTGTGGTTGATGGTAGCAGAGATAAGAATGATGTTCACTTTCACTGTCTGCCTACCACCAGGCAGGCTGAGGAGGCCACAGACTTCAGAAAAGGGTTAAATGTATGTCATGGTGGGTTTTAAACACACACGCTGCATGAGGTTACGCTTACATACTGAAACTCTCTGACATAGACCGTCATTTGTTTAGAAGAAATTTGGAATTCTTCACATTTGGATGTGTGGGTCTGGAGAGTGGGAGTAATTCTATTTCCCTGGAGCATTTTCATCGGTGGAACTCAAAGCAGTTTAAAAAAAATTCAGCTCACAACCGTTAGTCCTGTTTTATCGGGGAAGGAAGAAGCTGATGCATAGAATTTATTTAGGGACATGTGAAAACTTAGTTTCTTTCAGTCAACCTGTTGACTTCATGTGCTTAAAAATGAGGTATTTGTTTAAGTGCTATAGCTTGTCATGGTTTACGTGCCCAAGGATAGCCAGGAAGTCGGTGGAGAAGCCAGGAACAACACCCAGATCTCTTGACTTTCCAGCTTGACCTGGTGTCCCTCAGCCCGACGGTCATTACGCTCATGGTAACTGGCAACTAAAAAGCTAAAACTGAGGCCAATAGGGAGGGCAAACCCAGAAACCAAACTCCTTTTCCCCTCTAAAAATCTCTTCTTATATTTACTGGCATGCATGGATTCCTAGTCCTGAGTATCCAGCCCCTTTTTGATGGCTGTCAGCCTACAGGTAATTCTGTGAGGAAACAGGGTTCCACAAAGCTCTGATGTCCCCATCTCCTGGATTGCTTTCTTCTTCTCTGCCCCAGGCACACAAGCACTGCCTGCATATGATTTCCTTTCCTTCTTCCCTGTAACCTATGGAAGAATCATAATTCTTGTTTCTCTTCACTGTAAATAAACTTTTGTCTGATTAATGAGCAAACTGTATCTTAGCTTTGTTGTTCCCTTGCCTTTCTTTCCAGGCAGTGTGTTATCTGCATAATGCCAAGTGGGCTCTAATATTATATAGCGTCCTTCGTGTGCTCCGCATGCCAGGATTTGACAGAGCAGGGAATTGGATGCTGGCAGGGTGGGAAATAGAGCAAGCGAGTGCAAAAGCTGCTGTGTGCTTGGCTATCACACACCGCTTTGGGTGCTACCAGTTGTTTAAGGAAGAGAAGAGGATTTTGCCTGAATATTAGCTGCCATAGCACACTCAGAGGGTCCCGATCTTCTGATTCGGCAGAGACTAGATGGCAAATACTCATAGTGTGTTTATGCCACTTGTGTCCTCAGTTCTCGAAGCACTCAGTAAGTATTGCTTCGGAAGAATTCTGTGCCCCACGCATCAGAATGCTAACATGTGGAGAAGGTGTCAGTCCACTTCCAGTAGTAATGGGTTTTCCAGCTTCCTGAACACTTCGTTTTAGGAAAAAAGAAAAGCAGATTAAGAAGCTGGAATTTGTAGACTTTTCTGAGAATTGATGAACTAGTTATGAAAATCTGGCATCCTATGAAGCCCAATTTTTCAGAAGGAAATAGGCTATGAAGAGGAACCTCTGTCTGTTATCTATTTATTAGGCTGTAGTTCCTCTCTGGGATAAGGAAGCTGGACTTACACCAAAACTTAACTGCGTCTATGTTTATTCTCCTTTTTGTTTTATTTCCAAAGGAAGCTCACCAAAGTACTGAACTGTTATGTGGGAAACGCTGATGACTCCAGCAAGACAGAATTGCTATTTGCTGCTCTGAAAGCCTTGAAGTACCTGTTCCGATTCATTGTTCAGTCACGAATATTGTACCTGAGGTGAGACCAAGGTCATTGTTGTCCTTGTGTCTCCTTTTGGAAGTTGTCAGAGTTCCTTCCAGTTAACACCACTGGGGGGAAATTCTTCGGCATATCTGCTATCCTTGAATTATTAAAAGTATTTTTCTACCTTTTGTCTACAGGGGGAGAAAATAAGTTGAGTAAAAATTGAAATACCTAATTTGAAGAGGAGAATCCTTTTAGTCACCTGTAGCATGCTATAAGCAGCATACGGTAGTGCTGAAAAGGGACCTGTTATTTATTAAAAAAATTAATGCGCAGAGTGACTTCCTCGTTTTAAGAAACAAATGCACACAGGGTTAAATATTAGGTGAGGTGAAGCTGACGTGTCCAGTTAGGGCATGGTCCACGACAGCGGTTTTACCGTAGCCCCAAAACATGTTTCTGAAGATCTACAGTGAATGTTTGGAATCCTTTCTTCATGTTCATTCAGGCTTTTTTGTTTAATACAGAATGAGCTACTTATTTTTTTGGAACCCAAGCAGAATTTGATGTGATGGCAATTTAAGAAGTGCAGCTTTTTCCTTGTAACAGATTTCACCAGGAAATTACTGCAGAATCCCCAATGCCATTTTTACACTCAAGTCTTTGTAGAAGGAGATTGTGTTACGATGTTGTTCCACAGGATAAAATCGTATTTCAGCTGCTGTGACACTGTTAGCCTGGATTTATGTGTATAACTATCTCTTTCTGTTCTTTGTAGGTTTTATGGGAAAAGTGAAGATGGGGATGAATTTAATGATGCAATACGCAAGCTGTTCCTCTCCTTCAATGTCCTCATGGACCGGCCTTTAGAGGAGGCTGTCAAGATTAAGGTATGCATAACTTTCAGGGAGAGATAATATCTTTTATTAGATCAACTGATACAGTTGGGGGATAAGGGCGAGGCAGAAAAAGGGCAAGCTTTGAGGCACGTAAAACCCATTGAGATGAGTCACACCAGCTCTGAATGTCTGTTGTAATGAACTGTGTGTGGCAGGAAAGGAATATTTAAACCCCAGAGTTTATTTGATAAAGCTAGGAGAGCCGTGGCCTTGCTGAAAACCCTTCAGCACTTGCTAGGATGAAAGCTGGCAACCAATGAAGATGCAATCTACTGCAGTGTGGAAGATACTTCAACCAGTAACATCATGCTTGAGGGTGTTGGAGGTAGAAATGTTAAACCACTGCAAAAATCAATGTAGTGCTGGCAATGAAAGTAATAAAAACCCCGAATTGTTTCTAAATGTATCTTAGATTTTATATTTCTTTGTTTTTTCTGGTGTCAACTCGATTACGAACTTTCTGTGTATGCTCTGAGGAGGAGCGGAGCAGCCGTGCAATGAGACTGCTGAGTTGCTAAAGGCAATGAGGCCTTGAGATTGCTTTCTTCCTTTCAGTTCTTCTAACCAACATGCTTTTCTCTGTTTGAAGGAAAGATTGATTCTGAACTTCCAATAAGCAATTGGGTGATTTAAAGCCCAACTTTGATTCTCAGTACCTGCTGCCAGCAGCCATAGAACATCACCGAGAGACCTTTAGTTGCTGTTGCATCTAGTTGTCTGGATGCTGCATTTCTCAAAGCCATATACTAGTACCTAGAGAACTGCTACTGTGGCTGTGGGCATGCTAAAGTATGCAGAACACCAAGTCAATTTAACTGACTAGTGCTTTTTACGTCAGGCTATAAGGAGCTTAATCCCTGGAACGGCAGAACGTTTGCAAAAGCTAAAGAACTTGGCTATGAATCCTTCCTCCTTCAGCTCTTCCACTCAGCACTGCAGATGGGTCGTTGCTGGAGGCTCTTCGGGTGCATAAATTTGATCTTAAGCCAGTTCTCTGCAGGTGTCTGCATATTTGCTCTTGACAAAAGCTAGGTTTGCCATGTGAACTATGGGCATCATTGTTGAGACTTTGCACCCTTTTAGAATGAACTAGCTACTCTAACTCCATTTCCATGTGTGTTTTATGTCCTGGTTTGTTTTTTTTTTTTCTTGCAGGGTGCAGCTTTGAAGTATTTGCCAAGCATCATAAATGATGTCAAACTAGTATTTGACCCTGTTGAGCTCAGGTAACCATATTAAATTTGTTTGTCCTCTAAACCCAGCTCATGTATTGGGAAGAATTTTGCAAACTTTCCTAAAAACAGCCACTCTGAGTGTGACCTGATGATGCACATACTGTCCATGAATTTGAGGAAGCGCTTGCAGGGCTTTAAAGAAAGTCATTTTAGTTCCAAGGAATCTGTGCATCTCAGCTGCTCTTTCTTAGGCACTTTGAGATTTTACTGAAGGATAAAGGAGGACTGGGGAGTGATATGTGGAAATTTTTTGCAAGTTTCCACCAATTCTTAGTGATTGCTCCTGAGGTAAAGCAAAATGTGTGACAAAGGCATAGCCTTGGTCAGGAAAGCAACAGTAGAATTTATTCAGGAAATTCACAGCACTGTGGATTTCTGTTCTTTAGCGTTCATATCTTTGCCCAGAACCTCCCAACCATGCCTCCTTCTTCTGACACAAATAATTTGCTCATAAACAGTGGACAGACAGCAAATGTACATGGAATTTAATTTAATGGAATCTCAGATTGAAGTGAGTCATCACTCTTGATGAAAGGGGCATCTGGAAGGATACGCTCTTGCCACTGTATATAGCAGTGTTTCAAGTTTCAGTAGTGGTCTGCTGAAGCTTTGCAAAATTCTGCTTTCGTTTTGTGTGAAAGTACGTATGATTGTCTCATGCTGGCACTGGAGGGCAGGTAGTATTGTCTATGTGTAAGCTTTTGTGATATATCTAGTGTGTCTTGGGATGCAAGCTTCGTTTTAAGCAGTTTAAGCCTGCAGTTTCTGAATACTGTTCAGTTTTACTAAAAAACTGCTGCAGAGTTTCTTGTAAATAAGTTCGAGCTCCATAGTAATTTGCTTGGAGATCACTTCCAGCCGATACCCACCCGGTGACAAAACTGCTTGACCTGCCCAGGTGCAGGACAGCATCGGTGCAGGGTGGAATCACATTGGGTGAAGATGCTGACCATCTGCTTACTTTGTGGTTTGCACACTAGTGTCCTCTTCAGCAAGTTTATCCAAAGTATTCCCGACAACCAGTTAGTTCGCCAGAAGCTGAACTGCATGACCAAGATAGTCGAGAGTGATCTGTTTAAACAGTCTGGTAAGTAGCGAATTGAAATCTCTGAATTCTGCACGGGGCCACGCACCCTTAAAAACAAAAGTGTCTTTCAAGTTCGCACGTACTGTACATCAATCATCAGTGGTAGTCTGCCATTACATCCATCTTTAGAAATATTCCTTGCCATGGAACAACTGAAACTTTTTGCTGTTCAGTCTCTATACAATGCCTAATACTGTGGGATCCTGATCCAGCGTGTTGATTTAGGAAGAGGCAGAAGGTGAGAGTGCACTATTTGATGCAGTACATATAATTAGAGGTTATTTATGATCGTCTTTAATCTGTTAGTGGTAACTCAAGTGGATTTAAGCATGTTTTGGTGTCTAGGATAAAGTCATGAGCAGAAAGCTACTGCGTGGTACCCATGCGTAGTGAGTGCTGAAGAACTTTGAGACCAACAAGATGTGGTACTCTGTTTCGTTTTTTAGAATGCAGAGATGCTCTTCTGCCGCTACTAATAGATCAGCTGAGTGGCCAGCTGGATGACAATTCAAGCAAGCCCGACCATGAGGCCTGCTCACAGCTACTTAGCAGTGTTCTTGAAGTCCTGGATCGGAAAGATGTGGTGAGCGTGAACTGCGGAGGGTGTAAATTAAGGTTTAACTCTTCTTTTGAGAAGTTAAGGCAAAGAAATGTTCTCAACTTATGCTTTGAAGAATTACGAAGTTCTGATGTTTACAGCAATCGTGTTGCATTGCCATATAGTTCTTTGAATCTCTTTGCACATGAAGTAGCTATGTCTGAAAAGGAGCCGTGAAAGTTGAATTAGTGGTTATCACTACAGTACAAAGCAAATTACTTTCCTTTCCAGGGACCAAAATGTTATTCCCAGTTACTTTGGTGGCTTGTTGGAGCAAGTCATAAAAGTATTTGGTTTCGTGTTTTCTCTTCTGTGCAACAGGGACAACAATCATTATTCCGTCAGGAGAATACAGTTATTTGCCACATTAGTCGTGGAAATTGGTTCTAAGTTGCTGTGAAAAGAACAGTTTGAACTGCAGAGCTGTTGAGGGAAAACAAAGCCAAATCAAAGCGCCAGCTTCGGTTTAGCTATGCAGGATGAACTAATGAAGCTGGTGTAGATCAATCATGTTAGCTCTCCACTAAGTGTATACCTCCAGTATTCGAATCGATTGCTCATGTGTTTTAAATCTCCTTTTTCGCATCCTGTAATACCAATTAACCACTGTCAGGGCAGTCCTCTTGCACAGGGAGCGCTCTCTAGAGCAATATACATTAAGAATTGTCTCAAATTTTCCTTACTGAATATCCCCAGGGGCCCACTGCTGTGCACATCCAGCTGATCATGGAACGCCTGCTAAGGAGAATAAACCGCACGGTGATTGGAATGAGCAGACAGTCTCCGCACATTGTGAGAGCCTTTTACTTGCTTCAGTTATTACTTTACCATTTGTTATAGTGGAATTTGTTCTCCTGGGAGATTTCAGCGTGTAGCAGTGGTTTATGAAATCATCTTTCCGTTTCCTGCAGGGCTTCTGTGCCACTAAAACATGGCTTTTGGTGGTTTTCTGAGACCAGGTATTAGGATACAAATTGTCCTCTTCCAGCAGCAGTTTGAACTGAGTCACAGTTGGCTTGGCTGTGATTTCAAGTTCCTTTGGGCTCTTGTGCACAGAGAATTTGGTTTCGGTGCAGTTCCTAATACGCAAAGAGTCTTTGCTGAAAAAATACTCTTTTGTCACCTTGGCTGAACGGGATTAAATGCTGAAGGATGAGGCATCTCTAAGGGGCATTTCTGTGTGGCACCCTAGAAGGTAGAAGCAAGTTGGGAAGTTTTAATTTGCCACATACAGGAAGATGGAAAAATCAAGAGCTGGGTGTATATAGCAATACCTTCGTTTTGATAACTCTAAGGTCAAGTTAATAGCATCACCAATATGTTAGCCGTGAGAATTACAGTTGGCCATAGTGAATTTGAAAGTCATAAAACCATAGAATCGTTTAGGTTGGAAGAAACCCTTAAGATACGATGCAGGGATTCTTATATACAGTCAATTGTTTCAAGGATGTGTTTTTTCTTGCAAAATGTGATTCCTGGGGGGAAGGAAAGCTACACCCAGACTTCCTAGCTGGAATTTAGGAAGTCTTGACTGGCTTGGGGTAGAGGACTAAACAGTCACACAGACTGATGCGAGGACATAGATGAGCAGGACTGTGATCAGTGATATTTGATTAGGCAGCAATCTGCCAAGCTTTGAACTGACAATACTTAATACAGAAAAATAATCAAATGTTTTGTTTTTCCTGTTCTAGGGTATCTTTGTGGCCTGTATGACAGCCATCCTGAGGCAGATGGATGATTTCCATTACAACCATTACATCAATACTTTCAAAACCAGGCAGGACATCATTGTAAGTCACTGTGGCTGGGGCATTAGCTCAGCCCCTAAAGAATTATGCTCTGCTTCTGAAAGGTCATTTCAAGTTGCTGTATTCAGTTTGGGAGTGATTATACTGCATTCATCAGCAATAACTTAGGGGCACCTAATGCTGCAGCCACTGGGGATATATTCACATCACCCTGCTGGATACACAGGGGATGTTGCTGACTCAGTAGAGCCTGAGAATAGTGTTTGTAGCACTGAGTAAAAACATGTTTAATGACTATTTAAGTCTGGGCGAGTAAAAAGTCAGGAACCAGAAGAGTGAATGAAGATGAAAAGGAAAAGCATTTTCTCCTCCCTTGCTCTCACTGTATCTCTTTGTGATCCTGGTCTCTGTACTTCTTTTTAATTCTTTCTCCTCCTCTAGAGTTTAATTAAGTGCTTTAGGGGGCAGCAATGCAAATAGTTCCCTCCATGTTAAAAACTGTGTACAATTCATGTCCCCAAAGACTTTCAATACAAAACCAGGTGAAACATTAGGGTTTTATTTTTTTTGAGGCCATTTGAATGAACAGATTTTTCCCCAGACTACCCATGACAAGTCGTAACCAAAACCTGTATTTATGCAAGTCTCTGAAGCATGACACAGCAACTGTTCTGGCTTTTTTGTCCCCATACTCCTTGTTTTGCAATTTAGAAGTGCTTGCTTATTTAAATACTGGCTGGGGAAGAGCCTGGAGTTGTGTTCTTCCTCTAAAAGCTAGCTCAAAACCCACAAGAAGGTGTTTGTTATTCGTTTTGGATGACAAGGTGATCTCTCCCTGTGCAGCTGGAATTGCTTGCAATCTGTTGAGCAACATAGCCACCTACAGGACACACACATTTCTGTCACTTCTGCATTAAAAGGCCACTCGACTGCATTGTCTATAGAGAGCACTCATCATCTAGTTTTAGAACGGCTTTTTATATTACCCAAATAATTTTTTGTGAAGGAAGAAAAACCAAAATCAAGTCAATTCAGGAATTCTGCTGATGTTGATCACGTAAATGAGTGACAAGGTTTTCAGCAGGGTTACGTAGCAATACTCTGTCTGAGGAAGAAGGGTGCTAGGAAGACAAATTGATAGATTTTGGAAACAGGTGGATTCAAGGCAGAATTGAAACCAAATTTTGTTGAGTGGGCCTCAAGTCAGGATTTTTTCTTTTTCCCCGAAGAGCTGTTGATTTTTAATCTGATTTTTACAAATCCGTATGTCTACAGAAGCAAGCCCATGTTTGTGGTGGTGTAGTGGTTGTTAATACCAATAGAACATTGCATTTTCCTTTACTGCGATAATTGGTTTTATTTATTTTTGCTGTTTATTGTTGGGTTTTATTTGCTTTGGTATTTACAGCCCTGGCATTGCATCATTACGTGGTTGGTTTAACACTGTTGTAGTTAATTCCTATCTTCAAGGTGCCCCTTGTCAAGTCCAAACCTTTCCATCAAGCTCTGATTTAATAATGCCTAAAAGACTTTTACTGAGGCAGCACCAAATGCCCGTTTCTCTCTCTACATCGATGTTGCTTGCCAATTCTTCAGAGCAAGCTGTTCAGCTCAACAGAATTTTATTTTTTTTTCTGGTGATCTTTGCAAGGTGGCGATTTCTCATGTGACCTTCTTTGTGTCCCCCTCATTTTTGAATGCTGATGTGTTGGCTTTGTAGAGAATAGAATCCATTTAAATGCTCACAGGTAACATTTATATTTGTAGAGACCACAATGTAGGAATCAATATCCTTGATATTGCCCTTTTCTGCTCATCTCTCTTCTTTTTTCCTTTTTTCTTATTCTGCAGTTCAACCTTGCCTTGCCCAAGTCTTAAGGTGTGATACAGCTTTGTTTGGAGCAGTTTAGTGTTTGTGCAAAAAGTGTCTTTTCTACAGCAATGTTCTAAACCATGTGTCTGATGGCATGTTCACTACCTCTGTTTAACTGTCCTTAAATGGGACCAGAAAAGACTTAACTAATTGGGCAAGTGAAAATGCATTATTATTTCCATCTTTATAGAAGATGCTGCATGGGGCTGTTACACTGCCGTCATTCAGACGTTTGGAAACAAGTCCTCGAATATTGGATTTGCTTTTTAATCCAGCTTGTGCACCAGAACTCCCTACAACACAGCTTAATTCAAAACAGTAAAGACAGATTTAATTAAACAGATCAGCATGTTCTGTGGAATTATTTCTCCTTCTGTAATTTAATGAATGAGATGTCAGAAATAATGCAGTTATTGGAATATACCCACACAATAAGAGATGTTTCTTAGGAGGTACAGTGTATTGATTGCTGATCAATGCAGTCATTAATCAATGCAATTGCAAACATTTGCATTTCCCTGTGTTTTCATGTGGGTAAACGACTACCGTGTTCAACCTGATGGGCTGTGGTTTTTATTTTTCCAACAGGACTTCCTGATGGAAACATTCATTATGTTTAAGGATCTGATTGGAAAAAATGTCTATGCAGCTGACTGGATGGTCATGAATATGATGCAGAGCAGGTACGGAGTTGCCGATGTTTTAAGTCTTGCTTCTGCTTTGGAGCCTTTCTGGTTCTGAGAGGAGGGTGACTCACACAAGCAAGCTTGCAAATCACTGGAGTTACAGAGGCTTATTTTCTTTTACAGTTTCAGGGTGATTTAAATTAGATTTCAGTAAATTGTAGTGCCTGCGCCTTTCTGTTGACAGACTGGAAATCGTTCTTCTGCCCAAAGGCACACAATCAAAACCATGCAGTCTTTCATCCAGTGACTTATCTGCTGGAGAGTGTAACGTAAATCAGAGAAGCCATTTTGGTTTCAATTCTGGGCGAATCATGTGGCAAACGTAAAGCTAGAGTTGGACGTAAGTGTGGTGTAGGGTTCAGTGTGCCGGCCTGTAGACTACAACTAACCAGATTCACTTCTGTCCTCTGCTGGGGGCTTTGTTTGGCCTTGACACTGTGTTATCAAAGAGACTGGATGACCCAAAACGTGTTTTGTTTTTCATCTGCCTGCAGTCAGGGTTTCTTTTGTTCATAGTAAGTCCCTGTACTAGGAAAGAGGTGAAATAGCATTATAGAGGAATATCTGTCTTGTGTGGGAGCATCTCTTGTTTTCTCCTGAGCTTACATGTAGGAGTCGTAAACCCAGAACTGCAATGTTGTTTTTTTCAAGAGCCACATTTTATTTGATGTCTTTTATCTCTTCCAGGGTTTTCCTCCGGGCAGTGAACCAGTTTACCTCTGTACTCAACCGTTTCTTTCTGGATCAAGCAAATTTTGAACTCCAGGTAATAGTTCCATTGTTTCTGGATTTCCTTAGGGACCCTAGTCCTGAAAGGCAGGAAGAACAAACAAATCCTACTGTTAACAGATTTGTTGATATGGAGAATGCCTGTGGAAAATGCCCATAGTCTTCTACAGCAAAGCAATTCTGAATTACAGACCTGTGAATAGTGCAGCAATAAGCTGCAAGCAGACAGAACTGCTGCAGGCTTTGCAAGGTCAAGTTGAGCAGCGTGCTGACTATAGCTGATTTGTGCTTGACTAGTGAAGAACAAAATACCGTATTGGATGTACCCACTGTCACTTCCTTTAGTTGGAATGTACAAGCTAAAAAGAGTGAGAAACTTGAAGCTGCTGTATGCTTCTGGCTTGCCTGCCGTGGCTGAGGACAGGCGCGCTGAGTACCAGCTCGCTGTTGGTACGCTTCCTCGTTAACACTTGGGAGACTCGTTAACCTGGGAGACTGCAGCATTTGGGGCTGTGTAGCTCTGTTGTGCTGGTTGTTGCTTTTCCTTTGTCTTTTCCTATTTTAGACTTGTTTCTCTTCCACAGCTCTGGAATAACTATTTCCATTTGGCAGTGGCCTTTCTCACTCATGAATCCCTCCAGCTGGAGACCTTCTCACAAGCCAAACGCAACAAAATTATCAAGAAGTGAGTTTACATTTAAAAAGTCGTCAGGCCTTTTTGCTTTTAAGAAAGCCTTTTGCTTTTAAGAAATTTTTACTGTTCCAGACATACCTCGTACAATCTCAGAATGTGATGACGCGTGCTATGGAAGTGCTCGATTAATGAGCGATGGTAAAGGGAGGAGGGGTGACTAGGACAGACGTCAGGTCTTCACACTGTGGATGTCTAAGTCTGGTCAGACAGATCCTGAGCTGTTTGAGCTCAATTTAAGCACCTTGCCACAAGATTCTTTCCACTGTAAGGTCCGTAACAGAAGGCTTGTCGTAGTTCCCAAAGCAATACCTTATGCAGTTCCTCAGACATCCTGGAAGGTAGGTAAGCAAGAATCCTAAAAGCCCTGCCATTTCTTAGTCCCTTTTCTTTGCTTTTCCTGTTACGAAAGTGAGAGCACTTCAAAGGTGTTCATCAAGCCAAAAGTAGTAATTTTTAGTAACTTGGCAAAATTCACAAAGACACTGAACAGCTTTTACTTCTGCATTTAGCTGGAATCAAGTCCCTAGATATCTTTGTAGATCTTGACACAGAATTTTGTTAGGGCATACACAGTTAAGGTTTGACACCTTTTTTTCTGCAATAATGTGGGCTTTTAGAAGCCTCATAATTAAATATTCTTGCATTCTCTCAATGTCAGCAGTTAAAGCTTTAGGGGAAAACACTGAATACAACAAAATTCTGTGTAGGATTGCGTGAAGCAGCAGGACTGCAGCTTTATTCTGCTGTCGGAGTCTGCAGTCTGCTGCCATAGTGGCACGTGGCCGTTGTCTTCCTCTGTGCATTGAGCATTAGTGCTGGGCAGGGTAAGGAAGGGAAAAAGATGAGCTGAACATCTAACAAAAGGTATGTAATACTGAGGAACTGCTTGGTAGACTCTTAGTAGGGAAGACAGTCTGTGAGACCCCTTGGTATAAACGCCCAGCGTATTCAGGTTTGTGTGTGGTGGGTTTTTTTAAGGAGAGGGTAACAGATTTTGTAGTGCTGCCATGAAATTTCTTCCGCAGCTTTGCAAAATTAACTTCAGTGCATAGGCCTCTTTCATCTTTTTCTTTCTAATACTTTTTTTCTAGGTATGGGGACATGAGGAAAGAAATTGGCTTCAAAATAAGGGATATGTGGTACAATTTGGGTGAGTTCCAGCAAAAGAATTATCTTCGTTCAAGCTGGGTTTCAAATCCTTTATTTCTTTATAAAAGCTGCCTGTGTTTAATGTGGGGAAATACACTTAAGGTTCAGCTGTTTCAGAGCACAAAATCTCTTTTCCTTTTTTTGTAAATAGCTTGCAAAAAGTGATCTTTTCCCACATCAGCTGCTGAGATAATTTCTTAGATTCCTTATAAAGGATGTTCTACTATACGAAGGACGAGAGCAGAATTTTTCAGAGAGCCTTTGTGATTTGCAACATTGCATGCAATTCAGTTCAATTATTTTCTTGGACTGTTTCTGAAATTTGGAGCTGTAAGATGTTAATTCTACATTAAGTAGCCATTATCTTTTTAAAATATGCATTCTAAGCAGAATATCTGTCTTTTATGGTCTTTATATGAATAATGTGCTTAAACATTTGGATATCCAAATCCTGCCTTTAGGATGTGTATCTGACTTTGACTTTCTTGCAGGTCCCCACAAAATAAAATTCATTCCAGCAATGGTAGGCCCCATCCTGGAGGTAACCCTGGTCCCTGAGCCTGAGCTACGGAAAGCTACAATTCCCATCTTCTTTGATATGATGCAGTGCGAGTTTAACTTCAGTGGGAACAGAAACTTCCATATGGTAAGGGAGCTTGGTATCTTCCGTATTGATGTTCCACAGTATGTGTTGGGCAAGAAGGAGAAGAGAACATTTAAACAAAACCAAAAGAAACAAAAACCACACAAAATAAGCATCGTGCCAAACACTTTGGGAAGTTATTGTTAAGTGATTTGTAGGAGTCAGGACTCTCCGGTTCTGTCCCTGACTGTACCTTTGCACAACTTTGATAATTAATGAGTTCCTGTTTTCATACTTCTCTGCGTTTGCAAGTATGTGAATACCCACATCTAAATTGTGAAGCAATTTGGAGACCCTAAGAGGGTACTCTAAAAGGAGTGTTTACTTACATTTATAATAACAATATAAATTCCCCCATGGCAGATCTTTGTCTGTACATGTAAGTCGCTATAATTAAAATCACTGGACGGTGAAGTGTTAGGACTATCTAGTTCCTTAGATATTGACCAATCCTTCATTAATTTTAAATTTGACAACACATTTGTGAGTACTGATGTCAGCGTTACGGAAAGCAGAACAGTGATCCAAAGGACAGACACTATTTGCTTGAGGCTACACAAGCAAAAAGTCAGAGCAGGGAACAGGACGCGGATCCCTGAGTTCCAACCCTGTGCTCGTTTCTCCAGAAGTTACCTTTTGTTGCTACTGAGCAAGCACCAGAAAGTAAGGAAAAAAGAGGAGCTTCGCTTTTGCCCTGAGGCTAAGTTTTCAGTGCAGTTTCTAAGGACTTATTCTTCCAGCTTTCCTCTGGGGATATCGGACATTAACATCTCAACTGGCAGGCAGGGGACACTGTAGTTACGCTGTAGACAGTCTTCTCCCTGGAGATAGGTAGGAGCCATCCATCCAAAAGGCAGCCACCTTGGCATTTCAGACTGTTGTCAAATGTGACGTGCATCTCCCTAAGCACCATCCTCACACCAGCTTAGACCCAGCTTCACTGTGCATACGGGATCTTTCTTCCCTTGGGGTCGTCAGTCTTTGGGGTGGTTGGCCCCAGGGTCTCAGGGTTTTTTGGAATCAATAGAAGGAAGCAGGATGTGTGTGGCATGGATTTTCCATTCCAGTGGTGTTTATATACCGGCTACAGTTAAAACTGAGACTATGTACTTGACCTGCTTGCGCATAACAGGGCACGTCTTTATGGCTAGACAGATAGTCACGCAGGACTTGGTTCTTGCATCGTGAGAAGTTGCTTTAATTACTCGTGCAAGTGTTTATGATGGCCAGAGAGTTTTGACTTGCCCTTAACTGACAGTAGTAGTTCAGTTTCTTTAGGGTGGGTGAATGACCATTATCATCTGTAAGCTGGCTGCTAGAACGCTTCTCCATCCTTGCAAAACTGAACAGCTAATGGATGGAGGAGAAGGGGAAGAATCACCTCGGAGAATGACTTTGCAGTGCCTGTAGGGTGAGAGGGAGGACTTGTATTTTCTTGCTCCAGTCTTGTTGTCCTGGCTTCTTACGACTTTTATTCTGCTCTGAAAGCGTCTTCTAGCTTGGCTCATAAAACCAGTGTCTGATGGTTGAGGCAGTTCAGAAACGCCGGCCACAAGCATTACTAATGTTCACACCACACTCTTGAGAGCCGCTGTCTATTTGATTGTGGTTTTTTGCCTTTTCAGTTTGAAAATGAGTTGATAACCAAGCTGGACCAGGAAGTGGAGGGTGGTCGAGGAGATGAACAGTACAAGATATTACTGGAGAAACTGTAAGTTTTGTAAAGAACATGGAGACTCTTTTTTTACAGCTTAGTTGGCTACTTTTTAATACAGAGAAACCTTAATTCGTTACTCCAGTGAATAGGGAGACAGTGTAGTTGACAGTGATCTTAATGCTGTACAGGTGCTCTAAGGATATTTGCCTTAAAATGATGCTTTTATTCTGGAGCAGCAACTTGCACATCTACCCTGAACTTGGAGGTGAAAGCCTAGAGGCAGGTTCCAAACTGGGAAGGGGGCTGTACGTCGAAAAGCTTGAGAACATCAGGCTCTGAGTTAAAGCAAAATCAGGGCCACCTTTTAGCACCAAAAGTAGAACACAGGTTTTTGATGAAGGCGGGCGTTAACCTGCCTGACTTTGGTGTTTCGGATCTGTGGGTGCAGTGGGCGGTTCTGCACCAAGCGTTGCTGTTCTTGAAATATATTTGACTCTGTTAGCTCAGTGGCTGTTGGGGTAATTTACACTGAAGTTCTACTTAATACCGCTCAGGACTGTAACCGAGAATTCCCTTCCATCTCTCTGGGTGTACCTGCAGCCTCCTGGAGCACTGTCGGAAGCATAAATACCTGTCTGCTTCTGGAGAAGTGTTTGCTCTGCTGGTCAGCAGCCTGCTAGAGAACCTGCTGGACTACAGGACCATCATGCACGATGAAAGCAAGGAGAACCGCATGAGCTGCACTGTCAATGTGCTGGTATGGGGAAGGCTGAATTTGGATATGAGTTCTTCTTTACTCACATGACTTCTGCGGATTCTGAAGGATTATTTTTTTTTTCTTGTAGGATTTTAAGTAATTCTTTATGCCTTTTCTGGTTAATGATAGGCCCAAATCAGGCCACCAGCTATTGACAGCTTTTCTAGAGGTGATAGTAACCCTGCCTTATGTTAAAGGGATGGTTGCAGGGATGTATGCACCTAAGTAGTCAAAATCACAGCTTAAGTTACTTGTCTAGAGATGATTATGCAAATCCACAGCACAATCCATCGTAAAAGTTTGACTTTTCTCTATTCTTGGCAGAATTTTTATAAGGAGAAGAAACGAGAGGACATTTATATCAGGTAGGCTATTTCCCTGCATAAACCTGTATAGAAGCCTCTGTTTCTCTTGGTGTGCTGTACACTGGTGCAGGAGCCCTTCACATCAAGTAACAATTGCTTTTCCTTTATTTAGGTATCTGTATAAACTCCGGGACTTGCACACAGACTGTGAGAACTTCACAGAGGCAGCATACACTCTCCTCCTCCATGCAGAGCTGCTCCAGGTATTACACTAAAGCCAATGTTAGTTTCCACTGTCAAGGTATAGGTTTTAAATGAAGTGCAAACAGCTCAGAATAAACAATCCATATTTTTTTCTTAATGTGACTTAGCATTACTTATGTTCTAGTGGTCATTAAGGAGCTTCACAATTTTGCAAATAGCACTGCAGCTAAATGGATAAAAGCAAAAATGTTATTAGCATCGATTTTTTTTATGTGCTCTTGGTGAAACAGAGTGCTATAGTGAGCTGGGAGAAAATGTCCATATTCGGAGTCATAGTACAGGGTTTTTTTCCACTTCTGTGTGAAAGCCTAAGACATCTTAATTTGGATTTAAGTCAACCTCTTCATGCCTGCCACAGATGAATAAAGCATACACATTCAGTTAGTGTCTCAGCATAAGACCTTAAGCCAAAATCACACCTGTTTTGCAGATATAATTTAACATGTATTAACATTTTAAAGTGATTTTTAAATATGACTATAAACATTGCACAAGTTCAGATCAATTCCTAAACTGATTTAAAATGAGCTTTTAATGTAGAAAAAAATTTGCACATAACTGAAGTTTTGTGGCTACCTGTGTGTGTAGTGGGAGAGCGTAACCAGATGTTTTCTGAGCAGCTGGCTGCAGCGGTTTAAGAAGTTACTGCTTACTGGCTACCTGTTACTCTAACCGTGCTGCTGAGATGAGTGTTTCTGTGGGCATTCCTAGTTTACGTTAGTTAGCCAGCTCAGCTTACGTCCGTGCAAAACTTCCTTTGCGTTGGTGCTGGATTTGTCTGTAATGCTTCCCTGCAGAAGCTGAGCCTATCCACTCTAAGGAGTTGTTAATCTGAAAATGTTCCAGTTCTTTCAACTTTGCCTTTTTTTTCCCCTCTGTACTAGTGGTCTGAGAAGCCATGTGTCCCTCACCTCCTGCAGCGGGACAGCTACTACGTCTACTCGCAACAAGAACTCAAGGAAAAACTCTACCAAGAAATTATCTCCTTCTTTGACAGAGGCAAGGTGAGTGTGTCTGCAGTGTTCATACGATTCACTGGTAAATACTTGGCTTGGTGAGTGTAGCTGCCCGAGGCTGGCTTCAAGGGTAGCATCAGACGCGATTCTGTAGCAGGCCTTTGATGCTGAAGCTTGACTTTTTAATAGGGACCACAGTACCAGCGTGAGCAGGGCATGTATTTGTCCTGGTGGATAATTGAATCCTTCTGTTTCCTTGTGAGTCGAAGAGCATCTGAAAAATTAAGCCTGTTCAAGACACTGGGTAGATGAGAAAACTATAGGCGTTTTCCTTTCTTTTCTGGGTAACGGCTTTTGTCAGGTTTGTTGCACCGCAGTAAGCGGGGCTTGTCTGGCTGATACTGAACGTGTGGTAGCTGCACTTGGGATAGATGGTTCTACCAGGGCAGAATGAGGCGAACCCCAGGAAGCCTGATGCGGGGGATGCAGTGTTACTGTAGGAGTAGGTGTTACCACCTGGGCTTCTCCTTCGCTGTTCAGGCATCTCCTTCCACCTCTTTGTGCCTCAGTTTTCCCTATCAGCAGTAACAATAGAAACCTTGCTTTGTAAATCACTTTCAGGCCTACAAATCCACAGAACTGCGTGACTATAATAATTACTGCACAAAAATGTACAGCATGGAGTCTCAGGGAAAGTTGGCAGTGCATTAAAGTACTGCCTGAATTAAAAATCAGCTGAATGTTTTGTTTACCTATCTGTGGTAACGAATGCTTTTAACTGAGTCTTTTATTTTGTTTGTGCTCTTCTTCCCCCGCCCGCCTCCCTTCACCCTCCGTGGAGATGTGGGAAAAAGCCATTCAACTCAGTAAAGAGTTGGCTGACATGTATGAAAACAAGGTCTTTGATTATGAAGGACTTGGTAATCTCCTGGTAAGAATTTTTTTTCTCCATTTTCAGCAGGCTGCTGACTGCTTAAATTAGTATTGTTGAGCAGGATAAGCCCAAAATACATTTATATTAAAGACAAGCAAACCAACATAATGCCAATGGTTTTGTGAAGCTTAGTATTAGAAGAATGTTTTCGTAGTTTTGTTTAAAGCATGTGGGTTTGACCTTGTAATTAGCATGACAATATTGTGTGCAGATGTTTAGCATTCTTAGTGTTGATCAAATAAGGTAACATTTGCATGGTGTATTTTCAGGCTCCATAAATCTCATCACCTTGTTATTCCTGTGATAAAACTACTGTGCATGAACACAGAACTATAGAATCATCGTGGTTCTGAATTATGGTTTTTAGTGGTTAAAGATGTAACCAGATGGTCTTTATGTTCTTTCATATGAGATTCATCTGCCCAGTTTTACTTCTGCCAGTTCTCTGACATTTGTCACCATTTGTGTCTGCTCAGTTTCAGAACATATTCATTTTTAATTTGTGTTGCAATAGTTGAGGATTTCAAATATCCTCCTGGAATCCTAAAATACATGGCATTGTTCTCATGTCTGCAAACCAGGAAATGAAGTTGATTCTGGCCCAGACAACCCAAATATTTAACCAAGTAAATGGAGAAGTATGGGACACTCTATCAAAAAAAACAAATGTAAAAAGTGTTCGGTACAGGAGAACTAATAGATTGGGAATTGTCACTGGGAACGTGAAGTACAATCTGGCAGTCTCCTTGAATACTTCACAGTGAAAATGTCTGGTGACTTTTTCTTTTTCAGAAAAAACGAGCTACTTTTTATGAGAATATTATGAAGGCAATGAGACCTCAACCAGAATACTTTGCTGTTGGATACTATGGTCAGGGTTTTCCCTCTTTCCTCCGGGTAAGAATTCTTCAGCACTCAAGTTCTGGAGTGGTGGGTATCCTAAAATCACAATTTTTGCAGAGCTCCCAAGAACATTCAGATGCAAAACTCCTTTTCCTTTGACACCGAGCAATCTAAATCCCTTAAGTATTTCAAAACATTTCAGCATATAAAAACAGACAAGTGAGAGACCAGATTTTTTGTGTTAACAACTTTAATAAAGTTTGCGTGTTGCAATAGGGTTTGTTCAATGATTGATGTGTTCTTATATGGACTTGAACAGAATCTACGTTTTGTATTTGTGCCCTGTGCACTTCTCAGAAATACGATTGTTGCCATTAGAAAATGTTTAGCTTGTAAAGAATTTATCCCATTGCTTTTCAGCCTGAATCAACCTAATTTTCAGGACAGGGATCATTTCAGTGCTCAAGCACATTAGTGAGAGCCTGTCCCACGCAGAAGAGCTAAAATACAGAGATGCTTCCTGTTTGAGCGAGGTCCAGCAATGCTTAGCAGCGATGTAGCCATAATACCAGAATCTAGCCAAAGTGAGTCAGATGGGCAGGGTGCAGCATACTAGAAAGTATTCCCAACTATTATTTAAAATTAAGGAACGTCTACATTTTCAGTTGTTTGAAGTTGCTGGCCTTAAATGGAAGCCAAGCTTAATAAAAAAGAAAAATGTTAACTTAGGACGGTGGAACTGGATGGCACAAAAGGCTTTCACCTCCAGGTCATGTTTTTGAATCCATCCCTTCCAGAAACCACTGCTTGGTGGCCAGTTTGGAAAAATAATTGGCTGTGGTCTACTCTTAAGTCTCTAATGCGAAACTGCCATAGCTGGCTGTTTTGTTAATGGCAGCTGAAGAGAGTCAGGAACGGAACGGAGGTAAAACTCGTGTCTTTGTGCATATGGAGATCCCCGTTAACTCATACCATAAGGGCTCTGGCAAGGAGCATGCAGTTCCCTGCATTAAAGAACTTCTTGGGACACATGTAGGACAAGAGGAAACGGGTTCAAGTTATGTCAGGGGAGGTTTAGATTGGATATCAGGAATCATTTTTTCACTGAAAGGGTTATTAAAGATTGGAATAGGCTGCCCAGGGAGGTGGTGGATTCGCCATCCCTGGAGGTGTTTAAAAAAAGCGTGGATGTGGTACTTAGGGACATGGTTTAGAAGTGGTTTTTGTCAGGGTAGGTTAATGGTTGGACTTGATGATCTTAAAGGTCCCTTCCAACCTCAACGATTTTGTGATTCTATGTTCTCTTATTTAAAATCAGTCCCCTGCCTGAGGCTTCATGTGTTGAATGTGTGAGTTCTTAGAGTGCTAGAAAGCACAAACATGTTCAATAGCACTTGTATGTGGAACAATGAATTTTTCTAGGCAAATATGAGGATGCCGTTACACGGCCTTGCTCCCGAGAGCTGCTGGGTGTATCTCCAGCCTGTGTTTATTCCCTCATGTATTCTGGCCGAGTTGAGTTGGGAGGCAACCTTTCATATAAACTAGAACTCTGAGACTACTCTGTGTATATTTGGAAAGCTCTTTCTTATTGCTTTGTTCAGTGTTAATTCTCTTTTTCTTCTGCTACCTACAGAATAAAATTTTTATCTACCGTGGCAAAGAGTATGAACGAAGGGAGGACTTCAACCTGAAGCTGTTGACCCAGTTTCCCAGTGCCGAGAAGATGACCAGTACTGCCCCTCCAGGAGAAGAGATCAAGTCTTCTCCTAAACAGTGTATCTTTTTCCTAGAATAAGAGAATTGGTAAACAATAATAAGCAAGGAACTTGCTGCTCCAGGGGGACTTTGAAGGCAGGCACTGGGCATGAAAATAGGACTATCCAGAATTGCAGTAGTGAACTTAAACATATTGAAAAAGAGAGAGACAGCTGGATACAGTCAGAGTTAAAATGGGTGCTGTTAGGATATCACCTGAACAGATTGCAGGTCAGGATTTCTTGTGCCTTCACGAGCAGGTGGTGCTGACTGCTGTATTATATGTGTGTGATCAGTCCAGTTTGGTATTTCTAGGTGCAAGAGGCAAAATGCAGGTGGTGAAAGCGGGATGTAAGGAAAATGGAAGTATGCTCTCTTCTTGCTTGCAGATAACTAGCATTTATGAAGTGGCTGGTTGTTTGTTGTTTTTTTTCCCCCTAGAAGTCACTTTGTAAGGAATGTGAAGTGGTTATTTATGTTGATGAAGGTTGTTTTGTGAACAACCCTTCTGCTTGTTTGTTGTGGTTTTTTTTTTAAAGTTTATTTTTTCTTTATGCTGGTGAAACTCTAGCCTGTGTGCCACAGCACACCATTAGGCTTAAGATTCACTTTCTCTTAATTGTGAGCACAGCCAAGTGCAGCCTAGTGAAGATGCTTCAGGTTCTTGTTTGTGACTTCCAGTCAATAGCAGATGTGTTTCTGGAAGATGTACATCGGTAAAAAACAAGTTACTGGGCTTCTGGCCTGTCTTATAGAGGCCAGTGTTATACAGGCCAGACTAGAGAATGTGGTGGTCCATTTTGGCCTTAAAAGTCTGTGTACAAAGGCACAACTCAAGCAGTGATACCAGATGCTTCCCTTGCAATAAGCCTGCCAAGCACTAAATCCACATAGGAAATTAAAATTCATTCAAGACCAAACTTGGTATCAAAAAATGCCTCTTCTATTGCTGCTTTGTTTCAGCTACTTCCTTTGCATCTGTTTGTGTTTGTTCTAATGTTTTTGGCTCACGATGAACCTGAACTGCAAAATTTGGATCCAGATCTGAACTCTTCCAAAAGTTTGGGGGTGTTTGGTTCCGGGTCTTTGGCATTGCCCCATTGTAAAGAGGAGCAGCTGCATAGCTTGGATTTGGTACAGGTTCTTCTCGGACTCTTACAAACACCTTCTGAAAAGATGAGGAGTTTGAATGCCCAAATCACTGTTGTATTAGGCAGGCGTTGATGGTTCTGTAGTTTGTTTTAATTTCATGCTTTTTTAACCTCCTTTGTCTCAGGCTCTTTTTTGCTTTTGCTCAGGATCTGTTTCTTCACTCTTTCATGATAAAATGCCTTGTTCTTCCTTTGGTTGTTTCATAATGGTGTACTGGAGATATCAATTGAACTGTACGTGGTCTCAGGGAGTGCCTACACAGTCTAGTTTTCCACCAGTTCTGAACTGGAAGCTGTATAGCACGCCTAGCGTGGCATGACGCCCAAGCTAATAAGCTCTCCTGAGAGAAAGAATATATTAGCTTGGGCTCAGTGCTCGATCTAATGTGGCTGTGCGGTTTTGGGTTCGGATTTGGCTGGTACCCAGCTGGCTCTTCAATGCGGGCAGAATGACCTTGCCTTTGCTTTCAAAATACTGTTTAGAGCTACCCTCAGTGAAATAAAGGATGCACGGGGCTGCCCTACCCAGCAGTAAAACCTTCCCGCTTCAGAATGCAATTGGCAGGTGATTCACAGAAATAATCTATTAATGTGGGTCAATTTGTTTATGCTTTCCGTGCGGATTTTTACTTCTGTAAAGCCTTCAATACAGTCCTTAAAGCAGAACTCGGGAGGAACAACATCGTAAGCTGTGGTGCTTGAGGATACTATTAATAATTTTTTTTAATTTCTGTCATGGTTCACAGGTGCACAAGCAGAAGATGAAGTTAGGTATTGCCTGATAATTTCTTCAGTTAGCTTTATTGATCTAAAAATTGGGAAGGAGGGGCAGCTTCAGAGTACTGGAAGAATCTGACAAATAACCGTGGGGTGTTGGGGGAGAGAGAAGAGACAGAAGCATCCGTTACAGAACCCAGTACAGAATCTTGTTTTCCCGTCCCCAAAGTAGAAATCGGTAGCGCCCGGGCTTCCCAGCATTTCACCAGGGAATTTCAATAGTTGGAAGTATTCTTAGAGCCTTATCTTTTGGGGCTTTTAGATCATGAGTGGCATACAAACTGCAAGAAGCAATATAATGGCTGTGATTCTTGATAAACTACCAAGTATTTTTCTTCAAACATGACAAGAGCACAGGGGATTGTTGAGAAGTCTGACATTTGATGAAAACAGGAAGGGTATTTCTCTCCCTCTCCTGTTTTCCCAAAAGGATTCATGTTTTTCATCCTTAACTATAGCTGCTCAGATGTGCAGTGCTTTATTGTGAAGCCTGTGATGAACCTGCCACCTAATTATAAAGATAAACCTGTTCCTGAACAGATCTTAAAGTAATTTCTTTTCCTTTTCCCTCAACATTTCCTCTGTATTTTTTTCAGCTAGCCTAGGCACAAGGTGAAGTGCCTTTGTCTCTTGTGTAAATTTATTTCGCAGTCCAGTCTAAACTTGGTTGGTTTTGAGAGGAAATAGAGGAACGTTTATGTAAGGAGGATGGGAGATGAGAAAACTCACCATTTACTCTGCTTCTTTCTAGCTACTACAGAGCAAACGAGGTACAGCAGTTCACGCACTCCCGACCAGTCAGGAAAGGAGAAAAAGATCCAGACAATGAGTTTGCTGTGAGTCCTTTACTTTTGCTGCCGGCGGGCTTAGGTGTCTGCGCTGTGAGGAAACGGTTCTGTGCATTGATTTATTTCGTTGGTGGCATTTTGAACAGCACTGCCACAATTTCTGTCCTCCACCTGTTGCAATAGAGTTTTTCTATTAAAATGTAGGAAAGCAAAGGGCTGCACTTTGCATTGTAATATTTACATAAAGTCAATGTGCTAATGTCAAGAGGCTCCATAGCTGAAGTTGTAATGCTCAAAATCCTCAATCTAGGATCCATAAATATGGTGCTGCCTGCAGCTTCCTACAGAGCGCAGCTGTGTGTCTGGTAGATGGTGGATGCTGTAGCCATCCTTAAGAAGGCCAACCTCTAACCATGAAGCATCAGTTCAACTTCAGGCCAACCTTTAAGATTTGCCTCTCACTTAAGAGAGTGAGCCTTGGATGCAGTGTAACAGCATGCTTCCTTGCTGCCCGCAAGGTGCACTGTTGCTCATGTGCAGGGGTTGGGCATCTGGCACGTAACTCTGGCTAAATACGCTGTAATCGCAGTCCTGCTAATAGCGATCCACAGGGAAGGTAACAGCCTACTGCTGCTAATGTTGATACCATTTAAATAGCAGAGGTAGTATTTGTTGCGGTGGAACACAGGGTTTCATCGCAGCTAGTGAACGTGAAAGTCATTGTGTAAGTCCTGCCCGCTAGTGCTGGAAGCCTGTTTCTGTGCTCTGCTGCAGAAGAGAATTGAATTGCAAGACCAACATTTTGCTCACATCTGGGAATTTTTTTCTTCTCTAACTAGAATATGTGGATAGAAAGGACAACCTACACGACAGCATATTCGTTTCCAGGCATCCTCAAGTGGTTTGAAGTCAAACAGATCGCAACGGTGAGTTCTGCGTATGGGCTGGGTCTCCTCCCTTCCAATCTTCCGTGGGGTAGAGAGTCTTGCAACAATTAGGACTACTAATCCTTCCACTGTTAGATGTGGCACACTGATAATTTCTGCCTGAGATAAAACCAAATGTGTATCATCTTTGATGTGCTTGTCTTTTTATGCCATTCTGCAGACAGCTCTACCCAAGGCAGCAAAGTTCTGTTGACTGTATAGTGCTTGGGAGAGTTGTTACTTCTGTAACACACTCCACAGTGGGCAGCCAAGTCCTAAACTGTTGTTCCTTCAGGTTAAGGTATAAGATCATTCTTGCATTCATCTCTGAATGGCAAGGTAGTTAGCACAGGGGTTCCAAAATCCTCTGCTGGAAACTATTGGGCTGCGATTCATATATGAGGAGTTACTTAACTTCATAGTCAGTGGAGGCAAGGTTTATTCTGTTTCTTCTTTCCATCAGGAGGAGATCAGCCCCTTGGAGAACGCCATAGAAACGATGGAACTAACCAATGAGAAAATCAGCAACATCGTCCAACAGCATGTCTGGGACCGGAGTCTTCCTGTCCATCCTCTCTCTATGCTCCTGAACGGGATTGTGGACCCAGCGGTCATGGGGGGATATACCAACTATGAAAAGGTCTTTTTCACATTTATCTGTAGCTCAGTCTGTTGACCTCTGCGGTGTTGAAAACCTGGATTTGAAACATGGGAGGTTCAGGTTCAGTTTTCAGCTATGACTCATAGTGCATTCTGTAGCTGTATCTGTGTGTTCGGAGCTCCAAGAGGAAGAGAAAAGAACAAAGATTTTTCACTGGACTGCACGGTGGAAAACCCCCACATCTTTAGTGTTTAGCTTTAGTGCTGTGCGTTGCCACGGAGAGGAATGATCCAGCCCTTTTGGGCTCCATTTACAGTGGTGATAACAACGTGATCCTGCCTCATGGGGGCATTGGGGTGCTTGGTCAGCCCAACGAACAGTGCAAGTAACAAAGACAAGCAAAAGAGTTAAATGCTTCTTCACTGTATTACTGCAGAATGGTAGGGCAAATGAGGATTTCTCTTTCCAGCAGATAATCTGTCTTTGGAGTCTTGCAGCAAAGAACATATATGTCAGGGAAAAGCAGTATTTTCTATCCAGATTTATTCAGTTGACTTCAGTTGAACAGTGTATGTTCTTCCTTTTTTGTGATGTTTAACTTAAGCTGTTTATTCCCAGTATCTAATGATAATATTCCCGGCACAAAATATATTACTTATTTCCATGAACTGAATGGATGGTGTTAAAACATACTTAATTCTTTTCAGATGTGTTCTAGTCACATGAAATGAAGTGCAAAAGTTAAATGGGAGAGGGTCTGATTTATCTGGGGTCTAACTCTGCTGATTCCAGAAGAGTTGCATACTTTGCAGGGCTGAATTTGGCCCTAAATCCTCCCATTTTATGAATTAAGGTTGACATAAAGTTTAGAATTACAAAAGTGGGAAAACAGTTAAAACTAGGAAACACAAAGTATCTGTAACCACATCTGGAAATACTCATTTCTGGTTCATATTTTCCTATTTCAAACTGAAGAACAGTACAGAACATTTGGCTTTTGTGGGCGGCTGAAATCTTGAGTTTTAATTGTTTCATTGTAGCCAAAAGCCAAAGTCTGCGTTTTTAACATGCACTTTCTTCTTGCAATAATTAAACACTTTCAAGACGAATCCGCTGGGACCTATCCGGCAGTCCTTTCGCAGGCTAACCTCTTCTTGACATCAGCCTTTTCCAGAGTCATAGCACCAGGCCTATAAACACTTGTACATACAGTCCAGTTAATGGAATGCAGAACTAAGAAATGCATGCAGAGGCTGAAACGGATCAGAGCCGCGTTTTAAAACCAAATGAAAAATTATTAGGGATTTTATCTAGGAAAAAGAAAAATGAAATTCTTCTGCCCGGGAATTGTGATACATTTCAATGCAATCCGATGTAACTGGCACAATTTTAAGGCTTTAGTCCAGGAAAAGTGTACTTGTGCTTGTCCAACTTTAAACCGATACCAGATTCTGTGGATTAAAGGTAAACACAGAAGAAGTGTAGACTAAAGGTGCTTTGTTGAATCAAACTGTGAGTCAAACTCTCAACGCAGTCTTTATTTCGGCTGAGTCTTCCTAACAAGCCCCAAGTGAAAATGTTGAAATAAGGGCCTAAATCATAGAACTTAAGGAAATTGCGGGCAGGTGATGCCCTGTTCACCTTTCTGCAGATGAGGTTTGTGTGTCACTGTGTGCTGCGGGGCACTGAATGCTAAAAATGAAAGAGATTTTTTGAAGCGAGAACTCAGAAGCTGGATCTGCTGCTCGCGCTTGAGCGACAAGTGGTGTGACCTTGGTTATTCCCATCAATACTGGTTGATGAGAAGGGATTTGGAATTGAAGAAAACTCTTCCAATGAAGTAACTTTTTCTTTATGGATCAGTGTTCACTGAAAAAATAGTAAAATTTGAGTTGTTATTTTATTAAAAAGTCTCTTTTCCCAGTTCTCAACAAATGGTTCTTTGTCCCTCAGCTTTGTGTCAGGGAGATATTAAAAACAAACTTTGCTTTGAGGAACAATGCCAACTAATTGCTTTTAAAGCACAGGGATCTTTCACTCAGCTGTGAAAGCAACGTAGTGTCTATGTCATCTTTTCTCTTTGCTTTCAGGCTTTTTTCACAGAGAAATATCTTCAAGAACATCCTGAAGATCAAGATAAAATTGAGATGCTTAAGCAGCAAATTGCTCTACAGGTATCATATTGGGAAAGACTGGGGAGCACCATGTGTGAGTGCAGATGGGTTTTCCAGCATCATTGTTTTGGAGAGATAATGCAGATAAATACTGTAAGAACCATCTGGATGTGTGTACAGTTGTTTGGTTTGGGTTTTTTTGGAGGAAACTGTCCTATACTAAAATTGTGGCCTAGACTGTTCCATGTACCTCATGTTGCTCTGAAATGGCATTCTGGAGTATTTGCCAACGTGGCATAGATTTTTCCCGCATGAGTGTAACAAAATATCTGTTACCTTTCATGAAAACATCAGACCTAATGTTTTGTCAGTCTGACCGTTGAAAGTTGTCTATTTTGACCTGCACAGCACTGAAAAATTGCTCTGTTTCTTTGGTAATGCACAATACATCCCTGCAGACCAGTTTTTACGTATTTCCACACAAGAGAGCCCGGTTAAAGCTACCTCACAACTGTACAGTTTTGGGGGCTGAGAAGTGATGCTCCAAAATTTAACGTTCTGCGATTTCCAAAGGAGAATATAGAATCTGAGTAGGGAACCATAGGTATAGGTTGGGGAAGTGTTCATGTTTCATGAACACATGGAGTTCTTCAAACATCAAGTTACTACAGTGTTACAAGTTAGTAGCTGAGCTTCTGTACTGTATGATTGCTTTTTTTGCCTCTGTAAGCTTAAAACATATTGCTTTAAGTCCTTTGATTGTATTTGAGATATGTAACATGCCTAGAATATCCTTTCCTGGAACAGGAGAGCTGATTTGTCCTTTCATAGCTTAATTTTGTTCCTCCTTTCAGATGCCGTTGTTGGCAGAAGGGATCAGGATCCATGGTGAGAAGCTGACGGAACAGCTGAAGCCTCTACATGACAGACTGACAGCCTGCTTCAAGGAGCTGAAGAAGAAGGTGGAGAAGCAGTACGGTGTAATAACTTTGGTAAGCGTACCTGGCTGTTCTGTGTTTCGCCTTAAAGAAACACAACTTTTCCCTTTCCCACTTGTGAGTGGGTTAGTGTTACGTGATTTATCACGATCGCATCTGTCTGCAGCCTCCTTCCCTCACCGAGAGGAAACAGAGCAGGTCAGGCTCTGTCGTGTTGCCCTATATCATGTCTTCCACGCTGAGGCGGCTCTCTGTCACATCTGTGGCGTCTTCTGTGGTCTCTACGTCTTCCACATCGTCTGATAGCACTTCCTCCAGACCAGGCTCAGACGGGTTAGTAATCAGCTTTTACGTGGGATTTACAAGAGTGGGGGTGTGCCTTTGCTGGAATTAGTTACTCTTAAAATGAAGATTTATTCCGTACACAATAGTAATACCTGTGCGTTTTAAGCTTTAAATGGAGGCCAATGCTGTTATTCTACTTTACAGACAGGGAGTTTGAAGCACAGGTAGGGATAATTCTGGGAACTAAACCCACAATTCTGTTCCTGGAGTCCTGGTTATCTACATGATACTGAAGAGGGATGGAGGCAGTGTATTTCAGATGCACACTATTTCTGTTTCCCGGGAATGCTGAAAAACAGAGGTATAACATACTACAAGGTAATTTAGTTTGTGGCCTGCAAAGAGGTGCATAGTCATATGGTACTTGTTCCACCTGCCTGTTTGCAGCTGCATGCATGGCATTAAAAGGAGCTGCTACGCATGGAAACATTCCTGTTGTTACTTCTCCGTAGGTCTAGTTTGCATCTGTGATGACCAGGGAGTCTAGGTGACTTGCTCAAGGTCACAGAGCAGACTCAGTGGCAGGGTTCAGCATCACATGCAGGTCTGGCTCCTTCCCAAGTAGATGACACTTTATTTGGTTTGTAAGGCATTATACTCAAAATTGCTAGGGTAACTTAGGAGCAGAAATCTTACTGAAAAATCCACGGTCATAACTCAGTTTTTCACATTAATCTCTTATGCAAACTAAGAGAGCAGAGCTTTTTACCAGGCAGTGCTTTAAATGTCTGATGGACTAATGTTTTGTGTTTTTTCACTCTTTCGGTGTGGGCCACAGATCTATTCTGGAGCCTCTCTTGGAGAGAAGAACATCAACAGCTTCCAGAGCTGAGGAACTGCCCATGAAAGATGATGGTGATAACCGGATTAGCAAACTGAAGCGGAAGGAGTGGAGTATTAGCAAGTCTCAGGTTATTGTAGAGAAGGAGCCAGAAACGGAACTGACTTCCAAAATGGTAAAAAAAAAAAAAAAAAAAAAAAAAAAAAGCAATAATAAAATCCACAGCAGGAGATTTTAGTGTTTCCGTTGCTTTCAGCCATGCTTGTGATGGGGAACTTCATTAAATAGCGGGAGGGGTTCAAATACCAAAGTCCTTGGTCATCTGAGTAATTCTTTTTTATTTGGAAAACTTGTGTCACAGACGGAACTGCAGCTTGGCTTAAGGTACAAACTGGAAGCAGCAGGCACTGATGTTTCATCTAGGTGCTTGGTGCCCTCCTTTCTTGCAGGAGTGGGGGACTGCGGGGTGCACTCAGGACAGCGTAGAATTGTTCTGGTTTTGTTGGAGCAAGCAGATGCTGCTAGCCCACTCAGAAATCCAGCTGGCAAGCCAGATGTTCAGCTGCTATCAGTCAGCATCACTGCACAAATCAAACGTCCTGCAAGGTGAAGATCAGTTTGATAGATCGGGGAGTTGAAAAGATGGTCTTGGTAGTTAGGTCACCAGCTTGGGAGTTGGAAAAACTGGTTCTTCCAGTCTGTACTCTGCTCCAGACCTCCTGTGTGAGGGCAGGAGTGTTTACTCCTTGAGCAAATTATTTTTGAAAGAGGAATAAAAGAGAATCTATACCCCCACGGGAGTGTTGTAACGAGGAATATGTGGGAGACTGTTAGGCATTCAGGTTGACAGTGGGATTCACAATGATCATCTAACGCAAACGAATAAGTTTCAGCCCAAAAGTAGAGTCGTATGACCTTGGAGTATTATCCTGATTTATGCTAAGGGTACGTTACATTATCAGAAGAGTATGTAAGAATTTAAGCATCTGAGTATTTAAGCTGGTGGCTCAGTCATGCTAATTTGACTTAACACAGGCTGCCTAAATAATGAGAAAACATGAGTTCTTCTATTTCCCTTTCCCTCCCAAGATCTCAACTGAGCCTGGCAGGAACAGGTTATGCTGCTATATATATTCAGGAATTCTCATCAAATCTGAGTGATGCTGCCAGTACTCGGAGTCTGCAGAATATTTATAAAAAGGGGAACCGCGGTTCTAAATCATGTCGTTGGTATTGACAGGCTTTCCACTCGAGGAAAATCTGGGGTTGTAAATATTAGTGGTTCAGGGGGCCTGGCCTTCTGTCTCTGGAAGAATTCAATGGGTTTAACCCACAAACTGCGATGTCAGCTGCTGATCGCTTTATTAAATAAAACTAGAGGGAAAAGGCCTGGGAGAAAGCCCGCTTATACCGACAGTTCGCTAGGACAGCGAGGCATGTCTGTCCCAGACTTTGCATTGCAGATAGCTGAGGATGCGAAACAGAACACCCACCCTCCCCTCTCCCCCCATATCTCTGAGGGCAAATTAATGTGTGATCAGCTTACTGAAGTGAACGAGCAGTTAAGGGTTATATTCGTGCTTAAGAACATTGCGAAGTACAGAAAGCTGTTTTTTATAGCTGGTCTGTTCCAAAGCTGCACAGTGGAGCACGAGAATTGGACAGACTGATTTTCTGTGGCTCTTGACGAAGCTGCTCGGGAGCTGGAAAACCAGAGGGGACCCAGGGCTTGCTGTATGGCCAGCAGCTTTCATCTTTGAGTTTTATATTCACTGTACACCAATGTGTGGTCCCTTCTGCGCAGTGAGAAATACCAAACTGCTCAATGATGGAGAATTGATCTCTAAAAGTAAGTGACAGACTGCTCTGTACAGCAGTAAACTAGTATTTAAAAGGACTGTAATACTCATAGACTCTTGGGACCATGGTCTGATGGTCTCACCATTTCAGTGAAGAGCACAGAGGACACATGTGACGCTGGAAGGAACTGGAACAACTCCCAAGTCCCACATGCAAGGGATTTGCTCTGTAAAGCCCAAAATAGACTTTTTTTCGCAGCCCTAAGGAGCTGGATGATACTGGCAGTTCTGACTTGCATCCAGAACTTAATCTTTTTTTTTTTTAATTCTTGTAAAGACTTTTTCCCAAAACTTGTTCACAGAACTGCTAGTCAAATCACAGCAATTTTTTAGCTTGACGTCTTCCCTTTTTAGTTAATACACTACGGTCATTAAAACCAGTTTACTATTGCTAGCCAGTTAGTAAGGTTCCACAGCAAACTGCATGTGTCAGCGTGTGCCTTTTGACATGGCTGAGCCAGTGCAGTGCTTTCACTCTTACGTTTCACCTGAATGCACCTTTCTCTCTTACGCGTAGCCTTTCTGGAGCACGTCGATGCCTTTGTGACAGGTCTGATTATCTGATACGTGTGCAGCAACCTTCCTGGCTTCTGACAGTTTTCTTTACTCTTTGTTTCAACCAGGGTATGTCAGGAAAAGCACAAAGGCCAAAGAGTCTTCAATTAGGAGACAACAGACTGACTTTGCTTCAGGGTTCTTCGCTCCAGCCATCAACGCCTCGCAGCCCACCACCCATCACTCCCAAAACCCCAAGAACCCAAAGTAAGTTCTGTTTATAGAGCAATCGCCACATCCTTCGGGGCAGTATCTGCAGCAGTAGGAATTACTTTATATTTGCTGAGGTAACCTCACTGGGGAGGGAGGGAGGGAGGAGCTGCTCTCAAGTAGTTCACAGAAAGTGACTCTGGGCTGTTAATGTTTGTAGATGTTTTTGTCAGGTAACAGAATTTGGCCATGTTACAAAAGGCTCTACGACCATACTTGTGACTCACATATATATCACTGGTTAAAATTAGTATATCAGATTAATGCCAGAGAAGCAGTTTTATCTTTTTCAGTTTCTTGTTTTCTCCTGTGTTGTGAAGAGGTACGTTAAACCTCAAGGTGAACATCACATCCAGTCACCGTAGATGCTTGTAAATGCGTCAAGTCAGAATGCTATAGCACATATAGAGGAATATCTTCTGTGAGTTCACTGCGTGGCACTGCATCAATCCAGCATGGTATTTTTGATCAGGTCTATGACAAAATTATCTGGGCAAGCCCTGAAGGCTTTGTTAATTAATGAACAACAACTCCTATCACATGGCAAAAAGTTTTAGGAGAAGTTGCTCTGCAGCTTGGAAACTCAGCTAATAAATGTAACACCTGAAAGAAAAGTTTATCTTGAAGAATTAGCAAAGTGCATATCCAGTAAGCTCTGTAGTTAATTTTGAAGCAATATATAAATATGGCTAAGGTAAAAATACAACTGTTGTGTCACCACTGACAACCTCCTTCCTTGCCGTTACATTTCTCACTCTGCCACTCTTTTAATAAAGGAACAGAAGTTCATATGTAGGACCTGACTGTCCTTCATCTTACGTTGATATAAATTCAGAATCCAGTGTAGATAATGAACTAAACTAGCATAAAACTCTGTGAGAGGATTAAAACCAAAAAATACCTATCAGGGTGGGTGGGGGACAGGGTGAGGAGACAGCCAGAAACCCTATAGGAACACCATATATAAACACAGGAATGCTATATGAAGAGAGATCTGTGAAAGCAACGTGAAACCTCACTCTTCTACTGAGCAAGTGGGTTTAATGGCCATTAGTAGCAGGACAGCTTCCCAGGAATTCTTCTGAAGTTTGGGTACTTATCTACTCCATCAACTGGAGTTAAAATCAAAGTGAATTCTCAGGTTGAGGCTCAGGCTGAAAGGAAACCCCATGGAACATGGCAGATGTGATAATGGATTCAATTTTGCATTCTCTCAGGCGTGCATTTTTCACATAAGCTTAGATTCATGTGATGAAGATAAAACTCTTCTGGGCATTTTGAACTTAAGGGAGGTAACAGCTGTGACTCTGCTTTGACATATCCATTCCTATTTAGCTGCTAAAGCAGTGAGCTGTTAGCAGATTGAAAGCACAAGATATTAAATGATTCTCCCTTAAAATTCTACATGGTCAATCCCATTTCCCATTCCTGTTCCGCCTACTTTAATGTCTTTTCTTATTATTGTTGTTGCTTCTAGGTTTTCCCTCATTGCAAGCTGATGGATTGGCAACCGCCAGCTTACAGAGTACCCCACCTCCACCTCCGCCCAAAAGCAAACCCTATGAGAATAGCAACCCGAGGAATTCTGTGGAGGTAAGGAAATGAGAGCTGACATTTTTTTGGAGAACAGCTTTTGAGAAAAAGACACCAGTGGAATTTTCCAAGCTGCTTCAAGGGTGGTGCTACTCAAAACTTGTCTAATCATTTTACTGGTACACTCCCTGAAACCACAAAAGAGTAAAAAGTTTTTTGCT
This sequence comes from Rissa tridactyla, assembly GCF_028500815.1. Taxonomy (NCBI): domain Eukaryota; kingdom Metazoa; phylum Chordata; class Aves; order Charadriiformes; family Laridae; genus Rissa; species Rissa tridactyla. The sequence goes on from NC_071485.1 coordinate 6,570,596, forward strand.
TCAAGAGAAGGCTATCAAATGCAGTCCCATTTTATTTTTTTTTTCCCAAGTGGGAGTTGTGTTGTCCTTGGTTAGGCAAACTGTATGTGGGGGTGGGAAGCTATATTGAAAACAAACAAGTGCAATGATTGAAAAGTTTCAAAAACATGATCAACATGAAATAGCACAGTAATCTGGTCCTGAAAGAGAAGGGGGAAAAAAAATAATCGCACATTTTTAGGAATGATGAATGTCTCCTTTTGAGTGCTCAGCTCAGAAGAATCTAATTTTTCAAGGTATGAATCATTAGTCACTTAAAACAGCCTGTATTATATCACCATTTAGCCACAGCTTTTTTCTCAACTTCATGATGTTTGTTTCCTTCTAGGAACGTCAGATTTACACTTTTTTTTAATGCTGTGTCCCTAATCTTTCTCTTATGCTGTGGGATTCCAAATGGCTTGCAGATATTTAACATGCAGGTACCCTGGTCATTACGTCAGAATCGTTTCAGCTGCCTCTGAAATGTAGGTGCTTCTGACATGAGGCTGGAATTGCTTACCAGCGCACAGCAACAGAAAGCATCCTTTTGTAACGGTGGAAGGGGTGGATGTCTTCCCCAGTCCAATTTGCAAAGAGGATTTATGAGTACCTTAGTGAGATGAACTGGAATTTGACCAAAAAGAATTTAAAGAATGATCGCACTTAACTTACCTCTGACAGCACAGGAAGACAACACAACAGCTGATCACTTCGTTCTGTTAGAGAGAGGTGACACTGGCATAAAGCCTTGAAGCTTGGGTAAATAAAGAGGTTTTCTACTTTGCCCTTCATTTGGTCAGGGCCGACTGCCCTTCTGAAAAGGGGCAGTGTAGCTTCTGGGGGCGGGGGGGTGAAAGGCGGAAATATGCCAGCTCTAGGTATGCTGTGGGGAGTCACTGGTTGAAGAGGATTAATAAAAGAGCCTCCTTCCCTGGAGTCTTGTAAGAAAACTAATTACTAACATGTTGTGGCTTGCAACATTGACCTTGGCTTGCAGCCAAATGAAAAGGATTCAAAGGGCTGTAAAGAGAGATTGTGAAAGTATTTTCTGAAGGGTTTTGTTATGTTGTTGTTTGTTGTAAAGTTGACTCTGTTCTCCTTCAGTTAAAATAATCCTGAAATCTGGACAGTTTTGGCCAAGGAAGTGGTGACCCACACGAGCTTCTTGTTCGCCTGGCCTTTCGCATCTCATTCATTTACAGATGCCCCTTAAAACAAGCAGAGAGCCAACGTGAGAGAGCCCACTACTGCAGTTCTCTGCAAGAACTTGGAGTTCGTTGTACCATTCTGATTTGGAAGCGTTTTACGTCCTTTTGGCCCCTACTCGGTGCAACTCATCAAGCCAGCAAGATAAAAATAGTTGAATTTTGAAACCTTGAGAGAAATGGGTTTATTGCCATTTTCCTGATAAACAAAAGGTGGGACAGAGGGACAAATGGCTCTGGCTCGAAGTCAGGCTGCAGGTTGGAAGCAACTAAAGCATATTCTAGCAACTGAAATCGATCTGCTTTTGTTATCTCCTGGGGATGTGTCCTCGTTTGCCCCTGTCATTGGTTGCATGTAATGCTGAGAGGATATTGAGCATCTGAATTCAAAGATTTGGTCCTGAAAGATACACGAAGTAGTACAGGACCTTTTGGATTTCTTGCTTGGTAAAACAAAATGTATTAACTTGCCAGTAATGGTTCATTTTTCTGTGTGTTTTCGTTTTATCTTCTCAGGTTGCTCCACCACTACCCAGCAGACGTGAAGCCAAACCTCCCCCTCCACCCCCAAAAACCAGAAAATCCAGCGTTGCCTCTTCAGAGCAAGGATTGCAGTGAGGATCACATCTTGCTGGTGTAACGGCGAGCGCCTAGAGTGAAACAGCTGCTTTCTTTTTACTGACATGCTGGGGCTCTCTGACCCTAAGGACTAGTGATTTCACCTGCCATTCCATTCCCTCCCCTTGGAGTTTTCTTTGGGAAATACCAAAAGGAACTGTTATTGAGACTGTATTCCCAACCTCTGGTTTACCTTTCCAGTACGAGACACTAATCACGGAGCAGGAGAAGTCGCCTGACTGGAATTCTTGTCTGTCTTAGTCTTGTCTGTCCCGAGTTTTTTCACTGATGCAATTTCAGCAGCTCATTCCTAGTGTAAATCTGTCACAGTAGTGATTTGAAGCAGTGTTTGAACCAAGGTAAGCCACACCAGTATGAGGAGAGTCCTACAGCGTTTTCACCCAAGTTCATTTCAGCTTTCCAGCTGTACTCGCACACGGATCCCTCCTCCTGCCCCTGGAGTGTAGCCAAGCCCTGGTTTGCGTGGAGTGAAACAAGTCGCAGCCGTTCCGAAGTCGTGAAGTGTCGGCTCCTGAGATGTCAGGTGCCGGTGTATGATGTGCAGTCTCCTAAGATTCTTGATTGCAGGCAGAGACCTGAGCATAGTTAGCAGAATAAGAAGTCTCTTACTTTCTGCTAGTCATCATAGGTATTTAAGATGCAGTGCAGACGTTCTGCCTTACACCGTCTCTGCTCGAGTGGTGGCGGTTGCTCGCTCCCAATGGAGAGCTTAGGTTCCGCAGTACTTTGTCGTAATTTCGCTGTTGATTCTGGTTTTAACGCTAAGGAGGAGTTGATATTCCTCCCTGAATTGTGTTACCTACTTGGTTTGTACTTGCATCTGGGGCTTGGTGCAGTATTTCGTCGTTGTCCTTTTTAATAGGGTGTAAGAAGCTGCTTCTCTCCTCTGACTGTGTGAGAAGAATAGAAGCTGCGTCGATACCAGCGCTGGACTGGTACCAGCAACATGGAGAGGATGGAGTGTGCAAAACTAGTTATACACCCTGACCTCAGAAACAAACTCTGGTAGTTACTGTAACCTTTACTTTGCTGGGCAAATTCACACAAATATAAATAATTCTAATCCTCTTTTTTTTTTTTTTTTTTTTCCCCTGCACCCCTTTGTGGTGGTACTTGCACTTTGTTTTCCAGCCTTAGGTTTTTAACAGCCACTAGGCTTTAAGGAGCCATTTAGATCCGAGGTGCATGTGAAAAACTTGACAATTAACCACCTACTTTCCTGTTGCTTGGATTACTCCAGCTCTGCAGCTTTTCTCTCCTTGGAGGATAGGAAAATCTGTTTAAATTCTTCTTTTAGTTATTTGTTCCCTGCTTTGTCCGGATGTCAGCATCAGTCTTTCTGTTTGTATAGAGAAAAAATGACATGATCTTAGGTTTTAATGTTTTCAAATTCACGTGATCCATGCAGAGAAGGGCTGTTGCCCGCTGTTAGAATAGCCTGTGCTCCCAGTTGCATAGTGACCAAAAATTCAACATAAATATTATTGTTATTTATGGACCAGATGGGTCTTAGACACAGCACTCCTCTGTGCCTGAGCTGCCACTGGAAGCTTGCTGGCAAAAAACGGGACATCACCATTTGTGATTAATACTCCTAATGTTGGCAGATGCATTTTGCACCTTTCCGAGCTGCCCCCCTGGCTGGGGCTTGCTCTTCTGCAGCAGGTTTACGGGCAGTTCCTGCAGCACTTAAGCAGAAGACAATTCAGTTTAAAATTCTCTTGCAAAGTCTATTTCTACTCTGTGCTACTCTTAGGGGATCTAGATGACTCCAAAGATAGTTACAGCAGCTCTTTTTTTGCTGTGTGGAGCAGGACTTTCCTAAACTGCCTGTTTCAAAATGGTGAAGAACTTCACTGTTGTCTTTCCAAGCTACGTAATTTAAACTTTCTTTATACATCCCCCAGAGTTGCAGCTGTTGGTGCCACATTCCCAGCAGCTGAAAAGCCAGTGGAGTTTAGGATTTTCTTGATTTGTAAGTTATTCTCTTGTCACATTCAGGCAGAATATTTTGCCGTGCTATTCTGCCTGGCCTATTTATAAACATCGCTCTGACGTGGCTGTTGTTTTTCACTGGTGTTTTCCAGGGAAGGAGGAAAAAAAAAAAATCACTCGTCATTGTTGTTCCCTCTCACTATGGAAGGCAGGAAACACAGGAGTTTGCTTGTGAAGTTCATATTCAAACTTTTTGGAAAGTTCAGCATTTTTTAAAACTCATCATGAAGAGGGACGAGCTGAGGAATTTGTGTCCAAGTTTATTTCTGAACCTATACAAAATTTTGGCTGTTTGGTTACAGTCTGTGGCCTGTTTATTCATCAGTGGTATTGATGAAGATTCTGCCATGGGCTCGCTCTTCCAGGAGATGATTGTGCTTGTTAACGGTAGCTATCATTTAGCTTCTGATTATCTGGTAGAAGTTGGAGATGCACTGAAACCCCTGCTGAGGATGCTGCTTACAGTAGTAAATACAAATACTGTTGCACTGGGGTTTTGTAGACCACTGCACTGTTATTCTGCTCACGTGACTTAAATGGGTTTCATCACCTTAGTGAAAAATTGAAGTTCGTTAAACCTAATGAAAGCTTTTCTCAGCAAAGCCTTTTCCAGGGAAAAACCAAGCCAGTGAAACCCTAGGTGTTTTGTTCGGACTAAAGTAGTCCTTTCTTTTCGTCTTATGTGTTCCTTTGGCTTCAGTGTGACTCCAGTTAAAGAAACCTGCAGAAGCTGCGTCTGCGTTGCTGCCTGCGGGGCTCTCTACAACAGATTTGCTTTCATCAAAGGGTCGTATCGCATTCACATCACAAACCGGGTTGGAGACATTTTGGAAGTTGCACTGTAGTCACATCACATACATCCGCGGTCACGTTGTGCTACGGTGCACATACAGCTCTCTCCTGGGCTCTTCCCTTCTCGGGGGAAATCTTTGAAACCTTTCCGGACAACTTGACCGTGGTTCACCCCCTCTCTCTGGTGCATTGTAGGACTTGTCAGCTGCACATTATGTTCTTGGACATAAACGCTGCTTGACTTGAAAACCACAGGGTTTTCTTGTGTCTCATTTTTTTTTTTGTCCGCTTCTTCCTCTTCTCCTGTCTTCCTTCTGCTGCACATGCAAACTAAAGGACCCTCTGAAACTCTTCACTTGAACAAGAACTTTTGTTTTCGGTGAGAATTTTGCTTTTGGCAGAACGGCAGGATGTGGTCTGAATTGTAGAAAAGTACGTATTAATACCACCTATTGTTAATTCAGTGCCTTTCCCCATTCTGCATCTGCCTCATTCTTGGGTGCATTTCCTTTTCAGAGCAGGTTGGCCTTTAACTCCTTTGGTAGGTCAGCAGAAACGGAGGCGGCTGTGTAGGAATCCCAGCTAAAGCTTTGTCTGTCGTGGGTAAACAAACTAGCTATCAGGTTTGGTTCCAAGTGACTTTTGAGTCTTATTTCCCGACCATTTTGATCTGCTTTAATAACTTTAACTCGTAGATGTACCTTGTGCATTCAGCATTCAGTTTTCTTAAATGTGTTACTGACTGGTGTGGGGAGGGTTCTGTTCGTGGCGGCTGTAAGGCAGCATAGTTTGCCTAGACGTACAAGATGGAATTTCTGTCCTGTGCGTGATTTAGGGCTTCATGCCAGTTTTAGAAAAAACCACTGTCTTCTACATGTCACATTTTTAAAGGCAATTGGGCGTTTAAGTGTGTCAATAAGCATGGGGCCTGACTGATTTTAATTAAGTGGAATTAAGTGCCCACACTTATGAGAAATCCCACCAGACCCCTGATTTATTTTTTTTTCCAAGTGTTCTGCTCTTTGCTACAGGACCTACCTGACTTAAGTTCTGAGATTTCATTTTCAGAGACAATTTAAGATCTCACTGCTTAGTTTTCAAAATGAGAATCATCTTTCCATGTTAATTAGATGCTTTTGGGAACGTCGTCTGATGTCTTGTAAACGGGAGCAGGAGAACGGTCCATAATGATGTCATCTCTGCATACCAGAAATGAAAGCAAAGAGCAGCCTTTCTACCCAATGCATAGTTTTGAATAAAACAAAATCTCAAAGTGAAATATCCACTCTGCAGAGAAGCCAAAATCTAATCCCATTTCATAGCCATGCTGTTCAAAGCCAGTGTTAAATTTCAAGACTTTAGAGGATTTATTTTTTTCTTTGGAGAAATATGCTCAACACTTGTTTTCTGGAGCTTTTAATTAAAATTTGTCATGCTGTGATAAATTCCTTTAAAAATGTTACAGGCTCTAATCCACATCAGGGGAAGAGAGAAACAGACAGCTTTCCATTTCAGTGGATTATTGGCTTAGGAAAGGACACCGATTCCAGTGAGAGCAGCTCTCTGATCTGCAGTGGCAGAAGCTCCCGTAACGTATATGCAGTGGTTGTTGAGAACCTGCGTCTAATAACCTTCCCACTCTGCAGCCCAGCGTGTGCTCCACAGATCCACAGTGAGTTAGACTTGTAGTGATAACGGCCCAGACTCTCACATTTTCTCTCCTTATTTATTTTTATAATTGTAAATGGAAATAAATAAGTTTAAGACATCTGTAATTTAACTGTAATCTTTTTCATAGTGAAAACATTCCTGACCTGTTACTGCGACCTTCTTTCATTTTTCTTTTCCTTTCAATTAAAAGCTTCTCTATCTTATTGTTGCAGACCAAATTATCTAGTGGACCGGGGTGAGCTTTTTGTAGGACTACATCAGAAAGAAAAAGTAAAAAAATAATGTGATTTCATTGATTGCCTGGCAGCAGATGGGCTTTTCAAAAGCACATGAGGTTCAGCTAATTCTGCTCCTGTTAACATTGAAGCACCTTTAGGAGAGTTTGGTGGGCGCTGTAGCATGCAAAAGAGAGTCATGAATTCGGAAGTAGAGGAGCTTAACAAAAAGTGCAAAGCAGCTGCATATGCTGTATTTTTCTGACTGTTCTCATTTAAGGCTGTCGTTGAAATCTCTGGACGTGTGTGACTGCGTACTTTGGACCTGTTTTTCACATGCATGGTCTGCAGTTTTTGTGGGTGTTTTTTTTTTTTTTTTTTTTTTTTTAAAACAGAGGTGTAAGTCCCTCAGCAGCTCTGAAAGTCAGCCCCAACCCCATGGTATTAATTGATGTAGTTTTTCATTGTTGGTATTACAAAGGTTTAATGACATGATAAACCTTGGGACATGTTTGTCTTGAATTTGGAAGAATATGGATGTTGTGTAACATGTTTTTGTGAGTGTTTTGAGATGCTGGATGTGACGGCTTAGTTAGAAAACCCACCTCTGCAGACTGCAAATACCTTCCCTGTTTTTTTTCTCTTTTCTTTTAGTCCTCTGCAATTGAATCAGCAAAAATACAGCTTTTAAACTGGCTCTGAAGGAAGAGTAGGAGCTAAGCTTTGGAGAGGGATTCTGCATCTCTCTGGGTAAATGACACATGATTCACTAAGTCTGTAAAGCAAGGTGTATAAATTTTCATGTTTTTTAAAATGTATTAACTGCTGTAAAGTTTGTAAATACCTTTTTAAAATAAATGTAGTTTTTATGAGTGAATGAGTGAAAAAAGAGCATGGAAAAATGTTTTGTAGGTGGACTACTGAAGTGCGAGTGGAATTACATTGCAACAGTAAGTTTATTATTGATTTTTAACAAAGTTGTGTTAGTGTTTAATCCAGAGTGAGATCAGACAGTTCCTTTGTCCCGGCATTGTCTGTACGTGCGAAACAAATGCTGTCGCGTCCGAGTTGTCGTTGCAGGACACAAAGCAGACCCTGTGCTGCTCAGTCCCCTTTACATACAAGCTAGCGATCTACACAACAGTCATCTTCTACTATTAAATGCAACTTCAGAGTATTTATTCACATAATGCAATCTAAGCAAAGGCCATTTGAAGAGGAATTGATTTTAACATCGCTTTGAAATTTTATTCTGGGTCCATTGTTCCATTTGGCTTTGTGGGTTTAAATCTTCTTGCGTCTAGCTTCTCCTTCCATCAGACTTTCCTGTAAATACACATCATAGACATCTTTTAAAGAGAAGAAATAACTTTGATGATGGAATGTTAAAGCCTGGTCAGATGCTAAAATATTCATGTTGTGGCCTCCATTGGAAGGAGGATTAGAATGACATAAATCTGACCCGAGGCGATCTCTCTGCCACCTGCCCGTGGATCTGATCATGGGGTATAATGTAACTGACACTTAGAATGGCCCTTTTCATCCCAACGTGCGTGACCAGCTTTACATCTGTTAACGGCTCCACCGCTGCAGCAGGGCTCGGAGTGCAACCCAGCAGCTGTTGAACCCTGCGCTTCGACAGCAGTTTAGGACAAGAAGCACGAACTCGCACAAAGCGTCAGTATGTGGAACGTCTCTGTGAGCTTAAGCAGTTGGCCAAGAGAGCAGAGACAAGAACGCTGTGCTTGCCAGAGCATTACAGGGGCGTTATGGAGGGGCACAGTTGTCCTGTCACCGTTCTCTGTGTACCTTAGTACTGCTCGAATGGAAATCGCGTTCCTCTGTCACATCCTGCTGGCTCTGGTCTCCTACTTGACTATTTATTTACGTTCTTACCTCAGAGCTGAAAGCCTGAGGTGTTTTGGATAGATGCGCTGTCTGAATATGTTATTTTTTCCCCTTATGTGTCTCAGCTAGGTGTGTTTTTGTTTGTGCTCACTACCAGCTTCTCCAGGAAACGATGAAGATAACTTGAAAAGTTTTTCCATGGGGTGGACCATTTCCAGACAGCTCCCCTTTCATGGCATAATATTCCTGTAGCAACTCCAGGAATGTGTTACATTGGAAAAGATGCATCTGGAAAAGGTTTAATTTGTTTTCAATGTCATTAAGCAGCTAGAAGTAAGAAGACCACATAGTTCAGACTATGCTACAGGAGTAAGTCGTGCAAACTCGGTGGTTGATGCAGAGGCTTAGAGGTTTTTACATTTATGTGCAAGATTACCAGCAATTTTTGAGCAAAGCTAAGGATCTGATTTTGGGGGGTGCCTTCAGCTCTGCAAAAAAAGGCGAAGTTGCCCTCAGTGAGCAAGAAGTATCAAGGACTCATTTCAAATATCCTGATAAGTATTCTGGTATCTTTTCCTGCCTAACATAGTCTCTTGCAGTAAAACACAAAAAAGAGTCGAAACATATTAAGTTACTGTTGCTGGATCTTCATTGTGCAAGTTAGTGCTACTGGAAGCCACGGTCATGGACAAAGATTCCATTTTATGATCAGTACAAATGGGATTAACGATGACCTAAAAAATAGATATATTTTTAGGTAGTTTTGTTAGTTTCTGTACAAAAATCCAATGGAAGTCAAACTCTGACCTGTCTGTGTTACTGTGTTCAGGAGCCTTGATTGAGGGCAGGTTCCTCAGCGAAAGGCTAGCGTGCATACTGGAAACTTTGGTCTTGGCTTCCAAAACGAAGTAGAGATTGAGCGTTTCAACGTCTAGGACAGCGCAGAGACACTTCCCACAAAGTGGTGACCATCTGGCCTGATCAAGTTGTTGCTATATTAATTCAAGAGCACATTTTTTGCTTGAGAGTATTCTTTCTATGGCAGTTAGTGTGTGTGCGAAGTCTCTGCTGTCACTGCATTAGAGCATCTAATGGAAAATGCATTTCCCAGTCTGGGGATCTTGGGAGCAGCAGCTTCCATATGGCTGGATCCTTCAGCTGGCAAAGTGCGCCTTTGAAGTTAAGCATCTGTGAATGCTGCATAGATTTGTACTGAGGTAGAATGGTGCTTGACTTTATTTTTTTTTTTTAATTTAGTGAGTAATGACGTTGCTACAACGGGAGCATAGAATAACGTAGCCCTGTGCTAGGACTGTAACCCTGAGGAATGGAGGGTGATGCAGACAATAAGGGCAGAGCCACTATTGCCACATGTGAACTAAACTTACGTGTCACCTCCTCCTCCACCACCTTTTTCTTCTTCCCTTCATGGACATTCTCAGCCTGGACCAGTCCCCTAATTTTCCCATAGCGATAAAAGAAAAAACGTATTACTTACCATGGCTTCCATCAGCTCACCGAGCCTGGAGTGCTGCTCCGAGCCTGGGCATTCAGTCCTCTGCGCTTCCCCTGACTTCTCCATTTCGTTTGCAATCTGAATTGGGAAGTGATACAGCTGTCGTGAACGGAGACTTTTCTGCTAAAGCAACTCTACCCTAGTTATGGGTGAAGATGAAACTCTTCCACTGCACGACTTGAATTCACCTCTTCCCAGGTTCTGGGCTCGCGTGACAGCACGCTCCAACGCAGGGTGCCGGAATGGCTGCTGTGACGGACTGCACACGGAGTGGGAGAAAGGATGGGAAAGCCACTGGTGGAAAGAACCTTCCACATCTGCTTTGTCATTTAATTGCATACCATCTAATCGGTTACCACGTGACAGCTGCCCACTGGCACATCCTCGGTGGAGCGAAGGAATGTTGTCAGGAAACAGCCCGTGGGAGCGTTGGCTGGAATTTTGGGAGAGGGTGAAACCAGGTTGAACCTGGAACTCAAACGCCCGTCTCTCCTCTAGAGCAGGCTGCCCAGGCGCTCCTCTCTTCTTTATGCAAGGCTGTCAAATCTCATCTTAGACTAATGCCAATTACTTTCTAATTACTGCTTTAAAAAAATGTGCACACGTGTGTTTGGAGGGGAAGAGACAGATGTTTACAGTAAGGCCCATGTCACCCCCTTTTTGCTTGCGTCTTTTACAGATACGGGATCCCAGCTAAACCAAGAGGCTTGGTTTTACAGTCTTGACCTACCTCTTGAAATGATTCTACCGGGTTCTCGGCGTTCCTTTTTCCTCCTGGCTGCAGGCGTAAGACCAGTGTTGACCCGAGCAGATTTCCACAGACATGACAAACAGGAGGACGCTGACAAAGATCTTCCTGAACTTCTCCATCCTGCGAGAGAACAAAACATCTTTCTGATCATAATGACATTACAGCTCCCTTTTTATCCTGTAGAATTATGGAAATGTTATGTTTCTGGATCTCCAGTCCTCATCTTCTGCACCCCGGCAGCCTATGTGTGAGCCACAGCTGGATTTTGAGCCTCTCAAAGTGTGGAGTAGCTCATTATAAAGAGATTTAGCATCTGAAAAATTTGGATGAAGATCTAAATTAGGATTTTCGAACACCCTTTCAGTGTTTGAGGAATGTCTGGACCTCAAAGGTTCCATGAAAGTCCCTGTTGATATTTGACAGATGTGTTCAGTTTAGCCGCTTTCTGTTCTAATGTCCCTGCTCCTTTAAAAGTGCTCTTTGCAGCCTCTTCTAATGCAAGTTTCTGCTAATTCAAGCATCTGTAAGCACTGAATAAGTAAAAAGGGACCGTGGTATGTTGTTCAAGCACGTTACCTGCTTGCTGAGAGAGCTTGCAGAATAACTCCAGCTCTTCTCCGTTGGAAAATGTCCTGCAAAGTACGCTCGTCGTCTCACTTTATATACACCCACCCCACCACCAAAGCTCTCACAGCAGGTGACTTTATCTGATTCTATCTCACAGGCTGCAATTTTCTTCTTAAAATTGCTGTAATGCAGCGGAAGTAAAGCACATAATTGGAACACCCCTGGTGTAAGCTGTTAAATTGAGCTGTTTTCTCCAAGACCCATAAAAGTAACAGTCTTTCTTTTAAGAGGTTTTAAATCCGACATCCAAACCCAGCTGACTGCTCTTGCCCTGTGGAAAATACACAATCTTTTCTTTTGGCGACTTCTGATTTTTAAGTAAAATTTTGGGGGTGAGTTTGAATTTGTTGAGAAATGAAATGGATGAGGAATTCAGCTTAGGCTCCGTCTCTGGCTGGCAGGCGTGAAGGTGCGTCACAAGCGCAGAGAGCGTTTTGTGTGCTCCTTTCCAAGCCCTTAATGTTTAAATTAAAGCGCCTTGATATTCTTTGCTCTATAAAATGCAAAGTAGTATTAAACCGATCAAATGGAGAAGTGTATTAGACTGTAAACTTGCTTTGTTGTCATGATGGAGTCTCTCTCATAAATAAGACTCCCAGACACTGTTGTTATTTTGGATTTGTATATATATGTATGTGTCTGTGTATCTGTGTTCTTCATTCTTGAGAGTCTATGCGCTGCAGTTTTATAAAGGAGCTGATAGCTATTTGCATGCAGGAGTTAAATTCAGGAATTTTGACTACAGAAATATAATTTTTTAACTTTTATTTTTTTATCCACCCGGCAGCTATTTTCACTTGCTGTGCACTCTTCTACGTGCAATTGAGGGTATCATGTTTAGTGTTCTTCAGACAGCTTCTCTTCCTGCTCCCGTGACCTCTTTGAGATTAATGGATTGAAAGTAGTTTAATAAGTAAATAATTTCAGGAGGATTTAGTGACTCTGGCAAAGAGTAATCCTTCCTGCTCTAATGCTCCTCCTACTCATGGCGAGAGTGGCCAACATTGAACTTGGGCTGAGAAACTGATCAAGCTGTGAAAATAGTTTGTTTCAGTGGGAGAAGTGTCACCTGGGCGTAGGCGCGTCACTTCAGAGGTGAGATTTTCCTCTATCGGTGGTTTAAGACGCCTTCCTTCCCTGATGAGCCTAGCAGAAATTAAAGTTACTTAAAGATAAATAGACGACTTTGCTCATCCTGAGGGATGACATTTAGAGAGAGAAGGGGGCCTGCTTAGCCCAATAATTGCGCCTTTTATCAACCCACCATTTTAAGCCAGGCGTGATGACGGCATCATGCCCTTAATGACGGCAAACCCTTAATGACAGCCAACCTGTAACATCTTCCAGCAGCTGCTTCTGCAGAGGTTTCTGTTCCAGCTCCAGAGCTCACCTACCAGAAGCTGGGTTTTATCGTGTGACCTCTCTTTAGTTTGCAGACACTGGAATACTGTTATACACACTTTTCAGAAGAGCTCCCAGACCTTCAAGTGCACTAGTTTTTCTATTCCGGGGACAGAAGCCTGAATGCCTGCCATTGCTGTTAAGGACCTACGTGGAAGTCTAGGACTTATTAGGAAAACCTGGGTTTGTGGATGCCCATCCCAAGAATCAAGACCTCTCTTTTATCAGAAGTGTTGGAAAGGGATACCTTTACTGGGTCTCTCAGGCTTTTGAGACAGCATTCCTAACCCAAAGAAGTGTTCTGGAGGTGAGAAAGTGAAGAAAGAACTAGATTTTTTCCCCACTTTTGTTCTCAAGGAGCCCTACAGCACTTACAGAGACGTGCTGTGTTTGTGTTACCACTGTTGTGCCAGTCTGAGACTGAAATCATGAGCACTTTCTCCCTGGGCTTTCCCACGTCCTTTTTAAGGCAGTTTAGCTGCTTGTGCTGTGTGATGGTTATCTCCAACGCAGAAAGAGTGTTTTAAATAGTGCACACACCTATGTAAATTGTGGTTAACAACTTCTGACTCCGACTATTTTATTAAGCAAATATGAAGGGTGGGGCCAAAGAAAAACTGAAGTGTTGGGGATAAATGACAGGTCAAAAAACCCCATGAAAGTTCTCAAATTGAATGTATGAGAAACGCTGCAGCCATCCCCACAACAGGAGGTATGCTTACTCCTCCTGCGAGCAGGTGAGCTTTAGTGCAAAAGTAGGGACATCTAAAACTCCGTCTTCTCATAAAGTAAGCACTCAAGCGTGGACAATTCCTAGTTTACAGTAAGTATTCCGTTTGAGAAAGCACTGGTTACGTACAAGTCCAACTGAGTTGGGCAAAACCAACTTCAGCAACAATATTTTTAAGTTTGTATCCAAGGAGCTATCAAAGTTAAAAGCTAATTTTTTTCTTTTTTTCTAACTTGCTGCCCTTCCCATAGAAATCAGGTAAGATTGAGATTATTATTTTTAAATTAAGACAACCAAGACACTTTTACATTTCACACTTTTATTAATGCAATTTAAATTAGGCTGGAACCTGCAATTTCTGAATAGGCCGCTTTGGGCTATTCATACAGCTTTGTCATAGCAAAAGAGGTACCTTAAATTCATCTGTGAATGAATGATGCCACATGCTGTGATTATTCAAAACATAGTGCTTCAGTGAAAGTTCAAATATATTTTATACACAGTGATTATGAAAATAGATTTTTTCCATACAATATTTTACTTCTGCCAGCTACAAAATATGGTAAAGAAAAATAATTCATTTATTTCTCTAGCCCTAAGAATCTTCTTCTACTGCAACATATACACCACTCTCAATGAAAGCGATGAGGTGGGAGAAAGGACTCCAAAATCACGCTGAAATATTTCCCTTGAATCTACAGGTGCATTTCACCAGGATCTGGTGTTGTCCTAGAGCCAGATCAAGAGGCCTGGGAATCTGGAGGAAATAAAATCCCAATTCTGAACTACACGGCGGTGGGATTTTGAGTCCTGCAAGTTCATGTCGTGTGCCTGAGTCAACTCAACTTGAAAATAAGGGAAAATCCTGCACTTTCCCCCCAAACAAATCATTTACTGGTTCTGATCTCTCTAGATTGATGGCAAAGCAGCATTTTTTAACAACTACTGAGACACAACTGGAACTCTGCACTTGCAGACAACCCACTGAGTAACCGCGGGACTCAAACCACTGCTACCAGTGTCACATCCTTCAAGTTTTAGGATACATTGGTTCTTAACTTCCAGTAATAGCTGTATTTCCTTAGATTCAAGGTTAGTTTTAACTTTGGGGTATTTTCAGTAAGCGTCTGAGGTAAGTGTTCTTGATGCACCTTTCTTTTTTTTTTTGGTATAGTTTCTTCATGTGCTTTTTGATTGTGTCTAAAATAAATGTTTTGTTAGATGAGAACTAGATTGATACTACACTGGAAACAGCTTATGAAATGAAGTGCACCACCACTGAGAGAGATGCTGTGAGGTTTTTGTGCGCTGCAGAAGTCACGGCCTTCCCTACTTGCTCACAGGTAAAGCAGTCGTGGAAAGGGCGCGTTGCCCTACACGAGACGCTTTTACACTCACTTTAAGCAGGCCCAAAGTGGAATAGTAAGTTCTGGCTGGGAGAAGGATTATGCCCATGCTTTCAAGGATTCAGTGTACGAGAGTATTTGCATAGTACATTGAGGGGAAACAGGTGCCATTTATTCATATACTGGAGTAAGGACAGGACAGTGTGTGCTGTGGCCCCAGTGCCTAGCTCTACTTTGGTGACAGTATTGTATTTCCTATGTACATTTAGTTCCCCACAATAAATGAAAAAAACTACAGGTACTCTAGTTTGGAGTGGTTAGGACGTTTGAAAGCAAGAGAATTTTTCTTACCAGCTGTGACTGATACTGCAATTTCACACTAATTTGGAAAGGACTGAATAAGACACACAATTTCTGAACAGGGATGTTTTAGTTGTAACAATCTGCTGCGTATGCAGATCCCTTCAGTGGAAGAAGCAGCTTTCACTGGACACTTTAGAAGATGATAAAGCTGTTCTATACCTGCATTCAAACTTCTACAAGGCAATATATTACCTATGATGACAGTTAACTGCTGTTTTCACCCCAGGAGAGTACCTGAAAACACATCTGTCAATACACTGTGCATGACTGAGGAAACTAAGTGTAAATACGCTAGTCTAACTGTAAACCTGAACTTTGTTGCTACTAGACATGAATAACATTTTCATATTGCAGCTACAGATTTAATAAATAGAATTGCATATATTGTGCTTCATAAATTAAAATGCATTTCAAAGTGAGGCAATGCTAAACAATGGATCTATTTAACCCTCCCCCCCAAACCGGCCACACATCCTGGTTCTAGAACCAGCCCGCTTCCTCGCTCTGTTCAGAGGTAGAAAGAGTGTCCTTCTACCTCTGAAACGAAAGCTCCCTCCCCCAAAAGTGATCAAAAAAGAGTTTACTTAGGCACTACTGCAAATGTAAGTTGTCTAATAACCATTACTTCTAACTTAATAAGGGGAGGAGGTGAAGAAAGTCACAATAAATGTTTTGATTCCTTCCTCTTCGGCGTATTCTCTTCCCTATCTGACGCTCTGAGACATGTGCAAAGGTGTCAGCATCTCTTCAAAGATAGCTCCTTTTACATTAGATCCCCTCAAATTAGCTTCTTGTAGATCACAACCTGATAGATCACAATTCTAAAGGGTAAAAGAAAAATGTATGTTAATTGAATAGACCCAGAACTTAGTTCAAAAATTTTACCTTGACTACATTTATACAGAAACCACGTATACTTCCACAAGTTTTGGTGTAAACTCCCAGTCTGTCACTCTAGTTTAGAGTTTTAGTTATTTCCTGTGAGAGAGTAGTTCCTTTTCACAGTAACAGCTGGATTTATTTTTAAGTTGTTAGACTTACACTCTTTATATCAAATTATGTTCTAGGAGTTACTAATGCTTGCTGAACAAAGCTAGGAAGAAGCCGCCTACTTGCAATCTCACCAGACATTACTCCAAATACTTCTCTACTACTTGAGGAAGAACACACAGCTTGCAAAAAGAGCTGGTTTGTCTTTCTAACTAATAGAGACAGCAGCGTATCACGTGCCACCAGTCAGGTACGATTCCAGCATTGCTCTACACATGATGTCCCAGGATCAAAAAGCCCCCCCCCAGGCAACTGCATTTCTCTTCAGTGCCGGCATGATCTCACACTCAGAGTTAAGTTTAGCAGTATCTCCATGCATCACTTTTGAGATGATACAAGCCTTTCTGGTGGCTTTGAGGTGCTGGCAAATCCCAGACTTTAGACTCACCTTCCAAACTGAGGCTGGAATGAAACGTCATTCCTTAGATCATCCATAGCTCACTAAGAGTGAAACAAACACTAATTCGCTCTGTTTAGTTTGAAGCTGGAGAACTTGGCCAAAAGCCAGCAATCCCCAAAATTTTATCAGTTGACTAGTTAGTATTTAGCATGAATCATAACTCACTTCCAAATCAGTTCCTGCCAAAGTTGCTCCTCTAAGATTACAGTTTTTTAGTTTTGCGTTCTTCAGCGTTGCGACTCTTAGATTAATTCCTGTCATTTGACTGCCTTCCATGTCAACACCTTTCAGGTTAGCACCTAAAACACACAAAGAGTAGTTTTATGAGGAAAAGCCATCAGAAACACATTAGCTCCGCAATGATGCTTCCTCAGAGCCATGTAAATTGATAGAGGTCAAGGTTGAACTTGGAATTTAGTGATCATACAGTCACACACTCAGTCCGGTGTTCGTGACCTCTTCTCCTGAAGACATGGACTGCATAAACCTCAGCTAAACCTCTCACAAGCCAACAGATTTACAAACATGTGGTTCTGTTTCCACAGGGTATCTAACAGGCAAAAACTTCTTACCTTCCAAATTAGCTTTAAGGCCTGATGGATCTTCAAAATTGCACCCTTTTAGAGATGCTCCTTCTGCGTTGGAGCACAGCATCTTTACGCCTTGAAGGTTTGCGCACTGATAGAGACAGATATGTCAGTGAGAGTCATAAAAGTGCGAAGATGAACAATACCAAAAATGATCAGAGTACAGTTTTTGTCTCTCTTTTGGAAGTGAATCCTGTTAAAGCACAACAGCCTTGTTACTGTGAGGAAGTCTAAGAACCTGCTATAGAATTACTTCTCCATCCACAGGAAGGCAGGTAATTCTTAGCCACTGCCTTTTTTTTTTGCTTCTTTTTTTAAAGTTAAGGCAGCTTCAAAAAGCTTTTGAAGTGATCTAAGTAGAACAATTGCAGAAAATATTGAAGAACTACAAGTTTTACACTTATCTGCTTGTTCCTCTTCCCTTAAAACAACTAAAGGATAGCTCAGACTTTCCAAGACGCAACAATTCTTACGTCAAGCACCGATCCAGAGAGGTCAGCTCTTTCAAGATTTGCGCAGCACAGGTTGGCGTGTGCCAGGTTGCAGCGGCTCAGGTTAGCCATCTTGAAGTTTATGTATCGAAGATCTAGACGTGAAAGATCCGCTCCACTGAAATTGAGACCCTAAAAACAAAACAACAAACCCCCAAAAGTTACAGAAGGTGTAGCTTGAACACAAAACAGCTAAAAGAGTCAGGTATATGTACATATGTATATAAATATACACAGAGATACAGGCATGCACACACACACACACAAGACCATCTACTCTACTATATAAGCCTAATGAAATGTAAATGCAAAGCTATCACGCGTTGTCCTTGGTTACGCTGGCACATTTTACGTTTAAATAGAATGGCTTAACAAATTGCTCCTCCAGGAAACCTTCAACCTAAAGAAGGAAAGCAGCTCACACAGCACACCTGAATTTTGTGTTAAGGTCACTCTGCCACAACTTGGAATCAAAACTCAATTAAAAAGCAGGGGGGGAAGCACACACAGTTTGAATTTCATGTCACATGATGCTGCAGGATATCACCACCAGACACTAACACCACAGATCCAGACAAAGTCTGGATTTTCGCACCTGACATCGCAGCTCAGACTTGGTTGGGGTTGCCAGTAGGAATCGGACAAACTCCTTTCGAGATATAGGAGAATGATCCTCAGCTGGCTGTGAATTCTGTTGAGAGAGTTGTTTAAAAGCTGATACGGACAGGACTAAATTATATATTGCCTGGAAGAACAGGACACATGCATTCATGTACTAAAGAAAACAAGTTACCTTAATAGCTATTTCTAGATGTTCAATTAGTGAATCGATACCAAAAAACCTGGCCTCTTCCAAAACACCTAAAAAACCAAAGCAGTATTTGTTATTTCCAGGGAGTCGTCAGACAAGAGAGCCCTCTTCTTCCCTTACTGGAGAAGGCAGTGTGCAGCCACACCAAGAACATGCCAAAAACTTTGGGTTAATCCATCCTTACTATTGGAGGAGCATCAATTCAATCGACTTTCCCTACTTATTATACCTTTTATATATTTTAGCTACACTAGCAAAGATGAATAGATCACTTGCACACGCATTACATTAGAGGTAACTGGATAGAGGAAAAGCGGGCTTGCTTGCAGCTAAAAGGAAAAAATAACTCAGAAAGGATGTTTCCAGTACCAGTATTAGGTTAAAGACATCAAATCCAGAACTACAGCCAGATATTAATCCAGTACAGAGAAATTTTAATGCTCTCAAGATAGCTAAGTTTAAACAGTGTATCTTCATTAAACCAAGCATGTGGAATTGCAGTGCTTGAGAATAAATTTCACCAAAGAAAAATCCCAAACATTCAGATGAGCATACAGAAGCCCCACTGACTTTATCATGTTTACCTCAGGGCAAATTTTAACTTCTAAAGAGTAATAATTTAGGAGATGTCATACAGGTAATACCTACCTAGCAAATTAATGCCATCATTTACAATGAGCTGTCCGTGACGCAAATAGTTCAAAATTGGCTCAAAATACTCTGGACTGCGGTCAATTAGGAATGCTCCTCTATGATCTTGCTTATTTCCCCAAGCATCTGTTTCCACAACATATATATATAATTAAATTTGATATATTAATAGAAGAGCATTTGCTTCAGTTTCAGATTTTTACTACCAAAGGGTACTGGATTATGAAACATTCCACTTGAAAGGGAGTTTCTTAGAGAAAAGGAAGGCAAATAAGAGTGAGGGGGTAAAAAAAGATCACCTTAAAACAAAGTCACTCCTGCTATAAATAACTAAATTATTTTATCACATACGTAAGAATCATTGCTAGAATAAAAGCAGCAGCAAGATTTTAGTCTGTCCCCGTTTTCTAAAGGCTGTCTCATACAGGGTTTGCCCATTGACTCTGTTGACAAAACTGAGCAAGATGCAACAATTAGATGAAAATCTAAAAATCAAACAAACGAGAAAGACCCCACAGTATTAAGTATGGATGGAAGTTATATTTTCAGTTTGTGAAATGATAAGCGTTACATGGGCAACACAGAAAGAAACAATTACAAAAAAAAAACAATTATACATTCTGCTTTTTTACTTTAGGTACTTTTAGTATTTTAACATAGGAACAAGAGTCTCAACTTGATAGTGTCTTTTGGCTACTTTGCTAATTTGTTAGCTTAAAAAATACAGTTTATTTCAATATACTAACCTTTATCTTTAAACATGTGGGCCAACATACTGTCAGGTTCTTTATTAACCAAAGTGCTCCTAGAAAACAAAGGCAATGCAATTTTATTTTTACGTGGAATGTTTTCCTCGAGAGACAAACTTGCAGGTTGGAGTATATTTTCTGCCCTTGCTGTGCGATACGCATTCCAACAGCTACAACACTGTACCGATTTAATTTTGTATAGTGTGATAGAAATACGTTTCTGATCTGCAGTACAGTAAAGGTATTTTAAATATAAAGCACTTAGTTAAATGAAATATTCCGGGGATAAATCCAGGTCCGTTCAGGCTTTTTGCCAATTTTACTTCACATGTAAACAAAGAATTAATTTGTTGCGAAACTGTAAAGCAAATCCAAAACACAGAGAAAGCTGCAAAAATCAAACAGCTCCTACTCCACAGTAAGTTATTTTTCTAGCTCCTTTGCAGGAGTATCTGAAGCCTCCCCAACTGAATGTACTGTACACTACCAGCTGCTCTAACTACCTTACTGAAATCAAGTCCTTTAAGAAAAAAAACAACTAGTGGCATTTTTACCGTGTAGTGGTGAAGTATCGGCCTCCAACATTGAGCGTTAACCAATCTGTGTGTGACCCTGTTAGTTCTTCATGAGGTCTCCCATCAGTCTGAGGATCTACACAGATGAGACAGACACAGTAACTATTAGAAAAATTGTGAATATTTCTGAATCCATATGATAAGAGGTATCTTCTGAAAACACCAGAAAATACTATTTTAGATTTACATTAAAGCAAACCCTCTTTCCATTAAACAGAAGGTTAAACATAAGAATTAGAGACTTACCAATGAATGGTTCCCCTTCACAGACAAACAAAACATCATCATCCCTGAAGGGGAGGGGGCAGGGAGGAAAAGAAAAAAAAAATTAATCGCGATTTTTGTTCACCTAAGTGACAGTGGGAACCACTCCTGAATAGTTTCAGGTAAATGATAATCAGTTGCCATTAGTTAGAACTTCAGTATCTGATTTTTATCTTAATTTTGCAGGTTCCAGTGGATTGTAATACGACTGACTTCGCTAGAGATGCTATCTGTACCAACCAGGTAGGGATCACTTAGTACTCAACCAGTTTAGTTTTACAAAATAGTTGCTTTTCTCCCCACTCTTGGGAGTATTCTGGGAAGCCCAAGCAATGCTAGAGTTTGTCTCCTTTTCAAAACAACTTCATCCAAGTGCTGACTAGAACAGTGGGATTTTCCTTGCACATACACTGCACCGTAAGTCAACACAGGAGGATGTTAAGAGGCATAAAATGCAGCTTGTATCAAGTTCCGATTCGTCAAGATAGAAATGCTCTGAAGTTCAAAAGACAGTATTATTTTTCTTCGAGGCATGAAAGCACCTTTGCTGGCCGTCAATGTTAAGATTGGATTTTAAGGAAAGCACTGGTTATTGATTAAGGTCAGAGGATTAATAGGCTAGTAAATCTCTTAATCTGCGTCTGTGATTTGACTTTTATTGGATAAACCTTACCTAATCAAAGCGATATCATCAATGAGTCCACCTTTTCCATTGTAAACACTGGTTGCTTTTATTCCAAGCTTATTACTAGCCACAGACAGCAAATCTGATAAAGTCCCGTACACAGCCACAACCTGCGGGAGAGAGAGGTAGCTACAGGCACTGCCTTCATATGGTTTCTGCCATTTCAGACTTATTACCAGGGCTATCAATATCTTCTCACAGGGGGAAGGAAAGTATGTACGGATCTTTACTAAAAAAAAAGGAAACAAACAGACCAAATTTGACACATAGATGCCTTAAAAATGGGATGACTTGCACATCTCTCGCCCAAGGCTCAGTGTACTGAGGTAGCAGCAGCAGTGAAAGAATGAATGTTGGTACTAAAATATTATGATTGAATGATTTATTTCTCTAAAGAAATACCGCTATTTCTGTGTTCCAGGTCTCTCCTGAATTTATTTCCCTCTCTAAACCCAAAGCTTACACTACCGTCACATAAACCGTCTTCACTCCAGAGACGTGAATGGGAAAAATCAGTGATCATGGATAACATTTAGCAGACCTGCATCGCAGGGCCTTTTCCTGGGCTGTTTGTGCCCGGGTTGGGCCTGGAAACCTGAACTATTTTCACTCCCAAGACATGACCGCGTAGGTTTTAAACAAGCGAGCAGAGTTTAAAGCAAGATTATTTGTCGTCTGTGCCACATCGTACGCAGGCGGTGTTAGAGACGGCACAGCCCTGACGCCCTGCAGGCTCTCACTGACGCGCTTCCCCCGTTCCCGAGGACGTGTGGAGCAGGACCTGACTCGGTAACGACGATAAGGAGGAGACTTCAATCGCGACGCCGGTGACAAGTTCCCGGCTCGTCGCGATTCCCCTCAGCGCTCCCACGCAGAGGAGCCGGACGCCCGTATTTACCGGTGAGCGACACCGCGGGCCATGCGCGGCTTTCGGGCTCCTCAGCAGCCCCGGGACTAGGCCCCAGCAGCCACCGCCGAGCCCGGGGAAAAGACGGCGGGAGCGGCGAGGCCCCTCTGCCGCAGCCCCCGGCACCGCGGCCCTGAGGGGCGGCTGTGGGCTCCTCCCTCGCGCCCAGCCGGCGGCGGCAGCCCCGTCCCGGCGGGACCCAGACCCCAACCCCTCCCGCCCGTCCCTCACCTTCCCATTCCGGGGGCTGCCGTTAACAAACAGCGTGACCCGCCTCATGCTGCGGCGGCGGCAGCGGCCCGCTCCTCCTTGCCGAACCCGGAAGACAGCGACCGCTGACCGACATGAGCCGCGGCCAATGACAGCCACGCCGCTCTCGGCGCGCTGTCCAATAAGAAACGTGCGCCCGCCGGAGTGACGGGGAGAGGGCGAGTGGGCGGGGAAATGGCACCGGAGCGGCGGGGGACAGGCCGGCAGGGGCGCTGCGGCAGCCAATCAAAGGAGGAATAAAGCCCTATATTTGCATAAAGCATGACTGGAAGTGGAGTCGCCCCTGATTGGTGCGGCCTGTCACGTGGGCGCGGTTCGTTGACTGGACCTTTTTTTGTTTTTCAAAATGGCACTTCAGCGCGTGAACAACCGTTCGTGATCCCTCCGCGCGGGGAGCCAAAGAGTCCCCCCTCCCCGTGAAGCCCTGCCGCCGTCCTGAGAGCAGGACCGCACAGGACGGGCTCTGGCGAGCCGCTCTCCTTCCATGCACCTTTGTCCGTGGTGCTTGGTGGGCGCAAGAGGTGGGCGAGGGAGGGGAGGGTGGCGGAGGAATACGCAGTGGTGCGGTCCTGTTTGAATGTGTGGGGCGGGAGCGGGTCTGGTGGCGGCGGGGGAGCGCTGGGGCGGGCGTGAGGGGAGGAGGTGAGGGGGCGCGAGTGAAGGGGGACCGGGAGGCGGTGGGGTGTTTTGGTGAGGGGGCATGAAGGAGGGGAGAGCGGTGGAAGGGTGTCGGAGGGGGTATAAAGGAGGGGGCAGCGGTGGAAGGGTGTCTGAGGGGGCCGGCGTGCGCGGGGCTGAGGGAAGGGGCTGAGGGAAGGGGCTGAGGGAAGGGGCTGAGGGAAGGGGCTGGGCGGCAAGCGGGGCGCGCCCCGGGAGCGGCCGAGGTTGGGCACCGATCCCTCTGACAGTCGCCTTTCGTTTGTATAACCGGGTGGATGGAGGCATCGACTTTCGGTGTAGGCTTAAAAAACCCCAAACAAACCGGAACAGCAACAAAAAAGTTTAAAAAAAAAAAAAACCCAAAAAGTTGTGTGCGCGGTATTTAGCAGCGTAATTCGTGTTGCAAAGGATACAAAAAAAAAAAAGGATGTACTTGTGGAAACAGTTTCAGGCTGACGTTGTTGAATTCTATGTGCTTAACTTAAAATCCAAGAAACTAAATGCAAAAATTGTTAGTGTCTTAAATTTCCCAGTTAGTATTAAACTTTTAATATTTCTTGCAACACTTGGAGCGAAACAATCACAGTGTAATTGTACTTAACGTGTTTTATGCTAACATGAAGCTTCAGTTTGATAAAGAGTGAAAGCAGAGCCTTATATTTCCTTACTCATGAAACACTTCCTGTGCAGGTTTATATTGTTTTTCTTCCTAGTGTTGGACTTTTGCGTACTCTTTGCATAGCTTTCTGGATATGTGACATTCCCTTTCCACCACACTGTTAAACACCTTGTTCCAGGATAAAAACTAGATTTGGTAGATATTTGAGAATGGTAGCGAACTTTTGCTCTTACCAAATACCTACTAAAATCTCTTTTTCTTTTTGATAGGTGTCTGTAATTACAGGAGAGCAAAGGCTGACTGAATGTTTCTTAAAATAAATCGCTAACGATGCAGAGACAATCTAAGACTCTAAATGCTTCCCTGGAAGTTAAAGAAAATGAGGCTAAATACACTGAAGAGAAGGAAGAAGCCTCCCTCCCTGATCTCTCAAAAGACCAGAAGGTTTGCAAAGTGACTAAATCAAAAGTCGTAAGGGCATCCGAGAAGGAGAATTTAAATGATAGGAACCAGGCGCAGTTGCAAAAATGCACCCTGAAATACACCAAAGGCTTGGAGAAGGAATCATACCAGAAGAAGGAGGATGTTGTTAGCTGTCAGTTTGCTGAATGCTTTTCTGATATGCAAAAAGGGGATATGGTTGGTGAACATATTTTGCCTTTGAACAGTAAGGAAAATTTTTCAAGTAGACCTGTTTCTTTGGAGGATGAATGCTACTTGACACCTAATAGGGACAAAGCAGAAGAAGAATCTGGTTGTGGAGTATCAGAGAAACAATGGAAAAAACCTGTCGATTTTGCGACTGTAACGGTTGCTGACTTTGGAATTACTCAAGAAAGTTTTACTAAACGATCCATAGGTAAGGCTGGAGTGACTAATGGCTGTTGTCCTTCTCAGAGGGACATCTGGAGGTCATCTAGTCCAACTTCTTATCCAAAGCTTCAATTTAGGTCAGGTTCAGGATGTCTGGCTGAGTTCAAATATGCCCAAGGATGGGACTGTGGTATGAGGTTGCTATAATTCACTGTTTAACTTTGTTCTGCCCGGTTGATGAGGTGTTGATGAGTTTCGCGAGTGAGTAGTAAGACACATTCTGCAAGTATTGGTAGACAGTTCCTTAATTAGCAATTGAAAAAAAGAAAAGACAGACAGCTCCTCGCTTAGTATATAGTTTAGTTAAATATTAACTTACTTTTGGGAAGTTAATTTGCTTTTGCTTAGGTAGGTTTCTTGAGCTGAGTAGCTAACTGAATGTTTTCATGAATAGCATAAATCACTCTTAAAAGAAAAAAATTACCATTTTAAAGCTTTAGGTTTTCTTACCAAAAAATTTCTTCCCCACCCCCCCCCCCATCCCTTCTGTTTTTATTTCAGGGAAGTCTCCAACTTCATTAAAATTTAGAAGAAGATCAGCAATTGGAGCACGGGGATCACCAGAACATAACACTCTTATTCAATACCTTGCTCAACAGAGAAGCAACAGGCAAAAAGAAGCTTTTACACAGGTGAGAGTCTGTCTCAAATATCTGACGTATCAGTTCGGTTCCCCCCAGGAATCAACATATGCTGGCAGAAAGAGAAGACAAGTCTCAGGAAGAAGCCAGTTGAAGGAATAACCACGGCCTTAATTTCGTTGACTTCCCTTGGACACCTTACTTTAGAATATGGGATGTTTGAGGTTTTGTTTGTGTAGAGTCTGGTGTCTTTTCTCCATGTCTATCTTGCTCATATATTTTAACTTTTGTTTACTATAACCTTTACTTTCCTGCGTTTGCCATGCTTGATTTTTGGCAAATTGAAGTGTTGATAGTTCAAAGTGAAGTAAATACTAGCATAAGTGACTTGGGTTTTAATCAGACTTGTTCTTAACTCAAACTAGCATAGACTGTCAGAAAACAAATTGTGGATATCGTCTAGATTATGCAAGGCAGTAAAAATTAACAGATTTCTTGATACAGTTCCTTTTTTGCATATTTTTGCTGTGCAACTAAAATTGATTAAATGCAAGATTTGCTTGTTCTCTGAGTTTGTTTATGCCAAAGTACAAATACAAAGTGATAAAGCCCATGTCATCTTGGGGGGAAAAAAAAGTCTCATGAGGTTAATTTTTTTTTTTTAGCAGGTTAGTCCTTTTAAACCTGAAAATGTCGGGTCATTGAAGGACAAGATAGATGCCTTTCAGACATCGTTTAAATTAGTACAAGAAGCTGAAGAGGAGACTGGCTTCTCCGGACTGGCACAAGTGGATAATGCTTCCCAGGAAGCAGGCTCTTGTAAGTGGATTGTATTTCTGATCAATGACTTATCTTAAAAATGAGGTCTTCCTTTAAGCCCAAAAGTATGAAACTACAAACACTTAAGAGAAAACAAAACAAAAAAATGTTCCTTTATAAGGATTGGCACAGGTTTTTTGTGTTTCGTTTGAGGTTTTTTTGTTTGTTTAAACCTATCTTATTTCTTAGTGCATCCTGAATATGTTCTCAGAATAACCACCGAAGAAAAATGAAAACTAGTATTTTTTGTGACTGTTTCCTTAGTTTTACTTTCTAGATTTGTACCCTTTAATTTACTTTTCACTAAGCGTTAGTGTTTTCACACTTTTTCCATGAAACCGAGAACGTTTTTTATGACAACAGGCTTTAGCTGTTGTAACTGTCATCTCTCTTGATTGTGATGTGCAGACTTTAGTTTAATAACTTTTAACTGTGGTAATTCTAGAAATCGCATTACATTATTGTGGTGTTAACATCCTTATTTCTTAAAGAAAATATTAGGTATTACAAAAGCAAGTCAGGGCAGTACTGTGGTAACTGTGAGAAGACGATAGTATAAAATAAACTACAACGCTTTACTTCTTTGGTATTGGTGGTCTAAATAACATTTATATGAAAAGAATAACTAGCTTTGTTTTGAAGGTTTGGTAATGTTATTTTCAAAGTAGAACTAGAAAATGCATGTCTTTTCTTTTTCCTGACTAGCAAATTACCTAGCTTTTTGAATCTCACCATCCTTCTGGTGAAGAAACACAAAAAGAGCATTCATTGAAAAAAATGAAGTTTGTGGTTTGTTGTTTGGATTTTGTTTTTTTTTTTTTAATTGATGCAGCTCAGAACAAAGTACCATTTACAAAAGTGTGGAACCTGGATCAGTGCAGTGAAAAGTTCATGTCAGACAGCAGCGGAGCTGATTTGAAAGAAAATGTAGAACAAAATTTGACTGGCAGCATTAAGTCTGATATCAAGATCTGCACCATCTTGTCTTCACGCCAAGATGTGACTGTCACTGAACCTGCTGCTGCTGCTTCAAAGGTACTTTTATAAGTGTGGGCAAAGAACATGGAGAAAGCAAATCGCAGAGCTAATCTTCCTGATGAGAATTTTATGTCTTATTATGATAAGACAAAGGAAGCAAAATCTGGCATGCAGACTGGTCTGTTTGGACGGACAGTGAATACAGCTTAACCTCAGATACCTGCTGCTGGCTCTTGCGGGGCTGCGCTCAGTGTTCTTTTACATGCAAATGTTCAATGTGGATTCTGTAAGCTGTTCTAGTCAACAAGATTATAGTCTTTTCTGATAATCACATAGAAAAGCTTGTTTTATGCTATTAATACAATTTAAATATGTCTTAATTCTTTTGAATCCGCAACTGTAACTGTGAGATGTCAAATTCACAGATGTGGCCAATACAGCTTTTTCCAGATGTCAAAACCAACTTTACTGATCACTGGGATGACTTTGAATGGAATTTTTAATTTTCACTATATATCTGTTTAGCAGTTATTTGATGTTCCGTGGAAAAAAAAAAGGATGTACTTGTATAGAGATGGAGAGTTTAATTTGTCTTCTATATAAATATCTCTATCCTTTTTTTTAGTGTCGTATATCAAAACAGTGAAGATGGGGGCCACTTTGCTAGGTGTGTCCTTTGCTGCTGCTGGACCTAGCAGCTTCTGAGTTGTAAAACAGCTGTGATAGTGTAACAATTGTATGGAGGTTAGGAAGGAACTTCCTAAATTCGTGATTAAAATATATATTTTTTTTCATTCCATCTTTTTTTAATTTCTGATGTCTAATCCTTTTAAGCACTGAGCCTTGGTGTTTCGGGAAAATAAATTCAACTAAGTAGTGGATGATTGAGAAAACTCTGAAATCCTTGTCTATGGGATCAAAAACTCCATAGTTTATGGTATTTTAAAAGGTAGCATTTGCAAGTAGTTTTTTAGTCCTTTATCGTGTTGTGTGAGTGTGTATATAAATAGATGCTATATACGTGTATATATATAATCCTATAACTTTTTCTCCAGGAATGGGTTTATGAGCAACATAATCCTACTAAGTGGTTAGAGACTGCCCAGATTAGAGATATCTTGGAAACAGGCCACGGTAAGAGGATTCATCATTATTATAATCTTTGCTATATTCTTATTAGAAAGTAAAAATACTTAGAATATTTGTAAGGAAGTGTTTCACAAGCAGTCATCCCGTGTCTGTCATCTTGTCTTCAATTTCTAATGCAGAAAAAACCTGATATAAGTTTGACATAAAGGCTGATGGGGAAACAAAAGAAATAATAATAAAAAAAAAAAAGTACTGCAAATAACGATGTCTTCAAGTGCTGCTGCAGAGGAGGCTCAAGTCCCAGTTTAAAAACTGAATTCAGAGCTTGTTCAGTACAGTATAGCATCAAACGTGTTTTTACTTAAGCACAATTCTTAGGAAGGAAATAGCTTTTATGAGAGGAGCTGAAATATTTGGAAGGTGGTGTAGGGCCTCTTGGGTGGTGTGTTAGCAGTTTGATTCTGATAGAAAAAGCAAGCTGAAACTGAGACAGGCTGGGAGTAATTGTTTAGAGTTTTCCTTAATTTTGCTAGTCAGTCCATTTTAGGGAAAAGTATAATTGAGTAGTTCATGCCTGGAAAGGACAGAGGGATGTTAATGTACAGAGTCCATCTCTGTACATTACAGAATACAGGGTTTTTTTTCCCCTAATTTACATGGATGAGAGATAAATCCTTATGCAAAATGTTTTCATGCAATGCTTCCTTTTTACTTTTGTACGCTTTGTAAATTTCTCAAAATACGAAACGTAAATGTGCCACAATAATAGTGAAACGTAGAAACAAATGGATGGTTTTTGTGATGTTGATGCACAGAATCTATGGACATGTGCACATTTATAGTTCATCTTGCTAATACTAAAGTCTACTCAATTTTACTTCAGTCTTTAATTGTCATATGTGTCTACTTGCTCTAAAGCTTTCAGCTTTGACCACATCACTAAAGACGTTAGAAGTGATGTTGTATCAGATCTAAGCAGAAAAAAAGTTAGTTTTGCAGAGGAAGTGAGCCTGGAAATATTTGATGAAAGCAAGCCACCAGTCACACCAGTACGAACAACGGGAAATGTTTCATTAAATGAACATACACAGAGCGGCTCCCAGCTGCGATCTGCATTGAAGAAAACGCCCATGAAACAACTAATGGATAAAATGAAGGTTGGTTAACTTGATTATATGGAGGTTCTAATACTAAGGATGAACTCCTGCAGTCATCATTGAACTACCAGAAGTTGAACTGTGGTTAAAGCCACTCTGACTAATTGGCATGCATTGGAAACAATTTAGTGCTGTCAATGGATATCTATTTGCTGTTTGGTCATCTTGGAAGCTTTGCTTGAAGCTTTCATGTTATGAGGAGATCCATATATATGTTGTTAAGTTTTATTGATTTGGAAAACAAGTAGGTTTTTTAAGCAGTAGGACAGATTATTAAATGTTGCTTACAGAAAAAGTTATTTTCACTTTTGATTTGAACAAGGACAACTAAATGGTATTGAATAGATGATTGTATCACTTAAATTTGATAGGAATACTCGAACGATGCAGTTGACAGAGGAGGAGGTGAATCTCTCGCAGTCTCCAATTGTGCAAAAATCTTTGAAGCATTGCAAACAGGTCAGATTCTCCTTTTGTTTTTTAACCAGGCAGAATATTATATGGGATCATAAGGTTTTGCCTCTTTGGTAAATCTGAAGAATTATATGCATTAGCCACCAATGAAGTAGCTCGTGTGTGACATCCTACGGCATGAGGTGGAAAATAAGGTTGCCAAGGAAAATAATGTCTATTTAAAAAAAAATAATCAGTATCACAGAATTCAGAATCACAGAATGGTTCGGGTTGGAAGGGACCTTAAAGATCATCTCGTTCCACCCCCCTGCCCTGTGCAGGGAATCCTTCCACTAGACCAGGCTGCTCAAAGCCTCATCCAGCCTGGTCTTGAACGCTTCCAGGGATGGGGCACTGACAGCCTCCCTGGGCAACCTGTTCCAGTGCCTCACCACCCTTACAGTAAAGAATTTCTTCCTGATATCCAATCTAAATCTCCCTTCTTTCAGTTTGAGGCGGTTACCCCATGTCCTATCATTACAGTCCCTGATAAAGGGTCCCTCCCCATCCTTCCTATAGGCCCCCTTTAGGGACTGGAAGGCCGCTATAAGGTCTCGGAGCCTTCTCTTCTCCAGGCTGAACAGCCCCAACTCTCTCAGCCTGTCCTCACAGCAGAGGGGCTCCAGCCCTCGGATCATCTTTGTGGCCCTCCGCTGGACCTGCTCCAACAGGTCCATGTCCTTGTGCTGAGGACTCCAGAGTTGGATGCAGTACTCCACGTGGGGTCTCGCGAGAGCAGAGTAGAGGGGCAGAATCACCTCCCTCGACCTGCTGGTCACACTTCTTTTGATGCAGCCCAGGATGCGGTTGGCTTTCTGGGCTGCAAGTGTGCATTGCCTGCTCATGTTGAGCTTCTCGTCCACCAGCACCCCCAAGTCCTTCTCCTCAGGGCTGCTCTCAAGCCATTCTCCACCCAACCTGTATTTGTGCCTGGGATTGCCATGAGCCAGGTGCAGGACCTTGCACTTGGCCTGGTTGAACTTCATGAGGTTGGCATGGGCCCACCCCTCCAGCCTGTCAAGATCCCTCTGGATGGCATCCCTTCCCTCCAGCATGTCGACCGTGCCACACAGCTTGGTGTTGTCGGCAAACTTGCTGAGGGTGCACTCAATCTCACTGCCCATGTCACCGACAAAGATGTTAAACAGCACTGGTCCCAGTACTGACCCCTGAGGAATGTCACTTGTCACCGGTTTCCATGTGGACATTGAGCCATTGACTGCAACCCTTTGAGTGTGGTCATCTAGTCAGTTCCTTATCCACCGAGTGGTCCATCCATCAAATCCATGCTTTTCCAATTTAGAGACCAGGATGTCATGCGGGACAGTGTCAAATGCTTTGCTTAAGTCCAGGTAGATGACATCAGTTGCTCTCCCCTTATCTACCAATGCTGTAGCAACATCATAGAAGGCCACCAAATTTGTCAGGCACGATGTGCCTTTGGTGAAGCCATGTTGGCTATCACAATCACCTCCTTATTTTCCATGTGGCTTAGGAGAGTTTCCAGGAGGATCTGCTCCATGATCTTGGCAGGCACAGAGGTGAGACTGATCGGTCTGTAGTTCCCTGGATCATCCTTTTTTCCCTTTTTGAAAATGGGAGTTATGTTTCCCCTTTTCCAATTAGCGGGAACTTCACCAGACTGCCACGACTTTTCAAATATAATGGAAAGTGGCTTGGTGACTTTATCTGCCAGCTCCATCAGGACCCGTGGATGGATTTCATCTGGTCCCATGGACTTATGCACCTTCAGGTTCCTCAGATGGTCCCGAACCTGATCTTCTCCTGCAGTGGGTGGTTCTTCATTCTCATAGACCCTGCCTTTGTATCCTGTAACTTGGGTGGTGTGGTTGGAGCCCTTGCCAGTGAAGACCAAGGCAAAAAAGTCATTCAGCACCTCAGCCTTCTCCATATCCTGGGTGACCAGGTCTGCTGTCTCCTTCCTGAGAGGGCCCACATCTTCCCTAGTCTTGCCTTTACCCCTGACGTACTTATAGAAGTTTTTTTTGTTATCCTTGATGCCCCTAGCCAGATTTAATTCTATCTGGGCTTTAGCTTGCCTAATCTGGTTCCTGGTCGCTCGGACAGTTTCTCTGTATTCCATCCAGTCAACCCGTCCTTGCTTCCACCCTCTGTAGGCGTCCTTTTTGCTTTTCAGCTTGTCTAGGAGCTCTTTGTTAATCCACGTGGGCCTCCTGGCATTTTTGTCTGACTTCCTCATTCTTGGGATGCACCGCTCCTGAGCTTGGAGGAGATGATCCTTGAATACTAACCAGTTATGTATTTTATTAAAATAGAGAAAACTGAAGGACATAGTTCTGAAAAGCCAAAGAAGAAAAAAGTTACTTTTGGAGAAGCTCTAAGCCCAGAAATATTTGATGAAACTTTGCCTGCAAATACTCCATTGCGCAAAGGAGCAATGCCCATCCGTCATCCAGCATTACGAAGTAATAGCCCTTCTGTAAGGTCAAGTCTCATTGGAGAACCATTACCCCAGCTGAACTTTGACTGCGATGATGTAAGTTTTTTGTTGGTGTGGGGGTTTTGTTTTGTTTTTAACGATAAAAACAGCCTCTTAGTCTCTGTAAACGTTCAATTTTTGTTTAATTTTTTCCACAGTCTGCTTGGTTTTGAAATTGCTAAAATATTAAAATACAGTCTCCTTGGAGCTTTAGAATGACATTGAGAACTTCTGCTTTATGAATTCTAAATAGCATTTTGGCCTGTAGAGCTAGTTTGAGTCCTGGTAGTACATGAAATGGTTTTGCCTTGGCTTATTCATATATTTTTGATTCTGTATTTCTCTTCTGCTGTTTATAGCAGATGAGCCGCCATATTCTTTTGGGGGGTGGGGGGGGGAGATCTTTCTATTCCAAACACTGATGGACCAGGGTTTTTTTCAGTATATAGCTGGTACAGTATATTGCCAAAAATTTAACTTTTTTTGTTTAAAGGAATGTGTTGAGCTTCTTCAAAAGTTAGCGGAGGGATCTGTTGCTGCGAAATACCTCTTACCTGCTGAAAATGCAGAAGGTAACCACAACTTGTATTTATGTCATTAGATAATGCATCTTTCTGTATCTGGAAATTGACAGGTGACACAGGGGTTTGTTGTTTGTTTATTTTTATTCAGGGGATATATTCCAGTTGTGGTAAAATTTACACGCTCTTGCTTTCTTCTAAAGGTCTTTGCAGTAGCAGCAGCGTTTACCTGTTGTTTAGGTTAACTAGATACTTGACCTTGTGGTATTTTTCTGTGAAAGTGGCTGATCTAATTAGGCTTACTGCTTTAAGTAATTGGGCTTACTATCTTGATTCTGATACTGTAATTTTGATGTTTTTAAAATAGCAAGCAAGACAACAACAAAAAAAATTGAAAGGGTGTTGTGCATGTGTATGTATGTATCTCCATGAGAGCTGTGTAAGTGCTAACTCTTTTGTTACCAAAACCTCACAAGTTTTGCTTTCCTCTGTTTTGTAAAGCAAGGTGTTTTTTTTTATCTTGCCATGCTTGATAGTCCTCGAGACTATGTTACTAGTTACTCAAGACTAAGATGACTAAACACACTGTGCATAACGTTAGAAATTATGTGGATAATTTCCTCAAAATATTATTAACTTTTTGTGCTGCAACTGAATCAATATTCTTATTTTCTTCATATATAATAGCAGAAACTGACAGATCCGATATGGTAACAACTCGTTCTTCTGCTAAAAGGAAGGTAAGTTTCTTTAGTGATGATGTTTGTTTTGTTTTGGTTTGGTTTTTTTTAACTTCTTCAGGCAGAATTGTTATCTTTTATACCTCCTAATGCTTATAAGAGTTTTTACAGCCTCAGGTGTGAGGATTGTATGTATCGAGGTATATGGAAATATCTCATGTTAGTGCAGGTAACTGTCTTAAGGAAATCTCATTTTTGAGTGAAAGTGGTTTTCCAGTTATTAAAAATATTTTTGGTTATAGCTGATACTTAAATTTACTATTGAATTTTCCAGGAACTTTTCCAAATAGTCTGACAAAATTTTGAAGAGACTTGTTCATAGACTTTCATCCATAGGATCAGGGGCTTCAGTCACGGGAATCTAAAAACTTACAATCACAGAAGATTAAGGGGAATGGAAACAAAGTTTTATGTCTAATTCTTCTATTTGGTTTAATGTGAGACACAGGAACATGAGAGAGAGGCTAAGAAAGTCAAGTTCATTCTGCAACCTTTGGTGGCTTTCGGTATCGCTGAAAGTGTGGTTGTGTTCCCAAGGCCAGTGCTAAAGCACCTCATCTGCTAGCCTAAGGCAGGCAGAATATCATACGTGTATCTCTTCCGCACCCCAATAACTTCAAATTCATGTTCCTCAACAGTGTAGCACCATTTCAGAGGGAACTGATTTTAGCATTCCAAGACCTACAAATAGTAAGAACACTAAAGATACTAAAAATCCAAGAAAGAACAAGTTTCAAAGTCAAAAGAATACAATGTCATCTGCTGCCAAAAAGACACAAGTAGGTGACAGCCCATTGCTGTTGGTGAACGCTGCCTTTATTTCTCTATCCAAGTGTCTCTTCTTTCTTGTGTATGTTATGTGATTATTTTGATTTTTGTCATAAAGATTTTCTAAAGGGTGTTACGTTTCCTGTTGCTGCCAGTATTCTCTTCTTCACGCCTATCTTGTTTTCCTACTCTTACTGCTTGTTAGGGCTGAGTGGTAGGGTTTAAATACTTGTAGGGCAAAAAGGATACTTTATGGAGGTGAAGGGGGTGTTACTTTTCAGACCTCAAGGACAGAAAAAGAGTTTATTGTTCTTCTGTAACCAAGTGTACATAGTAGTAGTTCTTTGAACTTCTCCAGTTATATACTAGTTAAGTATTGTAAAGTTGCGAGACTTCTAAAAGATTTTTGCTTTCATGTATTGGAAGGGAAAGCACGTATTCCTTTCCAAACTAAGCATGAATGAAGAATATGTAGTTTTGAGCTGAAAGAGTAATTTCTTTGTCTTCTCAATTTGGTTAAATGAAACAAAAATCAGATCTGACGTTTGAGAAGTAATTTCGCCTTGCTTTGAGTTTTCAGATTAATTGGTAGATGGCAGAATGAGAGTGGAACCTTCATTTTAGGGGAAACAATTGTTATCTATCAAAATCCAGTAATGGTGTCCCTTATTTGTTGGAAAATATTGTACAGGATCATAACCACATTGTGCTCTATTCAATCTTCTCAATCTTTTCAGAAAACAAAACAGACAAGCTATGGGAAAAGAAGAAAGAAAAAAGTAAAAAAATCTTTATATGGGGAAAGAGAGAGGGCTTCTAAGAAACCACTTCTCAGCCCTATCGCTGAAATTCCAGAGGTTTTCTCTTCTGCCTCATCTCCGAACCCACCAAAGGAAAATGCATTTTTTTCAGGTAATGTTTGTTTTAGTTTTGTTTTGCCTTGCTCTTTCTGTTGCTTCTAATGTTTTATATCAACAGTTAAACAGAAAAACTCTCGATAGTTATCTTGAGTTCTGTGCATAGGTAAAGAGCCCAGTGTACAGTTTTTTTACTTTTAATTGTTCCTGTAATAGTAGAGTCCAGAGGATCTAATGGGTTAATAATCTCCAACTGGTTAAATTTAAGTCTTGTTGGACTCCATGGTAATGCTGACAAAAAACCCCAAACAAACCAGCCTCTCTGTACTTTGGTACTTTGACTGGGTACTGATGTTTTCATAGTCTGTAAAACTAGTAAGTTGGACATGAATAGTTAAGTGATGTGCCGTAGCTTTCTGGTTTTTTTTTGGTTTGGTTTGATTTTTTTACACTAATTATCTGGAATAGTTGTTTAGAAGGTTACTTTTATGTAAGTAAAATACTATAAAGCTTTTGATGGAATATTTAAAAAAAGATTTTGTATATTCAGAGGTAGAGTCAAGTAACCACGTGTTTATTCTAATTCAGAGGACCTACTTTTAGATAATGCCAAATCTGGGAGTGCTTGCAAGGATGTTCAACAAAAGCCAGTAGTTGAAGGAATAAGTGGGAAAAACATCTGTGCAGTTCATATGTATGCAAGCTCGAAGGACCTGGACATGGTAGAAGCCAGCAGCTCCAGCGATACAGCGTTTCAGGTGTCAGATGGTGATCTGAAGTCTGTATCTGGCATTGATCATAAGGTAACTGATATGCTTAAGGATAATACTAGAAATTGAGTCATAATTGTGCTTGATGTTGTTGGATATAAAAAGAAATATTTTCGGGAAGAAAAACGCTAAATCTAAGAGTGATTAAACATTGGAACAGGCTGCCTGGAGAGGCCATGGAATCTCCATCCTTGGAAAGAGGTATTCAGAACTCAACTGAACAAGGCCTCAAGCAACATAAGTTTGGCCCCACGTTGGAAGCAGATTCCAACATACAGGGTTCTCTTGGTTGGTTGGGGTTTTTTTGAGAATGACTAGACTTGGTGAGGAAAACAGTAGTGGTTGTTTAGTTGTCAGCTGTTTGAAACCAGTGTTTTATGGATTACCTCTTGCCTATATTTAAAAAAAAAATATTTTTCTTTTCCCCAGCTTTCAAGCATTGTGCCAGATGCAAAGTGTGTTTTTGATACACCTAACTATTTCCAACAAGGTAAAGAGACTGCATGTGTAAAAGAGGCAAAAGAAGGTGGTTTCTTGATAGGACATGAGAAACTACAAGGAAATCTCCTAAATGAGGCAGAGCGGCTAACCGGGCTAGAATTTCTGGAACAACAAGACACTAGTGTACGTGAGGGTGGCCAAAGAACTCAGTCTACACAAAAAGATTCTGTAAGAGGTAGTCCACAAAAAAGAAGAAGAAGAAGAAGTAGTGCCATCTCTTTTCCTCCTCTTGAAAAACTGGAAGTAACTGGAAACAGTCCTCCAGTTTTTTATTTTAATGTGGAAGAGGTCTTATCAGCTCCTCAGCTGAAAAATGACTCTTTAGAGCCTTTTAGAAGAATGAGTGATAACAGTGGCAAAAAAGTGAGGCGCAGCATGAGATTACATAAAGATGCAGAAATTGAAGGACTTGCGTGGATTGAAGTACCCAATGAGATTGAAAAGAACCCTCCTCTGCTAGCTTCTGCTTGCAAAATCAGGAGAACCATAAGCACATCCATCCTTACAGAATCTGAGAATATTCACCACCGAGAACAAAATCTCACCCAGCCTTTAGCACCAGGGAAGGAGAACTATGACTCTGTTAATCTTGCTAATGATCCTTGCAAAAGGTGGAGGAGGTCTGTATTAACACCTCAAGAGACAAAAACTTGGTCTCAAACCCGGAAAAGAAGCATAACAAACTCTGTATATAGGAAGGACAGAAGTAACCAGAAACACTATGAAGAAGTAGAAATACCTCTTGAAAATAAGTCTAACATTTAGTGAGGTTTCAGCTATCTCCTGATTTTCTAAAGTGAAGGTCAGTATTAGATTCTTATGTTCTCTCTCTAAAGCGCTGCTTTCTTCTTCCTACTTTTATTTCCTTACTTATTATTTCCTTACTCATTTTCTGGATAACTTAAAACTGATTTTCCTTGTCTTGATGCCTAAAATGCTTGAAGGTCAGAAGTACGTGGAAGACCTAGCTTGGCTCGGAGCATTGGTCTGGTAGACAGTCATGGCAGGTAATCAAGAGGATAAATTTTTCTTCCTTGAACTGAATTTAACATCACCTCTCTATTGTAGTCTACATCCTTGCTTACATGTTTTCATACTTTTGTGCTGTCCATAGAGCAATGGCAATTAAACACTGCTAATATTATAAAAAAAATGACAAATGACTGACTTTTTCTGCAACACGACATTTGGTCATTACAAGAAGGCAAAGACTTTTTTCTCTGCTGGAAGGATTTCTCCAAGGGAGCTAGTGAATTTTGTTGCAAGATTCAGAGTAAGACAATACCTAAAATTTAAATAATGTTTATGCATGCATTTGTATGCATGTTATCACAGTCTGGGATTTTCTTGTGTTTAGATAAATGCTTACAGTTGTGGTACCTGCACAGTAGTGTGCGATTTTTGCCTTTCAAACTTAGTTGTGATTGTTAGACTGGATGTGTTTAGTAAACCATCTTGAGACACTTTCTCTGCCCTCCAGTGCACAATCAGCATTCTCCATTGTGAAATGAGACATGGCAGCAAATGTGTGACTCTCAGCTGTTTTAAGTAAAGAAGAACAAATTCGATAGTTCAAAAATGTGGTCTGTGGTGACAAGTTACTTCTTAGATGATTCTGAGTCGATACTAATCCATATTTTGCTGATAGGGCTCTTTTTTTTTTTTTTTTTGAAAGAATGGGATTCAAGCTTATGAGTTTGTTATATTTGTGAAGTTTAATTGAAGTAGATAAAATGTGAATTTGTCTTTAGTAGTTAAACCATGATGTTGTAAAGTATGCCCTTCCAGATTTCAAAAATATCCTAAAAAGCCCCTTGAAATTCTATGCAAATAAGAAAGAAATCACTTCTGGCTTGAAAGGGAGGAGTAGAAGGCAGGGAAGCTGTTACCATCTTCTGAAAAGGCTTTGCTTTACCTTCGGGCACGAGCAGGGGTAGAGTTCCTATAAGTAAGACTAAATTTTGTGTTAGACAGAGTTAATGAATTCTGCTTCTTTGGTGTGAAGGTTGGTCTCTTTTTTTTTTTTTTTTTTAAAGTAAGCTTTTAAATCTTGATTGTATATAACATTAATTTTAAACAATTAAATTGGCTAAGGAAGGTGGAACATTCATCATACAATAAAGCTGTACTTTTTTTCTGGACACTTCCAATCTTCAGTGTACACGTACTAAATACAGTGCACATTATTCAGTAGTTGACCTGTCATCTTACTGTTTTCATTTTTCTAGTTTGAACAATGTAATAAAAAGTGATGTCTGTAGGTGGTCTACTTAAACATTTGCTGTTGCTTTCATTTTTCATACTGTTCTCATTCAGCTTTAGTGAAATACCTGCGCCAGCTTGGAGGAAATAGCTTTCTGTTGAAAATGATCTCCTCTGTGACCTTGTTTTTAACATTATTGATGTGGAATAAAATACTGTATGTACTTGGCTGCTTTTATAAAGCTTAAAAGCAAACAGAACGGTTTCATTTGTATGAATGTTTTACTTTTCTCTAAAGACGACATCAGTTTTTCCCAAGACAAGAACTCGTAAGGCAACTTGAAAGAAACTTCACTACTTAAATGATGTTCATCTTATGTTGCTTTAGAAACATTACTGAAGTTATCAAAACAGTTTCCTTGATGTTTTATTTTGGGGTGTGCGTCACAATGAAAATTTTAGATTTGGAAACAGAATGGCAATAGTTACTTGGGTTGAATCTTCTTGTGGTAGCAGTATGTTCGCTTACCAGGAGAGGGCAGTCTGACATGAGTTT
The DNA here is from genome assembly GCF_028500815.1 of Rissa tridactyla. NCBI lineage: Eukaryota > Metazoa > Chordata > Aves > Charadriiformes > Laridae > Rissa > Rissa tridactyla. The sequence goes on from NC_071485.1 coordinate 6,609,761, forward strand.
TTTATGGTTGTAACTGAATTTGAAAATAATACCATAACATACAAAATCTTTGAAGAGAAACTAGCTAAAGTTAAAATCTAAAGCTCCTTGAGATTAAAACTAATAATAGCTGGTACTTCTTATATTCAAAAAAAATCAAAACAGCAACTGAACCAGGCACTGAAATTAATCTAGAAAAGTGAAGCGCTTATGCACTGTATTCAGATATGACTCTCTCTGTGGAAATCACATTGCATTCTTAAACACAGTAGAGTACTGCAGTTGCGGCTGAGATGTTAGGGGTTTCCTAACAGGTTTTAGATAGCGAATCTAGCAGTGAGTGAAACCTTTGGAGACTGGGTGTCGGATACTGAATACCAGACTCGAATAGTCAGGTCAAGTCAAGAGTTGTCCTGGAGGAAGAGGCAATAAATTAGCATGGATGATACTAGGGGCTTAATCTAAAATGCTGCCTAGAATGTGCTTTGTGCGATGGTGCTGTCCTGTGCATCAGTCACAGCAGCGCTAGAAGAAAATGCGCCCTTGAGGTTTCTTGAGTGGGTAGGCTAAGTGCACTTTAGATGTGAAGTGTAAGTAAAGTCAGAAACAGAAGAGCAAGGGTAAGGAGAAGAAAACAAAGCTTGGATTTTCCTCTTGGCACAGCTCGGTTGAAAAGGGGTTGTTAGGAATTATACGTAGACGCTGGATGGCAGTTTGCCTGGCTTACGTGAGGGTGAGGTTGGAAACTACAGAGAAACAAAGAGGGTGCAGTTAACAGGGCTTAATCTGGAGAGGACTTGAGAGGAGACAAGTCTTCAATTGTGCAGAAGGTTGTTGTAAGGGAGGGGTTATAATAATCTGTTCTCCATCTCTGTACTGAACTAGACAAGAAATAATGTGTTTAAATTAGAGAAAAATGTCTCTGTTAAACATTAAGGAAAAAATTCCAGCAGCAGAGATAGTTGAGCACAGGAATACATGGCCTCGGGAAGTTGTGGAATCTCCATCACTGGAGGTTTTTAAGAACAGATTAAACAAATATCTGTCAGGAATGACATATGATCCTTCCTAGGGGTAAGGATAGGGCCTGGATGGCCTCTTGAGGTCTCTTCTCGATGTATTTTCTGATTGCTAGAGATTAGGGTTGCAAGAGGTGATTTGGGACTTGCCTAATAGTTAAGACCTGAGATAGAATCTGTCATGGAATAGGGAGCTGGAGAATTACTAACACTGTAGGCTGTTTAGCATGGGAAGGAGCTGGGGAATTTGGGAGAGCGCTCTTCATGCAAGGCTAACAAAATGGTCTTAGTACTTTAAATGGTCAGGTCTCATGTGGCTTGCTGCTCTTCCTCAGAAGAGTACCTCTATAGACTCCTGAAATACAGTGGAACCTACAACTTGGTGGCCATGCTGTTATGCAGGAAGTGTGAGCAGCAGTGAACAGTGCTGTTTCATTTTCAGATTTGCTTTTCTAAAATTGAGTTAACATTAAGCTGTGAATGACCAGCAACTTCACTATCCCTATTCAGTCAACAGAAGAACTTTCTGAAGCGGTCTCTTGTCTTCATTGCCGTGTAAGGGGGTAGGAATTAAAATTAAGGTGTATTGTGTGCGAGTGCATACAGGACTCAAGATACTTTGAGTTTGTGGTTCTAGTTTTCATCTGTTAACTGCAGTGCTATCTGGAATAGATTTTAATGGTGTTCTGTCACATTGGGTTACAACCTAATACAACCTGCAGTTTTACTTGCAATGAAGTCATTGGACAGAAGAATGCACAGAGTCAGCAGCGTGAACTGAGTTGTGCGTTAGTTTGATGGGCGAAGCATCACTACACAGGTTGTTAGACTGAGGAGTTGGCGGGTGCAGTCTCCCAGTGTGAAGGCTAGCCTTTGTAGCCTTCAATTTAAGTCACTCTTGACTTTTTTTGTGCAGCACTGAGCTCCATGTCAGTCTGCGTGTTATAGTGGCATCAAAATACATCTATGGTGTTGGCCAGTCTCTTTCACCTCTCCTTTACTCTCCCTACTCTTCTAAAGGGAGGCTTTTTCTTGCTATAAAAGTTGCTTTGTGTCTAAAAGCACCTCACTAACGTTAAGTGCTGTATTGTATAGCCTTTAAATGGCTTCAAGTATGGTAATAGCTAGCATTAAGTGTATGTTGCTGAATAATTGCATTTAGCAGATTGGCATGTAATTATCATGCTCCAACTGACATAGAGGACAAGTGGTGGGTCCTAGAAAGACTGATTATTTTGCCACTCTGTAATTATGATGTCGTTAATAAGCAAGAGTAATTGCATATCACTTCTGCTTGCGCTGTCCTATGAAGTGAAGTCTTGATACATTTCCAGACAGCTGAATATCTGACAACTAGCAATAAGGAGTATTTCACAGTTGGAGCGGTCTTCACTTAAATTTGCTTAATGTCAGTGAGCTGAAGATACAGAGAACAACAATACTTATTCTTGACTTCTTCAGAAAGTTTTAAAGTGTGAGTGTGCCAGGAACTGTTTTATGCCAATATTTTTCCATAACTAATATGTTACAAAAGTGGAGACGATATGGCCAACTTTTCTCACATGTAACTTAACAGAAGGAAAGTTAGTTTTTTCAACCTGATGCTCATAGTAAGCAGGGGAAAGAAAATAACAGGAATAGTATATGTTTGGGGTTTTTTTTACTTTAAAATAATCAGTTGTAAATAAAGCTTCATCTAGTCCTCAGCTTATTTTTGTCTACTTGCTTCTGAGTAATTGGGCAATAGAAGGGGATAATGAAACACCCCAGTGTGGCATATAAATTTCGCTATTGTGTGTTCATCTAGTCTAGTTGCTGTTTAGAAATGCACTAAAATGTTTGTGTTTTACTCTTCCTCCTCACTGAATCCTCTAGAACTCTTACGGTTCACTTAGACCTGGAAAGATTTTAGTGATGAACTGATCTATGCACAAGGAAGCAAACAGAAAAGCATTGTTAGATCTATGTACAAGGAAATGGAGAGAGAGAGGGGAAAAAAAAAAGCCATTGAAGTATGCCAAGTATAGCTTAAGCACACAGGAACAGGAGTGGGCAGTGAAAGAAATTTCATTTTCAAGCTGCTAACAGGTAGGTAAACAATGGAAATAAATCTAAAAACAAACTTGAAAGTGTAATTGGGTATTCCTTCAAATTGCATGTTTTTAAAATTAGGAGGTAAACAGTGCAAATCAAAATATTTTAACTTGAAATAAGGTAAGGTCTAATTTCACTCGGTCCCAGTGGAAAAGATGAAGTTGTGCCTGTGACTTATAGACAAGAAGGCTAATGTATTAGTTTTGTAATTAAGTCCTGTAAATTGTGCATAACAGAGCAATTAACTACTTTAAGCAGGCTTTGGAGAGGGAAGAAGAAAAACCTGTGTGCACTGGGAATGAGGGCATGGAACATATTCCCTAACTCAAACCTGAAAAACCTGGTGTTAGTCTTGGGTTATTTCCAGTGACCCCTTGACTCCCATCTTCCTGCCCCCTGCACAGATTTGGAACTGGTCAGCCATTTTTGTTTTTGGAAGGGAGAGGAGACAGATATAATGAATGGCTTTTATTGTGCAATATTTCAAAACCTTTTTGACTGCATTCGGATGGGATGGAAAATGTTCTACCCTGCGCTGCAGCCAAAATAAACAAAACATATTCCCTAAACCTGGATGTGTGTTTCACTCAAACTGGCAGTAGTTAGAGCTCTACTCTTAAACAAGAATTTAGTTTGACAATTTTTAGGCCTTGTTCAGCTGAATGTAACAGCCAAAGAAAATACTTGGAAAAAATTAAATAATACACATATTTACAGCTTGCAGGTGGCATTAATTTTTGTGGTTCATAGTATTTAGTTTTAAGAATCCCTGTTAGTTGAGCTATATTGTAGATTTTTTTAAAATATTCTTAATTGTCTTTTTTTTTTAAATTAGTTTTTTTATGAGAATAGTCATTCTGAAGGAAAATACATTTTATGTAGCTCCCTGATGGGTGATAAATAGTTGTGATTCAAGGCTTTAAAAGTTTAGGGTCTACCAAGAAACTGAAAATTCTACAAACACAAGACCCAGCAAACTAGCAGTAAAACCTCTTGACAGAAGCCTGCTATGGACTGGCTTCCAACTCCACTAAAGTTTAGTTTAAATACCCTCTTTATGGTGCAAGCTTACTGCTGATTTTTAGCATTGCCAATCAGTTCAGTGAAGACCTTGCACCGTGTAACTGAGATAATTCATGTTGTGCAACATGTTTTATAGTCTGAACAACCATATTTATTAATAATAACTCTTAATTTAGTCACTTATGCCCAGAGGCCTCCAACTATTGTAAAAATGAAGGACTAAAACTAAATTATCAAAACAGACACCATGCTTGGAACACCCCCACCCTGCAAACTAATCTTATTCCTTACAGTCCCACCCTACAAGCAAAAATCCCCTTGAACAAATAACATGTAAAACTCATAATGTTTTTAAGTAGATAAATGAGCCTTACTTTTTAAAAAATCATGATTAAATCATTAAAGATCTCAAAGTCTGAAGAGAAGTTGCAAGAACAAATAGTGGTCATTCCTTGAAAGTCCTAACGATGTTGTAAACTAAACAAGCGAGGAATTGGAAAACTGGGCTTTTTGTTCCCTCTGCGGTCTGGGCTTTGTTTTGTCCTGTTCTTGAATTAAGTTGTTACTCAGTTTACCTTGCTCTTTGTCTTTCATTTATTTGCCAGCACTTGTAACATCAGGGTGAAAAATACGGATCTAATATCACCATCCATTAAATCAGCTGAGTTATACTGAAGACACTTTTGAAGCCACACTTCACTGTCATAAATAACCTGCCTATGTAAAAAAATAATAATGTTCGGAGAAACAAATGCACTTAGTTCCATGGTTAGAAGGTCAGTAATGCTGAGTTTTGGTAGTAAATAACATTCACTAATGCAAATCTGTTAAGGTTGTAAGGGAATTAATGTTTGAACTGTGACTTGGGTATGTTGAGTATCCTCGCGTGTGCTATTGAGGAAAAAGTAATTGTGTGGGTGCAAATATTAATGATGAACAAAAAGGTCATTTTATTCTCCTCTCAAGAAAAAAATCACAAGTACCCATGGTGTGTTTTGCAAGGAAAGCTTTGTGAGGTTTGTATAAGGAGTAGGTAATGTAAGTGTAGCTTATCTTAATGCTAAGCATTACATAATACAAGCTATGGAATATAAGTCTCAAATGTTCACTTTACATTTGTCCTTTGCATCGCTCGCACTGCTTGCTTCTCATGTTAAATAGAGACCTGTTCTACCTTGCTGAGTTCTCCTGCATCGCTGTGTTCCACTGCCTCGGGTTTGGAGTGTGCTGCCTTCTGCTCTGCCTCGCTTCTCTTGCTGCCGTCTTCCCAATGCTTCCTCCTCTTGCTTAATACACTCATGTCTGGCTCTTGCCAGTCACAAAAATGACAAGTTGATTCCTGGAGTGATCATCCTAAAAGGGAAGCAAAGCAGTTGGTAGCACGGAGAATGTATGTATACACAAGATACTGCAAGTTAAGCAAATGAAAGCATTGCTGCCAAGAACTTTTTCTAATGCTTGGCATAGTGCCTCTTAATAGAGCCACAAAAAGCCTTAGTCACAGCCAGATCTGTGGCGTTAAGTGCCTTGGAATTGCACCTTTGTATAAGAGTTAATTCTGTCTATAGCCTTATCATTTTCTATAAATATGTGGTTCCGTACTGACACACAGAATAGCCAAAGCTTTAAATTGTTACTCTTTTATTAGCAAAGAAAATCTCTGCTTCTGAAAATCTCTTTTTCCTCATTTCACTAAGGATCAGCAAGGGCTGGGGACTTGGGGTGGTAGTCGAGGAGAAGTCTTAAACTAAATCCTAAAACTTTCTGTTTCCATATTTTTAGCCTGCATTTATTCTGCTTTCAGTACTGAATGCAGCACAACCAGTATGACTGTGCCAAAAGCTGTTTAAACAATATTAAGATGTTTTCTTCAAACTTCTCCCTAGGAAGATACTCTTTTTCGAGAGGAATGTTTTCCCTGGAGCATTACATCATGAATTGGTTCAGTTCTTGGAGTAAGAAATTGGACCAAATGGTGGAGAAGGTCTCCAGGGGAAACATACTTATGCTGTTAAGTATTCCCACCAGAAAGCTTAGAAACCGCTTACATATTACCATTCTGTCCACATTTAGCCTTTCACCTTACTGCAGCTGAACAGAGGGAAGGGGGGGTGGTTAGACTTTTTTAAGGAAACTTGAACCTTCTTTGTTTTTGTCATTACATTTTTCCCCGCTCTTATTGTATCTTGTGAACTGAACTCTGGTAATGGAAAGTCTCCGTTTTGACAGTAATGCTGCATAAAGATGCATTTGTTTTGCATGCAAACTGCTAATGAAATCTTAATTATGAGAGCTTCCTTGAAAACTCTGAATTTAGAGGTTTTTTGAGGATTAAAATGAGAGGAACCTCTGAGAAGACCAGAGGATGGAGGGATTTGGGTGGATTAAGGGGACAGCAGCCATATGAACAATGTCTGAGCTCTAACAGTATTGTGTTTCCTTTTGTGTACGGACTGGTTCCCCATCAAAAATGGAGGCACTTGATATGGTTTCCTATATCAAATGAAAATCTCAGAAAAAGGAAAAATATACTCCTTTAAACTCACTAGTGCAGATCAACAGATTTATTTTTTTTTAATATGGCTGTTCTACTCTGTAGAATTATTCTTTGAAAGCTGATAAGCTTGCAATTTCACAAAGGTCCGCATTTTGTTTTGCAGACAGTTAAGGACTTAAAAGCATATTCCAGGTGCAAGTTGGATGTAGAAAGTTTTGAATTGTTCATGTTCAGTTCACACAAATGCCCTACAGGATGTAAAAGTGAAAATACGTACCAGTGTAATAAACCTTAGAAGAATAACTTCCTGAACAAAAATGTCCCGGGGCAGGAGACTTAGTGGTTCATGAGTGGTTTGAATTGGACCATGGAGCCGAATTAGAAAGGAGCCTCCTGTGATACTTCTGAGTCGTGTTCCCATTGGTATTGCGGGGCAAACCATGTTCTACTGCCCCCAATATGTTTGATGGGCAAAGAGGATTTTCATATCCTAGATCTTTTGTTGGCACCTCCAGTCACTCCATAGAAAAATGAAAACAAACAAAAGTTTAACTGAATTTGTTTTTCTCACTCAAAGGGTATGATACACCACAATCCTAAGAGACTGAAGAGAAAGTCAAAGCCCTACAGATGTTTTCTCTATTCCTAGTTGATATCTAATCTTTCTAAAAGGTGGGAGTTTTTTAAAGAAAAAAATGACAGGCAACTTTAGCTGTTCCTAACAAGAAGGACCATTAAGCTGGTCCAGCTGCTGAGGGGCTGGCACTAAAATTGGTGACTGGAAATTGGCACAGGATTGTAAAAGACTTCTGCCAAAACATGTTTAAATTATGTAATCGTATTAAATGCACACTAACTACACTATGCATATTATTGCTACACTCAGGTTATGAAATCATTCAATAACGGGGTATAGTAGATAATGCAAGATTGTAAGAAGAGGGAGACTGTTCTGAAGCACGCTGAAACCAGTGGAAATACTCATGTTGGCTGCAGTGGGTTCTAGATGAGGACATGTAAGTGGTGCTGTATTACTCCAATCGGGGAAAAAGGCATGATTGCGAGATCAGCACTCGGACCTGTTGTCCAGAGCCCTGCTACAACCACCTATTTAGATGTTTCATTTCTGCCCTAGAACTGAAGAGTCAGTAACAGTCCAGACTTCTGATGTTGGCAATTCCCAGTGCTTCTGCAGCCTCTAATGCAGCAGATGGGCTGGTTGTTCTGCAATGCTTATGCCGTCTCCAGAGCAAGTGACAAGTCATGTTAGTGTTCATTGGTGGTGGTGCTTCTCCCAAAATAAAGTTCAGTCATCTGCACAGCGTAATCAGCTAGGAGGCTGGACCAGAACTTCTACTGGAGTTCCCAGTATGATCCGTGCCAAATAGTAGTCCTGCAAATGTTTCCAATTACCTGGGTTTGGAGAATTTGTGGTTTTAGGAGTCTGAGAGAAATTATCACAAGCAATTAAGTTTAGATTCTACCAATACTTTTATTTTCATTCACAAACCCGTTCCAATTCAAAAATTGTCCTTTGCAGCACGCCTTTTCTTTTTTTTTATGTCTCAGAATATGTGTCTCATAATACACTTCTGCTTAAAAATTCTGAACTCTTATGAATATTTACTAGAACGGCCATTCAATCTTCCTGCTGCTGTTAACAAAATGTAAAAAGATATATTTACTTTTGCTTCCTTTCTCAGCCATTTTTTCACTTCAGAACAAACTTTTTAAAACTGATTACACCAGATGATTTAGCGGTATGGCCAAATAGTCCCTGCTTGATTAAGATGGATGGTAGCTGTATTTGGAGCAATAGTAATTAAGACTCCCATGGCAAGCAAGGAAAAATAACAAATTAATCTAATAAGAGCTTATAGGGAGACTCTTAAATTGAAAAGTGTTCTTAAAATCCAGAATTCCATAACACTAGTAAAATCTTAGTTTAGTAAAGCTCACAGAATTATTAAAATCCAAATAATTTTTATTGTATTTGTTTTTATATTTTGATATTTGTACATCTTTAATTTTAAAAATTATTTAAAATGTAGCAGAAGCTTAAGACCTGGATTTTTCAACACAGAACAGAGACTTTCAGTTAAATTGCAAGTCTTCTTTAACATGAGATTAATTATGTTCGTAGTCTATTTTTAATAGTCTTTTTACCTGATAGGTGACAAAATATCTTTCTGTCACGCAAGCATTTCATTTCTAGATTGCATTGTCTGTCTTGGTCAGGAATACCTTCTCAGAAAACATTGAAAATAAAGACGGTTGGTCTAATAAACATCACAAGGACTCCTAGTCCTGAGCTTGTTTTGCTCGTGATGTTCTGGAGCTCTCTTGATATTGCACACATCCTTGCATAGTTCGGTGCCTCAGTTTCTACGTGTGTAAAAGGAGATGTCCACCTCTTGAAGGCAGGGGAAAGCATATTTACAGTGTGCAAAACCTGTGACACAATCAGTGAGCTATTACTATTTTTAACTATTTCTATACCAATTCCGTCTCTGCGTACAGAGGTGAAGCATTTAATGTCTGATGGTCAACAGCATTAGTGTTACTGCTGTTCAGGTGCAACTGATGGAAAAAGCCCAAATGATTTAAGAGTGGTACTACTTTTAGAAGAGAGGTGGCTTGTTCAGCTTTTTAAAGTCCTTAAGATAATGTCTTTTATATCTATGATTGATTTATTTGATATTTATGCAGTTGGCAGTGGGATTTGAAATATAACATAAGCACTTCCTGAGATGTCAGTACTCCGATGTTAGTGGTCCGAACAAGGATGTAATTCATATCTGCAGGTGCTTACTCTGGTATCAAACACTTCAATAACATCATGCTTGTGGAATCCGGCACTCCCCAGTGTCCCATTTGTATCCTGATATGCCCACGTCTTTCCTATGTGTGTTTTTCTTTCTTAAGGAGCTCTCATTTCCTTCAATAGGATATGTTTTATTTCATCCTTTTTCCTGCATTTACTCATATTAATGTCACCGCATTCACTGGTAATAGCTCGGCTTGGAAATAACCCGTATATCCCTGAAAACACTGGGCCTGAAATTCAATGCCTGGGATACTTTATTAAGAAAGAAGAGATGTTTAAGTGAAGGGAGGTAATCGTTTCTTTTTGGACTCTAATTTGATCTAACCCGTTTAAAGGTGCATCAGGCATGCTCAACCCCAGCCCGATGGCCCTCTGCATTGTTCTCTTGGGCAGTGCTTGAGAGTCCTGGGATGGAAGTTTTCTGGGGCTTTTCTGGTAACTGGCCATACAGTTTCAAACTGGATGCTGTCAGAGGAATTTACACCTTTTCTAAGATAAGGAGACTGCAGACACCTTTCAGGCTTCTCTTACGAGAATTTCTTCAGAGTGAAACGGACAAAAAGTCAGGTGATGGGTCCTTGCTCGGGAGCAAGTTCTGGGAAAGGCCTCCGTCATGGAGGTTAGATGAGCTGATACTCTGGGGACTGCATTTTCAGCTACACAGCTGATAGGGAGTTTCGCCTGCACTTTTTGTGCCATGAAACGTTTTTTTGTAACTCCTTTTCTTCATCACTTTTTCCCATTTTGGTCTGTTTATGAAAAGTGTGAGCCTAGCTTACAATCCGTTTAAGGGATAGTAGTCACTTTGCTTTGCAAAGCACATTTGCACATTTTGTGGGATCTAAGAATAAAGTCTTATGAAAAGAAGTGGTAGTTAGCACTTCTCTGAAACTGCATTGCCCCTTTTCCAATTGCTTGGTAGATGTGAGTCTTAATAAGCCTCCTGTAGACAGGCAAAAAGTATCTGACATGGAAGGGCTTGAGACTTACATCGGTTATAGCGTTGATTACCAAATATGACGGTGACAGGAGGGATCTCAGAAGCTCCAAAATGCCAGAGCAAGTTTTTAGTTAGGAGGCCTAACTAAAGTTTGGAGAAGCATTTTGATTAAATATACTGGAGTGTTCAGTGCACGAAATCTTTTTATTTCCAGTCATTATCTTGGTACAATCACAAGTGCCTCTTTTATTATTTTTATGGATGTGCTCATCAGCTGTAGCTTTTCCCGTCCCTGTGGGAATATCCCTGCCCTGAAAAGCTGAACTTCACAATATCTAGTAGAAACTAAATTTTTTTCCCAGCTGGTAAGTAGTGCAGCACTGCGATCTCTAGTTAACAGTGCTCTACTTGAGGAAATTTTACAAGCCATAATCTGTTTGAACAACTCACTTGGGTAAGTTAGTGCTTCGTTGTAAACTCTCATAGGTGACTCATCTGGGAAACTGCAATGACCAGAAATGCTGCAGAATAAAGGGTCTTGCTTGCAACTTGAGCTACCCCCTTTACAAGGGGTAGGATCTATATGTATACATTTTACTGTAATACCAGCCTAAGTTTAATGTTTGTTTGCAGCATGAAGTGATATGTGTTACTAATCTTTAGCTGGTGGAGTAACCCCATGTTTACAGTGGAAGCAGTCCTGTTCATTTTTATTGCCACAGCATTTATATTGCAGTGTCACATAGATTTTCTTTATGAGCAGTTTTTGCATTAAGCTACGTACAAACTGGATTGATTTAGAGATAATCCTTGCCGTGTTAGGCTGACTTCGCCTGAGACTGTATGCTGTGTTCTTATGTTGTGGTTTTGATCTACATGAAGGTACAAAGCGGGCATAAGTCCAGGAGAAAATAAGCCCTGTAAACAAGCTTGTAGGCCTGCTAGGATTTTACGACTGTCATTCGACAAGCCACGTGGTGGCTTAAGTCAGTGCAGATAAAACAGCCATCTTGTTCCAAAAGCACTGTCTCCTACTTGCAATCAAGAGAACCACTTTAGCTGGACCTATACAGGAGCTATGACCCAAGCGGTAATTTATCCAGCTTAATATCACAGAAGACAATGGTGCAATTACACTGAACCGTGTTATGGGTTGGTATGATGAGAATGCCCATATAAGATCTGAGAAGCACACTCTGTTGGGGCTTATAAGATGCTTAAAACCCCACAGATGGGGATCGGGAGAGGCATACAGTATTCATGTTATTTTACTCTCACAGTTTATAAATAGCAAAAATGCAATTTCCTGCTTTCATTCAGGGCAGCTGCAAGTCACGCTGGCCTGTGGAAAATGGCCAGTTTGACTCACGATTAAGCCCAAGTGCCACATGCATCTTACCTGCCTCAGCCAAAGCTGTACTTGAGCAAAGTGCTTAATATCTCTCTCTGTCTTTCTCAAATTTCCCCCTTCTTTCCATCACCGTACAACTTGGTTTTTCATTTAAAATATTTTTTTCTATGATCCAGCCTAGAAAATAGGTAATTTTCTGCTACCAGCAGGTGGGGACAGGGAATACAAGATGTTAGCTCTACTATAAAGGAGGAAGAAACAAAACAAAGAGGAATTAATTTCATTTCCTCTCTTCAGCAGGTGGAGCAAGTCTGCCTGCCTGAATAAAGTGTATGTTTCTATCCTCCCCTCCATGTAGCCTCTTCTTACTCTTTAGGTTTTTTTCTTTTAGCTGCCAGAACTTCAATTAATCTCTCCAGAGAAGTAACCAAATGCGATTTTTGTTTTGCTTTGTCTTTATAGTGTTTCAAATATCCTAGAGCTTCTAATTCTGGGAGAGGACAAAATTTCCCTTCGCAATTACTTACTGAATGTGCTGAAGGGAAGCAAAAAAATAAACAAGTACAGAAATCAAACTTTCATGATTGCCAAGGGTGTGCACTTCCTCCGTGATGCGCTGCACAAAGGCCACACCTCAAACCAGTGAATCTCTGCGGACAAAAGCTTCTTAAAGATTCAGCGGTTACTATGCATAGAGAAAAAGAACGTTGGGAGATCTTTGACTTTGTCCCTTCCAGACAGATTTAACAAAGTCAAAGAGTAATGCACAGATAAATGTATACACATGCATAGAAATCAATGATGTAATGATTAAATGATTGTGATGAACCCAAAACTGATTAAAAAAATTCAGAAGTTTTTAACTCCCCCTTTCACAACAGAGGTGGCTGTAACTCCAGATATGCTAAAATTCAGAAAGCAAAGTACTATATTCTCATTTTCTCCTTTTTTTCTGCTTGAAAAAAGCTTTTGTGACTATATGTCCTTGTGGATGCTTTTCACAGCCGACCCCACCCTTTCCCAAACGAGGGGCACGGCCAGGCCAGAAAGACATTCAAGACTGACCGTTGTGCTGTCACTTGATGAGTCACCTGTGGGGCAGGCTGGGCTCAGGTGCCTTTCATTACCCCTAATTGCAGTCTCCTCCTCAGCACTGGGTCTGCTGGCACCGGGCTTTGCAGAGGGTAAGTTCTCTGAGATGATTTTCCCCTCAAATTACTTTTTATATTTACCTTTTCCCCATTTTTGTCACTTAATGAATGTGGCTTTGATACCTGAATGCAGGAGGGAGAAGCTGGATGCCTTCTGTTGTTAGGGGTGCCGTATGGGGGACAAATTGTCAGCCCAGAGCTGGCTCAGAGCAAGTCCTGCTTTGTGCTTGGTGAGTGGGATATGGTGTTGCATTGTGTGTGAAGAAAGCCATGGTTTCAGATAATAGCGATAATGCTTGTCTTCTTCCCCATAATGGTTCTGCTCAGTGGCAATGGAAGTTGTCTGAACGGTGTGGCTCTTTAGCTTCTTATGAAATCTGTTCCTTCAAGGGATTTTCCTGATGAAATGATGCCTGAAATAAAAAAGGACCTCAGCTTGGGTGGCAGGGTTACCCTTATGCGGCTTTGAGTTTCATTTGGATTCACCGGGCTGCCGAGGTTTATTTCTTTCTTGGAAGGTTGTAGGGGAACTGTGAAGTTTTGCTGGCCATGCAGTGGAAAAACTGCAGTGCAAAATGCTCTTAGACACTCTCCACAGCCAAGATAAGCCATGGGATGATCTGGACTTGTCTCCAGTGATTTTGCTCCAGTTGCAGTCCCAGTTTAACTCCCCTTGGGTTCACCGTCTCTTCTGCTGGAAGCTGTCTCCTTCCAGAGCAAGCCACCAAGTCCACTTTCAGATTCTGCCCAAATTTCAATCTGAGGTCTCATTACAATATGTTTGCACTTAGGAGAGCAGGGGATTGGGGTGTTTGGTCAGCAAAGATGTGAGCCAAACATGACATTGGGCTTTGAATGAATTTCAAACATGAATTTGAGCTTTGAGGGCATATTTTTGCTTTGGTGGTGCACGTTGTCTGTAAAAGAGTAAAAGGAGAGGCCTGGTTTGAGTTTTAGCATAAGAGCTGGGAAAATTAGGTAACAAGAATTTCTCTGCACACTGCTGGGTTTGAGGTAAGCTGAATTCAGGCAACCATCTTGTCTTTCCACCCACCTTTTGTGCTGCAAGTCACCAGCTGCAAAAGGGGTCTATTACTTCAGATTTAAGACACCTGGTGTGCGTGGTATTTTGAGGGGGAGGGAAGCAAGCAGACGCACAGCTTGTGGAGAACAACTTTTTTAGAAAAGAATTGCCATAACTAAGCAATTATGTGTATGTGGGAAGTGAAAATAATGAAACAGAAGATTAAGCACTAAGGTGGTCCAATGTTATGCAAATGTTAACTCCAAATACAGCCTGTAAACAGTAGGTAGCGTGTACCTGTCCTTAATTCTCTGCATATGCAAGAGCCAGACGCTAATAAACAGGAACTGCCTTTAGTGGAAAGAGGATGATTTAACTATGTCACTGTACAATATTGATGAAACTTCTAAAAGCCTACAGATATCAAAGGAGAGCCAGCAGAGAAGGCTTTATTTCCCATGTTGTTTTGTAATGAAATGGACACTTAGAAGTCTCTAGTGGATCAACTTTGTAGGCCTCAGTGTTGCTGCCAGACCTGTAGGGAAGGACTTCTGTGGGTATTTTGGCTCTTCTACGTGGGCCTAGAGGACACATCCATGAGGACATGTCCACAAGGACACATTTTCTTGTTTGCAGCACCAAATCCTGAGTAAGGTGCAAAGTTGTGTTGCGTCTTCTTACAGTTGTCTACTTCTTACCTTTGTTTCCCTGTGCATCGTAATATTTTGAATAAAGTTGGTAGGTGCTTCCCGTTGGTTCATTTTCTCGCGTTGCTCTGAGGCACAGACACATTCCTCCAGTGGATTTCAGCAGAATGGCATCCCCCCAATTCTACTCATGTAGCAAAATAGACAAAAAATAACAACACTAAGTAGAAGTGCTGAAGATACAGTTCTGACCCTACTGGGTTTCTCTGGGTGTTCTTAAAAAGTATAATGTGATGCTGTTCAGTGATAGGTGTTTTAGCTTATCTTCTAAAAGCGGCAGAGCTGTGTTGGCCTGCTGCTCTGCTCAGACTAATTAGCCCTTCTGCCTAGTAGGTATATTAGCCTGAGCGGAGTGCCTTGCTAGTGGGACTAAACTGCTTCCTGGAACAGTGAGGTTTTTAGAAGTAGTTCAGGTATCTCTGGACATTGTGCCATACGGACGTGACTACCGTGACACGGGGCAAGTTAATTCACCTTTCTGCCCATCTATTTTCCCTTTCGCCTCGTCTCGTAATGACTTAAACACATGCTTAACTTTATGCACTGTGCGTAACCCTATTGATGCGCGTAAATCTTGCAAGAGTAGGGCTTACACATGTGCTTCAGTGAATTCATTCTGTGTATAAACTCGAGCACATGGGTACGTTTTCACAGGATCAGGGCCTCGGATGCAGGGCAGGATGCTCTTTTACTGTGTGCCTGGACAATGCAATTTATCATAGCCGGGAACAAAACACGTACGTAAATGAGTGCAAGGTGTCTGCCAGCACAAATCCAGTTGCCTTAAATTGCAAAGGTGGAAGTAATCTTTGAGGATGGGGAGGGGTGGAGGGGAATGAAAAGTTATTAAAAGCAGAAGAGATCTCAAGGAACCCAACTTCGTTTCATTCTTATGAAGAAGCTTTGAATACAATAGGGAAAAAGCATTGGGAGTAATTATCCAAAATGGGTGGCATAAATCCGAGTAGAAAGTAATACATCAGTTTTAAAGCTACTCATTTCAAACTGTGAGTTAGATTTATTTGACCTGCATTTGGGAGCAAATATTAATGAAAGGGCGAAGGCAGCTTATGGCTCTTTCAGTTCTTTCATTTCCCACTAGATGTCTCCGGTGTAAAAACTAATTATGAATGTTCTTGATTTAATTTGGAAAAAAAATTGGATGAAGCTTTTTTTTATTATTTCTTTTAAAGTCTTGTGCTGTTGTGCAGTGTGCAGCTTAACCCTTGATCTTTCTTCAGTAACTACTTCAGCCTCAAGTATGACATGAGGCCACTTAGAAACGATGCAGTTAATGGAATTTTTTTTTTTAATAAAGAGTTGTCCAAGTACTATGAGAATCAAATCTTTATTCCCAGCAGTTCTTTGGCTGGTATCTGTAACATGTAACTTATCTCCCAGCTCTGATGACACATGTTCAGTAGTCTGTGAAACTTCCCTGCTTTTTAATTTATCACTATATTGGCATGCTGTATTTCAACTTGGACCTCCTTTTGGAGTTACTCTTTTCAAGAGCAGCTTTATAAGAAAAAAACGTTCTGGGTGAATCTGCAGAAGCGATTTCTTTTGTCTCGCTGTTTGTTAAAATTAATGGGGCTCTAATTAGATACAAGGATCCACCCATGTGGATCTCGCTGCAGAGCTGAAGCTTCATCCTAGAAAAAAAGCAGAATTTCTGTTGGCATTTTTCAGTTGCCTGCAGGTGAAAACCCATTAGAAATGCACAAAGTGGGGTAACAGTGGTTTGAGTCATTGACCTGTTCACACTCCATTTAAAACAAGTTTGATTGAGTTTTCTTTTTTTCTTTTTTTTTTTTTAAAGCATGGATCTTGGTACTATCTGCATAACATTTGTAGCCCACTGCTATCTGCTGAATATCTAGCTAGAGAGGACTGAACAGTTTATGTTTGGAACAAGCAAAAAATCCCTCTCCCCACTTGACGTGTTTGAGGTAAGGACCAAAATCAGAATGTCACACTTGCAGTAAAGCACAGTTATATCCATTCTCGTAGTCCTGCAGTTATGTATTTGCTTTAGCATTGTGCATGGCTTTCCCTAGTCCAAGTTGACAGATTGTCAGAGTCTGTGATCAGGTGTGAAATGTGTCCATTGAGTTTGGCCTGTACTGATGATACACATTTTTAGGGAAGATCTTCAAGGTGTGTTTTGGAAATTCATTGTTGAAACATTTCCATTAGCACCAACGGTGCCATTATTACTGGAGTTTCATTGTCCTCATGTCCGTTATTACCTTCAGCAGAAGAAGAATTAGGTCAGTAGAAGACACTTCTGGAAAACTTCATATTTGTGTCTTTCTTGCACCATTTCAGCATTTAGCTACAAGCCTGCTTGGTAGTTGCAGGTTTGAGCAAGACCCCCACAGCTAACAGTTTGTTAGTGTCAGGACCAAGGCTGGAGCTCAGCTATTACCGAGGCCCTTGGCCAGGCCCTACCAAGTTGGTGGCAGCTCCTCAAATGGAAAGTCGGGATGTGCAAATTCCTCAGCTGTTTTATTGTCCTTTCCAGTCCCCTCTTACTCTTGGCTATGCTCTCCCAAGATAGACATGCCATTAAACACAGTGTAATCACTGGCACAGCAGGTGTATCGAGATACAGACATCTAGCTATATTTTAAATAAAAGGCATGAGTAATAATAATAATAATATAAAAAAGCAAACAAAAACCCCCACTGCCAGTCACCAAAAGAAAAGGTATCCACTGGGAAATTAATAATTGCCCTCTGTGGACTACATAGCATATGCTGGCTGCATCCTGCTGCCATTTTCATTTAAAAATGTTGGAGTTAAATTATAGTATTATAAGGAAACACACTTCAAAATCTATGCTTAAAGGTACAAAGGAAATAACAATCTAAACTGAAATGTCTTCATAGCTATTACATAAATATAAGACTTATGATGGATAGCAGAAGAAAAGTGAACAAGGTTTATTTTTTTCCGATTAATGACAATGAACCACAAACAAACATTTCAAAACGGCTGATGACATTTTTCCAATCACTTTATTTTACTCTGCTATTCATATTACTGGGTGCGGGGATGCAATTTGTAGGGAATGAATGTTCTGTGGTCAGTTCTGTGTTAAGCATCTCAAAGATAATTTCCCAAAATGGTCAGGAAGAAGATTTGCTGTCCCATCTAATTCCATATTCCTGAATTTCTTCTCTCTGAATTTAAGCCATGTAGTTGTGAGCAGTTGACTTGATTGAATATACTGGGAAAGGTATTTCAAACGTCTTGCACATTTTTCCATTTGTGTTTGCTTGTTTTTTAAAATCTGGCTGCGTAAATGGGAATGGAGTTCCTGAACAATCTAGTCTTTCCCCTTGAATGGCTACACTACTGTTTGCTTGTGCAAATATGTAATGAGGAAAGGTGATGCCTTCTAATCCATTTGCCCCTTCACTCCAGAAATCAAAGGGTTCATAATTCCAGGCAGCACGTAGGCATGTAGTTACATTCACATGGTGTTAAGACCAAGCTGACATACCCTGCCTCTTGGCAACACTTCTAGCTGGAACTGGGACGTGTGTTAGCAGTGCTTGGCATATGGTCTGTTTGAAGCATAAGCAAAGCAAGCTCCTGTCTGCGTGACCTCAGCTGTATGAAGCGTGTGGAGTACAGGTTACACCATGCAAGTATGACTGAAATCAGAAGCAAAGTATCTGTGGTTTATAGCCAGCATGGATACTCCACTTACAGGACGGACCTGTTACATGATGAAACTTTGGGTGGCTCTTCCAGCACGTGTGGCGCTAGTTGGGACATTCCTGTACGGTGCTTTGTTAAACAGAATAGATGTACACTAAGCAGCTTTGTTTTCAGCTACTGTGGGGGGCGGTACTGATTAAATAGCACACAGTCAGCCTAAAACACCACCAACAGGGACCTGTCCTTGTTTTGCTTTCATTCTTAGGCTTACATACTTCTTTCTTTCACTTCTCTACCCTGTTCTTCGGTCTGGCCTTTCAAAGTCATGGCAGGTAGTCACAGGTCTCAACACTTGCCCAGTATGCTACTGGGAAACCAGAGGACTGGGGATGCATCTGTTCTCTGTAGCACCCCACAGAATCCCCAGGCTTGACAGGAATCTGTGGGCACTATTATAATTAGATAATAGAATAATTTCATATGCAATTGAAAGTGCTGCAGGGAAAGAAGAGGGGTGTTTGGGAAAGTAGATTGTAATTACTTGAGCTGGAATTTGGCCAGGATACAGAGGTTAGTCTTGTGAAGAGTACCGAGGGACCATCAATGAACACAACTAGTTAGGATCACAGTTAGATTTCTGATTTAAAAGACGCAGCCCTCACAGCCTGGTGCCCCCACAGTGTACTTGTTCAGGACTGAACAGAGCTACCAGAAAAAGCCACACGCAATTTTCCATGATAAAGCTGAAAAGGAAATAGAGGTGACTGGGAATGATTTTTATTCTGCCCTAAATTGTCCTTGGCGTTTTCTCCAACACTTCCTACATGAAACAAAAAATTTGATTCAATGTAAAATGGCATGGGGAGGGAAGCACATCGCTGCTGTAGGGAGCTGAAATTTTAAGTTTAGTGGCTAAAGTGATTGCATGGTCATGTGAGAGACCTCAAAAAATTGGGAATTTGACACCATTTTCAGTGGAAGAAGAGCACAAACCCTGCGTGACCCAATAGAAAATCCCAGCATAAAATTTGAGCTTTAATCAGACTGAGAAGTCCAGTAATGGTCCAGTTTTCACTCATGGAGAAGATGCTGGTGTCATTACGGGAAACACTGATTTTTACTCTCTGAAAAGGACCCTTCTTATTTTCATCTTTACTGCTAGTCAGAAAGATATATACTCTCCAAATAATAGCAGTTTCCTTGTGCTGGAGTTATAGTGGCTTTGTGATACAATAAACAGCACCCTGTCATAAGTCTTGTATAAAAAATGGCCTGACATTTCTTTAAAAGTAAAGAGAAACACTACTGCAGCGATGACCTCTGTGCAAGGTCACAGATGTTTTGCATGGTGGGGGAAACTATGGTTACATACTTATACGCTAGGATATATTGCTTACTTTTCACAAAGCGTTTTCCTGAGAAATTACAGTACATTAAAAAACGTCGGGTGAGCTCCACTCAGCCTTTTAGTGCTCACTTTTTAAATGATACAAACCAGAATAAATATGGCAGGGTGGGTTGCTAACTTTTTGCTCCCCATTCCTTTCACTCACTTTGCACTTTAAAAAAAAAAAAGTGTTAAACGCCTAACTGTCCAAATTGGATGGAATTTTGAAGAATAAAATGGAGCACGTCTTGAGAAGATTTGTAATTCAGCACAAGTTTGGAGAACTGCCTAAATGTTTGGATATTTATCAGGACATCTGCAGAAATTGAATTGGAGATCTTGCCACAGTCGTTTACTTATTAGATTTCTTCCAGCAGGTGGGCAGTCAACTGGTGGAACTTAACTGCCACCATCCACTGCCGAAGTGCTGTTTGGTGCGTGCAAATCCTGGCTAAAAGGTTTGAGGTTTATATCCTGCAGTGGTGTAAATGGAGCTACCTGATTAGAGGGGGCTATTTCATTTGATGCTGATGGATCCAGTTGTGCATTTGACCCCTGTGTGTAGATATATTGAATGCATCATCAACGAGGAACTCGCTAGGGTCACCAAAACCCATTTCCCTTAGGACATTTTACTTCACCGGTCCGTTCCCTTGAGGTGATGTGCAGCTGGGTTCCTGCTCCTGTGTCAGCTTAGACTGAGGGTAACAGAACTCCCTGAGCTCTGGGGGAATAGTGAAAACCTTGCTGATTTACCAGCTGAAAATGTTCCTGGACACTTAAATCACATGGAAATAAGTGTGCCAGGAATCCGGTTCATTCCAGCAAAGGATTCGGACTGATGAATTTAAGTTGCAATAGCTGTGATAATTCCCTTTTCAAACTGTCTAATCTTAGGTATTGGGGTAATCCAAAATCAGTGTTGGTTTATCTTCATATAGTGAGCTGAAAAACACGTCGGTTCAACAGCTGCTCTGTGAATATTTGGCAATCTCTACAGTAAACCCAAGAACTAGATCTGAGGTCAGAAGCCCTTTTCAGAAGTTAGAGCCTAGGTTGACACACAAATAGTACCAAATGAAAGACAAATTATTATGAATGAAGATTTTGGTTATTTATCCAGGTTACCACAGCTTTGTCTGAGCTATTGGCCCAGGTTTCTCCATGGAACACATTCAGCTGTAGTACAGCAAGGCTCTTTTTCTGTTTCCAGTTCTTCAGTTGACTTCTTCAGGGTCGTTCACTGCCTCTTAGTCTGCATTTGAAGACTCATGTAGTGGTGATTTGTATGTACAGTAAGAAGCATTTCTTCCCCAAACAGCTTAGCACCTCAGGAAATGTTATGAAGGATACAGGAAAAAGAGAGAATGGTGTATTTCTTTTTTTTTCCCAAGATCATACAGCAAAGCCAAGAGAAGAACATAGTCGCGTAGATTTCTGCACTGGTGTTGGACCAGGCTTTTTCAGGTGCTTTCAGCTAGTTAAAAGGCCAGGTAGCAATGGGAGGGGAACAAAAACCAGATTCTGCTGAACAGCGTGTTCTTTGGAGAGTACTCCCTTTGAATCTGGTGGCATATTTGCAGAGTAAGGCACTAAGGTAAGCAAGGATGTTCTTGTGTAAGCCATTTTGAGGCTTGATTCTGGCCCAGCAATGAGTAATCACTGTTCTCGGAGTCTGTCCCATTGTATACTCTGAACCATTTCTGATCTGCTTTGCAGTCAAATAACGTAGAAGTTTTAGTTACCATGTGGGACTAGTAAAGCACATAACCCAAAACTAATTTTTCACAATTTAACGGTGTGATGCCCTTCCTAGTAGGGTAGAAAATTATCATCTCCATTGCCTGGGGACATAATATAATGGGGAAACATTTTCCCTGCTCCTTAAATACTGTCCATAGGACATTAATTTACTTAACTGACATTCTGTTTAAAGGACAACAGTGTTAAGCGTCAATACGTTTATTCTCAGAGATTGGTGAGTGTTTGATATTTGGCTCGTGGTGATCTGGTCATTTCAAATGAAGATTTTTTTTTTAAATGATACCGTATTGTGTGCTCCCAGCACGTCAGCTGAGGGTAGTGGTGCCCTTAGGAAGGACTTCCCCTGTTTTTGTCCAGAAGTGCTTTAGAACTACCGAATAAACCATATGAACAAGCCCTAGTTAGTATTGCCAGGTAAGAAGTAGGAGTTCTGTGCATTTGTGTTCTGAGCCTGGTTATGTGACAGCTATTCCCAGCCAGGGAAGATCACGCTAACTTTGGTGTGTATTACATCTATATGGTAATGTTCCACCCTTGGACATGGAACTGTGTTAGCTCCCCTGTTCTTGAAAGAGTTAGAATTTCTGCTTAGAGCTACGCCATGTATGGACACCAGCTTGATTTGACATTAACTTGGATAATCTTATTCTCCCTTGCATGCACTTGAAAGCAGACCCGATGCAGCTGGGTTTCTGTGGGATTGACCAAAGTGGTCAAAAATGTCCTATAGCTTTGGGGCATCCCTTCTTTGACTGCCTAAATAGGTATGAGTCTCTCTGGATTTTTATCAATGCCTGACTTGTGGCATCTTCCTTATATCTTCCTTGTTCTTTATTTTTCTAATGTGGATACTGTCATTGATATTATCGTCTTGACCTCACGTTGGCACCAAAGTGTAGAGGATCTTTACAAAAGATAGCATGTTAATAAGAGTTAACTTTTAGTAGGACTCTGCACTTAGAAAGTTCAAAGGGTTTAATAAATCAAGGTCAAGGTATCGATTGCAATTTCTTCTGTGAGGAAACTGAGGCAGGGAGACTTTTTCTGGATTATGTGGCAAGCGATGTAAATGTATTAGCTGTTTTTATTGGCAGACTGCTGAGCTGGTCCGATCTCGTGATCTAGGCCAATATCCATAAATCTCAAAGGGTAGGATTAGAAATAACAACTCCCACAAGCAGAGCTCCCACTTCCTTCTCTTGATCTTCACTCTTGTGAACTGGTGACTTGGAAAGAGCTGCCAGGCGTAAAAAAGCTCCTATTTTACGGAATTAGTCAACGTAGTCCCATGGTTTGGCATTGAATAAATGGTGCTAAACACTTTCATCCCTGGGTAAACTGTAACAGGAGAGGAAGAGCTAGGAGGTAACTTGGATCACAACTGTTAATGACAAAAGAAAACTTTTAGCTGGCTTTCCAATGTACGTTAATTTAGTGCTATTTAAAATTTTTCAGTTGGGGTTTTCACCCCTTGACCACTGCTTGATCCATGAAATTGCAAAGCAAACCCTTTGCCATTTGACGCAGGAGCTTCATCTGCTTTCCCCTTCTCTCTCATCCCTGCCCCTTCTTCCTCTCAGCCTGTCTTTCAACCCAATGAAAGGATTTGATCCAAGCTGTTATTTCGCTAGACTTTTCAATCAACAAGAAAAAATTCTCTTTATCTTAAAAGCAAACAAAAATCAGCTGGTAACATAGTGGAATAGCAGTTCAGAGATAATCCAAAAGGAAAGATACTGAATTTTCTCGAGAAGGGGCCTCTGGACCCTTACTTACCGCTCTGATTTGGGCATGTATTTTTTTGTCCACTAGATGGCAACAGACAGCTACCGACAGAGCCCTCAGCTATCACAACGGGCGGGCTCTCCTTTCGGCTTCTCCCCTTTATCTCGGTTACTTTATTTAAAGGTATAGTATGCGGTGACCTT
Organism: Rissa tridactyla; assembly: GCF_028500815.1. Taxonomy (NCBI): domain Eukaryota; kingdom Metazoa; phylum Chordata; class Aves; order Charadriiformes; family Laridae; genus Rissa; species Rissa tridactyla. The sequence continues at coordinate 6,633,125 of NC_071485.1, forward strand.
TGCTGCCTTGAACTCTGTGGAGAAATGTCTGAGACATGTACAATGTGCTTCCTTTGTTTAAATAGACACTGTCAAGGTGTTGTATGCTCTGTCATTCAAACCCCCCTGGGAAGCTCACCAGTAGAACAAATTTTCTTATAGGTATTTTATCCCCTTTGCATATGTAGAATTGTTTGGAAAGGACTGTCATTTCGTGTGTTGAGGGAAAGGATGCATTTCCACCTCATCAGCAATTTAAGATAAGACCTTGGGGGATGTCTCTTTGCTCACCTGTCTCTTTGCCCAGCCTCAATTTCCCGCCTGTAAAATGGGGATGCTCATGACTCATTTTTGTGAAAAATCTGTAGAAAACCTTAACCATAATGTTGCTATATGGGTAAGATGACAGAGTGATGGTGGGGGGTTTGTTTCTTTGCGTGGTTTTTTAGAAAGTCATATGTGAAGGCAGTTCAAAAGCATAGCTTGCTGAAAGATGCGGTGGCATGGCAAAATACCATAGTGCATATTTGAGAATCAAAAGCATGAACAATGTGAGAAATACTTTTCCTGCAAGTACGAAGGAATATCTCTACTGAGGCAGGTACTTCTTCCAACCTGTTTTGTCACGAGAGCCAACAGGGTATTCCCAATTTTGTCTTCAGGTGGACTTTAGCACTGTCCACTCGAGAGCAAAAGCTGTCTGTGCCATACATCTTCTGTGTAGGCCTGAGGCCATTATCTCTTATCCCCTGATCCAAGCGCAGGCTAGAAATGGAAAATTCTGACTATTTCCGCAATTATTTGCAACTGAGATAATCTTGTGATTTTTCTTTATTTAGATTGAGCTGTATGCTATCACTTTAAAAACAATAGACTCTTGGGTGGGGAGAGGATGGGATGTATAGCCTTGAATAATTAGGCTAGAAAGTGCCAAGGGACGTGACAAATGAATCTTCACTGAAAGATTGGCTGAATATTTAAACTGAATGCACACAGCTGGTGATCTTGTTCTTCACCATGAGGCCAAAACCTGCTCACCTTATTCAGAAAAGTCCTACTGACTGGCAGACGAGCAAGCTGTGGAGGGTTTGGCCCACACAGTGGTCCTAACAGTATATCCACTTACATATGAATCATCTTGATATCAGACTGTCAGTTACTTGATTAAATCTGTCCAGTTTGAGGGACTGTAGCAGTCTCCGATTTTGTGAAGGACTCTCAAGTCTTTTGGTAGCAGTAATTAGAGTAGCCAGCGACCACAGGCCGAGATTTTTGACACTAACCCTTGATCGTAGGTACTGAATCTGAGACCTTAAAAAGGCTTAATATCCAAAACAAGGAAAGAAGGCAGCCTGAAAATCAGGCAGATCTGTTTATGTCAGGCTACTGAGAAGCTTTAGGTGTGTGTTCAGTCACAACCACAGTGTGCAGAGGTTGCTGTGCCCGTGTAGGAGATGCTCAGTCCAGACCTGGCACCTCTGCTTCAGTGCTAATCTCTGCAGAGCGCTCGCTGGAGATCTGGGAATGGACGGACATGGTTTCCTTGGTTTTCTGCCTTAGATATAATGCTTTCAGTAAAAGATAGTTCTGTTCGCAGGCTGAGTAAGGGAAGCTACCTCCTCTACACCTAAAGAAAAACACTGTGCCTTCGGGGCTCTTAACAGATGGTTTCCACCATTACAATTACACTGTCCCTGCAGTGTTTGTACATATGCTGAAATGAGCGGAGGTTCATGGTAACTATACGTTCTGAAACTGTATGGTTACATTAACTTTATGAGTGAGCATGATCTTAACATAAATATACATGTCCTTTTGTTGGGCTTCTAGTAACGTGTGCATTAGGTATGAGATCAAGGGTATAACAGTATCTTGTTTTCTAATATAGTTTATCTTCCAGTTATAGGAACTAGTGATAATTGTTGAATAAGAAACCTAACTGCTGTATAATTGCACAGTTTTTCATTGTGATGCTATTCACTATTAAGCACTATACCCCAATGTGTTCTGTGAAATCAATAAAATAAGATTTCTATCTTGTTTGAAGCCAGTTAGATTTCTTTACTATGTAAGCATTGACAGTGTGCTCCTGGGCAAATAGCAGAGCTAGGCAAATAATTTGCCAGGATGAATTATTTCGCTCTACTCGTCTCCAAATTCTGCAGTGTGTTTACTTGTCAAAGTTTGAGGGTTGCTTTTTGTTGATTTTTATGGGGTTTTTTTAAGAACAAACTTTTGGTTCTTGGGTTCTTTTTGCTGCATTCAGTGTGTGTTGGTAATGAGTGCCCTGTGTAAGTACTGGGGGCATGATGCTCTGAGAGAGGAGCAACTCCTTTCGTGGTTGATAAATGCAGTGACAGCAGTAGTGCAGTACAAATGGTGCGGTATTCGCTTCGTAATTGAAATGTTCAGTTTCACTATTACGATGAAACTGCCCTCAGTGCAAAGAACTGCACTGACAGCTACACACTAATTAAATTCCATTTAAACTGGTGGATTATATGCAAAAGTTTGTTGATTTATATTTTTTTTCTGTAAAGTATATTTTGTAGCTAATATCTAACAAGCTGACCACTGGGCACAGGAATTTCTGCAAGAAGAATGTGAATATCATAAAAATACACAAAAGTTGTCACAAGCTTTAGTTACATTTTGTTTCTTTTACTCCAAATGCATACAATTCCATTGAAAAAAAAAGAAAAATAAGGGCATTTCCCCAGAAGGGCTTGATTTTCCTGTTCTATTAATACAAGGAGAAATTCTTGGTATTTTTGCAGGTTTTGGCTTTTGAGTCTAACGTGTTTTGATTTGACTTTTGGGTTGTATTTTGGTCTGTTGCCTTCTGCTGCGACTGCCGTTGCTCTGACTGCGAAAGTAAGTCAGCATAAACGAGCACAGCCACACGCTCTGCTTTCCTGCAGTTCCAGGTGGTGTTGGGATTTTCAACAATTGTTGGAGAGCCCTCAAAACTGAAGACAGGGCTTGGTGGAGGGGACGCATGTTCAAATCACTTTTAAATAATTAAAAAATACAAAGCAAGTGAGCAAAGGTATCAGAAGCAAACCTTTTCAATGTAGTGAACTCTCCATAGCACTTGGTGTGAACGTGAGAACCTTAACTTGGCCCCCTGCACTGCCATACATATGGTCTCACACATAATAACGTGACATGCTGCACACTGAGAAAAATATTTTGTTGAAAATATGAGTAAAGCAGCATCTTTGCTTTTCCTGGATAATTAGTGGTGGAATATGTAGATGATTTGCTTTTCTTGGAGAGGTTCTGCATAAAATCTACCTCTTTAATATGGCAAATACAGATGTAACCTAGTCACTTACTTAAAGCATTCATTTGCTTTATCTTGTCCATGCAATTACCACATTCTTTGGAACATGGATCGACTTCTTCATATTTAAAGGCTTGGTTACTTGACTAGTAGTTGTCCTTTGTACTTATATTCACCACTAAGCACCAGCAAGCTTCCCTAGTGGTAATGCCTACTTCTGGAAAAAGAAAAAGAATAATCTAATAAAAACTAAGAAACATACAGTTGAATTCTTTTATGTTTGACATCATGTTTTTTTCCTTTATGCCTCAGATTCTTGTCTTGAAAAACTGGGATTATTTTCTTTTCCATCCCCTTTTAAAGTCCTCTGGGATTTGCAGGTGAAGTGTCGTAAGTTTATCTCTGATGATCTCAAATCTGAAAGTTCCTTTTGAGAAGGAGGAAGAAGTTGACATCTGGCCTGGATACCTATTGCACTGTAAAGATGTTTGGACTCTGAATTAAAGAATGTCAGGCTCTTGGAAATATGCGTTAGAATCTCGATTTTGCAGCTGGAGTCTGTGGGTTTTTGTTGGAATCCTAGGAAAGGTCTGGATTGAATATTTGGTCTTTAACTGGTAGAGGTTAAGGATGGTGTTTTAAGGTTCAGTAGTTCAGGGGATGCTTTAGTTGCTCAGTAGTGTAGCAGTGCAGTGTTCTGATGGCATTTTCATTTTAACATCTTCTGATGCTAAAATGTGGCCATGACCTGAGGCCTGAAACAGTGTTTTGGAGTAGTGAGCAGGAGAGAAACTTACAGGAGATAAGGTGTCTTCACCTATGCAGAGCACCTTCAGATATGGAAAGTAAACTCTGTCGGTTGGGTCCAGATTTATCATCCACATGCTGTATTGTCTACATGCACAGAAGGGGATTTGTTAGCATTATCGTTTACCTAGGTAGCGCTGAGAAGTGTGAGATTGTGGAACATATGGGCTGCAATATCATGGCAGAATAGCCTGTGTGAAGGATGCGGCAGCTCAGAAAATATTCTTGTTTTTGTCAGTTTAAATATGTGCTGTTTAAAACTGAATTGAAGCGAAACATTCAGATTACTATGGTTTGAAGGAAATGCTTTACGGGGCCTGAATAGATTCCTCCCCGCTTCCTATCTCTTGTTACGTATCAGTGACTACAATTAAGAACAATCAACCCAAGGCAAACCTAGAAAAGTTTGTTACTCTAAAAACCATTGGTCTAGTTCAAGAATGTAACAACGGTGATGAAGATCTTAGCAAAGTGAAGTTGATGAGAGCCTTCATTTCCTGACATGAAAACTCCAAAGAAGTTTCTTTACTGGCAGAAACACCCAAACGAGTGCAAGTGTACCTTGCATCTAAGGGTAAATCCACTTTGCATGTACTGTACTATTCACGTTAAGGTTCTGATTCAAAACCCGATAATTTGGAGGATATTCCATTTACGTCAGCATGGTTTAGATTGCTGCTTTCTGAATAACTACTGAGAAATTCTATGATTTTAGGAGATCATGTGTTTTCAAATGTTTTAGAGTCTGATCCTGTGTCATTGAAACCAGCGAGAAGCGAGTAGTTCCAGTATTATTCTGCCACTTGTTCTCTGTGCATTAGCGAAGCCACGATGCAGCTGAACCAAACTCTAACCATTGTCACTTCTTTGGAGAATTTGTCTTCACATGCCTTTTGCATTATTGTAACCGACAAGTCTAAGACACTGTCTAATGTTAATTCTGCTCATTGCTGCCAATTATAATCAGAGCTAGTCAAAATAAACAAATTAAACAAATAAACATGTCAAAACATCTCAGCCGTAGAGAAAATAAGCCAAGTCTGAACTCTATCAGTGCTGCAGTATAACCGATGTGCTGCATATTGTAAAATGTTCTATCACATTTTTCACCTTTTGTTGAGAAAAGGAAAGAAAAGGTGGGTCAGTTTAGAATTACAGTTTAGTTCTACCCTACTAAGGAGTCTGCAACTGAAACCAAATGAAACCCAAATGTTCCTTTAGCTCCTTCACCCAACCTAATGATCATCTGCTGTATGTTTTAAATGTTTTTTTAGGGTTTGGGGTTGGCTTTTTTTTTTTGGAGTTGATTCTTTGCTGTCAGAGTGCCAAGATGCTAAATCATTGTAGGATTTGGACAAGATGCAGGTGAAAATATACCAAATGCAGATATACACTTCAATGCAAAACATGCTGCTGCTGTGACATAACACCATCCAAAATGGTAAAATACTATGCAATTTAAATTAGAAAGTACCCCAGAAGAGAGAAATACATAAAACATGCTTTTACTACATGGAGGGGACACCATAGCCTGGATTTGCTAAGAAGCAGTGGTAATGGAAGGAGGGGGCAAATTTTTTTTTTTTTTTTTTTTAGTGGTATGTTAACCTTAAAAATATGTTCTGAGGTTAAAGGAAAAAGCTGTCGCTTTAGACAGGTGGTTCTTGTAAAGAGGTGATCTTTTAAAGTGCAGTCTTACAATGTCAAAAACAACGTCTCGGCAGAGATAAAGCTATAATGCAGGTGATTGCTGGGACTCTTCTGTTGTCTGTCACATAGCCTTAAAATCTGTTTCAAAACTTGCATTTGGAAAGGGACTTGCTTTTTTAATATAAGACACGTGCACCAAATACCTGTTTGAAATAGTGAGTTAGAAATGGATCCCTGAAATGCAATGCCTTGCTTTTACAAACCTTAGAATATCCCTTGTTATTGTGCGTAATCAAAAGACTAACTCCATGCTGGTAGCTGCTGCTGGGATTGCGCCTGAATTTCTTGGGAATGAACAATTGTCTGTTGTGAATTGGCGCGATCCCACTGGGATCAGGTGCGCCAAGTTCTTGAAGGGCATGGGAGGCATGAGATGGGGAGAGGGACCTCCTTAGCATAAAATCAAGGGGAATGCCTCCACGAATGACCATGGAGACTGACAGAACTGCTTAACAAATACTTGCTTGCTCATCCTGAAATAATGTTGGAAAACATAGCAGTATTTTGCTCAGCCCTGAAGGAAAATCCAAGCAACTTCCTTGAGGTACATTGGATTTTGCGAGGCGGTTTGAGGAGAGTGTGAATTCTCCACAAAAATACACAAAACTCTCAACTGCCGAGGTTCTTCCTTCTCTCCCTCCCTTCCTTTTCTTCCCCCCACAATGTTTTTAATGTACGTAGGGTCTGGGGAGAAAAGGAACACTGTGCCTTTGAAATGTTGTTTGCTGAAGACAGTATATAGAATCTTGGTTATTAACAGCCTCTCACAAGACAGTTATTTTTGGAGTGGCCTCTGAGGAGGCAACCTCTTGGAATCGAACTCATTTATTCTGCGTTTCACTGTCCTGCCATTTCCTGCAGAGAGAGGGGAAAAGTGAAACCACATGTTTTGAGGAGCGAGCGTAGGAAACCCCACTGAAGACAAATGACTGCTCCTCTCCCCTGGCAATTAGTCAAACCCGGGCTGCGTGCCAGCCCAGGTGTTCCCGACTGTGTATAAATTTGCCAAAGAACAATGAAAATAGCAGCTGATTGTGCTGACAGATTCTTCTGGTAATTTCCTGTTGTTTGGCATCTTCAGGTTACTTTCCCACAATTATGGATCCTGATGAAGTCCTGGGCCTTCAAATCCACTTTTTAACTGGAAACAAAGTAATTGTGAGTGCGTGCGTATGTATGCACATGCGTAGCCCTGTTCTCTCAAGCCCCTAGCCTTTTCCCCTAGTTCCCAGATGTTTTAATTTAATTCGTTTTGCAAAATACATATTTTAATGAGTCTGAATTAAAAAAACCTATTTGCACCTGCATCATATAGAATTTCTTGGCAGTCCCACCATGGCTTTTGCCAGGATTCATGCTTATTCTATCACTGCAACCTACCACTTGGAAGGTTTTCCTCTTGTGCCTTCCATTATCTTCTAAATCAGGGCTGCTCAAGAAACGCTCACTAATGGATCGGAGCCTTGAGCTGGCCACGGAGGGGAGAGAGTGGTCTGACAGCTCGAGGCACTGGCGACGGGGTGGTGTTAAAAGTCAGGGGTGTCTTCAGATACCAGGCTCTGGATCTGGGGGAGAAATGGCTGTCCCTGAAGAGTGACAAGTTTTATCGTCTAGAAGGAGAGAGGGAGAGAAAGGAGGGAAGGCAGACTTTACAGTGATCTTAAAGCTTCATGCAATCCAGTCTGTCAGGAAGTTATAAATACTCGTTTGGGTTTCTTGAGCAACTCGAATTCTTTTTTTTTTTTTTTGAGTTGGAACAGAGCTGGATGGGCACCAAGGGACATTAGCCCCAGGTCCATCGTCTCGTTTCTTCTCAGTGTGCATTCCAAAGAGAGGGAGAACAGAGCGAAGGGGGGGGCGTTCCTGCAGTATGTATAAAAGGGAGGGGGGGAATTCTGTCCAGCCTTTCCTCTGTGCATTTCCTGCTGGTTTAGTTATTCCTAGAAGATCAATTCTAAGAGTAGCTCTGAGTTTTGAAATATTTTGCAAAGCTTCAGTGATTATTTTTTTTTTTGTACTTTAAATGTGCATTCCGGAGAGATCTGACTTTTGTGATGTAAAATGAATTAAGGTCCTGCCTTTCCTACATAATTTTCTACATTTTTGTTATCCTTAAAGAGAGGAAATTTCTCATTATTTGCGAGGCAGGTGAATTAGAACTAAGGCTGATCAAATCCACTCTTTTTCTCAGAAAATCGCATTTTTGACTAAGTGAAAATTTCTGCCAAATATATATATGCCTTCCATTACAAAAGACGAAACCAAACAAAAGAAAACCCCGGCCAGAAAATCTCAGGTAGATTCTCTTGGTCTTGTTCCTTTGGAGGAGGGGAAGGATACATATTTCAGCAGGTTGAGGACCTTTTCTTTTCGCCCCAGGTGAAGGCAGCAGCAGGTCCCAGCTGCGCTGTGCGGGGCCATGCACAAATATGAAAGGAATTGTTGAGGTGGCCCAGACCCCTTCTTTGAGGCCACCATGTTGATCCGCTCATGTAAACAACTCGCAAAGTGTCTTCTGTCTCACTGTACAGACTAAGCCTACCAGATTCCTTTTAAACTCCTTGGCAGAGATCTCTATTCGTTCCAGAAGGTCTCTGGTTCAGATTCTGCTGACAGCCTTTGCAGGGACCATCACAGTTCCCTCAGTGCTAATGGCTGTTACCAATGAGTGTCCCATGTGTATTTCACTGAGCAGGTTAGGAAAAGGATGGAAATAATGTTGTGAAACTCCCCCCTCGCCCTCTGGTTTTCATCAAAAAATTCTTTTCAGTGGAAATCTTCTCCCAGCTGGAGTGTCGCCTTCTGTTCAAATCCCTAAAATTAGACTGAGAATCTTCTCTCACTTAAACAAATCCATGCTGTCTGCTTTACAGTAATTATCCTTCTGTAGCAGTGGCAAAGACATGCAGGTTTGCAAAATTCTTTGAAGATGAAAAGCCCTGAGCGGCTCGTCTTGGTCCTCGCGCACATCGGTAAATAGGTAGAACACATGGGAGATGCAGGAGGGTTGGAAATGCTTCTCCCCACAAGCAGAAATGTTCTACCCGTGCTGTGAATCCACCTTACGGTGACTATTTCAGGTTTTTGGCTCTGGGGAACTGCCAGCTATCTACCCACTCAGCCTGATTCAAAGCCTACTGAAGGCAATTAGAACCTTGTCGCTAATTACCAATGAGATCTAAAGTGTCTTGTGTTACACAAGTCCTCCTGTCTGTAGGTCCAACCTTGGTGCGCATCTCTTCCCTCTGTCCCATGCCCCTGTTCGGGAGTTGTGGTGACTCCATTGCATGGGGGGCTTCTTGTCCCTGGGAAGGCTGATCCCAATTAACGGCCTCTCTGCATGCTTGTGTGAGATCAGGCAATAAATACTGCATGAATACGACATCTCTCTAATAGGACCTCGCTGTCTCCTAATCGATTTACAGTGAGCGAGCGACATGGAATCATCCAGCCTCCATAAATCAAGGCCTGTGTTCTCATTTCATAGCGTTAATGGCATGTCGGGGGGCTGACTCCTGTCGGGCTGAGTGCTGCTGGCATCATGATTTGCAGTCTCTCGATAGCCTGGTGGGGTGTTTGTAAGCTCTGCAGCACCTCAGGTGTGGGAGGTCTACCCTGTTGCTGGGACAGCTGCACTCTTCACACCATCCCCAGTGAGGGCTCTGTCATGGCTCTCCTTTAGAAGAGTTTTTTGGTGTTTTTGGTTTTTTTTTTACTGTCTATTGTTTCAGAGAGTTTTGTGGTTTTTTCTTTTTTTTTTTTTCTTTCTTTTTTGACTCGCCCTTAGTGAGCCAGGCAGGTCGCAGACTGGATTCCTTCCATTTTGATAAAGCAATGGATAGAGGAGGTTCATCTCTGTTCTGTATCTTCTGTTGACCAATTCTCCCTCCCTCCCTTTCCTCTCTGTTTGGAGCCTTGTTTTTCAGGACAAGGACACTGTCTCCCAGTGTTTGTTCAGCTCTTAATGCAAGGTGACGACCATTTCATCTGTGTATTTACGATATTCCAAAGACTTTAAACACTGTTGGATTCTGCCTGAGTTGATGGAGAGAACTGGAATGTGGATCTTCTGCTGCTTTTACATGCTCCCTATATGACTTTGGACAGGTCTCTGCCTCCGTTTCTCTATCCTATTCCCTATCCCTGTTCCATTGAGCAGCTCTCTGCCTCCGTTTTCCTGTCCTATTCCCTATCCCTATTCCATTGTGCAGCTCTCTGCCTCCGTTTCCCTATCTATGACATAGCGACAGGACCTCTTCCTACACGCTACTTTAATAGCTACAGAAGAAAGAGGTTTTTGCCAGAGCTGAGCATTCTTTTATTCAAATTAAATGAAAACATAAATGTTTAGGACCTGATCCTAGTCTGTCATGTGGTTCAATTCTGTGACTATTAGCTTTAACCTTAAAAAATGAAACTTGATGAACAGTGGTGCATAGTGAAGGCCCTGGGTCATAAATTTGCCCCTGGACTAACAAAGGTAACAATCAGAGGGTTCTTGTGAAAAGCAACCACTCGAGCAGGTGGTTGGCAGAAGGTGAACCGTAGACTCTGGCACCAACACAGACTTCTGTGAGTCGTGTGCTGAAGGTGTCGTTTTGTTAACGGGCTGCGGAAGCGAGCTCTTAAAGACCGTTTCAACCAACCACAGCAGCTGAGGAGGTGACATGTTCTTTACAAGGATTTTACTTTCACCAACTGGGATTTTTATTCTCGTTATAATTCAGTGAAAATGTTGCTTTCAGAATGTCCCACGCTGCCCGAGGAATTTGATCACCCAGTTCCTAATAAAATGAATGCAACTGGAAGTCTAAACCCTGGTGGTTGCAGTAAAAATTAGTATTGGTGTTTCGTTCTTTTTAGATAGCAACCCTGCTTAACTGGGAGATAGGGCTGAAGGAGGTAAGTGGGCCCCTTTCTCCAAATAAACTTGCTGTTTTCCGAGAAGTTTTCTGGTTTTAAATCATGCTTACCGTGTAATTCTGAAAAACACACAGGACCTCCCAAACAAACAGCAGGCTGGGTAGCTAAAGATAGTTTCTCTTCAGAAAAATATCTTAAAATAACCTTGATATTAAAAAAAAAAGAAATCAACTTTTTATTAGGCTTTGTACAAAATGCAGCATTCTGGCAGATAGTTAACTTGCGTTTCTAGAAGGAAAATGGAAAAATACACATAGTTTTTATTATCTCAGTAAGACAATACATCAGAGTCTAATACACGCTTCCTGTGTATGACAATGAAAAAAAGAGAGGATGATCTTTACTCTTTCTTTTCCAAATACTGTTATCTTTGGATGAAGCAAAGAATGTTGGAATACCTGGGAAGGCATTACCCTGGCAAAAGCAGGGTTGGCATAGGCGGGGGAAGGAGGATCAGTGGGGCACTGTGTAATGCCAGGCATAACGTGATACTCCATAGGTTTATCCTTTCATCTGCCTGTTCGAGATTGTGGAAATGCTGTCCAGCTTTTTTGTACGGGTACATCATGCTGTCCCCAGCCATTACTCGCTTAAGGATGTGTCTTCCCCTGAATTACTGCCTTTGCTCTGAGAACGCATTCGTGGGATTTGATTTTTCTCACTGTGGATTTTGTGAGTGGGAAAAGGGATGGGAGAACTAGCTGGAAAGTTACACTTCTGTATAGAAATGCCAACTGCGATAAAATGCAAAATCTTAAATGATGTCTAGGTTCCACTTTTTGTAGGCATTTCCAAATAAGCTGCCGGACTCCTTGTAGTCTAATCCACTTCTATGGGCATTCCAGGTTTATGTTACAATCCCATTTAAAAGAGGACGTGGTAGTATGTTATTGACGTACTTTTCTCATACTAATCCTCTCCACACAAGACTGAATTCATAGGATTTGACTTAATTAAACTTTTCTGCTAGAAAGTTTTTAGCACTGTAACTAGACAGGTGCAATTCCTTTGCATGTACGCTCCTAGAAGATCCATAAAAGGGTCATACTGGAAGAACAGATTCCATGGGGACATTTATACTAGTGTAATTATTAAGAGTCATCCACTGGCTTATGCTAACATAGCTTTTCCACGTAAAAAAGTTACTAATGATTAGGCTTGTAAAATAGGTAGGAATGCTAATAAAGATTTTAAAAGTAGTGCTGATTTTGGTGTCATTTTGAAAACTGTAGTCTACTGAAAATCAGTGATATTTAGGTCCCTAAGTGACTGCAATTTTGAAGCACGGGTTTTTCAAAACAAATGAACTTTTTAAGAAAAAAAGGAAGGGAACCGGAGTTATTGAGTAGAAGGTAACCTCTCCTAGTAACGGGACATACATGTCTAACGTGAGGAGGTGCCATATGCTGCTACTGCTGGAGCATAAAACGCTCGGAGGCGCTGACTACGCTGCCAGCTCACGGGGCTTAGGTGATGGAGATAATTTTTGGTGTAATTGTTTTCTGTTTAGAAGAAACAGTTTTGTCAAAATCTAAACTTCAGCTGCAGACAGGTCAGGCACTAAAAACTTTTTAAAGGACAACTCCAATGCAGAAAATAATTGCAAAAACTCAGGTTTGTTTTGGATTTGGTATTAGCCTATTAATGTCTTTCAACCTTAATAACATAGGCTGTTTTCTCTACTGCAAATGAAGCTTCCTTAAAATGTAATGAAAACAATCATTTTCCCTCTGAAACTAATAGGAATTTTCACTCCAGATCGGCTTCTATCAGCTGTAGAATTGGGTGCATAATTTTCACTGGTGTCTTGAGGAAAAAATAAAAATAAAAATTGCAGTGTCCTGTGAATGAGATGTAATCAAGGTGTGGTTGTCAGAGATCCTAGTTGAGGCCTGTAGCTTCTGAATTTTTTTGAAACAATTTTCCTAAAGAGATCCATGTAACACATATTACTTACTGCTAAATTATCAGAGGAATCATTTTATCTTTATGTCGCCGTAAGAAAGATCAGAATCTTTCCCTCCCTCTCTGCGTGTGTTAATGTTCTTCCACTGCCTTTCAACCTCAGGCTTATGACCTCTGAACACAAGCTCAAAAATTAATGATTTTTTTTTTCCAGCCAGTGCCTGCATTTCTTCAAGTCAGTTATCATGTGTCGCATGACAAATGAGCTTCTAGAGCACTGAAACTTCTAAGAATATTATTTTTCTTTTTTTGCTCTATTCTGTCTGAAAAACAACTTGCTGCCTCTTAGTCTTGGACAGAAACCTCCTGTACAGAAAATCCTTCAGGCCATAGCTCAGTGAATTTAACTGAGCTCTCCAGATTTTATCATTTGTCATCTGTAATATACGTATTTAGCTCCTGATTAAGAAGGTGAATATTCCTGTAAACCTGAATGGAAAAAAAATGCTTAGGTTTGGTTTGTTCTTGTACTGCCTGCACTGATTTCCTCAGATAGAGCCACAGTCGCCCTTCGTTAGGGCAGTGTTGTATCGCATGCTGAAGAGCTCAGTACGGGGTAAAAGATGGCAGGCAAGCAGTGGTCAGGCTGTACGAGGTTCACTTCAGCGCTGTGGCTACTGACAGAAGCTACATCTTGCAGAACACGGACGCATTGGTCTCCCAGTAGGGTTTCCATCGTGTGCTGTGTCAGTCCAGCTCTTGAAGGAGTATCTGTTGAACTGCTGCTGGCTACTCAAGTGCAGCCACGGGTGGGAGGCGTTATTTTAATCGAGGAAAGCATGAACCATGTGGTCACTGAAGAACTTAGAAACCTTTTCATGGGTGTGGGTGTTGGACCTGCCATGCTGACGAAACTTTATGCTAGTTAGTGGTATTCTGTGTTCTTAGTTCTTCTCTGCGCTTCCACTTGGCTGAAACGCGTTGACCTGGTGGCAGGCAGCACAGGCTGCTGGGTGGTGCTTAACGGGGGCTGCTGGACTTCACTGGAGCATCGAGGTTCCCTTATGCCCTGGTTCTGAAACACTTGGTGACTCTGTGAGGGATAAAAAAAAGACTGGTGTTACTTTAATGGAAAATGTGGGAACTAAAATTTTTTTTTCAAAGTGAAAAATGTCACTGTAGGTGAATCTGTTCCAGGCAGTCCGGTCTGACGTATCTTAAAGGGAATCGGTTATCAGTAAGGCAGGTGTTTTTCAGCGTATTTCAGTTTGTGTCCCTGAAAATCATTACTCATGACTGGAAATCTTGTTCCTGTGTTTTAAATTTTCCTTTTTCCTTTTTTTTTTCCCCTCTCAATTTTTGAAGCTAAGCAGCCAAATGCTGGGAATTACTAGTCTCTTGGAGACACACAAGATTTTCAAATGGTTTTCATGTTTTTTGGAACAGTTTAAATTTGGCTGATCTCTTTTAGTAGGAATTCCTGGATTTATTTTTTTTCCCTTTCTCTTTACAGTTATGAAAAACAGGTTTGCTGCCTTGGGGGAAGGGAGCGGGATGAGGGAAGCGAGACTGGGAAGCAGAAGATGAATTTATTCTGACTTTATCTTTATTTCATTCTCCCAAGTTAAATTCTACACTGTTTCACTGAGGCCAGCTGGTTTTAATCATTTCAAGAGAACACTATTTATTAAGTGTCTGTTTCAGGCAGTGTCAAATCCTTCAGCTCCTTCTCTATTCTCCATTGTAAGCAAGAACATCAGTAGCCCAGGTGGGCTTTGAATAGCTTCAGAAAGTAGGTAGGTGAGAATCTATTTATTACTTACTGTAGATCTCAGTAGACAGAGACTCCAATTAAGGCAGGAAACTGACACACTTAGCCAACTCTTTCCAAGCAGAGGATGCAAAATGAGTGAATAAAAAATTAAATAAAATAACCCAAACTTCTCTGCAGTTTCTTATACAGTCTGGAACTGTAATTCCTCTGTGCTTTTCTTTTCATTCTTTCTTTTCTGCACCTATGAATGCAGAAAGCAGTGAGGAAGCTTGTTTTGTTAAGCTTCACCAGAGCACAGGTGATACTAAGTAGTGTAGAAGTCCACCATCCAGCAGATAACCTTCAAATTCATTTGCTATATAGGACTTTGTCCCCCTTTGTCCTTGTGCCTGAAGTAAATGAATTTATACCACTGAAACTGCTACAATTGACACCATTGTATCTTAAGATCAAAACCAGATTTACAGGATCTCAAATTTAGAACCTAGAATAACATTTTTTATTGTTATTTGGTCAATATCTGTATTCAAATCCACAAAAGAAACCTAAAATATTGAAAGACAGATCATTTATTATAGTAACAAATGTGCAGATTGTAAATATACTGAACAGCATGAGGAAAGTTAAAAAAAAATTTAAAAATTGCTGGTCGATTTTACATGCCTGTGCTGACATTTAATCCAGAGACAACAGAATCTACTGCAGCTCTGATAACTCCTGCTTTCATTCTGAAGAACTCAAATTCAGTAATAGTAGCATCAGCCCAAGGTAGTTACTGTAATCTCATTTAAAAAACTTGATTGGTAGAAGTAAGCTTTAGCTAAAATATGTTCTTGTTTAGTGTAACAGCAGATACAATTGAAATTTCAACATTCAGCATATCTGCTTTCATGCTAAGACTGCTTACATATAGGAGAATTTTTTTTCACGCTCATTTCTATTGAAACTTTGATTTTTCTGTAGCATTTCAACCTCTGTTAAATTGCTCTGAAAACAAAGCAGAAAAAATAACAGGGGAAAAAAAAACCAGAGGAAAAAACCCCAGCCATCATCAAAATTTCAAACTCTGGATGTTTTCCAGCAAGCTGTTCTTGAATGAAAACAATATTCTGTCTTCAGTTTAACATTGGCTCTAACATAGATAAATCAGTGCAGTCAGTTACACTACAAAAATCTTTAACTGTAAGGGGGGGGGGGGAACAAAGAAAGGAGTGATCATAATCATTAGCATTTATATAGCAGCTCAGTAGGAATTTGTGTTTGTTAAAGCACAAAATGCAGCCGCTGGTATTTGAGGAGGAAGCAAACTCTAAAGGTGCTTTTTGATTCTCTTTATCTGGAAAACTTGCAGGAATCTAAATTTCTTGCAATAAGCCTTAATCTTGGCCAAACAATAGTGCAAGACAAGGTGGTATATATGTCTTCTTCCTACCTCCCTCCAGCTCCTCCAAAAAGCTATTTCTTCAATTAAAAATAAATTTAAAGATATTGCATTAAAAGATTTCTTGAAGTGCTTTCCCAGACCTATATTTCTTTCTGCATGTGTTGTTCAAACATAAATTCTTTATTTCGAAGATAAGTCCTTGACTCAGGATTTGAGTGCTTTCCCAAGCTTTGAAACGCTTAAAATTCAGCTCTGAATTTTCTGCTATTAGCACTCTGCTTCAATCTGTGAAATAAATACATAAAAATAGAGAAAGCTGTAGAAAGAGCAGCATAAAATAAAAGAATAATTCTCAGTCCCATTCACAGAAAGGTTATTTCAAGGACTGATAAAAACAAGTGCAGATTTTTTTGGAGGCATTTACGTAACTTTTGATACTTGAAATTGGTGTTGATAAGATTGGGGATAACTATCTTTAAAAACACATCGGAGACAATGTTTTAATTAGTGTAGAGGTTACCTGCATTGAAGTCATTTGAGCTACAGCCACTGGGTTTATTCTCCAGCCGCTTTGCTTTCCAGAATCAGGTGTAATCTGATTTTCAGGAATTTAAAGTACTCGTATAACTCCCAGCAACTTCTGTAAGAGTTGAAAATGAGCCCAACAGTTCTTACTGGAAAGTCTCCCTCTGACAGATCCCCAGCTGGTATCCGTTTGAGTGTCATCTACAAGCTGAGAATCTCCTGCAGCCCCTCTATGAGGCATGAACATTTTTATGCAGCCTACTCTTTTTTTGTTTTGTTTTGTTAAGGGAGAGCTGGTGTGGTCCAGAAACACAACAATATATAAATTATTGGAATATATCAGCATGTTAAGAGGACTTCATTGTTCACACACATCTCCTCCACTTGACATTTCTGCAACCTTGTGTCATTCTGTAGCATATCCTCTTCATATTAACAGCAATTTATCATTAATCCATTTGAATAATACTTTTTTTTTTCCAACGGAAAGAGACAGAAAACATCTGCATATTGAGTAATATTAGCTACAGTTTGTGTCTCAAGTGAGACTAACTGACAACCCTCATTTATTATGACTTGTGTAGGCTTAATTGGGTTGACGTAGGATTTGGACTTTGTGAAAGGAGAAGCAGTTTGAAGATCTTTTCAGAAAAAAAAACCCACTTTGAGAGAGGCAAAGAGTAGGGAGAGGAGCGGAGGAGGAGGGAATAAAAGAATAAGTATGTAAAATAATGATGCTGAGATGTTCTGTTAAGGCCCAAACGTTTAGGAGGTGTTTTAATAACGATGCTTAAATGAGAGATTAGTTATTAAGCCATATGGTTTGTATTACAGCTCTCATCTTTTGTTTCCTGCTTATGCTGTCAAGCATTAATGTGATTGTTTTGATTCTTAATGTCTTAATGCATCATTCCTCCCGATGCATTAGGCTAATAACTTTGGTCCTCTTAAGGGCAGTGTCGCCATTCATTACTCTTCCTGTTTTGGCTGACCATAGAAGTTGAAATGAGGGACTTAAAAAACATCTACGTGTTCCAACATTTATGAAGCCAGCACGTTGAGATCATTGAGGAAATCTGAGGTGCATTAAGGGCTGCTGACTTCCACTCTGCTGCTGACACGCGTGTGATGCCGAAGTTTGCCCGCGCCCAAGGCACTTCACAAGCTCTTCTGTCATAAGCGAATGTGATTTGAGTTTGTTGCCTTAACTCTGGAATAGGATTCAGGTAGTTCTTTGTAAAACGTCAGGAAAATAGCATGTTAAATTAATTGTGAATTCTCACCGTTTGGGCAAGTGGCTGCATCTGTGTATATGCAGTTTTATATTAAATGATGTGTTTTATACATTGATACAGGTCACCTTTTGGGTGAAGTATAGTAGTAACAAACCGTATTAGATGATGATTCTGGGCTGCTTTTCCAGTGCTGCCGTTGTTGAGAAGCTCTGAAGTCAATGTGCTCGATTAAGCTTGATTTTAAAGAGCATTTACAAAGCTTTGCTTTCAAGCCTTTTCCCCAGATGAGAGCAGGGATTTCCAGTAGAATGGTCATCTCTGAGGCTGGTAATAGTCCATATTGGTTACCCTTCACAGCATAAGAATTTCAGTGTATCCAAGCAGAGCAAACTGGGGGCTTTGGTGGAGCCGATTTCTTGAGGAAGAGTTTATTTTTTTGATATTCTAATAAAATAGAACAGTAGTGAAACAAGTAGCTTTATTTTGCAGGGTTTGCTGTGAAGGCTTGACCTTGAAGTGATGAAGTTTTGATCAACGATAAAAGTTTTGACTAAATTATTAAGTTTGAATGCCTGTGTATATGTATATACAGACAGAACATATAGACAAAGCAGACACACACAAAATATTTCATTATATTTCATTATCTGCCTTTACCTCTTGACAGCTCAAATGCTTTGTCCTCCTTGTCTGATGCCCAGAGCATGATTTGCTTGAGCATGAATCATAAACCGTCCTTAGCAGTTGGGATTTAAAAAAAATCCAATGCATTTTCT
This sequence comes from Rissa tridactyla, assembly GCF_028500815.1. Taxonomy (NCBI): domain Eukaryota; kingdom Metazoa; phylum Chordata; class Aves; order Charadriiformes; family Laridae; genus Rissa; species Rissa tridactyla. The sequence continues at coordinate 6,651,429 of NC_071485.1, forward strand.
TCAGGGGCATTTTGACTGGCATATTTTTCTAATGGGGTTATTGACATTCTTTCTTTCTGAAGCCTATCCTGCAATTTCAAATGGTGATAGGCTCCTGTAATATGAGTGTTGGTTCAGCCTGTGTTCTGTCGCAGAAATGATGCAGTGAATCATATGTGAAATCTGTAAATCACTTAGGAATCCAGTGGGATGAAAAGTGGTGCATCAATGTGAGATTATTGTCATTCTATATGGTCACCCCAATTTATACAGTAGAAATAGCAAATGCAGCAAGGTGGAAGGAGGATGAAAGGTGTGACGAGCTGTTCACAACATTAAAATGACCAGTGTCCGCTAGGGAGTCTGTTATATATTCAACATGTCACTGAAACACTTGTGTGATGGGATTGCGTTTGAGAAAGTGTCAATATGAAAGACAAGTAAATGATTTAAGTACAGGATATACCCAGTAGTACTGTCACACAGACTGAAATTTAAATACACAACAGTTCACACGGTAGGAAGAGCCAGGGTAGAAGCTTTAGGGAGACGGAGCGGGTATGTGGGGGAAAGGCTTTGCCAGGGAAATTGTCCGGGTGGTTGCTTGTTGGGTTTGGGTGTTTAGCGGGGGGGGAGTGGTTCTGTGTTTGGTTTTTTTCTTTTCTTTGCTATCTCCACAGAACATTTTCTAGTGTATCCATGAACAAATTGGGCGTGTTAGATGGAGGAATGTAACACTTACGTAGAGACTTTAAGGAACTGAAGCTGAAGTATTGAAGAAGATGAACAGAAGATGAACCTCAGACAGATAATACAGCGTGTTGTTGGGCCCAACAGTTGTGTGTGCTCAATTCAAAGGAAAGTGGGTTCCTGTACTTTGATTTTGTTGTATCAGTGTTGATATTTCCTGTTGCTTGGCAGAACAGTGTCCTCTTATACGGGGGCAGTGGAGGGGAAAATGCCTGTAAGGTGGAGAAATATAGAACTCAGTGTGTACCATCAGCACTGCCTCTCTTCCCTTGAGCCTGACTTACAACCCAGCATTCCTTTCCCAGTGAATGATGTTCCTGTTGATCAGGTCCTAGGTGTAGTTATTCAAAGTCTGCGATGTGTGAGGGCAAAAAAAATAATTGTTTTACAGTAAGTGAAAAAGTCTGTCTTTCCCCCCCCCCCCCCCCCAATGGAAATAGTTCAGCAAATTCTATTGCAATACAAAAGTGGTGCCCCCCTTATCTCTAAAGCAGAGAAAGGTAGATACGAAAGTCTCTATCAGACAGGATTCACTTGAAATCTCTTCAGGCTGCTCAGTATTGCAGGAGGAGGAGGAGGGGAGGGTCAGATTGAAGAGAGGAGAGGGTTAAGACAGCCCCAGAAGCACAAGCTGAAGTGATAGTTTTCCAGTTGGGGATAAGGGCTTGATCTTCTCACCAGCCATCTTCACACAGTTCATCAGTTCTGCAGAGCGTGTCATTTCCCTAAAGCTCTGCACTCCTTTTCACCCACAAAATTGAATCTTGCACAGGTGTGGGCAGCATGTATAGGATTAAAGGCTTGATTCCCCTAAAATATAGACCTGTCTGTTTAAATGAGCACCTTCATCCTGTGTGTCCTTGCTGTGTGTGAGAGTTTGAGACAGTTTGCTCAAGACAATAGTGTGAAGTCATCTCCCACACTGACTCTCCATGGCTGAGACCCTGGAGAGAAATGCTTCAGACTCTAGTGGCTGACGAATTAAACAATAAGGAATATATGCCAGCTCTTTCCATTTGCTTATTAATAGATTCTGTGTCTCACGCTCCAAGGGGATTGTCCTTTCTTTTGAATTGCTAGCGGGGAAGCATTCAAGCATTCAGTCACTGTAAATGGAGAAAAATGGAGAAGGAAAGAAGACTGTTTCAGGAAAGATTGGAGCATGTCTTCAAAAATGTAAGACTAGGGATCTGACTTTGCAGAAATACTGATATTCTTGTTTCCAGTAACTTGGTTCAAGTACTCAGAGTCTTGTAAATCTGTAAATTCTGTAATTTCCTGATACCCCATTACTGTAGCAATTGCCTGGACTAAAAGGTGATTCCAAATCTGTGTATTCATGGGATGCTGCACTGTGAAATCCCTGCAATGTAATCGTGCTTGCCTAGGTGAGCAACTTCAGTAGGACATAATTGTATGAAGACACGACTGTAGAGCTCCTAAATATTTTATCCTCTTCCTGAATTTTCAGTGATTAGTGAATATGGTTAATATTCTTTGCAGCTTATATTTCTGAATACGTACCTGAGTTTTGAGCTCTTTATTCACTTTAAATCCTTGGTTTTCAGTAAATCCTTTAGGTAGTTTTGAAAATCATAGCTTTGTGGTGGCTGTTTCCCCAGAAATTCATGGTGATTTAACAAACATTTGTATGTTCATGTTGAGATCACTCCAATTTCAGTGTTTAAAAGGCTTATTTCTGTCTATCTTAACCCTTTTCTAATAGAGTTATAGGATAATTCAGGTTGGAAAGGATGTCTGCAGGTCATCTGCTCCAATCCCCCACTTCAAAGTTAGATCATGTTGTTCACAGCCTATAAACAGATTTATACCAAATGAATATAAAGCAAGCATAATCCTAAATAAAACATTTGATAAAAATTTGAAAGTGCTTACATGTTCCTTTTTCAATAGAGATTTTGGAGATTAAATTCTATTGGCTCTCAATGCCTCTTTTTACCCTGATTTTTAAAGGTGTCTAGACACCTAAATAACATCATTAATGTGACCATTTTGGAACCCAAAAGTTCGTTTTCTTTGGGAAATGGAACACCGGCTCACAGGCTACACGTAGACTTTAGCTCCACATTAATGAGGTCATTTCCGTAAGTTAAATTGTTGAAATTCTTCACAGGAGCGTGGCCACAAGTCTCTAGATGATTGTTCTAAATTATTAGATAAATAGATAAACTTACAGGTGATGTTAATTTTAGGTGCAAAACAGTGGGTTTAAATCTTGAATGAAAATTGGTAAGAGGTGACGTGACAAGTCCAGGGTTAACTTCATAGTTTTGCAATGTGTTCTTGTACAGTATTCTCTTGACAAAAAGTGTGTAAGAATCCCTATGCAGATCTAGCGGTAATTTCATTTACTTTGGTCTTGTGTAAATGGCAGCAGGGTCAGGCATGGAATCGAGCTCAGAATATTGGAAGTGAAGTTTTTATGAATGGGTGGTGTGATTTGCACTGGGTGCGCAAACATTGCTGTAGCTTTACTGTACCCTCCGGTGTCTTTGTACCACTTGGCACCAGGGGATTGTTCACATTTTCTTTTATTTGCTGTGATGGGCATCCATGGGCTAAGTGAACACAAACTGGACAAACCATGCATATTGTTCTTGATATTCCATTGGTAAAATAGTGACATCTAACAAACCAGGAAATCCAATGAGTTAATTAAGGAAGAATTGTCTATGATTTCATCTTACCTTTTATTTCCACCCCCACCTCGTGAAAGTCTATGCAGTGGAGCTGCCTCTTGCCCCTTGTGCCAGAATGATTAATGGTGGGACCACAATGAGGTCAATTAGCTGGGGTCGGCTTGAAGCTGAAAGGTGGAGTGTGTTTCTTTATTGAACGCTGCATTCACACTCCAAACCGTGACCTGGACTACAGTGATTTATTACAGGGGCAGTGTTTTGATCACTTACCTTCAGTACCTTACCTTGGCTTCAGAAATCAGGTTTTCACTGTCAATTAAAATCCAGAAAGAGAGATCCATTCACAATCCAAAATGTGAACCCCAAGAACAGGATGGGGAGCCTGACGATGCTTTTCAAAACTTCTCTGTAATTAGCAAAGAAATTAGATTACATTCTGTCTCTGAGAGGAAAAAATTAATCCATAGCTGAACTCTTACAGTCTTTTTCCTAACTGAGTCGAAACAGAGGAACCAAATCTCTCCTAAGAAATTGTGAAGAGGTACTAGGGGAAAAACTCTGCACCTAGTATCTGTATGGATGTGTGGTGGAAGAGGGAGGAAAACAACCTCCTATTATTTTTGAAGGGTTAAAAAATTCTCATGTGTATATATAAGGTATTTATTAATGAACAATATTTAGCAGTTACGAGGCATCTTTCAGCAGAGGATGTTGAACTGTGCTACATACATTAATGAAGCCTCTTGATGATGTAGTGGTGAAATAAATCCGCTTGTGCTTGTTGTAGTGGTCAAACTAAGATATAGAAAGATTATATGGCAGGTTGGGGTTTTTTTGGATCCTGAAAGTTGCTGAGCCCCCAGGTTGCCTTGAACGGAGGATGTTAATCCAAGGACTTGCAGGACTAGTCCAAAAGTGTGAATTGTTTGGAATTTGTTCATCGTAATAATGAATCATATCTTCCACTTGGTACTTTAATTGTGTTGGCTGCAAAGCATTTCACGAATACACCATAGGGGTTTTTGTCTTAAACTCCTTACAGAAAAGGATGTGGGCATCTGTGGCACTGCATTAGTTTTATTTTATTGTCAGTATCTGTGTTACCCCTATGGGAACAGAATACCTTCGTTGAAAACAAAGCAGGAGTTATCAATAGGTTGTGTCTTATGGTACCCAGGCATATATTTGATCTACGTCTGTTCTCATACTCACTCTCCTTTTGGGCAATTGTCACACCTTGTCTGCTTTACGTTACGAAGCGGGTTCATAGGAGACAGGCTGCATAGCTTTGCCCTGCATCAACCTACCCCATCTCATGGTGACGGGGTCGGGGTGTTTGCTTACCTCAATCTCTTTGCTGTTGGAAAAATTGTGGCAACCATCTGATTTGCCATAGTGGGCCAGGCTGTTGATCGGGAGGCCCATGGCCTCTGGCAGTGTTCAATACCAAATCTTCAGAGGAAGATGAAATAACCCATGCGCACCTGGAGAGCTGCGTAATACTGTGTGCTGTTACACAAGTCTGGGTGTGGTGTTTGGAGCCTTTCATGTATCAATATAAAACAAGTACTGCTATTGACAAAGCAGCATCAATGCACGTAGTGCTGTCCAGGATTTACAAGATAGCATAGCCGTGTTTCTGTCTTCAAGTAGTTTGGGCCTTGTTTCAGTGGGACTGTGGATAGATGCAATACTGGTTTTCAGATCAAGTTCTAAATATCAGCTGTCCAGTGGTAGTCAGGTCATGCCCTAAAATTTAAGCTTTAACTTTATTTTAGCTTGAAGAGATATAAGTATTGTTTGTTTCTGAATCAGTTTAATTTATGCAGCTGATTCTGTTTTCTTGCAGAATTTAATCTCTGTCTATGGCCATCTGTAAACCAAATGACTCACGGTCTTTGCTGTGTTTATCTTCTTTATCAAGAACAGTAGAATACTATTCACATTCGTTTGAGATGTAACTCAGCAGTAAAATCCTACTAGCTAAGGCAAGTAATTTTTTTTTTCAAGGCAAGTAAAATAGCGTTTTTCCCCTGTATCTTCATGACATTTAATTGTAAATTATTTCCACTTTCTTAGGCTTTTATTTCTATTGCAGAATTTAAAATACAAGCCATTAAAAAAAGAAAACATATTTAAAACTTCACCTTTCCTTGTAGATTTTGGAGTAATTTCTGCGGCACCCTGTTTTGTTTCTATAGACTGCTATTGACTCAGTGCCTATTAATTTTTATAAGACTTTCTCCATGAGGCTTTGTAAGGGAGAGACATATATTTAGTCCCTGGCCTGGTAAATTTTAATGACAATTTTGCATGCTTGACTTAATTCCTATTTTTCACGTCCCAGTCGTGCATATCCCTCACCTTGTTCTTTTAGGGCTTGCTTCTTGTCTTTTGAGTCTGATCCAGTAACACACATAAGCATCTAACTAGTCCCACAGATGGTAACACAGAGGATTTTTCCAAGGCAAGTTAGTTCCCAAATCTCCCTGGCTTCCAGTGGGAGCTCCTTCCAAGCTGCCCTCTTTGCCTTCCACGTCAGTAGTACTCTAACACAATGACTAAAAGAGCTATAAAACTGAGAACGAGAAAGAGGTCTCTTAGTGCTAGTTGAAACCTTCTGGAGTCCTGAATTAAATCCTACAGGATGGATGTGAAATAGTGTAAAAGGAAATAATTTTCCACTACTTTCTGTACAGACAAAAATATAATGAAAAGATAATATTTTTTTCACCTGCTCGCTGAAAACAGTCCTACCTCCCTGAGGTTACTGATGCTTAAATGCAAGTTGCTGTTCTGGAATGGGGCCACCATGCTCAGTGTCTTTCAGGATCTCGCTGGCGATGGCAGTCGGATTGCCAAAGGGGTTTCAGCTGTTTTGAAGAGATGCACCAGCTCACTCTGTCTCCTACCTATCTGTTAATCATATATAACAAAACATTGGCAGTGTGAGTATGTTTGAATTTATGGGAAAACCTCCCATGTAGAGATATTAGAATGGTATCACTTCCAGTGCTGAACTAGAATGAGCCAAGCACAGCCATATATTTTAGCAGCAAAATTATTTTTTCTTTTGTCTGTTAGATGTTGGTTTTGTCTCAAAGAATACCTTAGCACGTGTGAAGAATGATTTTTCATGAGTTGCAATCTGTCTTTGAAAGAAAATCTTTTACTAAGCTGGTTTATTGGGCAGAAACTTCACTTCTGGGGAGAATAAGTTGTGAAGGAAGTTAGTTGTGCCGTAACTCAGATCTTCCCATGTTCAAACCAGTAGATATGTGACCTGCAATGGCTAGTTCTTGATATGCACTTTAATAACAGTTAAACATGCCTCATCAATGCCTTATGGCAATGTGATCCAGCTCTTCCCCTTGAGTTTAGCTGGTGAGTTTTATATTGATGATATGCTTGGTGTGCTTAATTTAGAACTTGGAGAAGTAAGAACTAGTCACAAATCGATCCAAAAGACAATGAATGGACTGTTTCTGTTAAACTTGCTCTTGTTGCCTCAGAGGTGACATGGAACAGCTATAAAAGCTACCTGTATCTTCTAACAGCCAAATGCCTTTGGCTGTACCAGTTTCCAGGCAGGATTGAGAGCTGGAAAACCTGTGATAGCTTAGTTAATCCAGTCAATAGACCACCTGGCGGAGAGCCATGAATCTGGAATTCCAGGTTTGGTTCTATAACCAATTTCCTCATGACTCTGGGAAAGTTATTTTCCCCCTCTGTATTTCATTCATCCTTCTTGCCACTTGTTTATTTCATGTGGCCTGACATGATGTTACTTAATCAGAGCCTCACAGTACGGCTGCAGTGGAAGAATTAATTCCTAGTAGGACGTTAGGGATGGAGCCAAAGCCCAAGTTGTTTTCATCCCTGTTTTTACCCCCAACATCATTGACTGCTTGAATAGTAAAACACGGACCTGGGTTCCAGATAGGCTCCTGTAATTGTTCTACAAAGAATAATTGGCTTGCAAGCCAAAATTTCAAATTATTAACCCATTTTTTTCCATTCTAGCACAAACTAGGTTGACAGAATGCTGCTGAAACACCTGTGTGCTCTTAGGACCTGACCCCACGTGTTTTCTTCCTCTGAATATTTACTTGGGAATGGTGCGGTAAATAGCAACACTTCATGTGGTTATATGTGATCACATCTGGTGATACTGGGAGTTAAGATAGCATCCTGCTGTTGGAAATAAACAAAAAGAAGCCCGAATGGTAAATAATACCGTAATGAATTTTCTATTTTGTGACATTACTATAGAATTCCATTGAGGTTTGTATTCAAACCATTGAATTCCATAGGATTGCCTGCAAGCCCCATACCTGAAATAACCCATGGAAATGATCTAATTCAAATCCTATAGGTTTTAGAGGTGGGTTTCTAAAGGTCCCTTTTGGATTTCTCCCCAGTAATCACTATAAAATTTTCCCCAAATGGAACATGAATAGTAGGAGCAGAAAAATAATAATAGAGTGAGTTATGAAGCAAATTTTCAGGAAGTATAAACTGTTTTAACTCTCTTGAAAACAAATAAACTAGCTGAAGATCTGCTTCTCCGTTCATGAAGAAAAGGTTCTCCCTGTTGCACAGATAAATTTTGCTTTTGCATTGCTGCAAATGAATTTTGGTTTTATTCCTTGTTTTCTGAACAGGCTCAGTATACCAATGGACGTGTCTTCCGCCTTTGTGTGGGCATAGAAGCATACTTATGATAGCTTCTAGCCATCTCTGCACATATATAGTGGTCTTGTTTTAATATTTAATCGCTAATTGGTGTGATGATCAAGGGACAGACAAGGGAGCACTCTGACATCTGATCTCTTGAACTGATTACACGCACTTTGCACTACATGTTGTTCATCATGGTCAGGCTAATTTCCTTCACCGAGTGATGATTTCTTTCTGTGGAGAAATCTCAATTCGGGGCTTGTGAAGAGATACCTTCCATTTTCGGGAAAGGATTCGGGCGTGCGTTGTGCTCCTGTTATTGACCAGACTTTCCAATAAAAGCAGGGCAAATTCTGTTGGATGAATGGAATCACATATTCTTCCATGCCTGCGTGCTCTCTCCCTCTGTGTTAAGGCTTCTTCTGTATTCACTCTCTCTGTGCTTTTATTCATTCCCTTTCTCCCTCTATTAGCTTTCTTCTTCTATTTTTCAGCAGAAATTTTAGGTTTCAAAGCTCCTTTCAGTCTGAAAGAAAAAAATAAATCCACACCCAAATGCGAATTGCTAATCCTAACATGAGAAGGTTTTCTTTCCTGCATTATGATGTTGATGATGATTATTATTATTATTTGGAAGAAGGTGGTGAAAAAGAGAGAATTTGTCATTACTGTATAATTTAAAATTGCACAGCCTACAGCCCACAAAACAGAGCATGTAATTACACACTTACTAGAGGTAACAGCAGTGCTGATAATTATTCTTTACACAGGAGAATCTCGCTGATATCCCAGAGTCGGAAAGTGGGAACTACAATATCTTTAATACCATCCTTAGAGACCCTCATAAGCAGAGGAGAAGTATGAGGAGGCACACAGGGTCCAGAGCAATATCTTCATCGCGCCAGAATGTCAGGGGCTTTAGTACAGCAGAAATCAATAGATTCAAGTACATTTTTTTTTAAGGTACAATATTTTTTTTATGACCCTACCTAGAGAAAGTACAGCAAAGCCAGAGGAACAGCGAGGGTATGAAACAAACATTTTGAATGGAAGCCATGTCGGTTTAGAAGAATAGTGAGCTAAGATTTATTCATTTATGTATTTATTTTTAAGACATGTTCTGCTGCAAGAATGTGTTAACCATTTCTGGGCTGTAACCCTAAAAATTCTTTGGCATTAAATACCCCATTATTTCTCTATCCATTTTTTTTTTATATTGCTCTCTCTAGCTGTTCTCGCTCAGCCTTTTTTTAGCATTTTTGTCCCTTTGATTTAAATAATTATAATAATTCAGATTTCATCTTACCTTTGGCATTTCTTTTAGTGCTTTTCAGTCTGAGCTAGAAAACAATCCGATGGAAAACTTTCCCCATGCTTAAATTTTTTAGTAGTTCATTTAAATAAGAGTGTGATTTATGGGACAAATGTCATTCCCTTTATTTACGCTAAGTGGTATATTATTTTGCAAGTAATTAATTTGCTTTTTAAGGAATAAAATGCCATTTACTATGGAAGCAGAGTAAAACTTTCCCATGTTTTACTATTTTACTTTGCCCAGATGGCGCAAGTGATGGGACTTCACCTGTCAACGGCAATTATTCACGGAGCGAGGTTCTACATTAATGTGTTCTTATACAGGGGTACATTATAAGATAGACAGAAAATCTGGTGGCACCTAATTTTCATGTGCTGTTGGGTCCAGTCAGAGTGATTGCGTTATTGTGCCTGTTAGAGTGTCCTCTGGGTTGCTCTAACTTAAGCCATCAAGTTAGGTCTGGTGTGGCCGCCCGATGTGAATCGGGGAGTCGGATCTTGCTTCTTGATGGTCTCAGTTCTGCCTGATCAAATCTCTGCGTTGGTGAGAATCTGGGTCATGGTCACAGGGAGTCAACGTGAATAATAATGTACATGAAGTAGTTGGGGAGGAGTCAGGGGACATAAAGTTAATTAAAAAAAAATCTGTTCTTAATATCCCTAATAACAAACTTAAAATGACATAAAGATCTCAGAAGTTGGTTTAAAAGGGAAATCAAACTGTTTGTTTTCCACCTTTAGCATAGACTGGTAGCTGTTATCACCTGAGTCTGTGAGAGCAGCGCTGATTTTTTTTGTAAGGAGCTTTCTGTTATCCTATATATTTCTCTTATGGTGTCTCTGTATGGAGTTCAGGTGAAAAACCATGCATATTGCTCCGCTTTGGGATTCTGAGTGAGCAGCAGGAGGAGGTAGTGGAAAGGTCTTTGTTGCTGGCATTCGGGCATTCCCCGTTCAAGTCCTAGCTCGGGCTCAGGATGCTCGTGTGCCAACGCAAAGTCACTTAACTGCTCTGTGGCTCAGTTTCTCCTGTCTGAAGGTCAGTAGTTTAGGCGGTGTTCAGCGTGAAGGGGTCAGGTTTTTTCTTCCAAGAAAAGCAAAATGTATCAGATGCAGTGTCTTGAACCAGATCTGAATTAGTAAATGATATAAAATAGCAAAACAACAGGGGAAGCCCAGCCTTGTGGCAGTCAAGACACAAATGACACTAATTTTTGTTTGCTCCGAATTCTTGATGTGGATAAAAACTTAAAGCAGTTGAAAATTTTGACTCTTTACATTTAACAAAGTAGGATAAATAGTCCTCTGGTAACTGTAAAAGAGCAACTAATGTCTCGCAAGTTTTTAGGACTCTTCTTGAAGTTTATTAATAGTGATAGATCTGAAATGAATTGGAGACTCGGAAGCTGGAGCAATATATATATTTTTTCTATATGCGTTAAAAACCCACTGGAGTCACTCAGAAATCTTATGTTTACTTGGTAGTTGCTTATGGTCCTTCGTTTTGTGATTTGCAGGATAGGGCATGGATGAAAAGGTATTGAGTAAGAGAGGCCTGGATTCCACTCGTGGCTTTTCTACAGATTCCCAGGGTGACCTTGAGTAAATCACAAAGCCTCTGTGTGCCTCAATTCTCCATTTTCAGAACTTAGTAATTATATTTGGTCTGATTTTTTTTTAATGTAAGTTATTTAACATATTCTCTGGGCTGTGTATATGTTTAATTTAACCTATGCCTGTGTAGTGCCTAGCACAAAGGGAGAATCATTAGTAGCAGCTCACAGGTGATAATAATGGATTATTTCTCCCTCATCCTTCTATAGTCTTCCAAAAACACCAGCTAAATTTTCATGCTTCTATTTGTTAGGCAGAGGCTAAACTATTATTAGAGAAATAAAGTATCATGGAATAACATGCGGTTGGATTATGTAGTGTGTAGGTCTGTGCAAGTGCCTTCTCTTCCATTTGCTTAAAATACAAATGCAACTTCTAGTAACTTTTGAATTGTTGTGGTTTGGTTTTGATTGGCAAAATACTCGAGAACCCTCCCAGTAGGAGGTCTGCATGGGAAAGAGTAGCAAGTATTTTTCTTTAAAATGCTCCTCAGAAGTCATCTTGGGAGTTTTGCAAAAAAATTCAAGGGGCGTTTGGATCTGGTTTCTGTTATTAAGATCAGAGTCGCCGTCCCGCTCTCAACTTTCCCTTCAGCTGATAATAAGGCATCTGGTGGCATATGAGAAGGTTGATGTGCGATTGTTTGATGGTACGCCCAGGATCGGGTGGTGGGCACGTGCCTGTGAATAGGTTACGCGAAAGCTGTGTTCCGTCGTGTGGTGGGAAGCGCCGCTCGCACGGCTGCGGTGGGGACCTGCTACCTTGCTCCGATTTTGCATCTCCTGGTGCTGGAGCAAGAGATAAAGGCCAAAAGAGCAAGTATCGTGCTGAGGGCAGGAGCTGTGACAGACCTTTTGTCTTCACTGACTTCTTTGCATTTCAGAGTCAGATAAGCAGTTCCACTTTTGGTCTGTCCCTTGATATTTATACCCTCGTCATCTTGGACTACGTGAAACCCCCCTGCAGTTCCGTGGCTAAAGCTGATCCTTTTTTCTGAGACTTCCATTGAAGTCTGGTGCCAAAAGTAAGGTGCCATTAACATATTAATGCATGCATACATCGGTTGTGATGGTTGATCTGATATCTCTCTTTGCTTTTTCAGCTGGATTATATCTTTGTGTTTTGTGATTCCCATGTTATATTCCTAATTATTATTATTTCACACTTCATAACATTTTGGTAACTAAAATGCCCTAGGGTTCAAAACTTGTCTATTACATTTTAGCCCAGAGGAAACTTTGCATCCAGTTCCAACTTCTATCCCCAAATATGAATTTATATTGGAAATTCTGATGGATCCTGCCTGGGATTGGTGCAGCTCTGATAGAATATTGTAAAAGACTGACTTTGTTACACATTGAGAATGGGGTATTTTCTCCCCCCCCCCTCCTTTCTTTTGTGTAAATCTGTTTTCACCACAGGAGCACATGCTGTCTCTTCTGGCTACAACACTACTTACTAATTCATCGATTCATCTTTAATGAGGCCCCCTGCCAATGTTTAAATAGCATTCGGAACAAAGAAAAAGGCAACATTTCCAAAACAGCTGCTTCTCTCCGATCTTGACATATCAGCCTTTCAGAATTTTAAGTAAATTTTTTTCCCCCTAAAGTTGGTAATTTATAATTTAGGTGTAGCTTTATAATTAATTGTTTGCAGGATGGAGGAAAAAGAGGAAGAGATAGGAATGAAATAATAAAAAAAAAAGAGTAAAGTTTCCCTCAGGCTGTTACGATACATGAAACCAACACGGTTTCTGTGGATTGCACTAAGCATTGCAGATATAACAGTGGGAGAATTCTCCTTCGCAGCCAAAATCATTTGTTGTACATCACAAGTTGGTACAAGGACATGACAGAGCAAACTTTCTCTGCCCCTGTTACATAAAGCTTTACGATCTCGAATAGCGTAACCCTTGGCAGATTTGAGTTGGCTTCATAAGCTACTCTTACCAGGAATGCGCGTTACCTTGGTCACTACTGTTGTTGTGCTGGTTTCTGTCTCCTCTGAGGACAGGCTGAAAATGCTGTGTAATTGTTTGAGACCAGGAGCCCACTATCGCGAGCACTTGTATCACGCTGAATTTTGAAATTCTGCTAAATGCACGTGCTAAGGCCTGGTTTTAGAATTAACTCGGAATTTCTGGGTCACGCCTGTAACAGGAGCCCTTCTTACATTCCAAGTGCCACATGTTGTTGGAAAATTACATTCAGTGCGCACCCTATAGGGATAACTTTAAGTAGGTGGAAAGGTGAGCAGCAGAAGACAGGAGAGGATTGTTACTCATGTCGTATGTGAGATATCTGGAGGATGAGTGCCCCAGCCTTCACTGAGAGTCTCTTGCGGAGTTATCCCAATACCTTGAGTCAGTTTGGTGTAATTGCTGCCAAAATACTGCCTTTCTCTACAGCGGTCCCTGTTATACATCACCTTTTTAAAGGCTTTTATGGCTGTCATTTACTAGAGACTGAAGTACCGGCAGCAGTGCAGGCTTCCTTTACTGCTCTGTCTCCCTTCCTAAAAGGAGAAGCCTACAAGGTGGGTTTGGTGCCCTGGATGGGCATGGAAACTCTGACAATCACCACTGTGGCTGTCAGGTGTACGTTGTGTTGTGGGGTTTGTGCACCCGCGGGATGTGCGGTAACGCACACTGGTCGCACACAGCGACCCTCACACAGCCATTGCCTGGCAGCACCTTTTGTGCAGACTGGGCTGCATTCAGGTCTGTCACCTACAGGTTAAGGGCTCCTTGTCTCCTGCTTCAGTTCTACAGCCCCTTCAAACCAGTTTATTTTTCTGCACCTTAGTGGTAAATGAAAAGGTTTTATTCTTGTTTCCTCCGTCATGTTGAATAGCAGGGGAAAATTAAGCCAAAGCACTTGAATTATAATTGTTTGTTATGACTTGGTCCTGGCTAAAAGTTTTTGAAGAAATGATCTTTTAGGGAGAAGGATGCCAGTGGACTGGCTAAAATGCAAAACTAAAGAAAAAAACCTCTTGACTTTGTTCCTTTTCTGAAAGAGCCAAAAAAACCTGGCAATTTTTATTTCAAGCTATTTGGTTAGAAGGAAATAGTTTTCATTTTGCATTTTACATGTTTAGGTAACAAAATATAATTTCAATATGAAAACTCCAAATACATTCACTTCTAAGAAATATTTTTAAATATTTTGTCTGAAACCAATTTTTGAGAAGTTTATGACAACTTTTAGCTGAACCTGCATTTTTTACGTACAAAAAATTGTCAGTTATAGTAATAACTATGGCTATAGGGTAAAATATGCACCTATTTCTCCCTTGTACAGAGTAAATCATAAGAGAGCCAGTAGAGAACAGAAGAGGCAGAATTTAAGATGACCATGTACAAGCTATGTGGTGTTCTGATTATTCTCTAGTGAACTCCTGGAGAGCAGAGATCAGGATTTCCACAGTCCCGTACTCTATTTCAGCGTGCCGTCCCGCACACCTGGTAGGTAAATCATGGCTCAGAGCTGGCAGCTTTGCGTCGCAGTATTGACGGAGAGAAACCTGTCTTGGGGGGTAAAGCTGATGGTTATCTCTGCAACAGTGTGACTTGACGTGCTCTGCAGTCTCTTCTATGGGCTTCCTTCCTCTTAAATTTCTCCTCAGGTATCAGAGGACCTGCCTGCCTGTAAATCACTGTCAGTGTGCATTATATTGCCTCTTCCAGGCTTCATTCAGTATGTGATGCTGATGTTTCCCAACGTGGAGTGGTAGGACCCGGCTTGGCAGCCCAGGCTGTAGACTGTCAAGTCTTCTGTTCCAGTCCAATCCCCAGCATTGACCAAGGCGGTGGAAAGCATGTGCCATGTTAATGTGAGAGTTTAGAGTGAACTGCATAGTTGTAACCAGACCTGCTGTGGTAGAGATTCCCCTTCTCTTTCATTGCAACAGAACTGTCTTCCCTTGACCATGACAGATGCAGATAAACTGGTGGATATTTTAATACCCACATGCCATCCAAACTGCAAGACCAATGTTGGCAAAGAAGTCCCAGGCAGAAGAGGGGAAATCCTTTGAAAAAAGAGAGAATAGCGTACACTTATATTAATGTTGCACCTAATTCGGTTTCCAAAAGGTTGTTTCTACATTAAATAGCAGCAAAAGTCCTACAGCCTCAGCACGCACACGCGCACACGGACTTGCCTAGAAACAACAAAACAAAATGAAGGCAGTTTGGAGGCATTTCCTGGGAAAAAGATTCATGATTCTGTTTCCATGGAAGCGACAGCACATCCCAAGTGGCAGTGAGAGCTGACAGAGCGCAGCTAGGAGAGTTAAAGTGCCATCTACTTCTTCCTAGCAGAGTAGGGGGGCAGAGGTGGGGGAATCGCTTTTAAAAAGAATACAGAAAAATTTAAAAGGACAGATGGACATATGGTTAAATGGAAAGGCTGGAGATCTGGGTTGGTTCTCAGCTCTGCCATAAACTTCCTGTGTCCCTTTGGGCAACTCACATAAGACATCTTCCAGCTCCTGCTGAAATCAATAATTGATTTCATTGGGCACTAAATCAGAGCCTTAAGCATTCTGGACAGTGTTCAGACTGTCTCCTTTGGCACCCAAGTGGTCTATGATGTTTCAAGTTCAAGTCCAACTTGGTTTGCCTGTTGATCTTCTACTCTCCTTAGGAATAAAATGCTCTCTTCGTTTTGTGTGGTTTCTGAGCTCCTGAAGACTAGGGCTTTTAATATATGCCTGTTCAGATCTTTGTACAAAAAATGTTTTTTAAATCCAGAACTACCAGCTTCACAGCACTTAAAGATAGGGCACCTCCAGGGAAGCCTTTCTTCATCTTTGCATCAGATATTTAAATACGTCACAGTGTATTTTTTTAATTTTAGATATGACATGATGAGTAGAAGTGTTAAAGAATGAGAGGGGGGCGAGAAGGAATAAGGATTTTGGGAAGAAAATGACTCTAACGTGTGTGCAAATATTAGTGATTGCATTGAAAATTCCTTCTCAGTAGCTGTCACAAGCTACATCCAGAGGCAGGAGAATGGATTGAATGGACCGCTGTTCTCATGTGGTAGGGTCTGAGATTAACTGACTCCAGAAATGAAAGCACAGTATAAAAGGAGAGGAGAATATCAAACTGCAGCTTATTACAAATATCATATATGTTTTTGTTGTGGTCCCACATGTTCTGCTTTCTAATTCTTCACTTCTTTCAACCTGAAAAAGTATAGTTGGCTCAGAAAAGCTTTTATTTGTAATGTTTTAGGGGCATAGAGAGTATATTGCAACAAAATTCCGTTCTTTTACAAAATTATTTTGTCATCATTTTGGCTGAAGCTTAGTTTGTCTGCTGTTTAAACTTAGTCTTTGACCATTGGGACAAAGAGTGTGATGGAATCTCCATCGTTCCTCTTCTCCACAGTTTGACTGAGTGACTTTTTGGAAAACGTGCTTTAACGAAGGAAGAGTTGGTGAGCTCAGTGCAAGGGCAGTAGGTGACATTCTGTAGCCTGTGTTATGCACGAGGTTGGGCCGAAGGATGTGATGGTACTTGCTGACCTTAAAATCCGAGAAGTAATTTTAGAGGCTCCTGGGCTCATGCAGGGACTTTTGCAGATCCCCACTAGTAACGGTGGGTTTGCACAAGGTCTGGCTGCAAGGGCTTCCTTACCTAGTAAGAATCAAACCCAGTCTGGTGGCAGTGCAAAACTCGCTATTCCATGTAATAATTAATACGACTATTGAATTTCAACCCTCTTTCAGAGAGCTTTAACTACTGCTACGCAGATATAGCTGGAGGGCAGGGCCATATGCAGCAGGCAGGGCAAGTAGTTGTAGTGCTCTGGGTTGCTGGTTGCAGGGGTTTTTTGTTGTTTGTTTTTGTTTGTTTGTTTGTTTTTAAATGGTTTCTGGCAATGCATTACACTGAGGTAAGTGCTTTGTTTCTCCCTCAAGTGGCACTCAGCTCCCTAGGGTTTCCTTGGGAATGCTTGAGGAGAACGTCCACTCAGGTTTATTTTTGTTATGTATGTACAATACAAGCTTTTGGCTGTCTTTGCCAACAGAAAAGACAGGTTACTGCTGCTTAAAAGAAATATTTTTAATTGCATAGTATTGATTTTCTTTTTTCTTGCTGGAGTGTATGTTCTGTGGTTGATGGAAGTAGTAGAATACAGGGCTGGTTTATGTGGATAGATTAGCACTGAAATAACAATGCATTTGAATGGGGTTTAAACCCCTTTGGTTATTTTGGGGCAAGTCTATCTGTATGTCAGCCACCTAGAACTTGGCTTTCCTTTTGATTGATTTAATGAAATACACATAACTGAGCATTTTCCTCTTTCGCTATCGTACCTTCTGCGTTAACGTAACACCATAGCAGTGTAGCGCAGCCGTCAGTATTGTGCACTGGTACGATGTCTACATTTGCCACTACTGTGGTTCAGGTGTGAGATTGCTCCTCCAGTTGTGCTGCGTGACTTTGGAGCAGGGCGAGTGAAGATGGTCCTAGATTTTTACTTTGCTACGCCTTGCGAAATAAAACAAGCTGTAGAGCCCTCAGCATCCCTGTCTACTCCTCAAGGGGTAAAGAGTAATTCTGCAAATGCATGGATATAAACAGGTTAAGATAGAACTGTGCAGTATAACCCTTTCCTATTTATCGTTGCTCTTATGTGTTATGATAATGTGCAGTTCAGAGCTGGTAAAAGACATATGCGTGCATGTTGATACAGGACCAGGGAGTTCTAAAATTGTTTTCACATTTATATGTGAAGCAATTACTGATATTTTTTTTTTCTCTGCCTCATAACCTGAGAAGTGGAGCAGACATACAGGAAGTCTTACTTTTTATTTCACTCTGGTAGACTTGTAAAGCATGCAGCTCTGGTGTACAGTGCAACAAGAGTCAAATGAAAGTGGAAATTTTTTTTTATTGCAATACTTGTAGCCTCATAATGCAGGCAGATACCTTTAGAGTAGGGAAGGGGGTAAATGAAAGAACAGCATGTTCTGACAGCTGACTGTACAATCATTTCAAATAGACGTGCATTCGTGATGATCAGTGTATCGGTCCTAACACATGTATGTTTCTCTCTCCCCTGGTTGTTCTAATCTGTCATATTTAGGGCACTGGGGAATGCAATTTAATTTTTTTCACCAATTGTTACTTTGGAAACTGCTCAGTAAGACACTCCTCCAAGCCTACATGTTCTTTCATGGGATCTAATTAATTCATTTGCAGAGTGTGTGTTTCGCTCCGTGCTCATTCGGCAAAGGTGCTACATCTTGTAATCAGAGAGAAAGAACCTGAACAGATTTGTTTTCACATTCTACATTTCAAAGCTGATTGAATCAGACCCAGCAGCTCATGCTGGAAAAAGAAAGAGATGATCTTGTAGACTAACAACAGTGCTTAGGTCAGGACGAGCCAGAGTCAAGCCCTCCTCATGCCTTGTTTTCCTACCCAGCCCCTGGAACATGTGCTCTAGACTGACAAGAAAAATCTGGACCTTTTTGTGCTCAGCTTTGTCTGTAGCAAAAGACAGGCCGTGACACAGCCACTTGGTTTGCTCAAGGGAAGTGTACAGTTTTCCACCCAGCAGTGGAAACTAAGGGAAAGCTACTGAGTACATCTATCACCAGTAATTAATAATCCATTACCTGATGCCAGTCTGTGGCTCCTATTTATTCATAGGCATTTGGCACAAGAATGTCACAATTTATAGCCTCCATAAAGGAAGGGGACAGAGGTAAAGGTGAGCAGTGATGTCTGGCCGTGTCTCCCATCTCTCTTGGGGCTTTATACTCAAGATTCTACAGTCTGTCACCAGTATTTTGCATGAAAAAAACAGGAGGAATGAGGATCCTAAATGGCTGTATGGAGTCCCTGGAGCATCTGCTGCCGCCCAGGATTTCAGGGGTGGATGGGGCCCTGCCCTGAGGATGAGTTGCCCTTGTTTGACCATCATTTTTAAGGGCTAGGAAGACTCTATGAAGATTTCATCTTCTGAAAGATATTGGTTTGACATGGTATCTCTGAGATATAGTTTCACACTTGGATCCATGTCCTTTAGCGTTCCATCATTTGGGAAGAGCAGTTAAAAGTCATAAATGCTGCTATACTGAAGACATAAAGCTGCTGATGTGCGGTTTATTGTAGGGTCAAGGCCCAAGATGTTTGTTTATTTTCTGCAGAAGCTGGATCTGCTGTACCCTAAAGCGTTTTTTTAGTCCCTGTAAGCTGCATGGCATCCTAAATAAATGTATTTAAATGTGCTGAAAGGCACCTCATCAAACAAATTACATGGCAAAATACCTCCGAGTATTTCAACTTTCAGGCACCTTCTGACATATGGACGTGACTAGTTTAAGTTTGCCTGTATGTGCTTGTTTTACTCTAATACATATAAAGGCATTGTTTCAAAAGTACGTAATCTAGGGTGCCTTTCTGGGGGAGGAGGAGCAGGGAGAGGAGACGGTGGGGGAGGTGTGGGGCTGTACAGTAGCTCTAGAGAGAGTCCACATTGTCAGGGTTACAGTTTTTAGAGATCTTCCTGACCAGGCAATTTTTAATTTTTAAAGCTCAAGGCTTTAAAAAAATAAGGGAAAAGTCTGTTATTAACAATAATTTATTGTGGGAAAATATTTACATAGATAAAAACATTTCAGTTGGCATGTTAGGACCAGGAATAAAACCCTTCTCTTGTCCTGTAGCTCTCATATATTATTCATGTTGCTGTTTGGCTCTTTTCATGTAGAGATCTCAAAGCATTTTGCAAATGAAGATGTAAATTGTTATCCTTATTTTATACAGGAATGGCTTAGAGAGAGAAATGACTGCACTGTAGGACCACTGGAGACCTGGAAATAAAGCCTGGTCCAGTCCAGTGCCTCATCAGCTGGATTCTGTAGATGCCATTTTTGTTAAGGGTGAAAAACATGATAGGATTAATTAGCTCAGAGGAAAAAGCAAGGTGGGGAGCTAACTGGCAGGGAAAGAAAATGGAAACACAATACCAAACTTTGAGGGGATTTAGAAGAGATGGAGAAAGCAGATGTTGGGTAAGGAGTAAGTGAGGAGATTTTTCTCTATGGACTAAAACGATAGAAGCTGACAGCACAGGAATATCAGATGCGTGTGCTCTGGTTCTCAGTGCTGTCAGGTTGTGTTCGGGGAGCTGGGCAGAACTTCCAGAAGCAACCGTGCCCATTGCTTTTTCAAAAGCATTGTGGGCATTTAACCTGCAGCCCTTTAATATGCCAAGGGGCAGAGGCACCTAACTTGTTTTTGTACTTTCATAATTAACAACAAATATCTAACTAACTTTGCAAATGGGAGAATTCACACTCGAGTGCCTTCTGAGTCTGCTGTTAAAATATGACCCCTTGTCCTTGGGCTCATTTGCAAATCGCCTGACATACACTGGGTGTACAAATGATGCTAATGGTTCTGCTTCTGAGTATTCATAATATGCCCGTCCAGGTGACAACATATCTTAAGTTTCTGAGACTAAAAATGTCACTCTGGGCCCAGAAGAATGTTTGATTTCATTCCAGGCATAAAGTAACAAATTGCCTTTAATGGCAACATCACCAGAAATAGGCCTCCGTCGCTTTTTCATGTCACTTTCAAGTGCCTCGTTGATATTTTTATGGATTTTTATTATACAGCTTGTTATGCAGCAAGAACAACCATGCCAGGTTCTTGGGGATCGGCGTGCAGGGGGGGCTAAGCTATAATAAGAACTCGTACGCTCGTGGTTTTAATATCTTTTACTTCAAAGCAAGGAGTTGATGTGATCTTTCATCATCTCAGCTGTTGTTTACCAGCTTCCTACAGATGCTGTTTGAACTAACAAACCCCACATTTCCTGGTTGGAGTGAGTAATTCCCTCGGTAGTTGCAATCCGTTCACTTGGAGGCTTAGTAGTCCTGATTGAATGATGCCACTAACAAGAAGGGGATAAACCATTTAAACGTTCAGTATCACCTTTCAGTCAAATAATAACTGGCCAAATTAGTTTGGCTTAGCTTCGCAGCCCTGCTCCTTATTTACTGCTTCGAGGGAAAACGACCAACAAGTCCAGGGCTGTATTTGGGGTCAATTTACTCCGTGTATCAGAAACAGACAGACGTGTTCCTGATACAAGGGCTTCTCTTTGGCACTGATCTATGAACAGTGTTTTGTTGCCTAGCAGTCTTTTAAATCAGCTGAAATCTAGAAATTACAGATGAGGAAAGAGCTGCGAGGTCACCTGTTGTGAGAAGATCAGAGCAGGTTCTTTAGTGCCCGTGATTATCGTGTGTGAGTATCTGTAATGCAGAAACCGGCAGCAGCCGCAGACAGGTTCCCTTTTTTTCCCTTCTATCTCCTCCTCCTTTTTTTCCCCTTTTCCGCAGCCCATCAGCAGAGTGGTCCTGCTACAGAAGCTGATGAAACTTTCAAATAAACTGAAATAAGTGTGTTGTAATAAGGGTGGGCTGAGGCGTTTGTGTGCCAGGCTGCCTCTTCAGACAGATGCTGCTTTTCCTTTCAGTGAACAGGATAGGAGCCGACCAGGACTTTTCCCCTACTTATTAATGTCTGAAAGCCCATTCCAATCTCGTCGTGTGCTTGTATGTATGTTTACGGTAACAATATATTATTTAACCGCGTACCTCTCACGTAGGGGGTCCCTGTCCCGAGTAGCTGATGCTGTCAGCAAGAAAGTGTTGGGGAGAAACGCGGACTTGGGAAGTGACTTGCTCAAGGTTGGTCAGCAAGTCGGTGGCAGCGATGGGAAACAGAACGGGCCACTCTTTGTCCCGTTGTTCTCTAACACATGCTGTTTGATGGAGTTTTATTCGTGAAGAAATGCTCTTTAAAGTTGAGATTCGTCATGGACCTAGGCAGTGTGCTGCAGGAATTGGTGCTGCACTGAAAATTGTCTGGTTCTGTAAAGGATGATCTTGCTGTAATGAGTTTCACAGTGCTAAAGAGTGGTGGTGGAGAGTAATAATCGTTTTAGAATTATAGGCAATTTTTATATATCTATGCATGTGTATATTTCTCTGAGTTTAGCTAATATGAATCCCGTGAAGATGTGAGTCAGGACCTGAGTGATGGAGTGTAACTGTGCTGAAGGGCCATCGTTCCCTTTGGTTGTTGTGAGCACGCTTCTGGAGCCGCTGCAGGCTGCGCTCCTCCTTTTCCGAGCATTTATGTGGAAAATTGTAGGCTCAGAAACCACTTAGGCACAGCCAGCTGAAAATGCCCCTTTTTGGGTGCTTGCGGGCTACAATCAATACCTCATGTTCTTAGACTCTTGTCTCCAGTGCAATTTTGCTGAACAAAAGTTTAATTGACTTAACTGATTTTCAAAGCCATCAGTGCACCTAGCAAAATAAACATTCGGTAGGGCAACTTCCATGTTATTTCTGTGTTGACTTTTTGATTTTTTCCCCTGCCAAACAGCCACCTCTTAGAGCAAAAGGCAAACCCACCATGTTGGAATCTACTCCGCTCTTAATATTTCCTAATAAAACAGCATTCTAAAATGAAAAGGAATTTTTCTAAGCAGTGTGTGTGGGAAAATGATGGAGAGTCTTGTTTCATAGAGATCCAAGAATAATTTTTCCACCGTTCAGGATGCTTGGCTATTTAGTCTGCATCGGAGGCATGGGACCTTTATCAATCAAAGAGCCACTTTGTCATTAAATGGAATCTGTGAGTCGCACTGAGATTAAACTCCGTGTAGAATCTGTGAAATAAGGGTCTGATTCTCAGTTACACTAAGGCTCCTTTGTGCACCTACAGTGGCATAAGGCCCCCAAGACTTTATTTTGTATCAGATCTTTCATAAAATCTATTCACCCAAAGTGCTTTAGGGTTAAAATTAATTCAGTTAATGAGTTAAATAACTGCCAAGGGAGAGAGAAATTAAGAGTCATGGGCAAGGGGGAAAAGAGATGCTTCCAGCTGAGTTTAGAAGAGAGTGTGAATGAGTTGAAGGGGAAAAGAGATGCAAAGAAGATGCACTGATGGGCAAGAGCTGCGGAGGAGAAAGCTCTTATGCCCTGGGGTTCAAATTATATGAAGGAAGGAGGAAGGGCCCTCTTTCTGCGGGAGAATTGCACCAGTGGAAGTTGATTTAACGCGTATTACAGGAGTAGCAATATAAGCTAAGGTTTTCACTTACTGTAGCTAGTTGCTATGAAGTCTGCCCAGGCTGTACAAACATTCATCTTTTATTGTTTGTTTATAATGCAATAGAAATTACTCAGGGAGTAGATCACATCAGGCATTTTAGGAAATAAAAGACAGCCTCTGACTAGCTCTTCTGACTCCCAGGATCGTTTGGGCCAGACAGAACCGTAGCTGTTCCAGCCCCAGTGAAGAGAGTGTCCTATTGTTAAATTCTCCCCTGATCTCATCAAAGCAGGGGCTGTTGTGGGGCTGTGTGGATAGTCTGCCTCGGGCACGTTACTGCAAACAGCAAAGGGGGGGGCTCTTTGCTGAACCCCCGGGTTGCTTACCCACACCTTCAGCATTGGGTAGAGCTGTGGGCTCCATCCAGCCATGGCCTGCAGAATTCCATCCTCTTCCGCAGGGTCTGCAGAGAGACGTGAGGACCATTCTGCTAAAAGCTGCTTCCCTTTATCGGTAGCAATGTACAGCTTGGGGCTATGCTTATGAGACAGATTTTGTAGCCGATTAAACCAAATGGTGACCAGTGTTTGTGTTCTCTCCACATCCGCAGACTGGCTCGCGGCTGTAAAACCTGGAAGAGCATAGGGTAGTCCACTTTCAGAGCTTGCTATCCTGTATTATTACTTTATTTATTTTATTCTTTATTTATTATTATGTATTTATTACTTTACCTAAGTGCAGATATTTATTTTCTTCTATTTAAATGTTCTTTTTCAACTCTCTCTTCTGACAGCGATTTCTATAGATAAATTACTTCTTGCAAACTAAACAGAATCAAATTAAGTGTGTGTAAATTTTCCATTCTTCTTAATTTTTAAGAAAGAAAATTTCAGAATCCCCGTAGTAGCAATAATTTTGTTAATAATAATAAGAACTATAAGTTCTTATTAACCAGAATCAGAAGAACAAAGTTTAGTTGGGCACAGAAATCTGGACAGGCACCTAGAAGAAGCTACAAAATATTCTAATTGAGCTGGGCACCACATCCTGAAACTATTGGAGGCGGTGGAGTTTATGTATCTCTGTCATGTTGCTACCTCATTGAAATCTTGGAAGTAACTGCAGGGTAGTGTGGCACTGGAAGCCCTGTGCCAGTGGCAACCCACAGCTTGGAATGGACTTAGCTTTTTTCAGAAAGGGGGATAAATTAACTTCTCCTGCATCTACATTTCCTCTGTCTTTAGCAAGCCTTTAATTAATATTTCTTGGACTCCTCTGGATCTGAATCTATCAATGGTCTAGACAACAAAGAATATTTGAACAGATGTTTTTTCGAGTGAGCCATTCTTTCATGATTTTAATAGAATGTCTAACTTCATGCGAGGCAGGACTTTATCTTAAGTGGCTCTGAACCTCAAAGAAACTGTGCTAAATCAAGCTTTAAACAACACACAGTTCCTAGCCTGGTCAGACTGATGACGTTCCATACACTTTAAGAAGCCTCTGAGGCTCACAAACAGAAGTTTTACATTTAATAGTTTGGATACTAACAGCCTTGATTCATTTCCCTCGGTTTTTATATCATTCCTCTATCACGGCGCGATTATAGTGCAAGAAGGTGCCTTGGAAGCTTGGAGAATAGTAAATGCAGACCTGGCTTTGCTCAGCAGAACTTGTTCAGGGCTTTACAAGAAATTTTCAGACAAACTCATCTGACAAAAGTTGGTTTAAAAAAAAAAAAACGCACAAAACCCCAAAAGCCCAAGTGCCTTATTTGAAGAATGTAAATAAAACACGTCCTGGATAGTCTCTTAACTGGGATACAGTCAGCCTTTGGGTGATGTAAGAGGGAATTTGCCCTCACTTAATGTTCACTCTGTGTGAAGTTTGCTGTTATGTCCCAAGTTATTGGGAGCCCTTTAAATCAAGGCAGTGAGAATGGATAGTGAGAGAGTGAACTGTGAGCTTTATTGATTGTACCTACACAGCATGGGGCTGAAAAATACCTCCCTTTACACGTGGGTGGGTTCAGTGTAAAACACAATGAGGATTCTCCTGAGGCACGTTTCTTCCAAAGTCCCACTTAGAAACGTGGGGAAAGGATTCCCAGGACATTGTGTGTTGCAAGTTCTGCTTGAGAAGGTCCTATAAACCAGCTCTGGGTAAGGCAGACATCCACAAGGGTTTTCCTGCAGGCCCTAGAGCTTGAAAAGGCTCATATTTCCATAAATCCTTTTGTGAACCCAGAGGCAAGATTTGGATTTAACGTGTTGAGTTTGTGCCAGTTTGCCAGGTCTAAAACTAGAACTGGGTTCCCCATTTTGAGGGAAAAGAACAATTAAGATAATTTTTCTAGACTGTGTGTGTTCAGTGCTGATGCACTCATCTCTCCCATATGCTCTTGTTTCTTGTCACGTGCTCAAGTCTGGTCTCTGTGGCACAGGGATGAAAATACAAAAGTCTTTAAAACGGGCTGCCTCTGGTCTGTTGTTTTTGGATTCTTGTGCATCCCTCTGTTTGATTTGGACATACCTAGAATCACAAAGTGTAAGTCTAAGTGAGTTTCTCTGCAAGCCTCATTTTCTTCTCATCTGTGAAACAGGATAGATAATTTCTGCCTTACAGGCATGTAAATTTTAATAGTTTAGTCCCCAGTTCAGCAAAGCACTTGAGCACATTCTCTTGGAGTAAATGGGATTTTAATTCTGTGATTACATTGTTTGGTGAACTAGGGCCACAATAAAATACTTTGAGATCATTGGAATTAGAGGTGTTAACAGAAGTGTAAGATGTCACTATCAGTCTTTTGCAGTAAAATAAACCACGGTGATATCTTTTCCCTACCTCCAACAAGTAATAGATGGGGTTTGGATCATCTTAAACATCTATTTTAGGTTTGACAAATAGCCTGAGATGCCAGGGAATAATGGTTTGGCTGACCAGTTTTGGTTTGTTTGGGTTTTTTAG
Source organism: Rissa tridactyla (assembly GCF_028500815.1). Taxonomy (NCBI): domain Eukaryota; kingdom Metazoa; phylum Chordata; class Aves; order Charadriiformes; family Laridae; genus Rissa; species Rissa tridactyla. The sequence continues at coordinate 6,677,505 of NC_071485.1, forward strand.
ATGAAATAATTTGGTGGCCTAATATGCTTTTCTGGACTTTGGGAATGCAGTTTCAGTTCCTTTCTCTAAGTGATTGAATCCACAGTTCTTAGATATGTGCATCTGTCAGAAAACGGACATTAGTTTAGGAATAGGAGTTCTTAATCTAGCCTGTTGCCAATTCTGTATTTTGCATAAATAATGTTAGAATATATATAGTATCTGTAAATGGCCAAACCCTAAACTTAGAGAATTACATTCGTCTAGCTCTTTGTCTCAGTGGATTAAGTATTTTCTGTCATTCTGCCACTGTAATGTCCACAGCTGGCTTGTTTCTACCACCGGAGCCACCAGATGCGCAGGAGGAGAGTTGTAGAGAAGAGCACACACAGAGGAGGAACGCGAGAGATCCCAGGAAAAGGGAGGAGGAGGCTGAAAAGGAAAACGTGGTGACCAGGCAGCTTGTTTCTATCACCTCCCAGAGCTGATTGCATGCTTATCACACACAGCACAAAGCTCAGTTGTCTAGACAATCGTCTAATTGTCTTTACTCGGTAAGTAGCAGCCCTGGTGACATTCCAGACCTTGACCTCTGCCCTGTCCAGCGCCAAAAAAGTGCCGTTAGGAATCATGTAACACTGGGTATTAAAGATTGTTGGAAAAGGCCATGGGGTCAAGCTACTGCGGAGTTTTAGCAACAATGCTGAATATAGGCGACTCTCTCTCCTTCCTCCCTTCCTCTTGAGACCTGGGCTTATTGTGCCAGAGTGTTGGTACCGTTCCTGCGCTTAAACGAAGAGATGAGGCTGTGCTAGAACCACTTGGGGCTGTGCTGGGAAGGAAGGATGTACAAAGTCTAAGACTGCTGAGGTATACATCCTTCTTTTTATAAAGAGCTTGGGCATTCCTCACTCAAGAAATGTGCTTCTGAATATTCCAGTTGGACACTGTGGCTTGTGATGTCAGAGAATAAGTCTGCAAAGAGACTGCTAGCTAGAGCAACAGGGTTATATGTCTTACAGCACCAGAAATAACAACAGTGGCTGTGGTTCAGGGATTTCAGAGACAGGAATCAAGAGTGCCAGCCGCTGCTGAGAATCTGTACAAACCTGCTGAGGCGGGGGCAAGGGAAAAGGCTAAAAAAGTTGGTGATTGCACTAGGAAATACTTGGGCTTTCAGAAAATTTTCTGTATTCAAAACCCTTGTCTCCAAAAGGGAGCCTGTGTATAGCCCATCCTATATGAACTATATCCTATCCTGTCCTATGGCTATTGCTCTCAAAACCCAGCCTTCTGCACAGCCCAGTCCATGTACCTGCCCTTGGAATTGGGGTTCCTTGGCACCTTGGAAGATAAAGCACTGAGGTTACAAACTGAGGGTCCGGTTCAGGGAGATAATTGAGCACATTGATAGTTTCAACTGGGCCTTACATTAGAGATGGCCTGAAATACATTCTCACGTTAGACTGAAAATCTGTTGTTTAATAACAGCTATTCTTACCGCATGAGTTTGATTTTCTCTGAAGTATTCAAGTTAAGTCTTTTCTTTTAAATAATGAGAAATGAGTTTGAGCTTTTAAATGGAGTAAACGTATAGAAATTCTTAGTGAACTCTCCAACTGGTGTAGACAGAGGTAACTATCAAAATCAGTGGAGCTATGCCAGTTTACATCAGTTAAAGATCTGACTTTCTGTTCCCAGGCATGTTAAAGGTGTTACTGCACAAATGACTGCAAAAATTATTGCTGAAAAGTTTTACGCTCAAAGGCAGATCAGGTATCTGGTCCAGGGAGGGTGCATCCATTGCTGCAGAAGGAAATAAAGGAGAGAAAATTGTGAAGTGTTAACTGATATTTTTAGAAGCTTTATAATGACAGGTCACATTCCCAAGGACTATAAAGTGGCAAATCTAACACCAATTATTCAAGAGGGGCAAAAAGATACAGCAAGCAATTACGGTTTAACACCAGTTGTGGGAAAAATATTAGAAACCATTTTCTGGGGTTTGGGGAGTGAACAGCTTGAAAAGTGTAATTTGATTAGAGATGGCCAACGTGGGTTTTTGATGTGGGTTTTAACTAACTTAGGATTCTTCACAGGTATTGCTGCCAGGGGAGGCAATGGATCTTGATTGGATGGCGGCTACTTGCGCTGCGTTTTTGAAGTGGCAAACTGGGATGCAACTGCAGAGCTCTTCTCGGTTTCATTGAGCTGTGCTGCTGAACCGATTTGAAATGTGTTTAAATGAGGCAGATGATGAATCCTCTTAGCCAGGCAGGGGGGAGAAAGCCAGGTTTTGTTTGAAGAAGTGAAACGAAGTGCATTTCTTTTTGTCTTCTACTTCCTGAAAATCTTAAAGACCATCATACGGAAATTGGTCGAGCTGGACTCCCATGCCAAGCTCTGTCACCGTGGGGAAGCTCCTCCAGGGAAGGTTCCCTCAAATGAGCTTTTCCAGGTGTCTGACTGCAAATCAGATGCTTTCTTGAGGTCATACATGGATCAGAGCAGTGTAACTGTACCAGCGGGTCTTCGCCAAGGCACACAAATCCTGTGTGTGAATCAGTTTGAAAAGAAACTGCTGATGTTCTTTGTGTTGCCTTTTCGAACTGCAGGCTGCAGCTCAGGGAATGTCTCTTGTGGGTTCCACTCTTGTCTCGGCCACTGAGCTGGCGGATCTGGCCAGGGCTCTTCCCTTTGCACCCAGGTTCCCCCTAAACCTTCTCTGCACTAAACAAGGGGCTGGGGCAGCCCCTGCCGTGATGTACGGGAGCTGGGGCAAGGTGTCCTGGCTCTCAAAATCCCCGAGGCTTCTTGATGCTACTGGATAAAAAAGACTAATATTAGCAATAATAAAAATAACTTTAAAAAAAGAAACACATGCAGGATTATACTCCTGAACTACCAAAACCAACTTAGGATCTGTTACAAGACTGATTTTTTTTAAAAAATATATATTTCAGAAGAGATTTGCTGATAATTTCAGGCATAAGGCCAGAAGTTAGGTTACTAAACTGTGTCTTAGGCTAAATAATTAGCTGCAATTTTATTTCTTTTCCCAAAGTGTCAAGCCTCATAACTGATTGTTTAGCACTTCTGAATTCAGGCTTTTTGGGCATGATGTTTCAAAAGTACCTGCATGCTTTAGAATTTTAAGTTATGTAGGCGCTCTTGAGAATTTCTTTCTCTAGGATTGTCTTGTGTAAGTATGGAACTGTCTGTATTTTAGCTTATTTTTTCTGAAAGCAGAGGATGTACTGAGCAAGGAGGCAGCAATCCCACCCCTTTAGAAGGGCTTGAGTCTATCTGAGGCCCGTAAATGGAGAATATACCTTTAATGCAGACAAATGTAAAATGCTAAGTCTTGGGGGCAAGGCACCAAAAGGGAGAGTACACGTTAAATGGAGGAGCCATGCCGCGTCCTGAGCAAGGAGGGGATTTCGGGGCTGTGGTAGAACAATCCTTCAAACTGGCACGTATTGCTGTGGATGAAAAAGAAGTAGCACAGTGTAAAGCATCAATAGGAAGGAGAAAAACCAAATTAAATGGATAATCATTTCATTGTTCCATTTCTTTGGTGAGGCTTCAAAAATAGGCTCGCTTTCTCCAAGGGAGCAAAGCATTTCTCTGTTTGGGGCACTCGGACACGCACCAGAGTGCTGATTCCTCGGCTTTTCCTGGTGTTTGTAACTGAGGACAGGCTGGGGCAGATGGAATTATTTCCCCTCAGGAAAGAGAGGCCAGAGGCCTTGTGTAGACAAATGGAAGTTCAGAATTACTAAAGGGCCTGAAATGGTGGAAGCAATAAGAAAAGTGGAACCCTCTGCTTGAGGGTCAGGCCTCAGCTGGAGCCAGCTGGCACGGGGAGCTCCCGACCATCGGAGGTGGCCTTTGGTCCTCTGCCCTCAGCCCTCCACCACAGCGAGACCGTGGTGGGCAACGACATTCGCCTGCTGTAAAACGGGCCGTGGACAAAGTCACACGGCTCCCGTGCCTACTAGCCAGTAATTAGCGTCCTGTTAATATCTCTTAACACGCAACTGCAATTTCCGATTTCCCGTTGAAATGTAATGAAGGTGTTTCCTGCAAGGTGCCCTCCTGCCTATTGTGTGTGGAAGCGCAGCCCGGGAAGGGATGGCACCGGTGTGTAATGAGAGTCTGTAGGACTTGTCCCACTTAATGAGGTTATTCCAAGATAAAGCTCTTTAAATTTCAAGCGATGAAAGATGAATCCTAATTCCAGAAAACAAAAGAGCTAACACAAAATGGAGGGAGAACTGGAGAAGGCAATGGGGAATCAATACAACTGCTATGGACTGGATCGCTTCTGCGGGTCAAGTCAGTTAACCTCGTTTTTTTCTTTATGCTGCTGTCTGTTCACAAGGAATAATAAGTAGTCATCTTTTTACAAAAATGCCTCGTGCTGCAGCGATAGATGCCACGTTAGGTGTAGAACCATTAACGAGGTTCGGAACAAACAGGGAAACTGAATGAAGCCTTGGCCCTCCTCTCCGTGTCCGTGCATGCAAACTGATTTTTGCCTCCACAGCTCATCAGTCTGCCTGTAAGAGCCTCCGATGACAGGCACTGCTTTTGATTTCAGAATTTGAATTCCAATATTTAGAATGTGTTTATTATTTTTAAAACATGTTAATGTTACCTGTGTAGATTCTAATGTAAGATTCCTTGCTTGTGTGTATTCTGCTCTCCTTAAGATAAGGTCTTTGCCTGGTTTAGCCAATCCTTGCACCAAGGAATTTGTAGTATAAATAGAGGGGACAGTTACGAGGGGACAGAGGCAAAGTGTGGTACATGGAGCCCAGGGCGTTATTAGCCTGTCACATGGAAGAGGTCTCCTGGCGGGGCCACCAGCCTTGGTCCCAGCACGTTACACTGCGCTATCCACTGGATCAAAAATGTAACTCTCTGTTAGGCAGAGGGACCCATTTGGGGAGGGAAGTATTGGAATATTGGAACCCAAATCCACAGGTTCCATCTTCTAACTCAAGATGCCTCTTCAGCTCGGTTGCGAACTCTTTGTTGTGATTGCCTTCTGGTTTGTGTGATTGTAAACACCTCAACACAATGGAGTCATGGTCCGTGACGGGCTTCCCTAGGTGCTGCTTCAGTACAAATAACAACTACACGAAATTGCCATGTCCTGCAAGAAAATGGTTGGGAAATGTTGAGGGACCGTGCGCTTATGTTATTGTAAAAACAGAAATGTTTACTCATTACATTTAAATACGTTTGGATCATTGTGGATGAAAGTGAAACAAGATATAAGCCTGCAATGACATGCATAAATACATAATTAAGTATATTTCCTTTCCATATGGAGAGGATTAGCTTCCTTGCCTCAGCGGGGAGTTGCTTTATTTGGTGTCTGCTTTGGTGTCCCTTTCTTTTTGACAGCTTACAGAGGTACGCTGAAAGGGAATTTCACTCGCTGGCTAATGAATGTTGGAATAAGGACTTTGAGGGCATGTGGAAAAGAATAAGTGATTACCTCAGAAAACAGAAATTTAGGGACCTTAAGGGCTGTCCTATTATCCTGACTTCTCTTTTTGACCTTAAGTGGGCCCTATGGGATGATATTGCCCGCCTTACCAAGACTTATTGCTTAGTCATAAATCGGGACTGAGGGAGAGAGATGTGTCTCGTAAATGCTGAAGTGTCAGCAAAAGCTCCTTAACTCAGGTTTCATAACTTGAGAAATATTTTATCACCCTTGTGAGCCAAACCTCTGAAAAATCAATAGAACTTGAGAGTTGGCTGTATTGATCTGAAAGGCTGAGTTGTATTGAAATATTCATGGCAGAATGTGTGTGTGTTTGTATATGTGTGGTTCGGGGACTAAGATGTAGGTAGCTTTCAGAGAGTGAAACAGTCTGATTTTTCATTTAAACTAGATTAAGACTATTAGGTGACTCGCAAAGCATATACTTAAAAGGGAATGAATTTGTTTGTCTTACAACAAGGCTTCTGACAGAGAGAAATGCATTCTCGTTATTATTATTTTTCTTAAATGACAAACTGTTGGGAGGAAGAAGTCAAGGAGATCTGATAAAATTAGCACCACGTCCTCTTGGGGATCTCTGGGCTTGCTTTGTTTGCAAAGCCAATTTGGACACCGCGTCTTTGATCTTCACTTTCAGTATTGAGCAGGCATGTTTAGTATCACTCATTTCACAGGAGATTTGGGATTCAAGTTTCTTCAACAATCTAAAAAGCAGTACATTAGAAGGGGAATTGTCTGCCAGTCGTCTTAGAATCTCAATACCCTTGATACTAATTTGATGTGATGCATTTCACCAGATGTGTCTACCTGAACGATGTTTTATGCCCAAGAGGTTTGTGCTACTGTAGACTATTAAAGCTGGCTCTTCCCCCCCCTCCTCCTCTCCCTTTTTCTTCCAAGAGCAATTGAGTGAAAAACATCCAGAATTTCAATCTGCATAGAGGTGTGATGCGTTACAGATATTTGGAAGGTAGAGTGTGCGTCGGGCAGGATTGACGCAAAGAGTAGAACAGAATCACGAAGAAAATCACTGCTAATAATGCTTAAAAATATTTTAAGAAGCTGATGCTTCTGTATACACTAATAGATTAATATATTCACTCAAACTCTAAGACTTGCCTTCTTTTTACTCCTCTTCTACCTTTGTCGCTTCTAGGGCATAAGTTCGAGTCTCGCCTGGTCCCACAGATGTCTACTAGGCTTTGGGCAAATCCCGTAGAGGGATGATACTTCAAGGCACTCAGGTGTTCGTGTGTCACTGGTTTTGATGTGGATCTCAGTGCATCGGAGCAATTTCTGTAAAACCACAGCCAGCAAACAGCACAGCGCTGCCCTGCCTTCCTGAACGCCTGTGGGCATCAACCTCAACAGCTGGGAGATCCTCAGTGACTCTGGGCACGTAAGTTCTTCAGATGGATCCATAGTTATGGGAAAGGCTGAGCGGAGAAAGGAGAAATGGAGAAAGGAAAAGGTAACAATTATTCCTTAGGAAAAAAAAATAGGCCGTATAGGCTGCCAGTGGGCTGAAAATACTCTGATGGGACGAGGCACCTCCATAATCTTTATGACAAAAGGCACGCAGAGCAGGCTATCAGGGGTTTGTGCTGGGTGGTTATGGAGTCCAGGTCTTAAGCGAAAATAAGGGCAATTAGAACTGATTTCTTTCCTAACTCTCTGTCACGTAAATTCACCCATCGTTAAAAATAGTTATATGAAATAAAAACAGCCACCTTTCAGAGGCATAACGTCAATCAGCGGCTCTCACTAAGCAGAAAACCAGGCTTTGTGTGCCTGAGATTTGCGAGTATTGCTGAGGAGAAAGGGAGCGGCTCATTCCCGCAGTCTGTGTCCCCAGGGAATGGACTGGGACGCGACCTGGTGCTGGTTTAGGATCTGGATTATCAGCATTTGCTTCCCTCACCCCCTTTAAAAAAATAAAATAAAAAAAAATCAGAAAGGTTGCTGCTGAATGGAGCTTACTAGAAAAGGGAACCTCTAAAGGGTATGGCCAGGTACCTCTGGGGCAACGACCGCAGAACTTGGTGCACGGTGACAAGCTGTGCAGCGCCTCCTGCCCCGGGCGTGTGTGAATCCAGCGCTGCTTGAGCCATCGCCAGCGATGAGGCACGCTGCCATTCTTGCTGTGCCAGAGAGATGGCACATGTGACACAAGGTGTCATTTAGTCTGGGAGGGCACCGTTCTGTTGCATGAATCTCATTTTTATCCATGTTTCTGCCATAAAGCTTTCCTGTAGTAAGTAAAATGAAAGGAGGAAAAAACCCCATACTTGCCATTCTTTATTTATTTGCATTCCTCAATGGCAAAGTAAACTGAATGTTTAAGCAACTGACATCAAAGATTTGATTTCTCTGAAGCTAAAAAGCCTATTAATCACAATTTTAAAGTGTTCTTTAATTACCCTGTAATAAAATGACACGCGCAGAGCGGGAAGAAAAATTGTATACTTTTAGAGTTCCTCATGCTTGTTTGTGTTTCAAATCTCACCGGAAATCCTTGCTGATCCCTCTCGCTTCTGCTGCTTAATTCTGTTCTACCCCAGCTATTGTTCATCGTTTAGCTGTGTTAACTGTACACGGTGCGGGGAAAACGCCTGTGGGGAGACCAGGCCGGGTTTGTGAGCTGCTTTCTGGAGGACGTAACAGCACTGGAAACGTCGTCTTCTGGGAGAATTGGGAGGCCGCGGCGTGCTGAGTTCCCTGGGGGCTGACAGCGGGGTTGGTGCTAAAGCCTTTGCTCAGCGGGGTGTATTTGGGCCACAGGGACCGTTCCCATACTGTAAGTTTGATATGTGCCGTGGTGCATCAGGATTTGAGTCTGGGTTGTGTCCTGGGAGAAGAGGATGTAAATCCCTCTCTAAATCACAAACTGGGAGAGAAAACCCTGTTAGTACATGGTGCCCCAGATCACACAGCACAGGCCGGGGTCGTGTAGGACCAACACAGCTCCTTCCAGTCGTCCCACGTCTGGGGTTCACCCTTGAGAATGGCCTCTTGACATAAGCATTGCAACGCGGAGATAAGCAAGAGACACAAAAGTGGTTTCGGTTAACGCTTTAAGGGATGTGAGCTGTCAAAACAAAAGTAGGTATAAGGAAAAAGACAAGGTAAGTCTTTGTTAAAAATCTCTTTGTAAATTTCATAAAGGAAGGAGAATGAAAAATAAAATCAGGGTGGGCACTCAGCTCCTCCTTTTACATTACGAGGTAGGTGTTTGCGCTCATGGTCGTAGAGAAAAGCTTGGAAAATCTGAAGTAAATCCAAAGGACAACAAAATCATAGGCCTTACCAAAAAAAAACCAAGTCCCACAGTGTTTAATAAAACTTTCCAGGTCCTTGAAACCACCCTCTGCAAGTTTTTAATATTTGAGATTATTTATAAAACTGGGAAGATCAGTCACCAGCATGGAAGCAGACGGCAGAGGTGAGCCCTGGCCCTTTGAGCAGCGGTAATGAGTCCTCCTGGCAGCAGTGGGCGGAGGGTGCCACAACCCCACCTTCCGCACACAGCTCATCACGGCCGGTATGGTTTGGGTGTACTTTGGGTATGGTTTGTCTGTATTTTGGGTATGGTTTGGGTTTGAATTCGCTGCTATTGCGAGACTCAGCCAAGTGGGTAACGTTCGGAGCTGATCTGTTTTCAGACCCAGACAGTTGTTAATGAAACAGTTGCTGTTTTGTTGACAGAACATTAATTACTTGATCTTAGGACTTGGTAATTGCACAGGCCCCCTCTGTATACATCACTAATTACATTAGCAATTATATGGCATTTTAAAGACAAAGAAATGACTACAGCAATTGCAGTGTCATAGGGACCCTGCTGGTAAATCTCAATCAGGTTCCTGCAATCTCAGTGAAGTGTTGTGAGTCTTTCTCCACCCGGATCCGCAGAACTCTCCGTCTGCTCGGGCGGATTCCGGCAGCCGCTTCAACCAAACCGTCTCCAGCAAAGCAGGGGTGCTTGCAGTTCTCATCAAGGTTAGTTACATGCTGAAAATTGATTTGAAGCGTTCTCAAAAGCCTACTTGCTATTGGAAATATTTCTTTTTACTGTCAGCTCTACTAATGCTAGAAATAATTAAGAGTCATATCTTAGAAAATCATGACTTAGATTAAAAATAATCACAGTTGTAAACGTACTCGTCAATGCCTTTCTGAAAAGCTGTGTTGTATTTTTAAGGATCTTCCTTTTCAAATTAATAGGCCGGAAAGTTTCTTAAGAAGCTGAAACTCCTGTGCCTCCAGAAGCTGGAGATTTGCAAAAGACCTTCACAATCAGAGTAACTGTAAGCACGAGAACTGGCAATACAGTGTATTTGTAAAGTCACCGTTATTTTGGAACATGACGAAATGTATAGAGGCTGACCAAGAGCTGTAAAATTTAATTAAAGCCCTTAATTTAAATAAGAACAACCCTTACAGTGGGCAAATAATGTACAGAAGGACAAACTTCAGTTACTGCTGCCATTCCCTTCTCCTGTCCCCCCTCCCTCTGCTTTCCATCGTCTAATACAACGAGAGCGCGTTAACTTGAAAACTGAGTGTAACTTCTTTGGGTGACGAGGTGTTTCCATTTTTCCTTATCCGTTTCCCTTCGCGGTGGGTGCGCATTTGAGGCCCTCACGTGCCACTGTAGGGCCAGTAACGTGCCCTGGGCACGTCTGGGTGCTGTGCTGGGAGGAACGGGAACGTAAAAGAAATCCGATGCTTGTATTATTTTTTTTACACTTATTTTGTAGCTGTGCTTCTGGTTTCAGGCCAGAGGGGAAAGTAATTATATGGCTGGATCTATAGATGGCATAAATTGGTACAACTCCACTGACTCGGGTTTACGGTAGCTGAGGATCCGGCCTGTGTCTCGTCAAGTTCTGAGCTTGTAAACAGATGGGATTATTACCAACAGACAATCTCTCGCGCTCCTGCCATAGCTGTTTATTCCCCCGTTCTGCTCTCCTCTCCCTTTTCCCCGCTCCTCAAGTGCTAGCGCTATATGCAATTTCTGACCCGTTCCACCCAGAATCACAGTCATTAAAACCTCGATTAAGTGAGGTGGGTTTGAAGCTGATGGTAATGGTGCAGGAGCACAGTAACACCTGGGCACTGCAGGGCCAGTTACTAACTGGGACTGGGAACTGAGTAGCGACAGCCTCAGTCAGGATTGGGAACTGAGTAGCGACAAAACCGATGAGTTTCCCCGGGTACCCGGGCTATAAGCCTTGCAGAGGACTAACAGGAAGGGAGTGTGCTCCAGCCACGTCCCCCCGGGAAAGGAACCGGCAAGAGACAGGCGTGTGTGTTGTCATTCCCGTGTCTTTTTCTGTTGTTGTAACTTCGCACAAACACAAAGGAGTCAGGACGGCGGATCTGATTTCCCCTGTCCCATCCATCCGTCTCCCCCTGTTTCAGTGCTTCCTCCAACCTTCTTACATTGCCTCCACAGGACAGTGTTTTGGTGCCTTCCACTTCGGGAGGGGGAAGTGTTGGGTTTCCTCCTTCCCTGATCTACTCTGCTCTTTGCTCCGCGCCGTCTCTGCCATGGCTGCTCTGTCCGCACCCTCTGCCACGGCCACCAGCTGCCTCTTTAATCCAGTCCCGCAAGTGGAGTTAATGAGACATTCCTACTTAAATAACCCGGTGCGATTAAAGCTTCAGATCTTTGCACCTCAACAGCTGTGTGTTGTCACCGAGATAAATATTTTAACTGGTCTGGCAATTCCCTAGCTGCCCCGGGTAAGTGGCTGAATGAGTGGCTATTGTTTCACCATTTATTAAAGTGAAATTCAAGTTCTTACAGAACTGCCATCTAGAAAAGGCCTGTAAAGGAAAAAAGAGGAGGGAGAGAATCTGCTTTTCTAGAGGCCTTTCCTAACCAGGGCTTGGTGCTGATGGCAGCGTGGCCATGCCTGACTGTAGCCGCCTGCTCCCTGGCGAAGGCCAACTGGGCTGTCACCGGCCGCTGACATTTCTCCTGCTATTAGGAGAATGTTCCTTTGGTGTCCGTGATACTGCACAAATCAACAGCTGTCCTTTGGAAAAGGACTGCTTTCTATGTTTGAGGTGACAATTGTCATTAAATTCTTCCCAGAGCATGGCAGCAATCCTACCAGGGGAAGGATGAACAGTTTGATCTTTGTGTAAAACTCGGTGAATTAAGGATTTAAGAACATGGTAGAACGTTGTAGATTTCTAGTCTTTATTGGTCTTAACGTGGGCCAAGAAAAATCTTTTCACACTGGCTTTTAAGAATTGGGCAAGACTGGTGATAACATAGGTTCAGCAATGTAACTCATCCTAGAGATTTGGGTTTTAATAGAGATTTCCTTTCGGTACAGATAGTCTTTGATGATGCCATGTAAGGTACGTGGGGCTGGAGGGAGTTATTTGTATGCTTTTTTGAATTTAGAAGTTAAAGGTTTTTCTGAAACTCTCTCGCTGGGGTACTCCATGCATCTCCTTCCCTCACTCAGCATTTTATTTGGAATTTGAGGGTGAGCACGATAACGTGTCACAGGCACACGTTGGGCTTGTACCTCATCAAGTCCTAACAGAGGTAACGAAGCAGCAGTGGAACGCAGTAGATCTCCAGGCTTTCATCTGCATAATAAACTTCCTCGTTTGGCTGTAACAGTAGGTCACTGTTAAAGACTAAGAATCTCTTTCAAAGTAACTGTTAGTTTTATCACTAAAATCGTCACTTAATACACTGCTGGGATTTCTTGGGGGGGGGAAAAGCAGAATCAGATTTGAAGTAGAATGGGCCTCTGTTCCAGAGCAGACGAGGGACATTTCACGAGGACAGTGGACACTTTAGGTCTCGCTGTTGGGAAGAAGGTCATCTGCTAATTGCATGTTATCCCTGAATGAGTAACTGAAGCAGATTACCAAACACCCTGTTTTCTTCTCAGCTTTTGGCTGATAGTTCCTAACGTTTTCAGATGCTTTCCCTGACATCTGGCAGTAGTTTAAACACTGACGCATGTTCTGTTAGTCCAGAAATGTCAGCAAAAGCGGCTTTCATCGTCAAAGAAAATTTTCATTTGTTTCAACCTGTCCAGTGATTTTTACACAAGCAAATGGAATATTCTTGGTTTAGATTGTCAATTACCATTTTCCAAGACACTTTTCAGAACTCTGGGTGGTTTTTTTTCCGATAAAATAAAGCTAATTTACCTTTTTGATCAATGCTTTTAGAAAGGGAACAGAAAATCCCCATCTTAGGTATGCCTGACGTGGGTTTTGGCACCAGTGTGTCTTGCTCTGAGCAGAACAGGTAGGACAGCGGGTGAGGGAGCAAAGCTCTGCCTCCCGACTCATTTACTGCTCGTTACAGATCAGGCCGTATCAGTCTGCCCGGGTTTTGGGGTTTCACGTTGTCCTTTGACCAGTTGTCTGCTGCTAACAAAAAGGGGAGGTTTTCCAAAGGGGGATTCCAGGTATCCTGCTACCCTTTGCCTCCCTTCCCCGCAAAAGGACTAAACTCTCTCAGAGGTGTTGTCCCCTTCGTTAATCAGCCGTAAGAACAGAGCGGTCAGAAGAGACCGTTACTGCTCTTATTCCGTGACCGGCACGATCTCCATCTGGCTCCACTAAGTTATGGCAGGACATTTTACAGACGAGCCTGAAGGCTTGACTTGAAAAACTGTCACGTAGCATATCATTAACCTTTTTTTAAAGTGTTATTGCTGTAACAGCACTTGAGCGACCCATAAAGATGATAAAGAATAAAGCGTATTGAATACTCTGAAATTAAGATCATTCCCCCCCGTGTTTACAGTACAAAAATTTTATTTTTTTGTTAGGATAATTTAAAGTTTAAAACTGAAGTAGACATATTCATTTTACAAACAAGATATTCTTCCATAAGTAGGACCATTAAAAACAGTAAACAAAAAAAGCTATCTTTACAAAAGCTCTGTGCATAGCAACTTCATACCGGGTATAACTGACAAAGCAAAAAACCAAAAAAACGACCAGCCAACCCCAAACCAACCCCAAAACTATACAGGAGGGAGAAATGAGGCCTTAATTTACAGAAGGGAGAAAACAGTCTTTAGAAACCATGCATATTGCAAGTGTGCAAAGAAACAGGGAGAGTAAGATGCTATACCAAGATAAATAATGAAATAAAACATACTCTTTCAAAGTTATGATAAAATTTGTGGTTACCTATCGCAACACTTTCATCTTTCTAGTGGCAAAAAGGAAAGCTGTTAGGGAATAGTAAACAGCAATAACTAAAAGAGGACAGAGTTGCTTATTACATTGAAAAAACCCTTACACATAAATTTTTACATGACTTTTCCTTTTTGTCGGGTGCTTCGCCACTGCCAAAGTCCTTCTTTCATGGTCAAGGATTTCGGATTGTATTTATTTACACACATTTTCCTTTGTAAAGCTACCGGTAAGTTCTACGCTCGAGTACGATGATTTCCATGCATGAGCAAAATCCAGGTTCTAAATTATTCCTATGTTTAATTTTTTTCATTTGTTTGGCTCAAATCAAAGCAGAAAAAATAATTTTCCATGTTTACATCAACGCAGCCAGCCACCCTTGTTTCTCTTCCCGTAGCACATGAATTAGCTCCTACGGGGGTTTCTTCCCCGTTTGGGCTCCTGGCTCTCCCACCTGAGCAACCGGATGGAGCTGATAAAAACACCTGAAGTGCGAAAGGGATGGCGAGCGTTTCAGAACCTTCTCCTTTTTTAGCCACTCACTGTTTTCCCTGAATCTTCCCCAGACTTAGGTGACCTTTTTTATGTGCCTATGCAATAATAAAGAAGAAGGGTGGACCATTAACAGAATAGCTTTTTCCATGAAACGTCTCCTTTTTTTTTAATTGGAAACCTTTCTGACTGAGATTTTGTAATGAAAATCTTATTTATTAAAAAACGTGAGAGGAGTTCAGGTAGCAAGCGGCTGCTCTTCACCGTGTGATCTAGAGATTCCAGTCTGTCTGGAATATTTGCTGGGTGTAGAATTTTGAGTCTAAGCAGACACGGTAAGATTTTAAAAGCAGCCTGTACAGAGAAGGGCAGGGGGGAAAACCCACCATCTTTAGGCTTTGGAGCTGTTTGGGTTTGTTTTTTTTTTTAAGTCGTTCAAAATGGGGGAAAGGGGAGATACTAGAGAAAATTTTTTAAAATCTAGGACTCAATGTAGCATTCACTGACATCTATGGAAGTTTTAATCCCAACTCTAACAATCCTCAATCTATTTTGTTCCCTGTATGCATGCAGAATTCCAAACCTGAATTCGTACCTCCCACTCTCGCTGGGGCATCGGTCCCTAGGAATGTATGGAACGCTCTGTTTTGTGGTGAGGTTCGACAGCGCGCCCCGCTGTGTCACACAGCTCCAGCCCCTTAACACCTCATTCTTTCCTGTTTCAGAGATCACTTGGCTTCAAGGTCGGCTGCCTCGCTGGCCTCCAGTGATTCCTGCGTCCTTGGTGGCACGAAGGGCACGCACAGAACCTGCCGTGTCAAGGAACTTGCGGCCAGAATTAACGGTGAGTTACTTTATTTCATCTTTTCTGAAATGCAGACACTTTCAGTAGCCTGACTGTAAGACTCTAACTATATTCATGCTTCTTAAAAACACGTTATTCCCACCAAATCTCTCTTTAAAGTTGCTTCTAATTGCCATTTGTGCTGATAGGATAAATTTGGCCTTGAGTTTTAGAAGACAGTAAACCCCTCCGCCTTTTAAAAAATGAATTCAACAGCATTGAAGAGGCACCTAACGAAGCCCCTACCAAAGCTCCCAGCAGAGTCGGGAGCGGTGCAAAGCTGCTCCCCAAAAAGTGTGTAACAACAGGGGGAACCCAGTTCCTTTGTCTTTCCCTCCGCTGGCTCCTCTGCTCTGCTGCGTCCTGGTTAAGAAACACATCCCGTGCACCCTCACGCGTATCAAACACAGCTCTGCCCTGAGCTGAGCTGTGCGCGACGCTACGGAAGCTGCGCTCCACGGAGGTCGCGCTCAGCCGCCTGCACCAGAAGCAGGGTGCCGGGCAGGCCGCGGTTCCTGCGCTGCGCAATTAAGGGCAGGATTTTAGGTGTTTGCAAAGCGCAGTCCTTGCCAAACGCCTGGGCGTTGGGTGAGCGTCCCTCGGGTCACGCCCCACACACCCCCCCAGGCGTCTTCATCACCGTCACTGCTCCTGGGGCTGAACCTTGGCTCCTGGCAGAGGCTTTCAAGGCTGTTACTGGCCCAAGAGAGCTCCAGACGAGCTCCAGAGTAGCCCAGCCAGGCCACCTGTCACAGTTGTCCCCAGTCCCGCACTGAACTGACCAGCTTGTACCATACAGAGGGGTCACCACGAACACCAGTTTACTTACCCATCCATAAAGCTACCGGGCAAATGGACAAGAACGGTTCCAGGGGGCCATATATTAAGGGTTTATTTAGTAACATAAAGACGTTATCGTAGGAACAACTATTCGTGCAGCTATCAGTCGTGTGTATTTATGTCAGTGGGGTGTAAGTAGTGTAGCTGAATTTTATTTTTGTAAAAAATGGCTTTCCAACAATCGAATCCTTTTGAGTGGTCTCTGGTTTAGTCAGACAACTTGTGATCTTGTTTTATCAGACTTGTTCTCACCTCCCTGTTCCAGGAGAGGAGACGCAAAGGAGAATTAAACCTTTTTAATTCTAAAACGCAGAAAAATTCAAAGCAATTCATTACTTCTATGAACGTCAATATATAAGTGGAAAATACTTACCATTTTTAACGACTCAGGATAAAAGTGCATAAATTACTCAAATACATATTTCCCCTTTATAAATGCACCCTTAATATGAAGTATAACTGAACTTAAGGTGTTCTAACTACACGGAAAAACAATACGTTAGAGAAGCCTTTCCCTCCTAATTCATACATTGAATCTATAAAATAAACTCAGTACCTCACCAAAAGTCTGATTCGCTCAAGTCCCGAAGTGCCACTCGTTTGTCGGTAGGGTCTTTGAAACTTAGCCGTTAGCCCTAGTACCTGAACATTTTAATTGAAACAAAAAACGGCAGGGGGGAAGAGGAGGAGGATGAAAATTCCTACATGAGCTAGTGACCTGTATACCACAACGTATGGAAAAGTTTCTGATGATTTTTGTTAATCAGAAAGAATCCTATACATCCTTGCACATGAATTCAGTAAGAGGGAAGAAGTGAGGAGCAACTGCAGCAGTAATAATATATCTCAAACTTATCACTACATTTTTGCATCATTTTTCTTCATTGTACAACTGGAGGAAAAAATCCAAAAAAGGGTTTAATTTCTACCTCTACATACAATAAGTTACAAGTTTATTTATTTAAATAATTGTAAAACATCTTACATTTTTTAAAGAGGTTAAACTATAAGCAAATACACACATACACCAAAGTTCCATCATTCATGTCAGTTTGTCCTAGAAATTCTTTCATGCTGGTACCCTGTTTTGTTGAATTTTTTTTTCTGCATAAACTAAATCGATATCTGATAGAAAATAGAAACTTCAACTTTTTTGCCCTACAAAGTAAAACAAATTGTATCCAAAATATCAAGCTTGAATCATTTTGCCAATTTCTTTCTCCTTTGAATATTTTACAAATCTTAGGAAGGTTTCGTGTCTTTCGAGAAAGACGGCGTTTCCGATTCCGTTCTGCCAACTGCTGTTGGTGCTGGCTCTTGGCTGGTTCCTCATCCACAATGTTTTAGGAGTTGATGGGGTTGTGTCAGAAATATGAAACAGGTAAAAGATGCAGACTTCTAGCTTGTCCCATCCATAAAAAATGTTCCTTTTTTTTTTCCTGGGCCTGGCTTTCCCCCAAAAAAGAGCTTGTAGTGCTATTTTTTTTCTTTTTAGTGGTCCATCACAATAAGTAGTTTTGTGCTGTAAAAGAAAAATGAAAAAAAAAAAGAGGAAAAAAGGGAAGAGGGAGAGGAGCAAAGCTGCCTCTGCCTTACATCGGGGGAACGACAAGACCAGTCATGGCTGAAAAAGAAAATTGACAAAGATGAAATTCTGGCAAATTTTTATGGAACAAAATATCTTTGAGCCCTTCACCCTTCTGTGTGCAGTCAAGTATTGCAGCAATCCCGCGTCCGCAGGTTAAAGTAGACCCTTGGTTTCTTTTAATGTTTTTATGCTTTAGTGAGACCCAGCACGGTGGGGTTGCCGGAGGCCCCAGACAATGGACAATTTGCTATTTCATAGTCATTCACCAAAAGCCAAGGCCCATTGTGGTTCTTAAGTGGATAAAGGGGAGAGAGGATCAGATCAAGTCTCGGTACGTGAATTTTCAGAAATGCCCAACCATTTTTGGGTGCTGGTCTCCTGAGCGATGTCCTTGGAGATGGCCATTGCTCAGAACTGTCCCCCAAAATTCAGACTTCTTATGCTTTCTCAAGTTGACCACCCAAAATCATTCCTGAAACCCGGAATGGAGCCGGGTCTTCCACTTCCCGCTCAGGACGGGCCGTGCTGGGAGTGCGGAGGATGCGCGGGGAGACAGGAGTTCGCCCAGTGCTGCTGCCGGGAAGTGACAAGTCCCGCCTCAGCGGACAATGACCAGCGCTGGGCTTCGCTAATTTAGTTTCAGTGGAAATAACGGAGCAGGCTCTCTTTCTCGCTTGGTTTACCCCATATGTCTGAATCGCTGTAGTCTTACCTGGCACATTCCCAGAACACTGGGCTTATGTAAATTATTTATTAGTCACTCTCACTGCCTTTAATTGCAGCTATATTCTTCATAACTGACAACAGCAACATTTGAAGCTGCCTGGAACTGGTGCCGTTCCCAAAGGTTTTGAGGGGTAAGTTAAGTTTATACGTATTTATATAACAAATGAGTGAGTCATATTTTCAAAGGGGCCTCAGTGCGGTGCAAGGTCCTAATCCTGCAAAGATTTATGTTCACCGAAATTTGTGGGATTATTCATGTGTTTAAAGCCCTGTCCTCTGAGAATTAATTTCACCCTTATGTTCATAGTGTTTAAAAAAAACGGCTTAGGGCAAGATCCTCAGCTAACATGACTCTTTTATTGGAGCTGTGTTGATTTTAAACAACTGTGGATATGGTCTGTGATTTAATACAATAGGAAAATAAATATTTTCATATTTTGTAAGTGACTAGGGCTAGAAGTCCTTGCCAATTTTGGCAGATAACTGAAAGAGAAAGTGAAACCAGTCTTAAGTCAAATATCTACATTTTTTAATTCCTTAGGAATTTGCTATTATTTTTCAAACAGGCAATTTACATAACCCTAAATAAAGTAGGTAAATATTTGTGTGCCTGGTTTCGGGGGTAGGGGGCATTAGAAGGGGAGAGATTTTCTGGTGACACTAAGGTGGCTGCTCTGTTCCTTCTCCTCACCCCCAAACCCAGCAAACGCTCCGAAGGGCAGCGTCCCAGCCCGACGCTGGAGACCCCTCTCCCGGTGTATGACCCACGTGCTGCTGCCTTTCCGGCCTCTAGAACAGAAAATGTGATGGAATCCTGGAGAGATGCCCCGGCTCCAGCTTCTGCTGGGCGGCTGGAAGAGGTGAGCGCGTGCCCTGAGCTGCTCCCCGCCGTCCCACAGCCATCCCAGCGGAGCGGTCTGCGCGAGCACGTCCTCATCTGCTCCAGGCAAAATGATCCAGGTTGGCTCCAAGAATTTAAGCTGTTTGTCTCGGGTAACCCGGCGGGTCTTTTGCCTGAGGCAAATCAGGGTGCCCCACAGCCGTGCCTGGCCCGTCCCCACCCGCGGCGTGTCCTCTCCTGGCAGAGGCAGCGGAGCCTGGGACAGCCAGCGGGGTTTGAGACATGCAGCGTCTGTTGCCAGTCTAGTTTAAACTCTGTTCCTAAGGGGGACAGGGGGGACAGGCCATGTTGGCATAAATGCTTTTTTTTCTGATACTATTGTTATCAACATTATTTTCATTTTTTTAATCAAGGAAAACTTCTAGCAGATCAAAGCAAAGACCAACCCTGTGCTTCTGCCCTGTCTCTTCAAAAATATTTAAAGAATACTTGTAGATGCAGCATTTTGGAAAGTTCCTTAAATTGAAGGGAAAGTACATTTTTAATGTGTCATTAAAGAAACGTTATCCAGCAGGCCTGGACTCAAACTAGTGATGGCAACAGCCATCTGCAATCAGGAGGAGCGTGTTGTTACCCCTGGGGTTCTGGGGATCCCTCTTTTGTCTACTTTCCTCCTGAGCAAGTACCAAGGCCCTGCTTTCGTCTCCTTACTGTTGCCCCCCAGCCCGAGCCTGTTCTGCCGTTCCAGGGTGTAAGCGCAGAGACACTCCTCAGCAGTTGTTAGGACGAGACCCACCGGTGGACAAATTCAGGTAAAACTATAATATACCCTAGAAAGGACGAGCAAAGCCAAATTGTTTCCCTGGCACTTCATCCGAATGGTGCAGCCTCACCTCCCTCCGCGGGAAAGCACAAGCAGGTTGAGGAACGCTGGCTGCCGGCCTCACCTGCCTTTCCCCAGCTCCCCCCCGGCTCGGCGCTCTGCTTCTCTCTCTTCCTGTACCCTCAGCTGTCCATCTCCACCCCACCTCCACTCCCCTCTGGGGCTGCACTGTCAAAAGCCTATTCCCAGCCTGTATCGCTTTTTATTGAATGTTTGTGAGGTTTGGATTAAGGTCTTACACTGCTAGCAAAGCTGTAATTATTTTTGCCTGTATTACTATATATTGAATCGATGTAACTTTTCAATAAAGGTGGTTCAATGCAGGACACTCCCTGATGAGTTGGGAATATAGAAACCACAGTCATTATCCCAGAGGGTCTTTTTTTTTTTTTCTTAGAGGGAAATGGAAAAAGAATTAGAGATGAGCCTTATTGTATTAACCTTGACAGCTTGCAATTATCAACTGAAACACTTGATTAAAATTGTCACAAGGTTGGAGAATTTTTTTATAAATAAATAATCAAACATGGATAGTACCCAGATGCTATGGTGATAGGCACCTTTAATGGGTGTAATTAATAATGATCATAAGCCTAGTGTGTACAAGTGGCCCCTGAAAATGCTGTCTTGCTTTGTAGGGGAGAAGAACGCTGCAATTCAAACAGCCGCTTGGTAAGAACTGGCGAGGGCTTGGAGCTGTACAAATACACACGGGTACACGTGTGCGCACACCCCGGGTAGGTCGGCAGCTGCTTTGTTGGTGTCTCAATTATGACCTGGTTTAAATAGAGAAGATGGGGGTTGAGCATTTTCAATCATTGTAGTATAAAATGTCTTGCACTCTCATTTGGTTTTCCTCTTTTGCCACTAAGTTGCCATCAAACTCCAATCTTAGGGTTCTGCCGCTCTCTAAAGAGGCAAACGAGGTGCTCCAGGGGGGCTACTCAGAGCATCTTAAATGAACGTCCCTCCCCTGCGGTGCCAGAAACATCTCTGTGCTGTACAGAAAGGTGGGTTTGCATGTCGCAGCCGCCCAGCTGCCGGTGGCAGAGGCAGGGCCTCTGTAATTTGGTCTAATAAAAGGGGCAGCTTCTACCCGGAGGCTTCACTTAAGCCATGTCTCTGACTCCCAGCATGGCTGCCGCTAGAAAATGTGTAGTTTTACTTTCACTGTTAAGACCACAGAGACTTTTGTGAAACAATGCACCCATTTATTATCTATCATTTATTATTATATAGCTAATCAACTGAAAATGGTAGCGAAAAGAATGGATTTTGAGAGGAAAACACAGCTGGCTTTCGTTTAGCAGAAACCAGCAGTGGCTTGGGTGAAGGGCACCATCATCCTTTCTACTGGCCTGTAAGTGAATTCAATTACTGCTTCTGTGAAAAACCTGTGAGGATGGTTCCAACTAAGACACTAAAAAGGAGCCCAAAAGCTGCAAGTTTTTCCTAAAGAATTTATTTTTATTTTTTCCTCCATAGGAAATTAAGACTTCTTTTTTTTTTTTTTTTTTTTTTTTGCAGAAATCCGTCTGTATTTGGCTGGAAGATTTTCATTCATCCATTCACAATCATCTAACCACTGACAGGTGAGATATTTATAAATAAGCAGTGGTTTTGTCTCTTTTAGATGATAAGCAGGTTAAACCATATTTTATGTAATGTTTTTAAAAAACCTAGACAAAAACTGCTGATAGCCGAGAGATGGAGAAGTTCACTTGGCCTCATCTGTTGTCTTGGTGTCGTTACTATCTCCCCATGGCGCTGAGCTGTATGGGCACAAAAGGCTGCCTGAACAATTATTTTGATTTAGTTCAAGTTAATTAGGAACACCTTTAAAATCAAAATGTGTTTGCAAGAAGTCATATATGCATTAGTTTAATTATTGAGGGGCACAGGAATGTACAGCCACTCTGCGGTTCCAGATGTATTTCCAATTATACTAGGAAGTGCCTGCTCTCACCTGCAAAGCAGAAGGCAATATTGAATCTTACCCAATATCCTTGGTTTTGTGTGTGTCACCAAACAGTCTTGACTATTTTCTTCCATTACAAAAGGCAGGTTTTTGTTTTCTGTCATTAAAAATGGAGCTCTTGTCTACCCTGAACATGTCTGTGATATAAGATGAGCTACTAAAATTAACATCCCATCAAATGAAAGATAAGTAATTAATAGTAATAGAAGATGTTTTTGCTTGGTTAAGTGTTAGCAAGAAGTTTTAAATAGCTCTTAAGGTTTTCTTTATTTTGAAACAGTCTGTGCCGCTTACATCTCTGCCAATAAACTGGGGAGAAGAATGTACTTGATCCTTCCAATATATCAAATTTAATCAGATGTCAGATACATATTTTTCATATATATTGTCATCATGTATATCACGTGCAGCCTTTGGCATACCTAACTCACTGTCTAGGCTCTGGAATCATTCCGGTTCAGGCACAAGCATATTGCTCAACATTCCTAGTGTGGAAATGGCCCAGTAATTTTTACCTGGTTAGAATCTCTGTTAGGAGTTATTTTACAATGCTGCGCCTTAAGTGTTGACTGGAGCAAGGCTTCGGTCGGGCCCAGGACTGGTAACAATCAATCAGGAGCCACGGCTTTGTAAACGTGAGCCCCATTCCAGCTGAATCCCACCCCTTACAAACCTCCCAGAGCAACTCTTTTTCTCGATACCTGTTTGCCCAGCCTTTTAATGCCAGGGGACTGGAATCCCCAGTGCTGTTGACACTCGTAACTTTGTCAAGATAAGATATTAATAATTAGGGTCTTCAACTCAAATACCTGTAGTTCTTTAGGGAACAGGGCAGATGTCCCCTTTGCTAAATTGAGGCTGTTCCTAAGGGTATCAGACTTCAATACCTTTTGGATTGGCTGGGATCCTGATGGTTAATGGAACATCTGACCTTCTGGGGCTTGCCTGCTATTCCTTGTAACTGAGCTTGCATTTTTATGTTGAGATGTGCTGAGCTGGCCAAAGGTAATCTGGGCAGTCAGCGGTCCATGCTGTTCCAGCAGTTTCCAATTTGCTTGCTTTTCCCATCAGCTGCCTTCCATCTGAGATGAGTTGATTAGGCATTTGTGTACTTATCATGCCGTGTTGCGTCACGTCACATTACATCTTCCCAGTGCCTTTTTTAAACTGCCTTGACATATGACATGAACGGAGCACACAATGGTTCCGATCAGGATCACCTGCTCTCAATTTGGAGAGCATATAGAAGTGAGGGATGTCCAGTATGGATTGCTGCTTGTTCTCTACCTACCATGTCCCAGTACGTTGCGGGAATGGAGAGCAGATGGCAGGTGAAGGAGGTAAGCGAGAACACATGGCACTGGGGGTTATCTGAGGGTATTCCACGTGTCTTGGCTGTGTTGTGCAGCCCTAAGCTGAAAGGCAGTAGATAGGCAAGCTTCCTGCTTACCTAATACTCTGGAGTTATAATATATTTTCTAGCAGCTGCCCTTACTGTCTCCAGCAGCTTTTAAGCATCACCAAAACTTTCCTCCCAAAATACATTTTCAGAAAACAATTCCTAGCCGGACTGTAAACTGCCTAGAATAATGGGAATGCTAATTTTCATAAGGATGAAGCTTGTACAGCTCCTTCTGTTTAGACTAGTTTTATTGCAGGCTTAGACACTGCTGTGCTTAACATACACGGAAGCCATATTCTAGATTTTCAATCCTGCTTGTGAGTAGAGCGGCATGCCCGGAGCTGCTGAGAGTATTTTTAATATTCTCATTGCAACAGGAGGCAGTAAATAGGATGGAGACTGTATCACCAAGAAACTTCTGCCTTTGAACAAAAGATGTAGCCAAAGTACATTTCAAACATTACGTTAAAGCTCAAAAAATCCCCGCTGGGGAGATATTTTCTCCATGTTATGGGTGAGGAAATGGAGAGGTATTGTCAAAACACTTGCCTGATGTATCTCCATCAGTATTTATTGATGCCTAAGTTTGATAAGTAAGTAAATAAATAAATAAATAACCAGCACATCTATTCATAGTTTTATAGCACAGGGCGATGGCATAGCAGAGGAGATTAACAGTTGCCCCTTGCTGCAGCAATGGTAAGTCCATTCAAGAAGCTTCTTTGGGACCCTCCTGTTGACTTTCTGGCCACATCTGTCTGTCAACACTGTGGGAACGTTAATTTGGATATCAGGCTGTGTGTATCTGGATCCTGTCCAAAGCATGT
Source organism: Rissa tridactyla (assembly GCF_028500815.1). Lineage (NCBI taxonomy): Eukaryota > Metazoa > Chordata > Aves > Charadriiformes > Laridae > Rissa > Rissa tridactyla. The sequence goes on from NC_071485.1 coordinate 6,701,619, forward strand.
GCTCCCCAGCTTGCATCAATTTAAATATTTCAGTTGGAAAGAAGAATTTGCATCCACGGTTGAAACAGTTAGACAGACCTGGCATAACAGACCTCGGGCAGACGCATTTGACTCTGCAAAGCGACTGCCACCTTCGCTGTGAGTCACAGCTGGTGTCGCGTGTTGCAGTCTGACTGGTAAGTCCCCTTGCACTGGGTACCGTGTCTGCTGAAAACTTATTTAAATAACGGTTGTAGCCTATGACTATATTTCTGTGTCAGGGTGTTGATGTACAAGGAGCTACCCCGCAATGAAAGGGATACGCTAATAACTTCTGTATCGATTTATCCATGCCCAGGTCTCCGCATCTCTATACGCATAAGCTGTTTCAGTAAATAATCATAACCTCCATGGACAGATTGATCCTGAACACCTCAGGAGTGGACTTCTGTCAGTAAAAGTGCATGGATGTGAGGACTGGGGTTTTTAGCTTTGAGATTTTATGTTATACTTAATATTAAAGTTCTATTTTTAGACTCTCTTACTGATTACTGATTTATAAATTGGATAAAATATGTTATAAACACTAAATGGCACCAAATGGTCTCTAGTACTTCACCTGTATGCAAAAGGGATACGCTCTTGCTAAGCAGAGTCTTGAGCAGACAGGACAGAAGTGGCAGGTTAAGGAAAAGAATTAACTTAAATAAAAAAATCAATGTTTTTTCTGTCTCCCAGAAACAATTGGAGTGATTTTCTCACTGAACTGATTTGTGTTTAGCACTACCTTAGGCAACTTCGTAACAATTAGGCCTTCTCAACCGGGGCAGTTAGACAAGTTTAACTTTAAAGAGACTTAAATCTGTCCTGAATGCACTGATTTGTCTTTAGATTATAGCAGCTGGCTCCAGCTAAACAGGGAAACTAACCTTAAACTGATGGGCCTTCCTAGTTACATGTTTAATTAAATCAGTGTAAAATTCTGTTACCTTGCGGCAGTTCCCTAAAACAGCTCAACCTTCTCATTTTTTATAAAACTGCATTAGCTGGTACAAAAAAGACCCCACCCCCCCAAAATAAAGTAGTGACAATGACTCTTTAGACACCCTGATCATACAAAACATTATCAAAGATAAACCCATTTCTAAACAGTTTAGATAAATAAATAACTACAGCTGTTGGGCCAATAGAGCTTTCTATATCTATAGTGTAAAAAATTGATTCAAATCCTTCTTTTCATCTTCTTTAAACTGAATGGAAAAGAAATTATATTCCCTGTCAACATGACGGCTGTGCATTTACGTGGGTAGATCAATGTCTTTCATTAACGGGGAGAAGATGATCTTAGAGAAGCACCGACTTTCATGGAATTGGGGCAGGGGAAGAAGCTGTTTCAGATACATAGCAGAATTCTATAAATTAGCTTTTAAAAATGTAATTGTTTTTGTTCAACACACTTAGAATTTCCTTATTATATAAAATAATCAGAGTTTATGGAAGTCCCTGTGGCCTAGCTAAGGATTTATAATGCACCCGAATCAACAGGTGCGGTTTGTAGGGCTCATTTTGGAATTACCGCTGGCTCTTGGCATGGCTGAATTCCCAGAGTTGTGTTTTCTAGGGTATCTCTAGTGAAGTCTGAAGGAGCCAGATGACTTCTCAGGCCCTATAAAGGCTTTTTTTATGGAGACTTGGAGCATATTTATGTGCCGCATGCCCCCCCACAGCCTGTTAAAAGAAAGAATTTAGTACAGGTTTCCATTCTTATCTTAATACTCACATTTGTTTTGCAGATCACCTTTAAAAAGGCTGTAAATGTACTATAGGGCTCAATTCCCGGTATGAGCCTAAACCTTGCAGCAGGTTTCGAGACTTTGGCTGTTACGTACAGAGCTGTGCATTAACTGCGGGGCAGACGTTTGGTTTACAAGTCCCCGAAGCCTAAGGAGAAGTCATTCCTCACAAGAGAGCTGGTACTGAAACGCAGCGTGGCTCAAATCCTTCTTGGGATAAATGAGTGTCTGTCCCTTCTTGTTTTAAAACCAAATAGACAAAGCTTGGAGCGTTGCTTTAATCCACTTGGATTGGGTCAGATTTTCAGTACTGAGTGCTGTAATATCAGCGTAACTGTATTCAGATGATTGCTGTGTTTACCCAGACTAACACCGCGGGCTTTACATGTGCGGGCTGAATAGTAATTGTGCGTTTCTTACCTCTGAACCCATTGCCATTGCCGCTAGAGCAGGCGGGAGAAGGAGACCCTTGGGGTCTGATGACAGGAGCAAAGGCACTCTTCTGTTTGACAGCAGGAAAGACGGAAGAGGAGAATGGAAGGATGGAAGAAGTGCTGGAGGAGCCGACTGTTGGACTTGAAGACATTACTGCAAAAGAAAAAAGGGAATCCTCATCAGAAACACAATTACAGAAGTTTGGTAAAACTGCTTCAAACGTCTAACTTCTGACTACTCCTTTACTTCTTCAAGAAGATCTCAGCCTCACGCTGACTTGCCTGTTTGCGGTAAGTCTAAAGCAGAGCAGTAGTTATAGTGAACAGTTAAGAAAGAGAGTGCTTAATCCTTTTAAAATGAAGGATGAGACTATCAGAAAATGGTAAATCATCAAGGGAGAGAGAGTCAATGTGGACAAACAGCAGAGAGCAATGGCCTGCCCACTCTCGGGCTGTGCTTTGGAAACTGGGAAGATCGGTAATTCCTGTGTCCTCCCCAGCTTCTGAAAAATGAGCATTTCCTTGGTTGGAGTTGAGAGGGGATGTTTTAAGCTGTTGCTTAGATTTGAATCTAAATTGGCTTATTTTTAAACAAGTATCTCGCAAGAAAAAGTCCCATTGTATGTCCAATAGCTTGTTAAGCTTGTTAGATTTCTGGTTATCAAGGTAATATAGTTTCACAGGAAATAAATCCACAATTCAGTTCTCGGTTATTGTTAATGTTGTTCATACACATGAAAGTTATTTTAAGAGTGGCTTTTACATAGGATTTGGGGTAGTGTCTATGCTAAAAGCAATGGCTACTTGCTTAATCATCTAAAGTTGCAAATTGTAGTGGTCTTTGCCACTTAGGAATCTGTATAAGGTTAAAAAACTAAGGAAACAAGTAAGATTCCCCTACTCTTCTTGAAAGAGCCTTCTATTCTTCTTGAAGAATGGAAACATTTTCTAGTTCACACTAAAAAATACCGGAACACAAATCAGGACCTTTTACAAAAATCATCACTAAATCTTGAGCAATTCTCTTGGAAGTCATCACTTGCTGTAGTAAATTAAATGAAGCAGGAGCAAGAATCAAATGTAAAAGCAGGAAAGCACATACATCCATAGGGGGATCCTGTGGGAGAGCCGTTAATGAAGCCAGGGGAGCCGGGAACGCCCAGGTTTGACATGGGGACGTTGCTGTAGCCGTTCATGCTGTTGCTGGAGGTGCTGTAATTGGACTGTTGAGGTGTGGAACTGGACGAGTAACCGCGGGGCGAGATGCTGCTGGTATTGCGAATGTAACCTAAAAATAAAAAACGCATTTCAAAGCACGTCAGTGGATTTGGCTGAAAACTTTCTCCTGTATATTCCCTGCTTAAATAAATTACTTCTTTAATTCCAGATTAATTATAACATGTAAGCAAGTACCATTAAATTCAGTGGGGTTTATGCATGTGCTTTCAGGTTAAGTGATATTAAGGTTTATAACAATGTGGGAAACTAACTTTTTGACGTGAACTGATGTATGTTTTACTAAAAAATGTGTTTGCTCGTCTTTTTCTGAGGTCGGATTTATAATATATGTGGGATTTTCTACAGTTTTAGGGGGGAGGTTATACTTTTCAAATTATTGATGACTTACAAATAAAGCAAGGGCATTACTAAGGGGAAATTATAACCCATATATAGTTTGCAGCTTGACTTTGAAGATGCACTACTTGGGGGAGAGAATAAACTGGATAAGTAAAAACCTTTTTTTGTCTTAAATAAAAAAATTCACAAATATTTGAGAACCAAAATTTAGCCTCCAAAAAGAGACTTAAGAACACTATCCCATCAGCATTGAAGTACAAGGTTATTATTACAGCTGCAAAAGGATTTTTCCACGGAAAAGCTTTCATTAGAAGGATGTGATCCAATAGCTACTTGAAAAGCGGCTACCATTTAGATAGCAAGTCAGGGTATTTCTGCCCATTTATATTATGAAGTTCTAATTCAGGGCTGGTAAGACCTTATTAAAATAACTAGCAATATTAGCTACATGCTGACTTTTGATATGGCACACGTAATATTAACTTCATATGGTTTTACTGCCTTAGGGTGTTAAACACAGCTATTGATGGAGTCAACCACAGACTGTACGTTACTGGCATCGAGTGCTGAAAATCAAAATCTTCAAGAGTCAGAAAATGCCCACAGTTGATATTGCTCCCATGATGTATTACTGTTAATACGTCATTTTATGGCACGTTTTCCTAACAATCAATAATATGTCTGGAGTAAATGTAACACACACAATATATGCACGTTGCTAAAATTAACACTGAAGAAGCCTTAAAAAATAAAGAAGAAAATTCCCCAGCCTTTTTCAGTTGCTGTCCTTGTCTTTTACAAAAACAGAGATACAACAATAAGAGATATTGAAGGGAGCAGGGAGAGAATTAAGGGCTAAGTTGGTATCAAAAAATACTCAAAAATTGTTTCAGCCATAGCTAATCTGGTGACTGGAACCTGGTGCAGACATAGAATCATCCAAAATGTCAGTGCACATCCCTTCCTAATGCTGACAGTTTAACGCCTTCTTTCTGTTCCTAACCCAAGCAGGCAGAGAAGTTGAGAAACTACTATGGAAGCAACTGTGATTCAATTTTTTGTTCTTTAAATTAACACTATTCTACTTGCAGAGCTTACCTTGGTTGTTCCCCTGTGTTGACTCTGAAATGCTGACTCCTAGCTGGCTGCCGTAGGAGTTGATTCCCATCATACTGCTGTGAGCAGGAGAGCTGGACAGTGCAGGGATCTGTGCCGGGTTCCTGGGGACGCTGTAGAGAGCTTCTGCGATGTCTGCAGCTCGTTTCAGAATGATGTCCTGCAGAATGAGAGAGGCAAGTTCAGCAACGTGCTTGGAGACATTTTCTGGTGTTTATTACTAAACCTGAACGTATCCCGCTGCCCTGTCGAGAGTTGTTCTGACCTGGTTGTTATGTGGCGTTCCGTACAGTGCTTCAACTAGGTCAGCAGCTCGTTTCAACAGCATTTCCTGGAGGATGAGCGGATGCATAAAATTGAGATTTTAACAGAAAAGCATTGCAACGCAAATAAAACCTTGGGCTAGTATTTTCTGAAGTGACTAGCGTTTGTGTGTGGTCATTCTGAAAACCGGGTCCCTTCAAGAGCTGTTATTTGCTGCTTATCTGAAAACCTGAACCCCTTACAGCATCTCAGACCTGACCCCCAGACCCCCCCGCCCCTGGGGAGCGCTGGCGGGGGCGCGGGGGCTGCCGCAGCAGCGCGGGGGGCCTGGCGGCGGCCTGGAGCTCTCCAGAGTCCTGAACCCGCCGGACCCTCACCAGCTCCAAGCGTGGGGGCCGCTTTCGAACACACCCCATTTAAACAGCAACTCCGTTCCCTACTGAATTTCAATATATTCTGTTGCATAGACACATAAAAATCCAATTAATCGCCACGTCCATTTATTTTTTCTCAATAATGTTAATCAAACGAATAAAACACTTTAACTATCTTATGTTACCTTTGGTTGTATGAAAAAAAAAATGCACATTTATACTATCTGAATGCAACAGTCTTTCATCATGCAAAGATGGTAATATGTACTTTTGGTACTGCACTGAAATCTATGACTATAGTCAATAATGCCACTCTCGTTGTGCTGGGTGCCGCATCAACACAGTGTGCACCATTACTGATACATAAAATCCCGAGTTGTTGCAGCACATGCATACTGCAGTTGTTGCTACAGAAAAAGTCGAACTTTAAGTGCTCTTTACAAAAAGATTCCCCTAAGGTTAGACCTCTGCAACAAATCCTTTACGTCTATCTTGTATCATTTAGGGCCAGAGATTTGCCAATATGGATAAAGGCAAAGGAGCATGAATATGAACTGGGAAGATATCCGCATTGGACTCTCATTTTAGCACAAAAGAAGTTCCCAGACAGCGTCTGAGCTCTAACAAATAAAAATTACTGTAGCTGTGGGTTCTACTCACATTGTTTGGACCTACAACTAACTGGTGAACCTTATGTTCAGATGTAATTGTCATTTAAGATAAAATTTTGTCTCTTTTATGAGTTAGAAGTAAAAGAACGTATTTAGTGGGCTCAGTGAAATGATAGCTTACCTTAGCTAGTCTTTCGGGGTCACCAGGATGTCTTGGGATGACCTTTTGCAGTCTTTGGAAGCCATAATCTATGGTAGGTTCATTTAAAGCTGAAAGGAAAACAGAAAAAACCCTCACCATATTATTTGAGTATATATATCTTGGGCAGATATTCCTGCCATTATCTGTACGATGAACTGTGTGGTGCTCCTGGACAATCTCTCGGTGTGTCTGTAATCTGTTAAATAAAGAGTCGGTGAAATCTTTCTGCTTACAGCTAAGCCTTGACAGAATTCTGTGCGTCCATGTGTCTACACGCACGGTCACCCTCTGCCTGCTCTTTCTGGTGGGCACAGCTGAACTTGATGGACACGTTCATCTTCTGCCAGTATTCCAGAAACTGACTTCAGATGCAGATATGGTGAAGCAAATGATAAAACTGGCGTGAATGTTGCATGCTATTTGCAAAACTTCTAACTGCAAGTATTCCAAAGGGATGCACTAGTGAGTTTGGCTTAGTCAATAAGGGAACAAAAAAAGCATCACTTCAGCACTGAAAACTGCCCCAGCGTTGGATGCTGACTCCCCACCAGCCATCAAAGGCTGAGTGAATAATGTGAAAGATACAGCAGGGAAGCATTGTCACAAAATACTCCTTCGGGGATGGATGTATTTACTCTGGACAGAACTGCCCATGGCAGTAATAGAGCTAGTTATGGTGCAAATGCAAATTAGAACAGGTCTTCTACTGCGTTCGTTACACAGCCAGAAATGGAGAGTACCGAATTTGCTCATCTAACAAAGACATTACACACACACCCCCTGTAACATTTTGCCATCACAAACTAGGGCACAGCTATTCATTAGACACATTAACTTCGTCGATTGTGTATGGCTATTATGCATACATAGCCACTTCGCTGTAATGATGTTAATCTCTAGTGGATAAACCGAGAGATTTTGACCCAGATCCTCAGTCAGCAATAGCTGGTAGAGCCCTACTGGCAGCGCCGATGATTTCATAAAACTTCAGACACTTTAATACTCTCTACTATAAATCGTTGCAATAATCATCTAATTTCTGATTATTCAAAATTAAACTCCAATTCAAATTAATACAGAAACCAAAAGTCAGCTCATCCTGCCCACTCCTAGGCCCTGACTGCCTCTAATACATCAGGATCACTGGTGTTTACTAACACAGTTACAGGTAGGGGTTTTTAAATTTCCTTATATTTCAGAATGCGCATTATAACTCAAACGACACATTCATGCAATCACATGCTGAGATTCTTGCTAAGAATTCCATGATGCGCTTAATAAGTAACATATGTAGGTCCTTTAGCACTATCCTCGTTCAGCGCCAGCTTCTCTCCACTTGTACCATTTCATTTAGGGTTCTTTTAAAAAATATTTTTTTTTAAAATAACTGCTGACATCAGCACAGCTGAAAACACCTGATTCCAAGAGACGCTGATGGCACTTATTGAATCTTCCAAAATACACTCAGCACTTACAGGAAAACCATCTCGGGCACCGGAAGAATGAAACTATCAAGTGAGACAGACTGTTATCCTGATCCAGATTCCCTGTTTATCTGTGTCTGTCTGTGGTATAACAACATGAAGGTAAAAGGTCATATTCCCCACTGAGATACATTTTATATTTACTTTTTATTAAATAATTATGGCATGGCATGAAGTTTAAATATTACAGGAGATAATCAAGTGGGAATTGAGTAGAGAAAACCCAGACCTGAGAATTTAGTCTTGGCTATACTTAGAATGTCTTTGCTCTCCACTGGGAGCCATTCTGGTTTGCTTAAGGAGTTTAATAATACACATTTCAACCGCCACAGAATCTACATCCCATTTGGGAAGAGGGGTTTTTTTTGGGGTGGGGTTTTTTGCCAATAATCCTGAGAATTATAGGCCAATTCTCTCAAGGGCCTTATACATCATTATGTGCCATTTCTCTTCTTGATTACAAGTCTAATCAGTTAAGTTATATATCTTAAGCTAAGCAAACCCGATGTAAAATATATAGGAATTTAAACGTATATGTATACACAGCTCACTAAAAATAGCTAATGGGAATATACAAAATGCTAAGTCAGAAAGAAGAAATTGGCTATTATTCAACAAACGTTTTTCCAATGGATTGACATGAACATTTTCATTCCGACAGATAAATAGCAGCAAATCATTTCTCAACAACGTTGAATTGTTCTAAGAATAACTCAGCCATTTTGAATCAATGTATGTATTATGTCTTTCAGCACAAAAGCTTTTCTGTACAGCTTGCAACAGAATGGCCTACTACTAGTTTTACTCATTAATGAAACAAAAATATCTCTGTCGTGAAATCCTGTTAAAAACCAACATCCAACATTTGTAGAAGTAACCGGTACCTCTTCTACTGAAGGGAAAGACGGAGAATCCACCAGCAAGTTTAAACAGCTTCACCACATACCACTTCCACTGAGAAAAGAGCTACTGGACCAGTGGTGATTTATCTCTGTGTTACATAGAAATATGCCAAAATTATATCCAAATGCTTTTGGGTTCATGGATTCAGAGACCATGAAGGGGTCTGACACAGAAGCAGGCTGCTCCTTATTTCCTACAAATGAGGTATCTGAAATGAAACCCCCAAGAAAACTGATTCAGGTACAGCAAAATCCCTTTGGGAACTCTCAAATCCAGTGTTTCAGGCATAAAGGGGTCTCTTGAATTTCCCAGAGCACAGTTTAAAAAACTGTGCATGACATGATATAGTGTATGCAAAAAAAGAGCAATCATCTAGTGAATAACCTAAATTGGTGGTTAGGCTGTAAGCCTCACGCTAGCATAACTGTTTTAACAACAGAATTGTTGCAGTCAGCGGTAGGGAGACTGCCCCGCAGTCTGCCAGACTTTATTTATGACGAGGCTCAAATAGAGTATGGCACAGTCCTTCCTCTTTTATATTGTTCCTTACCCTCCAAAATCCATGCTTTCATTTTAAATACAAGTCTCCAGCTATTATGACTCACTGGAACAGAAGAAAAATTCTCACACTTGAGCAATTGATGCCATGACATCTGTCTGCATTTGCAAAACCTGAAACAACAGCTCAGTCCCATTCATCTCAACGGGGACTGACTCAGATACCCAGTGATAACAGTGCTGACATTTAAAGTATTAATTATTTCCCCACACATCAAAGCACATCAGACTGTTGAAGGAAGATGATGTTATGAAGATCTGCACAATTTACCATGAGCGACAGCTCACTCCGATATTGCCTTGGGAGACGCGCACTCTCCTCCGCCAATCAAAGAAGGGCCACAACCAAGGACCTCCTGCAGCTCATCTTTGCTTTACTCCACGAAGCAGACCAAAGGGCCACAAGTCCTCTGCTGGCAAAGTATGAATGAGAAAGAAACAGAGTATGCATATCCCCAGAAATATCCTGAACCCAGAGAACTGAGCCAGAAGGATCGCCGAATTTGGAGTGCGATGCCGAACCTTTGTAAACCCATTAACATAGAGAAAAAGGCTCCAATGGCCTTAAAGCTTCAATTCCATCTTTGCCCTAGTGACTACCTTCGCTCAAGACAACAGTAAAGAGATGGCTGGTATTCACCCTACAGAATAAAACATTTCCACGTTGCCTCCTACAGAAGCTTGCTTGCTATAATCATGCTAATTGTGGGCTTGGGGGTACACAGACACTGGTCAGCCTGCTCTGAGGGGGACATGCTGGTCTGGAGATAGAAGGATGCTGCAAGAAGGGGACTGCCAGTGGCGCTGCGGGGTATCTGCTGGGTTGGCAACAGCCATTCCAAACACCCTACTCCCAACACAGCATCGCCTCCTATTCTGTGTGCGTTCCCTAGGCTAAAGCAGTGGTCGGAGCCGCTCTCTGCAAATGCTTTCTGTCACATCGGTTGTGTTCTGGCCAAGCTCTTCCAATTTGTAGAGCTCACTGCACCCTTGTAAGTGGTGTTTCCCACAAGCAGATAACAAGACCTTCTCAAATCTACTTACAAGCTTTAGCAAACCGGTACCGCCTATCCCTGGCACCTGGCATAGAGACTGACACAGTACAGCCCGGGAGTCCAACATATCCTACAGATTATTTTATATTGCATTGCTCTGACAAGTTAACCCCCGGGGGATTTCTGCTCAGCAAGGAAAATTATGTTCAAAATCTCCCTGATATACACATTTCCAGGTTAGCATCTCTATGACAGAGTAAATGCAGAGCTGTGATCAAACTTAAGACATGAAAGCCTACGAGACACATCCTCAGCTGGCGTAAACTAATGTAAGCGTTATTAAAGTCAAGGGAACTTACAGCGGCAGAGAACTGCAATGTGTGTGGTATTAAAAGCAGAATATCAGGCTACTGCCAGATTAGCAGCAAACGTTTTATTATTCCAGGAACAGCTGATGAAAGAAAAGTAATTCAGAACATGGGCGATATATGTGTAACCTGTATTCTCACCAGATTAAGGTGCACACGGAGACTAAATGTTTAGTTGTGGTGATGTAAAATTAGACTTTTTATCTCTCACTTCAAGTGCATACTAAGCTATTAATGTATGTAAGTTGGTTCAGCCACTGCCATTACCATGTAACAAGCAGTTTCTCTAGATTTTTGCTATTTTCTGTAGCGCACCGTTACGTGTCCGTAGAATCCCGGTGGCTTCACTCTTATAAAAGTTCTCCATCTGGGAACCTTATGGAAAAGTCCACCCATCACATTTGGGCGATGAGAGGAATTTGATGGCTGAGTTGCAGCACCCTGAATGATAGCACTTAAGAGTGGAAACGCTGACAGACCCATAACTGCAGCGCTGCCAGCGCAGCACGCTGTGCAAGGAGCCCATTATAAATACACATTGCAGGACGTCCATGAGCTCCCCTAACAGCTCCACTGGGGCATTTACATTTACCCTTGAAATTTATATCTAATTTTTATATTCATCTTTTTAACAGTTTATCATTTTCTTCTTCAAACAACCTGTTTTACTGTGACTCTTAAAAAAAAAATAAAGAAAGAAAAAAGTTCAAGTATAATCAGGTCAAACATTAATATTTGATTGTATATTAAATAATGAGGGCATAGGCAGATACACACAATACTAACTAAGATCATTGTTTTTCTGTTTCCATGTTTTAAGAATATTGGTGTTCCAGCGAATAAAGGATATGACTAGAACCGGAGAGCTCTATTTCCCTGTCTATCTCCAGCTTTCCTCTATAACCACAGGCAAGCAGTTCATCTTTCTTTATCCTTCCGTGGCGATGTCTCCTATAAAATAGAAGCACGTGTCTTTCTGGAACTGGTTGCCCATGTCTGATGCCGTGAGGCCCCGATGAGGTCTGCTTTTATATAAATAATTATTCTTGTCATAGCTGTGAAGTACCTATAGGCAGCTACTCAGTATTTTTCATATGACTTGACCCTTCGTGCTTTTCATCTGAGGTTGGATCTCAGCACTTAATAATTATGAAGGACTTAATACAACATGACCCTGCTAGTGCCGGGGCTGCTAGTTGTTGCTGCTGTTATTAGTTCTGACAGAACTACATCTTCCCATGCTTTTAGTTTGCAGGATTTCACACTTTTCAGTCTCCTGGGCTTGATGTTAATGCCTCTGCATTTCTTTGGTTTTTGCAGAGCGCAGCCTGAATGTAAAGGGGAGGTATTTAGAGGAGAAATTCTCGTTTCTTAAGGCAACTACAAATCAAGAGAGAAGTGGTTTTATTTGTGTCTCCCAGCCCACTGCACTTTCTGATACGTTATCTATAAACTTTGCGACAGCTCAGAGGAATATATTGCAACATAAAGTACTAAAATTATCAAGAAAATAATAAACTTCCATTTTCAAAAAAAACCCACAGATTTTTGTTACAATGCACAGAACTACCTCACCAATAATTATAAAACCTACCGAACTTTCCCCTTTGGTATTTGATACGGTATTTGTCTGCTACTCTACCCAACGAATAACAGCACTTCTGTGCTGCTACTGAGATATTTTACAGAGTACTATGGATGCACACACGCGTTCTGAGGGCAGTGGCATTTAAACAACCTGAGGCTGTTTTCTGGTAGCTTCTCTGCTGTCTAATAACATGGTTGAGCCCTTCACCCTTTCTTTCAGTGGGGGATTAATTCAGGTCTCTCTTACCATTTTCCATTTTCACATAAATGTGCTGGAACTGTGCATCTTCAATGCTCCTAACTTTCTGATAAAATCTAATAGAAATCGGTCAAGAAGTTCCAAAGTTGTTGTGGAAGGTCTGAAGAAGACTGACAGGCAGAAGGACCTCGATTGCCTGAATATGGCTTGCCTAAGTTAAAACCGAATGCATTTGTTCACAATCACAGTAGTTTTTTGATAGCACAGCCACAGAAAGAAAAAAAATGCCACCATGTTATTTTCATAGCTTAGAAGTTGTTTTTACTGCTATTAGCAGCAACAACCTGGGGGAATTGATTATACAGGTGAGCCTTTACCTAATAGCTGTGTTTATCATTTTGCCTGCCATGGTGGGAGAGCTGCAGGTTCTTGAACAGACAGATTGAAAAGTTGTCTCTTCTACCCTCGCTCTAACAGCTCGGCATCTTCTGCGAAATGCTGTTTTGTAACATATGGCAGTAAGCACCCACTCACTCCTCAGAGAATGCTAACGGATATCCCTATGCCAATAACAGCAGTAAAACAGGGATAGTATATTTAACTTTCTTCTCTTCTGCTGGCTCCTACATACATCTTCATGTCCTTTTCTGTGTGTAACCCTAATTAACATGTCAAAGAACTGCGCTGCAGTCTGACTCAAGTCCCCCCTAAATAGTACAAGTAAGTTTGCACTTAAAACAGCTTTACAATAATAAGACTTTTCTCTATAGAGGAATGCACATTCCTATTGCACGTCTCTGTATCACCCAGTTCCTCCACCTCTGTCAGCACAGGTCCTGACGGCAGAGGGATGGTGGCCCTCAGCACTGCTTGTGTTGAAGACACCATGCGATCAAGGCCTCCAGAAGCAGAAAATGGAACAGAAGAACTTTACGTTTAAATCTGTAATAACAACTAAAGAATTAACAGTCTCTCTGACGGTAAAGGCATCAGCCTGGTCCAGCCCCCACAAGGCCTGTACTCCCCATGGATCAGTGACACTGCCCCTTTGCTTAAGGAGTGCCAGACTCTGCCAAGTTAAACCTGTCCCATCTCTGTAGAAACACGACTGTATTTGCACGCAGGTGTGAAACTTTAACCTGTCTGGTGGCTTTGCCAGTCATCTCTCAGGAAAAGGAGATAAGTTCAACCTGCTCAAGCATCAGATCAGGCCCAGGGATCAGTGAGTCAATGCTCTGCCTTAGAAGAAAATGTATTTCAAAAGCTTTTGGCCACACCCTGACCTCACAAACCCACGAATAACTCCAGAACGACTTCGCTCTGCACAAGGGTTATTTTGGTGCCAAATCAGAAGAAAGTCCAAATCTCTTTAAGGTTGAGTCAAAGTCACTTTCACTCAATGGACTGAATATATCATTTCAGTATCTTCATTGAAGGCTTAATTCTTGCTGCAGGTTTCTAGGTGTGGCAGTTGTATGAATAAATGCCTTTCCACGTACATAACTAAACACTAATTTAGCATGTGTAATAATAAAGGGTATATAAAATGGCATAAAACAGGACCTTCACAGATCATTGGTTCTTTCTAAAGTCCTAATGTGTCAGATTTTCATTCAAATTTTTCCACTTATGGAAAAATTCTAACCAATTCACTCAACAGGTGGTTACGTTTTTACCTTAAAATTCTTAATAAAATATTTCCTGGACCTTCATTATTATTTTTCAGTTAAATTATGATTTAAAATATGTCAAATATAATACACAAAGATTATTTAATGAGGATTGTTGGTAGTAAGAGGCTTTTAAAAATGAAATAAATCCTTCCATTTTGAGAAATCTGAATACAAGTTGGTGGGAGCAAGTCATTCAACAAACCCACCCTTTAGATCTTGGCACACCATTATTCTCCAGCCACGTGTAACAGGCTACAGAAACTTTAGTGTCTACGTTTTATGCCATCATTGTTACTACTGGTTCTGGCAGTTCAATGAAATGGTCCCATCCGATTTTTTTCTTTCAGATCTCTAGACAACGTTTTCCTGCTAGCAGAGGTGAATATAGGACACTAAATAAGTTGATAATCCATTTAAGAATAAAAAAACCCCAACAGATTTATTTTCCACTCAGCTCACTGATGTCTCTTGATACAAGATGCTCTCCTTGTCCTCTGGGATTATCTTGAAAATGAAAGGTTACCCCCAGCGAGAGGGAAATGTAAAATAAATTCTGTTATAAATAAAACATCTTCCAGTATGTAGGACAATGCTATCATGTTCCCGTACACTCAGTATATCTATAGGCAGAGCCATATCAGAACAGCATGAGCTCTAATCTGGAAAAAATATTAACATGTGTAGTAACAGTGCCTTAACGCCTCTGCAGCACAATGAAGCTATCTCCTTACATGTCCAAATGTCACAACTAGCAGAGTGGCCTTCAAACAGCAAGAGGCTAAATTAAGGAAGAAAGCAAGAAAGCAGAGAGTTGTCAACGGTGATTACCAAAACAAAGAGGCTCTGAGCCTGAGCTCCTCTAGCGTTAATCACAGTCACCTACCTGTGTAAATGAACCTGCCCGGCGCGCCTTTGCAAAACTGTTTGGATTTGTACGATAATGTCACTTCAACCACTCCGGGAATGTGACGTGGAGGTGTCTGAACTCGGATGGCATGAGGCGTGATAAGCTGGTAAACAACAAAAGGAGAGGCACAATTATGACATGTCTGTGTTACTCCCCCCACTTTCACCCTACAAAGATGCTTTATGAGTAAATACGTCATTTATTCCTATAAAGGAGGCACCATAGATCAGACAAGTGATACATGTGCTCTAGTTTCTTGCCTCCAGGAGAGGAAGACACATTTTAGGATAAACTGTCCTCAGGAAAATTGTACTGCTTATGCCCACTGGTTACCTGCTGGCGTTATTTCTAGACCCAGGGAGAATTCTTTCTCCTTCCCACACTCTAATTCTTTCTTTATTTCTTTACCTTTACCTGTCTCCAGATGCCTCCAGGTCCATTCTGGATATTACCGAGCAGTTGGCCTCCATAATATCACACAGCAAGGAGTTCCACAGACTGAACATGTTCCATGAATTTCCTTCACACAGGTTTGTATGGCCCACCTTAACACGCCGCCAGTTTTGTACCATTATTGGAATGGGAATTAACATTGTTCCCCCTCCGTTTTCCTCAGAAAAGGAGCTTTTCTTCAGGTTAGCAACAGGGAGGCAGCCCTACCTACCTCGCTCCATACAAGCATGGTTCCGAATACGACTTGCAGCCCATCAAAGAAGTTGTCTCCAATAATGATCACCATCGCTCCCCCTGTAGTCCAGCCTTCACTGGGGCTGATTGCTTTGATGCACGGTGTAGCTAAACAAAACAAAAAGGACATCGGATTATGGGTTTTTTTCTCCCACGCAGTCTTGAGACTGTTTGCAATACTGGGGGTAAAGCCCTGCAGCGGCAATTTCTGTGCGCCTTAAGCAGTCCTGAGTCATGTTTGATGCAAACCGGAGCTTAGAGCAGCTTCACCTGCCCACGCCTGGAGTTTCTGCACCACTCCGTGGCTGGCATCAATTCCCTAGCGCTGACAAAGGCCTAGGACAAGCTCCCTCCAACCATTCACCCATGAGGGCTGCTCTACCATGCCACGAAGCCCAATAAATAAATAAATACATAAATGAATAAACCAATAAATAGATAAATAAAAGCATGTTTTCTGCCTTGCTTGTGTTAATTACTTGCCTATTCATTACTGGCACTTAACATCGTGTCATTAAAGCCTAATAGGCCAACTGTAGTGGGTGTAAAAATGAAACGCTTAAATGATTGTGCAGAGGCTGTTTAAAAAAAACCCCACTTATTAGCATATGATCGCACAAAAGCTAAACTCTGTGGAAAGAGAGGTAGATTAAGATTTATTAAGTTTATCAATGGGTAAAAAAGGTAAGAGAATATCAAATGTTTCCTCCAATTCCTATCAGGAGACAATTTTTAATAATTTTCTTGATTTTATAGAGTAGATTTTTTTTTTCTCCTCTCTTCCATATGTTCAAGGCCTCTGGACTATACATCCCATCAGGAACCCAATATGGTTTCCAGGCCATAACCAAAGTCAATCCATCACTCCATTCCCAATGTTGACAGGGTCAGAGGTGGAGGGGAACTTTGGCAGTGCTCCAAAAACATGAGACTCCTTTGAACAGCCAGTCAATCACATCCAATCAGTCAAGGAAAAACTGGATGGCTTCCTAGGCTAGGAATCCTGGGATTTTCCTTCTACCATTTCACTGCCCGCTGGGGGAGAATTAACACCACTCTGAATTCTTTACTGATTCAATCATTTTCTTCCAGTTCATTAATTCTTCTTTTAGGTTGATATAGGGCACAGTTAAGAAGTGGGGCAGCAAAACATTATAATGAAATAATATCCTTGCTTGTCTTTTCTACTAACATCACTAGCGCTTCTCACTTTCACTAGCTGCAGGGGAGGGAAAAGCAGGCACAGATAGCATTTTTGAGTAATTTTGAGTATACTGTCTGTGTGAGAGAGGTGGAATGTGTTGGTAATGAATGTATGGGAAGAGGGAGAGGAGGGGCCAACCAGTTTGAAGCTTAACAGATACAAGTATTTGTAATTGCTTTAATATAGTCCAAAACCCATCCTGTAGATGGCCATGAGTCTTGCTTAGCCAAACAAACTAAAATCAATTAGTGTCAGTTCCCTTCTGGGCATTGTTATGCTTTGTGCATAGTTTGTTTAAGGGAACTAGTGACACTTTTTCATACACATCTTGCGCTGTAACAGTTCTGTTTAACTGAGATGTCGTGTTGCCTGAAATCAAATCTATCCCGGCTGAAGGAGAAATCTGAAATTCAGATAATACTTGGTGTTTCTACGTTTTTCATCTTTGCAGTATGAACTAATTAATAAATTGGGGGAGGAAGGGGGAGCCAGTCTCTTAGATGTAAAAAGGCTCATATTTTGCATGCAGCAGACACTGTTTTCCCGCCCCTTCCTCCTCTAGCCCCCCTGAGGTTCTGTAGTTCCCCCTTAGCTCTCCCTCCCTCCTGAAAACAAATAGAAATGGAAGAATGGGCAATGTGCTTTTGCATTCATTTGTGTACTGCTCTTCATACAAATATCCTACCTTCTGAGGGGTCAAGTCTCCGTGCCCTCCGTCCGTGCTTGGAGTTGTTGTGAACAAACATGTTGTCAGACACTGCCAGTACATGCCCGTCAACATTCACTGTTGTTGATAGCACAACCTAGATGTTTAGAAAGGGAAGAAAAAGGAGACAGGTAAACAATTTACTTTGAAATTCAACTTGTAAAGTATTAATTAATCAGTTGAGTTAAAACCCTGTTCTCTTTGTAAAATGGCATCATGTCTGCAGGGTTTACTCCCTAACAAGCAAGGGAGAAAATATTTTCAGCCTTTATTCTATGCATTAATTCCATTTAACATAGCATCCTAAGGGCCGTATAAAGTCCTTACTGTATAATGAACCAGTTACTGCAGATGGCCCTAAATTTAACTTGCTCTGGTGCACTGTAGCATAGCTGATGGCAAAGACGTCTCTCTACACCAACCAGGACGGCAGGCTGCGGAGCACCCCAGCATTTTGCCCTCTGATACCTACGTGCAGACCCAGAGCCATCTGCTGTACCGCACACACACACCAAATGCATCGGCTCCGAAATACAGGTCTCCATCGACTGAACAAAATGGAAACTCCTACTATGTGAAAACATAGTATCATGTCTGGGTTTTGACCTATGTGTGCTCGGTGGCTCTCGAAAATCATCTCAGCCTGAGGACCCCAAATCAAGCAGCAGTTTTTAAACCTTAGCCTCCACAACTTATGTTGCTGTGCTCCAACAGCATCTGAATTCTTAGAGGAGGTGACTGGATGTGTTCATTAATCCCACTTAGTTTTCCCTTTACAATACAATATCCAAAGCTCTAAGTCCTATAAATCCAGAAATCTATGTGCCTTTAACCCACAAACTTTTAGGAAAAAAACCAAACAGTGTTTTAACTACCGGAAGAAGATGCATCTTACTGAAACTTTCAGGTTTCAACCATTAGTTAGTGTAAATCAGCTTAACTCCATTCAGCTGCCGCACAGCTACAGTAATTCCCAGCTATTGAGAACCTGCGCCTGGATGTGTTCACGGATTTTCACAGATACAGCTCTCATACTCCAGGTAAGGGCATGTCAAGCTCTAATTGTTGATAAGACTATATTCAGCATATAGCAGGAGAAACCTTGCCCTCCTACAGGATTATGCTAGCTTAAAGAATACTTTCTTGCTTGAGACAAGTTTAATTCATTCCAAAAGGCTCTTGTCATACTGTACGCTCAGACTTCTCAAGCATTCTTGTCACAAAATGTGTTGCTTTTGTGTGCCAACGGATTTCATCATTGCACATTTGGGTGGAGTGAGACTCCTGTCCAAAGTGAACGTTTCCCGCATGACATAGCTGAACCCACTCAGATGCACTTCATTATTTTCCGTTAAACAATGGAAATAAATTTTAATCTCTCACTGGCCAGCACAGAGCACACTATGGCAACAGGGGAATAGACCTGAATTATTCCAGTGTCTGAAATATTTACGACAAGTGTTTAAATTGTAACCAAATGTAAATAAAAAGTATATCATATATACAGTTACACTATATAATATATACATATCTGACCTCACATACAGAAGGTACGTATGTGATAAACACACACCCACATGCTCTCAGTATGAGATCTTTATAATATATGCAGACTTCAAGTAGACACACATTCCCTCTCTGAATAAGCGTTTGGGTGTAAATGTGCACAACACAAGAGCCCCATTTCAGTGAGAGCTGTAGAGATCCCCGTAGCACGAGCAATAGCAAGAAACAGTCCTCTGTTTAGAAGATAAGTGCTGAGCATCCTCTATTCCCTGAGCCAGCCGGAATGGAAGCTGCACTTACAGACCTCTCTCCATGAGCAGTTCCATTTTTATTTACCTCTCCCATTCATCATAGGAGGGTCAAAGCCACTTGGCATTTCACGGGCTGGGACCTAGGGTAAATAAATACAACATTCTCAGGGACAGGACAAAACGCAAAGTTCAGACCTGGACCAGAACCTTCCCATCGTTTTGGACCTTATTTCTAAGTAATCTCTAAGGCGCTGTTGAAATTCAGCAGAGACCTCTGTCATCTTTGCTACGACACTGCTCCAACTCCTTATCCATGATGTGGGGTAAGAACACGTGAGATTATGGACGTAGAAATTACTGAACTTCTTTACTTTGCTCCAGTGATTGTCTGATGAAGATGACAATCCGATTGTTTTATACTGAAGATTAAAAACCCATGTTTTATGGATAAAAGGAAGAGGAATGCGCATTCCACTATGGTCTCTTACTCCCAGGCCCTTCCCTTTCACAAGCCAACTGCTTTCCCCCAGTGAGTATTTCCTGGGTCATGACGGGTGACCCTTTCCATCTGGAATCAATCAGTCAACTCCTGACAACTTCCTGAAACACCTCACTCCATTTCCTGTTCTCTCCCCCTTCTCTCCTTCCCCCTGGTTTGCTTCACTCTTCAAAACTGCAGGCCACAGCAGCTTAATGTTAGAGGGTCAGACACAGTTAGACTCCAAAACACTACACAAGAACACCTTTGACCTTCAAAAATCTTTACATCTTAGCTAAACAAATCAAGGTCAACGTTTCTTACCATTACCTTGTTAACCATTTCTATGCATTTTTGCCAATACCCTTCTGAACACAGATTTATCAATATCACTTGTGCTCCTAACATTGTAAAACATTCCAGGCCTTTTTTTAAAAAAAAAAAAAAACCCTGTATTTAGTGCTGATGAAAGGTGATGTGCAAACTTCCCTGGAGATTTAAATTCTCAGATTTGTCCACAGCAACAGCAAATTACTGGCAAATGGTTTTGGTGTGTTTTTCTTTTCCTGATCTGGTGGCACTTCTTCTTGTGTATGACTAACTTGGCTTCTACGCCTATTCAGCTGATGGTCTTTTACCTAAAATCAGTAGTTAATGCAAAATGTAATCCTAAGGGAATGATCTGAGAACATCAAAATATGTCAGGTAGGCCATGGATGTCGGTAATTGGAGCTGAGGGCTAAATTTGACACAGACAGCATAAAGACTAAAGATTTTGTGTTGCCCAACAGCTGGATCAACCTGTCACCTCTGCTGGAGTTTCGGCGGACAACCGACCAAGCAAGACATAGACAGGGCAATGGGTTATTCCTTCATCCATTCAAATGCACGTTCGATCTCCACGAACAGTGAGGGAATTACAGGCATCTCAGCGGTGTTTTCGACAGTTCTTAAGATTCTCTCTCCAAATCTGCAAGGGTCTTGTTATTAGCTACAAAGCCACAGACATAAACCAAGGATTCCCCAGCAGTACTGAAGAAATGCATGTGCTGTATCTCCACATTATTTTTGTTTCCCGGGTGGATTTCTGTAATGTAATCCCTGCTCAAAAACCACGATGAGGGATCACCTACCATGACATTCAGTCAAACTGTCTTCAGCACGTTAAACTCAGGTTCCCTGAGCTGCTCTGCCCCTCTTTCGCTTGCCTGCACACTTCAAAGTGTTTTATTTCTTTACGAACCTTTACCTGGCTACTACAACCTTTCCTCCCCACTTATACATTATATCAGTATTTCTATATTCTAACCTATGCTCCTCTTCAAATCACATACATGCAAGTAAATACACATCATCGTATATACAAAAGCTCTATCACTCACAGACACCTATTTAGACATATGGTACAAACATTCCAGGCATCCAGGCATTTACTTACATGTAACATATCTCATCACTGTGTAAATGATCTCTCTCAAAAAATTCCTGTTACCATTCCAAGTGTGGAAAAAATTCTTTATGACATTGTACATCTGGAAACAATATTACATTCCTGATGCACTTTCCCTTATAACTCTCTAGTCACAGCACCATGTTATTTTAACTTTTCAAAAGAATAACTACTATTGAGGATTTTAAAAATTATCATCATTATTATTATTTTCCATCTGGGTGGAAGAAAAGATGTCAGGCCTCATCCTGCTGTCTTCACTTGGACAGGGCTCCCATTGATGTCAACAGGCGTTTTGGTCGAGCGAGTAATACAGGAGTAGATGCTAGAATATAATGTGTTTGCTTCATAGTTGGATTAGGAATAAGATAAACAATGTGAAAAATGCCAGCAGCCTCTCTCTGCTCAAAACTTCCATTGAATTCTTTGGGAAATCCTCCCTGAGCCCCTCAGCCCGCTGCAAACTCTCGGCCAACAGGCAAAATCTATGCACATCCCTTCACTTCAGGGATGGGGGCTCCTAAGATTATGGGGGCACAAGGGTGGAAGACCATGCCTGGGTCACTGACATCCAGTCTCCTGCTATTACAACCAAACCATGTAGCTACTTTTATAAAATTATCTTCAACCACTTCAAGCTCTTGCCTTTGGTACTCCTCTTGTTTTAAAGCCTACTTGTCCTGATGGTTTGGGAATTTGTGGTTTACAGCCTAAATTTATTCCTCGTCAGTTTATACTTAACACTAGCTTTAAAATTATTATTTCCCACTCTGACCTACCTTAGGATACTTTTAGACAGCAGTTACATCCCTTAGCAGCGCATGTCACTGAAGTATTTGAGCCAAGCTTTTGTCCGCTCACCAGTCACCTTAATGACCCATTCCTGCACCTGCTTCAAGTTCATTTTCATTCTCATTTGAATACAGTTAAACCAGTATATTGTATTCCAAACAAGAAATCAATGGGGTGCAATGGTTCAAATGTATCCTTCTTTCTAGTGGCAAAGCCTACCTGAGACACAGAATCTCATCTGTGGTTTGTTTTTAATAGACGATACACAACTCTGGCCACTCACTGTCACAGAGGCTGGCTGCTCTTCAGAGCTGAGTGCATTAAGCTCCTTCGGTGTTTTTTCTTTTGCAGTTGCAGTTAGTCCTTCCCTTACTCATATCGAATCTAAAATAACATCACCTTTTGTTGGGTCAGTCACTACCTGATGAAGAAATCCACCATCCAGCAATAGCTGGAGACTCTGCTGATAGGAGCTGCACGTTTCACAATCTATACCTGGGAAATTAGTCTCCCATAACGACATTAGTCCATGCAGTATTCACCTCTCTAACAACAGTTCAGTGACTTCTATTCATATCCAAATCTGACCATGGGGGTCTCTGACACATTCTTTTACCATGTCTGGAAAGGATTTTGATTTAGACCAGTTACGTTTTATTCTTGCTGCCCCTTTTTGTTTCTTACAGTCAACATCCCTAACTCACAATATTATCCCACCACTCCTACCCATTTTTCTTTTTCCTGAACGACACAGATCCTTCAGTGCTTCACGTTAGAAGCTAAATGGGAGAATTCTCACACACAGCCAGCTTTGTCATGTGCCTGATGCTGAACTGGATCCAACCACTCTGAGGTCAGGAAGGGAATCTCCCCAGGGATTCACCTTGTTATTTTTCCTTTCTCTTTCTCCCTAGAACACCTAGAGGGGGATACCTGCCAGGAAACATTCCATGTCATGATTTCTGCTGAAAACAGAGGGCAATTGGTGACCTTTCTCTTTTTGTTTCTAAAAAGGCATGTTGGTTCAAAGATGACCATTGTTAGTATCGATGGTCTGCTGCCTTGTACCATTTCTCTCTACCATGGCACCATAGGATCTGTTTAATCAGTGCATTACCGGATGAAGCAGAATTCCCAATCAACAGGAGTCTAATGCGTTAGTACCAGGTCTCAGCTGAAGCATTTTAGCTGAAGTGCCTCATCTTAATTCCACAGAATTATTGTCCCCCATTACACACCGGTCGTTACCATTAAGTATCATTGGGCTTCAATCAAGTTCTCTAGGAGAAGTCCTCATTAAATGGAGGGCATCATATTATTTTTTTTTAATTCTGTTCCTGGGAGAATCACTCACTGCGAATACAGCAATGACAGTAATGACAATACCTACGGAAACTCAGATTAGCTGAACTCAAACAGGCAGCACTATCCTTTGAATAGGGGATTTTAGCTGCTTTCTGTTTCAGTTTTCCACCGAAAATCTTTATTCAGAAATATATTCATTGATAAGTTATTGATATTTGCTTCAGTTAAATTCACAAGGACATATTACTCGATCTGCTTATGTATTTGGGCAGCCATCAAGTAACCGTGAAAATATCCATTAGTTCTAGAAAGGTTCTCTTTCCCTGCTTTAGCCACTGACAGACATTAAGTAGTGAGTGATTCACAATAGAATTATGTTACTACTGGGTAAAAAAACCCACTAAAATAATGATCATACATCCTTTAACTTCTGGGGTACAACATTTTTTTCAACAGTAGAAAACCTTTGTATTTGATTAAAAAATGAAAGTTAAGAGATTTTCATTGCATCTTTGAAGCTCTTAATATCAAAGCAAATTTCAAATAGTTAACGCGATCACAAAGCAGCTGGTGTTGCTCTCCAAACTAAAGAATTATACGAAAAAAAACCCAACCTCTTCAGGCATCTGGAGCTGTATTGAATTTACAATGCCGTGTTAATGTAACCTTTCCATCCCTTTTTCTCCCCCACCCCCTTTTTTTTTAAACGAGTGTGATATAAGTGAAATCTAACATTTAATTTTGTTTAACATACTGTAACTATACTACAAAATATCTAAATCTTCTATCTAGAAGCGGGGCTGAGGCCAGGCTCAGAGACTGGATCCCAACGCCCTGGAACTTTGGTTCTCAGCCAAGCCAAGCCCAAACTGTGGAGCTTCACACCCATCTCTAATCAGAAGCATTAACTTGACACTTTTCCAGACATGAGTAACCATTCTTCCATGCTGGAAGAACTCAATAAGATGCATTGTACAGCACTATTTCCATGTCTCTTATTTATGTTTGTGTCTCAACAACAAAGCCTGCGTTTCGGGCTTTCATTCCATCTCTATTAAAGAGCAAAATCGGTTTTTGATGAGACCCTTTCAGTTCCAGGTTTCAGTAGCAATTTAAATCAGAACTTTGATATAAGGATTTTCTCTTCTGTTTTGTTGGGTTTTTTTTAATAACCATAAAAAAGAGTATCTTAATGTCTCCTGGAGATCTGACAAGCATTACAACATTGCAAATTAATATATTTGGTTCTGCAGAAAAACATAGGTACGAATTAAGATACTGAGCTGAGCATCGCTGCAGAAGTCTGTCTAAGGAAAGTGAAATGCGTGGAAATGTTTGAAAGAGGAGGGCCGTTAATAGCAACAGCTGTACAAATAATTTATTAGGAAAAAAACCAACAAAGGTTTTAGATGTGGCCCAAGAATAAAACATAATGAATTAAATCGTAAAATGAATAAAGTACCCTACTGCACTGTGCTTTTTGACTGCTTTTACTCTACTCACATGTTCCAGTACTGGTAGGATGAACAACTGCCCTTTTAAACCTAATAAACAATTCTGCACATTAATTACTTTGCCCCATGTAAATCTTCACAATTCAAATGAAAATGAATATGTTCACAGTGTGCAAGCACACCACTAATATTTGAAGTACTCTATCTTTTTTTCCCCACTTCTGACTTTATGGGCAGCTGACAGACCGCGCTCAACAAGCAGCCGGCAAAAAGCGTTTGCCCAAATTGAAAAACCAAAAACAAAACAAAAAAAGCCCCCCCCAAAATCAACCAAAAATAGGAGGAGCCAGAAGACAGAGACAGTGGAGCATTCAAGAACACTCTTTAACTACCCTTCCATTGAGGGAAGCCGTGCTTCTAACCTGCGAAACAACGAGGCAGACAGAAAACAAGCTCTGTGCTTATTGTCTTTACAGCTCATCATGGCTAATTTCCTTTGGAACACAGAGCTTTTCTACTCCCAATGTGTCAAATTTTAGCAACTGAACTACTTTATGTATCCTTTTTTATACACGCTGACCTCCGTAGACCAGAACAAAGCTTATAACCTGATGCGTCCAGTTTTGAACAAGCCTGAATGAAGATCCTGCTTTCACTCAAAACCGCAAGTATTTTGGAATTTGTCTCAAAGGGTTAATTTTTGTAACTCTGAAAAAAAAGTCTTGTCAACATTTTTAGTTTTGACAAAAAGTAAGCTAAGCCTAGTGGTTTTCCCTGATGTTGATTAATCTGGGGCTTTGCACTGATATCTCACAATGAAACTCAAAGGGTATGAACCCACAGGGGTTTCAGTGAGCCCTGCAGAACACAACCAGAGAGTTTCACTTGGCTCTAGTTTTCCAGCTTGGCTTCTTGTAAAGGAGAAAACCCAGATGAAGAGTCTCTCCCAGCTCATTTTCTTCTCCAATAAACTGCTGATTTTGGTATAAAGATCAAAAGCGAGGCCACACTTTCTCATATCCAAGAGGCACGTGGCAGGTGGAGGGGCTGCAGGAATGAAGATTCCATCAGTAGCTAGATGGGTGCTCAAAGACTCATTTCAGTTTCCCCGTTCAGTGTTTCACTGGAAATGTGAAGGTCTTTTGGCTCAATCACATCCCCATTTGGGGTGTGAAGATACAGAACGGAAACAAAGAATACGGTTGATACTAGAGATAGATTCTGCCAAAAAAAATTAGATGTAAAATCCTCCTGCAGTTCAGCACCCGATCGAAATCTGGGATTTCAGTCTCACTGGCCATAGCGAGGGGGCAGCTGGCACGAAACTGAAATCAGACCTCCATTTCTTCAGCATTCAGGTGTATTTGGATCCAGGACTTATATTTTGGCTGTTACAACCAATATTATTTGTAACATGGCAGTGCCTAGAATCCCCAGGTGCTAATCAGGATACCCTTGTGTAAGATTTTTTACAAACTCGTAACAAAACAAAACAAAACAAAACAAAAAGAGAGTCTGTATTTATGTTTCATTACATTCCACAATCAGCTATTCGAGCTGGCTCTAAGAGCTAACAAGATCTGTTTACATGCTATAAATCCAGTTTTCCTTTACTCTCAGATTTTTTCACATTCTTGGCAGATGATATCTAATTGGTGTTTTTTCTTCATTGAAATTGCCACTTGAAAAAAAAAAAATCAGTACAAATTTCCTAACAATGCGCCTCTCTTTTCTCATGTCTTACCATTTCTAAAAACACGGAATGAAGAAGTCACTGCAGTCTCTTTAAACTACTAGTGAAAAAAATTAAGTTTTTCTTTAAATTTATTTCTGCTCAAAACAAAAAATTAACTCTTTTCTATTTTTTGCCCCTATTTCTTTAAAATTTTTGGAGCTTTCAGAAGCTTTTGTTTTGCAGTATTTCTCTTAAAAGCTAAACTTTTTTTTTTAAATAAAAATATACCTCCTGTTAATTTTTCATTGCTAGTAAAATTAAAAAAAAAAATAAATCACTGGTCTGTGAAAACATGTTTTGGTGGAAAGTTTTAAACAACTCTAAACTCCCGCAGAGTTTTAACTTCATTTATAAATGAGGAAAGTGATGCAAGTGCCCAAGCACTGAAACATGAGTTGCCAAACCTAAGGATGTCACCTTCCCTCCCACCACAAGTCTTGCGGGTCTGCCAGAAAATCCCACACCCCTCAATAAGCTAAAATCCTCTTTTTATCAGGGATGTGACCGAGTGAAAGTTCAATAATAATGATAACAAGCAGCAGCAGCATTTAGGAGGACAGTCCTGATTTTCATCAGTAGATGTCAAAGGCTCCGGCGGGCACAGCACGCGTGCGCTTCCTCAAATGCTCTCCTGAATCAAGACCACAAAGTTTTACCAAGGTGAGCAACCCCATTTGGAGAGGTGGAAACACACACTAAAAGAAAGGCAAAATGTCTCATTGAAGGTCTCCCAGCTAATTAGTGGTACAGTCCAACCACCTGACCTGCAATCTTGTGTCCCTGCGCTGGACCACGCTGCCTCCCTCCCGACTGCGTGAGAGTTAGTTCTAGCATCACTCCTCTACAGCCTCTCTGCCTGCCACCTTCCACGCTGCGCAGAGCGGAGACACTGCATCCAGGACGTTTAAAGGCCTGAGCACTCCGTTTACATTTTTGCGCGGGCTAGGTTACAGGTGAAATACTTATTTATTAAACCTAGTTGCTTAAAAGGTTAGGGTATGAATGATGGGAGACTGCGTCTGCCTTTCTCTTCACCAGTGACACACTTCACCTCCTTCTGTGTTTTTATTAGCTGGGATTCACAACCCATCAGCGACAGCTATGATGAAACCAGTGGCAGATTTCACTGCAAAGCAGCTGGGTCATTGTCCCACGGGTCTTGTTGCTTTGCTGCGTGAGATCTTAAAGTGACCATCACTGGTTTGGCTTCTTTTTTGAAAGCAGCTGAAAGGGAGGGCACGAGAGAGTTAAAAGGCAAAAGAGATGGGAAGAGATGGGGAGTGGAGGGAAATGAGGAGGCTGCTTGTGTACCACGTACAGAGCTACTTTGAAAAATTCTGAGGCATCTAAGTATCACAAACACGATCCCTGCTGTGGGCAGCTGTATGTGCGAGTGCTTTGCCCGAGGGTGTCAAATCAAATATCCACTGCTGGTTGGTACAGTACATCACTTCCCCTTGGGGATTCAGAGTAGAAAAAGAGGAAAAAAGGGGGGAAAAAAAAGGTTTAAACAGAACAAATGGAGAAAAACTTTTAACAATATCTGATATGGCTTATCATATACTGTCATCACATTTACTATGAACAATGTAGGCAAGAGGAGAGGGAAAAGGAAAAAAAGGAAAAAAAGCAGACAAGTTAATGCTGAGCCTTATAAAACTTACCTGGAACCGTCTCATATCTCTTGGGTTTCCTGCTGTTTTCAAACAATTCTGATTGCACTTGAGAAAAAATTTTAAGAAGAATCTGGAAAGATAAAGAACCATGTCACTTCTTTAACCGTAACAAAACGTGTGTTGTTATATTCTGTTTTAAAGTCTACATCGTAGTGATTTACATGATGGTGTATCAGTAGACCAGGACTGTAAGAACTTCCCAAAACAGAAACAAAACCAAACCAAACTGTAACAAATAAGTTAAAAAAAGGGAAACTACAGCCAATATGACTGTAATCCACTCGGAACTGGGCTGCTAGCTGGTGTAAGTCAACGTTTCTACTCCGATTTACGCCCATTTCCTCACTGCACGTTTGACCACACGATTTTCGAATCTTTATCTCTCCCCTGCATACAAGGGCTTTCTGTCGCTGTCTGAAGGGATTTTCCATGAAACAATATCGAAGGATAACATTATTGTAAAAACTACAAAAACGGACAGGGCAACTCTGACGCAGATAAGCCTTGAAACTTAGAATGAATTAAAAACCAGAAACAAATACAGCTCCCAGAAGAAGCTGCAGAGATTTCATCATGACGGCGTTTTCAGTTATTGAGATTTCGGTGACTAAAGCGGAGAAGCAGAACTGCCAGGAGCCCAGATTATAATCTTACACAGATATGGAGAGAGGATAACAAAACCCCAACCTGAAGTAATACATGACAGCTCATGCTGTCCAAGCAGATAAACCTATTAACTTCGCACAAAGTTCTCGTGCCAGTTATTTTTGCCCTGTGACATACACTTATGTGTTATTATTCTGTAGAATTTAGCTTGTTGTGTACGCAAGTTGAATCCTCAGCCTACTTGACTGGCGTATCCAACACTATGCACTACAACATACAGATTTTCCAGTTTAGAAATATTAGGCAGGCATTTTCCTATAAGCTTTTCCACAAAATTTTGTGTCAAATCCAGGGAGGAGAGGATCCATCCCTTTGTTTTCTGATTAACCTGATTAAACCTGTGAATTTCAGAGGTAAAGAAACTCCATGAAAAATCACAGCTGTTGGATTAAACGCAAAACAAGCATGTCTTCAAAATTCAGACATAACAGGCAAGAAATTTTTTTGGCATCCTCTATTGCAAGTGAAAATATTTTCTGGGATTCCTTTCATTTCCGTTTGTCGGACAAAATGGGTTTAACTGCAACAATTAAAATCAAAAATTCCAAGACTTTAAGATAGATTCAGAAGGAAGAAGACTTGGCTATAAGAAAATATAAATAGTTGAAGAATTGATTTGGAATACAAAGAAGAATTTATTTATTTATTTCTCCTGCCGAGTGCTTTCCTTAAAAAAAAAAAATCCGCTTTTGCAGTAAGTTAAAGTCCCAGGTGAGCCAGGCCTATTTCCCTTTCTGTTACTATGACAACGATTTTTTACCGCAGTCCCTAAGTCCCTTCAGAACTCACACATTCATGCCTTGAATTAGAACTTTAAAGGAGAAAGATGTATATTTCCTAGGGTTTACCAACAACAACAACCAAAACAGTCCTAACGCCAGACAATAAAGCAGAAATCCGCTCTCCCTTCTCATTGCCACTTTCTTTGCACCACTCACATCGCGGGATTTCTCTTCCATCTGCCCCAAACATACAAAGAAATATCGAAGGATCTGATCCATTTATATGTTGCTTGAACAAACAAAACCCCTTGAAAACCTGCCGACAACTCAACCCGCAAAAAAGACCCAGATAACGTCATATAAAATGACTGTCACAAAACACATCCTTCCAGTGAGCTTTTTAAATTAAAACATTCCTTTTCTCCTTAAATCTCTCACAAACAGTTTAGAAATATCGAAGAGATTTCTTTTCTCTGGGTGTGCATTTTTGCAGATGGTTATTTTTATCTCCATCGTTCCTTCGCGTTTCTGACTTTCAGAGCTCCCGGGTTGTCTCCGTGGCCCCACGGAGGGTGACAGCACAGCGTCCTGCCGCGGTCCCTCTGCCTGGTGGCATTCGGATGCAGCAGGAGAGACGTGTCGCTGCCCAGCTCTCAGAGGGCAGAGCCCTGGGCACCTCTGCCTATTCCCAACTCAAAATCCCACACAACTTTGTGCCTCCGGAGCAGCACTGAGTGAATATATTCTATCAAATCAGCCTTATCGACTCCTCTCGCTAAAACCTGTGACCTCTTGTATTTCACTGATTCGATAAGCAAGATTTTATCTGTAAGAATGTTTTCAGAAGGAAAAACGCTACGCATGCCGGCACACTCAAAGGAGAATTTGAGCCAAAAATGTTACTCACAAACCCTTCTTTTTATCCTGCCCTCTGCTTCCAGACATAAAAAGATGTTTGCAGATACATAAACTGCTTCTGTCACTGAGATCTACCTATGGAAGGGAAAACTGTGGAACAGAATCAAACTATCTAACGAAACCAAGGCAAGTCACTTTTACAACAAGCTGCTGGCTAAGCCATTATTTTGGAAGATAACTGCAAACAAAAATCCACAAGAAGTTCTTACTTTCAAGGAAAAATAAAGAAAGGAAAAATAAAAGATCTAATTATCTGGGGAAAAGTCCGGTTTCCTTTTTCATTTTTCTTTCAATTCTTGCATCCCTATTCATCTAGATAAGAAAAACGCTCAACACGAACTAAAGAAGGAAGAAAATTGGAGCAAAGAAAGGTGTCTGTAAGAGAAGTGGCTGCGTCAGCTGAACTGCCCTTGGGAAGAGCTAAGATACTGCGGTACTGTATGTTACACAAACCCTGAAAGGCAGACACAAAAAGGTACAAATTATAAGGGTTTAACAGCACCCGTGACCAAACCCTGCAACACTACATGGCAACGAACTAAATTTTTATTTTCTGCTGAAGGTCTCCAGAAAATTGGGGTTCAGATCCCCAGCAAATGTAAATCAGCAGCGTATGTGAAAATTAACTCGGATTTCAATTAAATCTGTGCTGATTCATACCAACAGATGTATTGTCCATTAAAAACACATAGAAAACAAAACTCTCCTTTCTCTCCGAGCCGTCTGCCTCCTCCAAGAGGCAGAGCATTCCCATCGCTCATCGGCTGCGTTGCAATAAGCAGCATGCAGCATGCAAACGCACTCAGCTTGAGGGGATTTAGCCAGGACATTTAACCAACGGCAATTTTGGGAGTCCCACTGGAGACAACTTAAAGGACTTTCTGGAATTGCTGAGCACCTCAGCTGCTGAAAATTGTGCACCGTTAAGATATCACAAAACAGGCATCAGTAATTCCTTATCTCACTTTGAAAGTGCTGCCCTTGGGTTTGAGTACTTAAGCGCTGGAGCCGTATTCATATTTATTACCTGAGCTAAGACATTTGTAGTTTCTTTGCAGTTCGCTGGATACGCTGCAGCAAGACAGTTTTCCCTCCCATCACCCCAGATTTAGATTTAGTTTTATTTAGATGCACACACACAAGAATTTTTATCTGTCTTCTAACTGAACCACAACTCTCTTTTTTTCCTGTCAGAGTTTCTCCAGTCAAATTTGAGCTGCAACTGGGCATCTGCACGAAGTATTTGGTAGGTCGTTATATATACATATATATTTTAAGTGGTTGCATCTGGGAAAGACATTAATATTTATTGCAGCATTAGAATAAAAATGACTTGGGGGGGAGCAAAGAGGAGGGAAGGTTTAACACTAAATGAAGCTGATTTAGGGGTAACAGGAGAATTGCAGAAAGGCTTTATTAATTTTTTTAAATGAGAACCTTTAGCCAGTTTTTGGCCTTAACCTATGCACACATCAAAAAATAAAGACCAGAATTTTAAAAAATTAGCTCATTTTCCTGTTTCTTAGCTGGCCTTTGTTCCTTGCTAAGGACGGTGTTAGCTCTGCCCCCAGCCAAGCAGCAAGAGCAGGGCCCGCTGCTCTCGTAGCTCAACATCTAAGGGTGCTGGGGGAAAACCTGAATGCTTTTGAATGACTATCACTAAAAATCCTGGCATTGCTATAGAAAACCTGATTGACTTAATGCACAGACATAAAATTAATTAAGCTATGACTATAGACTTATCCTTTTTTTCCCATTGTCTCTCTCATACAGTCGCACTTTCTCTCTACAGACCGCTACACTTGCGGAGGCCTCCAAAATGCCACCTTAAATAGAACTCTCTCTTTTAGGATTTAGAGGGAGCTATTTTAAAAGTTACTGCTCCTCCTACTGGGAGTTACCATCATGCTGAGGAGTTGGGTTGATGAATCATTTAAGTGCCCCTTTTTCACTCCAGTACAAAGACAGCTGCGTTATCTCAACTATTTTTCAGCAATCCTATGAGCAATCCAGTCTGACTTGGTGGGAAAGCGGAGCGGGAGCGCTCCTACAACCCATAATGCAGCTGAGGCAGAAGAAATTCTCCTACAGACGGCTGTCCATGGACAGCGAGAGAGGGAAGGGCAAAGTAGGTGAGGCCTGCCATCTCCCAAGCTCTTTCCAAAGCAATTGCTGAGCCAGAGTCCCACCTTGGCTCTCTATGCCTGTATCATTAGGTTCTGTACCTACCTCAGGCAACTTAAAACCGCGGCTAGAACTAGAAAGCACGTTCCGCACCTCTCAGAATGTTTATCCGCCAGCTCAGATGATTGAGAAGAACCTTAATCAAATCCTGTTGGAGTCAGAAAAAAAAAAAAAAAAAAATCTTTCTTGTGACTTCAACAGGACTAGACAGAAGCCCTAAAGAGCAGTCCCACATGCAACAGACGGTGTAGTTTAAAAAAAAATCCATTAATGTTTTTTTAAAACCCTGCCACAAGACCTGGGACTGATTAGTCTCACCACATGGAAGCACAGAAACAGATAATACGCTTTGCGCTTTTATAGCGCCATTCTATGGGACTTAAACTTCAATTAATTCTGCCTCACCAAAGCCCTCTGCAGCAGGTGGTGTAACTCACCGTCCTACAGGCAAAGATGCCAGGCCTGGAACTGGGAGGGAATTGGTCCCCGGCACATCGCAGGTCTGCCACAGAGCTGGGACCAGGACTCACATCTCCTGACTCCTGGTTCTACATCTTAACTAACCTTCCTAGCCACCTTTTGTGCTTTCTTAAAATACAAGTACAGAATCAAGAGATATAACGTTGTTTTTAACTTGTGAACAGCCTCTGGGTACGCTTCAAAAATATCCCTTCTAAAGCAAATACTGAGATAATCCTGTCTTGTGTGGGTTACTGTAGAATTTGAATTCATGGCCTCAGTCATTTTCTGGCATGAGAACACGCCTACCATCTAGTATGATTCTGTTTATCAGCAAATCCTGTGATGCTACAATCTAAGGAAAATACAAAGATACGATGGCATTCTGCTTAGACAATTAAAGTGCTTCCAAAAAGTCACAAAGTGAACAAAAAAACCCACAAAAAGATGCTATTATTATGAATATCTTTGCTCCTGTTGAACAATATTAAATTAAATATACTATGAAATGCAAAACTATCGTTACAGTGAGGGCCTGACTCCAACTCCATCAAAGTGAGGAAATTGTGAGCTCAGGGTCTCCCCCATCCTCCCCGCAACTCACCCTGTGTGTCTTGGCATTGCAAACTCTGAGATAAGTGTGACACGTAACCCTAGCCCATGCCACAACACGACAAAGTAGAAGGCTTCACTTCAGATTTCTTCCTTTCAAAAAGATTAGGTCAGATTCTGCACATACATTTGAAGGTCAGTGTTTAAAATCAATTAATTGCATTTATTTGATATCATCATCTTGATTTTAATGAATATCACAGTAGAAGACTTCTTTATAATCTGGATATTTATCTCTGGAGTAATTTCGTTCTATTATGTCAGTGTGTATTATTAGGGAGCTGATGAGAAAATTTCCTACTCTTTTCCAGCATTTATAGTCAATGTGGGATCAGGCAGCGCACAAAGGCATTCTAAATGAACACACACCTTATACTGTGTGAGAAATGAGTGAGGTTATTACAATAATCCAGAGTATTTATATGATACTCCACAAACAGCAGCTAATTAATCTTCACAAAACTCCTGTGCATAAAGTGTGAACCCAGTTTAACAAATGTGAAAACCAACATATGTAGGTCAAAGGACTTTTCTGAGTTTGTCAGAGATTTACTGCGAGAAGGGAGCGGGAGTCAACTGATACGAGGTCCCAAGCCTTGGCCAGGAGAAGAGGAGTTGGCTGTTCATTCGTCACTTCAGTTTTTTTAATAGAAAGACTCCAGTTGCACCAAAAAAACGCACACAAACATTATGCCTCTACTTCTGCCCCCAACAACGTCCTCATTTCCTAATGGGAAAAACGAGAAACACTTCTTCATCCTCTTGCCTTAAATTCACAGTAATTTCTTCCATTATGGGACCACCAACCTGGTTAGACCTTTCTCCAGCTCCATGCTTCTGCGTGCAGAGGACAACCAGACTGTGCAGGAGAGCTCCTCAGCCTTGCCTGAGAGATGAGTTAGGTGTACGCAAACCTAATCCTTTGAGGTCCCTTCCTCATAAATTTCTATGATTTTTATTTTTCCACTTCCACCCATACTTTCTGCCACACACAGCCCCTTACATTGCCGTCATGTCTTTCTCCTCATCTCACCTCTCTGATTGTCTCTCAGCTTCCAGGCGCTGATCCTGACCCCTTTCTACAGGAACCTTTTCCTACGCTCCACATTTCTTTTCCAGCTTTGAAATCGATGCTTGCCAAGGTAAAGTCTGCTTCTGCAGAGGTCTAATGAGTCCGGTTCAGGAGGAACTGCACCGATGCTAACAGAATTGTAATGGCAAAAGCAAAGCTGGCTTCAAGATGTGTATTTGTACTTTTATTATTAAATCAAGGTGATTTGGACCAAAATCTACAGGACACAAAGATCCTTTGCACTGAGGAAAGCCTAGATCAGAAGTTTTCTGTTTAAGCCCATCTTTATTATTAAATTACTATTTAATCTATCAGTAACAGCATGCTCATTCCAAGATGCTCGCAATGCAAAGCATATGAAGACATGCAGATGAGATAAGTGTAATAGAGAACAGGTGGAATTAGTGCTTTTATTTTAAAAAAGGAGAAAAGCTCAAAAAGGACTTTAAAATGCCACAAAGCACTGTATCCCTCAAATAAATTGGAAACATGAGATAATTTTAAGTATCAAAACAATTCAGTTTTCCAACGCTAACAGTCTGATGTCGTTTACCAACATCTACTCTTTAACATCCTGCTTGCTTTCTCCTGCACCTAGGCAATCGCTCCAATTTAGATTTTAAGTTTAAAGTTTAAGTTTTGATGCGGGACCATTATTTAGGGCCACTTTTTCTGGGCCTAGTATTCAGACCTGAAACGCCACCTAAAAACGTCATGGGAAGGCAGAAGACTATCACTGGTAAGTGTCTGATTTGTATGGTCTCTGGCCCCTTGCAGCACTGAGCTCAGAAAAGCTAATGCTAGAGATGGATGTGAAAATGGGACTAAAAAAAGTCAGTGATTCAGCTAAGGTCGGCTACCTTAAAAGTCAACCTTAATATTACGGGTTAAAAACTTAAAACTGCTTCTGATTTGTTTGCCATGCAAAGAGGTCCTGATAACACTTGGGTAAGTACCACTTCATGTTACGTATTAAAGAAGATACAGGATGAAAGTGCTGGTGTCCTGTATTTCAGATGGATGAAGAAAGGACATTACACCATCCACAGCCACGGCTGGACTTGAATTCACGTCTGACTCCCAGCCTCATGCCTTAACCACAGAACAATTCCTCCTCCAATATCCCTTTTCTTTGCAGCCTAGAACATCCTATTTCTCTCTGCTTTATATCTAGTGGCTTTTTAAAAAGAACATCAGCTTGTTTTCCAAACTAATAGTAACTGAATGTAAACCTGCAATATGTCATCCAAACCCAAAACATGTCAGTAAACTTGATATTTATATTCTGTACGTCTTCCACCTTCTGCACAATTTTCCTCTCCACAGTAGATTCTGTTCCACTCTTTGGGAGCAGCAGCAGGCACACACAGCCGCAACTGCAATTCACACTCGTTTGGTAAATGCTTATTCTGGCTTGCAAAGTGATCCCATTTTCAAGAAACAAGGGCTGGGGGAGAGCGCGCTGCCGGTTATACAGACAGTTATTTCTCGGCGCTGAATGCAGTTATTTGGCATGGCCACATTTGCTAGGAAAAAAAATCTCCAAGGAAAACCTCCTTGTTTGTGCACTCTGATGAAAACCTGACACCATTAATGAAAATAATAATTGAACTCTATGGGTTCGAATTGAAAATGAAACACAACACTAACAGCGTGTTTGTAATTGCAATTGTTCTCCAAAAAGTCTTTGGAGGACTCTCTGCAATCTGAGCAGTTTCCCTTTCCCTTTGGGTTTTCCTCCTTCCTCCCACACCAAAACTTTCCAGTAACTTACAAGACAACGGCTAAAAGCTTATTTATACTGTAAGATCCATATTATTCATGCCATTTGGCACAGGACCAAATGCCATAGCATAATCAAAAGTCAATAGGCAGGGAGGTAATCGAGTAGAGGATTGGGCTGACGGGCTGTTGAAAGGGACGTTCAGATCATATTCCCCGGTTTATTACAGTATCTATGGGCTCCAACTGTGCTAAGCATCGCACAGGCACGTCGCGAAATTGTTATCGGAGAAAAGATACACAAAGGACAGAAGGAAAGGAAGGCTTTTATACACATTTCACTGATGGGGAAGTCAAGGCACCTAGAAATGAAGTGACTTACCCCATCGCAAAGATCGTGTTGCTCTTCCAGCCAAGAACCGTTCCTGCAAATCCATGTTTGTCATTTTACTGCTTCTTTTTAATAGTGACAAAAAATTCATAAAGCTCATTGCCTCAGAACATAACACCCAGCAGGATTTTGAAAACACGGCCAAATTCTTCTTCATTACACTTCTGTCAGCCCCAGCAGTACACACATGCTTTGGTGCTGGACTGTGTCACGCACAGGCCTGACGACGCCCTGCAAACGGGTTAAATCTACTCATTCTTTGATATCACTTTGTCCTTACAGCTCCACGCAGTGCAAATTTAACTCAAGTTCTACTTTGCAAGCCCTGTGGACCCCAGAAAAGGCTTACATAGGTGTTAAATGAGCACAGAAACTGATCCCCACTCCTTTTTTTCCATACCCAGAAATACCTACGATTCCTTTATCTTTTGACTCTTCTATCCTCTTACCCCGTCGCTCTCAAAAATCCCCGTAGTGTCTATTGAGCCATGCTAGGCTGAACAGTGAGCACCAATTACACCAATAGCCTTTTTGCTGCTGCTGGGTCTGCTGGTTTTACTATTTCTACCAGATGGCAGAGGCCGGCACATAAAAACTCTCTACCCTGCAGTTAATGCAGAACTTGGTAATAACTTCCCGGTGACTCCAAGAGATCAGAAAGTTGCACTGACGCCAACGTTAGAGACGGAACCAAGGTTAGGCACTTATTTTACACCTGCCAGAGTGGATATTGCTCAGCTGAAAGCTCTCACTCATTGATGAAGGCAGGAGCATTGCCTGTCCCTAAACTGGTTTTGTATAGAAGAAAGATGCATTCATTTGCTAAAGAGGCAAATTTACATCCCAGCAACTTGGGTCCCTGCGCATTTTGCCTCCTCCCTTTCCTGAGGTCTGTTCAGTGGGTAGATTCGCACCTATTGTACTTCTGGGTCTAGTCGCAGCTGACCTTGAATCTGAACATTGGTGTAACATTATATTCCTATGACAGATTTATAGATTGGCAGATAGGGGTGCATTCAGCGCATTCCTTCCCTAAGACAGGACAGCATCCAATGTTTGTTAGCATCATTAAACTAAAACTGACTTTTCACCTGCTCCCATACCATATGCAGCTGCAAATTTTTAAATTAAACTATGAAGCCATGCATAAATTTACATATATTACAGACTAGCCTCTCCATTTAACATGCAAATGTACTCCAATGTTTCAGAACACCTTCTGTCGCTAATTAATTTGCTGAATTATAATTAGACTAATCCTGCATAATTAATAAGCACAGATTTTTTTTTAATTTCTAAGCAGCTTGATGAGATCATTCACTTCCTTCTATAAACTGCTAAGTAACTGTTAAAAAAAATCTGGAAAGAACATATGTGAAAAGGTATGTTTGATGTCGCATACAAATTTAAACTAGCGGGCAAGCTTCAAGAAAGTCAAGATTAATATAGGTATATGGTTGAAGCAAAGAGACCGTCGGCGCATTATTTTCAGGGGCAAGGACCAAGATTTTCTGTGCCTATTTTATTCCTTTTGCTTTTACCCATCGGACCTTCCAAGATCATAGACCGAGACAGAAAAGGATTACAGAAGCGTGTGTAGTATTAGAAGATGTTATGATATTAACACACCGTTGTATATCAAACCACTCTCCCTGTACATGCTGTGTGTGGATAAGCTCCTTTGATGGTATTTGGAATTGTTTTCATTTCGGCTGCCAAAACCAACGGAGATCATTCTAGTGAAACAATTAAGTGCTATTAGCACTGGATTCATTCTCTAATGATTAAAATGAAGGGTCTTGCTTTAATGTTGAAGAGCTTGGACTCAGAGAAATATGCATGCCAATACGGTTTTGAAAACGTGCAGTGTTACAGGCCGTAGACTCGTGACTCTACTCCTGATGCACAAAGCAACCCCCGTGTACCAAACAGCCAAGTCCTAAGATCTCACCCAGCAATTTAATGGTGCAGAGAAAGACGGAAAGAGCATCCCAAAATATCCCAGGATATTTTGCAAACAAGACTGCAAACAATAATACGAGTATATTATATTTATAAATATATACACACATTGTATGTAAGCTCATTTACTAATTACTGTATTTATTTATATACTTTTTGATGTATATTTCAGCTCTATTGTTAACATCCTTGTTTAGTCTTCACTTCAATCTTTCTCAAATGCAGCGCTCGCCAACATCACTGGGTGTTTGCTTCAATTGTGAGTAAGCAAAACCTGAAACAAGACCTCATGCTTCAACCCAAGCAAAGGAAGCAAGAAGAAAAAAAATGAATTCCTCTACTAGGAGATTGCTGAACCACTTAAAGCCCTTAAGTGTGGCTTGTCTACCACAAACAATGTACGTAAAATACTTATCAGATACTTCTGCCTGAAGTCTCCGTTGTTTTTTATTAACTTGGACAAGTGCCCTTCTTCAGATAAATATATCATTTAAATTGACTTGGGTTCTGCATATCCATGCACAAATAGAAAATGGAAAAGGGACCCAGTTTACAAGGGGCAAGTTCTCGGCACTGTGTGCCAGCCAAGCCACTTTCTAGGTATTTCCTACTGGACAGTCAATGGGAAATCACTTTTTTTTTTAAAAAGCAAAACCAACTTTTTTGCCCCAGGAAGACTGGACATTACCCTGCTGTGCTTTAACTCATTGTAGACCCCTCGGAAAATACAGGTGCTTGTGAATGGCATGTGTTTAACAGAGACCTCTCTTTAGAAGAAGAAACACCATCTCAAAATTAAAATTACAGAAGAATTGCACAAAATTACACAAGAATCCCGAGCATTCACAACGCACAGCAATACCATGAGACCTATTCGTTGTGGCAGATCACCATGGGACTAAAGGACTCCAAACGCAGAATAGCTCCTCTAACAATTCTGTGCTATATGTTTACAGACAGCCCCAATATACATTGTTTTCCTAGTAGCAACCGAACATATCGCCAGCTGACAAGGGAAGTTAAAGAGGAACAAAATTAGTAATATAAACAGAAACCATCTTTGTGTCTCATACAGCTCCATTTCTTATCTTCCAATACCCTAGCTCAGCAGACAGAAAAGACTGAAGGAGTTAAAGAAAATAATACAGCATTCGGTCTGTATTTTTCCCCTCCTTATTTCTGCCTGCTCCTCATTTCAAACCATGGCTGAATTGGCCCAAAGATATATAGGTCACATGGCTGAGGCAGAAATAGAATCTGTATCTCCAGAGCCACAGTGCTGGGGACATGAGCAAGTCACTGAAATTCTTTAAAGCTATTCCCGTTTTCTCAGAATAAGATATTTTGCAGCCGCAGCATTTGGCTAAAAACAAATGTCAGCATCCACATCTTTCAGAAGATTTCTGATGTCCAGGGCTTCCTACCACTTCCCAGTTCTTTGACCATGGAATTCGCCACAGCTGATATGCTTCTGCACTTTGTTATTGTCTCAGCTCCTGAAAAAAGATTGTATGTGTGCACATATGCCTATGTAGAGAGATGTCATTTTGCTTTAAAGAGAAAAATCCTGAACTCCAAACCCACCTTTTTCTATGTTTTAGCATATATCCTCAGAAATCAACTGACTTTCCAAAGGAAAAGAGTAAATGTTTTAGACATATATGCACCATCTTGTATTTATGAGGAATATGAAAAATTCTAGCGTGCAGTAAACAAATTAATACATTTAAAGCAATTCCACCTTTCACTGCAAACATTTCATTCATCTCTGCTTACTAGCCTCCAAATTTAATTAACCTTTTCAGTACCCTTTGATGTAGCACATACATGCCAGAGGCCAAAAAAGAAGCAGCATTTTGGGGTATGAACTGTTAATTGGCAATGGGTGAACCTCTAACAAGACAGCAGTTTAATTTGAAGGAACACCCCACAGTTGATTTGCCTTTCCAGGACCTTAACATGGGACTGCAGCAAAGTGGGGGGGGGGACACGACAGAACAAGGGCAAATCTACTTCCCTTCTCTTGAGTATCTCTGCTGGGGTTGACACTCGAGGGGACTTGACTTTGCCTGTTTTGATGACTCAGTTATTTCAGGGCAACTGTCTTGCCCGAAAAAATTACAATGGTTATGAAGACACACAGGAAGATAAGACAGTTTTTTCTTTTATTATTCTAAAGGGCTCGGTATGAGGCCCTTTAGAAAAAACACTGTACTAAGTCACACTGTACTAAACCCACTGTACTCAGATGCACAGCTCCACAATCCAATGGGTCCAACCACCCGCACGCAATTTCTCTGGCCTCACGATTCACACTCTACATCCCTGCCCCACACACAAGCACAACACGCAGGTTTTGTGCAAGAAGAGCCACTTGGTGCAACTGGACACAGCATCGAGTCTCAGTGTTCGAAAGAGCCCAGGTTTTCATGAGCTCTCCATGCTCCTTTAAAGCGTCTGAGATTGGGCACCCAGAAATCAAGACGAGGTAAAATTCAAACACTTGGGCGATCAGTTTGTTATAAACTCCTGGCTGCAGCAACTTATTTTGCCTCTAGCAAATACTCAATGCTACAGGAGAAATTGCTTCTCTTCACTCCATCCCTCTCTCTCTCACATGCGCACACACACACACGCACCCCAAGTTGACTGTGCAGTGATGTTAACAGGAGAGGAAAATTGCTTCCTGACCTTTCCAGTGATCAATTTACACCCTGAAGCATGAGATTGGTTTCATTTTAGTGTGTATATGTAATACCTATTCCCACATCGCTTTAGACAATGCAAAATTTGCCGTTCATTTGAATGGGTGCACATGTTCAGGTCTGGTTTTAGCCGTGGCCTCCTTCAAGACACCCATCTGGTAGCTGAGCTACTCCTTTAGCACGGCCATCAGTGCCCACGCTTTTGTGGTGACGGTCATAGTTTTGATTTCCCCCTTGATCACTCCAGCATATCTACGTGTATATTCATTAAGTCGTTATAGAGCTTTGCGTTCAGCTACAGAGCCCTACCCTCTGGCTAGTGCAAAACACATTCTTGGGGCTTCTCTGAGAGATCTCAACACTTTGCAATTTCAGCTCCTGACCTTCCACCTACTGCAAGTGAACGAGGGCTGCAAAACGTACCAAATGCAAAAAGCAAATATCTGATTACTGGGCCTTTTTACATGGCAGATACAAACCTGGCTTTGGACAACGTGCCCTTGAGGGCAACGGCAGGAGGCTGCAGAACGCAGAGAGTCTGGGACCGGGTCTCGATGGGCCGAACTTTCTGTTCCACCCCCCAGCTTCTACTCACACGACTCGAATCAACGATTAATAAATACCCTGTGTAACCAACAGCTTCCGATGCCCGACCGGAGTGGTCATTCATGCACCGGGTTGTTTGTGCTTGTTTTTAATCTCATTACGGTAAGACTTCTGCAATGCTCTGCTTTACAACTAGACTAATGAGCTTGTGTGAGGGCTCCAGATGTTTCCAAATGCAGCAACTATGATCTGCATTTTTTATTCACTTCAAATTCTAATATTCTTCCCTGATTTGGGGAGATCATAGGGACAGTTCAACTCAATGCTTAAGTAGGTATTGCTAAAGCCAGAGATGAGGCTCTTTCAAGACTTTGGCAGTGTTAAAGCTGGATACAAACCCCATACTAAACTGACTTTGAAAGACTTCTCAGGGAGAAAATCCAATCCACTTTATCTCTTGGAGATGTACAACATATTTTTATGCGTACATACTACATGTTTTATATACTCCAACTGCAGGCACACACACTCCCATGCAGAGCATGAATTTTAAGCCTACAGTTGGCTTATTGATTGGAAAATACTCATGTTTTGATGCTTTAAATAACAAGGTCTCGTTCCAGATGCATCATCATAACGTGCTCTCTACTGAACAAGGTCTCTT
Organism: Rissa tridactyla; assembly: GCF_028500815.1. Classification (NCBI taxonomy): domain Eukaryota; kingdom Metazoa; phylum Chordata; class Aves; order Charadriiformes; family Laridae; genus Rissa; species Rissa tridactyla. Next base: position 6,744,511 of record NC_071485.1, read on the forward strand.
GGCAATTCCCAACTTTAGGACTTCCTGCCCATGTCCCTGCTGCACCGAGAGGCTGATGCATGCAGTCAATTTTGATTTTTTTTTTTCCTTCCCAAGTTCTACTGCAGTCATAATTCCAGGAGAAAAGTTTTAGAGCACATGCAACATTTGCTGAATGTTTTCTTCATTTATTTAATCCAGATGTTTGCATTTTAAATAATTGAAAAGCTGCTATGGTAAATAGACATCAAGGGAGGCTAATGGGAGTAGCACTGTCATTAGAAAGAACTTGTACGATGAGACATTAGACTAAGGAGTCAGTCCCGACAATGTCAGGACAGGTTACAGGAATGAAGGCATGTAGCTCATTGAAAAACATTACACATCAATGCAAGACCATCCCTGACACTTAAAGAGAATGCTGAACAAGGCTTAACTTGTAATGAAAAGTATATCGTGAGCTTTTCCATTATAAAAGCTTATATTTCTTCATATGGTTTGATTTAGTTGCACTCTAAAACTTTAAAAAGATTTTAAAAAGGAATTATTTCCATTTCTCCACTTTGTAGACCTGTTCACTAAGCTTGTTTAACAGCAAGGGTAGTTTCTGAAGTTCACAAATGAAACACTGGAGTTGCTGCATAACTTTAGCTAAGTAGGGTTGTTCTGATTGAAGATGTTGAGACTGACAGTGCAATTTGCAGTCTGAGGGTACCTGGGCTCTACTCAAAGCACTGTGAAATGGCAGCTTGACTCTTCAGCTGTCCTAATTTTTGTCTCCATTGTTAAACTCTTGTTCAGTTTTAATTTGAACCTCCTAAAAATCAACCTTAACCTCACTGGTCAAGTCAGCTTAAATGGAAGTAAGATTACATGCAGGTTTGCAGTAGATTTGTTAAATTCATTTTTAAAAATCACTTCTTGAATTACACTGCTGTAACTGAGGACAGTGACCAGCCTTGCGATCACTGAACTTTCTAGGATTTCTTACAGTTATTTTCCCTGAATTTTTTTTAAATCCTTGCAGCCGTATCTCGGCTATATAAACTGACCCAGAAGTTGTTACAGTTATAATGATTTGAACCAGGTAAAGACTCGCTTCATGAAAGTCAGCTACTGTATATTCCCTCCCTCCTCCATGGCACAACTGTGTTTTCCCCCAATATGCAAAAAAGATCTTCATGGCTCCACATCATGATGTAATCCCTTGTAAAAGTTCCTTTGGAACTGTTAAGAAGTATCTACTGACATATCTATGGAACAGTAATTTTACAGGACTTATGGTCCACTGGGCCCAAAATCCATCTTTCATAAGGAGCCAGCAGGAGAGAAGAAAGTGCTCCATAAAAGACCAGGAAGATTTCCAAAGATGTTTTTCTCTACCAAGTAAATCCAACTCTGCAAAGTTTCTTCTTGCATAAATGTATAATTACATCTCTGATGAATGCTGTGAAGTTGAATAGCATTCGATAAACCCTTCTGACTTGGGGTTCCACTGTGGTTGCCAGCAGATGCTTCTTAAAGGACCTGTGTGTGAAACCGTGCACCATTGTTTCAATAAGACAATTACAGTAGCCTTTGCTTTGCGAATTCTTAGAGCCAAAAAGTAAGTTTACTACAGAAATTTAAGGTTAAGTGGCTTCACATAGTTCACAGACTATGCAGCACCATGTGTTTTCCTGGGCAGACAGAAGAAAAACGTTGCATCTCTTTCTAGAAGATCGGCATTACTACAGAGATCAGCTAGAAGACCTGCACATCTTAATATATGTGCTAAAAAGATGTGCCATAGCTTTGAAGCTCTTGAGGTTTAAATCTACTAATCACACTCATAAGGAATCATCAAACCAATGAATGTCAAGACAGCAACTCTGATCTCTGCCAGGACACTTAGACATTTTTAGAAGATTAATCGGTTGCTCTAATAATAGATCCCTCCCTTCTCTATTCCCCCTCTCCATCTCTGCCTTCCAAAAAAAATAGTCAACAGTTTCAGTCTAAAATCTGTTTTTTGCAACAATTCAGTGAATGCCAACATAATTTTTTGTTTCTTCATTAGACTACAAATTTGGAGGACAGCTTCGGAAAACATTCACTATAATTCTCGAAGTGAAGCATTAGAAACGGTTTAATCTGTCCTATGTAATTACTTTGTACTTATCTATTAGCAAGGAAAATATTTCAGGGAAAGTGTCTTTTGCACACAACAGAGGGTTTCTTTCTAATAAAAAAAAAAAACAAACAAATCCTGCTCGTTTTTTCACTTGTTGAGCAAGTTCAAATTCCTGGTCACCTGAGCAAAAATAATAGTGCAGCTATTATCTTTGGCAATGTTTTTACTTTAGCTTAGACAATGACAAAACTTTGAAAAAAGTGAAATTGTTTTTCTAAAGGGCTTTTCCTCTGCCGTCCACTGCCACGGTTTGCTTTGGCTCACTGTGACTCTCAATGCCACTGGAAGAGGCCAGACCGGCAAGACGAGCTGGCCAACAGCTGGGGACTTGTGAACATCCTTCCCTCTTAATGACAAATTATTTTTACTACGAGACTATCCAAAACCTTTAAAGAGAGACCAGGGCCCTGCTGTCCCAGCAGTTATAAAAGAGCAGGAGACAGAACAGTCCCCTTCCCGAGCCTCTAAGGAACTACCAATGAGAGGAAATTGGTTCCAATATCTTGCTCAGATCCAACAAGCCTTTGTGTTTTACAAATAAGTGTTTCCATCTCAGAGTATCTGCAGCTCAGTCATTACAGTCTTCAGCTGAAATCAGAAGTAGAAAGCGAAGCTGACTGTAACTTGTTATTCAAAAACATAACTCTCCTGTTTTAATAAAGTCTCCTGGTTTCATAGAACCAATCCTCTCACCATGAGCATGTTCCTTTTTTGGGTGGGAGGGTGGTTTCCATTTTCCTACAGCATCCTATAGGGAATTCCCTGTTTGGTCTAAACTTTGGGCTAAATGTTGCAAACTCTGCCTGTCACAGCCTTAATGTGAATCTACCCGTATAATTAGCATCCCCAGTGGTAGTTAATATTGTTTTTGTAATAGCTGTTTACAAATCCAACTCTGACAAACAATACCACTCCAGCTTCCTTTCAAACAGTCTTACTTAAAGTTAATAGGAATTCCTTGATGATTAAAGTAAGTCTTAACATTCTCCTGTAGCTGGGACTGTGTGAGTTTTGATATCTGGGAGCTCCACTGCATTCGCAACTTTGCTCTGCATTACATTATCCCCTATTAATCACAGGAAAATAACAGATTTGACCATAAAACAGTAGCACGCACAAGAAAATAGAATGCCTTGCCCTCTTTGGCCTAGTTAAACTTCTCAACAGACAGAAAATGATCACGCAATGCGGGAAGCCCAAGATAAAACTCAGGCAAAAGGTACTTGAAAAGAGGCAACGCTCCCCGCCTCCACTAGAGACTGAAAATTGCTGTCTAACGGTGAAACGTTCCTGTCTGCAGAATACTCTTGATTATAGAACACCAATATATGCGTGTAAGAGTGCAGGTTTTTTAGGTTACATGACAGAAGACTTTATACATATGTCGTTACAGTGGTAATTGCTCCTACAAGCACTGAACCAGACTCCACTTGTAACTGTTTATCACAAGCGTAACGAGCTCAGAACTTCCCTTCAACTTACAGTTCAAGCTCAAGACCAAGGAATTTGGGCTTCCAGGAGAGCTCAGTGTACCTCAAATCTCAAAACTAAGTAACGGTAAGGATTTCTTCCAAAAAGTACTCCCACTGCCATTAATAAACACACAAAAAAGAAAAAGGCAAAAGCTGCAGCAGTACTCAGCATCCACCAACATTCCACATGTACCTCAGAGCCAAGCTCTGGCTCACCAAGGCTTGCAGAAGTGCCCAGCGATTCTGTATCCAGTGCCTAGTTTGAGACATCTTCAGATGAGCCTAATTTTTTCCAGCCTCTTCAGTATCTTAAACTTAAGATCCAACACTTCCAGACACTTTTACCCCGTGTTTTTATGGCTGTTACCAGAAGAGTTCATTTTATTACTCAAAGACGCTGGATTTGTGTGTGTGTGCCTGCATGTGTGTGTTTATGCAAAGAGAGAGGCTTAGAGGGGTAAGAGGCATAAATCACTTCAAATTGTTACTGTAATAAATGTGGACAAAAGAATAAAATTTGTCACCAACCTAATATTACCATCAATGTTTTGTCTAGCTACATTCCTTCCAATTTAAAAACAGTTCAATACCCCTTTTACCTTCAAGTAGCAGCACTTAATAAACAGTGATGGATGCTTTTTATTCCCTTTCCCCCCTTCCTCCTATTCCAGGCTTTCCTGTGTCTGTTACAAGGGGATTGTTTCGCTTGGGGGAAATGTAGATCCTCCATCTTTCTTGCATTGACATGCATCCCTCAAGGAATGACGACCATATTTAATTCATAACCCCCCTTGGCTACACAAACATACAACTTCCCATCAATTAGGCAACACAGAGATGCTGTTAAAAATCAATGAGCTTATTATTAAATATATTTTCTTTTCATGTAACAATAATAGTTATTGCTGCTCCATTGTTATAGCTGGAATATCAGCTGGTTAAGCAGCTCTAAAAAAAAGGGGGCTGATTGCTTTTTGATCAGCTGGTGTGATATCAGAGAGTATCAGAACAACGTTGTCCTTGCCGTACTGCTTGACACAGACGCGGAAGGATAAAGGTGATAAAAAGTGACCAAATGGATGCTTCTTGAATAAAATCATCTAGTATGAGTGGAACACGGCGGTTACTGAATATTCACCTGATTTTCATAGCCATACACAGAGATCTGTAGAAGTACACGGCACCGAACATCCATCGCGCGCCAGCCCCATCAAAACACAGATAGGCTCATATTTGTGTTTTCACTCTGGTGTGTTTATTAGAAATTATTTGGATATTTTGACACATGCCACTACTGAGGGAGCTCCCTGCCTACAACAGAGATGTAAAGTCTGTGCCAGCTCATGCAAAGGTTAAAAAAAAATTCTATACACACACACACACAAAAACCCACAGTGCACAGATTTTGGCAAGTACATCATATGCTGTCTGGCCACAGCTGATCTGAAGCGAGTCCCCTGTAATTATGGGAGAAGGTGGAACAGGTTTCCTGCTAATTGGAAAATTCTGCAAATGGCACCACTGAAGTAAATTGACAGTCGTTAGAATATTAGCAAAATGAGGGAACTGATTAGGAAAAAGCTCAGATGTGGACTTTTTTTTTTTTTTTAAATAGTGCCTGAATCTACCAACAAATTGATAATAAAAGCTAAACTTAATAATAACAGCTGTTATTTGACCTGGATGCAAATATATTTGTGCACATATGCACACATACACACATAGATACTATATACATATTCCCGCACACACGCGTATAAATGCTTTAAGTGCATAAACACATCCATACACATATTATTCCTGTCACTCTTCTCACATTAAGACAAATACACAGAATGTTTGCTACCTTTTTAGAAAATATGTATTTTCCCAAAACATACACACACAGTAGGGGAGAAAAGCTGCATTTAAGAGGACCATGAAGAGGCACGTTCTACTGCAACTGTACTCACTTTATGCTTCAAACAAATCTTGCGAGGTATTTGTTTACCTCCTTAAGTCTTTAAGTGATTTGTTCCTAGGGGAAGCTGCATTTCTATTGTAAATTTGTTCTTGATTGACTGCTGTTGAGAATTCTAGTAGCGACTTCTCTTTGTGTTTTAGTTTAAACTGTAGAGGAAGCACAAAGTGGGATTTGGCCGGGACTTTGACCATCCATCAACACTCCGGGATTTGTATTCGTTATTTTTCAGCTCCTAGGAGCAAGGGAAAAGCAGACGCAAGGGGAAAAATAAGACATTCTAATTAGAGACACTCCTACAAACACCGTCAAATCCACCTCTCCATAACTTCATTATGAGTCTCTCGTTTCTGTTCCTACAATCCCCTGTTTAGTCTCAAAATAATCTCTGTGGGCCTGATCCTACCGCACTGGACTTTACTGGGAGCTCTAACTCTCGTCATGCTACGACTTGTTTTGACGCAGAACAATCTCGCTGGTTGCCAAGGCCTCTCATTTCCCATCAGCTCCACCAGCACAAAAAGATGCCCAGTTGTCCGTTGGCTGAGGGGGGTGAATGTTGCTTTTTTTTTTTTTTGCTTTTAAACAAGCTTAGATATTTCCTCCCCTTCTCAGCCAGAAGTCCAAAAGACACTAACATAATTTAGCCAAATATTCCTAAAAGAAATTCCTCCAAAATCCTGTAAAATTTATTTAAAAATGAGATGTTATCGGGAGATTAGCAATAATTTTTAAACAACCCAATGGAGTTATAGAATAAATATACAACTGACTATCAGATCTTATACACAGTCCAATAAAACTTCAAGTTATCGTTTCAATAAGACCTTTCCTCGTAACAGCTACCACAGAAATTTTTATTACGTCTAAACCAATGGAGACTACGCATGTTCACTATGAATTTGAGATTACTTTATTCATCCCAGTGATACCATAAACCTAATAAAAACTCTAGCCTGGATGATTATATCACACTAAGAACCAAAATAACTACATAGTATTCTCCATGCCTAACGCAGTCTAACCCCGAATTGATTTTAAGTATAACGTTTTCAGGCTTAAGAGATTTCTCTGTAATGCAGCACTTGTTCCTCTGACTTATACATTTATAGTATTTTATTTCCTTATGTATAATTTTTATTGTAGGTTTGGTGTCTTTTTTATCATACTTCACTATTTGGGGGGATGTTCTTATATCTTGTCCAATAACAGAAATATTTATACCTAGCATACAATTTTACTTAAAAAATAAACACAGACAGAACTTCAACAAAAAAAAAAAAAAGAGGATTTATAGGCCGGATCTTTAGTTAATTTAAATAAGCATGTGTTTGTGGGCATGGGAGAACCTCAGCTGTACCTCCAGCATCAGACACGATGGCTTTACAGAGCAATTTCAACAGAATAATACTAGCTTATATCCCCTTAAAATTCTACAGGACTTTTGTAGCATGATTTTTTCCTGTATATTTTCAGTTGATCTGATTAGCAGACAGCCTACTGTTTGCATTTCAAGTATCCACGTTTATTTTCACATGTTTATTTAAACAAATCAGGGAGTCAAAATAATGCCAGATCTAGTCTCTTCCTAGTGGTCCCCAGATGACAAGAATACACAGCAATTCCCAGTCCTCATGCTATTTTGGCCACTTCGGCATCTAATATCCTGCCCCAAAGCCAATTCAAATCAATGGACTGATTCTCATCAGCTGTTATGGATTTTGGATCAGGTCTTTTGGTGCCAAAATTCAGCTAAATATTTTCTACAGGAGCAGATCCGCGTGGTCAGAAGTAGCTTGCAAACCCACACAGAGCAGCATACAGAACGGGGACTTAAAGGATATCTTTTTTAAAAATACTAAGAGAGAAAGGACATGAATAAAAACGTATTTTTATAGTTCAGTAGGTTATTTTTCTTCCTATTGCTGTAAATGTTGAATGTACTGTCCCAATTTTCAGCCCCTTCAGAAGGAATTTGCCCTAGGTTCAAGAAATACAAAGATCTTCAAGACATCTGCGGTCAGTCCTAAGAGTGGGTGGGCTTTGACAGCTTTTACACGTAACTAGACTTCACTACACACAAACCAGGTTTTTCTCTCCCACCTTTCCAGGGTTTTTTTTCAAGTTTTTGCTTCATTTTCAATTTTTGGTGTGCTCCAATTCCTACTTTTCATTCATCCTGACAATTCCGCTTTGTGAAAACAAAAGAAGGGAGGAGGGGGAGAAAGGAAGGGGAGGAGGAGAAATCCTACCCAAAATTTAAAATAAAAAAAAAGTCCAACCCAGCCAGTTTGTGCCAAATACAGTTAAGGGTGGTTGGGGAGAGGGGGAGGGAAAAAAAAATAAAAATCTAGTCACTTTCAATCAAGTGTCACACCTTTAAATAGTGGTTAAATCTTTGCATTATGCAGCTCATCCCTTTTACAACATGGGGTTCCCGTAGAGAATTCCCTGTTTACACTGGGAATTCCTCCAGGAGAGCATCAATAAAGCTGAACAGATGTCAGGGTGGAATGCCAGCGGCGGTGGCTGTTGTCAGGGGTGGTGGGGAGAGAGGCAGGAAACAATAAGAGGCGGCATCTGCTGCACAAAGCCCTTGCGTGTGGGTCAGGGTTTGCCAGTGTGTTGAGATTCCACCCTCTCCTTTGTCTGGGCACATCGCCTCTCTTGTTCCTGGGTGACAGGGGTTGACACATGTCACCCAACCCTATCAGAAAGGCGATTTGTTTGGCTCTTGCATATGCGCCAGTGTTTTTGACCTCCTCTGCTTGGAATATATTGAACAACCCTGGAAGGGGGAGGCGGGGGAACCTGGAGGGGGGGAAAAAACCCCACAATAAACCCCCAACCTCACAGGTCCTCCCTGCTACACAATTTCATTATGCACTTTGTGCCCAAAGTGAGGATGGAGATGCCCTTCTTTTGATTAAAAGCGTGATTGATGAAACTTAACCAACAGGAAAACCCAGGATCTGAAATACTTCTCAAAGAAAAGTCCATGCAAATACTTGAGTCAAATTTTGTTTCATAATGAATGTATAAAAAAAATGAAAGTTATCAGCCTATAAAAAAAAATAAAATGAAGCTAAGCTTCAGGAGTAAATGACAATATTCAGCTGAAGGAGCTGAGCTCCAGTTACACGGAGATTTCACCACAACCTTAACTAAAGGCTTGCAATAATACAGACTTCTGAAAGTCCATGTCAAAGTTCATACAGGGTTTGAGCCTCAGAATGACTTTGTATTCGGATCTTCAAATGGCTTATATGATAAAAAAATTAGAGAATTAAACACTGATGCAGAAGCAAAAAATATTAGGTAAGTAAGGAGAGCTCTTGCTAGTGCTAAATAAGAAAACAGGAGGTTGCTGAACGGTAGACGAGCAGTTTGCATACTAGGGTCCCTTCCCCTAAAACTGGTTAATTGTGTGTATTTGAAGATCCATAATGGAAGTCTGACAAAGTCAATGTACTTACTCTTCAGGAATAATAACAAGAAAATAGGACAATTCAGTTAACTTTTTCCCTTTATGAAGACACTTGTTATTGTACTATCATTCCCCCCAATTAATACTGAAAAGACTTATTTTAAAATAACCTCTACTAAAAATTAAAAGCTGTCTAAAACAATGTTTACTGTTTTGATTGCCTTTAAAACTGCAATATTCCTCAAAATAATAAAATACAATTCATAAGTAAAAACGCATTTGTTTTATGAAGTCCAATAAGCCTTCACCGAAAAGTAACCTCTAAGTAGTAATACTTGGGTTTAATTTGAAACTGCCAGGTCAGGAGCTGCAAACAAAGGCCGAAGGGAAGGTTCCCGGCTACGGAATTCCCTCCATGGCTGCTCTGAAGATTTGCCACTTAGGGGCCAAGCGGGAACACTGCAACAAGGCTCAGCGCAACGGCCGATGTCGCACAGTCGAGGGGTTTAGCTAAAATGAACTGGATTGAGCTGAGCTTTTCACATCATCTTTTGTCTCCTACTAATATCCTAGCTGTGAAAGGGAGATATTGAGATTTATTTTTTTTTTTTAGAAAACAGAATCTCCAGTTACAGGGGGGAAAAGCCCCATCTCTCAGCCAAAGGGATTTAGAGATACGTTACCAGCTGGCATGCTGCAACTCGGCAGTCAAACCCTTCAACTTGCCTCTCCCCAAATTTCTTCAGCACTTTCATAACTCCAAAAATGAAACGCAGGCATGAAGAGTTTAGAATTTCTCTCTGAATAAATGCTTGCAAAACAAAAAATAAAAGAAATCCCACTTTTTTTATCTTAATATGCCTCAGAGGTTCAGTATTTGGGGTGGGGTTTTTTTTTTCCCTATTTGACAATTAGAAATTATTTTTGGCTGCTATGTAGCTAGCAAAGGTTAATTGGTCTTGCTGCTGTAAAATACTGAATTCTGATCACTTGATTAATGAGGTGTCAGAAGCCACAAGTAACCAACACTTTTTTGAAGGAAAAACACTGAAATCAAATGTACTTTTAAAGATTTAATGTTTCTCCCACTGCTCTTCCCACCATAGAAAAGGCAGCTGTTTTGAATGCAGTTTTAGTTTTCAGCATGGTCAGAAAAAAAATAGAGTAATAAAAAAAAAAAAATCACTGCTCCAAATCAATTAAGCTTAAAGAGAGAATCCACAATTATTTTTTTTTTGTGGGGTGTAACCCCTTTAATCTCTGAGAACGTGAATTAAGAAATTCTTGGGGCCGTGTCTCTGGCGGGCACAAAAGAGTAACACGATGCACTTTTCCATGAGCTGGGGGTCGGAGCACCCAAGCGCGTAGTGCACGCTTCTGAAATCCCCTACCTGCCTCCCTCCCGTCTATTTCCATCCTCAATAACAGCACAGAATACAGAGATTGGGACGAATCCTCAGCTCAAAATCTTTCTCTGGGCAATTCAAATAGACTCTGTGCAATTTTAAGCAACATAAGTTTCATATATATTTGTCTTATGTCTGCAATGAAAAAAAACCAACGTGGTAAATAGTATTATGCTCCCATTTGACTCCACTCAAGAGCAAACTGATCTTTCTCTATTTGTGGTATAGATGCACTTTGTCACAATAAACCACTGTATATTATGTTTATATATGTCCTTCAGGCATGTCACAACAGTTTGGCATTCTGAGTTGCTCTACCACTGTGTACATTAAATAGTCATGTAGTTACATTAAACAGTGGGGAGTTCACACTTCACAACCACTCAGTGTTTTAAAACAGATGTGGGCTGTCTGCTGTCAGGCTGGAATAGAAAGACTTAGGAGGATCTTGGTGGGAATTTAATCTCCAGATGATTGAACGCTCCCCGGTCTCCTTCCACTAGAGCTCCCCTCCTCCCGGAACCCCAATTTTGAAGGAGAAGGATGGAAATAAATAAATAACTGGGACCTACAAGTTTGGTACCAGCGCGAGCAGAGCCGGGAAGGGAGGGGGAATTCAGAGGACTTTGTGGCTCAGAATATTTTTGAGTGGGGTGTGCTAGAAAGAGCACCCAGGGATTTACTGACAGGAGAATTTTTGACAGTTGATGGACAGATGAATTCCGTCATGGAAGCGTTAGTCGAAAGCGGCAAGGCCAGATGGAAACTCACAGCTTGTCTTTAATATTAATTTTCTCCCCCCCTCCTCTTTTTTTTTTTCTTTTGCAGGAGATCAGAATTCCCTAATTCCCTAAAATGTTTCAATGCATCTTGAGGTATTATTTTTCCAATGCCTTTACCCACCTACTCTTAATAAGAAGTGCTCCTTTGTGTTAATATTTTTTTTTCCCCTCTTTCCTCTCTGCTTATTCCCCTGCCTCCCCAAGAGTCAAAAGAAATCAAGGAGAAAGAAAAAAAATAAATCAGTATAGCTACACAGCTGTTAAAAACTCTGCCTGGGTTAAAATACACATAGATGAGTAATATCTTAACCTTGCACGATATTTTAAAGATAGAGATGAATCCGGTATACTTAGTGAGCTTTAGCTGAAAAGAAAGAGAAAAATAAACACCTGAAAGAAATGAATAATCACGAGGGAAGCCCTAATGACATCATCTGGATTTTAAAATAGAGGAAAAAGCCACAAGAAACGGGAGTGCAACTGTATGTCACCTTCCAGAGAAGATTTTTCAGCAGTTGCACAGACATCCCTTTTGATTAAAACAATTTGCTACGACAGAGAATCAAATATCAGCGAACAAAAAGAAGTCACACATTTCTAGATTTTTCTTCCCTATGTGTTCACAAGCTTGACTGTCAGAACATCTCTCAAAATCAAAATTGACTCCCAACATCCCACGGTGGCCCTTCAAACAAAAAAAAAAAAAAAAAAAGAATCTTTTAACGGCTTCATTTCCCTAGTACATACTTGTGAAACTGATGCAAATAGACAATGATCGTTATGCTGAAAAAAATTATGCCACCATCCTCCTTTTCAAAAGTCCTATATTCAGTTGGGAATAAACCATATGGTTCTATCATAATTTAGCATGTAGGATCCTATGGATATTTACTCAGTAAAATTCCAAGAGGGAAGCAATAAATATTTTTTCCAGCTACTCTGGCGAATTAAATCACATAGATACAAAATTAAAAGATATGTATATGGAAGTGTCAAAAGACTTGTAGAAAGGATCTCCTCCTCCAGGAAACTCCCTGGACTCATCTTAAATGTTCCTAACAAAAGGAGGCTCATTCCAGCTTTGCCATCGCAGCGAGCAAGTTCAGAGATATTCTCTGGTAACAGCATTGCTCCAATCCAGCGGCATATGAACAAGCTTCAAGATTATTATTTCACATTGAAATTAGAACATATGCACATCTTGTATATTTGTTTTCTTCTCAATCTTGGTTATGTGCAAACATTTGCAATGTAAGATGATTGATATGCAGTATGATGCCCTTTTGTAATTGCAGTAATTAAACATTTGGCCAAACTGCTAAAATCGGGGGTATAGGATGGAACTGTAGTTTTGGGGGAAGAACAAAATACCACTTTACTGCTGCAGGCACACTCATTTCCAGAGATCTGCTTGAAGCACTACTCGAACAGAAGTAATTGTTTGCACAGAACTTCAACTTCAGCAGAGGATCCCTGTAACCGGAATTGCAATTTGCACGTTACAATCCAAAATTTGGGAAATGTGCAAGGATCACGCATAGATGATGCAAGAAACAATTATTCTAATTTAATGTAAGCACCATGCCTAGATAAAGCATTCTTGCCCATATGACCTGTGACTGTTTCATCATGCATTCACACATCTTTGACTTTTTGCTAGGCTGAGACCCCTCCTCATATCAACATTTACTTGCTGCTGCCCTCCAGTGTGATCCCACCCTCCCTGACAAGAAATCGCCCTGAATGCAAGTGCTGCAAACCTTCCCAAACTTACGCTGTGAATTTAAGGGAACAAAACAAGCTAGAAAAGAAAACACAACAATCTAAACTGGATCTGAACCAAGGAGTAGCTCAGACTGTAATATCACATCCCAACGCCCATGACTGTGAATCTGGAAATGAATCCAAACCTTGTGGCTCAGACACATCCTTATTCACAGCTGCAGTTTTCACATAGTTTTGACACAAAAACAGCAACATTAGCTGCCCACGCAGGTCAGGAAGTCCTCTCAACCTTAGTAGCAAATCTGGTCCTATTTTTGAGTCTGGAAACGTACCGTCTTCCTTCTCCAGTCATCACCTTATCAATCTCCCCAACTTATACAAACTTTAAGATTTAAAGATTTTTGCATGTACCTTAAAGCGAAGGTTGGGAATTTTGACCTTCGTCCGTTATTAATAGAATACAACTGGCGAGAACCTTAATTAGAGATGAGTCCCACTGTGTTACAACACTGATCCTGTGGGCACCAAGCTCACACATACAGTTAAATCAGTGAACTGGGATATCCCAGAAACAAGGTACCCACCAAACCAATGAACTGTTGTCCCCATAGTTAAATGGGAATCACATCACATACTGTCCTTCAACAAGAGACAACTGCCCAAACTAAGCCAGTTCATTTTAAGCATGTGTGCAAAGATCTCCAATTTTAAAACTGAGACCAATTTTGTCACAGTCAGAACTGCACATGTCTTGGATAACAGAGAAGGATCTCAGCTGTGGAAACATTTCTGATTCCAGTCGGTGATATAACCTTTCAGTGGCTGATCTAGATACCATTCAGCATCAACAGATCATCCAAAATTAAAGGACTGCTTCTTGACAAACCGCTGCTTCTTTGTCAGCCAGTGATTTTTTTAATCATAAAATGGGTGATTAAGAAAAGGTGTCTGACCTGTCTTCGGCAAGGGATACAGCCTGTGAAAAAGAGATTGAATCAGGAATTATTCCCCTCGAGCATGGCCGGGGGGGGGGGGGGGGGGGGGGGGGGGGCGGATTTCCAGAAGAGGTGCAGCAAAGAACCTTTCCGTAACTCAGCATCTGATCACACAAGGATCAGAAACTGAATCAGCACTTTGCTCAGATTTCATCTTAAACTGCTGGGTAAACCCCACAGCCACAGCCAGCTTCATGGAGTCTGTATGCAGCTAAGCCCCGCATCTTCATAATTCTCTGCACAGCAAAGGCCAATTAAGCAGAACCCAATCAGTGTATGCAGGGCTCTGAGGCTGCACAAGTTTGCATGGCCAGTATGCACATACCATCTTTTATTTTAGGGGAAGGGACTCGGTCATTAAGTTATGTTGCCATTTTGAATTCTCTCCCTGGGTGCAAAGGACAGTGCACCTAATTGCTGTGCTTCACCAGAGATGGCTGCATTTCGGTACTGCTATCTACACAGGGATTGAAAGATGACTTTGCAATTAAAAGGCGTTATATGCAGCAACAAACATCCTTAATGTACATCTCTTCCCTTGAAGGATCCCCAATTGTTTTTAAACTTCAATGATTTGAAGTTTAAATCAACCCTCCTCATAAAAAGGTACCAGAATGATTTATTTGCATGGAAGGAAAAGAAAAATCCCTATTGTCTTTTTCAGTGATGACACCTAAACTGAACTTTCAGGTCTTAGGCTTTAAGGACCACTAAGAGAACCCAATACAGTGAATCAGCAACAGACAGGAGGAGGACAGACAAAAACCCAAGCCATTAATTCTCATCCTCACATTCTGTAAACTCCAAAGTAATACATCCAAACAAGTACAAATCTTCTGCATTTAATCCTTCAAGAGCACGACGTATCAGCTGCACGGACCTTGTCCCTAATTCCAGCACCGGGCAGTGGCTGCACCCTCGCTGAGCCTTCCTCTCCCAGGAACGTGATGGAGCTTCGCCCTGGGCTAGTCGTTGCCTTCTGGCACCCAAGGGCTTTCCATGGGACACAGCAAGATGGCCAGAGCTGTCCAAACAGCAAAACACAGCCAGCACCAACAAAGGACCAAGGACCAGCCCAGTCCTGGTCTGGCACCAGTGTTTCCTCTCGCCTTCCTCCACCACCCCAGCTCAGCTCCCGCAGCTGTTGCCCACCCCCTTCACACACTGCAGCGTGAATCAGAAGGTAGATTTTTTCAAGCCTATTCTATTTTCAAAGACTATTTCTATTTCCTTTTTCTTTAATTTTTAAATAAATTCCTGCTTCTCTTTATTCTCGATCCCTTTCTTTGAACTCATGTGCTCTATGCAGGGTGTGGACACTGCAAGCAGAGACTGAGTAGCAGATTTCCGCCTGCCCAGCATTAACACCGGTTTTCATCGGGTGGTTTTTTGATGGAGGTGGGAAGGGTTTGGTGCTCTCCCAAGGACTTATTTTTGCCCTCACATTAACACCACGTGGCAGCTCTTGCCTGCCTGATTGCTGTCCTCCACCCTCAAGCTGGCTGCACGTCAACAGGCTTGTCCCTCTCTTGCAAAACACTTTGGGGATGACACGTGCCAAATACTATAAGCTACACATTATTATTAGATGTGCTTATACATTATTAGCAACAGGAATGTGTCTTCAGATGGAGTCTTTCGAAGTATTTGATAAACAGCCACTAAATATCAAGCCTTTATACCTCTGCAAGGTAAACAAGAACATTTCCCTCCAGACCCCGGTGTGGTTGTTAGTGGAAGGGAGAACTGAGGCACTGATTTTCTTCTCCGTTTTGTTGGTTACTTATAAAAAACCAGGTCTCTCGAGTCCTGCTCTCTGACTGTCACCACCTCTGTAGTAAGGAAAAGGTCCTGTGAAGCAGTAAGAGCTCAGAACTTCTATTAAAAGCATCAGTTTGCCCACTAAATCCTGCTCTAGTCAAGAGCAGATCAGCAACCATCATTTACAGGCTTCTCATCAGCTAATTTGCCTTTTTTTTTTTTAATTCTACAAATCAAAAAGTATAGTCCTATTTTGCACCTATTTATGTTCTGCTTTGTTGGGCTTTTTTTTTTTTTAAATTATGTTTCTATACTGCAAGAACATCTCATCAACCCCAGCAGCCCAGGGTTTGAGGGGGTTTAGCCATTTATTTTACATCTTCTGACATCTGTGCCTTGCATTTATACAGGGTTTGTCATTTATAATCCTGCAAGACTGCTTTCTCCTATTTACTTCCATCTGGTCCAAAGTTTTAATCCGGGATGTAGGATCAGATCCATTCTCTAACACCTTAAACCCTCAGGCCCGGGTCACTGATAAACACTAGTTGGCCATAAAGTCTTTTCCAACTGCTGGGACAGGACCATTCTGGACACCCAAAGACCCTGAACACAAGTTAGTGGGAGAAGATCCCGACTCCCGTGTTATTAATGCAGAAAATGATGTATAGAAAGGTACTGACCAAGTTAGTGCTGTTGAAGGGCTGTAACAAGTACTTCTCCCTTTTTGGTCTCACTTCTAACTTCACGCAAGCGGGCAATCGATCTCTTCAATGACAATGCCCCCAGATATTTGGAAGAGCTCAGAACAAAATCTCTATCTTTCTCTCTGTGTTTTTTTTTTAACTGAAGTAAATAAATAAATTATACCTAATAATTGTATAAGCATTCCTTAGCTATAATAAGGAGGTTGTGGAAAAGGTTGGGGGGAGAGCAAAGAAGAGAAACTTGAGAGTTCACATGAGAAAGGAGCACTAAGAGGCTAGCAGCAAAATTAGAAGTCCTGTGCCAAATGCGTTACAAAGAATCCACAGATGCATTACAGAAAGCTGAAATCCAGAGCACGATACGCCAGATGTCTGGGCATGCAGTAAGTGGTAAGGAACTAACATTACCCAGAGTTATGGCTAACCATCTGCAGTTCCTAGGTATATAAAGATGCTTACTGTTAAATATCAACAGGTTGTACTTCCCAGCCTGTGATAGAAGATTCCACATGGAAACCTCGGATCTAGCTGTCAGAAATTCTCCATTCCTGTCTCCTGCTTCAATCCTCCCTGCTCCCAATGCAGACAGGGCAGCAAGGTTTCACAAAACCCCTTTGCTAGAGAAGCACATCTTTTTTGTCTACATGTAAACAGTTTGCGGTACAACACAATGGGATGATCTTCAAAACCATCCAGCATGCTGCTTGCTTTTTGCAGTATGTGCTGCTGCACACGCTGTGGCTTCCTGAAGCCAGCGTGCTGCAGCGAGGCGTTCCCAGTCCTGCCACACAGGCTGACATGCTCCAAGATGCGTGATGCCAGCGCAACTCCCAACGCAACAGGCTGCTCATCGAGGACCCCTGACTCTGAGATGTACGTTATACCTTTTTAAAGAAGGGAGGCAAGATTTACACCATTGCCACTTCCCCCAGCGATGACTGGACACCTGTATAAGGCACCAAATCATGGAGAAGGGCAAGTTAAGGGATTTTGTGACAGGATGTATTTGTGAAAGCAAGGCTGCATCCTCAGCGTAGGATGAAAGATTTTGAAGGAATGTCAAAATGCGACCCAGTTTGCCATCTTGCACCACACCAGTATTTGTAGGTTTGTCTATTGCTCTCTTGAAAAAAAACCAAGCCAAAACAAACCCAAACTCAAAATTAAAGACAACTATCCTCCCTTCCCAGGCTACCCAGTCAAAGGCTTCAGCATTACCTTTCCTGCTAAACATTAGTGCAGAGTTCTCCTTTATACTGCCCTCTCGGAAAGGGAAGAGGGTGAAGAGTCCAGGCCCCCAATGTGGTGACAGTGCTGTCCATATGCGTATCTCACCACGCTGCATCTGTTCGGCATTTACAGGGGTTTGCACTAGTAGTTTTACAGCTGTTTAGGCATGTAAGTAGCATCTCTACTTAAAAGACTCCATAAAGGGAAGGGCGGGCGGAGAGGAGAAGAGATATGAAGCAGAAATGGAGAAACAGAAAAAGGAAGGTGGCCAGATGCTGCTTTAAGATCAGGGATAGCAACCCTTTTAATGACCAGTATTTGTCCCCTTTAAACATGCATTTGATTTTGCAGGTTTATTTCCTTATTTATTAATGTCATCCAGGAACTGACATAGGAAAAGGCAAGCATTCTCAGCTAATATTTAGGCCGCTTAACAATGATTTCATAAAGGAGTTTAATGGAGTTCAGCTGTGAAATCCTTAGCACTGACCATCACCATCCACCTTTGCTTGTATTTGTGCAGCACCTTTCTCGGTTGCCCAGGTTTGGTGACTTGAGCTCTCCAGAGCTGCTCGAGTACCCCTGATGGGTATTCAACTCCCACAAGGACCAGGCATGACCTGTGTGTCTCATTGTCTTAGAAAACCCTTTAAAATCCAGGAGTAAGGGCAGAGAATATATCACAGGACTGCCACATGCAAAGGAATCTAATTCATATAACTTCTCATTCTGAGTTCTGGGGATTTACGGTGTAATATTTTGCAGGATACAGCCTTTAGCTAAAATTATTACGTATAAGAATGTGTAGAAGAGATTTTTGAATGTGCTAACACTAAGAAGTTTGTTTTAGATGAGCAGAGGTTGATCCTGCAAACTTAAGTTAGGCAGCACTTCCATGGAAGGTCGTCAGAATAATGGCTGAAATATTAGATCTGTGCATCTAGAACCTGGAGATGTGCCAAGGGCCTTTCAATTTGTACAGGAGTTAGGCATACAAAAATCACTGGGTACTCCCATGGTAAATTCCATAAGATCCATTAATTGAGTATCAGAACTATCTAAATGTTAAGGGCTGAGAAGGGGTTGCTATTACAGGATGGAGAAGCCTTCCCCACCTGCCAGTTCTCAGTTTTAGAGTTCTCTGGGGTTCGAGAATGATGGTTCTGGCAGAGCATAGTGGCAAAATTCATAATAAATCATAATATAACACAAATATTTGGATTAATTTTTTTAGCAATACCCTGAAATATAAAGGAAATGTTGTGCAACAACTAGTCATAGTTGAGAGCAAAACAACAGCTGTGAAAAAGCACTACAAATTCCTTCTAGAGCTCAAAGGACAATAAAGACTTGCCGGAGTCAAGGCATTTTATACTTGAGCGAAATATTAAATGATGCTTAGACACCAAAATATCCCTTATTTTCTGTCTTAATGGAAAGAAGAAATCCAGTCAGATGGCCAAGTCCTAGACTGCAGCAATTAGAAATGAAAAAGCAAACAAACCAACAATGATGTAGTTAATAGCTAATATTTCATTTTGTATAAGTAATATGAAGGTTTGATTTATTATTGTTGTTTTAGATTTCTTAAGGTCTTACTTCCTTTAAAAATAGCCTGCTTAATTGGCATGATTACATGAGATCTAAGCTCTCTTAAAGTCTCAGCTAAAAGTATCTATTAGAATAGTTGCACAAACTGATATCATAAAGCATAAAGGTCTAGTAAAGAGCTCGGAGACAATCAAATTGTCTGTACTTTGGCTTCAGTTCACCTGACCCAAGCTTCTGAGGCTAACAGCAGCTGCCACAGTTTTCATTAGTGTCATTAGTACAATCTCGCCACAGATATTCAACTGTCTGTCCAAAAAAACCATCTAGAAAGGCTGGACCGCTTTCACTGAATACCAACAAAATACCAGATATACCCAGTTTTTTTGAATCAGAAAATTGTCTAGTGGTTACATAAAAACACACATAACCAGAAAGCACAAGGACTTGCACACCAAATCAAATCCTCCATTGTTCCATATTCTAAAATGATCGGTTCCAAGTGTCTCCAGAAGGAAGTATAAACACAGACAACTATTGCAAAATCTGCTCAAAGAGAATTTCTGCTTATTCTGAAGGCTATCAGCAGTCAGATTGGGGGGGCTTCTTTCTCTTAAAAACTGTATGTCTAAAATAGCACTGACTAGCCCATCGTCCCCATCAGTGCCATAGTAGAAAGCTGCCGGCTTTTATCAGAGCATTGGGCCATTTAACCTTGTACCCGGTCTCTGACCCGAGCCAGCATCAGGCACCATTGCAGCCAGACGCAAGACAGTCAGCAGCAGTTAGTCACGAGACAGCGCATTGCAAAGCCATCTAGAAGTTGGCTCTAGCCCTGAAATGAGAGCTTTAATGTCTCTTCATAGCTTTTCTTTTAATAAACAGTATAACTTTGATGAATCGCATCCAGAAAGTTGTTGGTGGAAGGGCTGGGAAGAGGGAACAGATGTAAATCCATAGAATTATTTGTCTTATTAAAACCCTATTTTGTCCATTAAACTCACTGCCGTCTTTATCAAGACGGTTGTTCAATCTCTCTATGTCTTGTTTTCCTCATCTGTGTTGCAAGTATCACAATAGTACTTGAAGTTCTGTTTGTGAGCTTTAAACCTAACTTAAAAGTCAAATAACAAGTCTTTTGTAGGCAAAAAGTGTTACCCACCCTTACACGTGTGAACCCCTAACACATCAGTGAGTATGGTTTTCTGCAACTGCCTTGGGTTAGGTCCCAGTGTAGTGAAAGAATTTTCCTGGACAGGCTCTTAAAAAGTCAACAGGGCACAGTACAGATTAAGTTACAAGATGAGGGTCTAACACCACGAATCCATAAACCACAGTATAATTTGGTCAAACACAACTCAAAGACTGCCATTCATTTTTGCTGCAGGTTTCAGAGCTGTGGTCTCATGCAGTACTGCACTTCATTTATTAGTATCAACTGCAAAGTAGACACAAAATGCTAACTCTCCTACTTAGTAAATGACACACAAGACAGGGGTCAATAGAGAATCAGGCCCTTCGGAAACCTACCGTGACATTTATAACGTACACATGTAAATACATAAGTTAAAGACACAAGATGTCAATTAAAAGTAATTAAGTCTGCAGGATCTCTACGGTGAATGCAGTTACATTGCTAGGAGGACACTGCTTAATCCCTGGACTGTTCATGCACCGAACTACAGCTCTATAAACACAATACCGAAGGAGCATGGTTCGACAGTTGAAGTCCTAGTCTAGATTTAGAAGGCCCAGATACTACTCTGAGCTCTGCTACAGGCTACGTGATTATTTGGCAAGTCGCTGAGACTATAGTTCTTATTTTATGTGCTCAAATCAATAGGAGACAAATGGCTAAATGCCTTGAAAGCTCACAGCTTTCGGGTTTACGAAGTGTATAGCCGTACAACAGGAGCGACAGGACTTCCCTCCATCAGCAGGGCAATCTGAAGGCAGATATATAGAGAAGTACTCAGAAGTAACTGCAATGTGGGCCGTAAAAGGACTTTAGGGAAAGAATACAACAACATTACTCATCAGATGAACTGCAGAAACGGAAACAAAACTGTAATTAGCCTGCCCAACTGCAGGGAAAAATGGGTTCATATTCACAACAGTTTAAGCAAATAAGCCCACTTTGTAATTAGGAAGAATATACCGGCTGTCAATTGCCACAATGTGGGCTTATTTAAATAATACATGATAAATTTTGATTGTGCAACCATATGTCTAGACTTAGGCATAAATACTTCACTGTAGAAAGGAACAAAAACAATTGAGAAAAGGATAATAATAAGAAAAACCTGTAAACAAGACTTTTCCATCCTAGTCTCTTTATAGGGAGTCCAGAAGCATAAACCCTGTGGTCCCTGAAATGACATCACCTCCTCTTCCTGAAGAGATACTGCCAGATGATAAATGAGCAAATCCCTAACCCACCTCACACCTCGATGTTGAATACTGCATAACCCAAAGAACGCGGGGCCGAAACACACCAGGGGCAAGAACAAGGCACATACAAAAAATTCGCTCCCTGTAGAACGCAACAATCTGAACTAAGCCCAGACCTGACGTGCTCTACAGACTCACAGAGAAAAATTGTTTCAAAAAAACATTAAACATGAATGCACCTACTTTCAGCATTATTTCCCCTCATTTTTTTCTTTTTTTTTTTTCTTCTTCCCTTTTCTTTATTCCTCTCTCCCCATATCAGCCCCCCCCCTTCCACTTTCTACATCTGTACTTTATTCAATGAACACATCTGCATTCTTTCTTTCTGTTTTTGGCCAGAAACTCTATCCAACCTTTATCACTGACACCTCTCTGCAGTTTCAAATTCCAACCTTGTGCCAAATCCCCATTTCCTGCTGCTTAATTTCCATTCATTTACTCTTGTTTTTGCTTCTTCTGCCATTCCCAGCATGGATCAGCTCCAACCCAGCTTCTTCTAATTTTTTAAGGAAGGCTCCCTATTGAGTGCTATTGGAACTTGATCCTCTGCTCCAAGCCAATGGCTGGCTATTGTTTATACTACCTAACAACAGTTGCCAATATTACTGCTTTTTTCCTTTTCTTTATTTCACTCTTTAAGTGTATATCCTAAGACCCAAGAGAACTCCTCTCCACATATGGTGACCCATTAGGTCTGGTTTTATTATTACTTCTGCAGAATCTGAAGTAGCGTCTTTATATATACAAAAAAAAAAGTTAAAAAAAAAAAATCAAGAGGAAAGTCTGTGGTGTCTTGTTTACACAGGTCTGTTGATCTGGCTCTGTTCCTACCTGTGGAATAAACTGGTATTAGGATTGTGGTCTTTAAAGAAAAATCATCCTCTTAGTGGTTCAATAAAAGATGTTTCATGCAGGTGAAACCCAAAAGCTGAGCTGCAGCAGAACTGAAATCCTCACTATAACCATCGAGAGTGCAGGAACGTTCCAAGTTCTAAATTACACAGAACTATTCTGGTGGGTTTGCAAAATGTCTCTCCCCTTTTCACACATAAAGGAAATACTTATAATAAATAGGAACCAGAGTCTCAGTGCTCTCATTCCCCCCAAGCAGATGTCACCTCCCAGTAGATAATCAGAGGATCAGGTAGAAGACTAAGATACCAAGGCACAATTAGCCCTAAACAAACACTAGGGTTACACATGAAATAAGGTTTCCCTCGAGTTGCAAACTGAAAGGGCTGCATCTGTCCTTCACGACTACCGGGTCTGGTGCCTTTCTTCCATGCTCATTGGCTCTTCTTCTAGACCAACTTCTCCTTAAGACCTCCTTCCTCTAGGTCAGTTTATTCCAGTAATCCCTATACATTTCCTTGGACTCCCACTTCAAAGTAGCCTGTCTCATCTACTGGAAAAGCTCGCAAACTTCTCCAGCTCTCCCTAAGCACTCTTTTCCGCTCTTGTAGGAGCTGACCACTCCATAAACATTTTTATTCAAGGCCTTTTAAAACTTAAATAAACATTCCTGGCATCACTGTAGCACCCATGCCTTCTTCCCCTCTCCAAACTAAGTCCTGCAAACAATGAGTACCAGTAGCATTAAGGCCCTCTGCTCTTTCCCCTCTGGTGTAATTCAAGCTTCACCTTCTCTCTTCTAGCAACTTTCAGGACCTTCACCCTTCTGAGATTTGGGCCTTTCTCCTTTAACCTAAGGACTGTAGATCTGAAATTTGCTGTCAGCTAGTCATTATTATTCAAATACCTCTGCTTCATTTGGGACACTAGAGGACCTAATTCTGAGGACACTCTGGGGGAAATACCATGTATTACACTTTGGTGGGAGCCAACTGTGTTTTGCAGCTGGCAAAGCCTTTAAGCTCTTCACTTGACCTCACTGTTGGACAATAAGAGAGCACTCGAGCAAAAGCTACGTTAAAACCACGTCCAGATGCAGATGAAAATTTCAGGCCCACAGAGTGCGAGGGGAGCCGCGATGTGCTCCAACACATTCTCCTGTCCCTGGCTTGTGCAGCGCCGGTGTTACATCTCAGATTTTCAAAGGGAGTTTGCCTCCTTGTAAGGTTTTATGACACAGATGTGTTGCACACTTTGCTGAGCTACATTCTCTTTTTATTTATTTATTCTATTCAAAGTAATAACAATAAATTTTAAAAGCAACATGCTTCTTCACAGTTTTGGTCCTGTTTCCACATTTGCTAGCAGCGTTGTGGGCTGACATACCGCATCTCACAGCTCTTTCTCGTGCTCTACACCCAAAGGCAATAATCGTCTGTCCAAGCCCACCTGCCAGAGTCCAGATCGAATTATGAGGGAAACAAAGTGAAGTTTCAACTTCTAGACAAGGAGTAACACAGCCTAGTGGGTAAGGGGTAAGGTTAAGATTTGGAAAAACTGTTTTCTAGATGTAGCTCTGAACAAGTCAAATAGGATATCAGGGGCAATGTGCCTTTGATGAAGGCAGAATAACGCTACAGGACTGTGTTCAGTTCTTCTGGTGATCTACCCTGTCATCCTGACACTTCCTCTTCCAGGTCAGTAGGGTTTGTCTCTATTTGGACTAGGAGCTCATCACAGCAAGTACTGTCTTTTCCTAAATTCCTAAAGACAGGATTCTTCATCCTTATTGGCGTGTCAAAGACACTACAACTTAGCGCTTCAAACTCTACATTCCAGACATACTCAGCTAAGATCAGTGAAAGGCTTCCACCACCATCCGTGGCCTTTGGCCTGCATCTTTTGAATAGCTGTGAAGTGGCACACTGAGGAATCCAATACTAACTACATGGTCACAATAAACCAATGCTACGCGGCCAACAGAGTGGAAATGATACCTCAAGATTTCATCGTCTTTCAGCCTTGACCATCTGAAGAACGTCACATTAGAAAAAGAAAAATTGCCCACTCCAAATACAAAGGCACTAATGGACCAAGCTCTGAGGTCCCAGGTTTTGACTGGCTCAGATTAAACCATTCCTTCTCCTGAAGATGATGGGAGTTTAGCTTTCTTTTTTGGAGAAGTAACAAAAACAGCCAAGGGCATTCTTCCCCCATGTTAATTAAGACACGGGTAGCTATCAAAAGGTAAGATCCTGGCAAAGACAATGCAGTTTTGTTGTGAATGAGTTTTAGCAAGTCTAAATAAAGCTTCATCTTCCCTAGTGTTATCTTGACCTGCTAATACGTGCGAACATTAAAAATAAGCTTTCCCTTCACTCAGAATTTATGCTGCCACTTGAAATTCATGCATCTGTCTCCCATTTATTTTTATGAAGATATTCTTCTCAGTTTAGAACATTCCACTAACGTGAGGGATTTTCTCTAAATCCACGCTTAGTGTTTCTTTACACGTGTTTCATTTGATACGCAGCATGGCCCGATTCTGACCGAACCCCACCCCAGAAGCAGATGCATTTCCCTGGTGTGGAGCACACACACACTTTTGAGATGCAGGGTGCAAACACAAATATTCTTTTATCGCCTTCTTTCCCTGACTGCCACCATTTGAATGGCACAGAAAGCCGGTAGAGCTAATGATGGCTGTCAAACTGTAACAGCAGCGAGATAGTGAGAACACAAGCGTGTACACATAGCCACGTGACGGAAGCTAAAATGACCTGCTGGTGATCAAGATCATATGTAAATTGGTGTCTACTACAACAACCAGCAACCTGGGGGGAAAAAAAAAAAAGGTTACTAGTCTGAAGCAGGGCATTATACCAGTTTTTCCTCAGCAGAAGATTCTACCTGACCCCGAAGAAGGGATCACAAAAGTGATAGATATTTATTCTCAAATATTTTGTAGTTCTAAGCTTTGTTATGGTCCAAAAGGCTTAGAAAAAAATTAAAATGTCACCATAATGATTAACAGCATTTTAACAAATACAGAAACATGGATGTGCAAAAGAAAAGAAAAAGCAAAAACGTACATAGGCTAAAGATATGTACGATTTGTTACATTTTTACTAGTGGGCAGAGGTATCAAAAGTACAAGAATATTTTATTAACACTTTTTTTTAAAATAAGGGCTATGATTTTAAAATAATTTCTGTTTTGAAACTCAAAACCAAACAAAAAATCTAGTCTAAATCAACTTGACATTTCCTATTTTTAGTATTCTATTTTGTTTGAAATTGTTTCATTTTGGATCTCTCAAATATTTTAATTGATAAACTGAAAAGTCAATTAACATAGCTCTATTCAAAACACTTCAGTTCTGCTTAATATAACACCCCTACACCAAAATCAGAAAACTCTGCTGTCAGATAGGAAACAGAGCGAGGAGGAGGAGACTCGCACAAGCGAATCTGTAGCAGATTTAACAAATGACTCAGATCTTCCCCACCCTTTTACTGAGAACCCTTACCCACAAACCCGGCC
This sequence comes from Rissa tridactyla, assembly GCF_028500815.1. Taxonomy (NCBI): domain Eukaryota; kingdom Metazoa; phylum Chordata; class Aves; order Charadriiformes; family Laridae; genus Rissa; species Rissa tridactyla. Next base: position 6,770,522 of record NC_071485.1, read on the forward strand.
GTTCCCCGTAAACCTTGTACAGGATGACTTATGAAGACCAAAACAGCAGGTATCAAGCTTCTGGCAAAGATTCCGCAAGTTTAATGCTAGCCAGCTCTAAAAACCGTCATTGTTGGCTATGAGGCTTTGTAATTACAAATGTGAGATTATTCACTTGGAGACAGATAGCTGATACATCCTGAAGTTAACACTGAACCCAAATACAAGCCGAGGGGCTGGTTTTTGTCCTCAACACTGAGCTGCTTCGAAAAAGCCAGCTGACTGCTTCATACCTCAGTTTCCCCACTCAAAAATAAAATAAAATAAAAAAATATCTGTGGAGTAATGCTATCATAACTGAGCCTGGGATTTAGGGAATATGCTCTAATCCTAGCGCTGCCACTGCCCCGCTGTGAAATCCTAAGGAAGTTGTTTCACATGCCGATGTGGTTTCTGCGCTCAACACCCTGTGTTTATACAATCTGGTTTGAATGCAAGTTCTCTTTGGCAGGAACTGTCTTCTGCTGATGGTGAGCAGTACCTAACACAGACAGACCCCATCCCAGCTTGGTCTCTGAGCGCTATTGGAACAGAAACAACAGAAGTTTTGTAAATTTTGATGCCAAACGTGTAAATTACTGTGGATCATAATGGGAGGGGAGGGAGAGAAGGTACAATCGAAATCCTAAGTGTAATAACGTTAATAAACCCAGACAAATAGATGTCACATATTTTGTTGATGACTTGTGTGTCAGTACAAATTCCATTTTGTAAGAACCCTCTAACTTATGACATCATTATAAAAGTATTTTTGTGTTTCTTTCCCCTCCCAGATCCTACGGCAGGGCTGCTCCTCTCTTGGTAGCTTTGCACCCCTGGCGGCCTGTAAATCTTCCTAAGGAGAAAAAATCAGGGTATTAGGACAAGGCACACATTTCCCCCTGTGTATTTAAGCCTTTCTTAAACCTCCGAAAGGAAACAGCTTTCGGCTCACTACAGCGCACGACTGCAACACAGGATATTTTTCCAGCTCACTGATATTTCATAAATACCATTTGTTGTCATGTGGTTAAATTAAAAACTCAGGATATCAAACATCAAACAGTATGTTAATGTCAAGTATGCTTGAATAAATACTAAAGAGTTCAACTGACTGAAATATGTGGACTACTAGCTAATTAAGAAAGAACCAGGTGTGAAAAAAACCTAATTTAAGCAATTTTTTTTTATAATTAATAATGTTTACTTGTAGTTCCCCTTATAATAAGGCTCCAGTTTAACCTCCAGAGAATTCATAGCTGTAATCCAGCATTTTAAAAATAATAATTGAACACGGCATTTTTAAAAGGAGATCAGTTTTCAAACCTGGATAATCTGCCTGGCATATATTTAGAGAGGATTTTTATTTTAAATAATGATGAAGCTTTGTATCAATTGGATCAGTTACCAAATTATTCCAGCAAATTTAATAAACAACCCAGTCCAGTGTCCATCACGCTAATACCTGTAGGGATTACAGAAGTAACAAGGAGAAAAGCGTTTGGTGTGATTGCTGCAAAAGCCATCCACTTAACAAAATAAACAAAAGGCGGCAGGTAATTTGGAGGCTGAGTTTTCTGGTGGGTCTGAAACTTCTCAGAGGAACAGCGTCTCTATGACATTATAGTCTAGTTTTACATAGGTAAAAAAATAAAAAACAACATTAAGATTTTTATTTGAACTGTTTTGGCAGCATACACACAGCCAATCAACTAATCCAAGACTGTATTTAATGTAGAATTTCTTTCCAAGAAGGCAAATGGAAGTAAAGGAGGAGAAAATGGCTACAGATGTAAAAACAGACCTGGAATATTTCATTGACATGACATATCTACTGCATTTAATTAAAAGAAGAATGTATGGGAACAATGCATCCTACTCAATCCGGGTCGGGGGAACAGAATAGGACTGGATTAGATAGGACAACTCTAATCCCCAGAGAGATTCCCATATTTAATGGGAGCGCCACATGTTTGATATGTAGGGAAGCAAGTGGGTGTTCCTGGACTTGATCCACTATTCATCATAATACCACAGCCTTGTTCATTCCCAGTGAGGAGGCTTAAAACCATGAAACCATATGTAGAATATTAAAAATCATTTAAAGTTAAAACGAACATTATGAAACCATGCACTCCGGTTGGGGCTTGAGTCCAGCAGCCCTCCGAGTGCTCGCTGTTCCTGTTGATATTGGTGGAGGGAGTGAAGGGAATCACACGCACACAGACGCGCACACACACCCCTTCGCAGCCGCAACGTTTCAGAGCAGATGCTGGTTCCTCACTAATACTGTAGCGAGCTCATTATCAATAATTGGTGCAACTTTAATACCTACAGCATCAATGCTTTAATTTATAATTAAAGATCAGAAACTCCAGTTCTATTTTTCCACTCCTACTATTTGGTGTTTAAACTTTTTTTCTTTTAAATTGTTTCTCAGACACAGTCAATAACTTTACTATATTCTCATTGCCGTTGAATTAATCATAGCTCTGCCCTAACCACATGGAATTTAATTTCCCATAAGAGAAATGTTTACTTTGGTTTACTTTGTTGGAACTCAACATACTTATACAGTCTATAAAGATTTACTGTAACATATTTTGTTAAGCAACATTAAAGCCTGTGCTGACAGATCTTGTCTTACATTACTTCACTTACGTTCAGATCCTGAATGCTTTTGCTATACACCATCGCAGCAATAAGGCATCAGGACTGGCTTAGATATGCATGTTTCAAAAGTACATGAAATGTAGGAATCTTGGGGCCGTATTCTGTCTCAAGTTTATTCATAGCCAACTGCTCCTTACTTTGCACGAATTTTTATGACGGTCATTATAGCCAACAGGATGAATGAACAGAAGACAAGAACTTTGCTATTTAATTCCTTGTTACACGTTAATTTGATCTAAATTGATTGCATCCTAGAAGCTAAAGGAAGTTTAAACTAAAGATAAGATAATGCCAGAAAAATAGTCCAGGGACAGTACTGGGAAGATTTGAGGATCACAGGCTAAGGCGTGGTGAGTTTATTCCTCCAAGCACCTCTTTCCCCATTCTCCCTTTTTATCAATTTGGCCCGTTTATACTAAGGCATCACAATGTGCAGCTCTTTGCACGTGTGGATGGCCTCGGCAGGAGGAGTTGTAACACGGAGCTGACAGCACCAGCACCAAAACTCCTGGGCATCGCTAGCCGGCACAGCCAGTGCCACGGCTGACAGCACACAAGCACTGCCTAACACAGAGCATTGCTCTTCTGCGTTCCAGCATCCCCGTCCTCCGACACTCAAGTACTCAGAGATTCTGTGCCACAAGTGCCACTGAAGTCCATGGGAATTGGGATAGATCAGTGCCAATGAAAACTGAATTGGAGATCTCAGAAGCAGAAAATTCCTATAAATACCCAAGCACCGGAAAGCAGAGCTACACATATACACGAGGCAATCCCACTGCACAGACTGCATTCAAACATCTCGCTTTTGAATGTTAAGCAACAAGAACTGAAATATTTACTGTAGCACTAAGCAAATTTGGTTAGGGAATTCTATTTGGTGCCGACAGGCTCCGTCAAAAGCTTCAGGATACTATCTGGTAGTAAATGTGACCCGGTCATTCTGATTTTGCCTTTCTCAGCTGATGGACTGTCTCTACAGTACATATTCAGTTCACATTCTCACTGTGAGATGGACTTTTACCCCAGGATCCAAAAAGGACATAGGCAATGGGAGACGGAAAAAAAAAGGAACTATTAAAAAAAAAAAAAAGTAATGATTGTATTAAGTTCTGGTGAAATCAGACCTATCATTGACTGCGGATGTGAATTCAGTTCACATGCATGTGCATACGCACGTTATGGGGGTGGGAGTTGGCAGCTGGGTGGAGGAGAAAGGAAAAAGTGATTTTTAAATATATTTTTATTAAATCACTGCTGAGAACAGAGGGGAAAAGAGGAGCCTGGGAATCTGCAGCTGAGGCTCAGCTGGTGAGGACAAAGAGAGATCACAGTGTATGCACTATAAGAAAGTCATTTTAAAAAAAGAAAAAAAAAAGAACCCCCCCCCCCAAATTTTCACACAGACCTCCCAAGAAATAGTAATATTTGCATTAAAGAGACAGTACAAGAAATCAGCTATACAATTTAATATTAGTACACTGTCTTGCAAATATTTTGCACAAAGCCACCATTTGGTATGTCCCCACCACTTTTAAATGGAACTACTCATGTTAATAAGCTTTTATAGTAATTAAATGTTTATTGCAGGGCATGCTAATGCAACCACTTGCTACAGATAAAGGGACTTCATCAAAGTCAGCGCAGCTGCTCCCTGGCCACTGGCATGGCAGATTACCAACCCCTCGCCTTGGGGACTGCGCCCAGTGAGACTGAACCGTGCCGCCAAGATAGTTCCAAACCAGCTTCTCACCTGCAGGTCCTCTGGGAGACCAGGCACTTCTAAGCCTTTCCTCACACAACCTTTTTCCTTCCTGGTGTCAACCATGACCCTGGGGAGCGAAACCAAAACTTCACTCCTCGTACCCCCCAGCTACCTCCACAAACACGGAATGGGAAGAGCAGACCGGGAGCAGTCCTTTCCTTGATCCCTCAAATCGCACTTCAGTTGAAAAAGCAAGTTTTCCTGATGGTCACCTGCCTGCTAAGGATTGGGATCACATCGGTGCAGTACCTCAGCATCGCACCAGGTGGCTTCAATCATCTGCTCCAAATACTCTCCGAATACAATCATCTGCTCCATCGAATACTGGTTTGTGCCTTCTCTGTTTTAGCTTTTGTCTAAGCAGCAGAGCCCGGGCCCTGCCCGCAGCGCCGGCAGGCACGGATGAGATGCAGAGCCTTAAACCCTCTGCCTCTTCGGCTGCCTCCTACGTAAAGTTGACCCGAAACAAGAATCCTACAGAAAACCCCGTTTAATCAAACCTTCACTTTCAGAGATAACAATTAATTTTAAGGGCAATATTTCAACATGCCAATTTTCTCATTTCATTTCATTCATTGGTCAGTGTATTAATTTTATTACGGGCAGAATGTAAACATAACATATAATCATGAATAGCAGACAAATATTATTCAGTGCTTATTATGTTGCAGCACAACAGTGAAATTCAGCCAGAAGGTTCAGCTCTACAAGGAATAACTTCTCGTAAAATCAGAGCTGCTGAAAAAAGATTTTTAAACGACTCACTCAAATAAAGAAGACCCTTGATAAAAGTTTTCATTAAGGGTGCTTTCTCTCTGAGATATTTGCCATGTTTGGGCAAGAGTGAGAAGAGAGAGTATTTTGTTCCTTTTTTATTCCTTTTCCTGTCTTCCTCCCTAACCTCAATTTCCTATTTAAAAATGCCAGAACAGGAAAAATAAGGAAGCAAAAAGAATTGTTTAGAGGACTATTTTAAAAAGCTGTGAATAACCAAATTATAAACACTATCTTTTGAAAAATTCTGAAGTTTTTTTGAAGGAAAAAAAATGAAATTTTTTTTAAGCACATGCAGAATTTGCCGCTATTTGGGAATTTTCCCCCATGAAAGTCACCTAAATTCCATTTTTCTTTCCACCATGCATACATTTGAACCCAAACATACAAGCCCAAGATGCACAAGCCTGGATGAAAAAAACAAATTGCAATATGACTCTCCTCTCGTTTCCCCACATCTGCCCCGGCCTTCTGGGAACAGGAGCCTCTCAAAGCACCACAGAAGCAGGTGTAGGCGTATTTTAAGTAACAGAAAATCAGTTTAATTAAGCTCTCCTCAGGCTTGCAAACTGGGAGAGTTGCTTTTCTTTCCCTAATAAAATAGCCCACAACAAACAGAATTGCTCATGGGTCAGTTCTCCCCCAGTTTCACACCTCTGGTAGAAAGGACAGTGCTCAGAGGGGGTGCTTTTGAAGCACTTCTGTTCTTGGTAAAGGTTGGGGGAGGAAGGTTTTTTGGCCCATCTGAGTTTGCGGCTCGCAAAATCCCAAGAGCCCTCATCACAGGCCATGATCCCAATGTGCCAGCATCCTGAGAACTCGAGGGAAAACACACTCCCCACTGGCACAGCCCTTCCAAACTCAACTGAACATTGTTAGTGCTGCAGCAAGAAGAATACCATTTAAATAAAATAAATAAAATAAAAAATCATTTGTCCATTTCTCTTCAGTATTTAACTGCAGCAAACGCTTAATTTCGTGTAAGTAGACAAGTATGGGAAACTGAGGTGCAGCAAGGCAAAGGCTTGGTTTTTCTAACCCATCTTATTTAGTTGTTCTTAAAAAAAACTTTCTAGACTCTACATACATTCTTTGATATCGCAAATATCCACGGTCACATAAATAGCCTAAGACAAAATGCAACTGAACCCAGAACTGTTTCCGTGTTTCATGTTCTCCTAATGGCCGGCCTTGCCTTTCTTTAATCAGAGAGCTGCTAAGCTTTGCAGTACAGGTATAATTAGGCATCCTGGAGTAAGCTCTAGCGGTACAAAACCCGCTCCATGCCCACAACGGATTCAACTCCCGGTACCTCTGAGGGCTAACCATTTCTACAGCCTTAACAATATTTGTTGAGAGCTGATAGGAAGCTCTCCTCAAATACTTCAAACTGTACACATAATGATGCTCTAGAAAGGTTAAAACCAGTGACTTATCGGTTGCAACCACTTGGGGTGGCAGGAAGAGAGCAGAAGAAAATAAATCATCTCACTTGTATACACCCAATGAATGGGTTCCCAACTGAAAAGCTCTAGAAACATCCAGGGGCACGATGCAAGCAACACGCTATGGTTCTGGATATTGATTTATGAACCCTGAGTGATATTGTAGGAGAGTCCAGAAGGAGCTGTTTACAAGAAAAAATATTGCAGGCAAATGGTAGTTGGCATTTTAAATCACTCACTCAATTGATAAGTTAATGTATGTCACACTTGCTGAAGGTTCATGAACCCAAAACCCCCTCATCTTCTATTTGTTACTACCTCTAAGCCAGCAGATACAGCAGACTTCACCAGCATGAAGTGTGTACAATATTTACAGTTTTCTGCTGTAATATTTACAGTTTTCTGACTCACCGACTTCAATTATGCATCTGGATTTTAGAATTACATTTCCAAAGTTCCAAACAGAGACAAGGCATTTTCCTTCCCCAACCTCCCCTTTTTCTCTGGGGGAGAAGTAGTAAAAATTCAGCATTTTTCAACCTGCCTTTGTTTCAAGAAACTGAAAAATAACTTTGGTCTTCTATATTGTTTGAGCCAAGTCTTTTTTCAATTTTTCATAACATTTCTGCCTCAACAAAACCTGAAAAAAAACTTAAATAAAGAAAAACGTTTTTGAATAAGGTTAAGTGTCTGGCTTAAGCTGACAAAACCCAGGAAATTGAAAGTTCAGGCTGATAATAACAAATTCTGCCTCTTATGAAAAATAAAAGGCAAAGACGAAATGGTAGGAACTCTAAATAATGCCTGCCAGAACTTTTCATCTTTAGGATCAAGCCCACTTGTCCACAGATGGAAGTGCAAGTACGGACACATAACTCTACTTATATTATTTAAATGTTGGTTTGTGTACTTAATTCTTAGCAGCTTCATAAAACACATAATTTACACCAGGGACCACCACTGTACCTAGGGTAAGCATGTTAACTAAGCACTTCTGGAAAGGGTTCATTATTTACCGAGAAGGCCAGAAAACCACCGATGGAGATGTTTGGTCTCTCAGGTAAATAAGGATTTACTCTGCAGGAATGAAGAATTCAAATACCTTTTTTAAGACTCCTTTGATAAAATACTGAATATATACGATGTTATTTTTATAATGGAGCATGATAAGCCAAATTTTTCTTTAAGTTAGGGTCTCATTACATTGTTTTGATGATAGTGAAGTTGGCTGAAAAAGAAGCAGTTGTGATGTAAACTTTCAGACTGGTATAAAGTGACCACAGTAAAGACAGAAGCTATTTTCCTCTTCTGTATTCCCTAAAAAAGGCGCTACTCCTTTGGCATCCTCCTAGTGTTTTTATTTTCAAGTAACAGACTTTACATAGGAAGAATTGTTCCTGTTTCAAGGGTCAACAGGATCTTGTGTATACAATGCATATATTTTTTTTAACTATATTAGCTATGTCTGTTGATTTTTTCAGTTAACTAAGAATTTTTTTGGCATATCTAAATGATTACACCTCATTAAGAATAGCATCTTAAAAAAAACCCAAAAAACCTCACCATCCACATCAAAATCATTCAAAGTCAAAAACTACTGTACCTCCTCTCTAAAATGCTCCGAGATCCACTAATGAAACCACATCAAGAACTAGGGAATGTTAGTAATAGTTTAGCAAATACAGTACAATGACAAAACTATGCTGCTATCTCAGCATCTATGCTGAGATAAGGTTCTCCTTCGCAACAGCAAATCATTTAGATTCCTCAAAAATCCAGTCCCAGTTCCTTTTTTTTTTTCCTTCAAGATACAGAAACCAAAGCCTATGCAATGAAAAAATGCAATTCAAGCCAGCCTAAAATGAACTTTTATTCTCAACTCCTGAGTCCATACACAGCATTACACATCACGTGTGAAAACAGGGGAGAATACACGTGCAGGGCACCAAGAGAAAGGGCAGGTGTGTTCAGAGGATGACTGGCTGTCAGAAAAAATAAACCCCAGACCCCGAAGAGGTGCACTGTATAAACTGTAAATCGAATACACCCTTCTGTCCTCAAAAGTGGAGGAAAAAAAAAATAATAAATCTTGGCTCACTAAGTGAAATCTTAAACTGTTGACTAAACTTTCTGCGAGTTGTAGGCTCACCATACACATTGCTGGCTATTGGCAAAAAATCTGGAAATGCTTATAAATCCGAAATCGCCCCATCAGTCCCAAACAGCTATTCTGCAATCAGATTTGTTATTATATAGTCTCAGGCGCTGCTCTACTACACTGAACAATACTTGGGAATTCAGAGAAGCAAGTGTATGATCCATAACCTTCTATGTGTCCAAATGAAAAAAACTGTTGCCAAGGAAACACCCAAATATCAAAATTGAAATATAGCTTGGCCTTTAATGAGTCCAAAAGGAGCTGTAGGAAGTTTACTCAAGTTCAGCAGAGATTTTGGCTAAATGTGGGGAAGACATTATTAAAAGAGATCCCAGCTCCATGGTGGAGGCAGGAGAAGAAACAGAATACAATTTTGCAATGTAACTGTGTTTAAAATCCTCTATTCCATTTTTCTTCTCTTGGGACAATTGCAAACACCCTAAACGCAATAAAAATGTGAACATTATCGAAGGGATGAAAAAAAGGAAAACATGCATTTGGGGACAAAACAAAACAAAAAAGAAGGAAAACTTGTAATGTTAGCACAACGATGCAACCTTAAAAAAAAGGTACAGTTTTCCAAGAACTGCATTTTTCTGACATCTTGTGCATATTGAGGTCCATGGAGACTTCCCATTTTCCACACTCAGCACTTTGAGGGTCAGAGAGGTCAAGGTACCAGTATTCCCAGTGGATCGCTGATAGTTCATCCAGAACAATCAAGCTACTGGCTGTGCCTCCCCCCTTGTTACCAAGCTGACACCGGGGTAGAGAAATAGCCACTACCACTGCCACCGGGAACGAGAAATCCAGAGGCAAAAGATTAATTTCAGATAGTCTGTTTCTTTTACATTTTAGTGGTTTAATTCTAAGTCAGGACCCACATCTACCCCCCAAAAAATACAAGTAAAAGTTTGTACCAATCTCCAGCTAAAGTAACTCCATGCCAAACCGCTCCTTGGCACCTATGAACGCTGAGCATGGGAAGAATTTCTAAATTTCTTATAGCCTCATATCATGTAAAATTAGAAACTCTTGTAAGTATTTTGGGACAGGAACTGCCTTTTTTCTAGACCGTTCGGAAAGCACCTAGAACAAAGAAGCTAATGTTTTGAAAATTCAGCAATAGCTAAATTAGGCTACGATGCTATAAAAAACCCTTACCACCAAAACCAACATTATTATTCCTGTTGAGTCTTTTATTTCCGGTTAAAAAATAACAGAGTTTGCTTGAAAAAGTAGGCAGGAAAATTATTTGCTCCGAAAGAAATAAATGATTTAAGCAAATAGGTATAAGAGCAATCTTTCCTCCTTTTTCAAAAGAAATTGTTTGCATACCTTAACTAAGAATCCAGATTAGCATCGCTGTTTCCATTCTCTAACACGTGTATTTGTGTGTTTGTTCAATACGTTCACTAATTAAATCATACATTTTAAATATTCCATCCAACCCATCTCTGTCTGAAAGAACTTTAAACTTTTTATGCAAAATAACTGAGAAGAGGCACCCAATGCGCAGGTATGTTTTTATATTTACCTAAATGGTAAATATTTTCAGAATACGTCGCTAGTTTTTCTCCAAAATAATTTCCAAAAGAATTAAAAAGAACCCCAAGCATTTGCTAACTACCTCACATCACTGCTATTTTTCAAAATAAAAGATTAGGCACGATACAAAAATATACGTACATTTTAAAAATGCCAGCAAGCCATGGATTTGTATTTAAATAATAACGGTTTCTCATAAATGTTTTTCAGAGCTTACATAGCTACTAATGAAAAGTAAAAACTTAAATTCAAAAAATGAACTGATGCTTCTGGCTTAAACCTTTACAAGATTCTTAAATAATATTTAAACCAATATCCAATTAAAAAATAAACAAACATGCACACATATACAAATGATATGTATTATGAGTCAGTTCTGACTTTTTCTTTCTGATTCTAATGAATAAACGCCTCATAAGATAAATCACATTGCATCATGTGTTTCATAAAAATAAATTAATTTTTTTTAAATAGGATGTGGTTAAAATTGTTAAACCATTATTGAATATCATTCTTAAAAACCACAGGCAGTTTTTTCCATGTTATTTCCCCACTTCAGAATCAAAATCAGTATAATTTAGCCAATTTGGCAATCTCCCACCACAGACCGCTATTAAACACTATTCAAGTGCTAAGCTTTCTGACTTCCATAAAGGTTTGTAGGCCCCAATAGATGGTGGACGGCTATTTGACATCTTTAGAAGCACTCATAATATTCTGGGCAAGAGACTTAGGAAAATGACATAAAGTGGGAGTTAGCTGCAAAAATATACAGTCTACTTCAGCTGAACACAGCTATTATTTGGGTATGATTCCCCACTTTTTCTTGCATTTATTAGTTATTCTTATATAGTTTCCAGTGCTTGAAATTTCCAGGCTTTGTATATTAAAAAAAAAAAAAAGTGGGGGGAGAGGAAAAAAAGAAAAAAAAGAGAGACAGAAGTTTACAGGAAAAAAAAAAATTCAATTTCACCTTGGTTTTGCTAAGAATGTAAAGCCTGTTTTTTGTTCTTACAATTCTACAGCAATAAGAATCATGGTTCTAAGAAGAGAGAAGAAAAAGAAAGGAGCAAAAAAAAAACCCCCAAAATGGTTGTTGCATTCTCTGGAGCTACTGTAAATATTTTATGAATGGATACCTCAGAGCAAAGTATCAAGATAAAAATTCTCTATAATTATTTGTCTAACGTACCGAGTAAGGATTTGGACTTTGCCATAAGTCCTTAACGCAAAGAACTTGTCAACATCAGCTTGTTGAGACATTAAGAGGATTTCTTTAGGTGCCACCTTTTAAACTCCAGTATTAAGCCACAGCTTCTAGTAAATTTACCCTGTGGTAAGCAATTCCAGATGAGTTCCAGTGACAGGCTTCAGTCTCAAGGTACTTATTCATTGCACATTAAAATCTCACGTTCCCAGGACTGGGTTGTTTTCTGACTGATACCCAATTAGGGAATAAAGAAAAGAGGCATTTACAGAGCTGGAGTTGAACAAAATAACCCAGAGCAGTAACTCACTGATAACCACCATCAGCAGGCGGTGCTTTCGGTTTACTAACAATAAGGTAAACTGGAAAGAGATTGGATCGAAAATAGTAATAGCTCCTCAGAAATAATTGCCCAATAGAGCAGGATGAGCATTTCAGCCACACAACCATCTTCAAAACAAACTGGAAAATATTGGTACCTACTAAACATTCAACTTCCAGTCCATTTAAGATCTTTCTTGCCAATCCATACATGAAACACTATCAGCACTGAATCTCAGCAACCCAGACATTTACTAGTTGTAAGGAAAGTACCATAATAACCATTTCATAGACAGGAAAACTGAGGCTGGTGGAAGTGAACTGAGTAACGTCAAGTCACTGAGGAAGCTTATGACAAATTTCAGAACTGAAAGCAGGCCACTTAAGCATTAAATTTTAATTTTGGACGATCATTCTTCTTTTCCTCTTCCACACCAGATAGAATTATCAGTCCTACTAGAACAAGTATTGGCCTCTGACAAACACTAGATTCCAACAACTTTCTACAATGAATTAATACAATACATAGATACCAGCATAACAATACGTGGGGGTGCTTTCCTGTCTTCCCACCAGCGTTTTTAACAACAAAGAGCTTATCAGCTTAAGCAGATATAGCAGGTTATTATTCATATAGATCAAAGAGCTGTAGATGCTACACAAATCCTATATCAATGGCTAGGGAACGAGGGGCAGGAGTCCGGCTTTGCTGTGGTAACACACGCATCGTGCCTCCTTGCCACTAACCAAATGGGAGCTACAGCTGGGTGGCAAGGATCAGAGCCTGCCATCAAAAACGTAAAGATTAGCTGTCTTGCTGCTGAATTTAACGGGGACTTGGCTATCAGCTTTGCTAAGAATATGAAGGGCTTCCTAAATGCCAGGAGAGGAGTGGGAAATTTTAGTTCACATCTTGCTTTGGAAATGGAACATCATATCCGTTTGGGAGTTGTTGAGGACCAAGCGTCCGGGAGCATCTCTGCATGAGAAACACTTGTGGCACTTTATCCCCACATGCTCCGTTAGCAGGTTAAGGAGAAAGTGATACTGGGATAACGACCAGAAGAGAAGAACCAGGAGTTAATCTGCCCCGCTCCTCTCATCCCCATTTACTTGTGCTTTTCCTAGTCACTTCAGAAAAATTACTTTGACCCACTGTCACTTTGAAATAGTAGGCAAAGCACCACGAAGCCCATCCAACAGAAAAGTCAGTGGTCACAGGCTGATGGGCAGGTCAGCCTCAGCCGCAGAGTCATCAGGAGTGTCTGTCACCGAACCCTTGTCACGCCGTGAAACCAGAGTGAATAGTTACGCATGCACGAGTCTTACCTCTCGCTATGAAAGGAACATTCACTAGACAGACAGACATGCCAGAAAGAAACTGAGACGCGTCTGCCTGAAGCTAAACAAGAGTCAGGTCTGCAGGCCTGCTGCAGGAGCAGGAAAATAAAGGTACAAAGCAGCAATCCTCCCAAGCAGCAGCAGTCGTCAGCCTTTCCTTTTACGACTGCTAAATGCCTGCCTTTTTCCCTGAGCAATTTACAGTCAGCCGCACGTCAAGATGGCTGGTGGGAACCAAGATGCCCCAAGTTACTCAGAATAGATCAGGGATTCTACCGACAGATGCCGGTGGTATTTGCCTGGCTAATTTGCTTTTATTATGGTGAACAAGGCTTCTGTTAAATGTTTGATGTCTACTTCATGTTTATTATGATGGGGAGGTTTATGTAGGTGGTTGTAGAACTGTGTCTACTTCTGTAATGGTGCAGGGTTTATCAATGTTTGTATTAGCCTACTTTCATCATGATGGGAATGTATGTTTTTAATAGCCTACTTCACTTTAATTATATTGGATGCTTTATTTAAGAGGTCCTAACAGCCTCCTTTTAACACATTTGTGTGAAGGCTTTTATATTCAGCTGTTTTTATTAGGTAGGGAAGCTGTTGTCCCTATCACTGCTAATACTAAAATCTACATCCATAGACTGTTCCCAACAAAATTTCAATGTAAAGTAACCCTTTGCAAATATTTGCAAAGCACTGGCAGAAATTTAAGCATGCTTGGCAATATACTGCACAAACACTGGCTGTCCATAGGGTTTCCTATGCAAACGCATAAGCAAACGTACTAAAGAAGAAAGAAGGAAGACAAAAGTCAACCAATACAGTATGAAGATGGCAGGGTGGCTCATCACAAAAGTTATCGTGGTAAAGGTTATTTGATAGAAAAGATTGGGAGATTTTTTCTAAGTTCCCAAAGGTGTTTAAAAAGTTGGGAACTGGAAAGAAAAAAAAAAAACACAACCTCACAAAGGCTGCTGGAATGGACAACAACAGTGAAGAGATAAGAAATAGGTCTTGGTGAAGCAAAAAGGCATGATGAAACGGAAGAGGCATCGCACGAGCATCATATAAAACCAGGAACAGTTTTCAAACCCAGAGGGATGCAGAGTAAAATTGTAATGATGGGAATGGTTTTCCCTTGATTGGGGAGGACAGGAAGCTGTAGTAACCCATGTACGAAATGACCAAACCTCAAACTGGAGAAGAAAGAGGTCTGCTTTAAAGAGGGGTCTACAAAGACAGTCAGCCAGTAGTGGGAAAAGGCTAAACAAAAATGAAGAGAAATGAAAGGAGAAAAGCTGAAACTGGTATCAAGGGCATGGGCACAAATAACCAGGTGAAGGACGCTGCCCACAGGTATCAAGAAACAAGAAATTAAGATTGACCTTGAGCCTGTGGTTCTCTAAGGTAACGGAGCACGAAAACTTCTTGGAAAAGAATCGGACATCACTGTCAGAATAAAAATCAGGCAAGTTTACCTTGCGAGGCTATTGCTACAGGCATACAAAGCTACCATAGCAAGTCTTGACCATGCAGGGAAGCAGTGAGCATATGCAAGAGACACGACAAAGGAGGAATATTTGAGTAAATATAAATAAAGGAGTGGGTAAGGGAAGGAAAATGTTGTAACAAAGTCTGAGAAGAGAAAATGAACTAAAAAAAAAAGTTTGACTGACTTTGCAAAAAGCAATGAGGATAAATATTAAACAGAAAGGAGCTGTTGGACAACAGAGCATCTAATAAGCTTGATAACATAGCACCTAACAGGCGGCATCAAAAAGCAGCCCATCTAATCCATTAAGTTTTACACCCTGATGGGAGGCAGAGTAAGTGTCTTAATCCATATTGAACAGATGGGAAAATCTAAGGCAAAATCCAGACCTCTTTTTTTTCCCCCGTCCTCTCAAGTCACAAACAGAGCAGACCTCATATATTCCCTGATGTCCTTTTCTTCATCTCACTACTTGACAATAGACACCACTCAGAGCAAGGCAGAACACTGAGAGGCCCGATTCCCAGTTTCCTCATCTACCAGTTTTGGCAATAAGACCCCAAAACTACAGGCACTGGCCTCCTTCCCAGGACTACTCACGAGAGCAAAGTTAAGCGTGTGTTTCAAGCATCTCCAGGATCAAGGCTAAGTTAGTAACTGCCTCTTTTTCACAAATATTGTTTGACAAGTCAATCAATAGGAAGAGCACAACATATTACAGATGTTAGATTTATTAATGTCCCCCATCCAAAGTAAAAAGCCCTCAATAGTCTCAAAATCTCAATCCCCCGCTGGCATTTGGAGTTACCTGACTAATCATAGCAACGCCAGCAGCACCTTGCACTGAAAAGGGGGCTCAAGTCATCGTGATACTGTGCAAAGCTTTTGAGAGAGGGCTTTGCAACAGCACTTTACATCATCTTAGAGGCTTCATGGCTCATTGAGAGCAAGTCTTATTCTCATTAGAGGAGGAAGCAAGTGGATAAGGTTTCTGGGGACAGATCCAGATGAGAACATTCAAACAGGACTTTAAAGCAAGCACATACCCTACCTCAGGGTAGGAAGAGGTGGAAGATGAGTGAAAGCAGAACACTAATTAAATCAGAATGACCAGCCAGCCATATCAGCAGCCCTGTCCACAGAGGTAGGCGAGGGTTTATTTTTTCATTTTATTTGATCTAACATTTGAATTCTAACATGAAGAGAAGAATTTCATTTTGTGTAATACGAAGTGCTTAGCCCCAGTAGAACCACATAGCAATGAGCTTCAAAGGTTAACCATGCTGTTCAGCTAAGAAAACAGGTCTACCTAGCAACAGGCTGCATCCAAAAAGCACCATACAGAATGTCCTGTCTGACACCCTACCCTCAGAAGATGAAAGGAAAGGGGAAAGCATTATTTATAGAACACAAAATGCCCTCAGAGCTAAAAAATCTCACTTCTGAATGTGGAGCAAACCCAGGCCTTATAGCCCAAGCTCAAATCACCAAAGGAGGATGTGACAGAGGCATAGGATGTCCGCTGGTCACGCAGCCTCACACAGAGAGTAAAGGAGATGCTGATGCGTCTGCAGGAGGTTACTAAAACCTGGGCCTGGCCCTGGCCCTGCATCTCGCATTGCCATATATCGTGGATACTTATTTTCACAGTAATAAAAGGAGTGCACCAATATTTGGCCCGAAGGTTCTAGTCCAGAGCCCATTGCCTTCACCTAACCACAGGACACCCTGTGGCTATATTATTACTGTTTGTAATGCACAAGCAGCAGGAGGTCCCAGTCAAAGCCAGGAAGCTCACTGGACTGGGCAGTTAACCGCAGACACTGAAAATCTCAATAGGTGAGAGAGAGATGAAAGGGTAAGAGGTGTACTGGCCAGTCCATCTAGCAGGCTGGTCCCAGAGTCAGGAATACACCCATTTATTTCATCAGCTCCCTGCCTCAGCAAGAATATGCCACCCATGAAGAATCATATCAAACCACTTCTGATGTACATGCTTTTCATCGTGTCTTTTCTTCTAAAAATCAAACATATTCTTCCCCCTAAAATTCACCATCTGAGCACATGTATTACCATTTCCCTTCTTTCGCCAGATCTAACCCTGGCTTTTCTTACTGATGAAAGCCTGGGTGCATTTGCCCTGTTTGACCCTTGACTGATGTTCTCTTACAGAAGTTAAACACCAGTGGTTCCTCTTACTTTATTACAAGATGGACCATATGTCACCCAAAGCAAAAGAAAACTATAGTTACATCCAAAACCAAAACCACCACAAAAGAGCACAAAATCAGATTTACTTATGCAAAGCTTTGTTTAAGTTTTCTTTAACACAACAAAAAAAAAAAAAGAAAGAAGAAACCCACACAAAAAAAATACCAAAACCCACCACCAAAAAAACCCCCAAAACTCCCTCTGTGATGAAAACCATGGTTAAAGTCACACTGATGAACATTTCACCTGCAAAAAAGGCAGGGGTGTACATTTGTTTGTGTGTATGACAGGAAGAAGAAAAATTACAGCCATGAGTAATGTGCACTCATACACACTAAGTAAAAGCAAACCCCTCATTTCCTCCTCTGCACTGAAATACAGTCAGACACTCCCAGTCCCAGGAGGGCCACCCCCATGGACCACCAAAATAAAGCAGAACAAAGGAGGCTCATTTAGACCACGTTCAAGGAAAATATCTTGTTTGCTGATCATCTTTCACTTTTTGGGGGTGGACAGCAGCTGAAAAATCTGTGCTTTACTGAGAAGTGGAGTGGAAGATGTTTATTTCTGTTCTCTTGCTTTGTAGGTGAGAATGGGGCAAGGGAGGAGAAGGAAAATTCAGACAACTTTATCCTAGCAAACACAATCAGCGGGGCTGTTCGTAACATTGCTAAAAAGAAAAAAATATTAACATTTCACAAGTTCCCCTTGTGGCCTCCCTTGCTCCTCCTCCCCCATCAAAAATTCATAAAGGGAATCAGCATTCTTTACCGAATGGGTCCCTGAGGTGCCATAGACCTTGTTGGAAAGAAAGGCTATAAATATCGAATTATACACCTCATGGGAAGAAAGGGTTGAAGATTCAGCTTCAAACCCACTGCACTGTCCCCAGGGGAACTCACTCCAGACTCAAGGTCCAGCATGGCGAGGAAATGGGTCAAGTGTGTCAATTTTGAGATCGCTGACCTTTGACACCTTTAATGATGCCCGGAGTCCACCTCCTTGACGTCCTGCTGCCCCCTGTGCACCACAAACTTTCCAAAGTCCCTTCAAGTAAAAAATAAATAACTGAGTCAAGCGGCATTGAGAAGCTGTGCTCAGGGCTACTTCACAGAGGTTTCTGGCCCATTAAGGCAAGTGTAGTGCTCAGATTATCAGGCCTCCTTCGCTTCTCTCTCTAGCACCGCAATACAGTGGAATTAAGGGCAACCACACTTTTACTGTCAAGACCTCTGTGTAGGTTTTGTTCCAGGTAAAATGTAAACTCCACAGTATTAGACTGTACAAGACTCAAAACCAACCAGCTCATCTTTTTTCTTTCTTTTAAAAATATTTACAGTGAAAGTTGCAATAAAAGGTAACAGGTGTTAAACAGTTAAAAAGCTAAACAAGCGCCTTAAAAAAAAAAAACAACAATAAAAATCCTGTCTTTAGGCACAATCCAGCAAATGTTTACTACTGAGACACAGGAGGTCAGAAAAGCTGCCTACAGCTCAGCATCTCCAGGATCTGGCCTCTCCCTACATTCTTCTCATCTTTGGCTTAGGCAAAAGCCACCCATCTCCAACAGCAGAAAACAGAAAGACAAACATACTCCTCTACACAAGCCAACCTCAGTGCATAACCGCTTGCATCACTGCAGTGTATTTCATCTTCACAGATTTTCAAGAAAATACAGGTGAAGGAATATCTTCAAGCAGTGCAAGCAGGAGTTACTTGCCTCCTATAGAAATGCAATCACATACGGGGTGGAATGTATTTAAATGGGGTTAGGTCAGATGTTATTCAATAACCTTGTAAGGAATCACAGGTAGAAAAATGCAACAACCCAGTTCCTAAACTGGGATCTGGCTAAGACATCAGGGCCAACAATTCCTCTTCCAAAACAAACCATCACGGTATTGTAATGCCACAATATATTTTCAGCATAAAATAAAAATAAAATAGGGCTTAACACACTGTGGTTCCCCAAAACACATGGAAAAAACCAATCTACTTCAAACCTGTCTTCTACCAAGCCAGCCACAACGTCCCCCCATTAGTCACTGGGGTGTGAGCTGGTTGGTTTTTTTCCTTTTGCAGTACAAATTCAACAGGCAAGTGACGCATGTAAACCCTGGAAATGTCCTGGGCATAGTAGTTTCTGATCGCTCATCCTGGAATTTACTAAAGATGCAAGATTCAGCTTCTAGGGCTGGGTACATACATCACTAATAATTTGGCTGACAGTTCACCAGCCACACAGTTCTACTGTACGAAATAGACAACATCATTCTAACTTACAGCTGCTATCATTAGGATGAATTACAAGGGAAAAGATGCCACAGTGAGATGGTTAAGACACAATATTATAACCCATAGCGCTGCTTCAGAGCCTCAAAAGCCTGATCCTAATCACAGCTGGCTTTTGCAATGGTAACGTAACACCAGTAATCAAGAGTAACAAGCAACAACATTTTGTTGTTATAATATATAAATATATGCATATGTATTTTTTAAAAATGAATGAAAGTCTCTGCTTGCTTTTTCTTTAACATCTTCTGCAGTCCAGCTCTCCTCCTGTGAACTGGTTTCTCCCTTAGGCAAGAAAATTTCTGAGCCCCCAAAGTACTTTGGTGCTGCAGAAAGAAAACTCGCCTTTATATTGGGTTATGTTGGGTTGCAGGACTTGACTTCCCAAGAAAGACAAATTACAATTGTAAAGGTAAAAATCATTTAAAACCCCGAGAAATATACTGAGCTAAAAAGGGTTTCTTCCTCACACAAGCCTCCATCCCCAGCTTGGACAGACTCTCTCATTATATTCCATTGAAAACTCTCTGCCAGGCCAGCTCATATAAAAGTATAAATCCCACTTATCCACCATCTCAGGGGAAACCAGGTTCCTTTGGATAAGCAGGGTTAGAGATGATGGGAACTGTGAGCCTCCCAGCACAGAAAAGGCCATGCTCCAGGTCCCCACCCCTGAGGCCCAACGAAGAGAAGACCAAAACACTTTGCTGACTGGATGGATTTTTAAGAGATCGTGCTCCAAACAAGTGAAAAATTTAGTGGGTGTACATCCATACACACACACTCACTGTGCAGTCCCAGGGATACAGCTAAATGTCTGCTAACCCTCTTGCTCCCAACCTTACTGAAGTGAATGTAACACTAAGGAAAATGAGATGAGTGTTGGTCCTTGTTTATTCCCTAGTCGGGAACAGGAGAGGCCGCAGGCAGACAAATACAGTCTCATATCAAGGCTACCTCTACTGACCTCTTGTCATTCTGAGACTACCACAATATGTTACTTAGTTCTAATGCAACTGTTACTGCATTTGTGCATATCAATTAATGCTTTATATCTCGTTTCTGTGGTATCTTACAGCTATTTTTTTTGCAGAGTAGCAGGGGTGAGGGAAAAGGGAATGTGAGGGAATTGTCCTCTCAACGCCGGAGGGGAAACGCCCTCCAAATTCATCACCATCATTTCTCCTGCGATCTTCCACTCTCAAAGCAGTGGATTTTTTACCCCACATCCAACACTTACATCCAAGTCCCACGTAACGCTACACTACCTTCACGCAGAAAAGGACTTTAGCACATCCGTCAACATTCACAGGTCAAAAGCAGCCCCCATCTGCGTTGGACCTGCTACATGTGCAGACGTGATCCAAATCAGATGTGTCCCACCTGCACATCGCTTCCCCAGGGAGTAAGGTGCATTTTGGATGCCTTGACTCACGCCGCTTGCGACATGAAGCCACACACTCCATGCCTGCCTATTCAGAACTGCTAGAAATCTTTGCAGAAATCCAGAAAACTGGTATAGTTACAGCTAGATGCAAGACAACCATGCTTTAAAACACATGAAGATTTCAGTCACCTACAGAGGATATAATTTCCTCCCCCGTATGCTGGTGAAAGAACAGAACAGAAAAAGGAAAGGAGACTCACCAACTGTCAACAGTGCAGAGTAGCTGTGGATACAGGAAGGTCTCCTGCCTCTACGTCTTCTCATCCTTAAAAGATTATAACGTGATGCATGCTATATGCAGTACAAAATTTAGCTGAAAATAAGTTCTTTTTAATATTTATCTAGGTAACATTTGTCTAAAGATTTATATATAAAGAAGTGTTTTAACATCACAGATCAGAACTCTAACGAGATACTTTGGCGCAAAGCCCCAACTTCCTCCCTTCTCCTCCGTGACTTCCAGCCACCACAAATTCATAGCCCCCGTGCCTAGTCAGACCCAGAGGATGTGGCCATACCCCTGTCTGCTTCCAACCTTGTTCTCTCTCACAGGTAACGTGAATACAGCCTGCTTGGGTCACACATTGCTAGGTTTAGAATACACAACCACATCACATTTTTATTAAAAACAACAACAAAAAAACCCCACAATGCAAGTTTTGTCTAAGAAATTCAAGGCCTGTGGCAAATTATTTGACTGCGTGCTGGTTTGGTTGTACACCTACAGTGAGATGGAAAACAAAGAATGCAATATAGAGTTAACAAAGATTTATCAGTTCCCAGAAGAAAAAGGAAAGCAGGTTGACATAACACAAGCTATTTATGAAAGGTACCAGGAGTAAATCTAGTCAGCCCTATTCGGTAAAAAATTAGCAAAACTTGCTTTATAGAACAGAGCTAAACAAAATCAATTCTCCAAATAAATGTTTCCTATCTTTATATCATCTAAATGTGACAAGATTAGATTTGGGCCTTTAAACAGTCTTCTCAGTTTCTGAGTTCTTCCCATGCATAATGGAAAGGTGCCACCTAAATTAGCACTTCCCACGAGACATCTACCATATCAGAGAGAAGCAGAAGGGGGGCAATGCGATAGATACCAACCCAAATTCTGAGTACCTAGAACAAAGAACAACATTACAGCCCAATCTGAATTTTATGGCTTAAGCCCTCCTTTTAATTATAGCCCCAAACGGTTCATGCGCAGTAGAAATGAAGCACACAGAAAGGATCCTTTGCAAATCAGTTGATTAATAATGAATATTATGCAGTCTCCTGCATTCACCTGTAAATCAGCTCACAGACAACTCATTTAACATTTGCAACAATAGATACAAGTTCACCAAATATAGGCCTCATTATACCCATGAGCAAATGAGGCACACAAAGTTAGATATAAAACTCCAAAGATCTAAAGTTACAGAATCTAAGAAGCTTGTCTGCTAGTTAGGATTAGCATGGGAGCCCACATTCAAGACTCCAAAGTCCTCTCTTTTATTTGTTTGAAGGCCATACATGAGAATTCAGTGGGGTGACCCAATAGGGAAATGAGAAGCAATTAACAACAATTCCCTGCTCACATTCTCTGGGTCTGGTGCATGTAACAGGCAGCTTGTAACTAAAGCATCCCCCTTGGAACCAAAGCATCACTCTTGGAACCAAAGCATCACTCTTGGAACCAAAGCATCACTCTTGGAAAACAGAAGATTCCTGTATTGAGCCAAAGGTGCAGGTAGCAGAGAGAAATAAACATTCATAATGGAGAATAGACCAAAATTTCAAATCTCTCATGTCAATGCTATTTCTCTCACGCCAATGTTATCTGCAGAATACCGAGTGATTTTGTTGAAAATGTTACTATATGCCTTCAATTTTGTCAGGTAAAAGCAATTTAGAGCATTATTTGCCCACAATTTGGTAAGAAGAGCTCTCCACTTTGATCAGAAACACATTTTAAGAACACTATTATTTATGTAAGCTCATCTTCCATGGACAATTCATAACTGCCCTGTTTTCTTCTCTTTTGCTGATAACACTTCCCACATTGCATTTCAGAGTGTCATTAAATGCCCTTTTATTGCTCCCTCGTTGTAAGTACCTGAGTATTAACCAGGGCTTCAAGATTTACAGCCCATTTTAAACTCAGATAATGATGTTTAATTTGTTATTGGCTGTGTAAAGGTTAACAAAGAAATAACTCAAACTATTAGCAAAGGAATAACGCATTACAACAGGACAATTAAGAGCTGTATCTGGCACTGCACGAGAAGACTGATCTCATTTCAAAAGGAGCTCGATGATCCGATGATTTATTTTTTTTTCACTCTGAGGGTGGTGAGCCCCTGGCCCAGGTTGCCCAGAGAAGCTGTGGCTGCCCCATCCCTGGAGGGGTTCAAGGCCAGGTTGGACAGGGCTTGGAGCAACCTGGGCTCATGGGAGGTGTCCCTGCCCAGGGCAGGGGGTGGCACGTGGATGGGCTTTAAGGTCCCTTCCGACCCAAACCATTCTGTGATTCTATGATCCACATTCACAACCCATGGAGCGCAAGGGTAGCACACCAGTTCATCTTTTGCATACTTTATGTATCATTGAGCTGGTTTTCATCCAAAAACTCGCACAACTAACCTGCTGACAGACAAATTCTCACAAATCTACCTGTGAGGTCTGAAAGAAGTTTCTGCCCTTAGCAGTTCATACTCTTCTTTTCTGGGGGTTACCTCTCTCAGAGCAGAGCTGGCAGGATGCAATAAGCAGCATTTACCTGGGGCCACCTGCCTGTAAAAGCCAGCTAAGCTTAGCTTGAACACACCTTCAGCGCCACATTGAGCTATGTCTTCATCCATAACTTGAGTAAGACGCAGGCACACTTCACTCCACCAGCTCTGCAGTGAAAAGCAGGCACCATCTGAAACTAATGTACTGGAAATAAACACAAATCAAAGCCCTAAGTGAGAAGATTTAAAACTGATTTTATCGTACTGCTGCAACTGTACCCCAAGGCCTTGCTTTTAAACTTCATTGCTGTGAACTCCACTGATCACGTGTTTTGCTGGGGGGGGAGGGAGACCTTATTTTATTCAAATTCATTGCACTGTTACAATCATTCTCATGCAGATAAATCCCTTTTTTCTCATCCTTATTCAGGCTGTTGGGCAATTGCCGGAAACACTTTTTGGAAGAGTTGGGGAGAGGTTATTGGATGTAGGCCCAACAGCTTTTGGAAAAACAGAGTAGAAAACATGCAGAATTCATGGAAGAAAGACAAGCAGATGCTGCTTGAAAAGATGGTTATATTCTTATGTCAACAAATTAGTACATGAGCAGCCAAAAAGCCCACACAGAGGTAACACAAGCAAATGTGTCCTTAAGACATTCAAGGGAAAACACAAACTCTCCCGGTAGGATCTACACTAGCAAGTGTACTACTAAGACCCGACTTAGCAACACACTTGAGACCAATTCCCATAAACTTTGGATCAAGGCCGTGGAAAGGCTGGGTAAAGTAAATCCAGGCCTGAAACTTCTGCAGCAGATCTATATTTTTTGAACAAATCCTTGCATTTAGAAACAGTTCCAAACCATCTTCCATGGGGCTGAAAAATATGGATGGGATTGAAAAAACATGGATTCTGCAACCTTGGCTCAAACAACATCCATTTTATTTCCTTAAACATTTACCCACCACTGCAGCCAAGTGCTAGTTCCATCAGTCTCCCCAACCACTGTTTGGGAGAGGAACAGGCCTCCAGCTGGTATAAAATGGAATGTGACTTCAACAGCTTTAACACTATTTCCACCAAGCCCAGGGCTGAACTTTGTATTCTTTTTAACACCCCTTTCTTCATCTTTTTTCCTAGCTGCAAGCACTACTTCCATATCTTTTCTGACACTTCCACCCAAATTTTACATTTCTTGGCTCTAAACTTGCAAAAACATTTGGGGGTGGGGATGGAGGAGAGTATACTTTCCCTGTAGGATTTTAGCATAAATTCTAGGCAGTCTTATTAAATTCTGTGGAACCTTCCCATCCTACCCTTCCCCCACCTTTTTTTTCCTCTTTTTCGCTCCCCCTAACTCTTACCACATGTTGTAAAGGCCAGACACGAGTCAGCCCAAGCTCCTTAAGCAGTAGGGCGGGGGGTAGGGACGAGGGAGGCAGAGCTGAGGGTTCCTCTATCAGCTAAGAGAGGGGCCATGCCCAGACTGCCCATTCCACACTCCAGTGCTGCCTTGCACCGCACCAGAGCCTGGCAGCAACACAGATTAAAACCCATTAAAAACAGTCCTACCAAGAGGCTGAAAATTGAGGCCCAACAAGAAATTAAAAAAAAAAAAAAAACAAACAGTATGAAAATTGTGGAATTCATTCTTTTGTTGGCCAGTAAATTTCTAGTGGGTCAACATATCCTAAATGAGGATCAGCTGACCGAGTTAGGTGCACAGGTTCCTGGCGGTTCTCAAAGCAATGCCAGAAATGGAGACTGAGGATGGAATAAATCTTACGGACTATGTCACACTCTCATATTGAAACAAGGGGAAATCTAAGGCTCACAGATATGGATTGGCTTATCTGTTCTCTCCCACTGCATTTGTGTTTGATTTGCTCAACTTGGTCTGGCAATCTGTTGCTAAGAGGACTTTTTCAGCAGCTCTGACAAACACACAGGCTTTGATCATAGATGTTGCCACATCAGACACAACATTTGACCCTTCAAATCTTATGACGAGCCCTTCTAGAAAATCCTGCGATGCATGATTACAGAGTTATCAGAACTCACCAAGCAGTTAGCTACGTCCTTCTTAAAATAAAATTCTCTATTCTCAATATCACATCCACACAGAATACTTACAAACCTTGATAATCATAAATTCTTTAATATTGACTGGGAACAAATGCCAGAGGCCAATTATACCTCAAAATAATACTATTTCTTTCTTTGTCTGAGGTTTTTCCATTTCATTGAATATTGTCTTTGCTTAACTTAGAATAAAATATGCCCTTGTTCCATGCCATGTACTATTTTATATTCCTTCATGTTACCTTTTTATCCATTTCCACTTTTACAGTGTTGCTCTAGGATAAAACATGCAGCCCATTGTGCCATAGGAGGCTCATCGGAAGTTTCAGGCTAGACAGAATTTTTATCTGACACTCTTCGATTTCTCCCCATGTCAAACTGTTCCAGCTTCCAAAAACGTTTTTCAGTTACATTTGATGTTGTTGTTGTTGTTAAGTCATCACTCTTTAATTTCAACAAATTTCTAATCCATTCCCATCAGTCCCACTGAGGCAAATGGGCAGTTTAAAGGCCCATGGATAAGTGCAAGTGATGATTTTTTGGATTGTAAAGTGCAATTCAGTTGGCATTAGGTATTCCAGTGGTAGGAAAATCCCCAGGAAATAGAATCATCCAGATGGATCTCCTGGAGAGCCAGCTCAAATATCTCTGCATCATATTTGCAAGTGCTTCTGGATCCGGGAGGACTTACTAACTTAGTCGTGTACCATGCAGAAGACACAGAACAGGCTTAGACCTGAAAGCTGGACTGTCACATCCACACAGCCCTGCATCCAAGGCAGTATGTCCTTCCAAATCTAGAAGCGCTGGAAAATATGATGCAGAAGTACAAGTGGCTCTGTCTGGAACCCATGTAGACTTATATGCAATGCCTTTTATACTGCTTCCAGATCAGCACAATCCTTGGCCCAGCAGGATTTCTGAGCTCTGTGCTAATGGAACAGCTTACCAACAATCCAGATAATCTCACTCACAGATATAAGAATGAACCACAGACAGTGCTATATTAAAAGACAAACTGCCAATTTCTTGATTAAAGGAGAACAGGGTTTTAGTATCCAGCAGCAGAAGCTCTATTACCTACTGCATTTCTCCCTAAGGCTACAGGAGAGAAGATTGCATAGGAACAGCACGGAAGATTTTTGCTGCTTCTAGGATATTGGTGTTAAAAAAATAAAAAATATATTGATGAACTACTTTGTCATTGTTAACAGCATTGCTGACAAACTCACAGCAGGCCCACTGAGAGGAAGACAGCAGCGTGTCTACTGAATGCCTGTTGTAGCTGAGACATGTGCTCTGAATTAGGCAAGGTGTGTAAATTATGACAGCCAGCGCTCTTTGGAGAATGCCCAGGTCTGAAGGATTCTGGTGCACTTTTGTTGTTGCTGCTGCATTTCCCCGTAGTTCTTCTCTCAAAAGAAACCTTGCTCCTTGGAGAGAGCATTAACAGGCTCCAGCTCCTGAAGTGTCATTTGACAGAAATAAAATTGAAATGCTAAAAAGAAACTCCACTTTCCTTTCCTTATTGCATTCATTATTTTATTCTCTCTAACGGAGCTTAACCTCAGAGGAGAAACAACAACCACCCTAGGTTGGGGGAGCTGGGGGAGGAGAAAGAATGAGACAGGCAACCAAAAAACATGATTTCCTTTACAGAAAATCATGCATGAATCCGGCACCCTGGTAACATCTGGGAAGACCTTGCCTGCACCACAGACTGCCAGATGGATCCCAGAAAGCTTCACCTCCAGGAATGCCCCTACCAGGGCAGTAACTCTTGATGCTAGATGGTCATTAACATTATTTGAAGGAAATTGGGCTACAGCGCACTCTGTCATTAAAACAGTAACACTGAAAGAGACCTTGAAAGGACATCAGCTCATTCTCCTGCCTTCAGGCCTACACTCAAGAGGGTGACAATATTTGAGAAGATGTACGAGTCCATACAGACCAGAGGTGGCAGCAAAGGGAGCAAGATACCAAACCTGTAGGCTGGTCAGCATCTGTGTAAACCAAAATCTAGAGGAAGAGCTACAGCTTTCTGCTGACACTGCAGGACAGACAAATGGAGCAAGCAAATAAGCAGGCTAATTGTTATAAGAAAGGTAGATTTTTCTCTGAGTGAACCTCCAGGCATTTGCCTTGTTGACCCCTTTCACCCCCTGCGCTACACACATTTTCTGACAAGATGAAGAGCTTGGCAGTCTAGAAAAGCAACCCAAACTCTAACGCAGCTGCAAAGAACCAGAGTTAAACCCAAACCTCCTATCACAAAGAACTACATAACCCTTTCAAGATAAGATCATTGACCTTTCCTTGAACATCAGCCTTAGCATGCAGTCTCATATTCTACAGACATACATTCCAAACGCACAGATCAAAGTCTTAATCATAGATTAATTTTGGCACTGTGAAGCTGGCTATTTTACACTTTCAAAAGCAAAATCCATTAATTCAATTCAAAAGTTGTAAAGAAGGTCGTTCTTAATGAAGAACGATGTCCTGAAATGAGCACACAACCCTCACAATGGTAAGCTAGTAGTGAAAAAATTAACTGAAAAGTATTTTTAATACTACAAAATATATGAATTAAACTCATTGGAGAAATACTACTAATCAATCCTACTCCTTCATGTTGCGCAATTTTATCTTCGTTTTTGTCTCCGGATCCCCAAGCCCTTTTCAAATTTTCTACCAAAAAATAACCAGAACAGTCATAATACAGTGATCTCCATTATTAGTTATGCTCCTTCCAGGAAATGTTTTGACCTCAAAAAGTATTGCAGTGCAACTGTTCATCCTCTTCAAGGCATTTATTGGCAGGAAAAAATGTTGGGTTTATTCCTTCCAATAATTGAAAATACACTTCCAAGTTTCTTAGCAAATTTCTTGCTAAGAGATGAAAACCTTGCATAAAAAGTCTAAAAATTAATAGTTACAAACACAAAGTACCAACCAACTTCCAACCATTTTGAATTGCCACCATCATCATGCATCTGAGTGGAAGTTTCCTTATATCAGCCTAAGCATAGAGATGCTAAGCTGTTTACTGAAAACAAAAAGATTCAATGAAAGATTTAACCATCAGAAAACACCACTTCCTCTTTCTGTTGAGCTGAACTTCATATTTTGGCTCTGAAAACATCGTGCTTCTGCTCCGTTCAGCGTGGCAGCATGTGGGAGGACTGGG
This sequence comes from Rissa tridactyla, assembly GCF_028500815.1. Taxonomy (NCBI): domain Eukaryota; kingdom Metazoa; phylum Chordata; class Aves; order Charadriiformes; family Laridae; genus Rissa; species Rissa tridactyla. The sequence continues at coordinate 6,799,209 of NC_071485.1, forward strand.
TGGTTTTGCACTCAGTGCAATCACGGTCATTTTGATCCCATTCTGCTGCAATGCTCAGAAATGTTCTCATTTTGATATAATTAGTGCTTTATTGCAGGGAAAATTAACCAAATGAAACTTTATCAGCTGTTTAATTAATACTCAGTTTGCCAGTGCTTTTTGCCAGATATCACTGTGTTGGACTCGTTCATTCAACTGCTACTACAGGGAATGAGCCCAAAATGCCAACTCACCACTGGTGCCTCCGGTGAAGTACATATTAACTCGCATCCTTCCAGTCAGCCAAGATGCCCCTCATGGCAGAGCAAAGCAGGACACAGAACTGAGGAGCTATCGTGATAGATGCATGATTTCTGGTGTCAGTTCTACAGTGTTGCAGGAGTCACAGCTACACCATCGGATACAAACCCACCTCTCCCATTAGGGCCCAATGAGCAAATAAGGAGACAGAGGGACAGCAAGGGAAGCCGCATCTTCTGTTTGGTAAAGAATAGCCACCACTCCTAACAAACTTGACATTGTACCTAAACAGGTACCTACCTCTAGTTCCCCCCCAGTTCTCTTTAATACTTCATTATCTAACTATCTTCCAGTCATGAATACATACAGTCAGTAAGCTAGGTGAGCATACCTGTCCTCCATTTCACCAGTGAGACACAAGCCACCTGAACTGGAAGGAGAGGGAACAGGCTTTCTGTGCTGCAGTCAGTAGACACACAGGATTCTGGGGAGGTGAAGCAGCAGCACAAGGATAACTACATGAGCTGTATGGACTCACCCGCTGAAAGAGTCTTATCTACCACGAGTCAGCCTTTACGAATACCACCTCAGCGACGGGGACCTGAATGAGGTCCCCCAAGCTCCAGACTTGTGACTCACCCACAGGACACTCCTTCCAATATGGAATCTTGTTATTTCCAGCTTTCCTCTCTCTATTCCAAGCCTAAACACATCAGGCATCGCTATTTGGGAACAATGGGTAGATTGAGTCATTTCTCCTTTGGAACGGCACTGCAGAGCGCCAAGGTCTGATAGCAGGCACTGCTGAAGTACGTGGTCGGAACCAGCCCTGATACATCCCCTGCTTCCCAGTCACAGCCGAGTATTGGGTGATGACATTTTGCAGTGGGAGGTCACAATGCATTCATATCCTTCCTTCTAAAATCATATCCTGCTTTCCCTGTCACAACAGATGGGCTCCGGCATTCCTACCTGCTCACCAAAGCAGCCTGAGTCCAAAATAGGATCACATAACACATTTCCACAGACTTGCTTTACCGCTCGCTCCAACTTTTAGCCCTGATATTACTGTTCTGGTTTAACAATCTGAAATGTCATAGGATAACAAGACAGGCTAAGAAGGGTCTGCTTAGTACCTATATCAGGCTGAAAAGCTGCAAGTCAAATTTTTCATAAATTAAAGAGTTGATTGAAAAAGATGAACTTTTGCATTATTTTTCTTTCACAGTTTTCTTCCTCTTAGTTAGTTATGGAAGCTAATGGAAGGCTTCTAATTGAAAATAGTCAGAACTGACTACTGAGATTGAAGCAAAGACATTAAACGACCTGGTTAAGGCCAGAAAGGGAAACTACATCATATACTAAGATTACAACTCTAGAGTTCCCGGCTTATGCTGCTCTGGTTATTCTATGTCTTCTCCTGCACTGGAGTTGCCAGGACTATCTTATCTCTTCAGAGAGCGTGGCCACATCCTACGGAATGGATTTTACTAAAGGCTGGAGCGATAGCAGAATGTTTCCCCTAACGATGCCTATAAAATACCTGTGTGCTTGCAGCCATGTTAGCGCGAAGAGCAAAAGACAGAAGCTGACACTAGAAAGATTTTAAAGTAGAGCAACTGGTCAAGTAAACTTGGGCAAAAAGAGGCCAAACAGCAGCTTCACAGGGGGAACTGAAAAAGAGCTCAGCTCAGCAGTTCTTACTGGCACAGCCTCATGAATCACAAGGCGGCTGCTGGGAACCAGCACGGTGCATTATTGGCAGGACGCAGCTGGGTGGGAGTCGGGGGGAGAGAAAGGTTCAGAAAGAGAAATGCGAATGAGACAACCCATTCAACGCAGCCAGTTATCGGCGCAAGGGGGAAGAAGGAAAAAAAAGTCAGACAGGACTTCCTTATGAGTGAGTGTTCAAAATAGAAGGCCAAGCCCCAATTCTGAGAAGAGACAAAGAATCTGGCAATTCTACACAAACTCCTTGTAAGATAGAGAGCACACCACGGGGAGAAGGGGGGGGACAGCATGCAGGAATAATAACCAAATGGGAAAGCCAGTCTCTGTGAAAAAACACCTACCATCCAACTCACCAGGCCATTACAACAGGTAAAGGGAGATGTAATATTAGCATTGTCTAGCCATAACTCTATAAATACATTGCGACTTGACAAATTCTTGAAGAAGAAAAAAAAAACGTGAGTGTCTGCTGTTATTGGTCTAATGAGCTAACTCTGAAATACGAGCTAAAGACAGCTCCCTAGCGGCTGCCGGCTACTCCACCAACGGAGAGGAAACCTCTTTCAGACTCCATCAGTGCAAACCGTTGCTGACAGCTTGGGACTACACAACACACAGATTTATTTCACAGACAGGCACAGACAGGAATTTAGCACCCCAAGCTGGCCTCCTGCTTAGCAGAGAAGGTGTTAAAATGCAACCACGCAGAGTCTGGCCCCCCCTCCCCACACACATTTTCTTCCTTGACCCCCCCCTTGAACAAAACACAGTAGCAACTAATCAATTTGGTCACCTGCTCCAGGCAGCAAAACGCTCACCAGGTTCCCCCTTCTCCATCTCTGTACCCCCTCAAAAAACACACGACAACCACCCAGCGAAGGAAATACCCAACCAGCCTAACAGCTGCTCCCAGTGCCAACCAAGTTCATCTGCACTGCCTCCAAAACCCCCAAATATTTTGCATGACCTTTCATCTTACAAATTAATTTATTTCCAAACAGCAGCCAACTCCTTTCGTACCTGACAGGTTGCAATCACTGAACTCGTCCAAAAAGATTTAAAGGAGGAGAAACTGAGAAGCCATATACCCTGCTGATATTACCTAACCTGAAGGATTTCTGTGGCTTTTTTTAAATTTAGTTTAAACTTCTAAAATGTAAGCCTTTATTATTATTGTTTCCCCAAAAATTTGCTTTTAAAGATTAGAAAAGGATTTGCAGAGTTTCACATCATTTCGGTCTAATAATGTGTTGATAAATCAGGGGTTGAAAAAACAGGTCAAACTGATCACAGCAGATTCTCACACACACAAATATTTATACATTGCCACACATATATACAGAGAAACTTCATTTCTATTAACACAACTGTGAAAGCTCTGAGAGATCCGCCAAAACTAGAGGATATTTGATACAGTTGGCACTGTAGCTAGTACTGATTAGATATACAAATCTTGCCTGCTCACACATCATGCTTCTATTTTTAGATTTTTAGGAAACAAAGGGTCCTTATTAATGGCTATCTTCTTGTTTGGGAAAAAGGGAGGGAAATAATTCTGTTTATATTTCTCAATCAGCCTGCTGGCTTTCACACAAAGCAGTAAAGCAATTACACTGGCTAGTGCACTAGATGAGAGGTTTAGCAAACATCATTAATATTATTATTCATTTACTTAATTCACTTCTTTCTTCTTCCACTCCTAGAGACAGCACACGGAGGATCTAATACATCCCTCTGCTAGTGAATGTAACTCCCATTAATGTTGGACACCTGCCTTCAGGGAAGCAATGCACCAAGTTACAGCAGGGGAATATATTAATAAAATACAGCAAGAGATCCCATAGCAGGGCCACACCGGGGAGAGCACTGGATGACCTAATCCAGATGGAAAAGACCTAACTTTCAGAAGTTACTCCACTACAAAGCAGCCCAAAAACTAAGGATTACAAGAGAAATACACCGTAAGCACATTCTGAACACTATAGGTTAAACTTTCTCTTTGGACACTGACAAAAGATTCTTCAAACTGACTTCATTCTCTCTCCTGAAAAGAGGTCACTAGTGTTATGTGCCATTAGATAAGATGATGATGTAGAGCAGAATTCTTAAATTCAAAAGCAACAGGCTAGAAATGGTTTAATTTTCAAAAGTTCTTAAGAGACAGCAATTTCTGTAATGTCAGCTGCTGTCTTTAGGCAATTTTTTGCAAGCCAGCTATTAGATTTGGATTATAATTTCCATTATAAACTCTTAGGCAACACAGAAGATCTCAGTCTAAATAATGACAGGGAAGCTAAGCTTAAATTTTTAACATTCAAGACCTTGGTCCATAAGCAGGCCAGCTTCAGAGAAAGTTTTCATATGCTGGTTAAGAAACAGTCTGCAACCAGCAACAGTAAGATTCAGCCCTCGACAATGCTGTCACACACATACAAATCAAAACCTTTCTTGATGTCACCATGAACTCATGAACACTATGACTTCAGATGGTCTCCTTGCCATTCAATTAGAAGCTGTAGCCTTTTAGCACTTTAAGTGATTTCTGATGCATGTTAAGAAACTCTGTTCCTGGCCCAGAGTAACCAGGGACTGTATTAACCAGATTGCTCAACAGTGACAAAGTGTATTTGCATTCCAAGGTGAAATCTATTAAGGGGAAAAGATGAAGTGTGATATTTCAGTGCAGACAAGGTGATCAGATAATGACATTTTCCTACACAATACAGGATATGGTTACCATTTGAAACTGAACTATTTGTTTATTCTCTCCTCCACCCACCTACCAAGTACATGAGACTCCAGATTTTAACATGAGATACAGAGGTGAACATCAGGGGTAAAGCTTCATGCTGCTCGGGGTTTAGCTTAGGTAAGCATCCAGCTGAAGCCTAGGAGTTTGAAAAATCAGATAGGAAATCTCCTCAATATTGACTCTTCCCCCTTTTTAATCCTTCCCCATTTCTCTAAGCACATTTACAGCAATTTAGGTATAGTCCTTGATTTATGGAGAGGCTCAGTTGAAGACCCAAGTTACTGGCCAAGACAAAAGCCTGAACAGGAGACAGACCATAGTTCCTGCCGCCACAGAGCAGCGTTTGCTTTGCCTGCGCCCAGCAGCAGGCAGCGAGGGCTGCTGGGCAGAGCACTTCGCCAGGGCGGCTTCTGCTGATCCCGTTCTCCCCAAGTTGAGTTTCGACCCTCACAAAACTCCATCCTTTTCTACTCTCCTCTTCGTAGCTCTAGTACTTTCAGGAGGTAAATTCTACTAGTACAGCCTTGATACAATGTTCAGAGCAAGAAATGGGATTACTTCGCTACCTTGATTTTTAGATCAGATTCTGCTCTCACATGTAGACTGAGAAGAGCAATGAACTCAGGCAATTAGCAAAGGCTGGTTCCATTGCACCGGTAGAGGGAGTGAATTACAGTATCTCGGTGTTCTGCTTTGCCTTCGTTAAATCTAACCCTTTCCTCCCACTCCATAAAACAACCTCTCCGCGTTTCCCCTCTTCCTCCCCTCCCAGAAAATCCTAACACAGACAAACCTGGAAATGTAACTGAAGCCCAACGCAGGCTTCAGAAAAGGGGAAAGGTTCACAAGCCAGAGGTTCAGCTTTCCCCCTTCCTGTTGTTTCATGTCACCAAAATGGGAAAATAATAAAAGAAGCAAGCACCACGGCTTTTTGAGTCCTGCCCAGTTTGGATCTCTACCCAGTCCTTTCCCCAGAGTCAGAATACTTCAATCCGAGAGCCTTTAATTGACTGGTATATTTACTAGTTCCACCTGTACTTCAGAGGCCTCTCCTTATCTATAGTTTAAGAAAGAATTTCAAACGGGAATTCCTTAATGCAATTATTCATTGACTTCTTCAGCTTCATTTTCCCACTTCCTTGTTTAGAAACACCAAGAAGCAACACCACAGTAAAAACAAAGGCAAAAGTTTTGATTTTTCAGACCAAATCAAATATAACCAGATTTAAAATTTTCTAGTATGGGGGTTTGATTTAATCGTGTATTTTGCACACACACATGTGCTTAACATCCAAGGAAAGCAGACACTCTTAATTCTTCCTGGAGGAGTGGTGGGAATTAAAAAAAAAAAAAAAAGAAATCAAAAGCACTGGTACAGATTTTTTGGGAGGTTTAGCAGCCCTGTGGAAACCCTCTTAGAGGATTAGGAATTTAATTTTTTACCAATAGGTCATGGAAACTGATTCCTAAGGATCTGATATCACGAAAAGGAGCAAGGAATATAACTTTAAAAATTAGTTGGAGAAAATGGCTAAGACTGAGATCTCACCCACAAAAATTAGATTTAGTGTTCAAAACTCTTGCTTGCCTTGTTTTCTTATTCTGGATCTGATCATTCCCATTAATCAACCTCATCTCCTCATGTTTCTTTTCCATCCCCAGCCTCCTTTCCCATTCCATTTCTTCCCTTGTTGCCCCAATTTCCCAAGACATTTCCATCCTATATTTTTCTAAGTCTGTTCAGCTACGCATATAAAGGAACTGGAGATTATTAAAAAAAAAAAAAGACACAGTGGGGCGAGATGAAGCTCATTACAATATATAATATTAAATTAAGCAAGGGTAAATCTATTGTATACTTGAAAACATTAGAACTGCCTTGTAGCTCCGGCTGCAGCAACACAGCACATCAGACCTGTGCTTCTCTCCAGCTTTTCCAAGCTGGGGAATTTGAGTGGGCTGATTCCTCCTTTGGGCTCCCAGTATCCCTCCCCGCCACAGTCTAGAGAGCATCATTAAGATATATTGCAGAAAGGCTCAGAAAAACAACCAGATTCAGGAGCAATACACCAGACGTGAAGTGTGGTGAGGCTTTTTTTGTTTGTTTTTTTTTATCCACCTCTTCACTTTACCCAGCAAGATGCGATCTTCCTACAATCGCATACTTTTCTTCTCTGCAATCTTGCCAAGGGCAATATCGCCTCTTGATAATATAGTCTTTGTATGCACCTACAGAATTGAGAGAGATGCAAGGGAACTGGGAGGCTGGAGGGAGATAATTTCAAACCAAATATAAGAAAGAAGTACCATGCAGAGCTGGGTGGTGCAAGATCAGAAAAATACTTCTCCCCTCTGATCTGTACTATAGATATCACCTCCTAGTGTCCCGCTTCCCCTACACACGCGTAAGTCTCCCTTGTGTCAGCACTGTCTATTGATGGCGGAAAAAGTATTAAATAAAAATAAAAATCAACAGTAACAGCAAGGAGCTGTCTCTTTTAGTATTGGCAGTACAAGAGGATTAGGAAGGTCCACTGTGCTAGACACTCTATACACATTGGCTGCAATACAATTTTTGACTCAGAAAGCCTAGAATCCAAACCAATCACAGCTGAACAGCAAGACCTTCCTTCTGTGAAATTTAAATTAAAAGGTGTTAAGAATAGTCATTTCACTCCCATAGTCTTTACCAATTAAGCTAAGTGTTCAATATGGTCAGGTTGCCCTCTAGTTTTGATTTGTGCCCCACCCACATGTTAACTCCAAAAATTGATTTTAAAAATTCAAATCATTGTTGCAATTTGCTTAGCTTAATATAAAGCAAGAGCATGATGTCCCCTCATGAATGCTACTGCAAGTGGCTACGTAGCCTGACCCTTACTTATAATCCCCTGTAAATTCACCCCAAAAGTCATGAACTACATAATATTAGTTCTTACAGACTGACATATTTCCCTGATCTTTCATGAGCCACATGGGGAAACAGTTTTCGCCTGATCTGAATGAAGAAGAAAAACAGTGATCCTAATCAACCGTTTACCCTTAGTGGCTTCCCTAAACAAATCTGGGAAAGAGCTTAAAGGCTTGGGAATATCCTCGACCCTGCTTGATGCACTGTAATAACCCTACCTAATTATACTGATATAAAAACTAATTGGAAAGATAGCAAATGTCAGGGTAAGATGCAAATTGTAGGGTGTTAATTGCTGAACAGGTGCTGGAATAGAATTAAATGAGCATCTTGATTAGGAGAGTGGAAAAAACAAATGTGGACCCCGAAATCAAGTTGGCCACGTGAATTATTTAGCAGCCTCCTTGTACCAGCAAAAGGTCATGTTGACGCGACCTCTGCTTTGTGATGGGTGGGCTGACAAAACAATAGTGAACTCCAGGAGAAAACATGGCTTAGGAGAGAGGTGAGACTATACAACATAGGAAATTTTCAATGGGATAAGGGAGGAGCTTTATTTATTGGGGGACTTCTAGGTGGGTAACGTGCTAGAAGAAAGTTTTCCATACAGATCATTGCAGTAATACACACTAGTAATCCCCCACTAAAGCTTGGGGAGACTCTGCCTGCAGGAGACCATACAGGCGTATCACCTCTTCTGACCTTGCAAGCACAGAAACAAGGTTACTGCCATTTCCAGCAAATATTTTGGGATATGAATGTTGGTCCAAACAAAAATGGACTAAAAGTCATCCTTTGTATTTGCACAGAACTTAACGGGATTTTCATCAACAGCCAGAAGTTCTTCAGTGACGCTACTACGGTAGTAAATTATTTTTCACATAGGCCCTCACAAAGCCATCTCATGTTCCAGTTGCCATATAATGGCCAGCAAACAGATTAGATCAAATAACATCAATTAGAACCAGCAGTCTAGAAATAAGAGACCCTATCATTAGCAATTATTATTTGGGACACAACTAGCAGAATAATTTTCATGAAGGATTTAATGCAGTTTCAGTTAATCCCTAATTTGGAATCTGAGACTACTTTTTCTTGGTGAAAAAATGAGAATTTTGCAAGACCATGCTTGGGGGCAGAACAAGGTTTTATAAAGAAAACCTTTTTTTATTTTAAAAGACAGTTTCAACAAGTAACAGAACCTACCAAAGTATTTTGCCAATTAGGAGAAAAGTTATGAAGAATTCTGCAACATACTGGTTCAAATTGTGGCATGGGGAGAAAGGAGACCTTTTCCATTGAGTTCACTTAATAAACAAGCACATCTCAATGGATGGTAGCAATCACTATTAGATGCTAGCTGAAATGATCACATTATTTTAGGGGCAGCTAGAGACTCACTGTAGAGCAGGACTCCAATCCATTAGGCACCGTACAAAGTCATAGCACAAAACCGCCTGCATTGCAGAACTTCCAATCTAAACAGAAATGACAGAGAAGGAACAACTGAAACACAAGAAAACAGGCCAGTTGTCCTGGACAGGCTTAAAATATCAGGAGCCTAAAAGAGATCTTAAAATTAACATAAGCAAGAGCCCAAGGCCCTTAATACTGCCAATAAACTGCAAAGGATTCGCAACATAAGAGCTGAATCTTAGTTTTTTGCACACACGAACAAACTACACTCTCTCCTTTTAAGTATTGCAATCCCAAATGTTCATGCAACACACTGCACTGCAGTTGTCTCTAGACTAATTCTCCATTAAGTAAGTTTTTTCTGCACATCAGACCCTTTTTGCACAAGACAGAACTAAGCACACAGTTCCTACAGACAATAAGACATTGTTTCCAGTATCATTCTGGCACCAGGTAATGGATGGTGTTAAGGCAGTGGCGAGAATATGACTACCTGTGCTTTTGACAATTCCTTAAGAGGAAAACTAACTTGCACAAGATGACAGCCTAAGTCAGTGACAAAAAGAGACACTGAGCGTGAGAGCACCAGCTCCCTTCTTCCCACCCAAGCACTAGAAAATTCAATAAAGATATCTGCAATGGTGCCAAGTCGTAAGAAAGGCACGTTTCTGCTCTAAGAAATGAAAGAAAGGGACAATGCTTACAGTGCGTGCTCTAAGGTGGGTCTGCACACAGATAAAGGACGTGCTGCTAACACAGTGCAGTCAGAAAGGAGCAGATACCATTTCAGAGGAAGATGAAACATTTTCTACAGATCTTTGCGGGCAAGGGGAGAAGCATGCTTAAGAGCGAAAACTTAGATTTATGACACTAAGACCTGAAGTTCCCTTTGTATCTAGGGGATATGATACACCGTGGGTGACAGGAGAATAGAGTGGGTACCGCATTGCAATGCTGAGTCTCCTGGGATAAAGACACCAATTCATTATCTGCACACCATCCTTCTTGGGGCCTCCACTGCTAGAGGAGGGAGCTGCCAATCATGTTCCATTCTGCAGACATATTTAGTGCTCGCAGTGTGGGCTAGAAGCAGCTGCAGGGAGAGACAGACTCAGTTAATTTTTCAAGTTCAGATCTATGTTTTAGAGGGGAAGGGCTGCACCTTAAATCAAGTTCTCTCTCCAATGACTTCAGCTTTAACTTTGCTGTTCAGGACCGCTACAGATACGCAGGGTGTACTTGAAATGTGTCTGGGGGCAGGGGGAGGAAAAGGCAACAGAGGGCCTCAATTTGTGTAGGGTTAAGCTGAGCAAAATCTCAGTAGTCTGTTAAAATCCTGCAGGAATTGTACACGGGTATGATCAGGGCTGTGCTGCAGGCTGGTTTATACAGCTATGTAGAACTTGTATGTTAACATCTTTACTGCTCTTTGCCAATGGTGACACTGTCCCAAAACAGCTCATGAAACAGGTCCAGATTTCTTATATACAGAAAAATAATATGCATGAAAGATACAAGGGATTTTTTATTATTATTATTTTAAACACTCATAGTAAAGCTTGCAGGAAGATAAAACTTCACGCACACCTGCAGCTTAAGTAATGTTAATGGGAAGTCCTTCACATACCAAAAATCTGAAGTACAGAAATATTGCTGAGCTCACAAAAACTAATTCAGAAACTAGAAAATGCTAGAATTAAGATTAAAGAAGTAACTCTAATTTAAATCCTTTTTGACATATACAGAAGAATTCTTAATTATATTATGACATAATTCCTCCCCAACATGTCAGCATGTACGTTGCCCCCATCCCCGCTTTCACCTGCTCATTCTAGCTGCTTCGTGCCTCCTCCCCAGCATTATCAGGTCCTGATTTAGCATTGAAGACTCCTAGTCCGGTACAGAATTCCTCACCAAACCTTAAAGCCTAGTCCTCTTGACGTGAAGTACTATTTCCCCATATTGCAAGTAAGCCATCAAGAGAATGCTCCCAAACTATGCGCAATATATACCCCCAAGTGTTACAGGCAAGCCTTAGCTGTTGTAAACTATCATAGCTGCATGACAATTCACACTAGCCAAGGAATCAGAATCCACGCTGCTCTAAAACCAGCTTTGATCTGTACAAATAGAGAGCATTTATATGTTGTCTGCTTTTCTCTTGCTAAAGCAGTGCTTCCAAGTGGAGCAAAACAGCCATCCAATGTACGAGTGCAGAAAAAGACAGAACGTGACATATCTTCATATGTAACACAAAGATAAATTTTGCCTGTAAAAAAAACCCTGAAGCTACAGAAGAAAATGAAGGGGAACACATTCACATTACCCATCACAGAAATGGTTAAGGTCACTGCTTCTGAAGGGCAACTATATTTTAGGCAAGTTATCATGGAGGGCTTCGGTCCTGTTGTGGTGTTTGGCTAAATAGAAAGCAACTGACAGTGATACTTTTTGAAGGCACTGAAGTAAAGCTAGAAAATGAGAGAACCAGATGTCCCTGCAGGATGCTGGGAAATGCTTCAGATAAAGGAGGGGAAAAAAAAACCCTCCACCTTTAACCAAAACATCCCAGAGGATATTTTTTTTTTTTTTGAGGTTCTATGTCAACAAGTGACAGTGACACAACACTGTATACTTTTTCTCCCCTCTTTAGCAGAGGAATTTTGACTGACCAGATATTTTGTCAACATCAAGTAGAATGATTTATGCTGGCATGGATTCAACCTTAAAAGTCATCATTATTTTTCTTCAAGGTACTGAGCACCCACATTCCTAATGAGACTAGAGATTTGGAAAAACATCACTATGCAAGTATTCACTCATACTCCAAATTAGTATCTAGCACAATCTAGTTTGAAGATGCAGTGAAATTTCTAGTAGCTATGAAGTCAAGGATCATTTAAAGCTGTCCAGAATAAAAACCTAGGATAGATCGGTAAGATAAACAGCATGTATGAAGAAGGCAGATTTCTTCAGCTTTATTGATCATCCAAAACAGCACTTTCTGTTTTACATTCTTGTGAACATGAAGTTTCATCTTTTCAAAACAGGAAATTTCAAGAACTCTAGTTTCTTACAGAAATTTTGCAAATATAAACAAACCAGAAGCTCTGATGGCAATCTTAGCAGTTTTATTTTTCTTTTCAGGACTTAAGTTTCAACACAATATTTACGTACATGCTTCTTGATGTTGATGCTAAATAATATCAAGTGCTAATTGCTTTGCTGAATCGGGACCCATTTACTGAAATAGCTTTTTATCAATGTTGCATAAGAAAACCTAACCGCATCTCTTCAAAAATAATTAAATCCAATTTGTATTGGCATCAACACTCTCAGCTTCAAGTCTAATTTCTTTATGCCGTCAGCTAATTTCATCTGTTCACTGTGTATTGGCTTTCAACTGCTTTAAACGCCTCTGTAATTACCCTCCCTATGCCACCTCTTTTCAAACACTCAATGATCTTCCTCTAAGGTTTGGTGTTTTGAAAAAGAACGTGTGTGTATCTGGCTAGTGCAAACGTACCTTGTGCAGTCGGGCTTTTGCAACACAGCTCTTGGGTCCAGAGCCATAAGAGCAAGGCAATTATTTCTTTCCTTTCTGATATAAGCCTCTTGCACAGAGCTGTGAAGATCAAGACAAGGACCCAGCGGGGAAATATGGTAGTGGAAAACTTTTCCCCTGGAGCAAAGGAACAGACCTAACTAGAGCAAGTGAACACCTACAATAATCAGGCTAAAAAAAATAGCTTGGTGGTGCAGTCAGCAGCAACAACGGAAAGCATAAGAAGCACACAAAACCGATGGCACATCCTGTGGAGAAAGCTGACTAGCTCTTTGAGGGAAGCACCAGGAATACAAGGGAAAGACTGTCAGAGGAGCAACTTTCTATCAGGGTACAGAGCCTGAATCCTGAAAGGATTTGTGATAATTGACAATAGCATTTTAGTTTGCTTGGGACTCACATTTCCAATGAGAACAGTTACTCTACTCTTTTTTTCTTTAAAGGGATGAAAAATCCATGGAGCAGAATTTTCTGCCTTCATGCCAAAAACTGAGCAGAGGGAAAAGGGCTCAACATTCCAGAGGCTGCAGAGCTGGAGTCACTTTGCTCACTAATCGCCCCAGGCCATGTGGGTATGAAGTTATGACGCTTTGAGCTGCAACGCTTCTATAACCCAGACTCTTCCAGCTAATCACTGGGCTACTTTTTAAAAAATAAAATAATTGGTACTTAACTGTGTGTATTGAACTGACATCCTGGTGTCTAAACATGTGAGCAAGAATGTTCTTTTTGGAAAGAGGTCAGCCTGTGTGGACTGACTCTGCTCCGCCTCAACTAGCTGTCAGCATACTCAAGACATCTTCTGTTGTTGACAGACACCATCAATGTCATTTAAATTGCCATCATGATTCATACTACAGAATCACCTAGTGCTCCTAGCCAAGGTGAAACTCTCCTCCTCCCTTATCGCACCTTGCTCACCAGTCCCCAGGTCTCACAATTTAATGAGGCACTTCAATGGAGAAGTGATTTGTCCAAGTTCCTCTGCAGGAAGGGGAGTGCTGGAAATGGACTTCAAACATCCTAATTTCCATCCCTTCCACTAGAGCATTCTTTGTTAATATGAAGTGCTGGGTTTATAACAGGTGCATGCCTCTCAGGTAGGACCACAGAAGGTCAGCTCCCCAGTCTGATCTGTGAACTCTGAGCCCTTCAGAGTCTGATTTTATATAGCCTGTTGCCCCAAATTTACTCTTTCCTCTACACGACCTCATTTTTATTGATGCAGGCTTAGGGGAAGAGCTGAAAAGGAGGAGTTGTATGAACTGATTTCACTGATCACTATGGGCTTCCTCTAACTCAGACTTTTCATTTCATCTTGCTTCAGTGTGAAAGCTAGGATAGGAATGGATTAGGACAATTCCTCGAGTTTGTTAAAGGATCTTGAATAAACAGAGCGACAAGAAGCTTAAAAGACACAGGCCAAAAAGAGGACATTGGACCACAGATTTTCTAAGGCCAGTTAAAGTTTCTCATCCTATTCTCTTTCTCTTCCCCTTGGAGAAATACTCATCCTACAAAAAAAACCTTACCTCGGAGTTCTGCTTTACTGATTGGTAAGATGTTATGCCCTATATAAAACTCTTCCCAAACTGCATTAATTCCCCTGGGAACAACTGCTGCTGGACAGTGGAATGACTTCATACATAGCTGTATCAGAGCCTAAGCTGATGGGTACATTTGTATTGTCACAGCTTTACTCCTCCCTCCCAGCTGCAGGCTGCCCTATTTTGGTACCTTGGGTGCAGTGCAACAGTGGAAGGAGAAGCTGTGAAACTACGGCACTGCCATTTCCTACAGCCCACGGAAAGCTACCTGCGGGAACAAATAAGAAAAACAGGCTGTCTGTCAGGCTGACGCTGGACTGACAGTCCTAGATGGTGCTTCTACCCCAAACATCTCCTGAAAGCTACTAAGGGAAAACACAAGACTGTTGAGCAACGCTTGGTTCAAGACCAGTAGACTTGTTAAATGTGAGACAAAGCTCAGTTTTAAACACTCAAGGAATAAAAGTGCACGGGTACTTGGAGAATTATTGAATAAATCCCAATTTAAAAAAATAATATAGCTTGATCTTCAAAGCGCAAGGATAAGGGCTGCAAAAAATCTGGTGGAAAAACATAAAGTTTTCCTTCCCAAATTGCAAGTTTTTTCTGGAAAAGCAGACTGGTTTTCAAGTCCTCCTTTTTTGTGGTTTGTTCCACCCCCACCCCACCCCCCCCGGTGAAAATACATTTTAAGTGCAGATTAAAAAAATTATTTTCTTTTTTTTAATTATCTCCATTAAATGTTTTTACTAGATGCAGTGCCATCTGGAAATGGAACCTTTTGAAAACGGCTCACAGTTGGACCTCAGAAAAAATTTGGAGGCGCACAAAACTGTTAGTTGCTTTTACATTTTTTTCTGCTAAAATATACATAACCACTTCTAGAACACTTGAATACAACCTTGCTCCTGCTTCCACTGAAATTAAAGGAAGTTTTGATGTAGATTTGCACGAGATAAATCCCCAAACCCGTAACACACCATACAAATAGGAGCCCTGGTAGTTGCTCTCTGCTGGAATAAATAAAAAATCCCTTCAGCATGAGAAATGCCATCATCTGGTGAAATCAGCTTTATGCCATCTCCTGTCAGGTGTGACAGCGCTTGGGAGTTCATGAGAGGGGCAAGTGATTGAAAGCCACCACAAGGCAATCAGTTGCCACTTCTTTTTATTTATTTTCTTGAAATAGCCTTTGTAGGGAGGATACAAACCCATGTAGGAAAGAGCAACTCCTTTTGCCTAATGTCTTCATAGTCACTGAGACTCAAATAAGCCGACTGCTTAAAAACAACTCAGGAGCCACAGTAAAAGATAGAAAATTATTGCTTCCTGTCATGACCAAATATTAAACACAGCACACACCTAATGGCTCTATCACTCCCCAGGGAAGAAGCTTTATGAACAATAAAATCCCAGCAGACTTGCACTGTTTGGACTTAGAAGCCTCATTATAGGCTCACTGATCCAATACAATTTACAACCTCAATGGACTCCACTTGAAGGAAAAGCCACCAAACATGGAGTTATAAATGGAATGCCCATGGAGAAATAAGCATTTATTTGTAAAGGAAATTAGCAGAAAAGAGAAGACGGAGAGGAAAGAAAAAACAAAAAAAGGGGGGGGGGAAAGAAAGATTGATGGGTTGGATGACAGCAGCACATTAGAGATCCAAATCAGAGAGAAAGATGGGAATATGAATTCCACTTGCAGAGAGGAAATGCTGTTCCAGGACATGCTTACATGATCCAGCCTGGAACACACCAGACTTGGATTCCAGTCCTCACTGTGTCACAGACCTCCTACGTGATCTTGGGCAAGTCATGTAAGCCCTCAGTATTTTTAAAATTATGAGCCCATCTCCAGCTGACTTAAGCAAGTTTCAGATTTACGTTACGTACTTTTAATCTCACCCTTGTCCTCATTTTACAATGAGACTTTGGGTGACGTTCTGAGCAGGACAGAAATTATTTCATATGCTATCTGAAAGCGGGAAACACTACACACTAATTGGGAGGTCTTCTTCAGATGTGAAGCACTTGCTTCAGAGAGGCTGAAATCCTGGGATGTTTACAGGGTAGAAAATATATGAGATCCCACCAGAAACAGATGGTGAAGGAAACACACAAGGAAGGGACAGACAGAAAAAAAAGGTTCAAAAGGAAAGCAAGAGGCAGTAACAAAAACAGTTAGGGCAGATGAAGTGACAAGTCCATAAAACCAGGTCTAGACAGAGGCTGAGAGGAGTGGAAAAGTAATAAGGAAGAGTATTTTAGGTCATAAATACACAGAGGATGCTTTCATTAGGATGCAAATACTCTGAAATACTGGCATTTCCAATGATGAGTGCAGATGGATCCAGGCAAACACAGACCCATTTTCAAAAAGTTGACTTGTAGAGATCGCATGTCACACATTACTGCTCTACTTGACCAGAATTTCTCTTGTGCTGTTTACCCTCAGCTTCCAGTCCCAGAGGTGCTTTAGTTCATGGGAACTTTTATTCTATTCCCCTTTCCCCTCTCCACCACTACCAAACTCATTGATTCTAACGTCTCCTTACACTGCTATCTCATCTGTCCTTCTGAGACCCCTTATTATCAGCTGGCTGTGCAGCCATTTAACCTCCTCACTTGCTGTTTATGAGAACACAACACAAACTGGATCAAATTCTCGTTATTGCAGGGACAAAGCTTCGATTTAAAAGGGGACAAGGATTTTTCCACACCATGTTTGAACTTTGCTCAAAACTTTGCATTGCTCAGTCAGGATTCAGCCAGCCAGCACCATCAATGTTTTTTATCTCAGCTAAAGCACAACTAATCTAACAAGATTGGAATTCATCCACGCTTGCTGTCCAAACTGGACTAGAGCACCATGGAAGCTTATCTGATTTATGCAGAATTGCTAACATCCTTTGCGTCTTGTCTTCATTGGACTTATTTTCTTAAGGCTTCCAGGCAGTAGTAGCAATAGTCAGATTTTATTTCTTTAAGGTATATAATGTGTCTTTGCTCAGACTTAACCACCCTCACCTTGCAGTTCTGAAATCAGAACCTGTGCTAACTATTCCACTTACAGACTCGGTAGAACTAAAACAATCAATATGGGTTAACACTCCCCACCCATTACATTTTTCCCTCTAACATACCCAAAAAGGCAGGTGCTCTATTCAGAGGGCTCAAGTGAGGTGCTCACGACGAAATGGCTGCACAGTTGCACGAGGACAGCACGTGTCAAGGAGCGCACATGTACAAAAAGTGAGTGGAAATGCGTTTCCAGCTCTGTTAGCGTCCTAATAAATCTGTGCTTGAAATCAGCAGTGATTTAAATTAATTTCATTTATTTTTGGCTTAGTTTCAGAAGCAGTAACACCTTCAGCCCAGGCAGCAGCAACTATCAGTCTGGGGAGAGAATAACTTTTTAAATTACGTCAAAACAATCTCCACTCAATAGTTTTCCACATCACTATAATATTTCCACACATCAGTTTTCAGCAGATGTATCTTTATCAGTGAAAGCTAGAGAAGTACACAATTATCCTTGGTTTTACTGTTAAGCAGAGTCTATGTGAATGGCTAGAAAAATACAGAGATTCTGCAATGGAGAGAGAGGAACAGACCCCAAGACTTCCACAACTCCAACTAGATCCTTCACCACAAGTCCATTCTTCATTTTTCTAGCACACTCAAAGAGATCTTTATGCTTCTTTTGACTCACCAGCTTGCTGGAAAATCTGTTGTCTGTCGACATTAAAAAAAAAAAAAGGATGAAGTGACACAAGCTAGTCTCCAGTTTACTGCATATACAAGCTTTAAGTGATTGTACGCATCAAAGATTTCAAGATGCTTTGGACAACAAACTAGTAAGGAAATTTTCTTTTGGCCTAAAAGGGCAGGCGGCTGGGGTGGGGAGGAGAAACAAATAAATTACGCACTAACAGAACCACTTGTCAAATGGCTGGGATAGTGCACTTTAAGTTACTGACTCCCCACAAACATCCAGTCTACTAAAAAATTCATAAAGAGACAGATGGCACAACAGCAGCTCTTTGCAGGAGAGCAGGGTTTAGCAGTGAACAAAGGACTTTGACTCCCCAGGACAAGAGAAGAGATCATTGTGGGGTTTGGAGGCTTGGAAGGGGGGATTGGAGCACGCAGGGAGCTGAGCAGGGCCTCCTTTACCCGTGGCTCCTAGTTTCACGCCACAGCAGCAACAGATTTGAGACATTTATTCTACCTTGGCAGGCTTACAAGGGGTATGGAGAACAGAGTGGAACAAGAACAATCCAACTCTGCCATGTAGATGAAATCCTTGTTGCAGTAGAAATATGAAAAACAAAAACTCCTATTCAAGGATCTGAAACCCACAGTTAGGTAATTGCTAACACTTTGTGCTAAGGAGGAAACTGAGGCATGGAGTTATGTGACTTGGTTAAAGTGACAGGGCAACTCCGTATCAGTGGGAATTTGACCCAGGCCTCTCCATTCACACTGTTCTGCCTCTGAGCATTAGAAAATATCCTTGTGTTACCCAGTGGTTTTGGGGATCAGCCTGAAAGGGAGATGGAATGGATATAGTCCTTTTTAGATGGCTGAGATTAAAAGGGGGGAAAAAAGAAGAAGGAAGAAAAAAAAAAAAGAAAAAAGAAAAAAAGAAAAAAAAATGAATAAAAACCCAGGATAGCCAGAAGTCTGCACTTATTTCAAGCCAGATAAGGAAAATGAAAGCCAATCTTTATGCCCTTTTGCCTTACTTAGGGAGAAGGAGTTGGGGGGAGGTGATGGTGTGTGGAACACAAGAAGACATAAACCCCAGTCCTATTAATGTGGACATCTCACACAGAGCACTTTAACACACAGCATGGACACTATAGGGGCACAGTCAGAATGTTTAAGCCTGGCAACAGCTGTCTTTCCTAAAGTGAGTTTTAGTGCTTGTGAAATGTGCCAGCCAGTCAGCCAGGGAGAGCTCGGGCCTCTGTTTATCTGTACAGCAGGTAGGGCACGAGCATCAGCAGGGAGGAAAATCTCTATCCATGCCATCCCATTTCTGCATTGAAGGGATGGACCCCTATGGCACAAGAATGCAATCTAGTCTCTTCTGCTTCTTTATAGAGATGCTAACAAGTGTGCCAGCTGCGTTCATGCTTTGGGGGATTTCTTTAAAAATAATAATAGTAAAATCCTAAATGTTTACAGCCTGTGTCAGCTGACCAATATTGTAGTTCGCTGTCTACTGAAACCACTGTGCCAAGTGCTCAGCTGGTGGGAGTCAATGTAGCGCTGCTGACCCAGCTGCAGGTCTGGCCCCATGCCTCCACCCACTGGTTAGTGCATGTCTCAACCCAAGGAAATGTTCCACACAACCCCACGGTTCACTCAATCCCATCCATCACTACAGCCACTGCCCCAGCAACAATTGCAATAAATAAATAAAAGGTGTTAACAAAACACATTAGATCCTTTTACAGGACGGTTAGGAAGAGTTTAGGTTAACAGTAGGAGGAATTGAACCCAAGATCCCAGATTCTTAAAGCATATGAGCTAAATGACCTCATTCCATCAGCTCAAAACAGCAGAGGACTCAAGAGCCTCCACACAATAAAAGCATAAAGACAGCCAGCTACACCCAGCACAGAGCTGATGCTCACATTTTGCAGTGCTGTTCCAAGTAATTTCCCCTGCAGTAACAGAAAAGTCTGTCCCATCCCAGTTACATAGCATTGTTTAATTGAATTAAGATGTTTCATTTGAATTACATAGAAATTTATTTTGACTCTTTATCTCTTATTGGGGAGGGAGGAAGCAAATAAACTGTTCAACTGAAAACATCAGCCGGTTCTCCCCAGTACCCTGGAGGCTTCAATTAGATCACAGCTTTAGTAACTAGGTAAAGCACTAAGACTAACAAGCACACAAAATATAACCTCCTCTAAAGAGCTTAAATCTTCAAGAAACATAAAGAATTTAAAACAAAAATAATCATTCCCACTTGATGAATGGGGAATTTATATCCAAAACTATAGAACTCACCTAGAATGAGAAAAATCTGCAGTAAAATGAGGAATTAAATTCATTTGCAGTATCCACGACCTCTTAATCATGAGACCAAATTTCTTTTTATTTGCATAACTGGGGTGGGAAAAGTAGCAAACTAAGTAATTATAATATAGGCGTGACGAAATATAGCTTTCATTTGGGAAGTATCATCTCTGAAAGAACAAACTTCCACCCTTCTATCTGAAAGCCACCTCAACCCATCCACTTCATACCCCTGTCTACGATTTCAACAAAGAAGGAAATGTCAGTATGCAAAGTTCACACTTGAATTTCCAGGAACTATAAGGAACCTTAAGAACCACCACTTTGGCTATGAGAAAAAGAAACAAAAACATGTACATTTCTGAATTCTCATAGATCTACCAATTCCACAGGTACTAACGTCAAACCTAAGCAGGAAGACAGGATAAATAGAAATTAAGCTCACTGGAAATCCACCCTGGGAACACACTAGAAGCAATTTAGCTCTGATGAATTTTGATCTTGCATGCAAAGTTAAAGCTTGCTTTAACATTTTGAGAAGTGACAGTGGCTTGCGTTGTCTGAAAAACTCGCAAGGGCATATTTTGCAAATGTTTCTGGACTAAACATCTATCATGTAATCTCCCATATGTGTTCTGGTGGTCCTTTCAGTCCTGTGCTCCAGTGGAGTTATGTCTATTCCTGCTTCTTGTCCCCCGCTATAGCAGCATTGCAGGACTGGAGCTGTGTCACTGGTGTTAAGACAGAGGGAACATTCGTAATTCAGATTCTGACCCAAGTTACACTGGAATTTTGACTCAGAACGTTGCAGGGACCTAAATACTCTAATGACTAATACTCTAATACTACAGATCTTTGTCAGTGGGAGAGGATACACAGTAGATTTCAGCAAAGCAGCTCCCTTTCATATAGAAAAGTGCTAGTTTCCAAGAGCAAACGGAAAAATAACTGCAAGGTCCTTAGGATCTAAATCTAGTCCCCAGAGCAAAGGTCACAGCAGAAATGTTTTATTCAGCATAAGAACTTTTGGAATTCATTCAAGGAGAAGAAAAAACCCAACAACAACAACATGGATGACATTTTTTTCCCACTGAACTATTTCTTCCTTTTTAAACAGGGATACAAGTTTCCATGCTTTGCCAAACACCAATGACTTGTGCCTCCCTACAGCAATAAACAGGTAAACCAACACTATAGTCTAAGCATCAGTTCCTCGAAGCATAAAAAGCAAGGAAGCAGGGAGAGAAACAAATAAAGGGGAAAACACTGTACTGGTAATGGAGTTATGTTCATTTGCAGCAACTTAGAAGGTAGTCTCTGAACTCAGCTAAATTTGATGCATGTTTAGTTCAGTGAGACACTGAATGGCAGGTTATAACCTCAACCGAATGCTTCATGAGTCTTGTGAGGTTTGTAGGATGCATCTATAGCATGGTCAGAAGCCTGCAATCATAGCACAGACAGGCATACCAGATGCAGCCACTTAGTTAGCTCAGGCAAAAAAGAAAAACAATAAAGTTGCGATAACACAGGCATTGGTGTCTATCTCTACGAAGTAGCAATGCCTCTCCTTGCTTCTTCACCACCCTTAGAGGTACCCACCGTAGTTAATTTAACTTGTGTCCGCTCATGACAGAAGTATACCTTTGAATACCACATAGAGTTTGCTTCATTTCGGACTCAAAACCCCTCTACCTTGCAGCTCCTTTGCTGTTGAGGGAACTGCCACGCACAGGCTGCTTGTACAGTATAGCAGTTTAGAGATTAGTAACATGGTGCCCTCCCAAATCCTTCCTATTTGAGTATGCCTTTGTGGGAGTGGCAAATCACAGAACCTGCTAGACCTAAGACATACACAGCTCAACCTAAAACTGGGCTCCATCTCTGCTCTCACACCTTCTGATAGTCCCCTACTATAGCTTTGAAGATGTTGGTCTTTTCTATGCTGTATAATCAAACCGTGTTTTAACCATATAGGTCCCCTCCCAACACAGCTGGAATTACAATGCAGATGGCACCTCCCGAGTGCCAGCCCCAATTTTCTCACACTCTCTTGCAGCAGGAGCAATGCATATGACTTAACCTGGGCTCAAAGGGAGAACCAGCACCTCAACAATCAAGTTCTTCTCTGGCCTCCATTTTCCTTCTGTTCTAAATGGAAAGCTCCAGTCGTGTTTCACTTTGCATGCACTGTTTAGACCTGGCTCTGCATAACACAAATGTATTTTCGTAATCCCTTCTCTCTCCATTTTACATTTGGTTTTCACTTCTCTAGAGACATGCTAGAATGTAGCAGCTGCATTGTTACGTTACAAATTTTTGCATTTACCGATCTTTTCAAACAATTATTTTTAAAGAAAATGTGTGGTTCCTTTTAAACTAAGAAAAAACCCACCATGAAGCCAACACTGAACTGAAAATCTTTCCATAGTTATTGGCCTGCATGATTGCAGATGGTTGCAAGCTGCATTTCGGAAATTATATTCTGCCTGCTACCAAGTTCTTCTAAAGAAGCCACATAAAGATGCCCTAAATAAAAAAAACACCGCTGCCCAGATTCCCAAGCTAGTTCAGAACACACATGACTCTCCAGCAGAGTTTTCTGCTTGTTTGAAAGACAGAAAGATTAGCCCCATTGAATGTAGCTTGGGAGAGCAGACTGTTTAGTTGAACTCTTAAGTAGTTGTACTTAACTGCTGTGGAAATGTCTGAGGATGACAGACTAGACGGTGAATTCCTCTGTGCACAGACATGTACGGCATAACTTTGTTATTATATTTGCATTACATGTGCTGATTAAGATGTAGTACACAGGATTATCCCCCACTCCTCAAACCTTGTTTAACCAGGTAAAATGGTGGAATAGAAATAACTGTACAGAAGAGGGAGTCATTTGCTAGTACTGCACTACTGATTAGCGCTAGAACAAGAAAAAAGATTTAGCTTCGAGTTTAGCTTCTATTCACCACATTGTTCACTCAACCATGCCACCTCCAGACAGCAGTGCAGATTTGTAATAATTTCTTTCCTCTGTGGTCTAAACCTGATTTAGTGGCTGCCTTTAAAACCACGTGAAAACAGCTTGATCGGGCTGCACCCCTTATTTCTCTCATCTACCTTATTATTGCCCCTACTGAACTCCAGATTTCACTTGCAATTTTGAGACATGCACACACAGAGATGAGAAGGAAGAACTGACACTTGACAAGAAACTACCAAACTGAACCTAGAGGATGCTTCCATACAAACAGAACGCCTGTTGCTGTTAGCAGGGGCATTACCAATAGAAGTTCTAGGCTTAGAGCAATTTAGGACAGGTTAGGACTCAGGGACCACACAAATGACTTTTACATCTGATGCACATTTTATACAGTTGTTGAAAAGAATAACCCTGTTCTTTCCAATAGTTTCACTTCCATTACATTTTACATCAACAGACCTCAAATTCCCACTGAAAACATCAGAATCTTCATTTTGCATGAGAATGGAGAGCTTGCTCAAGGTCACAAATTCACTTAAGTGGTAGGAACTATCCCCTTCATGGTCTTAACTCATAGGCTAATACACTGCCTTACATCATGCTGCTTCTCCAGCAGTCAGACAACTTTCAGAAAATTCAGACTTCAGATTGGAAAGTTCCCAAATGCAGAATCATAACAAACATCAATACAGCCAAAAATAAGCTAGAAATTTCATAGAAAAGGTCAAAATGGCATATCTAGGATTTCTGCTAGTCAGGAAACTGCCCCCTACACACACACAAACAGCCTAGTTTGCGGGAATTTCCAACTTTGGGCCCAACCACAACTCGTAAGTACAAAATTAAAAGGGAAAACCACAGGGTAAAGGGAGTGGAAGAGCCCCATCACATCAGTAAAGTTCCAAAATTATTTAGATTGACTCTGGGATGAAAAAAAAAAAAAAAAAAGGAGATAATTGTAGATCTTTATTCAAACCAGCTTGAGCATTCTGAATGCCAAAAAAAAAAAAAAAGTCACAAGAAATACTACGACAAATAATGCTTTCTAGAATGTAGATAGAATATACCAGACACATACAGCCAGAAAAACTGAATTCACAATCAATCCACTTCAGCATCAGCTCTCCACTGGCCCCTTGTACCAGCTGCTTCAGGGAAAAGAAACTCTTTAAACAGTTACTACAGAATAATCTTGGGGGAGGGAGGGAGAAGGCTTCTTCCTGACTTTTCTTTATTTACCGTTCTCCTCCTGGAGATCTTGGTTGTGTATTTCTTTTTGAAACAACTCAGTCATCTTGTTTTTCCTTCTTGAATCTTGCTGAACTCCAGGTCTCAAACAACACTTTGGGTCAGTGAGTTCCACAGGCTAGTTTTCTAAGCCTTCACAAATACAATTTTTAATGTGCCAGTTCACAATTTAACAAATGGCTACTCTCCCCATTTATGTTATTTACCCAGAAACTGGCAAGAAGAACTTAGCCCTGGATGTGGAACTGAGTAATATATGAAGCTGCTGTTCTACATAAAATTGCTTACAATCCCCAAACTCAGTTTTAGTCCTGCCTAATATGTTGTACTTCTCTCTTTATCCCTTCCTTCCTCCCCACATTTCTATAAAAATATTCTCATTTTGTTAAAGAATATTATTGAAGCTGCCAGGTTGCTCAAAGCTTTCTCTGCCTCAGTAATCCAGTTGCGTTATATGCCTGGTGAATAGAAAATATTCTAGATGCGTACATGGCATATTTGGTCACAATGAAAATGATACACAGAGAACTTAATTTAAAAAATGAACATCAACAATTTTGTCAAGGTAAGCCTGGATGGACTAAAGCTAACCACCTCTTAGGCCAGCATTTTTCTCAGGAATCACAAACCAGGCATCCCTGAATGGCAGACACTGACAGAAAACCATCAAGAAAGACCCTCAGCTGCCTCAAAGTACACACAGCAATTTGAGGTTGCATTTCTAGGAAAATGAGGATTTGTCTCCTACCTGTCAATGATCACGGGGTCAGACGGAGTCTCATTTCTGTTGCCGCAACTTTTCTTCTCACAGCACCGACTAAAGAGAAAGAAAACCAAAATTAAAGAATTACTGTGATGGTTGATAGCAAAGCAACCAGCTGAAAGTCTCATCTGCAAACCTTCAGGACTCAATATGTCCGGAAGAGCAACCGAGAAATTTCTGGCTAGGCTTTCAGGAAGGGAGAACTATGGGAACTGGGTACCCAAACGCTGGTTGCTTCCAGCGGGAGTTTGGCACTTGGCTCCCTGTAGTTTTTTTTGAAATTTCCAGCCAAAAATGAACACCAATATGGTCACACTTTAGACTAAGGCACTATTTATAAAGGCTTAATAAACGATTAATGGATGTCATAATGATATTACAGGCATGAGTATCATGTGTTATGTATGGTTAAAATTCCATCAAAAGAAGGTGTTAGAACTGACTATAAGCAACCTACTGATTTACTATATTTTAATAACTGATTTGTTGATTATTAAGTATCTAGTAACCCCTAAGTTTCATACACCCACAGAAAACTTTGACACTATAGTAGCACCAATGAAAAAAACAGAAACTGAACATACTTAGATTCTACTAAGGATCTGAAGAGGTATTTTTCAGGTTGCCATTTAATCTGTAAATCCCTTTGCAATTGTTTCAGTGACAATAAGCCCTTAAGATTAATCATGTATTTATACACATTTTATACTGTGTGGCCACCAACACGATTGTACAGAAATGAGAACTCTCTCCGATGAGCTCACAACATAAATTAAATATATTTATCTGACTCAATAAGAAAATGCGAGATAATGCTGTCACCCCCAGGAGCTTGCAGTAAGGTACATATCACAGCATAATATTTGTGTTATGTCCACATCTATGCACGTGTGCATGCACATATACACAAAGATAACTGTGTGTGTATATATGTGTGTGTGCACATGCACAAATGTGTACATATATACACAGATATATCAGGAGATGGTAGAGAAGAATACAACCTACACTCAGGAACTATTAGATGTTCTTCACTCCCATGGAATTACACTTTCTTCAGGAAAGAAGAACAGAATCACTAAACCTCCTTTTCCCATTTTTAATAATAACAATAATGACAAAAAAGAAAAACTAAAATCAAGAGAGAGGTAGTTATTTGATTTCCACTGATATACTCATTGACACGGGTAATCCTCCTCGATATACACCAGCTGAGTACCAAAAGTTTAATAGATTTTAAAAACAGCCCTTGCTCTGAAATTCTCAGTGTTAAAAATCCGTAGCAACAGAGATTAGAAGATTTAAGCTGTCTTGATGCTCAGCTAGTTTGTTCCAACCAAACCTAACATGGGTGGGGGAGGATGGAGGCATCCAAAACTTTAAGTAGGCTGTATCAGAAGTCCCATATGCCTCAGAAGTCACCAGATCAGATTCGGCCTTCAGTTACACAAATGCCTTTCCAAATTATGTCTTTCACATTCTGCTGAGGTTGTTCAAATTTACACATATGGAACCAAGAAATTATTTCAGGTTTTGTACAGTAGTAGAATAGGTGCTGAATACATTTGCAAAATTCTCAAGTCAGTCTGAATCCCACAGTTTTCCAACTGGGGAGCAATTCCAAGCAGAGGAATAAAAAAAAAAATAATAAAAAAAAAAGCTTGAATTCACTGAAGGCAGTACAAAATATGAAAGACTAGCTTTTTTCTTTAAATGCCTAATATTCAATTATTAATACCTAAATTAAGCATTTAGACAAAAAACCTCTTTCAGATATGAAAAAATTCATTTTCTCCTTAAGTTACAGTGTGTGCCAGGAACTTCCCATTTGCAAGTTGAAATTGCCTAGCAAGATGAGATACAACTATCAGATCTATTTGAATAGCAGCTCTAACTGTTTCAACATTTCTACATTCCCTTTGCCTCAAACCTGCACTTATTCATCGATGCTAGTCCTTTTAAAATAAAAGGATACACTAAATATTTAAAAATCCCTGGGGCAGCCCCTCTAGCTGCTGTAAATTGTCATGGCTCCATCGACTTCAGTGAAGCTATGGTAATTCACACTAGCTAAGAATATCCCTACTCCCTCTTTCTCCCAACTTTGTTTTAAGTGCATCTTTTATATGTTTCACTGCCTAATGATTTGTTTATAAAAATTGCATATTTTTGTACTAAAAGCGAAATGTGAGGTATTTTCTAAAGAAAAAAAAAAAAATAAACCCCCCAAAAGCAGAAAATCCTCACTCAGAAGAATATAAATTTGACATGTCCAATATAACAATGCGTTGGAAATAACACCAGGAATAAAAAGGCCTTGCTGGTTTACATGCTGCTATAATAAAAAAACAAAAGGAAGTCAATTTTTAAAATATTTTTGTAGTGTTTTATTATTTGGGAGGATTGTTTGGTTTTTTTTACAGCTAGCTGAAACAGCAGTGGTTTCCTCTCTTTGCAATAATACTAAATGAGATATCCTTTAGTCATGTAACTTATGCGGATAGTCGTGAAAAAATATTTCTGATTGCACTACACCACAGTGAAGTTCAAGCGGAATACACCAGCAGTACCTCCACCATGTCTCCTCAGCTCAGATACTCTTCCCAGAGAGGCTGCCATTTCTTGGCACAGTGTTTTAAAATTAATTATGCGAGATTGGAGTACAATGTGGCTGGGTTCTGAAATAAGCGCATCTTGTTTTATTTTAGTTTCTACAATTCACAGTTAGGAACTTTACCTTTGTAATACTTAAAAATTTTCCTTCTAAAGCTGTGGTTTACAGACAGAGTTCTCCAAACATTTTACAAATATCTGCATTCTTATCACACTCGGATAACAGATTTTTGTTAGGGTGCTAGATTTTTTTCCCTTTGACTGTAACACTTCTTGAGTCCAAATGTATTTGAAAAAAATTTTTGATTAGGGAAAACAGGCACTCACTTCCAGTGAATGACTAGTTGACACGTAAATCAGAGTGCTTTTAAAGACTGAGGATGCTTCAGCCCAGCATTTTAGCAAAAGTACCTCTCAAATCTTTAAATCCCCATTTCCAAGTATTTCATCACAGTATCCAAGCACTAACATTTCCACTGGGTTTGTTTTGCAAGTGCTGCCTGTAACAGAATTGACTTGTTTCAATTTAAGTCAATGGCAAAAATCCCGAACTCTGGCAGTCCAGGATCAAGCCTACAATATTCTCTTAAAGGAAATTATTGGCATGACTTCACCAATATTTACGCTTCTGCTACGATGTTGTGCTAGGAACATACCTTCAGAGATGCTCATTTACTTAAAACAAGAATATCAAGGTCTAAGACTTCTATTTTCTACACCTTTTCTTGTTATACTTTCCCCTCTAACTAGATCTACATGGGAAAAATAATGGTTTACATTATGAACAGTCCTGAAAAAAAACTAAAAACAACCCCAGAAACCAAAAAGCTACCACAGACAACACCAGATCTACAAACTGAATACCCCAGAAGGCTCATGTCAAAGACAAACTTGCATCCTATCCCTCCTCACACTTGACTAAAATGGTTTTAAAATTCAGCCCTCAACTTCCCTCTCCTCACCCCCCCCCAAAAAAAAAAAAAAAAAAATCTGTCTCTAATTTCAAACTCAAATAAGCTCACAGCATGGTGGCCTTTGTTTTGTTTTCTTCTCCCCAACTCCTCCCTGCAATTGCATAACAAAAGTGTCTAAATTCACACCATCTGGCCGATAAAGACACAGGCCCCAGTGGCCGCCTGGCCCAGCTGATTAGAGCTCCTGTCTAGTCTGAGCCTTGTGGCGAAAGTCACAGCTGTGGGGCTTGCTTGCACTCAATACAACTCTGTTATTAGCCAGCTGTAGGCCCTGAGACTACTTCTGTTCAAATTATAATACCTTTTAACCCTCTGAGCATTGAGGGCATAGGGGGTTGCTGGCAGCAGCATAACAACTAGTTTCCTCTTAGTCGGTAATTGGAAGAAAAAGAAGTAGAGAAAAAAGTTATTCCAGGAGAGGAGACTGTTTACCTTGATTTCCAACCTTTGGGGGGAAAGGCTGTGTATTTAAGAGAGACCCACCTAATAGGAACAGTTCCCATTAGGCCGTAATAACCCAAATGAAAAATTTCAGATCTGCAAATAAATAAATAGAGGCTCTCGCTGAAAGCACTAATTATTGAGAGTTGAGAGTTTAACTTTCAATTGCTATGACAGATTGTTGTAGCCGTATCAATATTTAGACAACTTTCCTGCTAAGCACGCATCTGTCACTGTCTGAGTGGAAGATGCGGAGTTTCGGATGCACACGTCTCTATACAGCAAAAATATCTGCATGGGTGATTACATACAGAAAATACCCCCAAAAAAGCCCACCTTCAACTAGCAAGGGATTGGAAGAAGAGGAGCAGAAAAGACAGGCAGACCCTTTCTTTTTAAAAACAGTAGGCATCAATTTGGACAGCAGAGTGGGTACAGTGCATTAAATTTTTATACACTGTTACTAATGCAAACTAAACTAGGGGCTTTAAAAATTGATGCTGCCACTTAAGCAGCACACAATGAGGAAGATTTGATTATTGTACTTAAAAGAAATAAAATAAAATGTCAAGTTTAACTAGAGTTGGATCCATTCCCCTGACATTATTCAAAGTGATATGTGTAATGCCTCTTTGGAATAAGCAGCATCCTGTTCAGAGATACTTTAGGAAAACACGACATTTAAAATCAAATGTCTTGATTAGGTTACAGAGCGCTTTTGATTTCGTTCACTAATCTGTGTTTTACATGGAAAGAACATCCCCGAGTTGTAGTTCTTCCTTGGCTAATCTATCAAGCAGGAAAGTTCAGTATAATCGGAATAATGGTTTACATTTGTAGAACACTACCTTAAATCAAGCACGGAATGCGTTTATAGGCATCAGTGGAGGCCAGGTATATAAAAGCTGAAACAGAGCGTCTGATACTATAAAGGCACAGAAAGGAAGCAGGGGAAAAAGCCAAAATAATTTTATTTTAAAGAAGTACATGTAGATGGGAAGGTGCTGGTGTTTGCTGAAATATTTTAACATCTACAGTAGAACTGCACTCTATACAGGAAGAGTGGAGAAAGATGAAGTATGCTGTTATTTTGTTATCACAAACAAGGACCCAACTGCATAGCAATTCAAAGGTTTTGCGTCTCTAACGTTCACCTAGTTATAGTGAAGACTTTCAACAATATGGATAGCATATATATTTAAATACGTATGCAAGTTCTAGATGTGCCAGGAAGTAACATATATACCTTTGATCTTGGCTACTACATCTACAGGTCCTTTCCTGTGAAGTGCACCGTATGCATCTTATACGTGATATACGCTGTGTTTGTGCATACATGTGTGACTGTGGGTCAAAAGTAACAGTGCTCATTTTCTTAATTAATGAGAGCAAGCACAACAGATAAACGCTATACATTTACTTGATCCTTATTATATTTAAAAAGTAATGGAACAATTGACATAATTGTGGAGTACTGAGACCGAGACTTTCCCTTGACGAGAAGTCTGTCCAAATAATCTGCTCTTACTACTATATTAACTTAAAAAGCTAGTTAAAAATAAATAAATAAATAATCAAGTAGCAAACTGCAACATTAAAAGAAGCAACATTCAGTCCAATAGCTTAACCCCCTCCCACTAATACAATAAATCACAAACTGTGTTTAATAAAGGTCAAGGTTGGTTTTGCCTTTCATTTTCTGAAAGAACATTCTATGCACAATTTAACACATTTTAATATAAGAACATTGACTGTTTGCATTGTTATACGTATTGAAAAAAATTTAATTACACAAGAGCAGGAAAAGTAATAAGTTACCATGGAAGCACGATGTACATACATAAGGTACATGTAACTTTATACTTATACAAATGTTATTAAAAACATCCTCAACTCATTTTACCCTCTAATTTATAACTTTACATGCTAAAAATAGTGTCTTTTTAATTAAAAGGTGGAAGTCCCCTAAATATTGCTTAGACGGTATAGAACAGAAGGATTTGTGTTTTGGTTTGAGGGGTTTCTTTTTTGGTCGGAGTAGAACTAAGCAAAATTAAAGAACATTAATGATGATAATTTAATTAAGAAAATTAAAATATTTCACCAGAGAAAATTACATGAAGAATGCCTTTTAGATTCCAGGTAAAAATCTGGAAGTTAAACCGCTCATTCTCAAAAGGTGAACAGGAATTTTGTGAGAAATAAGCATATGAAAAGTCTCGATTTAAACAACACACACAAAGGCCTAGTTTAAACAAAAATAGCGCAGCTCCAACTGCAGACCTGGGGTTGCTAAATCTCTTGCAGTAAAAAAACAAAACAAAACACAACAACAATCAAAAACACCAAATATCTGTATTGAACCCAAATCAAACATTATCCACATGTTAAAAAAAAGTCTTCCTACACAAAGAATCTGTCTGACACAAAAAAAACCCAAACAAAATAAACTCTTCCTACCTACAACTTCATCAGAAAGGCCATTTTAGCATCTATGGAAACAAACTTAACAAATGGTATGATGTTAATAAAGTCATCTTACCTGCACATGACTTCATGGGTAAGCAAAACTCTGCACATTTCGGGATTCTTGTTCTGTCCTTCGTAAGTTATAGGCTACAAAAATTAAGAAAAGGGGTAAGGCAGTAGCATCAGGGGGTTACTTATTTGTCACAATATTCAGCTCTGGGGTGAAGGCTTTTTACCATTGCTCACCATCGCTGGCAAATAAATACCTTCCCCCAAAGCCTTTATGAGCAGGGAAAGCAGCTTATACATAAATATTGATAAAAAGTGGATAAAAACCTACAATCCATAGAGGAAAAAGAGAGACTTAAGAGCATTACTTTTCTATTGCCCTCAAAAATAAGTTCTGGAATACAGATGAACAAGAGACAAAAATGAACCAGAGAAGAAAAAACATGCAGGGCAGTGTAAAGAAAAAAGGAAGGATGAGGCGGGACAGGATAGCACGGCACATATTAGCTATGCTCACCTGCTTAGTGACTGAATCAATGAGCCTAACGTACAGATCCTGTTCAGTCCTGACACCTAGAGCGAGAGAGAAGAGTAATAAATAATGCTGTTACATGCATCTTTCCCTAAACATCAGAACAAAACCATGTAGTTTCATCTAGTGCCTTATTAAACAGCCTCAGAAATACCATTTAGTTTTGTTTCCTCTAGTGTGTTTCCCAAGTCCATCCACACCAGGTAAACTTCAGAGCTCATCCCTACACTGAAGGGGCATCGTGCAAGGAAATTTATGTATATTTTAGAAATCACAGTGACAGCACCTACAAACCTTGCCTCCCTGTACAACATACAGAAGGTGAATGGAAAGAGGACTCACCATTGCTATAAAGGAGCTGGAGTTTGTAATGCGTGCCGTTGTTCGTCTTTTCATTGCCTTGCTCCTGGAAAGAGAGAATTAAAAAAAAAAATTCTTCCAGAACTTACACTTGGCACATTTAAAATGCAAAAGCTGATAATCATGATGGAAGCGACAACAAAGTTCATTAAAATTCTGAGAGGTGAATCCACTGATTGGGATATATTAACCTTCCGAATGACCCAGGACAAACTACAAAATACTGCTGACATCTTTTGCTGTAGGAGTTCAAGAACTTCTTTTCCTCTCTTACTTGCTATTATGCTCCCAACTTTTTCAAGGCAATACACTGAGATGAATTTGTACACTTCAAGTCAGTTAATATAAAGCAGATTGATAGTGGCAAAGCTCAGTGGGTTTTGGTTTTAATGTCTTCATTACTTTCCAATAGTCTTATTTTGAGTCATTATTGATATTTACTTCCTGTAGGTTGAGATACAGGGATGTTGCTTGCGTGTTTTTTTACTGTAATTTCCTAGAAGATAATTATTTATGAGCATCCTTCATAATTAAAAAAATCTTGTCCGTGACTAAGAAAATAATTGTAAAAACAGTGTGAAGTGGTCACCACATGGATCTAAAATCCAAAAGCAAATGCTTTTCAAGTCCTGCCCTTGACTTTGGAGTCTTAAGAAATACATATAATCAAACTCAACAGCTAATATAACATATTACAGGTCAGATTCCGCTTCTGTTGGGGTACTAATAAAACTTGGCAGATCTGGTAGATACCAGAAAAAAAAAAAAAGCACATTTGTTCCCCATTAATTTTTTTATTCTATGTTTAGCGGGTGTATGAAATTCCCATTGTATTCCCGATACAGCAGAGGCTTGCAAGCCTTTTTAACTACAGCAGCACACAGGGCAACAGCTCTACCAAAGCACCTGAACCCTTGACCAAGAGCTGGTTGTATTTTGTTAGGGACAACAGGTATTAAAAGTTAGCAGCTCAACGGGGGGAGAAGAAAAGATCAAATTTGGAGAGGAAAAGAGGAAGAAGAAAGATAACAAGCCTTACTTTATCATTTTCTACAAAGTCCACAAAAGCTGTCCTCTCTATTTCCACGGGCTGCCCCTGTCTGTCGTAGAGAGCCAGAACAAAGTGAAAGAAATTGGATTTCCTCAAGTTGGAGGGTGGCTGCTTTTCAAAGTGAGCTCTGGACAAAGCTACTCCGCTGTGGAGGAAACATACGGGATAGGGTGTGGGGGGAGAGACAAAGACATTACCAGGTTGTGCAGCAGTTACAGCAAAACAACAACAGAAAAAGCAGAACATATTCATAGAGAAGCCGGGAATCGTCCACCTTGTGCGAGTGCCACATGAGGCTACGAGCAGTCGCTTGTCATCACTGCCCCCGAGCCCGGCGCTCTCCCCCCGCCGCGGGCCGGCACAGCGGCTGCGCTCCCAAAGCTGGACGGCGGGGAGGGCTGGGGGCGACCGAGCCCGGAGCCAGGGCGGGGGGAGATGCCCGAGTTTGGAGCTGTCAAATAACGCTCATTTCGGCTTGGCACCGATGTCTTTATAGCTACGTTCTGAGGACAATAATAATTTACAGAGCCTGAACGTTAAGAGATCGGTTATTGCTAAATGCACTAAGTGTTGTACTTCCTCCTCTACCTATTCTCTTCTTGCCTGTCACACTCATTTCTGGAATGCAACGCGCAGGGTGGGAAGTAAATGTAACATATCATAAGTGCTATCTGTACATCGCAGCATCGTTCACTTTTCCTGTAGGAGAAGACAAGCGACCTTAAAACATTTCCTACAAGCGGACTGCCAACCTGAGGGCACCGACAGTTTAGGTAAAAGACAACTAGTTTCAAGCAGAGCATCCACTTTCCTCAGCAGCTAAGTTTGTCAATGTAGTCTTTAGTCACTGACATATTTGAACCGATGCCTGCATTTTCAATTTCTGATTTAAATTGAAAGAATTTAGACTCAAGTTAATTAGCCTTTGCCCAAATCTTGTCTCTGATTGCAGAAAATGCAGTGACGTTTCCCTCACACTTCCCGGCTTGGAACGATTCAAACGCTTTGTGTATCCACGATATCCCTAACTGCAGCTACCTTTCTTAGTGAAATTAGTTGTAGCTCCCTCTCCCTAATGCCGATTTCTATCTACTGCAGAGAAAATAGGTGCACATGAGCACCTCCCTATTACTTAATAGAGAGATTAAGACTATCTGCCAGACAAGTTAGGAGTGAGAACAGCTTCGGGTTTCAGTCCCCAAAATAGCTCCACTGCATTGGCAAAAGTATTTGACTCTTTCGGAGAACTACAGATGTTTCCCTATGTTTTCCATTGCCAAATAGGTACAGCGTGAACTCACCACATCCGCTACAACTGCACCTAGTTTGGGGCTTCCTCTCATTCTGCATGTAAGAACTCGGATTTCTTGGGGTTTTTATGGACGTCTGAAAAAACCTGGCGATGCCACCACCCAGCACAATTCGACTGCATCCCCACCGCTCTCGCAATTAGAGGCTTCTTAGGAGCCGTTTCCTTTTACTTTCGGTTTCCGCAGGAATAAACCCCTTCTCCTACCCCCCACTTCGTATTTATTAAACTGTCTATCGACATTCATAAAACTCTGATAACTCCTCCCATAGTGCTTGGAAAACCTTGCTCATGGATCAGGCCGCGGGTGGGGGCATGGATGTACTTTTTTCTACAACATCCCTGTTTCATTTGAAGTCCCATCTGCTGTTACATGCCTTTCACCTTGTCTCTAAATTAAATAAAACCCAACTTAGTCCCAGGACCAGTTTAGCCTTCCCCGACGCTACTATGATGTTTTTATTAAAAAAAAAAAAAAGTATCCAGAGGGCAAGAAGAAAAAAAATATTTTACCTAAAAGGGTTTTCATCATCTTACCCCTAAGGGGAAGAGACTGGAATAACGGTCCTGCGCCGACTTGGCTGGGAAGAGAAAAGGGAGGGGAAGCTATCCCGCCCAAACAAGTGAAAAACAAACAGACAAGCCCCCGGTTCGGCACGTTCACTGGTATTTCAGGTCATCAGAGACCTCTCGTACAGGTGCTACACGCGAGCAGGCTGAGGCGTGAAGGGCTGCTCAGGAACCGGCGGCTCCGAGCGCCCGCGGGGCTCCGCGCTCCGCCGCGGCGCTGCCCAGCTGCCGGCTCGGCTGCCCCGCCATCCGGCACCGAACCGCGCTCCGCTCGCCGCTTGCCTGGTTCGGTCAGCAGCCAGCAGCCTTCAATCCACGGGTAAAGATTTCGCCAATGCCTACGGTAGCTACAGAGCCACTTGAATTAAGTAAAACAAGATGGGCCGGGGAGGAGGGAGACGGGGGGAAAGATCTGCATTTAAGTTAATTCTAACTTGGTCCGCTCCTGTTCGGCTGTCTGACCCAGAGAGCAGGAAGGAGTAGTCGGTATCGCTAGGTACAACGAATCCCCCCCGCCTTCCCCCTGTGCATAAAAAGAAAGAATGATCCGATCTCTCTGTCATCTGATCCCCGCACTGCATTTTAAGATTCTGGATGCTCCCC
Source organism: Rissa tridactyla (assembly GCF_028500815.1). Classification (NCBI taxonomy): domain Eukaryota; kingdom Metazoa; phylum Chordata; class Aves; order Charadriiformes; family Laridae; genus Rissa; species Rissa tridactyla. The sequence continues at coordinate 6,835,335 of NC_071485.1, forward strand.
GGTTTTGGAGCGCTTCTCCCTAACTCTAGCTATACTATCTTGAATTTTCACTGACTAGTGGACACCGGGAGGAGGAAAGGAGACAGAAAGGGAGAAAATGAATTTAATATCAAATACAAACAACAACAGGAAGTAAAGAAAAGGCTTGCTTAAAAAAAAAAAAAGCGGGGGAAGAGCGGGGGAGAAATAGTCACAGTTACCTTTGTGCTGCTACGTTTGCATCCACAACCCCAACGTTTCTGACCCAGGACCTGACGGAATCCATTTCAGAACCTAGAGATTTATCTTTCAGAATTGGTCCTCTTCCTAAAGTATCTTGAATCCCAAACATTTAAAAAGTCTATTCCAACTAGCAACAGTTTCCTTTTGGGGGATAAGGGAGGAGAAAAGAAAAAAAAAAAAAAGACGCAGCCTTTGTAATTGACACACACAAATCCCAGGAAAGTGGAGAAGTTCAGCTTTAAAACCAACTTCTTCTGCTTTTAAATGCTACGTGTTTTAATGCCTTCAAATAGGGGAAAAAAAGTTTTTCCTCTTGCAAAGTAAAAGTTATGCTGATTCAGTCTTGCCTGGTATCATCATCCTTCAAACGCAGGAGAGGAAACTGCATCCAGAAACTGATCGCTGTTAACAAGGATCACCTGTTTCTCAACAGACACGGGGAGAAGGATTGATCGCTGCCTAATCCAGGAGAGAGGAGGAAAAAAAAAAAAAAGCGGGATGAATTGTAAAAGAAAGGAAGAAATGGAGCTAAAGAGAGTCTGATTACACACTACGCCCGGGAAGAGCCGATCTTTCCCAAACTGGTCACCATGAATGGGTTACAGGGGTGGGAGCGCACATAGCGGGAAGGGGGAGGAGCCTGCTCCCAAATAAGGGCTGACATTTGCATAGCCTGCCCCGATTGGAGGGCTGCGGGCAGCCCCGCGCTCGCCTCGGCTCCCGGCTCCCCGCAGTCCCCCCCGGGGCGGGGGCGGCGCGGCCGGAGCCGGCGGGGACAGAGCCACCGGCCCCGGAGCTCCGCGGCAGCGGGACAACTTTTCCCTGAATGTCATAGCCCGTCGACGCCGAACGGCCCCGCCACCTAACAAGTGAACTGTGCTAAAAGCAGCAATCTCTGCAAATCTGTTCCGTGCTGTCGTAATAAAGCAATCGGACAGGTAGTTGGCTGGTTCGCTTTCAGGCGCGGTGTTTAAAAAAAAAAAAAAAAAGCGCTGGGAGGAACGAAGCGGGTCGCGGTGGCGATGCCTGCGGGGCTGGGGATGCAGAGACCGCCTGCAGCAGCGAGAGGCGGCGAGAGAGACTGAAGACCCCAAAGTTCTCACTACACGCGAGCTGTCAGGTCGAGCCTTAAAACTTTTTATAACATCCAATGTAAGCAAAATTCCCCATTAATGGAAATGGGAGCTCTCCCCAGCCCAGCCCGCTGTGAACAGGCACGATACCTGCGCCTGCATTTATTTTCTTTTTTTTTTTTTTTTTAAAAAAAAAAAAACACTCTACCATGGTGATATTTTCCTCCCGGCCCTTTTGTATTCTGATCTGTGTATAGATCTGCCTCTGAAATCTATATAACACCAACGCGAAAACAGATTTCAAGACAATGAATGCAAATCTGTGCTCAGAGACCATCTGCCAGATGAGGGAATCAGATGTTCGGTAGTTAAAGGGACAGCGCAAGGATTTCCTTGACTCATTATGTGCAGCTCCTCTCTTTAACCTGCTTTATTCATTATTTTTTTTAACGGGATAGAAATATAATTTCCATTTTAGAATAATTCCTAACTCTTCCCATACACATTTAGCTGCATTTCAAAAAGCCACCTTTCTATTAAATGCTAGATTATTTTCATGGAGTTTCATACAGCTCTCAAAAAAAATTTGCAAATTAAAATCTTCCCATAAAACTTTCATAAAAATGTATCCTTAATTCAGGCACGACTGAGGGCAAAGCCGGAACTCCGAATTATTCTGTCTACATAAGTGACAGACATGGTATTAGATGAATTAATACATCTCACAGAATCTTTGTTCAAGGAGATTTACCATGCTAACCCACCTCCCCAAATTGATAAATATGCAGTAAGTGATTTTGCCAGGTTAGCAAAAGGCGAGGCTGACGTTATTTTAACGGCACAGAAAAGCAACAGCAGTTTGACGGTGTTAGAGAGTGGAGGCCAGCCTTCCAAGGTATGATCTTCGCATCTTTGAGATGCAATTTCTCAATCTAAAAAAACCCAAATCCAACCAAACAGGGGTAAGATATTCAAACAAACAAACAAACAAACAGTAGCGAGAAAACGAGAACATACCACGTAAACGTACAGGCAATGGTAAGGCATATTATAGTGATTTATTTATTTATTTTTAACCATTTCGCAATAGGCGTGGGTACATTTCCTCGAATAAAAGCCCTCTCTTTGTACGAAGCTCATTTTTGGCAATGCCACTCTGACCATTTCCGCATTTACTCTTAAACCTGGGGCAGGAAGGGAAGGGGAGGGGGCGGAATTCCCACTCGATCTACCCTTGGCCGATGTATTCATAAGGAGAAATTGTTTCCTAATAACTGCGTCCCTCGCTCCTAGCGATAACGCCGAGTCTGTCCCCGTAAGGCATTAAAGGGAGCCCGGTCGAATCCAACCCAGATGCTTATCCAGTTCCAGCCTAGTCGCTTAAGAAACACCGGTGCGCGGCGGGGCGCGCACGGCGAGGCCGTGCCAGCTCCCGGAACAATGGGGACTCGTGTGCCGTGGCCTCCGGGGAGCCCGGCTTTTAGGGATTCATGGCAGGTCAGAGGGCAGCGGCGCAGGTCAGAGGAGATGCACTCTCCTCGCCCCAAACAGCTGCCACCAGAATTTGGCACTTCAGGGACGAATGAAGAGAGCCTTCCCCTCCTGCCCCAGCGGGGGCTGCCGGCCGTGGGGCGCCCTCCCCGCGCCGCTCCCTCTCGCGGGGGAAGAGCCCTGCCAGCGGCAGGGAAGCACGGCGCCGCGGGCGGCACAGCCCCGCGCCGGCTCCTCGGATCGGCTCCGGGAAGAGGAAGCGCTTTCGGGGGGGGATGAATTTTCTCCCCCCAACTAAGTTTCTCTCCTTCGCAGTGTTATCTTAAAAGGACAGGAGTTCTTAAACACTTCTGAAATTACAAACTCCCCGATCTAGATTTCCCATTTCAAGCACTTGGTTTAAATGCAGTTTGGGAAAAGCCCATCTCTCAGACTCTTCGGGTGTAAATTCACTGAGTAAAAGCAGCATTTATACTAGCGCAACCGCCGCTTAATTTGGATTGGCACTTCAGAGGTTTCTGCGGTTCGGCTACGGGAATCGGTTCCACCGGCAGGTAAACGGCACCATGTAACTCCGGGAGGGAACGCGTTGGCTTGGGGAACACACCCCACACACATCCGCCCCCACCAAGCCCTGCGGAGGACGCCTCGGTGAAGAGAAGGAAGCCTCCATCAGCGGGTCTTCCACACCTCACTGGCACCCAGCCCTAAACACACTTTAGGGGCACAAATAAGAGCCCGCCAAAGGCTTGGGGAAAGGGTTTCTCGGAGTCAAGCGGCGCTGCGAGTGAGAGCGACTCTCCACCGGCAGCGCTGAGCGGTGGCGGAGCGGCTGCCGCGCACCGACCGAACGGGGCGGGGAAGGGTGTCGGGCCGCGCAGCCCCGCGCTCCCGGGCCAGCGCGGCCGGGGTGGGAAGCGGGGCTCCCGCCCGCACCGGCGCCGCTCCCTGCGCAGCCCCGCGCCGCCGCAACTTTCACAGGCGCCGCGACGCGCGCTTTCATTCTCCTGAATCGCTTGAAGCGATTTTCTTCCTCGTACTAAAAAAGAAGGAAAAAAATATATAAAAAACCCCACCAACTGGTTGGGTGAGCGCTGATCATTTCCTTCTGGAGGAAGAGCTATTCCCCTCAAGACTGCCACGCTCGTTTCCACATGCCGGGGTCAAAGTGACAGGTGAGGCGGGTTTGACGTGGTAAAGCGAGATGCTCGTCTTTCTTAGTAGGTTTTTAACAACGTCGTTTTGTACACCGGAGTCAACTTTCACGACTCGACACATTTTAGAAACTCCCCAGCAGGAAGAAACATATATATTTAAGATAATACTTAAGCCCTGTAAAAGCATAACCTTTAAACTACTATTGTTTCCTCTCACGTTTAAGGAGAAAATGTCAACGAGAAAGTTAAACTACACCTAAAGACGACAGTTGGAAAGAAACATTTCATTCTTCCTATTCATTTGTGAGAATTCACCGTCCTTCAGGTGTCTCAAGGGAACGAATTGTAGGTTAAAATTATCAACGTCAGAATGGAGAGGGATAACTAATCTTTCCCTCTTTATCCAATAATCTCACTGTAAGATTCATTTTTCTGGTACACCTGTACCAGAAAAATAAATGTGCCTGTTACAAATTTTCCTTTAGGCTGTTAACCGCTTAAAGTTTTAAGTTATTTGCAATGCATGTGACTCGCGTTCAAGCACACATCAATCACATCTTTGGCAATAGAACGGTATCTGACAAAGAAGTCCCTGAAAATAACTTTCAAGAGCCCAACATAAGCATAAACAAAATATTTACTTGCACGGGATACCCTGAAACAGAAAAGTGGTTACAAGAAAGAGGAACAGGCTGTGTTCTGAACTTGTGTAATGAGAAGTGTATGGAGGGCAGTCAGAGCACTACGTACAGAACTAGATTAAAGTCTACTCCGACTGATGCAAGACTACTGTTGATTTACAAGACCCTCGATTTAATTGAACTAAGAACATACATAGCTTAAGGGGGGAAAAAAAGCTTCTTAAAACGTTTTTAATATGAGAGGTTTGAAGCAGTTCAGGTGCATGCAACTAAATCACAAAAGCAAATCGAGCTCTTAACTGTGCATGGAAAATGCAAAACAAGGACTTAAGCACTGAAGTGCTTTTGGTTATATTTATTATAAGCCCGGTTTTATATAATCAATATACAGCTTCTCTCAGAAGAGAACACCTCCATTTGATTGCTGGAAAAAGTTTAACCCCCAAGTATAAAATAATTGATCCTCTCCACACACACCCATGCTATTAGCAAATAACCAGAAACATGGGTTTATAGCTGTAAAATCATGACCTATACCTGGTCGCTCCCCCTCTCTCTCTCCGCCTTCCCTCTTGCATCATAAAGGCACTATTTACTGGAGGCAACCCTCCACACTGATCAGCACTTACGAAACGTGCAAGTTTTCAGAGATTCTACTGATCACATTTATAAGCAGTGAACAAAGGAACGCTTTCAAACTTACAAATGCATAAGTAAACATTTAATAACTTCTCCACCTCATCTTTCCCAAAAGAGAGAAAATATTATATCCATCAGATCCTCTTTTGCGTCTCCCATTCATTCCAATAAGTAGGTGCTTTTTTCACCATAACAGAAAAACACATCTGCTAGGTTTTATATCCAACTTTTTTTTTTTTTTTTTTTTAAAAGATACTTTTACTGCCTTTTGCCTAGCATAGTTTTTGGAATGCGTTAGCAAATAATATTTTACCATCGGGAGTGTATGTTCCATTTTATTTTATAATGCAGATTTGAGAAGTCTTAGTGCTGAAGTTTGTTTTTCTAACCACATGGAGGTTTGAAGCAACAAGCACATTCAGGAAAAATACTTTAAGTGGGTATATATTTGTGCTGGGATCCTCTCTCATTTTGCAGTTTACAGAAAGCAATCAAGGTCAGCTTTTCAATATGTCTTTGTATATAAACTATCTAAAATATTCACCAGGAAGAAGAGCAGTTTAGGTTATCACAGCCTTTCTAGTTCCAGGTACATACTCATGACCCAACTCCAGCTGTCAAATAGTCTCCACAAACAACTGGATAAATGCAGACATACTGGAGAGCAGAACTAAATTTATTCATTAACATATGAACCAAATAAAAAGTGGTTCCCAGTATTACAAACATTCTTATACTGGCACTTAACCTATATTAGTCACTTGAGTGGTCTTACAAGAATTACTTGACAATATACACATGCTTAACCTCATGCTTAAACATCTGCACAGCGAGGGCCTAAGTTTTATTTCTTGACTCAACTCAATGCAGCTCTGTCTTAAACAGGTGTCTAACTTTAATTACATGAATAGTCACTCTGAAGTGATGCCACAGGGACAGTTGCCTGCTTAAAAGTCAGCAAGCCTTAAGCATCTTGCTAGATAAAAACTTGATTTTTAAAGTGTTTAAAAATATAAGAATTGTGAACACCTGCAAGTTTCTTTAGTTATTCCATGTAGCACAGCCTAACATTTAAATTGTGACACTCTCAAGTTACAGTAATACAGAACTGATGCAAACTAGTATTGTAACAGGAATATGTGAATTGCGTTTAATTCCAAATTTTCCAGTTTTGCCCCTGATTAGTAGAAGGGGGGACACATATCTAATGCATATCCTGCTGTACTGTTTTGATGGGCTGAAAAAACAGCCTCCAGCCAGGGCTAGCTATCTAGAAAAGCTTCAGCTTCCAAAGTTCTGTCATTTTCCAGGCATATACATACGTATATATCCATATATACGCACACCAGAGTCTTCTCAAAGAAATATTTTTTTTTGAGAAAGAAAGGATACTGATTTTCATCTCACATAACTCAGATAAGCGAGTAAGTAGACCCACCGCAGGCTTTCCACTAACCTTTCACTGTTAGAATAAATCCACAACTTCACCACATACAAAAATACAGAAAGTTACAGGGTTTGGTTCAAAGCCTAGTACATTGTTGGAAACATTGTGACTTCAACAGGGTTTGGATCAGACTATATAATCGCATCAATTACAGATTTGGTTTTCTTATTTTAAGATGTTTTTCTAGCTAAATTTTAGTGTTTGTAAAGCTTTCGAGGTACCTGCAGCGACAAACTCACCTAATCCATGCAGTATTATTGTTTGATAGGCTGAGAAGCTAAGGCACCAAAAAAGTCACAGTACATAAGAATAAGCGTCCAACATGCTCATCACCTACAAGGGCATCTTCCTCTTATTGGAGCATTTTCCCAATACACAGGAGTCCATAACAACTAGAAGAGTACCCAGGTCACATAACACACACACAGAACCTTGGTTAGTATGGGCTCGGGGAACACTATGGAGGCAGCCTACTTTATGCTGCTCAAGGATGTGGATATATATTGCTGATGCAGGCTGTTTTCAACCTTGAGTTACATAAATTGGTGCAAACCCATTCTGAAAGTGGCATTGAGCTCTGTGGTTTAAAAATAAAAGCAGGTTATATTATTAGGGGCTGCAACTGCAGGCTTCTTCAAGGAAGATCTAGCTTTAACCATTCTGTATAATACAGAAGCTCACTTACCAAGATTCTGAATCCCTAAGTGGAGTTTGTTAGTGCAACCACAATACAAATTATTAGGAAAATATCCTCTTGAGGATGGTCAATAATCAAAACATCTGCCTCCTGCTAAGTTTCCTGTGCCTTCTTTTAAAGCATCTGGTACCAGAAGCTAAGATATAATACACAAGAAGTCTAATCTAATCTGACTATTCCTGCATCCGTTCCATAAGGCAAGAAAGAGGTAGTTAAAAGCTCAGTGTATCATAATTAGAGCTTTACAGCCTTGGAGAGACAGTTCTGTTCTTCTCTGAAGCTTATTAAATAACCTGAAGAAGTTGGGTAGAACAGAATGATTAATACACCTAACTTAATAAAACTGACTGGACTTCTACCTCAGTACATGGCATTTCAGAAGCTGCCAGATTACACAACCAGATACTGATCCTGCAAGCATTTGCACTTGTATTACAGGCAGTGAAGCTGATGGCATGTAATACCAACTGCTCTCAACAGAGCTTTCTGAGGTTAGGGTCCCATAACCAGTAAAATTGTGAGCTTTTGTTTTTGAGAGTTTAAGTCATTAGGAACTAGTTTAGTCTAAACGTTATCTTCTAGGAGGTGAGAAATCTACCCAGAGTTTTATGCCTTCCGTGCAATTTAATTATAGTTTACCATTTGAACTGTTTCTTTCATCACTGATTTTAAGTATTCGTAGGCAGGCTAAACATCAATGCTTTGAAATTTACACACACCTAAATGGTTCTGCTACTTAAAAGGATTCAATCACCCTGGTTGTATGGCATCACATTTCCATCAGCAGTATCAGTTAGGTACAGAAAAGTAATACGTTTTACTAAATAACCTGATACTACTAAAACATTCAAGAGCATTGCTACTATTTTTAATTAACAAGTTGTACCGTGTGCCCCCAACCCAATCAAGCTACTACAACAGAAAGATCAAGAAAAAAAAAAGTTTGTAGCTTTGTGCCTCTGATATGGTGTAAATTTGTGTATTTAGTTGATTTTACAGTACATCTGTATATAACAATCTTAGACATGCCTCCTTAAGCACATTTTTCACAACCAGAAACTAGGAGCAGCAAAGCTGGAAGCTGTGGATGGAGAAAGAAATCTGTACATACCTGTAGAAGATGATGAGCCCAAGACTAATTGGCATTATTATGTGTGGGCAAGCACTTAAGTCTCTTCTACTAGTGTTCAGGAGAAAAACACAAACTCCATTAATACACAGCATGAGAAGTAGATCTCTTTCTATAAGCTTTGGGATTAAAGTCAGTTTAATTTAAGAAATCAAGCTAAGGGCATCAAATAAGAATTAGCTGCTAACAGACAAGCACAGAAGTCAGGTTAGACTCACACTGGACAACACAAAAAGGCACCTTTATGATGCCCAGCCGGAGCCAGGCTGTGCATTGCCTTGATTTACCTAGTGTGAACTTGATTACAAACCATGAGATATTTTAAATCTTAGCAAGAGCTACAGTAAACCATTATATCAGCTCAGATATGTTTCTCTTTGTGTTTCCACTGTAGATGGAAGAATTGCCATATTAGCTGTGATTCATCAGAAGATGCCTCTATTCACGATGGTCCTTTCATGACAGGCAGCACTAGCTTTATAGGTTCATTGTGTACCAGATGACTAATATGCGGTGGGAGGTGAAGGGGAGTGGAATGTGCACCCTCCCTCTTTAGCTACTTGCTAAAGACAAAAAATAAGCGTTTGCTTATTCCGAGTCCACAGGACATCAATGACAACAAAACAGATGAGGAGGTTCAGAGGGTTTTTCAGAACACCACCCCGACCAGACACAGCTTTGTGGTCCACATGCATTCTTTGGCTTTAGGGGAGGAAAACACCCTCTGTTGTTTTCAAGAGCATGTGTTCAGAGCATCTGAAGACTAGAATATGTTGAAGCATATGGCATATAATTTCCTTTCTTCCATTCATAATCTGCAGCAAGATCAGTTCTAGTATGAACAAGCTCCAGCTTTCATTTGAAAATATTTCCATAGCCATGTCCTTCTAGCAAGCCTATTTAGGCATCATCTTGCTGCAAGCAAATACCAGAAAAGTAGTAAGTTACCATTGCTATGGATGGGCTAAGCGATTTGCTTACAGCGAGTAGATGCCCATACATCTTTAAGACTTTCCATCTGCTTGCTACCCTCCACTGATATCTCACATAGGAAGTACAAACACCACGTACTATCAACTTACTATGTGCCTGTATACCATCCTAGTAACTACAGTCTAGTCCACATGAGATAAAGCTCTTTCACTGCACTGCTCGTGATCCAAACATTAGAAGAAACAATGAGGGGAAAGCGGATAAAGCAGAGGCACAGACAAGGACGGCAGGAGGAGAAAATATCACTTCAACTCAGAACACTTAAGACCACACAGTATAACTATTAAGTAACTGAAGGACAGCCAGTTGCTTTCAAAGACTTGCTATCTATTTATTTTCCCCTTCACTACAGTCCACTGTTTGGTCAAACCATTCTCCAAGTACCCATGGGACAGAGGGAAAGAGAAGAACATCAACCTACAGGAGTGACAGCACCCTCAAATATGGGCCCTGCCTTACACTTAGCCAAGAACCTAGAAAGTACCTGATGCCCTACAGGCTTGTGCCCCAGGGCTACGAGACTTGAGACTCTCTTGAATCTCTAATACATGGTGGTCTGGATTGGCACTAAGGATAAAATCTTCCAGCAGAGGCCTAACACTGGCTTTTGCCCTGAGCTGTGCGCAGGCAGCCTTACACCCAGGATTTGCTATGCTGACCTTGACTGTGCTGAGAGTGCTGGGCAGACAGAACACACACTGTCTGTGAGGCCAACCTGGAAAGCAGCACAGTGTCTACTACCTCCAGAGGGAAAAACCATTTTATAAGATGGTTTATGGCATCTTATTTTTCCCCATGCATAATATGAATAACGTTAATGGTGACAGAGCCTACAGGCAATAAAAGGCCTTTGCAGGTATCAAACAGCTTCAAACTTTGCTTTGGCACTCTGCCAGCTGCTACAGTCAGCCAGCACTTCCTACTTAAGGCTAGGACTAGTGTCCATTAAGTAATTACACGGCCTTACTGGTTTCCAGTGAGAAAACAGATAGAAAACCTATTATATTTTGATTTTTAAAAAAATCATGTGAAAAATGGAAAGGAAGAAATGTGTTTCATGCACACCTGCCACTGATTTAAATATATATTTCTAATGGATAAGGGAATTCTTTTTATTCTTATATTCAGCTGCCGAGTCTCAAAACAAGAACATGAAAAATCTATACTTTTATTATCAGTCCTTGTTCAAACAGCACGTAAATGCTCAAACAAAGAGTCCACGTCTCCCCTGTGCTCAGCTCTTCATAGCAATTTGTAAAGCAGTTCCAAAAAGAACTTGAGTGTGGCAAGAAATAAGACTACAAAGATGAAATAAGAAAGAAACAAGAATTTTTCTGGGCATTCTTAGTCTTGCACAGCATGCAGCTTAAGCAGATTTGGCTAAGTGACAAGGACCTACATTTCAAAGCAAAAGAAAACCACATTCCACTGTTTCCAATGCTATTCAATTTTTTATCAGGCAGGGTAATCAGCATATGACGCTATCAATTAGGCAAAACACTTTGTATAGACTACTAAGTCATCTTAATAAATACTTTTCATTTCATATCTCCAAATCATAACAGCAAGAATCAAATTTTCTTCAGTGATTAGTCCAATTTGGAAGAGTGCTTTTTGAAAAACTAACCCAGTTAATTTCTTCACACTTTCCCTAAAGTTTTCCTGTTTTTATTTCTTTATTCCCCCCCCCCCGTTTTTGTCGACCACTGCAAGCTAGTTTCCATAAAAGTACAATTCAACAATAGTCAAATTGGTTGTTTTTCATTATTCACACAGGAGTTGACAAAACCTCTTTCAATGTATACCCAAACATAACACACACACTTGCCCAGCACTCCCACAAGTTTTTCTTAAGAGTCAGGTTAGCATGCATGTCAAATGCCTTTGGTCACAAAGTATCGAGAAGCCCTACAAAGTGGGTTGCTTGATGTGCTTTTTATTGTTTCTTTTTCCCTTTTTAATACAAGCACCAAGGCAAGTGTCAAAGCACCTGCATTAGGTAAATGCTGTTGTGTCATTCCTATTCAGTAAGAGGGGAAATGGGAACACGTGGAAGTCAAAGCTGCAGCAGGTCAGCTGCAGAGATGGGATTGGATCTCAGGAGCTCCTGGATTTTGGGACAATGCTATCCATGAGTACGTGAAAATATTTCCCCAAGGCTCAATTATTGGCACATTTGCCACACACCCTGCAAAACAACAACATTTAAGAAGTAAGCCATCAACAGCCAAGACGCAAACATCTGTTTTAAGGAACATGCTGTGGGCTGGGAACAAGACAACCTTTGCCTTTCCACCAAGTACTGGTTAAATGAGCCAAGTACATTCACTTGTATTTACAGTATTATCGAAAAACTTGAACCACTGCACTTATATACTCTAACATGTATACAGTATGCATGAACATATGTACATTTATAACGTATATAAAATTATATGTGTTTAGTTTGCCACTACAGGTAAAACTTCAGATATTGATAAAATGTTAGAGTTCTACTCAGCAGTTGGAAAGTTTCCACTTCTACGCTTTTTGTAAAATGGGGAATATTGTTTACAACTCTCAATAGTTAACCGCTGTTTTAGACCTGGCCTTATTATTTTATAAGATAGCAACTAAATATTTGATCATCTGACATGTTTTAACACCCGCAATGACTTCCTGTCCCCCAGTATCTTAGGTACATTTGTTGTTCATAAGTACAACAGATAGAGAATTAGGGAACTGGACCAGCTGTGGAAGTTTTGCCATCAGTTTCAGCAATAGCGAAACTGCATTTGGACATCTGATCATTGACTTCACAACGTACACCAGCCTTATACTTTGTCATAGTAGAACTCCAAGCATAAGAGCAGATTTCTCTTGTGCTGTCCAGTCAGGTCCAGAAAGAAAGTCCACATATCCAAGAGTTCAGAATCAGTGTGCAAGTCAAAAAGTATGGGTTAGAGGAAATAAAAAGGCATATGCCTGTACGTTAAATGTAAAAGCAGCAGCTAGTAGAAAAGCAGAAGTCCTTGCTGACCATTCAGTCATACCAAACATGACCAAACATAAAAGATTTAAACACACAATTCTATGATTTAATCCATATAACATGGTTTAAAGTTCTTCATAACAAAGCAGATGAATTCGGACATGCATTTCCCCCCCTCTGACCCTCTATGAAGCTCATCTTCTGATCAAGAGAATTCCTAGGAAAGGAAAGGGAAAAGATTACCAGTCTTGTTTTAAACTTTCCAAAGTTTGAAGAGTTTGGCAGGCAACTTTCTCCTCAGACACTGGTAAACGATCTAGAAGGAAGGACGTGTGCAGGGAGGGGAAGAGCTGAGCTAAGCCTGCACCACGGTCAGTGTAAAGGTGATGGTAAATAGGCTGATAAGACAGCAGCTCTGATAGCACTGGAGAAAGGCCTTTAAAGAGGCCATGGAAAGATCTTGGAAAAGAAAGATTGATGAAGGAACCGAAGAAAAAGGCAGTGTAGTTGAACCAATGACCTAAACTGATCACACCAGTAGGACTTTCAACAAGCTGGGAGGAAGCATGGCAGCTGTCAGCATGCCCGCAGAGGCAGGAGATCCCAGTCCTAGAGCAGAAGCCTTGATAGTTCAGGTAGAAAGACAAAAGCCAGATCTTTAAAATACTATTAAGGTGACAATACTGACACTCATTCATGTCTCAAGTCCACATGGCAAGGAATAGGGCTCAGCACCATCTCAATACGGGCTGCCCACTGGTGCACATCTCCACTGAGCCCCTCTCACTCAACTCATTTGTACAACCTTATTAACAACAATTAAATGAAAGATGTTTTGGTGCCATACCTCTTAATTTTGCAAAGATTACCAGAGTATTTTAAATACTCAAGAAGAGACAGGACGCTAGCGAGTACTGTACGCACATGCCATGCCAAAAGAGACTGCACTGTAAATAAGAGGAGAACAGAAGGTGGAACAGTATATTCCCAATTTACATATCAGAAACAGAGGTCCACGGAAGTTAAGCCACTTGCCTGAAATCACACAGAAAGCCACGAACTCAACCCTGCTCTCCCAATTCCCAGAGCTGTTTTCCAGGGCACAACCGCATTCAGTCCTTTTGTAGGACAGGTAAACATTATTCAAACTGCTTAATAACAAGGGCTGGGCAAAGCAGGAGAGGAAAAGTGTTCTAAAAGTGAAAATAAAAGTCCCTCCCATTAAGAAGTGTCTTTTGCACTCCTGATTAATTATGCAACAGATTAAAATATTAAATATATAATCTCCTGTCCCCAAACAAAGCTATCACAAAAGACAAACGTGCAGCTCAAACGAAAATAAAAAAATAAACCAAAAATCACAGCATTCTGAATACCGTTTACCTGGGCAATGCCACCACCTTGTGGTCTCTACAGCCACACCACCACTAGAATCTTCATGTCTTCAATAGTAAATAAACCTAATGCTGTCTCGCTGTGCTGTTTTGAGAGAACTTTGCTTAGACTTCACTCATGAACTACCTTAATAGCTCCGTCTGGTATCCAGTGATGGTATTTAATGATATTCAACAAGGCCAAGTGCCGGGTCCTGCACTTGGGTCACAACAACCCCATGCAGCGCTACAGGATTGGGGCAGAGTGGCTCGAAAGCAGCCCGACAGAAAAGGACTTGGGAGTGTTGGTTGATAGCCGGCTGAATATGAGCCAGCAGTGTGCCCAGTGGCCAAGAAGGCCAACAGCATCCTGGCCTGTATCAGGAATAGTGTGGTGAGCCGGACTAGGGAAGTGATCATCCCCCTGTACTCAGCACTGGTGAGGCCCCACCTCGAGTACTGCGTTCAGTTTTGGGCCCCTCGCTACAAGAGGGACATTGAGGTGTTGGAGCGTGTCCAGAGAAGGGCTACAAAGCTGGTGAGGGGTCTGGAGCACAAACCTTATGAAGAACGACTGAGGGAGCTGGGGTTGTTTAGCCTGGAGAAGAGGAGGCTGAGGGGAGACCTTATCACCCTCTAAAACTACCTGAAAGGAGGTTGTAGAGAGATGGGGGCTGACCTCTTCTCCCTGGTGACAAGTGATAGGACGAGGGGAAACGGGTTCAAGTTACGTCAGGGGAGGTTTAGATTAGATATTAGGAAACATTTCTTCACTGAAAGGGTTATTAAACATTGGAATAGGCTGCCCAGGGAGGTGGTGGATTCACCATCCCTGGAGGTGTTTAAAAAAAGGGTGGATGGGGCACTTAGGGACATGGTTTAGAAGTGGCTCTTGTCAGGGTAGGCTAAAGGTTGGACTCGATGATCTTAAAGGTCCCTTCCAACCTCAACAATTCTATGATTCTATGATTCAATTATTTAGTCATTGTTTTACAAAGTCGATACCTGTTCCCAATACAGAGAAAGCTACACTCATTCAATGAACATAACATCTCCTACTCATGTAACCCTGAAAAAAGGCTTTCCTAGTACTGTTATTCTGGCATAGATGCCTTTTCTCTTTGGAACCATATTGTACTCCAACAGCTTTTCCACCTAAATTTTTCTTTTTCCTTACAGCATCTTAAGGTCAAATTGATTCCTATAAAGTCTTTCCACTCCCCACTGAATAGCGTAAATATACACTTTGCTTCCCAAGTAACACTTCATAGAAATGTTTGCTCAGTCTTTATGTTCAGAGCAGAGATTCAGTATTCTGCCACTATTTTCTTGTCTGGCATTACTGATGAATCTACAATCCAAGAGAACAGAACATTTCTTGCCATGTAGCATGGGCACATACAGGAGAGCATCTCCATGCATGTAGACTGTGGAATTATTTTAGCACTAGTGGCAGAGTCAGATAAATAGCACCACAAAAGTTAATCATCCACAAACTGAAAACATTGTAACTTCCAGCTTGTTTCCTACCTGGCACAGAACACTGGTGCCACCACCTGTTAGTCAGCAAACAGGAAACACTTGGTTAGTTGCTGGCCTTGGGGAAGAAAAAAACCCAACAATAAAAAGCCAAAACACAACAAAATCCACAAACAAATTACTCTCCATCTTGGGAGATCTAGTGGCAACCTCTCTGATGAATTTAAGGCACACCTTTTGTCTCTAAGATTATCAACAAGCTACCTGTTCCAAGTACGAGGTTATCTACACAAAGCAGTTTCTCCAAGACTCTTGGACAGTAATGTGCTCTGTACAACACGCATGTAAATTCAGCAGGTTGGATGGACTGTTTTTATCACCACACCAGTGCTGTAGGCCTGTGGGGGCAACTCTGCCAGTCACTAGAGCAGGAGCCCAATTTTACAGTCCTACCCAGGAAAATTTGTTGAGACCTGATGACCTCAATAAAAACCAAGTTCCATGGAGTCTGGTACGTACGAAGCCTTCCTCCATACCAAGGCTCTTTGCCCCTCTAAGCACAAATGACAGGGTAGACTTGAAGTTACACTATGTACAGAAGCAAGAGAAAGCACTATCCCCCACCACCCCAGAGCAGTTCTGTGTAAAGTGGAATTACTTTCTGGATTAGACCCAGCTTTTGGTGCCTGCGCAGACCACATCAGTAACAAGTTGGAGCAAAAAACGAAGTATCAACAATCCCAGGCTTTGCTAATGAGGCATTTCACAACCTGAAGCATGTCCATCTCCTTTCCCCTACCTTTTAAATCAGCATATCATGCCTTTGCAGTGTAACTGAAGATCCTCAGGTGACAGGCAAAAAAAAAGAAAAACAACTTGTTATCAAAGTTATCATGTTTGGCCACATGACTCTCTATCGCAGAATTGAATTCTACTCTGACTAGAAAAAACATATCTGAAACAGCCATAAAGAAGTAAAAATACTTTGCATATCTGCTACTGATGTAATCAAGATATCCTGTATGATGCAAACCTAGGCTGCTTTCCAGAATACTAGCACACACAAGCATTACAGCAAGTTTTCCTTCAGTGACCAACACAGAACTGATTTAGGGTAACATCAGAGCCAAGAGTACATCTTCCAAGAAACGGACATCAACAGCCTGCAGTATCCTCCTCAGAGGCAAAATTATATCCTCCATTTCCACTACAACTTTTTGATGGAACACATGCTACCTTGCTGGTTCTATACTAGTTTTACCAGTTAATTTTGCAGTTCCACTACTCAGTTTAGCTTACACTTGCCAAATAGTCATGGACCTCAGAGAGTTTTACATCGTGGTCAAACTCATTCCAAAAATACTGAAAACTACTACCTTTACTCTTCTTTTACCTTGCTGCTTCTTTCAGGTCTATGTGGAACAGCGTCAGAACTCTGCTAGTGTGCTAGAGGCTACACTCTATGGGGAAGGGTGACTAGAATGTTTTATTACAGAATCAGCCATTTTACAACAACTGTTCTCATTTTCTCCAAAGCAGATCAAGACAAACCAGGATTTCTGGACTGGAAGCATCTGCTTTGGGAGTGATTAAGAACAGTTATGGAGTCATTCCTGTCAGCTTTCTCACTCAGATAAGCTCTAGGGTCCAATTTCTACAGGCATTTGAGCACCCTATTCCCTTGAGCTCCTTTTGAAAGTTTTAGCCCATAAAGTCTTCCCCACAAAGCCCACTAGCGTTTGCTACCTTCACACACTATATTTAATCTCTTAATCTAAATTACAAACACTATAGTCTCTTTACAGCATTCATAGTACACTTAGCACAATAGGATCCTCATCACTAACAAGCATTTGTGCAGTTATTAGCATAAAAAAAACATTTATTGGGGAAAAAACATAACCTTATGGTATAGGGATTGAATTTCACTTGCAAGCATTGTAAATATCTGACAGAGCAAGTAGTCAGAAGGAAACGTTTTAATGAATGCAACACAGACAACAGTACAGTATGTCTGACTTTTGCTATATGCTCACAATTTTAATATTTATTTCTTGGTGTATTCAAAACTCTCTGGGGGAAAAAAAAAAAAGACCACACCTTGGATTATGTGTTTGAGGACCTAGCGGTAATAATAATAAAAAAAAAAAGGCCAAATCTCTAGCAGTCTGGAATTCACCAAAGAGGGGTCCAACTCACACAGAAGCATTGGCGTCAGACCCCATTAGATGCAAAAATGTCACATGAATTCAGATGACAGTCTCTCTGAAAATTCCTGCTCTACTACTTCCCCATACACTGCAGCTAAACAAAGCATACAATGTCGGGCTGAAAAGACACTGACTTGCTAGCATATGTCTTCACATTCACTAACTTTTGACTTGCTACATGATAATCCATGAGACAGGTCAAGTCTTTTTTGTGAAATAATTCTTGCTGCAACCAACCAGGCTTCATTCCCAGTGTTGCTGTGGACCATTACAGACAGGTAATTTTTCCCCAGAGGAAGCTACCCCACCGAAGCTTTCAGACCAGTCCTTCTATTTTACCGGGGAGAGCAGCAGAGGCCCCCTTAGAGATCCAGGGCATATGACTTACTTGCCTCAGACTGGCCCCTGAACCAGAGTTAAAAGGAAAGACACTCAAGAGAGAATACATCGTTTTTACGTCTTGTCAACACCCTAGACACCAGAAGCTGCCCAGAATACTGCCCAGAAGCAGATACTCTGGGAACCAGTGCAGAATTCTGTGACAAGCAGTAGGATCATAAATTTTGCACACTACAGAATAAAGCCCAGGCCTCAGCATGCAGCTGTATGCAATACATGGTCAGTGAGATGTGCTCAGCATGTAGTCCAATTCTACCACTTAAATTCAATGTAGAGTGGCACATGCTGATGCTTATTCCTGAGAAAAAAAAAAAACAGATCCTGTAATCAGAGGGCACCACTCAGCGTTCAAAATATTCAGACCTCCTCTCCAGAAATACACCTTGCTACATTCCAAAGAGAAATAGATATATCCCATTCAAGAGCCTTAGCCAGCCTCCAATTCCTGCACAGCACAGACTTCCCACGGAGACTAGACAGATGACCTGACAACACTTCGAAATATCATACTCGTCCCTCATGCAGTCCTTGCAGCAAGCACAAAATAAATATTTTCTTATATCAACAATAAGGCTAAGACTCATCAAGGTAGGAAGACATTGATGCTCACTGCATCCTTGCTCTGAGGGGGCTATCTTTTCCAACACCCTTCAGAAAGGGCTGACATCTGCACTCATTTTCAAGTATGCTTGTCGGAAGTTAAGAGTTTAACGCAGAAGAAAGTTTCTGTAATTCTTAACAGCCTCAAATTACATTAATGTAACAACTCATTCTGATTTTTTTCAAATCTAGAATCATGCTGTAGTGCCAGGAACCAGAAACCACTTGTGCTTGGTGATGTACACACACAGCACAGGGAAAGACTCCCAACAACAGACAGCTATTACCACTTTTTACTTTTCATTTGGACACTTCTTGCATTTGGCTTGACACTACACTGAAAACGCGACAAGATATTGCCCATCTTTGTTACCCACCTTCACATCCCTTGGCTCAGCAGGGCCCTGCTACTTGTTTGAGTGTCTCAGATGATGCATTAATATAGGGTAGCATAGACCATTATGTTTTAACCAGAAACTACTCAGTCCGGACAAGTCTTTAATGCCTTCTAATGAAAGGCTAAAAAAAAAAAAAAAGAGTAATTGCTTTGCAAACCAACTTGTTATGCCTTATAAGAAGGAAACATCAACTATTGTAACATTTCTGTATAACACATTGGATTTTTAGATCCTTATCTCAATAAACAACTGGCTTAAAATATTTTACTATGCAAAAGGGAAACATATGGGATAACTATCCTCCTTGCAATACACTTAAGAGTCAGACATTATTAGGTCACAGCCATACTGCAGCATATTCAATTAAGTACAGTTCAGTCTCTATACTTTTGATCCTGCATTTTTAAGTGTCTACAAAGATTGGAAGTACCTATGTCTCTTTTTTTTTTTTTTTTTTTTAATTTCAAGGGATGGAGAGAGGAAAGGAAAGATGTTAGAAAGGATTTGTGCAAGTCACCTAATAAGAGCATGGAGGTAAACCAAATGTTGCAAGCCCAATCTTATCTGAAGCAACTGAGTGCCAGATTTTAAACTAACACAAAAGCCCATAATGGTGATTGCTGAACCTTGTTTTACAAGCACCACCTGAGCATTTGAACCTTTGCTCCTTGCCACTACACAGTGCAACAGTAATGCCCTCATTTACACCAAATGGGACTTTCCTGTGTTCCTCTTCATATTGTCTCCTGTGCTTAAAGTAACAGCACTCCACAGATGAGCTGAACAGCTGCCAAAGTACAAACTGTTGAGTATCTAATTCAGGAAACATGAAACAGTTTGCAGGATTAAGGCCTCAATAAATATTTCTCCTCCAAGAGGGTCTTCCAAAAGAGGTATAATTATATATGCAAGGTAATAATTTAACACCCCCATTTTCTTCTTTCCCCCCCGATCACCTACACAGGCTTAGACAGGAAGGCAAGAACTGGAATGTTGAGATTGCTCACCAAAAAAAAAAAAAATCTGGAAATCCCTCCCTGAGGAAATGCAAGTAGACTGGATTTGCTTTGAAAAAGCGAGAATTGAGTTAAAACAAAACAAACTTCACACTCTGGAGTACACTGCGTCTGCTCCACAGAGCAGCTGAAACCCAGTACCTGCTGTCCGAGAAAACCATATTAGAACTGTGCCACCTTTATGCCTTAATTCTCTGTGTAATAATAGCCGCCTTTCCTTTTGGAACGGACAGAGCAAGAGGCATGACCCATCCATGCTTATCTAAGTCTCAAAGCTACTCTATCACTACACCCTCTCTCCTGGCACTATCCCAATTAGCTAGAAATAAGAGGGGAGGAAACACCGCAAAAAAGAAAAATTTGTAGAAGTGACTGTTTATGCACAATGGAACATTAGTTTGGATTTAGATAGCTAAGAATACAATGGCTACAGCCCTACATGCAGAAACCTCTTCTGTGATAAAAGCATCTTATATTTATCATATTTCCTGAGAAAAAGATCAAGCTAAACCAGAGAATCAGAACACTTGTGAATGTTTATGAACAAACTTTTCTGCAGGCCTTGGTGCCTTACCTCAAGATTTATGTACCAAAACTCCAGAGAAGCTTTCGCTATTGGTTATTTCACCATTATACTCATTACAGTAAACGCAACTGAATTAGTAATTCTACTATGCAGAACACCACAAAATGGGCAAAAAAAGCTATTATTACAAAAAAAAAGAAGGGGCAGCCCAGCTGCTAGCACAGCCCTTCCCAAAGAAACAAAAGCCAAGAGAAAACATCGCTGTTTAGGCGAGATCACAGGCTGCAAAACAGCAAGAGTCAGCCACAACCAGAGGAAAAAAATAACTCCAAGCACCACAAAAGGTAAGCCCCCCATCCCACCACCAAGCTGCAGCAAAATAAATCATCTCCTACCTGGAAAGTATCCTCATATGGTTGGTTTTTGTCAGAAAACTGCAGACCAGGCAAGGAGAACGCCTCACCTCAGCAGCCAGGGGCTGCCCCGCCCCGTTCTGGAAGGTTCCTCAGGGCTCCCCTCAGCAATCAGCACCTCAGTGGAGGCACCTGAACCAACTCACACCTGAGGTAATTTTTCTCCTCCCTCCCCTCACAGCCCTTAAAGCTACTTTCCCCCCACACAATACAAAGAGTAGCATGAATATACTGCTTGCTTTTCCCTTAAAATTCTCCATTGCAAGAGCATATGCAAGGCCTGGGGTGTGGGGAGGGCAGAGCTGTGCTTTCCTCTGAGAAAATGGCACTTGAAGGCATAGCCCTACCTCAAGGCTTTGGGGTTGGTTCCCACTGCACCCCCTCAGCAGAGAAAGGCATATTTTCAGGATGCTTCTTGCACATTTTCAGCATCTTGTGGTGTGTGTTGTGGGTGCCAGGGTGGGAAATGGGCAGCAATGCAAAAAAACATGCTTTTCAACTGTAGAGCCTGCAGCAACAGCCTAGCACATCACCCTTACTCCTCACTCCTGAAATGTGGCCTCTTCCCATACCTAATACACAACATCCCTGTCAGGTTTCTACTTTGATACACAAAACGGCACCAAGTTATAGGGCAAGACCCCATCATGGTCTGCAGTGCCATGTGAACTGTCCCATCATGTGCATACAAAGCAAATGTATTATATACATGCAGCAAGTCAGGAATATCCCTGAAGAAGGGATTTTTCCTGTCACCCTCCTCAGTTGTCAGGAAAGATGGGGGCTGGAAGTGCTGCCCAGCTCTTTCTCATGTTTTTACAGCACTTAGCATAATGGGGCAGTGATATTTTACATCAGGGCCTTGAGGTGCCACTGTGAAGCAAAAATATTGGCTTAAGAACCAATTTCCGGAACCAATTTCAATTTCAAAACTGATTTATTTGGAAGGAAGAGAATTTGAGGCCCCTTATGTCTAGATTAACAAAGATGCAGTAAAAAATACGGAGTTTTATCAGCAGATCAGAGGTGCACGTTCAAATCCTGTTTTCACAGCTGCAAATGTACTAGCCAGATCGCAAAGGTCAGCTCTGTGAAATTTTCCATAGGTGGCAGCATTACTGCAGAGTTTCAGCGAGAAACACAGAGGAGCAGTATGGTCGCTTCGGCATCGGCAGAAACCTCCCTCATGGGAAAAACCTTCTAGGAATTAATTACTTTTCTACAGTGCTGTCACCCAGCACAGGCAGCCATACAAACCTAGAGGATGAATTAAAAAAAAAAAATCCCATAGAAAGGCTGTAATTGTGTCCGAACAAGGCTTAATAATGAACTGGATACATGTACTACTAATTTATAGCTTTTAATAGGCCTGTTATTACCAATAAGGTCAGCCTTTACTTTCAGAGCTTTATTAAGAGTTATTGTGAGAGTGAAAGGACATATTTTTGCCATAAGTGTCATCTTTGGGGTGTCTTTGTCTTTGGGAGAATTCTGTTCTTTCAAAGGATAACTATGCTGAATGAAACGGCTCACAGGTTGGAAAGAATTTGGTAATACTTGCATCCCTTTGTTATGTGCCTGTATTGTATTCTGTGGTCTGTTCAACAATCGGTGTAATCCCTGTGAGAAGCAATTAGCAACCACCACCAAATGTAAAGCACTGGTTTAACCACAGCCTGAAGTTCCCTGCTTATACACCCATAATGCATGTAACAACAGAGCAAGCTTCCTCAGCTTGCACTGCTAGCACATCCCACACCATGCACTAAGGAAAAGACAGTATCTTCTTTATGCTTGGGGATCACTTATTCAAAGATGTTGGGGGAAAGGAAGGAATCAACAGAGTGTTTTTTTTTCCACAGAGCTGTTTCACATGTAAATAAGCCTTGCCTGAACCAAAAAGACAGACATTTCACAACACCAATACTCTCAAAATATCGGTCCAACAACCAGTAAGTATTCTTGGAGCCACATAACCCTGTATAAAGGGTTGGATTTGACTTATGAGCAGCCCTTCTTTGGGGGTCATCACCCAGAAAAGACTTCCAGGGCTCATTCTTTATCTTTTCTGATGTCTCTGTGAATAAAGGGATAGATAAGGGACAGACAGAGGTGATGAGGAAGGGAAGGAGTATATAATTTCAATCATTATCTTTCAGCTGGTTGGAAGATAAATAATCAGTGGATATATTTCACTGCATATCTAATACGAGAGTATAATGTAACAATATCATTTTTGTGGGTCAGAAGATCTCTCAGGACAATGGGGGAAGCAAAGTAATGTGTCTCTTCTCAGTTGAAAATGTGACATAGTACAGTTATATAAAACATTTCCCACTCAAAGTTGAAGGGGTAGCAATAAACCAGCAATGATTCATGAATCTAGCTCTGATTTAGAAGCTAAACAAGCAATTTTATTGAAGACTTCTGTAAACACAAGGAAAAAATGATGAAATCCTTTTTCTACTCTTCAGCTCACCTTTTCCAGCCAATTTCATTTCCCATTGTATACATTAACACAGAAACCTACCTGAAATATAAGAATTCCTCAAGTCAGTCTTTTCACAGCAGTGGAGAATAGTACTGAAAGGTGTAAACCTCACTGGAATCAAGACCACTATTTGCGGTATGTTAAACCAGTTAAATACTCATTTTGAGTTTCAGCATTGCAAGCAGCTGCTACGTGCCCTTAAAATCCATATAATAGGCATTATATTGCTCTGAACTTTATCATCACTGCACAGTTTCACTGGTAAGCATTAAATAGGAGTTACATATATTTTAAAAACCGAGTAGCACCTTTTGAAATGTATACTCAGTCTTCTTCAAAAATCTTGCAAATGTGTGCCTTTTTCAGGCTAGTGAGTAAATTAGGGAGAGATTCTGGGGTTATAGAGCCCATTCAGAAACATCCTGCCAATAATGAATTCAGACCTCTCCAAGGCCAGGGCTGTATTTTCACGGTGTTACCCGCATAGCTGCTCTCTCCTGGCACCCTTAATCAAACTTTTCTGCTTTTTGGCATGGTATTTTCTCTTTCACCGCTCATTAGGTGAGCAAAAGCTCCGATACCAATGCAATTAAGTATCACAAAACACAGTTTAAGCTGGTACAATTTAGCTTTCATTGTGAGATTCAATTGGTTGTACTGACATTCACACATCTTCAGTGCTATACCTGACTATAAAATGAGAGAAGGGGAGAACTACGGGGGTTTTCTCCCCAACAAAGCCACACTTACAACATAACTTTTAACTGTAGACAAGGCCACTGTCCCACTGCAATCCACACAGCAATACCAGAAGACTCTACAAGCTGATCTTCTTCACCTACCCAGGCCTCTGCTTAATCAGCTTCATATGTCACATGATTCATAATTCCTGCTTACCCCTTCACATCATGTTTTTAGAATACTGGTAAAAAACATCCCAAAGGAAGCTGCTTATTATCTCGCTGCCGCTGTTTCACATCTGCCTCATCTTGTTATGCTCCTGCTTCCCTCTCCTGGCTGATTTCATCCTAAAAAAATAAGGAGACAATTGCAAAGTATAAACCAATTTATTTTTTTAGAGAAGGCTGAAGAGAAGACATTCCCGGTTCTACAAGCCGTGTTGGCTCATCATTTGACAACCAAGACTTAGAATATAAATTATCCAGAACTTGCAAACTCCCATCTCAAACTTCCTTGCCATCCTGATATAGCTAACACTGTCCACACACCAAATGTTAACCTTAGGCAAATCAAGGACAAATGCCCTGAGTTGCCCTGAAGAACTTGGAAGTATTCCTGGATGATAGTATTAACTGAAATGCCACATACCTTTGCGAACTTATGTGAGACCTGATCAAGCCTATCTAGAATTTATTTGTGGGGGGACTGAAAAGTAATTTCAACAAAGGGGAAGGAGTGGGGTTTTTTCCACTCGAGTTTTTATTTGAAGCATTTTGAGAATTTTGTCAAGCCCCTACCTCAAAAAAGTCACAACTTAAAAATTTAACAGTAACTGGAAAGCTCACATAAATTCTCATTTTGACAATTAATATTTTATATTTTTACTACACAGGTCAAAGTTATTAATAACTTGTCTAGGCTTCCCTCCTGTTTCATAGCATTTTTACAAACAACCCACATTCTCTAAAGATTTTTCCTTTATATATCCCTAAAATTTAAAACATTTATGATTTTTTTTGTTTGTTTTCATGATTCCAACATCTTCCTTCCAGTCAAGCTCTTCTCCCTAGTCTCCTCCCCACTTCAACTATTACACTGAAATTCCCTCTTTTAAAAACTGACCTGAAACAAATTGCCATTCCTATTTTAGTACATTTCCCAAGTCTTCTCTAAATACTCCCCCTAAAGCATGGGAATCTCTTCCTACCATGACCCATTAATACTACAAAGGTCAGCTAGTATCTGTCACATTGATTAGATCGGTGCTCTGTGAGGTAAGCAAAATTCAGGGAATGATGAAGAATTGATTTTTGTTTTCTTAAAACAAATTGAAAAATGCAATGAGCCCACAATTAATTGTTCTATCTAGTCCACACACTGAACTTAATTAACTATTTAATTAAACAATGAGTTAATGCTGTGAGCAAAACATGATATGGGTCATGCCATCCAGTCTTCCTCTTCTTTTCCTCCCCTCCTCCATGCATCCACTCAAGTTTTATCTGCACAACAAAACAGAAGCCTCTCTTTGTTACAGCTGCAACACTAGCGTCATTGACTAAAGTACTCGCGTGTCCAAAAATAACCAAGCAAGTGTCCATTCTGTTTGAAGCCATCCAGCATCATGTCCTCTGGCTTGGCACGTCCCGCGAAATTCTACACCTTCTCAGATGGGAATTAAAAAACAAGACCCTGACTACTTGTATACATTTAAAGGGACAATGACCTTGTTTTCCCCCAACTTATTAAATATTTTTAAAGAGCTTACAGTACCTGCATATCTTAGCAGAAGTTGTTCACAGAGTTATTTTATTTGTTCTTGGCCAAATTCCACCAAGAGTAATTACTCACTGCCTTGAATTTCCCAAACAGTTTGATGTTTTCATTTTGTTTTCTTTTACAATTCTTCTGACATCACATAAAATTTATCCAGCATACATTTTACACATAGATCCAAAAGCATTTCAGGTCTTACTTAATAAATAGCAATTATAGAGTCATTCATGCAGCAAAAAGAAGCCAGGCTCCTTAACATTAGGTGCAGTAAGATAACCCAAATGCATGAACCTAACTAAAGAAAGCATTATTGTTCCTGCTTTTAGAAAAAAGGAAGGAAGAAATTAGATTATTTGCTTAGCTCACACAACAAATGTGAAACAGAACAGAGAACAAAATCCAGATCCCTTAAGTTCCTTGTCAGTCTTCTAATTAAGAACTTCGCCTTGATTTTTATAAAGAAAAACTATAGGGTAAGTCCCTTTTTGATCTGTGCTGTAATCTTCTTCATGAAACAGATTTCAAAATCTACCCCAGAAATGGCTGCGTTTCAGTGCTATGTGAAGCAGATCCTACAACTGATACAACTTGTAAGCAAAAAAAGCCAATTTAATCTTAAAAAGCGTTATATAATAATTGGGATTGCAGACCACTAGGGAATAAAACTTGTTTCCGAGATCAGTTAACTTTTTTACCTTCACATTCAACTGGAATGATTTTTGACAGGATACAAGTGGAAGCATTAGCCTGGATTATTTTGTTTTGACATGTATTGGGACAAAATAAGGAACAACAATATTTAACAGTGCATGTAGCTGTAGCCTCTTTAGGTGTCCTAGAAATATCAGACATTGGGAAAACAAAGGTTTGATGGTTTATTACTGCTGTCAACAGAAGTCCTAGGCAGGTTGGAATGCTCCTCACCGAGATCTTGGTTTGAGTTGTCTCACAGCCAAAACCACATTTTGAAACGCTGGGAGGAACACTGGATAAACATCATTCTGGTTCATGCAAATTTAGGGCTGTGAGGTTGGGCCCTGTGGATGGTATTTTCCAATCCACTGTTTATTGCTTCCCCAGCCTCCCCCACAAGACCAATGTCACACCAGTTACAGGGGAATTTGGTGATGCATGCAGAATTAATACATTCCAGAATTCACTCATGGCAAATTTCCTGGTAAATAAAACACCCATCACAGTCACAACAAAAGCAAGATACTTATTCTACAGGAGTCCCACTTTATTTAGAGCACTGTGTCACATAATTCATGCTGTGTGGAGGGCAAACAGGACCCTGGAATCAATGGCTTCCTACAACTTGGAAGGGAAGGAATGGCCATGCTCTGTGGAACTGCAAATTTATCTCCGTTGGATGAAACCAGTGCTACACCCAGGCTGCTTGCAACAGCTCTGCTGATGCTGGCACTGCACAGAGGAGCCAGAGGAAGAAACAGCAAGCAGAGAAGGAGTCTGTTTCAAGCTGCTGCAGAAAATACCTCTGCAAATTAACAGTGGAGCTTCATTTTCTGTGATGGCTGTTCTAATTCCTAGTAGGAGATCCAGAGTCCACTTGGCTCATACTCATTGCTGTTCTAAAAGGACAATAGAGATATAGCGCTTTAAGCAAACAATTGCCTCCTTATGCAATGTTCTAGCTAATACAAGCAGAGGAATACTAGGCAAAACCACAGCCAAAAAATATGAAAACAGGAAAATGAAAGTGGGTAAATAGGTGACTTAAGAAGTAAAAGGATCTTTTTGAGGAAGAGAGCAGAGAGACGAGGGTGTTTGCACCTTTGGAAAGATGAAAGGAACACACAATTGGTGATCTCTCCTTGCCTCTTCCATGGATTACTGAAGCGATCTAAGTGACCACAGAGAGATTTTTCAAGTGCTCAAAGCCTGCAACTGAAGTCAGATCAGAGAAGGGTTTCACAAAACACACAGCACCTTGCAGCTCAGCTGGACTCCTGGCTGTTAATCCGCTGGGAACATCTGCAATCCTCCACGTCCCACTCTGTAGGCACCAGACGGGGCGCTCGGGAGACCTCATCCTCCGGCGTTGCCCCTGATGTGCTAGGTGACCTCGACCGAGCCTGTGTTGGTACTCCAGCCCCGGAGGTAGCCAGCGGCCCTGCCCCTCCTGCTAGCCCCCCTACGCCATCTTGCGGGGCAGGCACCATTGACTGAGGGAAGGCATCGTTTTCCCGCTCCTCCTTTAAAGAGGGCCCGGGCCAATCGCAATGTCCCACGTGACAGAACAGGGGCGCGCAAGGTCACGTGCACACTGCCTATAAAACCTCAGGCTGCGGGTGGGGTCGTCTTCCAGGCGGTGGGAGGCTGTGGTGGTGGTTTTCTTGGTCTTCTCTGAGCATTGAGTGAGTATTTGTGTATACTTTAAAGTTGCAGCTAGTGTATTAAAGTAGCCTGGTCTCTAGAGGGTCTTGGATGCTAACTTTTTAAAATTACCTTATCTGTAGAATGTCTAAAGTCCAAAACAACGTTTTGACTGTAACAATAACCTTGTGTCATCATTCTGCTGAAGCCTAAGGAATCCACTTGTCTCCATAGCGTTAGATAATAGTAGATTTTTTGAGTTTTGCATTTCATTGTTATGTTATGCAGAAAGGAAAGCTTTTTCTAGACTTTAAAATGTACCTTTTTACAATGTAGTAAAAAATTAAAGTCTTTCAAAACTCTATTGTTGTTTTGCAAAGTATAAGAAAGACACTTAGCATTTGGTGATGGTGGCCAGCAACAAATTTAGTTAGGGGACTAGTTTGCAATGTGACAGACCAAGTTCAAGGTCTTAGAGAGAATCAAGCAGAACAAGAACTTAAATTGAGTCTCTTGTAAGAGACACTTACTAGGAAGACTCAAAACACTCTACCTTGCATTCTTATCTTGGATCACTTCATGGAGATTACCCCCTTTCTTGAAATAAAATGTTATAATACTTGAGCTTTGTCTCCAGGTATGGTACAATACAGTTGCTATCAATGTGTTTGAATAAACTCACTAGTGTGTTCACAATATTGATAAGAACTGCTTGAATATACTCTGAGTAACCAAACACTATTTTGCTGAGACCTAAATGTTCTATTTGAATTATTGCAGCCTGTAGCTCCATAAACTCTCGCACTTTGCCTATAACTGATTTATTGTTCTTGCACCCTTCCTTCTTGTGTACCCATGTAACTATAGGACTGTTTTGTAAACAGAACTTCGCTATTGTCAGAAGCATCCATGCAATCAGTCTCCCTTCTGCTGAATCTGGACTGGCCAGGGCTGATCAGGAGAACCAGAGTTTTCTTTCTGCAGGGTCTATGGCAGAAGAAGTATCAGAACCCTTTGGCATGGAAGCCTTACTTAGTTTGGTTTAGAGGCTTGAATCATAAAGGCTTACAGTGTTTAACTGTAAGATAGTGATCCTGGCAGTTTTGTGGGAAGTCAGATATCATAGGAACCCCCTGTAGTTGCTTAGTGAATTGATGTTCTTGGTAATTTCCTGTCTGCTATTGGAAATATGACTGATAAGCTTGTTGATTTCACAGAGCCCCTGCAGAGTCCAGGGAACTTTCAGTTTGTGGGAAATATTTCTAGTTGCTGTCCAGTTTGGTCTGTACCCAAGTTTTGGAACGGTAAAATTTCTCCCAAACCAGAGAACTTTTTTTCTTTTTGGTAGAGGGTAATTTTCTGGCACTGATTATTTATGTGTACTCTTCTGTGGCTCAGATTTGCCACAAAAAGAAGACAGCTTTGTCTTCAAAGAGTATCTCTCATTTGCCTTCCACTTTCTTATAACTTCCTGCAATTATGATAAAACATGAAATGTGACACATCAACTTATTCTAACCTTGTTGTTCTCTGCCTCAGGGGTATTCAGCCTTGGATTCAATGTCACCAACAGGAGGCGAGTAGGGCAGGCTCCACACACAGCGAAAGCGGCAACAAGCAGCTTTGTAAGCGGCAGAATTTGGAAAGTCTGGTCTTCAAGACACATGTGCCTCAGTTGGATCCTCAGCTGCCTAGTAGGATGCAAACTCTGATTAAGGTGTTTCCAGTGTGGATTCTCTGGAGTTGAGTAAGACCCAAACTCACTGTGCAGGCTATGTCAGAGCCGGCAAAAATTCAAGCTCTATCACATTCTCTTGAAGTTGTATGCAGTTAAATATGCTTGAAGCACCCATTACTACAAAACCTAATTGGAACTGGTCATAGAGTCAAAAGCTACTATGGGGAAGTGGACAGACACAGAGCATGAATGTGTAAGTCTCACTTTAGTTTAAGGAATGGGGGTGGGAGAAGGTTACTTTTTACTTCAGTAACCATAAAGGAAAAACAGTGAAACTGCAGAAACATAGCTTTACACAGTGGTCTGGCTTAATGCTAGGAATAATACTCTAGCTCCATGCAAGCTCTCAATCTCCTGTTAAGCAAAGTGAAAGGAGTCAACCTGAACCACTTTTTAATAATTAAACCTTGCATTAGTGGCTCAGATGAACTCATTTCACTTCACATGCAACACACTAGGCAAATATTATGTCACTAATTATTGCATCTCAGTGCAGTGACTTGTTAGATGAATCAACTGGATCTTTTGTCCTTGTGTGACCGTGCTCTAAATTCCACACAGTTTATGCAGATGGCTCTTTTCAAAACTACCTGGCTGTCTTTTGAATCTAGCTGTCCCTGTTTACTATGCTTCTCATGGTTACATAGATATGCCATGCAAGTATTAAAACCTCTATAGTTTGGAAACAAATGGCATTACTTACACCTGTGTATGTATTTATGAATCCTGGCCAAGATTCCCCTCTTAGTACTTCAGCAAAACCTCCTTACTTACCTGTCAACACCTGATTTCAAAGTTGTTGATGGGGTCTGTACCTAGAGCCTGATCTAAATGTCTCTGAAACTAATGATGATCTGCCTATATTGACTTCTGTGACAGCAGGCAAAAGGCACAACATTAAAATCATTATTACTTTTTGTGCTAAGTTCATGATAATGCTTCTAGTTCTGAAATTAACTTTATTGTATATTCACATTTAAATGAACACTGCATCAGTGATTGTATCATGAAAATTTCAGGTTTGTGTGCCCAGCCTTTGCTTGTGTTAGAGAAGGCACCAGCTCCTTCCTCCAAGGACTCTGAAATCAGTGTTTGATGATGGAGTGATGTGAAGGTGGGAGTTTAATTATAGATCATGAATGGCTGAGGTGCCCCAATGCCGAAAGGTCTTGGGGTTGTGCATGTTCACTCTCTGAGACTTGAGCTCCAGGAGGGAATGAAGCACATCTCTGGTGTTTGTGCAGCTGGGGTAACCAGCAGCTAAACAGGGAGCAGTGAAACACAAGCAAAGAGGTTTTGATGGAGCTAGAGAAAATACCAGTGCCTTATGGGATGCAGGGTAGAAATCCACATTTCCTTTTTTTTTTTTCCCCTGCTTACTATTTAAGCTGCTTGCATGCCAGGAAAGATCAGCTCTAAGTCTAAACCTGGGTGTTAGAACTGGTGTGTTTTTTTTTTTTTTGGAAGGGCTAGCTATTAGCCAAAAGTACAAGCATTTCTACATTGTGTTTAATACACTCTTTTGAGAATATATTGGTTTTAATCAACAGAGAATAGCAACAGAATAACAATAATAAAAATGTATCATTTCATGATTTGGAGGCAGGAACTTTTAGTATTCTTCTGTATATTTGTTTTTGCCCAAGAACAGTTTACATGGATTGATAATCAAGTATCAGTAAAGGGGTTGTTTGCTTTTCTATTCCTCCATTCCTTTTGGAGTATTTTACAAAGTAACTTCTGGTTTAAAAAATAAATGTGTTCCCCCCCACACACACACCCCTGCCTGGAGTAGAAGTACTGAGATCTCTCTGTTTACTGTCAGAGAAAGCAAGAAACAGGATTGTGTCAAAAACAGTGTGTACAGGGAACCTCAAAGAAAAATTTGTTCTATTCCAGGTGGTGAAGTAAGTGCGAAGAAGATAAAGGCACTGAAAGGGAGGAAGGTCAATAAGCAGAGTGATTCAGGGATTACTGTTGTCTAGGATTTTTAAACAGTCTCTTGGGTAGGCCAATCAAGTACCACTGTTAAACAACTTGCCCTTTTCCTATTTCTCAGGGGTTCTCTCTACACAGCTACTTTAAGGCATATCTTCTATTGCAGACCTTGAATGCATTGCAGCTCTGGGGTCTTTGAAGAAATTGATACGTTTTCCTCCTGGATGGCAGCAGTTGTCTGTGGCAGTAACATTGAGACATATTGGCAGGCTTAATTCCAAATAACTGTTTCTTTCATTGGTCTCTTGTAATTAGCTTCCCATTTGCCAAGCTGAGAATGACTTTGTCTAAACCATGAGTGTGTAATTTAGTGATCAGAGTTCTGATCTTGAAAACCACGAGTTACTCGCTCATCTGCATGCACTGGCACTTCCATGCAGAGTAACTTGCACGGTGGAGACAAAACTAAAAGAAAATGACTGGGCCTGCTGCAACTTTTGTTCTGTTTTTGCGTCTCTGACCAAAGATATGGTTTGGTTTTTGAAGGGGAAGGGGAGAGATGAAGGAAAAAGTGGGAGGAAGGGGAGAAAGTGAAGTAGGGAAATATGTGGGAAATACATAAGAAGGAATGGAGAAGCATGGAGAAAACATCCTGCAAACACTGGAAGATGTCTTTGGACTAACCAGGGAGGTTCCCACTGGTCAGATGGATTCTTTCAACTAGGAAATAGAAGTTCTACACACAAAACTTTATGGCTAAATTCAGGATAGTATATCATGCTCAGGACAAATGATATACAAATGATATGCAAATGAGGACCAAGTTTCTTTAGGTTCTCAAAGTGAAATGTCTTTCAAACTAAGCCTCGTTTATAAAGCTTTTCAGGGCAAGGATTAAATGGGTTTTTAAATAAAAGTAGTTACCAATAAGAACATTGAGAAAGTTCTCTAAATTTCAGAAACAGTTATCAGCAGTTTTGTCAACCCAAAATGCTTGCAGCTAAGTGAAAAGCCAACGAGGTTTGGTAAGTAACAGACAACTGTTTAATGTTTTCCTTCTCTACTTATGTGGTGGAAGAAAATTATCTTTTAATTCTAGAAACATTTCCATGGGCTCCTCTGGACTAGCCTGAGTTGTGTGTGCTCAGTAACTCTGAAACTCTAGCTGTAAGCACTAGTTCCAGAAAAAGTGAGAAAGCTGAGGTGAAGGCATGGTTTTTAGGAGACTGGACTTTCACCTTTTTATGCTGCTGTTACTGACCATATTACTGCAGGTTCTCCCTGATTAAAGTACAATGTTAAAATTGTATGTCTGATTCATCACTAACATGGTTGTCTACATTGATACAGAGAGTCCGCACTAAAAAAAAAAATTAGAATTTCTGCACTGAGTCTACACAGGGCTGTCATGCCTCCAGTCTCTATGCTTCTTTAGTATTCCCAGCCCAGCAGCATCATCTCCTGGTTCCAGGACCCTTCCTGTCAGACACAGCTGAACGGCTTGCCAGACAGCTGCATCTGGGATGTAGGGTCTCGGGGCACAAGAGACTGCCACACTGCTCAACAACCAGAGCATGTGGCTTCTAATGAGGGCCTGACACATGGAAGAGTCCTCCTAAAGAATATACCATCCTCAGCTATAACCCTTCTCATGCATCTTCACTCGCAGGTGTGTTCCTTGCAACCCAAGGGAAAAAAGTTAAGAAATCTGTTTACAACAGGGCTAAATGCAACCAGAGTGTGTACTGCGTGTGGCAGAGCAGACTGCCTGGCCGCAAATCATACCAGACAATGGCTATTGGTTGTGGAGCTGCACTTCCTTCTATCCTGGGTAAAGCATCTGCTTTGCATTGTTACAAGTGAGAAAAACCAAGCCTATGCATGTGCGCTGGTGAGTTGGGCCCCCAAAGGTCCCTGGTCCTCAGAGCAGGGTAAGGAAATAACCTCAGACAAGTGGCCAAGTTGATTTTGAGCCTGTGTGCCATGAGCCATTTTTAAAGTGCGTTATAAGTGTTTTAACTGCAAGACTGCTCCTATGAGCTGGTTAAGTGCCATCATCCCCAGTTTATTTCCAATTAAAATAGGAACAGAAAGCATTTGCTTAAGGTCTCCAAGGGAATCAACAACACAGCAAGGATTAGAACTAAGGATTTCCTGTCTGATCTGCAAACCACACCTCTCTCCTGTTTACAATGTGAACTTATTCCCTAGCAGAAAAGCCATGTGAATGGAACAATTCATTCTGCTATTTCAGCCTCCCTTCCTTCCCTTTGCAGTTCATTCCTGGCATTACCTTCAGATCCTTACAAACCTGTTACCAGAAGAACCAAAGCAAGCAAAGAATGTTTCAGAACAGTTTCAACTGCAAACACTTGAATAATGTTTGCTGAATTCAAGAAAGTTTGAAACACTTAAAAAATACTCTAGAAATGTTGGGCTCTTGTTAATGAAAACTGAAACCAAAAGGTAAATGAACTCATACACGAAGGAATAAGTTAATGAATGACTAAAACCAATGATGCTAGTTACCTCCATGTGTCATTTTTTGCACATATGACTCAAGCAATACTAGAGTGATAGTGTTACTACTTACAGTAAGTTACTACTAATGCTTCCACTTACAGTATGGCTTCAGAATCAAGAGAGTTTTAAAGATAAAATATCTTTAGGCTCTTTGCATTTGCTTTCTTGTTTTGTCTTGTTTTAAAAGTCACATTTTCACATTTCCCTCTGTAATCACAACAGCTAAGATCTTGAAAAATATCAGCTGAATTCCTTATATCTTTCTGTGATTCTAGAGCTTAGGACGTGAGTCTGTTCACACCCTTTAAATACCAGGAAAAGTTAGCAACACCAACCTGATTGAAAGCACAAGACTTGACTAGAGCCTAGGATAAAGAGCTAGACTGCTTGAGTTCAAAGACTACAGTGGAATTTTATTCCAAATTATATATTTAATTATCGCTTCCCACAGTCCATGGCTTTTAAGGAACGTTTCTCCTGACAAAGTGGGATCATTGGTGCGATAAGTTCATACACCCTGCTAGCACCACACAGAGCTAGCAATTAACTTCTTACTGCAAAATGCTGGTGAAATTACAGGCTTCTTCAAAGTACAAAAACATGATTCCAAAGAGCTGATCGTGCTCTTTTTAGATCAGTTGGCTTTTTATGTGCGTTTTAGTAACAATGGCTTCTGTGATACATACAAGATAACTACAGGGCTTGAGTTAAGGCTTGTATTTACGTATCCCTTTTGAAATAAACCTGTGCAGGTGTAATTTTTCCAGCTCATAGTGAAGGATAATACCTTGTTATCTTAATTAATGCATAAAAGTACTTTGTCTTAATGAGAATCTAAAATAGAAGAGTCTAAAACCCACTATTAAAAGTAACAGGGAAATCCTATAGACGGCAGTGTTTTTGACACGCTTGCTTTCAACTTCCTGCTTTTGTTAAGCAAAATTGTTTCATAAGAGTCTCTGAGGCTCGTCTTTCACTTATTTAGATCACCTATGTAGGTTTATTAGCAAGGAAAATTGAACACTTCTGTTCCCTCAATAACACTGCAACCCTTCCCCAAAAAGAAACATTCCTGCATGTAGGCCATGAGAGGTTTGAGGCTTTAAAAAAACCAAACAAAAAGCGTTCAAGGCCCTTTGCAGTTCTGCGTCTTTGCTCCTCCCCTTCCTGCAATGTGCCTCGTAAAGGTGGTGATGACTAAGGCTCTTTTCACCTGAGTTACTCTGTGCTTCTTAGAGATGCAGCGTGTTATCAGTTAAGTCTCTGTGTGAAGTGTTGGGGTTTTCCACCCAAGATAAATTTTTGTTATAATTGTTGATATTGCTGTTGTGTTCCTTTCATTGATCTCAATGTATTCCAAGAGACTGAGGTATGTTAATTATCCCCTTTCTAAAGACTGATAGGAGAAGGAAATCTTAATGCTTGTGAAAGTATTCTCTGAATATGGATTTATTGGTTTTGGTGTATCTTGATTTTGTCACTGGTACAAAGAACCTGTGTTTTCAAGCTGAAGAATGCGGTTTTTCTGTAGAATGGTGAAAACTGGGGCTGGTGAGGACTAAGGCATTTCTTCCCCTTAGGCAGGGAGCAGCTCCACTTAGACTATTCCCGGTAGGTGGTTATCTAATCCGCTCTTAAAGGTGCCTGGTAGTGGATGTGCCGCACATTTCCTTGGCGATGTAGTTCAGTGTTTAATCATTCTTGTTAGAATAAAAACACTTTTTGAGTGCCTTGTGTTCATGGTGCTTAGTTCATGCTGACTGTTCTCATTTCGTTTGGGGTTTTGTTTTTTCTACTCTTAGTAGCTTTCAGAGTTCCAAGTGATTGTCCAAATTATCCTGAGATGGAAGATCCAAAGTGCCAGGTTATCCTGAACTAGACTCTCTGTTAATTGCAGCTACTAAGTTATAGGAAGGGCTAAATCTAGTTCTTGTGAATCTCCCATCTTCTCCTATGGCTGCAGTCTTAGTTTCAATGGGATTGATAACTTCCCTTAGTAGTTCTCTTATTTTGTGGTTGGAATCATCCTCCAATAGAACTCACTACAGTTTGTTAAAAAAATTTAGTAAGATACTTAAAAATAGTAAGAGCATAATTTTTCTGTGCATCTCAAGTTATCCCTCTTCTCTTAATTTTTAACCCCAAAATACTGGGACACCTCCTACCTGCCCAAACAAGCCCTCCAAGTTGGAAAATACTTGTTTTCCTCCCTCCAAGCAGGTGCTTCCTGTCTCCTTCTAAGACCTTTTTTTCTTCTTTTCCAGAAGCCTTGTTTTCCCTGTATCCTTGCATGTATTTTTTGCACTTGCCTTAAAATGAAAATCCTGCCAAAATTCAGGTGCATGAATCCTGTACAAATTGTGCTTAAATAATCCATTAAACTAATATTTTGCAAATTGTGGTTTCAATCATTGTAATTTAGACCTGCTCTAAACAAATCAACTTTGGAGCTGATTTTAAACCTGTCTTGCAAACTACTACTTTAATGAACATATGAAATTCTTTCCAAGCCTAATTAGCTTTTCTGTTTGCTTGTACCAGGCTAAAGTTAAGAAAAAAAGCATTAGTAATTTCTGAAAGAAAATGCTGAGGCTTCCCCTAGTAATAGCAGATAATCCGATGAACTTTACACTTTTGACATGACACAAGCTGCTTGTTTACCAGAATTAGCGAGCTTTGATTGCATAAGCTTGCTCAATGATGAGTAGTTTGGGGCACTTGGTTACAGAACTATTAGATAGTATGGTTACATTGTTTTGTTTGGGAAATGGCTCTCTAGAAAATTACTGGCAGCTGCAAAGTGAACTGAAAGTTACGTACCGTCCTCTTCTGCTTTTTACCATTGGTAATACTTAGACTAAGCTGCCCAGTGACTGATCAGGGGAGGATGATGTTTGATGCCACTTGTGAGTATTTCCCCAACAGTACAGATGCACAGAACTGCTAGAAACTATTTTCATTTCTTCCCTTTCCAAAATTAAAAACCAGTGACTTCAGTGGAACTGCTGTAGTGAAGTAGAGCGCAATATATGTATTTGTGGTGTTCACGTTTAGGATAGTGAGGTGGGAACTGGAAGAACTTAAACCTTGGTTTTGGCTAAAAGTCTCTGGCTGCTGGCAGTTGGGGCTTTACAGGTGGGACCTGGTTAAAACGAACTTGGGCTGAGTAAAGCCAGAGTGTCAGAAAAAGCACAGGAAAGTTCAGCGTGCCCACAGAAGTCTTCCTGGCATGGCAGCTGGCACACTGCAAATAGTGTTAAGGGCTTCCTTGCTTGAGCGAGGTTGGCGTTGATGTGATGCAAAGAGGTTAGCTGGGTTGGGATTCGCACCGAGTGCAGTCCACCCGCTGCCTTTGCCTGAAACTTGTTGCAGAAGCAGGGTCTGCCTGACCTTTTGTTAAGCATGAACTTCTGTCTGGCATTATTAAGATGTGACTCAGCACCGTTTTGATAATGGTTGTTAATTAAGTGGCTACATACGTAGAGACAATTATGTGAAATTAAGAATGGGGAAACACGGGGTGAATATTAGCAAACATTTTCTAGGAGCAAAGCCTGGTAGGCTGTGAAACGCTCTCCCAAAAAGCAATGGAAACCTCTTGCTGAGATACT
Source organism: Rissa tridactyla (assembly GCF_028500815.1). Lineage (NCBI taxonomy): Eukaryota > Metazoa > Chordata > Aves > Charadriiformes > Laridae > Rissa > Rissa tridactyla. Next base: position 6,873,304 of record NC_071485.1, read on the forward strand.
CCAAGCTAGACAGAATGAAGTACAGAATAGTACCCTGTAGGGAATTACATTGCCTTGATGTTAACCTGCCTGTGACCTCAGATGGCTCAGCTATTACTAAATTCCAGTGATAATTTTGGTGATAATTACTCTCTTTATTTCTAAACTGGATTGTTGTAATTCATTATAGTCTTGTCTAACGGGTCAAATTACTGGGAAACTAAAGCAGATTCAAAATGAGTTGCTGATAGAGTTCTTCTTTGAGGCCTTAGCTGTTTGATCTGTGATTTGACATTAATATATGTTTTTATTGGCTGCCAGTCACAATCTTATGTTTTGATTTTTAAGTTGTTCTACAGCTCCTGATTTATGCTGCTGTAACCTGACCGCTCTGTATGCAGTTCACTGTCCTTTAACAAACACAACCAGAAACGCTTTTCTGTGGATCCTCGTCCCTCCCATTTCCTGGAGGTGTTCTTTAGTCTGAGCTGAAGGGGTTTGTCTGTAGAGTAAGAATTAGTAATTAAAGCATGATCGGAATAGATAAATGTTCATTAAAGCTTTGTGCTGTTGGTGGTTGTGTATAAATTTAACGTAACACAGTTACTGTCTCCCCAGAGCACCTGAACGAACACTGAAACTCCAGCGACACCGGAGGGGCACAAGTATGTGCTTATAAACTTCCAACCAGAGCTGCGAAATGCACTCTTGCTAATTTGCACTAACCATTATACTGGTGTGAATACTGGTGTTGGCTGAATTAACAAACAAGTGAACACCCAAGCATAGATTGTGATTCCCAAAATGGCTTGCTAATTACCCTGGCTATGATTTAATGTTAATTATTTATTGTACTTCATGATGTTCCGTAGCTCAGCTAGTTCAAAACAAAAACCTGAAATGTTGGAAGTACGATCCATCCTTCTGGCACCGCGATATTAAATCTTTTTTAAGAGGGATTTTGTTTTAATTATAAGGTATGTACTAAACCTTCATTAATTTATATTACAGAGCTAATTGCAGGTCTTTTTGCTTTTTTATTTTTTTAAGCAACAGAAGTTCTTGAAACAATGCTCATTCTATTCTACTATCAGGGCAAAATTCTGCAGTATTGTACAGAAGGCAACGGATGAATTAGACTTTATTTGCAAATTTTCCTGCTAAATGGCTGCAGGACAATTCAGTTTAGGGTTGAAAAGGACATTTTTAAGTAATCCTGAAAAAAAAGAGGAATACCAGCTTTCATTCCAAATTTGGTATTGACTAAACAATGCCAGAAATTTGTAGAATTGAGTGCATTTGTTCTTGAGCTCTGGGAAATGTGGGTCTGGCTGTTAAGAGAAGGGCCTTAATGCTGTAGTGATCCAAAAAGAGCCTGTCCTGACTGTGAATGTTTTCAAACTTGCAGTGTGTTTGTTTTTAGAATTTTTTGGAGTGCTCTCAAAATGGACTAAGCAAAATCCTTCGTTCCAGATATTCCCAAACGTAGGTGAGTTGGGGTTCTTTAGAATGCCCTGTATGTGTTGAGTGCTCTTTCAAACATTACTTTATTGCTGTTTCCAAAATTAAGATTGCACATGCAAATAAAATCAATCAGGAATGTGGAGATAAATCTGCATTTGTCCAAAGTGGTCTATAATCCGGGCCAGTTGTGGGTTTCTGGTGTTTATTCTCAAACGTCGGGAGCTGGAAGGAGTTGGTGTGTTTGTTTAGAGGTGTTCAGTTCCCACAGCTGGGTGTTTTGTGCTGTGCTTCATTAGGAGTTCAATAGTCTTCCGTTTAAGGAAAGCAGCCTCTCAGGTGTTTTGAGCTGGAAATGCAAAATTGGTGTACGTGATGACTTAGGAGACTTGTTCCAAGGCACGTTGCGAGTTTGTGGCGGTGCTGGGTTTGCAGGATGAGCTCATGAATCTCCAAGTGAAATCTGGATTAGCAAGCTCTGCCCGGCCGGGAAAGGGAGAAAACGTTTGCACAAACATCTGTGAAGGGAAACTGATGACTTTCACAAGATCTTAAATAGATTGTACTGAATCAATTATCCAAGTCGTGTGTGTTAACTACAGCTGAGACTGTAACTGGGACCCAGGGAGCTAAAAAGGAGCCTTGGTCCTCTCAGAGCCAGCGGGAGTTGTGCCAGGCTGGGCTCGGCTGGGAGCCCGTCTCTGCAGCTCTCCCTGGGTGCGAAAGGTGGAGGGAGGCTAAAAATGGCTTGGGAGCATGGCGGGGTGCGCGTGGGGAATGGCAGAGAGAACGCAAAGGCACTCCTGGGCTCGTCAGCGCGATGAGAGATCGGCTCTGCCGACGCCATGGACAGCGTCCAAGCGGGCAGGAAACGTGCGTGGAACGGGTTGTGTGGGGACGGTGAGGAGCTGCTGCGTGAGGGAACGGCGGGGGAAGGAAACGAGCCAACAACGACGGCAAGCGAGGGGCAGATCCGGGAAGGGTGTGCCTGCCGAGCCGGTAACCGGGGCGCTCGGAGGAGGCCTTTCCCGCAGGGGCCGAGCCCACGGAGAAGGCCCGGTCCCCGGAGAGGGCGGCGGGCGGGCGAGGCTGGGGTGCGGGCAGCTGGAGCCCGCCATGGCGCTACCCCGGCCCGGCCCTGCGAGGGGCCGCTGCAGCCCGCCATGGCGCTACCCTTGCCCGCCCCGGCCCTCCGAAGGGCGGCTGCAGCCCGCCATGCCCCGGCCCGGCCCGGCGGGGGGCGGCGAGGGCCCCGCCTCTCGGTAGCGCCGCCCCGCCGGGTGACGTCACCCCCAGCTCGGCCGGCGCCATTTTGAAAGTGGAGCCTTTCGGGGGGGGCCGGAGCCAGGCGCGGAGCGGGGGCAGCCCCAGCAGCGGAGCCGGCCGCACCCCCGCCGCCATCCGCCGCCATCCGCCCCCCGCCGCCGCCCCCCGCCCGGCCCCGCCGGCCCCGCCGCGCAGCGCCCGGACCGCCCGACCCGCCGCGGCCGCTATCGCCAGCCCAACATGGCAGGTAAGGGGAGGCTGCCCCCGCGGGGCACCGGCCCCTGCCGCCGCCGGGCGGGGGGCGCCGCTGAGGCTGCGGCAGCGGCCTGCGGGGCGGCCGGCCGGGGGCAGCGGGCAGCGCCGCCTCCCTCCCTCCTTCCCTCCCTCCGCCGCTCGCCGGGGTCTGCTCCCCGGCCCGCTCCCTCCCGCCTCGCCTGGCCTTCCCCAGCCATTTATTCCCCCCCCCACTTCTGGGAAATCGTGCTTTCCTCCCTCCCACCCCTTCTTCCCTCCCTCTCTCCCTCCCTTCTTCCCTTCCCGAAAAAAAATAATAAATAAAGGCATGAAGGAAGCAAGGTGGAGGGGCTTCCATGGGGGAAGCGGTGTATTTGGAAGTTCAGCGTGCAGGAGGTTTGCAGACAGGGTGGGTCTCCTGCCTTTTTTCCTTTTTTTTTTTTTGTTGTTGTTATTCCCCCCCTGCCCCCCGCCCCCCCCCCCCCCCCCCCCACCGGCTTTTTGACTCCGCCAAGGCGCTTGTGTGTTGCATTTCTCTCTCGGGCGGAGTTGGGGCTGTGCAGAGGTGCTGCTGGGCACGGAGAGGTGTTCCAGACGTGCTTGTGTCAAAAGTACAATTGCACCCCTCTGTAGGGTGCACCTTTCAAGCATCTGCAAATGAGAGTAAAATTGGGCGCAGGATGTAATTAAATAATACAGGTCTTTCTGTGTTCTCTTTCTCATTCCTTCCTGTGCTTGCTCCCCATTTTGCATCCTAAAGTGCTCTTGGTCGGCTAGAAGTGTGTATGCATAAGGTATCTCTTCTTTCTTATTTTTTTCCTTGCGATTTCTTAATTTGGAAATACACTCATCCCCCTCCTCTGCAAATGAATTGTCTTTTCAGCGCTTTGCGTTTGGAGGAGCAAGCGTGAGAGGCTGAATTAGGTTTGTGCTTTGCTGCTTCCCCCTACACCATCCGCCCATGCTCCACCCTCCTCTTTTTGTTTTAGTCGGGGGTGGGGGGAAAATGCAAACTTGGTTCAAGTAAACTGTATGAAAAATAGAATTTTAGCCTTACATAGAAAGAGCAGTGATTTTTCTTACAAGCTGTCTCCTTTAAATGCTTCCATGATGCCAGCTGCTAAATGACAAATGAGGAGGTTGGAGAGAGGGAAGAAAATGGGTTGTTCGGGTTTTAGGGAATGGTGGAGACGTGTGTGGCAAACCTTTCCAGCCTGTCTGCAGAAAGCGTTTTGACATCTCTTGTGTCGATGGATTCTTGTGCTCGCCTTCACCTTGTCAGGTTCTGTAGCCTTCATGTCTGTAATCCTTCAGAAAAGAAATTAAGGCAAGGGAAAAAATGCAGACTGGGCCCTGACTGTAGACCAGCACTTCTCTTAACATTCTGAGACATTTGGTCTTTTTTGGAAAGATTATTTTGGGGCTTCTGATTTCTATGGCTTTTTTACTTTTTTCCCCCCCTTAGCGGAGAAGAGGGAAGAAGTCCCTTCTGTATTCTTTGTTATTCCAAAAGCGATACCAGACCTCTGGATTAATGTGTAAATGCCATCTGTTGCTCAGCCTGTTTGAATTGTGTTGAGGAAAAGTTCCATTTTGACAGTGGCTTTAAAAAAAAAAAAAAAAAAAAAAGGCAAGAGGCAAGCCCATTTCAGTCTCTTCCTGTATGTACTCAGCCCTGCAGTGATTTGCTCAGAACGAAATGCAAAAGAAATGGGTGGTGATTTTTTTGTGTGTTTTGGTGGCAGGGTTCAAATGAATCACTGCCTTCCGCCGAGGCAGTAATGTTCCTGAAGTTTTCTCTTCGATCCGTTTTCTATGGTAGTAGAACTTGTTAACATCAGATTGCTTGTTTGCTTTTCTGCTCGGATTTGCTGCTTTTTTTTTTTTTTTTAAAGGCTGATAATTGCTTTCATTACTTCTGCGAAGAGACTCTAAAATTGTGGTAAAATTTTTTTTCTTTAGCCTTTAGTATGTAGGTTGAGTTCGATGTTTTTTTGTGAAAGAAGGAAATGAAGAGCATGCTGGGTTTATATTGATCGAGAGATTGAAAATTTCCAAAAATGTACAGCTTTACTGTTTAAGTTGTGTGTGTGTGTGTGTGTGTGTGTGTGTTTGAGGGTTCTGGCTTCTAAAGTAGGAGGAAACTTTGTGTGAAATAAGATGTTGGCTCACTCTCATTTGAAATGCGCAGTTAAAGTTGGCACTGGCGATGTTACTTAGTCCAGTGAGCTTTTGGTGATAGAGGCTTTTATCGCTCTTCCTCTTTAGGCTTACGCTGTTTTTTGACAAATGTTGGGTTGAAACGCTGGCAAAAACCCGCTCCTGAGAAAAACAATATCTGTAAAGGAAAAAGGTGGGGAGGGGCAATGTGTAATTGTGCGCCAGCCTGGCTGAGGAAGTAGGCGTGTGCCGTGTTGTCTGAAATTTTCAATCGGTCACTATTGTCCGTGCTTTGTGTTGCTGTGGGGGGGGATGTCTCATTATTTTTTTCTTTTGCTTGTGTTTTTTAGGAGCTGGAGGAGGAAATGACATTCAGTGGTGTTTTTCTCAGGTGAAAGGCGCTGTAGACGATGATGTAGCAGAAGGTAAGAGCAGTTTTCTGACTTTTTTGCTGCTCCTTAGGTGGGGACATGTGAATGCCATCTTACTAAAATAGCTCAGTGCTGCTGTATGAACTTGAGCAAAGCAAATAACCATTTAATGTGCATTTAGGTACCCGGATTCAGCATTAAGCTATGGTTTGAGAGTACTGTTCTGCACATGGTTAAGAAGGGCTGAATTCAGGCTTCTTTAACTATTTTGCTGGAATTGTTTTCCAAGATTGTTAAGATTTTCCTATCGCTCGGCTTCTCATTTGTGTTTTTTTCCTAATCTGCAAAATGGGGAATGTGATACTTGCATTCCACAGGGAGGTGTTGTGAGAATTAATTAATGTTTGTACTCTTTGAAGATCTAAGTACTAGATAAAGATCAAGAGTTTTCCCAACCTTTCTAGCTTCTATTAACCAGAAGAGGAAGAAATGTGAAGATTTTTGCGTGCGCGCTTATTAAGTAAAGAGGGGGGGAGTGTTTGAAATAATACTGGAAATGGCCTAAAACTTGTCTAAGCTGGCAGTGACAAATGTCACCTTACACTAAGATGGCTTCCTCTGAGTATGACTGCAAAAAATGTACTTTGAAAACAAAAAATGTTTTCTTTGACTTGGATTGGGGCTCATTAGAGGAATCGCACTTTGTGCCTCTCCATTGCTGTGCTAGAGAGTAAAACTTTTGCTGTCATCTTTTTTGTCACAGTCCTGCTGACTTCTGCCTTTCTTTGGGGCCATGGAGTCCTGTTTGCACAACACAGTCTGTAAGATCATGAGTTAAAATTTTTCTTCTGCAAGCAGTTGGCCTTGTCACTTTTGTAATTCCTAGGGTTTTTTTCTCTTTTTACATATCTTGACTGCTCTTACTTACAAGTGAGATTAATGTTGTATTTAGAAGAGCAGTAACTACAGTTCCCGTTATTTTCCCATTTGACGTGTGGTTCAAATTAACTTCCAAGGGCCAAAAAAAAAATCAGTATAAACATAAGTGACTTGTTTTTATTTATTAGCTGCAACTTGTGCACTTTCAAAGACTCCTGTCATTTACAAGCTGAAAGATGACTCTTGGAAACAAGAAAGCTGGAAAAAATTTTTTAAAGTTTAATTTTAAATTCTTCAGGAAGTGTATTTTGAAGCTTGAACTCAGAACTACTGTTAAATGTAGTATAATTTATTCCCTGGCAGGCTTTAAATTCTGTAACCTTTATTTTAATTACATATCAAACTAAATCCTTAATTAAGTACAAAAACTGAAGAAGTTGCGGTTGTGTGGCAGGTGCTTGTAAATAATTCTCCATCAAAATAGACGTGTTGACGTGCACGTAAGGGTAATGAACTTTATATGTGTACGGTAAGGCGGCTTTTGCAGGGATCCGGAAATGCAGAAGTCAGGAAATAGTCGGTCCTTAACTTCCTTAGCTGTTCTGAAGTATTGTGCTTCGCGTTGCAAAAGACGGCTTGCCAGCCTTACGCTTCCTGACAGGTTCGCAGCTGTACTGGGTGTTGCTGGAGTCGCAGTGGGTGGAGTTCAGGGAAGTCTTCACTGCAAGTGAATTAAATAGCTTCAGTGGCAGCAAGCCAGTTTCCAAAAATTGTAAGAATGTCCATTTCTGATTTTACAGAGGATGGAGCCTTCCGATTTTGTGAGCCAAAGAGCAAAGGGGAGTTTGGTGTCATTGTCAGCTATAACTGGCTTAGGATGAGTCTTAAGGTGCAACCCCCTGCGCCTGGATATACTGCGAGACATCCTGAAATTTCAATGCCTAGATGCTGGAGTAACTTCCCAACGTTGGTGTTATACTTGGTTGTAATGAATGTGCTGAGCTGAAATTCTCTCCTTTTCCTGTATATTCTGTTCCCACAATTCAGGCTGGCAATCCTTGAAAGCCAGCTGGCTAATCAAAGGGCAAGTTTAGCTTCCGTGTGATGCTGCGGGTTCTTCTTGTGATTCGTAATGTCTCCCTGCAATAGTGTTGGAAGGGTTAATAATGTACCAAGCTGGTCACATTTTTTTTCTTTTATTAGCTATATTTCTGGCTTTAAGGTTCACTTTAATGAAACGGAGCCTTGTGTGGTTCTGGCAAAAATTGGAACAGCAGCTTTGCATGCTTCTGGTCCTCCCTCAAATACCCAAGGACAAGTTGGCAGTGGCTCTGCGTCTAGTCTGAGGACCTTTTCTACCTCCCTGCCTTTTTGTCTGCTTTCTTGTGGCAGGCACCATGGTGAAAGCTAAAGAAAACCTTGCTGTCTGAGACTTAAATGATTGTTTAACCGCTGTGGTCTGCAAGCTAACAAGTATGGGCTCTAATCACGGCTGTGACTGAGGACAGTGCCAATTCGTCCGCGGTGGTAACTAGGGTGTGGATTTCTGGGGTTTTTTTTCAATGGTTTTAGCTCAAATTTTTAAAACTTAACTTTTGTCGTGGAATGCCGAAACTTCACTAAAAACAAAGTGAAGGAAAGAAACCTGAAAGAAATGGGAGGTTTCACTTTCTGTTTTCTTCCTGTTCGTAATACAATGTTGCAATGTTTATATTGGGAAGCTTAAACTGAACTAATAAGAAGTGTTAACCAAGCAAACTGCAGCCATCTGATTGCAGTCATCAGTAGAACGCAACACCAGTGGTGTCTCTACAAGGCTGCCTATAGAACAGGCCAATGGAGAATAACATGGTTAATACAGGAAGGTGGCAGCAGCTTTAAAAAGCTTGCTAAGGCTAGTGTGTAGCTTCCAGTGTATTTGAGGTCAGATCTGACCTTGTAACCTTAACATAATATATATAATCTATCATTCTTTAGATACTTAGTCTAGAATGGCTGTCTATTACAAAGTCAATATTTGGTGGCTTTGATGGCTGAAACATGAACTCTGATACATAGAGTTTTTAATTTTCTGGCTTTGTAAGCGCTGTGTGATAGATGGATGTGACAGTGGTTCTTTTAGAGCTAATGAGGGTGGAAGGGAAAGACAGGGGAAAGCTGTTCCTAAAGCTTAAGGAAAGAAGGTGGCAGCGCATTTAATCTGGGGGCTGCCTGTGTCGTTTAATCTGGGGGCTGCCTGTGTCGTTCCGCTGTGGCAGGGCTTTTCCAACTGGAGCAATATGGATGTGTGAGGAGCAGAGCACTGGCCTCTCTTCTCTTGCTATGTATGGAATTTATCCTTGGTTGTAAGCTCTGGCCCTGGCTCTATCAGGTCACAAAGTTAAGCGTGGAAATCAGGTTATAAATTGAAATCTGAGTGTCAACTTCATTATAATTGGGGTCTTTAACAAAAGTTTGCCGTTTTGTGATTTAGCAGTTCATGGCATAAGGGCAAGGGTGTTGTAGCTTGTGCTGCCTCTGTTTCTGAAATAGCTGATTCTTTGCTCAACAGAAGTTTTCCTCCCTCCTTAGCTTTATATTTGTCTTGCTGGAGCCCAACCCTACAACATATCTGTCTTCAACTTGATCTGTGTACCCCGGAGAATCCAGAGCCAGAACACTTGATTAGACAGGACTTCTCCAGTGGAGAACACGGAGTTGTTGTCCTTGATAAGTTCAATGATCAGGTTATCAAAAGCATCTGTAATGCATGGGGTGGTTTGTTTTTTTTTTTTTTCTTTTGTGTCAGCACTGTTTCAGTGCAGGTAGGACTTCACTGTCCAGAAATACTTGAGAGCAGACATTACTGTGTCGTCTTAGTGGAAGTGGGAATGATTCTAGAAAAGGATTACAAAGATTTTCTGCAGCAGTTTCATTGTTTTGGGACTTGTTTTTACTCTTCTGTTGTTACAGTCTCCAAGATGTGGCATAATGGCAACTCCAGTTGGAAACAACTAAGAATTGTGAGTTTAAACTGTCTCTGAAAACTAGACGCTTGCTTAATGGAATGAGTTCGTACTTCAGAACAAATTAAGTCAAATTTGTTTAATTACTTGGCAGAAGGAAAAGAGTGAAGCTGCTGTATCTAAATGTTCTTTCAAGTGTAATCCAAAGATATGTAAAAGTCTGATAGTCTGGGTCCAAGGCTGAGCGCCAGGAACTTAAGTCCTAAGCTTTAACCCTGAGTGATTACTGTTCATCTTTGACAGTTTAACTGTTTCATGCCCGAATTGTCTCTGAAAGAAGTACTGGAATATCTGCTGTGGGTGCTGATTACTCACTTAGATTTGAAGTCTGATGCTTAACCATTCTGTGCTGCTTTGTTAATAATCTTTGACTTGTTTCATGTTTCCTCTTTTATAGCCACAATATTGCTGTAGTCTGTTTCAGTTTGTGCAGATGATGAACGGATCCCGAGCCAGTCCATATACGTGGTCAGAGATATAAACAAGATTTGGTGTTCTCTTGTTCAGGAATGCTCTCTGTATTTGATTCTAGGTGTGTTATATTTTTCAAGTGTAGTTTCATGTTTATTTTTGGCAGACTTAAAAATTGCAGGGCAGCAACGGGAACTGTTGTTGCTTCAGTAATGGTAGTTTGTCTTCAATGCATGAAAATAGTTATTTCAGAGTAAGGAACACTGGAGCTGGGAATGAGGACTGCTGTAAAAAGCAGTTTACCACCATCTGGATTTCACCATCTTCTCTTGCCTTACTAGAAATGTTTCTCTTTGTAGAGTAATATGTGTTTGTAATATTGTGTTAGAGCTGCTGAGCCTTCTTCAGAAAGCTGGTTAGCGTTGTCCTACCAAACTGTCACTGCTGGTGGCACCTCAGTTCTGTAGGCTCACCAACAACTGACTATAATAAAGGGCTGTACCTTGTAGATGGAAGGATGTTGCTGGGATCGGCTGGGAAGAGGGTTTCTACCAAGCTGTGTTTGCAGGCAGAGAAACAGTGGCATTACTATAGATGTCAGGGATGGTCTTCTTCAATGGAAATTGATGGAACAGGAGGGGAGGGAAAATTCTCAAGAGAAAAGTAGCAAAGGTGTGAGAAGCCGGGACGATAACGCTGAAGAAAGAGTGGGGCATAGTTGTGGGAGGGAGCTTAATTTGGGTTTTTGAGGGCTGTGGTTATGTTCTGTATGCTCATCAGGTAATATCAGTTAGAAGGAGCAAGGACTAGTAATAGATTTGTTTTTAAGGGGTAGCTTGAAATACGCTGCAGATAAATAAAAAGACTCATGGTTATAGTCCTATTCTGTATTCCTAAGTCTGCTTCTGCATTGTAGCTCTTTTATCTTCAGCCATTTGTAGAATGACTGTCTGTATCTAGAGAGAGAAATAGGCTACTGTCTTCTAGGAACTGCTGCTGGTCTAGATTGACTAAAGTGTGCATTTAAAGTGTGAAGTCCCCCAAAACAAAGAGCATTTAGCAAACAGCTAAATAGTGAGTGGCTGTTGAGCTCCCTAGAAGTTATTCAGTGCTCTGTTCACGTGCCTTTGGGAGCTGGGGCACTTCAGCCTGTCAGTCATGCTCACCAGTGTTGTTCTGTTACTTCTCTGCTCTTGGAATCTTTTTAGCCTAAATTAAAAATTAGTTCGAAAAAGGAGTGTTGTTTTCATGTCATAAATACGGCAGTTACAGCGATCAAGCCATTGGACTCCAGCAGTACAAACGAATGCAACCTGGCTATCAGTGGCCATCCTGGTGGATTACAGATCTTGAGCAGCTTTGTGAAACTTCATAGCTTTTGGTTTTAAAAGTGCTACCTAAATGATTCTGCTTTGGGTATTTCTACCCAAGAAATGGGTTTCTGTGGTAGCTGTAGCTTCATAGAACGTGCTGTGGGAGAACTAAAAAGAAGAATAAAACTCCTAGTGGATGCAATGCTGAAGTAAGAGTTAAGAGCTGGGTGTTCCTAGCTGTACTGTCTGCCTTTTTTTCTTTCTTTTTTTTTTTTTTTTCTTTCTGTTCTCTTCTGACTTGCCTATTTAGGCCATGGCTACATGTTTGGCAGCCTTTCTGCTTAAAGAGGCGCTCCTTCCCACTCTGCTGGCACAAGGGTTCATGTAACTGCACAATGAACTTGTTTGGGAAGCTGATCCAGCCGAAAAATCCTTCAAATAGTGGTTTTGACTGGATTATTTTTCAGCAGAATTGAACCTTGATCTGGTTCTCAGCGCTCTGCTTGTGCCAGCACAGAGTGGAGAGTGCTCGAGGAGCTCAAAGGAACCCAAGGAACTCTGGAAGAGGGTGGGTCGCTGTATAGGACTTTATGTACAGTCAACACAAGGTCCTGATCTCCAAGTGCTATGCTACTACAAATGGTAAAATCAGCTGATAAAAAGGACTTTAAACCTTTGCTGTTCAAGATATGTACTTTGAATGTGTGCTATCTGAAGGCCAGCAATAGAATATATCTAATACCAATACTGTAACAGTGACCTTAAGAGACTGAATAAAATACTGGCCCAGTAAAACTGTTGCAGCTTTGCTGTGGTGCACTAACGCTTGACAGAGATCCTGCATCACCCTTTTAAAGCCTGAAGTTGGCCCAGGTCTCTGCTGCTATTGAAAACAGATGGACCTGTAGATTTTTACTGGGCTGCACGGCAGTCGATCAGATCCCTGGACTGAAGGCTGTGTGGACCTGCAGACACCAGAGGTGTAAAGAAGGGGGGGTGCAAACACGTGCCTGAGGGCGGGTGGAGGATGCAGAACTACCTCGACTGGTAGCAGCACGGATTTAGGTGGGTATAAGGCAGTTGTCAAACTGCTGTGCAGTGTCACAGTTCTAGATTTTTTTAAATTAGGTATCATGTACACGTGTGCAAACACACACGCAGGGACACACACAGAGTGTCATTTATCACTGTGTTGTACGTAATCTTTTTGATGCTGTTCTGCAGCAAAACTAGTGCACGCGGGATAGGTTTTCTTCCTTCAAGCAGTATGTGGAAGTGGGCTTTGTTTAGCATTGTTACCAGCTCTGTTAGTAAAAAGAGCAGTGTTCGTATCAGTACAGTTTAGTTTCTTGGAAGTTGTTGTAGAAAAGAATACCAGTTAATTGGGAGATGGATTACCTACTGATTGCTTTACTGTAAAGCACTTTAAAAAGATAATCTGACAAACGATAATCTTCTCTTATCGTGTCTTATCACACTTAATATGATTTGGCCCAAACTAATATGTTGTCTTGCATTTAGATGCTGTAGAATTAGGCCTTCTTTGTTTTAGATGCTGTTTTAAGTGTGCATACGATTAAATCTGTGATGTGCTGTACCTCCTGTAGTAAAAACCTCAATTACTGATGGTACCAAATGAAGGCTACTATTCGTTCTTTCCTCTTCAGGAAACACTGTGCTCCCGAAAAGATTTCATTAGTACAAGATGCTTTCATAACTGCCTTAAGGGTATTTTCCAGACCTCTTTTCATATTTTTTCAGTGCTCTATAATATGCAGTACCATAACTATTGTCTACAATATTTTTAGTATGGAGCGAAAAGTTTTGCAGAGTGTCAGTGTTTGGTAATCATGCAAAACCGCGGTTTACCCTTTTAAAGAAATGGTTGAAATTAAAATGATTGAAATAAATGAAAAGCCCTGGCATAGGTAGGCCCTTATGTTGTGAATGACCATAGAAACAAGAGTTACCATGTTTCTATGATTGCAAAAGGAGAGAAATACAGGAAGTATGATACTTGATCTGAACTTATTTAGAATAATCTCTTTCAAGGAGCAGCAGTAGGTCTTATAGTCAAAATAACTCCATCTAGACAGTTTTCTAGATTTTTAAACTTGAGTGGGATATGTGTAGTTACAGCTTTGTTTATATTGCTTTATAGCTCACTTGTGCTCTTAAAGCATGCACTAGCTAAATGTGAGTTTTGTAGGGTTAGGATGCAAGTTAGCTGGAAATAGAAAGGATGTTGTTGTTCTTTTATGAGCCTTTGTGAAAATGGGGGAAGCCTAAAAAGATGCCTTGACCTGTAGGTAAAGTATTGATACTTTGTGTGTGTGTGCAGTCATTAATGATTTTCATCTAGCAGGACTTCCTTTATTGAGTACACTGTTGTACACTGTTGCTCGCTTTCTGGCTGCCCAGACAGAACCGCTTTCGGCCGTTGCTCTGGGCAGCAGGTCGTGATACCTAATGGTGCTCTTGCCTTTTTCTTTGCTGAAACTGGAAGGTTTTGGGTTGTGACATTTGTCTTTAAAATGAAGATGCTGGCTAACAAGATATCAGGTAGGCTGTTACTACGGTGAGTTGCTAATATTACGGAAAATAATTGTTTGAGGCTTCTGCGCATGACTGTAATTCAGTTACAGAGACAAAAGTGGCTGCAAGCTTCTCTCTTCTAACTTAGGCTTTTGTTAAGCACTGGAGGAGAAATTATTAATTTGGTCAGCCATTCTTTATAAAAATGTATTTTACTCTTGGCGATCCACAAGTGATAGCACCATTAAGAAAACCAGCATATTTAGGTCACATGTTAAACCCCTCAGGCAGTTACGCTTGCATCTAATTTTGGAAGAGAATTTTAGGCCCAGGAAAAGAGGGCTTAAAAGAGTTGTATTGTAAGAAAAATTGATTTCCCAGGTATATAGAACACATTTTGTGTGGAAATGTTTCTCTTTGCGTTTTCAATTGCAGTTCTTAAATTAGTGCTCCAAACTAACACAGTTGGCACTCTGTTTTTGAGAAGTTGAGAAGACATAATTGCATATATTCGGGAACAGTTAAGGTAATTGTGACTTCAGACTATAGCTACTTATTTAAAATTTGGAATAAAATCTAATATGTTCTTGTCTGTTAAAAGCTAATAGCTGTATTTTCGTTTTTCCCTGATGAATATGAAAAGTATGCCAGGGATCATTCTTTGATCCTTAAAAGTAGTGATTCCAGCTGGCCTTTCCCCTGTTGGTAGAAGGTTAGAAGCTGATGTGCAGAAATGATGACCTACGTGTGTTTGTGTATAGTGCTTATAAACGTAGTCTGAAAGACTTACTTTTTTTTCAAAGAGCTGAAATAAATCTGAAGCTTCAACTCTCACAAGTACATAATGACTCTCAAAGACACTTGTTGGAGATACAGCAATGGTTTTAAGGCGACATGTGTAACTATGGCGCTGTGAGCACTTCTCAGCATCTTCCTCAGCCTTTTTGTGCTTACAGTTGTGTGCATCTTCACAGACTGCCTTTCATAAGGGAAACCTTAACTTGCGGTGAATCGAGATTCGTGTTCCAAGACATCTCTTCTAAAAGATCAGTATGAACAAACAGCAACTGAAGGTGAAGCCCACAAACTTTTTCATTATATAGTCTAGCAGTGAGAAAATGGCATTGCTTTATAGAGGTAATAGCGAAACATTCATAAGCTATTTTTGTGGAATGCGGAACTGGAAGGAATGGCTTTGTGACCAAAATCATAAAACTTTCTCTAGAACTTAGTCCTTCTGCCTTTTCTCAGGCTGTTCTTACCACAGCTTCATGTTTTGTGTTTTGTTGTGTGTGGGTTTTTTTGTTATTTTGGGGTTTGGTTGTTGTTTTGTGTGTGTGTTGTAATTTTTTTTTTTTTTTTAGCTGAATCTTTCTTTCTTTTTGTTTTCAAGAAATATCTAGGATCTTTTATTTTACTCCAGACCCTTTTGGAAGTGATAACCCACTCTTGAAAGTGGTGGGAGCTGGTGACACATCAGTTGTGTTACTGGAACAGAACGCGTGCTGCGCTTAACCCAGCAATTCTGTCTCTGACAATATTTAGATGCCTCAGAGGAAAGTGCAGCAGGAAGACAGAGCATTTAAAACAAAACAAAACTGCTGGGGGGTTATGCACATCAGCTCGTTGGCTCCCTGGAGCTTGTGGGTTCCTTTCCTTGATTTGACCTGAAGCAGCTCATACCAAACCTGTGAATAACAGACATCTGCTTGTTTCCGTAGCGTTCGCATCTTCCTGCCGCTTCTGAAAATCAGGGGAGTATGTTCTGAATTGTCATCTACAACTGTGCTACTGGGTCAGCTGGCTGCTCTGTTGCTCAGTGCTCCTGCGCGAGGGTCATTAAGCATGTATGTTGTTAGAGGAAATGTCATGCCCGAGTTGATTGCATCCTGTGCAGGAGCACTTCTGGCTTAATCTTTCCTTCTTGCTGGTTGCTATCATTTTGAAGAAGTCATTGTGTACACAGCCGTCTTCGGTCTTGTAAGCTCATTTATATCCACACTGAAATTCTTTTTCTGGAAGTTTTAGAGTTATTCAACATTCAGCTGGAAGTTGTTTAGCACCTTCCAGTATTCTTTCTAACCAGTGTCTTCTGACTGAGGCCCAAGTTTTACTCTTTTACTTTTTACCAAGTTTAAAGTTTAGATTTAAACTTAATTATCAGGGGGAGAGATTGACAAAAAGGAAGACTACAAATGGAGATAACTGGAAGTGATCGTACAGAGTGGCTTCATCTGAAAGGTGACTAAGTCATTTGAACCCCGCCATGCTTTGTTTTCCCCATCTGTAAGACTGGTGTGCCTGTTTTCCGAAATGAAGATCCAGAACTTCCAAGCTGCTGCAAGGAATTCTGAGATTCTTGCAGGACAGTGATACTACTAAATGTCCTCTATCTTCTTCTTCCTGCCCAGGGCAGGGAGGTTGGAACTAGATGATCTTTAAGGTCCCTTCTAACCCGAACCGTTCTATGATTCTTTTCAGCTGTTGTACAACTCTTCCAAAATCCAAAGAAAAGGTCCTAATCTATAGATAGAGAAGATGACAGATGTAAAATAATTAACTTAAAAATAAAGGTCAGT